>NC_132781.1:3755000-5005000 GCF_048418805.1 Vulpes vulpes
ATCACGAGAAATGTACAGGTCTGTGGCTAGGCCCAACAGTTTGTTTCTGACAAGCTCCCAGGAGATACTCCCAGAATAACAAAATAGAGACAGCTGAGGCCATGGGCAGATGGAGCCACAGCTGACTATTGAGTTTTGATTTTAGGATATTATTTTTTCTACTTTTTGAAGAAACAAAGTGATTTTTGGTACAAAAGTTACTACCAATTTTCACTTCCTGGGAGAACCTGAAGAAGGTCAAAGATTAGGGGATAGTACAGTTATCTGGAGTCTGTAAGACTATGAAGATACGATGCTTTTTGAAGGCAGACACGTATATAATAGTGCCTCCAAGGACAAACTATAAAGATAAATCTACCGCCTCAAGATGGCATGTGAGTCTAAGTACCTCTTTATCCTTTAGATCTGCAACAAGAAGGTGTATGAATGGAATAAATAATCCAGCAGAATGGCAGATATACAGAGCACACTATCCAGTGGTAGCAAAGTAATAAACACAAAACTAAAGCAAAATACAATAGCAAAAATATAAAACTAATAAAATTGCATTTTAAGATCTAAGACATTTAACAATATCCAAAGAAAATATGGTGCTTTCGCAGCCATGTGAACAACTGACCTTACTATTAGACTTAAATTACAATCTTAGGTTTATGCTAACGTCATATGAATTGCATTGCCAAATTCTCACACGCCACAGAGTTCCACTCAGCGAATGTGATCCAGACATCTGTGAGAATGGATGTTTCACAGGTGTCCTTACTATACTTCCAGAGAATGGGGGAGGACAATGTAACTCAATTTTTATTTTCTTTTCTTTAAAAAAAGAAAAAAGAAAAAGAAAAAGCTTCAGCCTGGAGCACGAAAAGTAGAATTGTGCTCATAAGACATAGCGAGGAAAGAAGGGCTGACTGCTATGAAGTACTGTAGGTCTCAAAACCTACTCCCAGAAAGGAAAACTGGCATGCTTCCTCTCATCCAGCTGCTCAGGGAAGCAGCGAGTGGAAGCCGTGTAATACGCAGGCGCAGGGCACCACTGCAGTACAGGTGCTATTCCTCCTATCCACAGACAGGCCATGTTGTCTGGATTCTGGTGACGAACTTTTTTTTTTTTAAAAAGGAGGGCATGGGCTTCTGTGAAGAGTTCCTTGTCCATGTACCAGAGGCAGCAAATATGTTAGTCTTAAAGCACAAATTAAATGAGGAGAGTGTTGGGACACAGCGGTTGAGCATCTGCCTTTGGCTCAGGGCATGATCCCAGATCTGGGGATTGAGTTCTGCATTGGGCTCCGTGCGAGGAGCCTGCTTCTCCCTCTGCCTGTGTTTCTGCCTCTCTCTCTGTGTCTCTCATGAATAAGTATATCTTTAAAAATAAAATGAGAAAAGTGTCCTAAAACATGAATTCTTTTTTTTTTAAAGACTTTATTTATTTATTTAGAGAGAGAGAGAGAGAGAGGCAGAGACACAGGCAGAGGGAGAAGCAGGCATCATACAGAGAGCCCGACGTGGGACTCCACCCAGGGTCTCCAGGATCACGCCCTGGGCTGCAGGTGGCGCCAAACCGCTGCGCCACCAGGGCTGCCCTAAAACATGAATTCTTAAAGTTCAATGGAAAATCTCGGCCTCTCTGTGTCTCTCATGAATAAATAAAATCTTAAAAAAAAAAAAGAAAAGTAAGTATCCAAGTAAAATATCCTGACCCACTTTTCAAGCTCTGAGTGGGGCTTACCTGGTTTGCACAGGGCTGGGGCAGCGGTGGGGGCGCTGGCTCTCCCGAACGTCACTGGTGGCTCCGTGGGCTGGTCCCCCCATCCGCTACCGCTGCTGGGTGGCTTGCCCCATGCTGCGGTGCCGTTGTCAACCAGGGCAGAGGGGGAGGACGGCTCTCCCCAAGAGCTCTCAGCCTTTGAATGGACGTTAGGCATCTCTCCCCAGCCCGCTGAGACTGAACAGGACACCGACCGAGAGAGAACATAGTAAGGGTCAAGCAGAGAAATAAAAACAGTTGTTTCAAATTCAAAATAATTTCTAGATGATCTGTCTTTAGGATGGCTTTGGGGAAAGTAGAAAGGAGGTAGTATTACATCTAATTAGATTCGTTTCATTTTTTAAATTCCCAGTGTTTTCAATCCTGACCACTACCCACTTAAAATCGAGAGGCCCTTAAATATCGAAGACTACTGAACTCACAGTATCTGCAACGTGACAGGGTTTAAAGCAAAAGTTTAAAGCTCACATTTAAGAAGTTGCTTTTACACATCTAGTATTACATGTAACCTAGAAGGAATCTTCTGTTACATAATTCTCTTATAAGAAAAATTTACAAGTTATAAATATATGCTGTAAATCATTCTTGCTTATCTTTTGACTAACCATCAAAGACACAGATCAGGGCAAAGAAAACATGTACAGGGAAAGCATAACAGAAAATCTAGACGGCTCTCAGGCAGGACCTGGTGAGCTGAGAAGGAGCAGAGGCATTTGTCTTACAGGACTGGAAGAGACTGGAGGATTGGCAGGCAGACTGCAAGGGTCCTAGGAATGCTTCTTTCCCTTGTCTGCCCAGTGCTATGGCCAGAGCATCCTGACCCAGGGGCTGGCACCTGGTAGGGTAGGCAAGGGAGTCCAGAAGGTCATGGTGTTGCTCTCAATGCACACAGGAGAGGTCATGGGACTAGGCAACAAGGAGCATCTCCTCAGTCTTTTTACACTTCAGCAAGAAAAACATTTTACATTACATGTGTAAACTTCATTTTCCCAAATCAACCCATATTTCACTTTGCTTTCGCCTAGAAGATTACTCAACACTAGTGATCACCATTGATAGCTTACATCAGTTGTAATTTTCATGTGGACACAGTTTCTCAGAGATGGAAATGTGGACATTTTAAATACTGAAAGAAGCGAGAGCATACAATACAAATAGTTAACCGTAAATTTTAAATTGTTTGGTTGTAACATGGATATTACCATCAATTATGAAATTTATTACTTTTCTGACTAAAAATAGTATGGAATCAGCTCCCTTGATGCTCTTTATTCTAATAAAATGCCGTAATATTGATTAATAACAAAAGGCCATACAACCTATGAAATCATTTTAAATTACAAGCTCCATGCTGAGCAATATATTATGTAAATTATTGCCAATAACAGGAAAGTTAGTCCTAACCAGTTATTGTCAGCAATTGCTAACTATAATACTTCCCTATAATTACACAGAAAACAATAATGTATATTGGGAGAAGTAGTTTTATAGATTTAAGGGAGAAAATTAACATAGCTGACAAAAATTATGGATGTTTTAGGAAGATAAAATAATTTAGGTATTGCTAGAGACCCATCAGCTAAAAATACTGATTGAATGTAGGTAATAAATAACAAACTCACTTAAAATTTGTCATCCTTATATTTCCATTTTTTGAAAGGCAATATTATAAATTATTTAAGTAAGTCAAAACTAAGAATAAATATTAAGACTACAGTAATTACAGTTGATTGATTTTTAGAAAGATTTTTCAAATCCTGTTAAAGCAACGGAAATGACTACACAGCATTTCTATACACAAGGCAAATGATCTGCAAGCAGCATGTTTCAGAATCTTACAAATGGAAGAATAACTGTTTACCCAAAAACCAAGAGAACAATATTTCCTTTTTTGGGGGGGGCGGTGAAACAAGAAAGGAATTTATTTCAGTGATGCCAACACCAGGAAGATAGCAGACGAGTGTCTCAAAGACTATCTCCCTGACAACATTTCCATTTTAAGTTGATCTCCGGCAAGAATATAACTTACGGATAATGCTGAACATATGCATATCAGAACATGTGCACTGCAGGATACTTGAAAAGCCCTAGAAGAAGAGATGCTACAACCTTGAGGCATACCAGCTAATTTTGATTCAGAGCAAATACTTGCAATAGATAGAAAATAATTTCAAATATATACTACTAAAATAATCTCCACCATTTACTGCTTATTGTTGTGTGAATTTTGATAAGGTTTTTGTTAATTTCACAGAGGTTCTTTTAAAGATAGGCTTAATGAGGTAGGAAAAAAATTCTATCTTACATTTAAAAAAATGATATTAACATTTTTTACATGGTCCTTCAAATGCTACTGCTTTTTATAAAATGTTTCTGAGGCCCGGGGTCCAGGAATTCTTGTCTCTCTTCTCCAAATGAACAAATACAGTATTGGGACTAAAATAATAACAATGAAATGCCCCTAAGCTATTTTATAAGTTTTCATTCAATTTTAAATATACTTTATCTATGAGAACAGAGAAAACAAAGTGCCTATGTGGTAGACACCCAAAAGATCAGTATAAAAACGAACCCTAGCAGTTCTAAGGCCAGGAAATGGAACTGATGTCAAGAGACTTGACCTGACCAATGATGCCCACCCGTTATAAGCATACCAGACAAAGTCCATGGATGGCGTTCTTTCTTTTATGAAATAAGAAATCAATTCTAGCTTGTTCCATGGATGCTACCTGTATAGTTTTATAAGTGATAGGCAGTCCTTGCTGGGAAGTAAGGTTCGGTCAGACAATGGCCAATCATAACTGAATGCAGGAAAGAGAAAAGCCTGACACTGCACTGAGGAAGCATCTGAGTGCCGGCTGGATACCCTGGCATTTTACATAATGACTTAAATATTAATGGGATGGGATTTTGTTCACACCAATGGCCTTTATGCTTAATGCACATTTATTATCATGCTTGGTTGGCTACTGGCTTATGGAAGGACAGAGCAGAACTAGGAGCTGCAGCAATAATTTACTTTTTCATATTTGAAATCAAGAGAGTATTTACCTAGTGAAGCTTTCTACAGAGGAGTTTTTCTCAGATGATCAAGTATCCTACTTTTCAGAATGCCTTGTTTCATGAACATTTATTTGAAACTCAGGGGACTCTACAGAAGGGTTACAGATAAGGTCTTTTTTACAAAAGCTGGCCCTGTGGCCTCAGCTATGCAGCAACTGCTCAGACAAGTTGCTTTTACCTTCCTTACGGGGTCTTCACAGAGGCTAGGTATTAGAAACATTTTTAAAATTTTTATTTGAGTGCACTAATAGAGATTTTAAATCTGCTCTTTCTTATTGATATATGGGGGAGCGAAACTTATTTTTAATGGTCTCATTTATTCATTTTGAACTGAAGGTACCTACAGCGAAAACCTCTGGGTGTATCTCCACGACATGCACTAACAACCATCTCCTCCCACCTCTCCAGCAGGATACTTCTGATGCCCTGGTTCTTTTTCCACGCCAGCCCCACTTACCAAGTCTCCCAAAACATAGGAAAGTAAAAACACCCTAACCAAACACAACGCCCCCCAATCCCATATCCATAAAAAGCAGGCTGCTCAGATGACTCCTCTTAGTAACTACTGTGTGGTCCTTAAAATAGAATTACTCTGGTTGAGAAATCTATTTCTGAAGTTGTGGTGTGAGAACAGTTGAGCTCTTGGCACCATCTTGCCAATTTACTCTGTCTGCAGGTGACTCCATTTTTTGGTATGCATTTTTATACCAACGGATGATAAAGGAGCAAGGGAGCTGCTAGGACATTAAGTCTTATAGGAAGGACAATGTTGGCGACTTCCTGCGCTCTCCCTCCCCTGTGGGGCCGCGGAGCCTAGCCGAGACCATGTCCCATTAAAAGCCTGTTTCAACGCCCCCCCCCCCCCCCCAATATAAAAAGGAAGGACAATGTTCTTCAGCTTCTGCTCTTAAGGAGACTTGGAGAAACAACATACATGTTTCATCAACCTAGGCAGAGAGGATTCCTTTTTTTCCCCCCCCCAAAGATTTTACTTATTCAGAGAGAGAGAGAGAGAGAGAGGAAGAGACACAGGCAGAGGGAGAAGCAGGCTCCATGCAGGGAGCCCGATGCGGAACTCGATCCCGGGACTCCAGTATGATGCCCTGGGCTGAAGGCAGGCGCTAAACCACTGAGCCACCCAGGGATCCCCTAGGCAGAGGATTCCTAAACCCACTTTCTTCCAAGTTTTAGTTTATCAGATGGAGGATATGCCTCTTCCATGATTAACTCACACAATCTCTGCCTTTTGTTATAATATATGTGCCAGAAAACAAAGCGATAAAGCAAACATAGTATCAGTGACTAAAGTACCCAAATGCAAAGTTAAGTTTGCCTCTGGCTGGAGCCTTCTCTAACCTGCACAGGGCAACTACAGTGAGTACCTTGGCACTGCTGTTGCAATGCCCACTGAAGGTGAGACATGTCTGAGAAGCTGGGGAGAACTGGTAGTAAAATGAATAAAAAAATATTCTGGGGGATCCCTGGGTGGCGCAGTGGTTTGGCGCTTGCCTTTGGCCCAGGGCGCGATCCTGGAGACCCGGGATCGAATCCCACATCAGGCTCCCGGTGCATGGAGCCTGTTTCTCCCTCTGCCGATGTCTCTGCCTCTCTCTCTGTCTCTCTGTGACTATCATAAATAAATAAAAATTAAAAAAAATATATTCTGGAGTAAGGTCAACATTAGCAGCCCAGTCCCAGCTTACTGACTGGTCTATGGCAGTGATGCTTTCACTTCCGGTCATCACTGGAAGACACAACCACACTATGCTGCTGGTTTAGCTCAGATCTAGTCTATAATGGCCTTCCTATTTGACTCTAAATTAATTGTATGTGATAGTGATCTCTCTACTCCGACCCTCCAGTCCCTTTTAAAGTATCTCTCTAAATGCTTCAGTGAAACCTGACAGAGTTCACCCTGAGATTCTCCCCCCATCTCATTGTTAGATTCAGAGCCTATAGTGAGGATCTGTTTTTCATCAAAAGTTATATTAGTTAATATTCAATGTTCTCCTGTGTCTAAAAACTGATTTTTAAGCATCAGAATATTTATTTCTAAGTGTTCTAATCAGGCTGGTTAGTATTTTTAGGATCCACTTTCATTCTCTTAGAAACATAAGTAAATGCTATGTTTGCACTTCCTAACTTTTGGCCACACCTCCAGTAACTGTCAAAATAACACACTGGTTCTCCAAGACTCTGATAGCTTCTTGCCACATTAGGGCACAAAAGTCAGCAGGTCCTGCAGGTCTGCCCCCAGTATGTCACTGGGGCAACATGAAGGAGTAGGTACTATGTCGTGTCATCCGACACAACTCGACACACACCATGTTAAGAACAGTCTCATGAGTTCTGCTCTGGCAGCTTACCATCTCTGATGAAAAGACAGATATAGGGACATTTTTCTAGCTTATTACTGTGTTCTATCTCCCAAATGGGTTTGCAGCAGGTCCAAAAAATCCAGTTTATGAAGCTATGCTGCATTTCTTAAATTACTATCTGTTTTCCTCAGGCTCATCAGAAAATGAATTGATATCAGTTTAACAAGAATGGGACAAAAATGACTGTCCTATGGCATTTACTTCTATAAAACCAGACACACACAAAAAATGTAATTAAGGAAACATATTTGGTAAGACAGAGATCATTAACCTTAGAGAACAGTCCTATTTTTCGTTTGAAGTAGGCTCCATGCTCAGCATGGAGCCCAACGTGGGGCCTGAATTGGATCCTGAGATCAAGACCTGAGCCGAAAACAAGAGTCAGATGCTTAGCTGACTGAGCCACCCAGGTGTCCTCACAGATCATTACTCTTAAGTGGTGATGATCAACAACTTAACACCTAAACTCAGACAAAGGTGCAGATTTCTGTAAAGTTAGCAAGGCCAATAGCAAAATCGCGGAATACTTGTAAAAGAACAACTTTATAAAGAGTAGAAATTTCATCAGTTAGCCAGGTGCATGGCTTTGTTGGGAGTGCAGAAACCCCGTAGATTTATGAAAACCAGTCTGGGCAAGTCATCAAGCCACAATGAGCAAACCCACAGCCTAGTGGGTGCTGTGATTGCTGCTGTCATCATTGATCCGGGCTGCCTAGATGTCACAACCCCCACGAGGAGGGCCATGAGCTGATGTCTGTACTGCCGAATGGAGGACCAAAAGGAACCAGAGTGGGATGCCTGGGTGGCTCAGCAGTTGAGCGTCTGCATTCAGCCCAGGGCGTGATCCCAGAGTTCTGGGATCGAGTCCCACATCAGGCTCCCTGTCAGGTGCCTGCTTCTCCCTCTGCCTGTGTCTCTGCCTTTTCTCTGGGTCTCCCATGAATAAATAAAATCTTTTAAACAAAACAAAACAAAAGAACCAGCGTGCTGTCATCATTAGGGGGTACTGGCATTGACAGCATGACTGCTCCTTCTATCAGCTTAAAGAACAGCTCAGTCTGCCAGGCTGGGAGAGTGCCAGGCTTCTATCACCTGTAACCCCCGAGAGCAATGAGCTCTGTCCTCACTGCATAGAGTGCCTGCTTCAGGCCTGGGGGAGAGCATTGCAGGTGACATGGGGAAGGAAGACCACCTTGATGTGGCTGCTCAGTGTCGTGGAGGGAAAGAGACTCCTGCGGTAGGTGGGGCCATGGGGCAGCAACCCCATCATTACAGCGCCACACACTTGACTGGGCAGTTTTCACATGGGGTGGGCTACAGCGAAAACGTTGGTCTTTTTTGTCTCTGTTAGGTGGTAAAACAAAATTCCCAGCTGCTCCAAGCTACTGCTACAACCACAAAGACCACACGTATGTGTAAGGCCTAAGGGCTGGAGGGGAGGCAAGGAAAACAAACAGTTGACCTGGCTAGATGGATCACATTTCCCTTCTTTTCTGCTGGGTGATAAGATGTGCAATTTGTTAAAAAATCTATGGGGACGGCTAGGTGGCTCAGTAGTTGAGCGTCTGCCTTTGGCTCAGATCATGATCCCGGGGTCCTGGGATTGACTACTGCATTGGGCTCCCAGCAGGGAGCCTGCTTCTCCCTCTGCCTATGTCTCTGTCTCTCTGTGTCTCTCATGTCTCTCTCTGTGTCTCTCTGTCTCATGTGTCTCAAGATTTTAAGATAAAATCTTAAAAAAAATTATCTAGGGCAGCCCCGGTGGCGCAGCGGTTTAGTGCCGCCTGCAGCCCAGGGCGTGATCCTGGAGACCCTAGATGCAGTCCCACGTCAGGCTCTCTGTATGGTGCCTGCTTCTCCCTCTGCCTCTCTCTCTGTCTCTATGAATAAATAAATAAAATCTTTAAAAAAATTATCTAGAAATATTTTTCATACAAAAGAATGATTTTGGCCCTTCTAACGAAACAAAAATGCCTTTACCCAGGGTAAAACTCACATTCTTTGTCCACTAAAAACCAGTAAGAGTAGATTCAAAGAATAACAGATCAAAGAGGGGGAAAAAAATCACTAACTTGGCACAGTTCCAATCTCTGTGCAGTGTTGCAGATGTAAGATAGTAGAGACTGCAGCAGACAAGGTGTATGTAACACATCTGAGACCTTGCCACATGTGCACCCTTTGTGAGCCACTTGACCTCCATAAGCTGAGGCCCAGGGGCATAAGGATTACACGAGATGTGTGAAGATACACTGCGTGTGGTCACCAAGCACTGTCAGGCCATGCTCATCACTGAGGCCCCAGTGCACAAGGGCATGCTTCTGCTGGAGCCTTTCCAGAAGACTATGAGCAGCATGAGGGGGCTCAAACCGTGACCTGTGAGATTGGGTCTTGGGAAGGTGGGACATGATAGTTATTTTTATCCACTGATTGTTCTCAGAGTGCTCTGTGCACACCTCTCCTGCAATGCTAATCAACTGGCTACTTCTACGTTACCATTTCTCCACTAGACACTGCCACGTCTGTGTCCATATCCCTCCATTTTTGGCATCAGCTACCTTTCTTCCTTTTTGCTGCCCCTCATTCCCTCAAGCACTTTATACAATTTTGAAGTGCTTAGAAATGTTAGTCACGTCTTAGTGAAAAACAAGAGTCACAAATTCCAACACCCCAGAGAGCTAACAGACAAGCCCATGTCAAAAGAACGAGAACACAAGCCTGATGACCAATGGCCGCCACTCCAAGCCTCAGTGGTGAGGTACAAAAAAAAGGGGGTGGTGGGGAGTGTGGCGAACTAGAAAGCACGGGCCTTATTTAAAGTCAGCCACTCTAGCTGACTGCTGCTGCTATCCGAATCCAGGGGATCAGACTTTCCCAGTTTCCAGAAGAAGCCAGGAATCTGAAATTTTCATTTTCATTAAAAATGTTGATTCACACGAAAGATGTGGGCCAATAAGGTACATTTGTGGGATGGGGTGCAGCCCACAGACCAGCAGGTTTTTGAACTTTGATCTAGGGACAGAAGTGTGTGCAGAGGCTACAGCAGTCGAGCTCCATTAAGGACTCCTGACATGGTGTCTCAGAGGAGTAAAAGTGAATTCATTGCCAAGGAATCTAAGGAGGCAGAGGGGTCCCATCCAGCGGGTAGGCCAGGGGAGGCTCTGGAGCACAGTGGTATTTCAACTCAGATGGGAGGACAGCCTCCTTTTGCTCCAGCTGCTCAGTGATTAGTGAAGACCAAACAGTTCCTCACATGCTCGGGCTGCCCTCCCTCCACAAGATGACCATCTCTGCCTCCGCTACCCCTGCCTGGCTTCCTTCTCCACAGCACCCTTGCCACCTGACACTGCTACATGCTTGCTAACCCACGGTGCCTTGGCCCCCCCATGCTGCACTAAACTCCCACCAGGACCTGCCTCCTCTGTTCCCTGCAGCCCCCCAAACCAGAGTGCTACCTGGCACATGCTGGGTCCTGATACACACACGCTGGATAAATGAATGTTCATCTCCCATGAATCTGTGACCTCTTGGTCCTGAACACTGTCCAGCAGCTCTTTGGTGGCATCTGGTAAGCTCTACTTCCTACGTGGGCTAATGCAAACTTCACTTCTGATCACACCTCTACTCTTACCTTCCCCATCTGCACTCGAGACTAGTACCCTTGACACTTAGAGAAAAAGATCTCCAGAAGGTACCTGTCACCCTCTGGCTACAGACACCCTAACTTCCTCTACAAGTAGGGGAAGCACTCCTCTCAGCTGGATACAGGATCCCCTCCCTTTGCATCCATTCTCCCTCTCTACTGGCTCCTTTCTAGTAGTCTCTCTCTCTTTTTTTTTAAAAAATATATTTAGAGAGTGAGTGAGCACATGCGAGTGCATACAGAGGAAGGAGCGGGGGAGAGGGAGGGCAGAAAGAATCCAAAGCAGATTTCAAACTGAGCATACTGCTATGCCTGGCACACAATAGTGTTCAAGGATTTATGTTGAATGAGCGTATGCCAAATAAAAAGATGAGGTACCAGTTCTAGAAGCACTAACGTAGAGGGGTACGAGAGCCCTGTAGTTCCTTACTATGCCTTACTAACTATAGGGCTCTGTTGGGTGACCACAAATCCTGGGACTGAGGAGGTTGGGAGGTCAGAGCCAGAGGAATGGAAGTACCAACCTCAGCTGGGTTTCTGATGGCGCTCTGGTATCAGGTAGTAGGGAAGCACCAGTAATTCTTTATTCATACCTGGCATACCTGTTTGAATGATGTTTGATAGAATGATCTTTTTTTTAATCTATATCTTGGCATATGACAGAGGCAACAGGGACTCAGAATCCATTCTACTGCTTTCTGTGAGCATTCCCATATTACAGAGGTCCACAGCTAAAACATGCCACTTTCCAAACTCCCTTGAGGGTTGGATTCTGGATGCAAATTTGATTCCATATATAAGCTGCATGAGTGACCCTGGAGAAAGGACTCTATCCATATTCTTATCTTTATGGCATGTTTATGAAAACTTAGGGATGGTAGAAAACTGGAAGGAATAACTAATACGTTGATTATAGAATCAGGGTTCAAAAAGATCTCAACAGGTCAGAGGATTGCAATCCAAAAGTTTACCAGGGCCCAAGTTCTACACTAGGGACCAAGTGACCAAGTGCACAAGAATCGTCCTGAGTGAGGAAGGGCTCCACCGTTATCTTAACAAAAAAAATTTCAGATTCTTTTTTTTTTTTTTTTAATTTCAGATTCTAAACTGAATTTAGGACAAATAGTGTGACATGGCTCAAAAGGGCTAAATACAACTTAGAGTTCATCACCAGGAGTAGGGTTTTTAGGAGTGAGGGAAGCTATGGTCTCAACTAATTCTACACTTGTTAAGACTGCACTTGTAAACCAGTGCCATCAGTTCTGGGCACAAAGATCCCCACAAGGCACAGCTTTTCCAGATGACAACACAAAGGATTTAAAACCACGATTGTGAGGAATAGTGGTAAGGAGCCAGGAATGTTTCCTGGAGAATGGGGAGATGGGACATGATAACTACGTGTCGTTGTCTGGAATTCCTCAACAGGGGACAAGAAGCTCCGCCTTGCTTTGTAGAGTCCCAGAGGACAACGCTACAGGAGCAATTACAGCCAACTGGAGGGAGGTCGACGGAGGCTCAGTCTAAGAAGACTTGATGGTGGCTCTGCCAGGAAAGAAGGGCTCAGGGTGGGAGGGGGCCTTGATGCAGAGGTCTCTAGCTGCGTGGGGAGAATGCAGACAGGGGAGGAAGACCCTGAGCAAGATGCCCTGACTTGGACTGGATTATCCTTCTGGTTTGGCGATTTGGTGAGCCCAGTTCTCACTGCCCCAGCCAACTCTGCCTGGAGCACAGTCAGACCACGGGCCAAGAGCTGATATCCTATTGAGAAAGTGGGGCTGCTGGCAGCTCCTGTGAGAGCCCTGCTGGTGAGCCTTGTGTGTGTATTTCGTCACAACTCATGCCCCCTGTGGGAAGACTCTGGTCTGGTCTGGGAAGATTCTCTTCTGCCCAGTGTCCAACAGAGCACCTTGCACAAAACAGGAACTCAAAATCCAAGTTTTATTCTAATTTTAGGATTTCTCTTCCAGCTGGACTCATAATACGACTTGTACTGCATAATGCCACTCAGGCTACACGAACGATTTTCTTTCAGTGCCAACCACACATCAGGAACACCCGCAGAGGCCCACAGCTACCAATGCACGGGCTTCCCCACAGCCTGACGGCACCAGAGGTCTTGGCAACTGGTCCCCCGGACCCTTAGCTCCCATGCACTTCTAGCCAGGGCTGGGCTCGAGGACCCCTGGCTCATCCCATAAGGAAATGAAGACTTTTTAAGTATACACCAGCTAACACAATAGTCCCCAATCTTTCCTGAAGAGGATTTATTTCTTCTTTACTCTCCTTAATGCTGAAAGTGTCGAATATCTTTCTTTCCCAAGTAGAAAACTATCAGAGAATCCTACCTTATCTACGCTCTTGGGATAATATTTAAGTACAATGCCACAAGGTGAAGAGCACTTGGATTAATGTCCTTGGCTATACAGAAACAGCATAAGACTGTGTCTACACACGTAATGAGAATGACATTTTTACCTTCTAAAGTTACCTCAAATGCCCTCCATACCTGGACCAAGCAGTGGTGACCGACTCAGCTGGGTGCTGGCCTGGTGTGGCGGTGGTGTCTCGACCAGGTCTGTGCTGCTGCTCGTGGTGGTGGTGGTGGTGGTGGCGGCGGCCGTGGTGCTGCTCTGCAGGCCTGGATTGTTTCTATCCCACATGTTTACAGTTTTATTGTTGTAGTTGCTTGGGTCCCCCCAAGCTGAGGTACCATCATCAATTTCCATTTTGCGTCGAATGGATGGTGGAGAAGGTTCCTCCCAGCCTGTGGCCTCACTGCTGTCCTTTTGTTTGACAGGGACTGGCCCCCCAATCCACCCAGTTCCTGTCTGTTTAACGGAAGCGGCTCCTCCCCAGTTACTCACATTGTTGTCTTGGGGTTTACCTGCCCAGTTCTGTTGGGGGCCAGGTTTTAAAGACTCTCCCCAGTTTGTCCCTGGATTCACCTTTGCATTTGTGCCATTACCCCAGCCACTGGTCCCAGACCTGGTGGCATCATTCCAACCAGAACCTGACCGATTACTGTCAGCATCCCATCCAGAACCATTTTTTTTCCCATCCCCCAAGTGTCCGAGGACAGAAGATGAATCTGCCCAATCTCCCCCTCCTGCACTCCAGGCTGGATTAGATTTTTGTCCGTCTCCCCAGTTCTGAGATTTGGGTTTCTGAGGCTCCCCCCAGGTGGGCGACTTATCCTCCTGATTTACGGTCCCACTCCAAGCATGGCCACTCTTGGAGGCAGCAGCAGCATTATTAACAGCAGTAGAGCTTATCGAGTCCCCCCAAACCCCTGGGCCATTTGGCGCTTTGTTGCTGCTGTCTCCCCAGCCTGTGTTTGCTGGCCCAGCAGCGGGCGGTGCACTGGCCCACCCGGACACTGAAGAGGTATTTGTACTGTTCACGATGGACCCATCACTCTTCCCCCCTGAGTTTGAAGGCTGAGTAGCGGCACAGCCCCAGGCCTCTGTCCCATTGTCATTTTTTCTCTCTGACCTAGGGGACTCTTCAAATTCCCAGGCAGTGTTTTGTTTTACTGGAGTCTGTCCCCAACCAGTATTAGACAGAACTCTTGGGTCAAGATCGTTCCTTGGCAATTGGATGTGCCCCTGGTCTATCATCCCTTTATCTCGCCTTCGGCCTTCTGCTCCTTCCCTCCCGGAGCTTCCTTCGTTGTGACTGCCAGAACCGTCGCTACTTCCCTCACTAGCTGTTGTTCCAGAAGATGCAGCTTTGGCCCAAGAGTTCATGTGTTCGCCACCAGGCTGCACGGCAGGATTCTGGCTGCTAACACTCGGACTGTCCCACCCTGTTGATCCTTTCCCATTGATGTCACTGTTGGAATGCTGGTTTGGGGGCTTGCCCCATTCCCCATTCACACCGTTAGAGGTGCTCCGGCTGGGGTGGCCCCAAGCCCCCGAATGGATATGACTAACGCTGCTGTTGCTGCCACTGCCCCGTCCCCAGGCAAGGAGTCCGGGACCAGCAGGAGGGCCGGAGTCCCAGGCATTTCCTCCACTTCCTTCCTTCTGCACAGCACTGCTGGATCCGTTTTGTTTAGCACTCAATGCTGAGTTCACAGTGTCTCCATTCCCCTGATTGAACCCAGAATTGCTACTTCCTGTGGCAGGGTTACCTGGGGACAGTCCCCACACAGAGCTGCTGATTCCTTCACCACCGCTCCCACTGACTTGAGAAACTGATGATCCATTAGCACCAGGAAGGCCCTGCAGGTGGGGCGGGATGATGGCCCCCATACCAACAGCCATGCCCCAGTTTGGCAGTCCGTTTGTCTGCATTGCATTGACAGGGTTTGGTGAAGAGTTCATGGGGTTAGTGTTATTTGGTCCATCAGTGTTAAGGTTCTGAGGTTGTACGCTGAAAGACACATTCTGAGAAGTGGACGTTTGTGGTTCTGTGCTCTCTTGCGGCAGCAAGTTTCCCCAAGCACCTAAAGTGCCTGTTGGGTTCCCATTCTGGTTGCCCGTATTTTGACCTATGGCACTGACCGGACTACAAATACTGGAAGGGTTGCCTGTTGCCACAGTTCCTTCGTGTCCAAGTACAGGCCAGGCAGCTGGGTTGGCATTGGGGTTAAGGTTAAGATTAATGCCAGTATTGGAGTTGGAAGCACCCCAGCAACTCTGACTTCTCCCATCTCCAATCATGTTGTCCATTTTTCCATCCCCGGCACCGAGAGAGCAGTGAGCGGGGCCGGAGCTGGAGCCTGTGGCTACGCCCCACACTCTGGCTCCATTGCCATTACCACTGGCGCCCCCCGCTCCAAGGGCACTCTGATTAGAAGGGCTTTGGACGAGTGCACCGTTGGTGCCATTATTGCCATTTGTCTTCTTGGTATGTCCAGTGAAGGTGCCCTGGGCACTCCCTGTAGCCATGCTACTGTTCTCTGAGCCACAGTTGGAGGCAGAGTCAGTGTCTGTAGTACATTCTGAGGCAGATTCAGTCTCTGCTCCTGTGATGGAAGGCCACGCCTCCTTGTCAGTCCTGTCTATTATCACTTTATCCCAGCTGCTGCTGGCTTCACCTCTATACGTGGGCTGCTGTCCCCAGTGGGAACTTTCATAGTGATCTGCCAATCCACCGTGACCGAGATCTGAAAAACATGAAACACATTCAGAATCAGATCTTCCTCCCACTTGTCAATGAATCTGCTGTGAACTAGTCTTTGGGGGGGGGGAAGGCTCTCTTTATTTCCAGTTTCAATGTGGAATGACAAATGCTAAAAAAGGACTTAAGAAAAAAGTTACCTGCCTTCGTAATACGTTCCCGTTTAAAAAAGAGCTAATCTGGGATCCCTCGTGGCTCAGGGGTTTAGCGCCTGCCTTCGGCCCAGGGCACGATCCTGGAGTCCCAGGATCGAGTTCCACATCAGGCTTCCTGTGTGGACCCTGCTTCTTCCTCTGCCTGTGTCTCTGCCTCTCTCTCTCTCTCTCTCTCTGTGTGTGTGTATGTGTCTCTCACGAATAAATAAAATCTTTTTTAAAAAGAAAGAGCTAATGTTTCTAAAGTTATATTCATCCTCACCACTACACCACACTATTATCCCTTTTGAGGAGACTCACGGCACACATGAGCACATGAGCATCTCTAAGAGCATCTGGAGGAAAGGAAGCTGTGTAACTGGAATGCAGCAGGCTGGAAATTTATGTGACTGTGCCACACCTGAACATACTCCGGCTGTGGTGACAACATGTTCACGTGGGTCTGTCAATACAGTTTATAGTTCTCTTCAAGACCTCTAACTGGGGCTACACGGCTCATTTAATGGGAATAAACTGTAAATACCGTGCAGAACCATATAATAGAACCAATATTTTGGGGGTGAGGGACAGAGGAAGAGAGAGAAGAGGCATTAGAAAGTGCTATCTTGGGCAGCCCTGGTGGCTCAGTGGTTTAGAGCCACCTTCAGCCCAGGGTATGACCCTGGAGAACCGGGATCATGTCCTGCATTGGGCTCCCTGCATGGAGCCTGCTTCTCCCTCTGCTCTCTCTGTGTCTCTCGTGAATAAATAAATAAAATCTTAAAAAAAAAAAAAAAAGTGCTATCTTATGTTATCAAGAGTATGGACGGTTAGAAACAGTTAATTAAATTTATATTACTTATCTGGTTTTACCAGCAACTACAGTTTACCATTATTAAACACAAATAAGAACTCTCTGAGAATCTTCTCCACTTGTTCTCCATCTCCTTGAATCATATAGTCTTTGTACTGGAGACCCCAGAATAACATGATGCACTATATTCCATTCTAGCATTCATTTTGTTTCACCCTTATGATCCTTTTATAGAATCCAGTATTTGGCATCTGCATTTTATTTCCTAGGATTTCTAGTTTTTTGACTACTTCTAACATTGGAATCCAACTTATACTCCAGTGAATTTTCCAGCAGACTCTATCTGAGGTATGGATCACTCAAAACCTAATAAAAGTAATACAGAAAGATTAATTTAACCTATGCATACAACAAACTCACACAGCTTAGAAATCCCTGATGGTTTTTTCAAACAGCAAGATGTACAGACGACAGCAGTAAAATATTTCTTCTCTTTTAGAACTTTTTCTTCAAATTTTTAATAAGAAAAATCTTATTCCCAGGCAGTAGAACTGGGTTTCCCCACAGAAAATTCTCTTAAAGTTTAATGGAGCTAAAAGGAAAATGGGAAGTGTGTAAGAAATGATCACTATTGCTACAAAGAATGTCCTAGAGACAACTTCAACCTTAAAAAAAAAAAAAAAGCAAACAGTTTTTGTTGTCAAATTTATTTTTTTTTAAGATTTTATTTATTTATTCATAGAGACACACACAGAGAGAGAGAGAGAGAGGCAGAGACACAGGCAGAGGGAGAAGCAGGTTCCACGCAGGGAGCCCGATGTGGGACTCGATCCCCAGTCTCCAGGATCACACCCCGGGCTGCAGGCGGTGCTAAACTGCTGCACCACCGGGGCTGCCCTTGTTGTTGGATTTAAAAGAGATGTAATGAGTTCCGAATTTGGCTGTGTACAGCAATATGATGAAAAGGCAAGCTACTGAGAGATAAAATATTTGCAAATGACATATCTGACAAGGGGTTAATATTCAAAATATATGCAGAGCTGGTACAACTCAACATCAAGAAACCCCAATAATCTTTTTTTTTTTTAAGATTTTATTTATTTGAAAGAGAGTACGAGTGGTGGGGAAGTGCAGAGGGGAGAGAGAGAGAGAGAGAGAGAGAGAGAGAGAGAGAGAGAAGCAGACCTCCACTGAGCAAGGAGCCCAATGTGGGGCTTGATCCCGGGGCCTGGAGATTATGACCTGAGCTAAAGGCAGACACTTCACCAACTGTGCCGCCCAGGTGCCCCGAAACTCAAATAATCAGATTAAAAAATGGGCAGAGGAGGGGTGCTTGGGTGGCTCAGTTGATTAAGTGACTCTTGATTTCAGTGCCAGTCATGATCTAAGGGTCATGAGATCAAGCAGTGTGATAGGCTTGTGCTCAGCATGGAGTCTGCTTGAGATTCTCTTTCTCTCTCCTTCCCCCACTAAAATAAAATAAAATCTTTGAAAAAAAAAATGGGGAGAGGACCTGAACATTTTTTCCAAAGAAGACACATAGATGGCCAACCGACACATGAAGAGATATTCAACATTACTTATCATCAGGGAAATGAAAGTCCAAACCACAATGAGACATCACCTTCAATCAAAAAGACAAGATACAACAATTCACATACATTGTTGAGTCAGAGTGCGAACTGGTGTAGCCACTCTGGAAAGCAGTATGGAGGTTCCTTAAAAAAACTAAAAATAGAAGTACCATACAATCTACTAATTCTACTTCTGGGTATTTACCCTAAGAAAATGAAAACACTAATTCCAAAAACAAACAAAACAAAACAAAACAAAACAAAACAAAACAAAAAGCAGATGAACTTCTATGTTTACCACAGCATTATTCATGACAGCTAAAATATGGAAGTAATCCAAGTGTCCATTAATAGATGAATGGGCAAAGATATATATACACACACATATATACATAATGGAATATTTATTACTCAGCCATAAGAAAGGATGGGTTCTTGGGGCACTTGGGCAGCTGAGTCTTTTAAGTGTTTGCTCAAGTCATGATCCCAGGATGCTAGGACTGAGCCCCAAATCAGGTTCTCTGCTCAGCATGGAGTCTGCTTCTCCCTCTGTCCCTCTCCCTGCTCATGCGTGCTCTCTCTCTCTCTCTCTCTGAAATGAATAAATAAAATGTTATAAAAAAAAATTAAAAGAAAGAAAGGATGGGATCTTGCCATTCCTAGAAACATGGAAGGACCTGGAGGGTCTTATGCTAAATGAAATACGTTAAATGAAATGTGTCAGAGACAGATACTGTATGAATTCACTTACATATGGAATCTAAAAAGCAAATGAACAAATAAGCAAACAAACAACAAAAAGACAGTAATAGACTCAAATAGACTCATAAATACAGAGAACTGGTAGTTGTCAGAGGGGAGGGGGTTGGAAGATGGATGAAATCTGTGAAAGGGATTAAGAGGTCCGAATGAAAGAAAGAAGTCAGAGATGAAAGGTGCAGCATTAAACCACATTAATTTTGAAGTAGGTACTTCCAGGTGAAACGACAAAGGAAAAACAAAGCCAGGCAACACAAAACTTTAGGATCTAATTTTTTGCTGCCAAATACTAGGGCTGGCTCTGCAACCCTGGTTTATAGCAATTCTCCCCAATGGTTTTTCATGTGCTATAAAAACTAGCTTTTGTAATAACTACTTTGGTTTTTTTTTTAATGTTTATTTTATTTATTCATGAGAGACACAGAGAGTGAGGCAGAGACATAGGCAGAGGGAGAAGCAGGCTCTTTGCAAGGAGCCTGAAGCGGGACTTGATCCCCAATCCCGGGATCACACCCTGAGCAAAAGGCAGATGCCCAACCGCTGAGCCACCCAGGCAGCCCTGTAATAACTACTTTAAAGAAATAAATGAGCCACTCACTTATTTAATGCAGAAAATAAGACCAAGTTAAAAAAACACAGAGATTATCGCTTATTATCAGCACATCTCCCCCAGTTTTCTCTCCTATCAGTCTTTTTTTTTTCTCCTATCAGCCTTTTTTTTTTTTTTTTTTTTTTTTTAATTTATGATAGTCACAAAGAGAGAGAGAGGGGCAGAGAGAGAAGCAGGCTCCATGCACCGAGAGCCCGACGTGGGATTCGATCCTGGGTCTCTAGGATCACGCCCTGGGCCAAAGGCAGGCGCCAAACCACTGCGCCACCCAGGGATCTCATCTCCTATCAGTCTTGATTCCCTCAAGGATAGGATACACCAGGACCAGGACAGTACTCACTGCAACCCACATGCAGACAGCAGGAGGTAACCAACCTGGCTTACCAATGCATTCTTTCCCAGACCTGGAATACCTTTTGAATAGATAATATTTTTTTCTATCCCATGAATAGGTCACAATGCAAAACATTCAGCTCTTTCTTAATAGTCTAGAGGGTTTGTGTGGAATGCCTTTTGTCTACAGCTCAGCCCCCAATCTGCTGGACTCACACTCAGTTATGCATCAGGTTTAAAAAATGTGTTTGCATCCTTGATGGATAAGAAGGATAGCATCCCAAGTCAGTGGAGAAAGGAAGGACCAGCTAATAAAAAATAAAGTGGAAAAAATAAGATCCCTGCCTTCGATCATACAGAAAAATCAGCTCTAGGTGGATTAAAGACCTAATTACGAAAAGCAAAACTTTTTAAAGCTCAATAAGGAAGTACAGGAAGCAACTTCTATGACCTGGGCCACTCGCCTTCCTTAAGAGCTGATAAATTTGACTCTTAATATTAAAAACATCTGTATGGCAGCAGATACCACATAAAGGAAGCTAAAATATAAGCCACAGACAGGAAGAAGAGAGAACAGAATAAAGGATAAAGAATGCCTAATTCAATTAGAAAAAGACCAACAATCCAAAAAAGGAGGGAAAATGACAGGAAGAGGCAATCCAGAGAAGAGGACCCCCTCAACAGCCACCAACACATGAAAAAGTAACCGATCTCATCGGTAACCAGGAAACATACTTGAACACTGCAAGACATCATTTCACACATAAGGGTTGATTCCTTTTGGGGAAGATGAGAATGGGATGGAGCAACATCTGTACCATTTCTAAAATAGAGTTCTAAAGCAAATATGGCAAAAGATTATGTTACATCTGTATTCTGGACACAGTTATATTAATTTCTGTGTACTTTTATCTTGAAAATATTTCCAAAAAATTGAAAAAAAACTTTAAGTGCTTAATTGTGATATCAAATGAAGTGACATAAATGGAATCCCAAAAGGCACCCAAGGTGAGCAGCCAGTTCTACTAGCCAGTAGGGATGTAATGAAGAGAACAGATCAAGCCTGTACTGTTAGAAGACTGTGTGAACTTCATGCAAAGAGACTCAATGTGATCAAAATTACCAATCTGGCCATTGAATTAAGCCTAGTTCTGGAGGTGGGTCCTGGAGAGCTGTTTTACAGCCATCATGCCTGCTGCACAGCAGGGAACCAGTAAAGCACATACGTACAGAACAAAGCTGAGCTCCAGCTCCAGCTGCTCACTATCTGAACAACACCAAGTCCCTTCTCTGCTCCACAAAGATGAGGACAGACTATATAATCCCGCAGGTTCTTAGCTGCAAACTGGACTATGTCTAGAGCTGACATACACTACACGATAACATGAGAATTACACACAAAAGTACCACGCCGCATATCTGGCAGATTCAATCCCAACCCTGGTATCAAAGCCAAGATTTCTCTGTAATGTGGTAAAATACACATTTCCCATCTTAACCTTTTGTGAGTACACAAGTTGGTGGCTTTAAGTATATCCGTGCTGTACAAGCATCAGCATTATCCATCATCCCAACCTCAAAGTGTGACCTGTGACACAAGAATGCCACTCACCCCTCCTGCAGGCCCTGACTATTCCTCATACTTCCTATAAACAGAATTGTACACAGTATTTGTCCTTTTCTGTCTGGCTTATTTCTCACAGCATCAAGGTTTTTTTTTTTTTTTTTTTTTTTTTAATAGTTTATTTGAGAGAGGGAGAGAACAGAGGGAGAGGGAAAAGGAGAGGGAGAAGCAGGTTACCCACTGAGCAGGGAGCCTGCTGTGGGACTCCATCCCAGGATCCTGAGATCATGACCTGAGCCAAAGGCAGATACTTAACCAACTGAGCCACTCAGATGCCCTTTCAGCATCATGTTCTCAAGGTCCATTCACATTGTAGCAGGTGTCAGAACCTCCTTCCTCCTTTTTAAGGCTGAATCATATTCTACTCTATGTATACACTACACTTTGTTTACCCACTTACTCATCCATGGGTGATTTGAGTTGCTTCCACCCTTTGGCTATTATGAATAATGCTACTATAAACATGAGTGTACAAGTATCTGTTCCAGTCCCTGCTTTCATATCTTTTGGGTGCACCTCCAGAAACAGTACAGCTGGATCATACGGTAAACCTAGGTTTAATTTTTTGAAGAACTGCCATGCTGTCTTCCACCCACAGTGGCTGCACCATGGTAAACATTCCTACCAGCAGGACACAAGGGCTCCATTTGCTCCACACCCTTGACCACATTTGTTAACTTCTGTCTGAATAGCAGCCATCGATGGCTGTGAAGTGGTATCTCATTGGGATTTGGATTGGCAATTTCCTTTTTTTTTTTTTTTTGAAAGATTTTATTTATTATCCATGAGAAACAGAACGAGAGAGAGAGAGAGAGAGAGAGAGAGAGAGAGAGAGAGAGAAGCAGGCTCCCTGTGGGGAGCCCGATGGAACTCCAGGATCATGCCCTGGGCGGAAGGCAGACGCTTAACCACTGAGTCACCCAGGCGTCCCAGGATTTGCATCTCCTTAAATGATTAGTAATGTTGAGCTTCTTTTCACATGTAAAGCAAAGACATTTTAATAATCAAACTTTAATTTATTATGTTTAAAATGAACAGAATCAGAGACAAAGCACTACATTGTCTGGAAATAAAAACACAAAACCTGGGATCCCTGGGTGGCTCAGTGGTTCAGTACCTGCCTTCAGCCCAGGGCGTGATCTTGGGAGTCCCGGGATCAAGTCCCACGTCAGGCTCCTTGCATGGAGGCTGCTTCTCTCTCTGCCTGTGTCTCTGCCTCTATCTCTCTCTCTCTTTCTCTCTCTGTGTGTCTATCATGAATAAATAAAATCTAAAAAAAAAAACAAAACAAAACATAAAACCCAACAAGCTTTCAATAAATACTGCAGAACAATTCCAACATATGCCATCCTGCTACTCAGATGATTTTGTTTTGGAATTTTCCATAAATATTTATAATCAAAATATGAAAGTGTAAAGAAATATGAATGCAAGAATGAGCCAAAACATTTAATTTCATTTTTTAAAAACATTACTTTTTTTGATTGATTGGTTTTGGGGGAGGGAGGGGCAGATACAAAGAATCTCAAGCAGACTCCCCACTGAACACAGAGCCTGACATGGGGCTCAGTCCCAGGACCCCAAGATCATAACCTGAGCCAAAACCAAGAGTTGGACACTTAATCGACTGAGCCACCCAGGTGCCCAAAACACTTAATTTTAGACACAATGAGATGATAAAATATAGGGCAATGTTGTTACTAATGAGAAAAATAAATAAATCTAGGTTTTTACATTTGGAGCTATATAACATTCTCTAGGAAAAAGCAATTTATAAACTTCTCTATGAGGTAGTAAGAGGCTAATGCTAATATTTAAGTTCTGTACTTTCAGATAGTTCTTTCCCTTTAGATATTTACAAGAAAAACAAATAGGCAAGGACCAAAGGCTAACACTGGCATTAAGGAGATAATCATGTGAGAAAGTAATTTTTTTCATTTACATAAATTTAAAAATCTCAAATTTTTAAAATTTGAAAAGACGCCAGTCATTAAGATTAAAAAAAAAAAAAAAAAACACAATAATAACACCAAGGTAGGGACGCCTGGGTGGCTCAGTGGTTAAGCATCTGCCTTTGGCCCAGAGCATGATCCCCGGAGTCCAAGCATCGAGTCCCACATCAGGCTCCCTATGAGAAGCCTGCTTCTCCCTCTGCCTATGTCTGTCTGTCGGTCTGTCTCTCTCTCTCTCTCTCATGAATAAATAAAATCCTAAAAAAAAAAAAAATAAATAAAACACCAAGGTATATCCAGGGTATCAGAGATGCCAACACAGCTGGGCTGTTTCTAACAAGTATGTCCAACTTCTCAAGAAATGATCACCACAATGAGAAAGCTCCTGCTGATGTTCATTCCTTCCCAGGGTTTGAGATAAAGAGCTCTGGAATAGAATAGCAAAGCAGGATCAACATCGATGTGGCAGTATGGGCAGGAAGGAAAGTCACTTCTACAAACATGCCCAATATCTGAAACAACAGAAGAGCAGGATCAAGTCATGCCTCTGAGTTTACATATTGAGTATCTCTATAATCATGTTTAAAAATGAGAAACAGAGGGGCACTTGGCTGGCTCTGTTAAAAGAACACTCGACTCTTGATTCTGGGGTTGTGAGTTTGAGCCCCATGTTGGGTGTAGAGATTACTTACAATAAATAAATACAACTTAAAAAGAATAGAGAAACAAAATCTCCCCGTGAACACCCCCATTCAAGCTCCCTCATTTCCTGATTGTAATAGCTCTGCAGCAGCCTCTGCATACCCTCCTCTCCCCCTCTCCAGGGTGTTCTACACCAAGTATTCTTTCCAAATGGACATCCAGCAGATCACGAATGCCTACTTGAACACGTCAAAGGCTTCCTAACATAAAGACTGAAGTCTTTAAGCAGCCAGCTAGGCTTGATCCTTTCTGGGGACCTCACTTCCCACCATTCTTTCCCTTGTTCTGTGTTCAAGCCAGCTCCTCAAGGCTCCATCTGCACTCTGCTACCCCAACAACAGGGCTTCAGAAGAAAGCCGTCCCCGACCTGCACTCAATGTCTACTCTCTTCTCTCTTCTCAACTTAGCCGATACTTCATTTGAGAAGCTTTTTCCTTCTCCACACCCCCACTGCCCCCCAGGGCCCTTGGACACATTCATCCTAACAGTCTTCCTCTCCTTTTAATGTGTTTAGACCAGGGTTTGGTGAACATTTTCTGTAAAGGGCCAGAGAGTAAATATTTTAGGCTTTGTGGGCCAGATGGTCTCTGAAACAACTACTCAATCGTGTCACTGTGCGGCAAAAGCCGCCATAAAGAATACGTAAATGAATTGAGTATACGGCTGTGTCCCAACAAAACTTTATTTACAAAAGCAGGTGGCAGGCTAGATCTGGCTTGTGGGCCATGGCTTGCCAAGCCCTGATTTAGATGGTAACGATTATGGGGTGCCTCCTACGCGTGGGCATCATGCTGGGGACACAGTGCCAAACAAGATAGACAAGTTTCTTCTCTCCGGGAGCTGCGCATCTTTGGTGTGCATTATCCATCCATGTGACAGTCTGTCTCTCCTTCTAGGCTGTAAACTCTGACAAGCCAAAGACTGCCCACTTTTTCCCTCCACTGTTCAGCAGAGCAGTTGACACATAATCGGCAATGAAAAAGTGAGATCAAGTTTATATTTAGTCAGAGTTATAACTGACACTGACATCTACAAGTAAAACACAGTTTCCTTCAAAGATAAGTCCTAGAGCCATAGATGTCCATCTGGAGCAATGATGTCTTACTTAGAGCAAACTGCTGAGCAGTTGTGTGCTTGCATGATCCCCTACGCAGGGTCTTAGGGGTTCCTGGAGAAGCTGCAGGCTCCCGGCAACCTCATGGCCTGGCACAGCTGTCCCCATGCTGGTTTCATCTTCTGCTGACATTTAATGTCTGTCCTGCCATTGCTGGGCACACCACTACACCTACCTCCTCCTTTCCTTATCTCAGCTGTTCTTCTGTTTCTTACTTCTTTGGTTCTTCAGCAACATCCAAATATACTAGGTCTCCAAAAATTAATTCAGGGGCAGTATGCGGAGACAGAAAATACACGAAAAAAAGTAAATAAAAAGTAAACAGAAGGTAGTCTTTGTGCTTATTCTACCATCTGAGCTTTCTTTGCAAGGGCAGGTTCTAAGGATTTCTCTGAAAATTATGAATGAAAAAAAATTTTAAAGCTAGGGACTATATACATCATACTGAACTATTAGTTTATCATCAGGAACAACTCTGAAGGAGCGCACCCTATCATTTTTCTTTCTACTTGTGTAGGTGGGCATCAACAAACAGCCGGAGCGCTGGGCTGGCTCAGTTGAAAGAGGATGCGACTCCTGATCTTGGGATTGTGAGCCTGAACACCACATTGGGTGTAGACATTACTATAAATAAATAAATAAATAAATAAATAAATAAATAAATAAATAAACTTAAAAAAATATATGTAGACAATCAACTGTTATCAAGGGCATTATTTGACATAACTTGTAAAACTTAAATGTGTTAAATTTAGATATAGTAGATAATGGGATTACACCAAAGTTAAATTTCCAATTTGCACAGTTGTACTCTAGTTATATAAGAGAACATCTTTGTATATAGAGGATATTTAAGGATTATGATATCTGTAATTTTTTAAAGATTTTATTTATTTATTCATGACGCACAGAGAGAGAGAGAGAGAGAGGCAGAGACACAGGCAGAGGGAGAAGCAGGCTCCATGCAGGGAGCCCGACTCAGGACTCGATCCCAGGTCTCCAGGATCAGGCCCTGGGCCAAAGGCAGGCGCTAAACTGCTGAGCCACCGGGGCTGCCCCCTTAAATGCTAATTTTTCTCTATATCCCATTTTGGTGGCAGTAGTTGAGGCTAAAGTGGTAATGATTATCTAGTCTGAAGGCCTTGCTGTGTGAGATGGGGAGGTGGAATGAGATTTAGGTGGGAGAATTAGTAGGACCTAGTGAAAGGATGGACATGTGGGGAGCAGAAGAGGATTCAAGAGTGATGTCCAGATCTGGGGTTTGGGCCCTGAGTGGATGGCAGTGCCGACCACGGAGCTCAGGAGTACTGCAGTAAGAGTGGTTTTGGGAGGGGAAAGGGGGAAGGAGATGATGGGGGCCTACTTAGCCATGTGTGTCTGGGGTGCTTGCAACACATCCAAGTAGCTCTGCTCCAAAATCCCAGGACTAATAAGCCAGGACCTCAGAGATGAGTGTTTCAGCTCAGTGTAGGTCGGGCCCTCGTCCTGTCGGGTCTGTATGTGGACTAGCCCAGCGCTGCAGGTACTCTATCTAGCTCCTTCAAAGGCCATCACTGTTACTCCAGGCTCCTCTCCGGCTGGGCCTGTTACCCTCCTCAATAGCCCGGTCACGCAGGAGCTGTATCTTATATGCCCTGAGAAATCCAGGGGCTGTCACTAAGCAGTGCCCTTTCCCTCAAAAGCAAGAACACTTCTGCAAGTGGTGCACGCCAGGAGACAAGTGCTTGGAACTCAGAAGTGAGCTAACCTTCCTGGAACTAGGGATGAACAGTGGGAAGGGGCAAAAAAGAGCGAGAAGGCCAGTGGAGAAAAGCAAAGGATGGGAGAGATGAAAGCAGATGAAGAAATGTCTCAGTAAAGCAACTCTGAAGAGTGTTCTGCCAAACGGCAGGCAGCCCTGTGCTCTGGGATGGCGGGAACAAAACAGAGTCAACACTGGTACCACAGGAGTCCCCAGAGGCTCGGTTCTCACCTCTGCACAGAAACGTCTGCATCTGCGTGGAAATGAGGGCTTTTGTCCCTGAGGCTGCAAAGACTGGCAATATTTACACGTGGAGCTCTTTGGAGGGGCTGAAAATGAGACTGAGGAGGTAATTTGCTCCTCATCTGTCAATGGTGTTATCACTTACTATGTAAGGTACTAAACAGAGTTTTCTACTTCAATGTTTTCAGGTGTAATTAAAATAGTAGATAAGGAAGGAAATGAAAGAGACAATTACAACAATGGTCTCTCGGACCTCCAAACTCATCTAAGTATTTACCTAAGAAAAATATTTTTGTGGGCACTATTTAAACACGTAACAACCAAAAAGCTAAGGAAGAATAGTAAAACTTCCTCTACGTCGTCATGGAGCTATGCTTCTGATTTTTGGCCCTATTCCTTGATGTTCCTGGTTCTAGCACATTCTCAGTGTCCCAGGAGCACACTGTACAAACATCTCTCTGCAGAGTGGGGGCCCCAGTCAGGGTGCCCTCAACTGTCCTTTCTGGAGATGCTCAACAGACAGTCCTGCCTGATGGACTGACCAAGACTGCATGGATGCGCAGGGCCTGCTGTCTGCACAGGGAGAAGCCCAGGCCACGGTCGAGACAGGCACGACACACACAGGTGCCGCTCTGTGCCTTAGTCTTTCCTTAATCCCCTTCTTTCACTTGTAGCATGTTTTGGCATCTTTTTTTTCCTGCTCAAGAAGTTTGACAATGAGAATCAATGGTGTCCTGTTACTTTACTATTTAAAAAATAAAATCATTTGAGGGGTGCCTCGGTGGCTCATTTGGTTAACCATCTGCCTTTTGCTCAGGTCCTGATTCCAGGGTCCTGAGATCGAGCTGTGTCGGGCTCCCTGCTCAGCAGAGACCCTACTCTCCCTCTCCCTCTGCTGTTCCCCCTGTTCATGCTCTCTGTCAAATAAATAAAATCTTTAAAAAAAATAGTTGAGGGCAGCCCCAGTGGCTCAGCAGTTTAGCGTCGCCTACAGCCTAGGGCGTGATCCTGGAGACCCAGGACCGAGTCCCACGTCGGGCTCCCTGCATGGAGCCTGCTTCTCCCTCTGCCTGTGTCTCTGCCTCTCTCTCTCTTTTTCTGTGTCTCTCATGAATAAATAAAATCTTAAAAAAGAAAAAAATAGTTGAAACATAAAAATAGATTTAAGAGGTTGAAAGGTCTCAAAAGCTAAAACAAAAAGTTATGATTTTAATGCAATGGTTATGGTTTTCAACTACAGACTCTTGATTTGAAAATAACACCACAGTCTTAGTGAAGTGGTAAAAACAACACAAGCAACAAAACACAAACAGTTGAGCTGATAATGCCAACACACAGAGGTGTTAACCCTAGAGCCACTTTGGAAAATTAGGCTACATCCACTCGCCACTGTCAACTTCCCAGACACCTTTCAAGTCTTCTATGGGTCTCTGAGGAGCACAGTTTGAACAGCTCTGTTCTGGGGAATCCTTTTTTTTAAGACTTTATTTATTTATTCATGAGACACACACACACAGAGGCAGAGACACAGGCAGAGGGAGAAGCAGGCTCCATGCAGGGAGCCCGTCATGGGACTTGATCCCAGGACTCCGGGATCACGCCCTGGGCTGAAGGTGGCACTAAACAGCTGAGCCACCGGGGCTGCCCCTGTTCAGGGGGAATCCTTAAATGTCTCCCCGGCCCCACCCCCTTCCATCTTCATCACCACCACCACTGTCACCTCCAGCACCACCATCACCAGCACTGTCTCCTCTAGCACCACTGTTGCTGCCACCACCACCACCTCATCACCACAACATATTCTAATATGAGAATTTATTCCAAAAATGAAAGTTTAGAAGACCATTATTCTCTTCATGTTTGAGGCACACCATTCTTGCTAAGGGAATTTTAGGACTTTGACAATATTTGAAAACATACTTTTCATAAACCAAAGTCTCTTGATTGTGTTATCAATTCACAAATCTATGTTTTAGTCCTAGTCTAAAAGAGAGAACTACGGGGAAAGAGTTTTGTGAAATGACTGACTTGTCATTTCAGGAGCAGGCATTTTTAAATGAATGAAAGCTCTGAAATAAACCAAGACGGAATTCTCTCATAGGTGTTCTAGACGCTCCTGTATAGCTCAGCTCTGAAAGGCTAAAATCCATGCCTGTAACATGCAACAAGTCTGAGAGTTTATAAATAGGAGTTGTCATATCCATAGTACATCACACAGCACTTTGAATTTTCAAGAATCTCCATCCACAATGAATTAACTAAACCTTAACAAGTTATATCCATTTTACAGATGGGGAAAAGAAACTCAGAGGAGTCAAACTCGGAAAAGGTGTTCTAACTAATAAGCAGTAAGGACTGCTCTGAAAGCTCCATCTAGTGCTCCTTCTGCTCCACCATTCTACTATCACAATAATTCCCCCTAAAAAAAGCCTTAAAAAGAAAAATGTAATGAACTTTGTGTATTATGTTAAATTCTCTTTTCTTCTGCTGTTTAAATGGTCTATACATTCTAAAAATACATATCTTTATAAAAATCTAAGGAACATAACTATCTTAAGTGATTAATTTAAAAGATTACACAATAGCATGATTTAACGAGAAAAGTTTTTTTTTTTTTAATTCCAAAATGTTACCATAAAAAGATAAAATTTTCAAGGAAAACTATTTAATGAAGAGCTTCAGAAGCCAGAGTAAGCAAAATTTTAATGAGGTATCAAATTCATCAGATAGGGAAGTGTGGGCAAGATTTACTCAGAGTAAGTGTGCAGAATGCTTAATTAGCACAAAGGCTGACAGGAGCACAGGGTTGGTTCACTCCCCACGGCCACAGTCCCTGGAACTGAAATTACAAAACAGTAAAGCGCATGTAATACAAAGTAATTCCAAGTGCTTTCCACAGTTGAAAATGTTTCCTGATGCTTCCCTGTAACACAAGTTCCCTGCTGCGAACAGGGTAAATGTTAACTGTTCTCAGCTTTGGGGAGGCGTCCCCCCTCCGCTGCATCTACCGTGTGCAAGAATCTCACAGAGACCGCGCTCGGAAATCAGAATTCCACTGCGGGACAGACTCTAACCATTTATTCTGTCAACTTCCACGAATACAAGGGCTCATGAAAAGCAGACCAGACTAAAAGGTTTACTGGAGACAATACTCAAGAGTGTGCGCAACACTCCGCTTTTGGGCTGTGTCGAGCTTGCTCCCTCCGGGTTAAGAACCTATTAGCACCGCAACAGAATGGGGGCAGGCGGCGCCGCTTCGCGCGTGGGGGGTGGGTGGGGGCGGCCAGGAGCTCGCGAGGAGAGGGGGGTCGCGGTCGGGGTCGCGGCGGGGCCGGCTTCTCCGGTCGCCGCAGCCCCCGGGGTGAGGTACCCGTGGGCAGGGACACGCTACCTGGCAAGCAGGCCGGGGCGCGCAGCTCCAGCAGCTCCAGCCACTCTAGCCGCTCCAGCCGCTCCAGCATGCCGGCCGCTCCAGCATGCCAGCCGCGCGCCGCAGGAGCCTCCCGCTCTGGCGCCTCCAGCTGATGGCCGCACCCGCACCCACACCTGCACCGGCCAGCGCCCCAGCGACCTGCCCAGCGACCTGCGGGCGACCGCGGGCCAGGGGCCAGCAGTGCCCTTTCCGCTCTAGGAGATATCCGATTCATCCCCTTCAGTGATGGGGGAGGCGTCCACGGAGCGGACTTGGAAGCTCGGATTATCTAATTGCAGCTGACACTAAACCGATCTTCCTTCCTCTTTAATGAATTCTTTCGATTGTCACCAACGTTTGCACTTCAAGACTGGCTACAGGGAGCTACAGGGAGCGCCAGGGCCCCTCTTCAGTTGGCCTGAGAGTCAGCTGAAAGAATAACAGCATAGTGCCTACTGGCTGCATGCAAATAAATGCTGCTCTTTCATACTGCCTTTGTTTTACGTCCCCCTTCTTCCTTCTCGCTTTTCCTAAACAACCCTGAAACATTTGGCATACCAACACTGGCGATAATATTCTAAATGAGCCCCATATGTAAACTGGCAAGTGTCCAACTTCTTAATTACTTTCCTGCCTCTATCTAAAAAAGATCTAAGTAGCAAACACTACAAAGTGCATATTAATCAAAGCCTCTGTTTATAAATGTACAAAGCAGCTACCAAAACAATACATTGTTCTGCCTTTAGCACAATGAAAAAGAGGTTTTTTTTGTTTTTGTTTTTGTTTTTTTTAAAGATAAAAGCTCTCAAGTGTTTGGAGCCAGAGCTCTGCAGCAGACTTGCAAGAACATAGTCCACCTAGAAAATCACATGACAAAATGAAAATTTTCTGGAACCTGAATAGGTGTGAATCACTACATTTTTATACTACTTATCTTACCAGGTACAAGTGTTTGCCAATGGGCTAAATAAGCTCCCCTCCAAATTCATACATGAATTAAAAACTCCATTTTTCATTGCATTATTTAGAAGGCTAATATTTTTATTTCAAGACAAATGTTTTTAAACAGAGAATGTGGACTGGGGCTGGGAGGGACCCTGGCCTCTTCATCTCATGTTGCAGGAGACCCTCTGCCCCAGGGGCAACTTATGTCTCTTTGGATCCTGCCAGTGATGGAAGACCCGAGACCCAGCAGAAGTTCAACTGGTTCCCAAACACAGGCCATTCTTTATCTCCATGTAGCAAAGCACCCTGTCAGTCACTGGAAGGTTAATAGACTTCCAACTGTTTCAAAGAGACAGCAGTCGAACACTGTCTTTGTCCCTCTTGCCTCTTGACAGTCTCAAATCACCTACCTCTAGCTCATGCCACAGGGCAAGTGATAACCACTGAGCATTAGAGACTGGGTGGGCAAAAAAGATGTCCTCCCAGTTAGAATAGCTGGGTCAGCAGGGGTGCCTGGGTAGCTCAGTCGGTTAACAATCAGACTCTTGATCTCAGCTCAGGTCTTGATCCCTGTGTGTCAGTTCGAGCCCCGAGTTGGGTTCTATGCCGGGTATGGAGTCTACTTAAGAACAAATAAGTAAAATAAAAAGAATAGCTGTGTCAGGAGACAGAACCACCTAAAATTTTAATAAATTCTCCCAAACTGCCCTCCCTAGTGGCCACACCAGGTACATTCCTACCTGTAGCAAATCAGAGTTGCCCCTTCCCACACCCTCACCAGTCAGATGGAGTTGGAGTCTTGTGGTGAAGACTAAACAGTATGTGTGAAGCACTTGGATTGAGCACATAGCACTCAACAGTACCTCTAGCATTACAACAGATTTTCAGGTTTTGGCAGTTTGGTGAGTGAAATACGGTATTTCACTGTTGTTTTCATTTTCATGTATTTTCCCCCCGGTTGCTAATAATACTCTCTCTCAAAATGTTTAGGGCTCATTTGTAGCAGCTTTATGACCTGCCTGTTCCCATTTTGCCCATTCTCCTCTTGGGCTGTCTTTTTCCTTGCTGATTGATAGGACTGCTCGGCATTTCCTCTCAGGCTTTATTTATTTATGGGCTTGTACCAAAGTCTGTAACTTTTATACACTCAACTTTCTCAGCCTTTCTTTTCATGGTTTCTTGCTTATGAGAAAATTTTAGGCCATGACTTGGAAATGTTCTCCTGTATCACCTGCAACAGTTTCCATGTTTGTTTTGTATATAGTTTTCTAGCACTTGGCCGCCAGGAGCTGCCACACTTCCCCAGTAGTTTGGGGAGCCAGGCCATGCTAACCTAAACCTCTGCGTGTGTGTGTTTTCCCTGGTCCCTCAGGGGCAGCTCATCCATTTATTTGTTTATTCTTGCTCTAGTAACACGCAGATATAATTAATTACTGGAGGATCCTGGCTCTATTTGATAGCTCATTATTCTTTTCAAAAATTTTCTTGACTATTTTAGTTAGTACCATCACTCTTCTAGATGAACTTCAGAATTAGCCTGCCAAGTTCCAAAAACAACATGCTGGGATAGCTTTGAGTCTGAATTTGATAGGACCGGGTCATCACAGTAAATTCTTGTGCAAGTTTATTGCTTGACTTAGTAATGCTAACAGCCACCTTTCCAGCCCCATCTTGTCTTGCTACCCCTGCACTCTGCCCCCAGCCACGGTGAACCACCTTCATTAGCCATACACGCAGGCTGCTCCATCACCTGCCTTTCACAGCTAATCCCAAACTCAACTCATGTCTACTCCGTGGGAAAGCCTTCCTTAGCAGTCCTCCATCCTTGATCTTGGGTCATCCTCCATCCTGGGCTAGCATGCATATAGCACCCCACAGTTATCTCTTACAGGTCACCCCAACCCACTTAGGCATGAATCGTGTATCCCTATACTTTGCAGGTGTTCAATAAATGTTTTGCTCAATGACTTCATGTAGACATGCTTGAAGAATCCACAGTTCTTAAAAAAAAAAAGGAAGGAACGAACGAATGAACAAACCACAGTTCTGGCAGGTTAGCCTCTCCCTTGTCGGAGGTGGGCAAGCTCTATGTGGAACTGCTGCCAAAGCATTCAGATGAAGTAACCAAAGGAAAGAGTGCAAAAATATTAAGCTGGTGTACTGGTTTGTCAAAAAATGGCATAAACTGGCATTACAATTTTTCCATTTGAACAAGCTTGACAGATTACTGTAAATTACAAGGTGAATCATAACAAAGCATAACAAGAGCCAGAGTGATCTACTGACTTATATCCTTTTCAGAAGCATGTGGAACATAAAGAAAAAGAACAAATAAAGAAATGACCATCAGGCTGGGTCTCTCTCCATATGCTACCCCTGCCTTATGTAACAGTATAGAAAACGTATCTATGCTTTTTGGGCTAAGACAAGTATTACTTCAGTTTTCTTTTTTTTTTTTTTTAAGATTTTATTTATTTATTTGAAAGAGAGAGAGAGCATGAACATGAGCTGGGGATGGTAGGAGGAGGGGCAGAGGGAGAAGCAGACTCTGTGCTGAGCTGGGAGCCCAACGCAATCTCAGGACTATGAGATCACGACCTGATGACCTGAGCCAAAGGCAATGCTTCACCGACTGAGCCCCCCAGGCACCCCTTCAGTTTTTAATCCTTTACACATGCTCCCCTTTCTTTCTACACTGGTATCTGTAAGTGCCTTCTGTGTACTGGGGTAGACAAGATCACATTCCCTCATTCCAGCAAGCACTGTGACCATCCCTCCCACCCAGAGAAAGCAAGGCAATGCCTCAGTATTCAGATGGGAGGGTACCAGGATGCTCATTAATGTTAGCAGGTTTGCACTATATAACTTTTTAAAGCTATGACAAAGGCAATTTAAAGTCCACCGACTCCTTCCAGGGATATTTAACCTTTAATCTTTGTCAATCACACCAAACCTTTTGAGGGAAAAAAGAGTCCACATAACTGATACACCTGGGAAAAATAAAAATTAATATTATGGACTGAAATAATCCCTTTCCACATTCCTTTTCACAAGAAATGGTCTGCTGTTAAACTTTTCAGGATTAGTCACTAACCCACTCTGGGTATTTCAATCTTAGTTTAGTGACCGAAGCATTCTTACTTTTTAACTTAACCTCATTTGTCAGAGGAATGGAATCATGACTAAAACTGCATTTTTCATTTTAATGCAGGTGTGACTACAAGAGTGGAAACCTGCTTACCCAGAATTAAACTCAATGACTATGTAATCCTTAAAAAAAAAAAGTGCTATGAGCTTTTACTTGAAGTTGTATCCAGAAGATTCAATGCAGCAAGAAAATGTGGCTATTCTTCTGGATTTCACCTAGATATGAATTCAGTAAGTAACTTGCACCATGAAAAAAATGCTTCAATCTAGGAAGGACAGCTGAAATTTCAAAATGTACACAGCTCACGGAAGGATGAGAAAACATTTATGGCACTGTTGTAGAATTTACTCATTGAAAGATTTTGCAAGTTTAAGAAACAACTGCTGTTCCATAATAGCATTTCAGAGATGGGCACATATTTGTTGCGCTTATGGAGCACTTACTGTAAACCCTGTGCTGAGTATGAAATAAATACCTCTCCCTCAGGGTCCTGTAAAGTGGGAATCCCCCCATGTCACAGGTGAGGACTCTAGAGGGCAGGCCATGAAAGTGACTTGGTCAAGGTCACACAGGAGGTCATGAGTCTGGAAATTTTATTAGGCCACTGCCCCACCAGCCTGTCTCCTGAGCCCTCTCCTGTGCTGCCTCCATTTACACTGCTTCCCCTCTACAATCCCTGTGCTGACTTCTGAAAAACGGGATGGAGTTCTGGCAACACCTCTGTGGATAAAACCAAACAAGCTCTTTGGAACAATGCCTGACTCAGAAATTAAATGGAAGAGACCTGAGCGATTGATTAGAGGCCCTGAGAAGTTCAGGGCTCTGATTATGGAGGAGAATGAAGTCCTAGCTGGGGATGTGATCAGTGCCAGCTGCCGGATCATCTTCCCCAGGGCAGAGCTTTTTCCACCCCACTAGGTAGGTCACACCATAGGAAAGTGAGACATTTTCTTTATAGGATACTTTCTATTTCATTGAGAGGGGAGTCTCTTACAATTAGTCAGCAAACTATGTAGGTTGCACAGTGTGCAATGAAGGTGAAGTCGTATTTGCAGCCTGAGCACCTTACTGCAGCAAGAGGAGCAGAGCGGAAGCACGGAAGGGGTTCTGTGGGGGCAGGGCTGTGATGACCTGGACGGAAAGAAGGGGCAGGCGATCAGGTGTGTGCCTGTCCTGGGAAAGGTGACACTGAGCCTGGCATATTGGTGAGACAGTCAGGAAACAGTGCCGAGAAGAATGGAGAGTAGGCCAGGTGGAATAGAAGGGAAAGCACTGAGTAGACAAGGCTGTCTTGACAGCCAGGCAGAGGAAATGAGACTGTGCAGTAGGACTAGGAAAGCAGGACAGGTTTCGAGGGGACCTGAATCAGTTAGAAAGGTTCATTTGGCTATGGTACCAGCAACTGGTGGGAAAGACATGAAATTGGTATAAAACGAAGACTTTTGTTTGGGAACCAAAAATCAATAATTTCTTATTAATATATAGATTGATTCCATTTTCTGAGATGTTTATACAGAAAATCTGATTTACTCATTATATATAACTAGAATATAGCTTTCTGGAGGATATTTAGAGACAAATATTTTAATAAAGGCTATTATTTTCACTACCCAAATTTGAAGTAATTCCTTATTTTCTACTTATCTAAGAAGATTCTGGCAACATCTTGCACCAACAGTATTTGATGGGAACACTGATGCAGTACTGCCAACTAATCATGCAATAATGGGATAAGGTCTGAAAGAAGCAGGGTTGTTACATTTCTTTTCCAGTTTTTCAGAACAAGCATCTGATGTTAAAACACCAAGCTATTTAGAAATGACTATACACTCCTCCTCTGTGTTAAGATTTTCCTGAGGACCACATTTCAGTGCAGAAAGTAAATGCAATAGTAACTGTGGTGAAGCAGATGGGACTATATTCTTGGTCAATGACTATATTTGATCATTTCTTTTCTTCTTTGCTTTTTGCTAACAACCATTGATCTACATCCCCTCTACCAGGAACTTACCAGATGAGAATTGAGACTATTAAAGAGATATGACCAAGCTGTCTAAAAATATTTGTTTAAAATATACCACAAAGTCAGAGTTTTGAGAAATACTGCTACAAATACTTTTAAACCCATGTTGGAATCATTTTTCATATTAGAAAGCAGCACATGAAAGAAAATAGTAATATAACTTGTGTCAGGTTTCTTTTAAATCCTGATCTAATGCAAGAAGCCTCCTTGCTTCTCTAGTTATAGGCCTGAGTGTAACCACCATCAGCAAATACGGTGTCCATGCTAGTACCAGTGCCAACTGTGAAATCTTTTGAAACTGAATGATTTAAGAAAATAACAGAGAAACACAGCACTCGAAAACATGTATTTTGCTCTCTTCCAAAAATTTCTCTGAAACTTCAGGAAAGAGATTGTTTAAAGTATGAGTCCATCAGTAAGGTAAAAAAAGATGGGATAAGGAAGAGAGGAGAGGAGAATTGTCATGGTCTGCAAGCTGGAAAGCAAACAAACAAGTGATGATTTCTCTCAAGAGCCAAGAGAAAGCTGGTGTCCAACTGCAGGCAAGGATGCCAGCAAGAAACAGGGGGATCAAAACATTGGCCATGCAGGGGCCAAGCACAACATCTGGCAGGTTTGGCTCAAGATGTCTGAACAAGTGACAGAAGCACCTACTCCCGATAAAATGCTATGACCTCCCTGCAGAGAGAGCAGGTGCAGTCACGGGACAGCCTTGGCAATACCCAGGAAGGTTTTATCAAAAGTTCTCACTACAGGGTTCTATGGCATCTGCCTAGACAGATGCACATGTACTCATGTGCAGACCTCTGGTTTCTGCTGAGAAACAAACTTAGCCAAAGCAACTAATGCCATCTGAAAACAGATGAGAAATAATATACAGAAGTAGGAGGGAACAGAACTGAACTTTAAAATTCAATTGAAATAAATCTACCCACCATCTAGCTAGCTAGCTCACTCCATTACATGCATACAGTGAATATGGACCAAAATATATTTATCTGTATGACTAGGCAGCAAAGCTGAAAATAGCACACCAGTTCTCAGATAAAAGGAATGCCTCATTCTGTGTGTTTTTACCTGGTTGGAGCTTACTGGGATGCTGCTGCACTCCGGTTCCAGGGAGGGGAGGAGGGCTTACCCCTGCAGGCCCAGCACCCTGGGTCGGGCTCACACTGGTCAGAGCCCCTGTAGGCAATGGCTGACCTCTCTTTAACAGCTGCTTCTGTTCTTGCTGGCGGAAGCGTGGAGGCACCTCACGAGGCAGGTAACGGGACGCAGCTGGCTGCTGGCTGCTGGCAGATGCACGTTTGCCATTGCTGCTGTTGGACAGAGTGCTGGTGGAAGTACTGGTACTGGTACCGGCAGGTTGGGGCTGGCTTGAACAGGTCTTAGTAGGTTCTGGCACTGTAAGGTACAAAATGAAAAGAACCCAAAACTTTAGGAACACTCCTTAAAACCCCACCCTAACCAAAGAAAACAAAATAAAAACTGAGAAAGAAATAACAAGGTAGTGCTCTGGAAACAGAAATGGACTAAAGTCCAGAGGCTCAGGTTTGAGACCCAGTTTTCTTATAAACCACCTGCAATCCTGAGCAGTAGGTTTTGGCTCATCTGTAAAATGGGTGATTCAGTTAGGTTAGAGTAGCAGTTCACACTTTGGCTTCTATCAGACTGAATGCAACAAGTTCCCCAGTGACTCTGATCTGGTGCTGGTGGTCCCTGGACCACACTTTGAGAACCACTGCTCTAGGCCTGTGTTATCTCAAATTAAGGGATCCTCAGATGGCCATGAATTTACATATATTTTTGTTTTAATTCTGATGACAACACACACACACACACACACACACACACACACACACACACGTGCATTCTGGGTTATCTGATTGAGGCATTTGTGGTGATGCTATCTATAGCACTACCACACTCTGTTACAGATTTATTGGAAAAGAATGCAGGTGGGCTAATTTGCAAATGATGCATTTGAATTAACTGAAAGTCAAAGTGCCATCTGAGTATTGCATAAGCAAAAGTTTCAAAGTAATTTTAACAGAAAGGAGAGATAAGTGGTAGCCCTGAGAAGGCCGTATTACTACTACTACATAAGCCAAATGCAAAGATGATTTGAGTAGTAACCCTGCATTCTGAAGGGAGCTCAGACACATCAAATACAATTAATTATTGTATTTGGGGATCCCTGGGTGGCGCAGCGGTTTGGCGCCTGCCTTTGGCTCAGGGCGCGATCCTGGAGACCCGGGATCGAATCCCACGTCAGGCTCCCAGTGCATGAAGCCTGCTTCTCCCTCTACCTATGTCTCTGCCTCTCTCTCTCTCTCTCTCTGTATGACTCTCATAAATAAATAATAAAAAAAAAATTTAAAAAAAAATTATTGTATTTGTTCCCAAATACATACTTTGTTCGCAAAAGTTGTTCCCATCGTATACTTAAAACATTAATATCCAGGACATTATATTTATTTTTTTTTTTAAAAAAGATTTTATTTATTTATTTAAGAGATTTTATTTATTTATATGGGAGGGGGGCTTGTGTCAGAGGGAGAGAGAGAAGCAGGCTCCCTCTGAGTAGGGAGCCCAAGTTGGGGCTTGATCCCAGGACCCCAAGATCATGACTCGAGCTGAAGGCAAGTACTTAACTGACTGAACCACCCAGGTGCCCCAAAAGACTGATTTATTTATTTGAGGGGGGGTAGGGGCAAAGGAGAGGGAGAAGAATCTCAAGCAGACTGCACTGAATGTGGAGCCCAACGTGGGGCTCAATCCCATGACCCTGAGATCATGACTCAAGCCAAAACTAAGAATTGAAAGTTCAACTGACTGTGCCACCAAGGTGCCCTTACCTTGTTATTTGAAAAAAGATTTTTTTCTACTTAATTTTTAAATGTCTTTGCGTATATCTTAAAAGTAAATAATATTATGGAAGCATTTCCAGTCAATACTAGGGGGAACACGAGATGTTACTGTTGATCTTTACCATCCTGGGTGGCTTATATTTCTCATCTCCCAGCATGGGCTCTGCTGTGCACCTGTGGCCCTGTTCTCTCTGCACAGTCCATGTCTACAAAGGCCCTCTGCCCAATGTTCTTCGGTCACCCTGCCCAGCAAACCCTTAATCCTAGATGAAGCCACTGTCCACTCTCTCCACTCCTGCCTCAGATCACAGCCATGTAGTCTGGTGTCACTATGAGTTTATATGTCCCTAACCCAGTGCACCCTCAGTGCTTCCTGGCCAACATACCATTTCCTGGGTCTGCGGGGTTCCACTGCTGTCTATGACTCACTCAAAGACCTTCCACTCTGGAGCTGCTAATGCTTTTATCTCCTCCTCCTTCGCAGATGAACTATGACTTTATTTTCCAGAAAGAATAAAAGCCATTAGGCAAAACCTTCAAGTTTCTGCCACTACAAATACACGACCATCACACCATTCTCTGTCCCATGCCTGTTACTCTGATCTATGGTGAATACTGTATTTTACCAGTTCTAAGCCTTACATTTCTTCATATATTAATAACATTTACATTGGGATGTGTCTTACCATTGATGACACGAGTCAATTGGCAGTACATGAACACTGGTATATCTCACAATCAATGGTTTTGGAGAGGCAATGCAAGATGGCATCCTCCAGGGGATCCCATCTTAGGGACTTTGTGTGACCTAGTTCTTTAGCCTGTGACATTCTCCAGAAGAAACACAAAAGGCCCAAAGCTTGAGAGTAAATCTTCAATTAATTTTTTTTTAAGATTTTATTTATTTATTCATGAGAGAGAGAGAGAGAGAGAGAGGCAGGCACAGACACAGTCAAAGGGATAAGCAGACTCCATGCAGGGAGCCTGATATGGGACTCGATACCAGGTCTCCAGGACCACACCCTGGGCTGAAGGTGGCACTAAACTGCTGAGCCACCTGGGCTGCCCTAATTCTTTGTTTTATAAACACAAGTACACAAGACAATCTAGCCATTTGGGTTGGTGTGGAGAGTGGAGGAAAGCACGTTTGCAACTTCTAAGTCACCCAGGGATTGTGTGGCTACTCTCCACAACCAGCTTCTTCTCCTCATTATTTAGATCTACACAGATTTCTATTACCTTCAAAAATAGCAACAACCACTGCCCTCCTTGACCCCAAATCCCCCTCCATCCATCTCTTGATTTATTGCCTCTCCCTGTCAAACCTCTTGAAGGTCCCGTTGGAGCTGCTCTTGCTGTATCCTCCCCCACTTGCCCATATCCATCCCATCTCATGCCCCACTTTGAGGAAATGACAATTACTTCCTTGACGCTAAACTCCAATGCCACATTCTGAGTTGTTTGTTGTTTTTTTTTTTAACCTTTCCTTTCCTTTTTTTTGAGAGTGGCAGGAAGGGGCAGAGGGAAAGAATCTTAAGCAGGATCCACACCTAGGGCAGAGCCTGATGTAGGGCTCGACCCCATGACCCTGAGATCATGACCTGAGCAGAAATCAAGAGTAGGATGCTTAACTGACTGAGCCACCCAGGCACCCCTAACCAATCCGTTACTTTAGCAGGGACAGTCACTTTGGCCATCCTGAGACACTCTCCTCCTTGGCCTCCATGGCTCTGAAAGTCCATGGATTCCCACTGGCCTCTCCAGCCACTCCTTCCGGCTCCTGGTGGCAGGTTTCCTCTTTTGCCCTTTTTTAAGATTTGGCTACAGACACTCACTCAACCAGTCTACTCCCACAGCTTTACTCATCAACCCTCTGGTCATGAGGGCTAGTGGAGATCTACATTTGCATATCTTACAGGCACTTCAGAATCAGTGTGCCCCCATAGTCATTGGTTTCCTCACTCCCTCTTCTTCCAAGTTCTGCTATCACTCTCCTGACAGGTGGCTCTAGTCAGAAACCTGGACTCCACCCTTGATTCTGCCCTTAATCCTTCCCAACCTACCTACAACCAACTGCCCAACTTTGACATTTCTAGCTTACCTTAAATGTCCCTCCTAAGTATCCCTCAAGCTCATCTTCCTTTTTCCATTCCTATTGCCCCAACCAGAGTCTGGAGCACCATTCTCCCCCTCTGGACACTACCAGAGTATGTTTGTCTGTAATCCATCACCTACTGCAGTCAGTGTGGTCTCCTTCCCACTGGCACCTTCAAGGATTCCCAGCCCCTTAGGATACAGTTCACAGGCCCTGGGCAGGAAGCTGTCCCTAATCCCCACTTTTCTAGACTTATCTGCTAACTTCATGCTGAGCCTCTCTCTTCCAGCTAACTACCACGTATCATCAATACTCATAGACAGCTCTGCACATTTTAATCTTCCTGAAATTGAGATGCATCTTATAATTATCAGTTTAGTTTAACTGGCAGTATGAAATAATGCACAATTGATAATATATCAGATTCAGTAAAACATGGTGATTCCTAGACATTCCTTAAATATCAGATTAAAGGTCACTTCCTCTCAGCCCCCCGGCCCCCTACATGTTCCAGGCACCCTGTATGTGTGCCAGCACTCAGTACCTCAGACTGCTTTCTAGTGGGCCCGCCTCCCTGTGAGGCTGATTTGACATCAGCGTGGTACCTGGCACACAGTAAGCACTCAACAAACGTTAGAGGGCTTGACTTTTTCTCTAACACACACTCTGAAGTTCAAGAGAAATGCAAAACTAGCAGAATATAAAGAAAGTAATTAGTAAGGTAGAAAAAATACTAGACTGGAAAACTGAAGCTTTCCAACTCTGAAAGCCTAGAATTTTATAAGGGAAGAACAAAGGATGTGGCACATGGTTTCAGTTCTGTGATGGCTATCTCTTCGGAGCACTGAGTTTCTCTTACTTGTGTTCTACCTCTCTCTGCTCCTATTTCCCTGGCCTTGCTACAGACATGGAATATTTTTTATAATTTACTTAGATTTGTTGGTTATTCACCTTCAACTCAAAGGCATATGAGATGGATATTCATTCTACTTTTTAAAAAAAAAAAAAACATTTTATTTATTTATCCATGAGAGACACACAGAAAGAGGCAGAGACATAGGCTGAGGGAAACTCGATTCTAGGACCCTGGGATCATGACCCAAGCCAAAGGCAGATGCTCAGTCACTGAGCCACCCATGGGCCCTGCCCTCCCCCTTTAAAAGAAAGCTATAAAACCTATTATAGGTTGATTTTTAAACATAGGGGCTTTCAAGTATGTTTTTTTCTGACATTGACCTTTTGCTAATTAAAATAGTAGAAGTTCCTAAGTATTTACCCAAATGAGTTGAAAACGTCTATCTACACAAAGCTTTAGGAGTGTTTCTAGCAGTTTTATTCCTAGTTGCCCAAAATGGGAAGTAACCGAAATAACCTTCTATAGGTGAAGGACAAAGAAACTGGTATATCCATACAATGGAAAATTCACATTTAAAATAAATGAGCTATCAAGCCCTGACAAGAAATGAAGGAATCTTACATGCATACTGCTAAGTACAAGAAGCCAGTTTGAAAAGGCTTCAAATTCTATGATTCCTACTATATAACACTGTGTAAAAGGCAAATCCATGGAGAGAGTAAAAGCATCAGTGGTTGGTTGACAAGGGCTTGGGGAGGCAGGGAGTAGGAAGAGGCAGAGCATAGGGTTATTCAGGGCACTAAAATGTTACGATACTTTATCATAGATATAGGACGTTAGCATTTGTCAAAACCCATTAGAACTATATAACACAGGGGGCACTTGGGTGACTCAGTGTTGAGTATCTGCCTTTGGCTTGGGTCGTGATCCCAAGGTCCTGAGATCAAGCCCCACATCAGGCTCCTCACAGGGAGCCTGCTTATCCCTCTGCCTGTGTCTCTGCCTTTGTCTCTGTGTCTGTCATGAATAAATAAAATCCTAAAAAAAAAAAAAAAAAAGAATTGTATAATACAAAGTAAACTCGATGTAAACTGTAGACTTTAGTTAATAATAATGTATCAGTCTTGGTTCACTGGTTGCAACAAACGCACCACACCAAGGCAGAAATTCATAACAGGAGAGACTGAGGATGTACTGGGGTGGGGAGAGGAAGTACGGTGGGAACTCTCTATTCTTTCTGCTCAATCTTTCCATAAACCAAAAACTGCTCTAAAAAACAAAGTCAATTAGGAACTCATGTGCACTGTTGGTGGGAATGCAAACTGATGCAACCACTGTGGAAAAGAGTATGGATATTCCTCAAAAAATTTAAAAATAGGGGCACTTGGATGGTTTAGTCAGTTAAATGTCTGACTCTTAATTTTGGCTCTGGTCATGATTTCAGGGTTGTGAGATTCAGCCCTGTGTTGGGCTCCACACTGAGCATAGAGCCTGCTTAAAATTCTCTCTTTACCCCACTTCCCTCTCTTTAAAAAAAAGGGGGGGGATCCCTGGGTGGCTCAGCGGTTTAGCGCCTGCCTTTGGCCCAGGGTGCGATCCTGGAGTCCTGGGACTGAGTCCTGAGTCGGGCTCCCTACATGGGGCCTGCCTCTTCCTCTGCCCGTGTCTCTGCCCCCCCCATCATGAATAAATAAATAAATAAATAAATAAATAAATAAATAAATAAATAAATCTTTAAGAAAGAAAGAAAGAAAGAAAGAAAGAAAGAAAGAAAGAAAGAAAAGAAGAACATAGAATGACCATATGAGGGGATCCCTGGGTGGCTGGGCGGTTTAGCGCCTGCCTGGAGTCCCGGGATCGAGTCCCACATCGGGCTCCCTGCATGGAGCCTGCTTGTGTCTCTGCCTCTCTCTCTCTCTGTCTCTGATGAATAAATAAATAAAATCTTAAAAAAAAAAAGAATGACCACATGACCCAGTAATTCCACTACTGGGATTTACCCAAAGAAAATGAAAGCACTAACTTGAAAAGATACAAATCCCTATGTTTATTGCAGCATTATTTATAATAGCCAAGATACGGAACAGCCCCACTGTTCACTGATAAATTAACAGATAAAGAAGTTGTGGCGCACGCGCGCACACACACACACACACACACACAGAGGCAACACTGGAATATTACTCAGCCAGAGTAAAGAATGAGATCTTGCCATTTGTGACAACTAATGGACCTAAAGGGTATAATGCTAAGTGAAAGAAGTCAGAGAAAGCAGATACCATATGATTTCACTCATATGTGGAATTAAAAAAAACAAATGAGCAAACAAAGAAAAAAGAGACAAACAAAAACCCAGACTCTTAAATACAGAGCACAAACTAGTGGTTCCCAGAGGGGAGAGAGGCAGTGGATGGGTGAGATAGGTAAAGGAGATAAGAACACACTCATCATGATGAGAACCAAGTAAGGTATGGAATTGTTGAATTACTATATTGTACACCTGAAACGAACATAACACTAATTACAGTTTAATTTTAAAAATCCCAAATCTAGGGGATCCCTGGGTGGCTCAGTGGTGGTGCCTGCCTTTGGTCCAGGGCGCGATCCTGGGGTCCTGGGATCAAGTCCCATGTCGGGCTCCCGGAATGGGGCCTGCTTCTCCCTTTGCCTGTGTCTCTGCCTCTCTGAATAAATAAAATCTTAAAAAAAAATCCTTAAAAATATATATAAATGAATAAATAAAATGAATAAAATCTTTTTAAAAATCCTTAAAAATATATATAAGAACATTTTAAAAAAATCCCAGGGATCCCTGGGTGGCGCAGCGGTTTGGCGCCTGCCTTTGGCCCAGGGCGCGATCCTGGAGACCCGGGATCGAATCCCACGTCGGGCTCTCGGTGCATGGAGCCTGCTTCTCCCTCTGCCTGTGTCTCTGCCTCTCTCTCTCTCTCTCTCTCTCTCTGTGACTATCATAAATAAATAAAAATTAAAAAAAAAAGATTTAAAAAAAATAAAAAAAATAAAAAAAATCCCAAATCTATTAATTAAAAAGACAAAAAAAAAAAAAAAAAGAGAGAGAGAGAGAGAGAAGCAAACTTGCTGTCTCTCTCACAATAGCAACTTTCCATTACAACTTTGCAAGTGAAATTGAGAGCAGGGTAGAAGTACATCTGTCTGAGAAACACTACCACTGAATTTATGTAAAAACATGTGATTAGTATGGGGGCACCAGGATGGCTCAGTCAGTTAAACCTGCAAGTCTTGATTTCAGCTTGGGTCATGATCTCAGGGTTGTAAGATTGATCCCCAAGTTGGGCTCTGCATTCAGCGTGGAGTCTGGTTGTTGTGATTCTTCCTCTCCCTCTGCGCCTCCCCTGGCTCACACTCTCTCTAAATAAATACATAAAAAATTTTAAAACAATAAACATACGTGATCAGCATGATATCACTTCCCTTTACTACACATTTTAGTAGTAAGGTTTTGCTCTAGACCTAGACATCGCTTTTTAGGAAGCCCAGGGTATGAACGCAATTGGTTATTTTACTACAAAATTCAAAGGAAGCAGCAGAAGAGGAGGAAGAGGAGGAGAAGTAGGAAGGAAGGACAGAACAGGAAAGAGAACTAGGAGGAAGATACATTTTTCTACCTACCCCTGCTATGGGAAACCCTCTTCTTTTTCGGAGTAACTAACACTGGAGGCCAGCTACCATCAGAATCAAGTACTTCCGCCTGTCACCCAGCGTTTTCAATGAATGGAAAATGAAGAAACCTGCCTGAACTCAGAAACTGATAGAAACAATTTGGCAAGGGCTCAGAAACAAAGTATCCAAGCCCTCGGAGAGCCTAAGAAATCACCCTGTCCTGCCCTCCTCCGCACGGTCACCCCCAGGGCCCAAGTGAGCTAACCAAGATGCACCTGCTCCCTCATCTCTGACAACCAGCCAGGGCTCTTCCACTACACTGCTGTCATCTTCTTAAAAAGATCAAAGGGCAGGGCAGCCTGAGTGGCTCAGCGGTTTAGCGCCGCCTTCAGCCCAGGGCCTGATCCTGGAGACCTGGGATCAAGTCCCACATCAGGCTTCCTGCATGGAGCCTGCTTCTGTCTCTGCCCCTCTCTCTCTCTCTCTCTCTCTCTCTCTCTGCGTGTCTCTCATGAATAAATAAAATCTTAAAAAATCAAAGGGCAAACGCAGGGCTATTTTTCTTCAAAATACTTACAGGAAAGGGAATTCGTGCTACAGAAATGGAAGTCTAATATAGTAAATGAATCCTACCAATCACTGGTTTTGAAGAAGCATAATAAATGAATGTTATTAATAGGTAACTAGTTTTGAATATAAAGCACCAATCCTAAGGTATCTGAATATGGAATATTCCATTTTCCTCAGGTTGCCTGCACTACATTACCTGTGGTCACTCTTACAGCCTCATTTTAAGAGTCAAAGAATTCCACACCAGTCCCCACTCTGGAGGGGAGAGGGCAGCATAGGGCAGGAACCAGCAGGTGAACTCAGTGTCTCTTATATTTTAAGAAGGTGGGGAAAGCATAGTGAAGATGTGACAGAGACCATACGAGGCCAGCAAAATCTAACACAGCTGCTATCTGGGCCTTTGTAGGAAAAGTCTGAAGAACGATGAAGGAACCCAGAATTCTGACCCTGTCGAGCTGTGCCTCTGGCCTCTTTTATATGAGAGAGCAATAAAACTTCTTTGGTGGTAACCAGTATTTTTCAGATCTTTGAAAACTGGCAGCTAACTCACATAATCTCAGCTGATAACTGGAGGATCTCAAAATTTGATCTGTTCATATAATACAGATAAACCAAATGGGCAGTTTCTGACCAGCGATCCACTCTCTTTGGATACAAACTTTTTTCTTTTTTTTTTTTTTAAAGATTTTATTTATTTATTCATGAAAGACACACAGAAAGAGAGAGGCAGAGACACAGGTAGAGGGAGAAGCAGGCTCCATGCAGGGAGCCCGATGTGGGACTCGATCCTGGGACTCCAGGATCACACCCTGGGCCGAAAGCAGGCTCCAAACCGCTGAGCCACCCAGGTGTCCCTGGATACAAATTTCTTGATCTCTTGTTGCTCAAAGAAAGAATAGGGTATCCCAGTCATCGTGACTCACCTGTCTCTAAGCCTATCCTTCAATGACAGAGGCTCACAGATGAGTGTATCCTACTCATCATTGTTTTAATAGAGCAGAACAGTCAGGCTGTGGGAATTTTAGTTTAATTTTATTTAGGGACCATCAACAAGTCACTGACTTAGAGAACACAAAGACAGCAGCCAGGTAACTTTGCTGTGCCCAAACCTTCACGGTGCTCTCCTCTCCCTAGTAAGCTCTCCCCTTTTCTTTTAAATGACAGTGACACCTGCTGGGGAAAAGACAGATATGAAACCACCCTCTGAGAAATCAAGTTTTTTCTTTAAAATATTTATTAGAGAGCGCGTGCACGAGTGGGGGGAGGGGCAGAGGGAGAAGCAGACTCCCTGCCAAGTGGGGAGCCCCACGCAGGACTCGATTCTGGGACCCCAGGATCATGACCTGAGCCAAAGGCAGGCGCTCAACCAACTGAGCCAGCCAGGAGCCCCAAGACTTCTTTAAAACAATTTTTGGCTTTCAGTTACAATTTTCATAGGACACTGCCACAACAGAGTCCAAACAGCTTCTAAATTCCTACTACTGCTCTCCCCAAACAGCAGACTCCGGCATGGGCAGGAAGTTCAGGCTGGCCCTTCGGGGCTGACTTAGAAGAAGCTCCCCTTCAAACTTTTACACTAGGAGATCCAGAGCAGAAAGCTCCCTTGTTGACCTGGCCTCCTTAACTCTTTTCCCACCAGGCACCACATCTCAGTGCCTGAGCTTCAGAGCTGCCACCCGGCACCCCTAGGCCCTGGCCTTTCCCTCTTCACACTGTTCTAACCTCAGGTGTGATCTGCAGACCACCCGACGCTGCAGGCTCATCAGGTGATGAGACCCACCACCTACCAATGCTGCTCTAAGCCCCACAGCTACCGAGAATCCCGCTGATGATCTGCCAAATTTCCCTCATTTTAACTCTTGGAAACTTTTCCTACACTCTTGGGAACCTCGATACCAGCCAGCTCCGAGTCTGATGTGGATGTGAAGGCTACATGGGCGGAGACTGCCCTTGGCCTGCGCACACTAAGCCCTGCTAGAGCCAGCCACTGTTCTGGGCGCTGGGGTGATGCCAGAGGACAGAAAAGGCAGCCGTCCTCCAGCCCACGGAGTTCACCTCTCGGCAGGGCCAGAAGGAAAGAAAAAGCCACAGAGTGAGATAAGCAGCAGCAGAGGTTAGGTGCTTGGAAAACCAAGAAAGCAGGGCACGGTGGGTCAGGGGTCAATCCGTGTCTGCTTGCCTTCTCTGCCTAGCATTCTTTTTACCCCACAGGGTGTGTATGTACCCTAACATACCCTTTCCATATTTATTTATTTAGGATATACTTAATGAGTGCCAATTTTGTGCCAGACACTGGGTATACTATGGAAAACATATGGTCCTTCTCCTTGTAGTAGTTTATAATCTAGTAAGAGATTACAAGTACATTTTGTGGTAAACATGACAATAGTTACAGTGGGACAAGGAACCTAATTCTGGTGAGGAAGTGAAAATGAGGTTGGGCCCAGAGAACCGCCAACCAGGGGAGGTGTGTGTGAGTGTGCGGACTCTGTGAACTCACGCCCACCAGCTGGCACAGAGAGGGGAAAATCCTGACCTGAGAGGGAGACTCCACGCTGGCGAGGACTGAAGCAGCCCCAGTGTGGCTGGGGGTTGGTGCCTCAAGGGAGAGCCACTGGGCCTGAGGCAGGAGAGGCAGGCATAGGCTTTGTAAGCAGTTTGGAATCCGTCTGGTGGCCCATAGCTGGAAGAGCACCCATGGTGTTCCTGTTCTGGCTGCAGCACAGAGGAGTCTGGAGCCTTCAGTTTCAGGGAGAAGTTCTCCAGGAACAGGCTCCTCTGATTACAAGTTCATGGAGAGTTGACATACTCTTTCACTGCTATTAAACTCAACAAGCAGGTAACCTGATCAAGAACCTGTCTGTGTAGGCTCTAGAGCCAGGGGATCCTACCTGCTTGCCTGATGTCACCTTCACAAGTAAGGGAAACAACATAGTAGCCAGGGCCCACAGCAGCAGCCCCCCTCCTTCTTCTACTCCACAAATCCTGCGGGGGCACCCTTGGGATGTTAGGTTCCTCACCAGGGACTTAACAGAGCAGGGAGCCCAGGGTGCCCAGAGCACCAAGGCATTTCCATCTTACTACCCAAGTCATACTACCAAGACATTCTTTTCTTTAAAAATTTGAAAATATTGGGATCCCTGGGTGGTGCAGCGGTTTAGTGCCTGCCTTTGGCCCAGGGCGGGATCCTGGAGACCCAGGATCGAATCCCACGTCAGGCTCCCGGTGCATGGAGCCTGCTTCTCCCTCTGCCTGTGTTGTGTCTGTGTCTCTGCCTCTCTCTCTCTCTCTCTCTGTGTGTGACTATCATAAATTAAAAAAAAAAAATTGAAAATATTGAAGATGTACAAAACGGCATTAAAATCGAATAATCAACAAATCTTCATGCATTTATCATTTATTAGCTTAAGAAATAAAATGTTGCTCATTCCACCAAAGCCTCATTTTCCCCTCCCTTCCTGACTGTATACTCTGAAATGATTCTCACCATGGGCAATTTGAGGTTTTTCATTCCCATGCATCTCTCTAGAGATACAGTATAGTGGCTATGGGCACGGACTTGGGGTTTACACTTCAGCTCTGTCCCTTACTGGCTGGTGGCCCTGGGTAAGTTACTTAAACTCTCTGTCATTCCGTTGTGCTATCTGTAATATGTGGGTAAGTGTGTGAGGGGGTGAATTGGGGGTAAGAGAGCCTTACTGAGAGGGTTCTTTGAGAAATGAATGTTAATATAAGAACTGTTCAGAACAATGTCCAGCACATAATAAGTGCACTGTAAGTATTATGTTAAAGAAAAAACGGACACTGGTTAAGGATGGTGAGGCAGGCTCCATCCAGGACTGTCACGATGGGCTGAGAGGCATAGGGACCACACGATGGGATTTACAGGGTCGGAGAGAGAGACTGAGCTGGACTCTGAGGGCAGCGGGGACAGGTGGGGATTTGTAGCTACGGGGAGGTAGGGGAGGAGATGGAAAATCACTAAGAGGAAATGTCAGGGGTAGGGGGGCTTCTGGCTAAATTGACCTAGCAGGACCCTGGCTGAAGGCAGGCCAGAGTGTCGGGCATCACCCTGGGGCAGGGGGAGGATGAGGAACCTGATCAGATATCAGAGAAGCGGGGAGGGTATGTTCTGATGAAGCTGACTTAGCAGGGTTCTTGTTAAAACTGGATTTTACAAGGAAGTGCACAGATGGGCCTAGGAGATGGTCCAGGAGCCTGACTGACGTTTATTCAACAGTCCTGGCCAGTCTTAATAATCTTCCTCATTCCTCTTCCATTCTTGGAAGCCATGGGAAGGATTTTAGGCTGATGAACAAAAACTCAAAGTCACGTGATATGAAGTACAATCAGTGAACTAACTAAAGAACGGAGGCAGAGACTCTGATAGGAATGACTGTGATTAACTCAGCACAGTTACCACAGATACTGAAGGCTGTACTCAGGGCTGGAGGATTAGATCTCTAGTCTGGCCCTAAACCACCCCACTTAATTTGGGTCTCATATTTCTATCATCTGGAAAGTGTCAAACATAATACAAAAGTTAAAGGGCAGTCATCCATCCCATTGTTTTTAAAAGTGTTCCCGGGATCCCCACATGGGGTCTCCACAGGGAGCCTGCTTCTCCCTCTGCCTGTGTCTCTACCTCCCTCTCTCTGTCTTTCATGAATAAATAAATAATCTAAAAAAATTTAAAAGTGTTCCGGAGCAGTAGTCAAAGTTGTCTCTCCCTGCCCCCTCCCCAATACGCACCCAGGGGGCAGGACTTATAGGAGTCTGGTTCATAGCTGCAACAGGGCCTCAGGTGTGGATGAGACCCCAAGCAGGACCCCTGGCCCCCTGCACCCATGTGGTTTGGCAGGCGGTGCCCTGGCTGCTCTCCACTGTACCAGCTCTGATTGGAAGCACAGTCCTGGAGATGGTGGCCGTTTCTGTGCAGGGTCCTACCTCCCCATCACTGCCTTAGAGGCAGCTTCCCAATCACTGCGCTGCAGCGGGGACACTAGGCTTCACTTGAAGTCCATGGTGCCGGTGAGGTCTCCCTGATCCTTTCCCAGAGAACAGCTGTTTGGGATGACACTGTGGGGAATCATTTCTGGAGGCCCAGCCTAGGGTGCATCCCCTCCCTCTGGCCTTGCAATAATTTCACAAGCACCTAATTCCTTGTACTTAAAAAAATCCAGAGCGGTTTCTATACACTTCAACTAAACTCTGATCAAGAGCACAGATCCTTTTTTAGCAAGTAGTATATTCAGCTCTTTCACTCACCTAGACAACATCATGGTGTGTGGTCATGACCTAGATATTCAACAACGGTTTCCTTGTAATGGCATTTGCTGTAACGAGACTTCGTTACACATGCCTTCCATCAGAATTCCATGGGACGCCACAATAAGCTTAAAGCGCACTAACAGGTAGGCATGCAATGATGTATTTGAAAAGTAACTCTTTAGGGACGCCTGGGTGGCTCAGCGGTTGAGTGTCTGCTTTCAGCTCAAGGCATGATCCCGAGGTCCTGGGATCAAGCCCCACACCAGGCTCCCTGCAGGGAGCCTGCTTCTCCCTCTGCCTGTGTCTCTGCCTCTCTATGTCTCTCATAAATAAATAAATAAAATCTTTAAAGAAAAAAAAAAGTAACTCTTTATAAATAAATGTCAACCTAGAGGGACATGTTAACATGTCTTATTTCTGAAATTTGCATGCCTCTTACAATAGATGTATAAATTTAATAGTTTCCTCATTATCCCTCCAACTACATCTGTGGGTAAGACTTTAAAATAATGATGTCCTTTAACTGGAGGCATCTTAAAAGTTAAGAAATAGAAATATTTGTATGATAAAGCATAGGATTTCTCTTCTGTACCGATACCACATAGTGACAGAAGAAAAATATTCAAAAATCATGCATTAATTCTATTTCCAGAATATATTCTTAGAGATTCAGTTTCTTAAAAGTTACAATTTACTTAAATACATGTAAAAGAGAACTATTTTCCAGGGCTAAAGTAATCTATGATTCTAAGGAAGATTTTCATTATTACAATCTCTTCTGCAACCTACACAGCAGCAAACACTATAGCAAGCTCTTTAGAACAACAAAAGGTGAGGGGAAGACAGCTACGTGCAGGAGGGTCCATCTGCTGTGTTTATTGGCAGTCCCGGTGGGGTATCAAGCCGTGGCCTTCTGTGTGTTCTGTTGACGGCTTCTGGATGATCTGTCACCATGGCAACTTCGGGAGCTCAACTCAAAATGAGCACAGACTCATTAACTACTAACTACATTATCTTAGTGCCTGTTGCTAATGAGAAAATGCTATTTAGAGATATTTTCTATTCTAATGTATTACAGTTACCTCTCTAAAAAGCATGAAATTAAATTAAATGCTACTCTTAGGCCATCAGACTGGATAATATGAATGTGAAAGTAAGTTTATTTTAATAATGACTACTAACAGTAAAAATCATTTTATTAGAAGATTACTTTGTTTTGGTCCTTGGATTCTTCTACTCTAAAACAATGTGCTATTTATCATACAGGCAAATATTTTTAAGTTCTTTTAAGCAACAGTGGGGAGATTTAGAAGATTAAAATAGAAACTTTCGATAACAGTGTATGTTAAAGACAAGTAACGAATACAGCACTAATACATATTGGCTTTTCTACCATCTTCTCAATATGCAACATTAACTGGAAACACTCCTGGGATGAGGCAACACACTGGACAGACATGAAGGGTGAACAGAGTCCACTGAGCACAAAGCTTCTCAGCTTTCTCACCTCCAGCTTGACCTTGTCCCTTTCCATGCTCAATCACCTGTAACTGAACAAGCTCTTGAAAAACAGCAAATCCTAGATCTCATGAAACACAGAACGTTTAAGTGGAATTATATCTGAAATGTGTTCTCTTGGGGCATGCACACTGCCTTGTGTGGTAGGATTGGGTGTGTGTTTTCTTTAATAAAAGTAAAAACTGTAGAATAGCAATAATCCGGGGATGTTTGTTCTCTCAAAGTGTAGAATCCTAGAACCTGCCAGAAGAGGGAGCCCAAGTCAGACTATGCCAACATTTAGTAGAAGAGGGATGGGGAAGGGAAGGAAATCAGCTATGTTACAATTTGATTCTGAAAAAGAATATTCCACCTCTACATGCCCTGTGCACATTGAGTCCCCATCTACCTTAGCCTCATTGACACCAGTATCCCGCCTTGCCGACGATTCACCTTCTAGGCCAGCTCTTTGTTCAGTTTCTGGAGAATGCTACGCAGGCTGGCCAGCCTTTGCAAATGCTGTTCCCTCTAAATGTGGAAGTCCATGAGTCCCCTCCATCTCTCCAGCCTAGCTGCCTTCTCTCCATCGGTCAGATCCTGATGCAGCCTATGCTCTCACTAGACAATGTTCCTGTCCTTCATAGTAGCCATCCCAGTCAATACTGACACATACAGCACTGCGATTGATGTTTCTGCCCATTCCCCATAAAACTCCAAGCTCCAAGAAGGTGGGAAGCATATCTGGGGGTTCAGATGGGATCTTTTGGTGTTTTTTTTTTTTTTAATCTTTTTCTCCCCATAGTGAACAGTGCCAGGCAAACAATAGGTGTTTGGTGACTATCTGCTGGATCAGATGATGAACGCAGTTGGTCTCCAAGTTCTGCTGGCTCTACCACACGACCCTTCCTGTCCACCCTCACCATGCAGCTATCATCTGGAGCGTAAAGTGTGCAGTGGTCTAACTGTACTGAATGCATCCAGTTCCCTCTCCACTGTCTGATTCATCTTTAATCTGGCCTCTTCCATGATCTTTCTAAAACATCAATCTCATGACGTCACTCTCCCACTTAAAATCTCCAGTGGCTCCCTCTGGTCTAAAAGGTCAAATCTCAAGTCCTAAGATGGACTCTATGAGCTAGCCTCCCTGCCCTCCACATCGTCCCTCATTTCAACTCCTTCCTTCCTTCCTTTTTTATTTTTTCTTTTTCTTCTCTCTCTCTCTTTTTTCCACAGGCTATTAAGTATGCTCAATCCTACTGGCCTTGTGGGTGGGTTCAGAATGGCTAAGATAAGGCACCCTCTCTTGTCTCATTTTCATGGCCAACTAGGGGACAATTGGGAAAGGAGCCAACCCTAGCATGCATTCATCTCATTCTAAAGCAGTTTTTGCCTTTCCCCCAATTTTCTCACTTATTTTTAAAAACAGGCCATCTTTTCTTACAGAGACATAACTAGTAAATAGAAACATGACCAAGTGGAATGTAGTTAAATCCTTTCAGGCAGAAGACGTGGGATACATAAACCACAACCCTTAGAACATTTTAGTGCATTCATTTGCTTATATAACTCTCCCTACTAATACATCCCTCTGAGAACAGGGAACTTCTCTCTGCCGTCTGATAGATATTTGTTAATTGTTTGTTTAATTAATGAACTTGACAACTCTAGATAGGAAAATATGACTAATAGCTCATTTATTAATGCAATCTTTAGTAGGTGTGTTAAAAGCAAGACAAAATGTGATCACAACTAAAAGTACATATCTTCTGACGTTACATTTACATTTGTAACTATATTACAAATAGCTGCAGACATGGAGAGAAAGGGAAGTGACAGAAGATGAAGGAAGCTAAGCTTCAGTGCTGAATCTTTCTGCCCAACTCTAGAGGTAAATTTAATATTAGAAACCAATCCAGAGGGGCACCTGGATCAGTTAAGCGTCTGCCTTTGGCTTAGGTCAGGATCCTGGAGTCCAGAGATTGAGCCCCATGCTGAGCAGGGAGTCTGTTTGTCCCTCTGCCCCTACTCCTGCTCATGCTCTCTCTTTCACTCTCTCTCACACTCTCTCAAATAAATAAATAAATAAATAAATAAATAAATAAATAATCTTAAATAAGCAAGTAACCCAGCTTTTTTAAAAGCAGCAAAATATTTGAGTATTCACCAAAGAAACACACAAAAAAGCACATGAGGATAACACTCCATACCATCAGCCATTACAGAAATAAAAATCAAAAGCACAATGTATCAGAATGTACATGTACCAAAATGGCTACAAGGATCAAGACTGATTTTCCAAGTGTCGGTAAGGATGTAGCATTTGGAAGTGGTTATAACCACTTTGAAAAGGTTTTGGAGTTTCTTGGAAGGTTAAAAATAGATATAGCCTAAGATACAGCCATTCTACTTCTACATATTTACCACAGAAAAATCAAAGCACATATCCATACGGAGACTTGTATACCAAAGCTCATAGAAGCTTCGCTCATGAGAGCTAAAAATAAGAAACAACTCAAAGGGACAAATTGTGATATATCCAAACAATGAAACTCTATTCAGCAATAAAAAGGAGTGAACTGCTGAAATACACAACAGGAATGAATATCAAAAGCATTACTCTGAGCAAAAGAAGCCAAGAGTGCATTCTGCATGAGTCTGCTGATCTAACTGGAGTCTAGGAAAGAAAACAATCTGTAGTGATGGGAAGCAGATCAGTGTTTGCCTACAGACTGCTGAAGGTGGAGAGGGCATGAGAACTGGGTTGGCAGGGGTGCAGGGAGACTTCCAGGAGTGATGGATTACTGTCTTCATTGTGGGGATGGTTTCACGGATCACATCTTAATAAGTCTTGGTGCATATACCAAGACTTATTAAACTGTTCTTTTTAAACATGTGCAGTTTACCGTGTGCCAATTTAACTCAATAAAGTTAAAAAAAAAAAAAAACAAAGCAGAGCAATAATCTGTTAAATGATTTCTCAGAGAGCAGCCTGTCAACCTCCTTTAAAGCTATAAACTGTAACTTTCTCTAAACTTGGAGCTGCCTTTACATTTAATGTTTTAGTTTGGTTAAGCTAAATAAACAGATGTGGACTTTTACTCTATCTGAGACTTAAGGGCCCTCAAGAAGATGCTTAAAGGGTTTATAAAAGGAGCACTGTGCCACCTCCTTGCCACCAGTGGATTTATACTTCTTTCTAAAATTCAATGAAGAACTTATAAGTATGTACCTGCTTAGTTGTTTCTTCCCCCGCCCGCCCCGATAATTTTTATCCTTTTAAATTGCCTACATGTTTGGAGAAAATACCGTATCTTAATACACTTTCTTCTGTTCCCATGGAAAAAAATTAATGCATTTATTTTATATTCTTTCTGCCAGGTATTGAACAGTAAAATTAAATAGTTACTTTAAATATAGAGCAACATGGCTAAAGAAAGACATCTAATATTTAAAATCCTATAAGATTACATCCCATAAAGATCCCTCACATAATGAATCTCTTAGGAGTTTCAGCCTTGGGGATCCCTGGGTGGCGCAGCGGTTTGGCGCCTGCCTTTGGCCCAGGGCGCGATCCTGGAGACCTGGGATAGAGTCCCACGTTGGGCTCCTGGTGCATGGAGCCTGCTTCTCCCTCTGCCTGTGTCTCTGCCTCTCTCTCTCTCTCTCTCTCTCTCTCTGTGACTATCATAAATAAATAAATAAGTAAATAAATAAATAAATAAATAAAGGAATTTCAGCCTTATTTGAAAAGATCCTAAGTTACTTCCTAAAATGAATGATTATACTGATAATGGATATACAATATTGATGTCTCCTTCATCTTCATATAACAGCAGAAAAAAAATCTGACAGCCAGAAGATAGGGGTTCTAGTTCTGCCACTAACTATAGCTGTCAAAACTTGTACAGATTGTTTAACCTCTTTGAATTTCATTTCTGAACCAATGAAGAACTGGGAAATCTCTAAGGATCCTTCAAATGCTAAGATTTTATTAATTTTGCAGACAGGCAAACAAAATGCCATATTTTATAAAATATACTGTGCCAAGCGCACTAACTAGACTTTTAACTATTGCTTCTAAGGATAACTCATACATTCAAAATAATATTTGTTTTGGTTATGTGGATACATGTAAACTCAAGGAATCTGGCCAATTTTATTACACAGTGTAATTCAGGAAAACACAGATGTGATGCCTTATGAAAACTAACTGCTGAATATTGTGTTGAGCAAATAGCTCACAACTGAGCAAATATCACCCAGCCGACTCTGCTAAAAAGAAGGGCAACCTAACTGGTAAAATACAGAGATGTGGATTCTCACTCATATTTGTTCAAATCTAGATCTGACTATGAAATTGGGAAAGCATCCTTTAAGCTTCAATGCTCATCTTCATTCATACTGAGAAAACCATATGTTTATAGAATGAGCCTTAATAGGAATACAGCACAGTGCAAACAAAACTGTGACCCCAAAATCTTTATCACTGAATGTGAGGCTGCTGAAAGAATATGGTTTCAACTGATTTACATTAACAAAAGCACATATACATTTTCCTAAAATTAGCATTACAAATTGAATGTATGGCAAAGTTGAATACCTGACCGTAAAACTTAAATTATAATCCTTGCAAGCAGTATTAGGAGACTAATCATAATACATGAATTTATAAAAGTATATGACTCAAAACCATAAAGCATTAATCATATGGAGTTTGAGACATATTGGGTCAAGATACTTACTTTCATACATGATGTAATTAACTTTGAGCTTCTTGTATGAAAACTTATCTTTCTATTTTATGAACTTTAGAAAATCTGGTCAAAACCAATGAATTAAATTACTTCATGTTTATGGGCATTATAATTAATCTTAAAAAAATTAAATCCATAAAAAACCTTAGAAGACAATAATGGAAAATTTAGGCTCACAAAGTCATCACATCACATATAAAGTTACTAGTATCTGTGCTCAAATTAAGGGCAGCACCCAAAATAAAGGAAAGAGATTACTGATAACCAAAGCAAAACCCATCTTACAGCATCCGACACTCAGATACCAGGTCCTTCAAAGCAGAAATACAATATGTAAGTGAGATCATGTCTGATCACCTTCCTCCAACTGTGAGAGCATCTCTAGTCTCACTAAAGGCATTAACAGATTATTGTGCTCAGCTACCTCTTTCTTGAAGCAGAAATTATGAGAAACTATTTTGTTTGTGAAAAGCTCATACAACGGTTTTCAAATTGTTCAGTGTAGCTCTTTGAGGCGCAGGGGCTGGGGAAGTGTTAATTAGGGGAAGCAGCAGGCCCTGCCTGTCTTGTCCAACACACATGTCCAGTCAGAAATTCAGAATCACCTTCCTGTAGTTAATTTTAATTTGAACCAGTAATAATGGAGCATCTGAGAAAAATTTAAACCTTAACACTGCTAATATTCATTAATGAATTATCCAGTAGCACTGTTTTTTATAATTTAAAAGCTTTTTTTCTTCTGTTTAGGAGACATTAATAATCATTATCATTATGTGTGCTAAGGCTAAGGCTAGATATAGTTAGCACAGCTGATGACAAATTAGACCCAAAGGAGTAGTAATTTAGAGAAGATAAAAGGAGAAGAGAAAACACCAGCACACTTTGGAGTAAGTAAAGACATGCTCATCAGAATAGTAACAGGAAATAATAATTCTGTGTTGTGTAACAGGATCACTATACAATCATAAGCAATTTGTTACTATTTGAAGAGAAAACATTGACAATGACAAGAGAAGATGGTCAGCATTAAATCAGGTTATAGGGGCAGCCCCGGTGGCGCAGCGGTTTAGCGCCGCCTGCAGCCCAGGGCGTGATCCTGGAGACCCTGGATGGAGTCCCACATCAGGCTCTCTGTATGATGCCTGCTTCTCCCTCTGCCTGTGTCTCTGCCTCTCTCTGTCTCTATGAATAAATAAATAAGATCTTAAATAAATAAATAAATAAATAAATAAATAAATAAATCAGGTTATAAAAACTTCTCAGAATGTTAAAAACAAAAGGAAATATCTCAAAACAACAATGACGAGTGGAAGAAACTACTGTTTCTTATTCAAGATCATAACTGCTAATGCAACCATGTACCACAACCCTTTGAACCTTCTGGAAAAGTGTGCTGTACATTCATACTTCTGGGGGTGAGAAACAATGTCCTTTCTGGGGTCTGGGCTGCCTTTTAATATTTACTTTATATGAAATCCCATCTTACTGTGACCCTGGTGCGGGAGCTCGGAGGCCCACTGTGCAGGGGTCAAAAGTCTAGCTCTCTCAAGTCCTCTCCTTGCATGAGCAGCTGGCCAGGCACAGGCTGCTTAACTCTCATGTCAGCCTCAGTTTCTTCATGGTCACCTAACACCTGCCCTGCTCAGTTCTGAAGTTCAAATGAAGTCATATACATAAACTTTACTTTGGAAACTCTAAGATGCCAAACAAAAGCAGGGTATTAGTAGCAGCACCTACCACCTGAAACTGCATTCTGATAAGTCTTTATAGCACTCATGCCTGCACGTACAACTGTGTCCAACAGAAACTTTAAAATCCTAAAAACTTCCAGTTATTTATAGCTCACTTTTACTGAGCACCAATTATGTGCTGGGCACCAAGCTCTTTTCATACATGATCTCACTTAATCTTCACAGGAGCTTTATGAAGTGGAAGCCACTCACTTACCAGCTTTCTCATTTTCAGTCGGAAATACCTGAAGCTTGGAGAAATGAAGTAACTGGCCCCAAACTCAATAGAGCTGGCAGCTGGAGCTCCTGTGCCCATGCCTCTCCTCATCTGACCAGGGCAAGCACAGGGTGAAACTGGTAGTGCTGCTTCCACTGTGCTTCTTCTCCAGCAAATCCCAGGGACACCTTGGTGCCTAGAGGAACTACATGTGTTTCCAATACCTGCTAAGACCCTAACAAGTAAATTTTCTACTTAGAAAATAAAAAAGAAATCTTCTATATATCAATAAGCGAAGAGGGAATACAGAAAGAATATAACTCTTTTTGTTATGTTGTCGGCAAAGAGAAATTAGAAGCTTCAAAAAAATTTAGTATCTTTCAGTTGTTCTTTTCAAATTGGATCACCTTTATCAGTTTAGTCCTTGTTTAGTGAACGGTAAACCAAAGGAAAAGTAAAAAACATTGTTCAGAAAGCGAACAAAACATTCTTTAGGCATTTTAGATTAAACAAATGCCAATGAAATGCAGATGTGAATGAAACCAGTGAGAAATTAAGAAGTACACAGGGAATGATAAAAAGCAGCAGCCAGGGTCAGATTCCTTGTTTTTAACTGTCAATTAAAATAACAGTCATCTTCATCATACAAAGTGTGGTTCTGCCATAAAATGTACCGCCCCCAAATAAAATAAACTTACCTTTGGTTTTTTGATCAGCAGCCTGAAAAAAAAAAATCAGAAACTCTTTAGGAATAATAATGTGTAGAATGTGCACATCTATGAAAGTTTATAAGCAGACTTCAATACTAGAAATTTTAAAAACAAGGTTTTACCCAATTTATTAAAATTTATTACTAAGAAAATGTGTAATTGTTCACATGCTATTATAAGCCAATATTGATCTAAAGGCAAAAAAAAAAAAAAAAGAAAAGAAAAGAAAACCTATCTGGAAGCTCATCAGAGTCTCTGTATTTTAACAAAGACTAAAAGGTACAGTTTAAAATACAAGGTACATTAAACTAGGTAAGACCAACAACAAAAAGCCTAATGTGGTATATTAAATGCCGTAAGATTCAAGTTAAGATAAGATTTACAGTAGGACTTTTAATTTTTAATATTTACCAACAGGATTTATAAAAGAACATGTGCCAAACCTGCAAAAATTATTTCTAGCTTTCCTAATAAAATCAGTTACATGGCCCTTTCCTCATTTCTCAGCCATGGCTGTTCCAGACAATTTGCAGTGAGTGGAATAGCATAGCATGGACATTCTTTATAACAAACAACGAAAATCAGACTTCTTTAATACATAGCTCTACTATTTCTAGTTCCTTAAGAAAGACATTCTGTGGCTGTCACCTTTTATTTATTTCGCTAGTACTTCTATTTTTTGCTAATTATAGACTGAGCATATTGATTTTTGAGGTCATAAAATGGAATTCTAATGGCTGTGACAATGCAAAATGAGACACACAATGATCACAGGCTATGAAGTAGGAATGCCAAACCTTTTTCTGAGCACCTTCCTTCTTTTTCTTTTCTTCCTGCTTTTTCTTTTTCTTTTCTTCCATCAAACGTTCCTCTTTTTGTGTTTCTTGTTCTTTCTCCCTATGAAACAAAGAAAGGTGGCATTGGTATAATGTCCATTTTAAGTCAAACAATGAAAAAGCATTAGCTGCAGGAACTTTTAGGTGAGACTAAGTTGCTTGCACAGTATGCAGAAGGGCATTCCAAGAGGGGCATGGAACATGGGGCATACTTCCAGGGCCACCACTTCCCAGGGTGACCCTGACCACGTTAGTGGTCAGTGGTCGTTTATTTTACCCATGGGTCGAACACCATGCTTCTAGCAGGACGCATGTTAGGCAATAAGGGTATGAAATAGAATAAGACACTGTTGCGAAGGTCCAGCCTCAGACCCACACCTCTCAGTGTTGTCTCAGGAGCCACATCATCAGCAGGCTTCTGACAACGTATTAAAAATGCAGGTTCCTGGGTTCCACCCTAGCCCAACCAAATCAGAGTCTTTGGAGGTGATTCTCATGCACATTATATGTTTGCTTGAAAAATCAATTATTTTTAAAATTTTTTCCCCAAGTTTAGTGGTTCAGCACTTATGTACAATACCCGGTACTCATCACAGCAAGTACCCTCCTTAACCATCATCACCCATTTAACCCATCCCCCTGCCCACCTCCCCTCCAGCAACCCTCCATTTGTTCTTAACTATAGTTAAGAGTCTGTTTCCTGGTTTGCCTCCCTGCCACCCCATGTTCATCTGTCTCTTAAATTCCAAATGAGTGAGATCATGTGGTATTTGTCTTTCTGACTTATTTCACCTAGCATAATACTTTCTAGCTCCATCCATGTCATTGCAAATAGCAAGATTTCATTCTTCATTCTTTTTTGATGGCTGAGTAATATTCCATTGTGTATATATACCACAACTTTTTTACTCACTCATCAGTTGATGGGCTCTCTCTGTAGTTTGGCTACTGCTGATAATGCTGGTGTAAACATCAGGGTACATGTACACCTTTAAATTCATATTTGAGTAAACACTTAGTAGTGCACTTGCTGGATGGCAACAAGCTTATAGCTTTTGGGGAATTCTCATACTGTCATCCAGAGTGGCCACACCAGTTTGCATTCTCACCAATAGTGGGAATGGGCATCTTTTCAAAGAGAAAGCAATTCTTTTTCTTTTAAGAGTTTATCTTTTATTTATTTATTTATTTATTTATTTATTTATTTATTTAAGATTCCTACATGATATGTTTGTTTGAAAGGGCAATTTTTTTTTATAAATTTATTTTTTATTGGTGTTCAATTTGCCAACATATAGAATAACACCCAGTGCTCATCCCATCAAGTGCCCCCCCTCAGTGCCCGTCACCCAGTCACCCCCACCCCCCGCCCACCTCCCCCAATTTTTTTCTTTTAAAGTAGATTCCATGACCAGTGTGGAGTCCAATGCAGGGCTCGAGCTCATGCCAGAGATCAAGATTTGAGCTGAGGGCAGCCTGGGTGGCTCAGCAGTTTAGCACCGCCTTCAGCCCAGGGCCTGATCCGGGAGACCCGGGATCAAGTCGCACATCGGGCTCCCTGCATGGAGCCTGCTTCTCCCTCTGCTTGTGTCTCTGCCGCCCCACCCCCACCCCGCGTGTGTGTCTCTCATGAATAAATAAAATCTTAAAAAAAGATTTGAACTGAGATCAAGAGTCGGATGTTTAACCGAGACACCCAGGTGTCTCAAAAAGCAATTTTATCTATCTATCTATCTATCTATCTATCTATCTATCTATCTATCTATTGTCTATCTATCTATCTATCTATCTATCTATCTATCTATCTATCATCTATCTATCTATCTATCTATCTATCTATTTTAGAGAGAGAGCACATGGAGGGGGGAGAGGCAGAAGGAGAAGGAGAGAGAATCTTGAGCAGGTTCCAGGCTCAGTGTGGAGCCCAACACGGGACTCCATCTCCTGTCCCTGAGATCATGACCTGAGCTGAAATTAAGAGCCACCCAGGCACTCCGAGAGCAATTATTTTTTAAACAGATTCCTACACAGCATGGTGAGCTACTATAAGGATACGCAGGAGCACAGCACAGAGTAAAAACCACTTGGAAAGGTCAGCCTGTAAGCCAGGGCTTGCACACTCCAAAAGCATTTGGCTGGTACAGAGTAGTGTGTTAGATATCAATTTACTGCTGGGCAATTCCAGTCAACCTTCAACACACATTCTACAGTAAACGGGCGTTCCTTTAAGTATTTCTCCTTTCCAGGGAGCATAACTGAGCATGTAGCTTTAAGGACACCAGTGATTACACCAGCCTTGAGCCAGAAAGGGTGGTCCCACAGCAACCTCGCAGCACATGGTCTAGTGTGATCTGTCTGTGACCCTTTCAACAGACACTGTTATGCTCTGGGCCTCCTGCTGCTTGCCCTACCCCTACATTCATGCCTTGTGGTCCTGCTGATGACAGGGCCCTCCAGACTGGGACCCCGTGTGCACCACATCTCCTGCTGCACTGCTACTCCTACTTCCTCAGCACAGCCCATGGCTGGCCATTGACTGCAGCTTGCCACCAGGAGGGCCGCCCCCAGGACCCCGTTTTCCTGTGTGGCCCTGTGACTGGCTACTGGCTGTGGCTTTCCTGAGCCAGTCCTGTGTTCTGGAGGTGTGTTTTCCTGCTGCCCAGCAACCGCACACTTGCTGACATGTGTTAATCATGGAGGTGCTCTGCTACTCATGGGCTGCAACTACACCTTCTTCAGCAAGTCTGAACCCTAGCCTTCCTTAGGGACTCTCCTTCAGCCCTAGGTCACACGGTTTCTGAAGCGACTCTTCTATCACAGTTTAACTATTCTTTGTAAGAAACTTTCCCTGTTTCCATTACTGTGTGCTTTTTATCTCCTGCCTGGGCCCAGGCTGATACAGGCAGGAAAGAGGATGTACCAGACTAAATAGAAGAAACAGTATGCACAAAAGTCTTAGGAAAATATCATACATACATACATTAATGTTGGTTTGAATTTACTGATTTTGAGGTTTTTCATTTGTAAATGTGTTTTATATACAACTACATACATAAGGAATATCAACCTACTGTCAGTTTGTATGTATTTAAACACTATCATAATAAACGTAATTTAAATCAACAGTGTGTGTGGAGGTACTTAGAAAATATTCTTTCTCTAAAACAGTGGTTCTCAGTTTCGGCTGTTCATCAGAATTACCTGGGAAGTTTTAAAAACTTCTAAAACCAGGGCTGCCAATCCATTCTGTGCAAGCTCTGGGAGTGGAACACAAATGTCAGCAATTTTTAAAGCTTCTGGATGGCTCCAATGTTTAGCCAAGGTTAAGAACACTGCTTTTAAAGAAGTTCAGTAGTTTATCAAGTTTGGGAAATGGCAATCACTTGTTATCTCAGATGACACTTTCCAGGAATATTTGCATGTTAAGCAGTGGGGAGACACCAGGAAATCTGTGAGTGGTGGGTGAGGAATATACATCTTGGAAAAAAGTGAATAAAAACCAAGTAGTGGCTGTCTTCCTCTACAGTTATACTTTCTTAATCTACACTACAAAGAAAGCCTTAAATTATCCTCAGTAAACTTAACAAAATAGGCAAGCATAGGTGCACCTTTAAAAGGTATTCAATTGAAGATGAAATAAAAATGATCGCTTAATTCTATTGCTCTGACAATTAAAGCAATTAGAGCAACTACTCCTCCAGCAGTACTATCAAGGTTTTACTATAACAGTAAAATAAAATGTAAATAAAGGGACCATGTAGCCATTTTTTTCTTAATTTATTTATTCATGAAAGACACAGAAAGAGAGAGGCAGAGACACAGGGAGAGGGAGAAGCAGGCTCCATGCAGGGAGCCCAATGTGGGCCTCAATCCCAGAATTCCAGGATCACACCCTGAGCTGAAGGCAGACACTCAACCCCTGAGCCACCCAGGTGTCCTGCCATGAGCTATCTTAAGCCTTGCCTGCCTGAGTTCATGTGTGTATGACAAAGCACAATTCAGATGTATGGTCTTTAATATAATTTTATCTAATTTCCTGCTAGTTACAGTAACTTCTACCTCAAGTGTACAGTTTCTGGATTTCTCACTAATAATTAAAAAATCAATATCAAATCACATTTTTACTTTAAAAAGAAAGACATCTTCCATAAGTATACTTTATTTTCAAGGGACACCTTATTTCCTGAAATGATTTGGAGGGGCATCTGGCTGGCTCTGTCAGAAAAGCATGCCATTCTTGATCTTGGGGTAGTAGGTTTGAACCCCACATTGGGTCCAGAGATTACTTAAGTAAATCACCCAGACTTGGGAAGTTTCTTGACCCATTGGAGAAGGAAAAAACAAATACGTATCAAATAGCTGACACTTCAACATCCTGGAGGTTGGGGACAACCGACTCCCCAAGCAGTTGGAAATCCATGTACAACTTTAAACTCCCCCAAAATGGACTACTTATAGTCTGCTGTTGACCAGAAGTCTTACTGATCACATCACAGACGATTAACACATATTTGTATATTATATGTATCATATACTATATTACTAAAGTAAGCTAGAGAAAATAAAATATTAAGAAAATCATAAGGAAGACAAAAATCTATGTATGGTACTGTACTGTGTTTATGGACAAGAACCCATCTGTAAGTGGAGCCCCCAGTTGTTCAAGGGCCAACTATAGAGGGAATTGGGTTAGTATTTTTGATTCGTGGAGCTGCTATGAGGTGGACTCACAAGGTGAGCTGCAAGGAGAATAAAGAAAAGGAGGGACAGGGGTGCCAGAGGGGCTCAATTGGTGAAGCATCTGTCTTTGGGTAAGGTCATGATCCCCAGGGTTCTGGGGTCAAGTCCTGGGTTGGGCTCCCTGCTCAGTGGGAGCCTGCTTCTCCGTCTCCCTTTGACTCTTCCCCCCCTGCTCATGCTCTGTCTCTTTCAAATAAAATCTTAAAAAAAGAAAGAAAGGAAAGAAGGAAAGAAGGAAAGAAGGAAAGAAAAGGAAAGGAAAGGAAAGGAAAGGAAAGGAAAGGAAAGGAAAGGAAAGGAAAGGAAAGGAAAGGAAAGGAAAGGAAAGGAAGAGAGGGCCAGGTTGGGAGAATTTCATTTTTCACTAATTTTTAATTTTAATTTTTTTATTTATCATTTATTATTTATTTATTTTAATGTTTTTTAAAACATTTTATTTATTTATTGATAGAGAGAGAAAGAGAGAGAGAGAGAGAGAGAGAGAGAGAGGCAAAGACACAGGCAGAGGGAGAAGCAGGCTCCATGCAGGGAGCCTGACATGGTACTGGATCCAGGGTCTCCAGGATCACGCCCTGGGCTGCAGGCGGCGCTAAACCACTGCACCATGGGGGCTGCCCTAATTTTTTCTTTTTAAAATTATATTTAAATTCACGATTGTATATACATGTGTAAAGGTAACTATTTTTTTCCAGTGTACTCTGTGTTTTTCTCATTTGCTTGGAGGCCCCTCACAGATTCTTCCTCCCTCCACACCGACAGCAAAGCTGCTACTCCCTCACTGCCTGTCCTTCTAGATAACCCATGTTAACCACTTTGTTCATAACTTCCCGGGTCTTTCTCTGCACTCAGGTAACTATGGAAACATATAGACCTATATATTTTTACAATGCATTTTATTTGGTCAGTTTTGTAAAAGTGAGATTGTATATTACAAACTCTTTTGCTTCTTGCTTTTCTCATTGAATACGCCCTGCCCCCAACTAATTGATCCAATCTATTATTTCTAATGGCTATGTAATATACCATGGTGTAAATGTTATCTTATCCCATTCAATCACATCTCTATTTGTACACACGCACTTCCTCCCCAGTTTATTACCACTACAAGGAACTCCAGCTCCTGCTAAAAAAATCAGCATTGCTTTGGCTGATGGTACATCTTCTGTTTGAGTAGTGAAAACTAAGTAAGGAGAAAATCTGATATGAGGCTCAACTTCTGGGCCCCACACTGGACACAGGGCCAAAACTTTGATGTAAATCCCCTATACTCTCTGTATGGCAAAGCATATTATAATGGGCCCTCACTATACTGAGTTTTATTAGAAAGAAAATATTTTTAACAAGTTGGGTTTTAATAATGTAATATTTCTTTTATTCTCAAATAGTTCAGCCATCAGCTTAGGATGCTTTGGGTGGAGAAAGAAGAAACACTATTTTGGAAGCAGCTAGAAGAAGAAAGAGTTGGGAAGTAGAGGAGTCCCCATAACTGAAGCTTCAATGTATATCAGTCATCTCAGGATTCCTTGATAAACTACACATTTTTCCAGAGAAACAGGATTCAAAAGATACAATTATGTTGGTAGACTGGGAATGCAGTCACCCTACGCAAAACCCTTCATTGGAAAATCTTCCAAATTTCCAGTCTTTTTTGTTAGTTGATTATTCTCTTTTTGCAAAAGAACAGGATTCAATAAGGAAGGCAGGCTTATTTCTACCTTGAAGGTTTAGTTACCAGAAATTTTACTCGGTTTTTATTCCAACTTAGTTTTCACTTACAAGACAAAACCACAGCCCATGCTCTGAAGTCATCTTGGTTAGACTCCAATGCCATGTCATTAAAATATTCACTAATTCACTGTGTGGCTGTGTTACACACCATTATTTAGAGAGTTTGGCTAATTCAATTAGAATTTCCTGACAGTGTTTAGGTTAGGAAAGGCTGGCAAAGTGCTATCAGACAAACTTTAAAAAGGAAGAAGGAGGAAGTGGTATCCTGTCCAGCTGTCACTGAAATACTTAAAAGATTCTCAATTTTTTCACCATGTGTTTGAATACCTGCTCTGTGCAGGAAATACGCAGGAGGCCCTGTGGGCAATACATGAGGGAGGAGACATAAAAACAGTCTTAGATCTCTAAGGACAGAGAATTTAATAGGAAAGTTAAGGTAAGACTTGAATTACCTTTAATATTTGATAGACTATGGAAATAAACAGGGTTATGTAGCAAAGAGAATATGCTTGGGATTTAGAATCACAGGACAGAGTTCTAAACTAAAGGTCACTAGCATACAAGAGGTCAAGAACTCATGGGTCCGAGTATTGGATGGACTGTCTACAAGAACTGTGGAGTCATTCAGTGTTTCCCAGAACTAGCGGTGGAAAACAGAACCATGGATCTGATGAATAAGACCAGAGGGTAGAAGGAAGTGTTTTTATTTGAGGATCAAAGGATAATATAGTTGACAGAGACTCTCTGGTCTCCTGAGGTTCACACCTTTGTATAAATGCTCTCTTGTGAGTGTGGGAGGGACCTGTGATTTGCTTCTCACCATTTGAATATGGCAGAGGTGATGGAATGCTGTCCCCCTGACATTATATAAGACTCCCATCTTTTTAGCAAAGTGGCTTTAGTCTCCCTCTTGGGTGCTGGCTTTGAAGAAACAGCTATCATGAATCCTACTGCTACAAGGAAATGAATTCTGTCAACTGCCTGGGTGAGCTTGGAAGCCCATTCTTCCCCAGGCAAGCCTCGCAGAGGAAACACAGCCTTGGCCTGGACTCCAGCCTGTAGCAGGCCCAGTTAAGTCATGCCCAGCCTCTTGAAATTGTGAAATAATGAATATATATTGCATTAAGCCACTACATTTGTAGTAATCTGTTATGCAGCATAGAAAACTAACGCAGGTTAATGATTTAAGACTTCTGGGGCTGACCAACATGGAGGAAGACCAAGATAGCCTCTCTTAGCCGCTAATTACAACAAAAGACCAGAAGTACAATGTAAATACACAAATACAATAATGAAAAGCAAGCAAAAGCTGGTAGAGTAGGGAGGAGACTCAAAACTTGGGGAGGTGACCTGCATGGGGGTGAGTTTCTTATTCTCCCCTTTTCTCTTGCAGTCACAGAGCCGTGTTGTGGCAGTGGTGGCACAGGCAGGCAAAACTGAGAGAACCCAATCTTTTTGAACAGAGGATGAGGAAAAGGAGCTCTTGTGAGCTGGACAGTGTGGGGGAATCCCAGACAAGTACTGGCTGAAGAAGACGTCTAAATGCTGTGTATAAATGTTCTCAAACTTGGGCTCACCTTCAATCAGGTCATGCATGTATGGGACAGATCCTGAAGAGCAGAGTAAAAGCTTTGAGAACAACAACAAAAATCAACATGCTCTAGAGGAATTTGATTGGACTCAAGATCTGTGTAACATATTCAAAACATCCAGAATAAAATCCAAAATTATTCCTCAAAGAACCAAAAACAAACAAACACTGTCAAGACAAAAGACAAAGAATGCTCCCTCTCAGATGACCCAGGTGTTGGAATCATCAAAGACTTTACAGCAGTTATTATAACTTTGCTCCAGGAGGCAATAAAAGTAAACACATTTGAAACAAATGGTGATTTAGGAGTTCACAAATAAAAACAGAACCATAAATAGTTCTATAAAAAATAGAACCAAATAGAAATTTTAGAACTGAAAAATAAAAGTCTGAATTAAACACTTCACTGGATGGGCCCAATGGAAGAATGGCTATGACAGAGGAAAGAGTCTGTAAATTTAAAAGAGCAACAGAAATTATCCAACCTGAAGAACAGAGAGAAAAAAGATTGGAAAAAAAAAATGAAGAGCCTCATGGACCCTAAGGATAATATCGAAAGGTCCAACACTCATGGTACAGGGCTTCCGGAAGCAGAAGAGAAAGAGACGTGAAGAAATAATGGTGGAAAGCTCCCCAAAGTTTAGTGATACACATAAATTTACAGATTCAAAAAGCTCTGTAAACTCTAAATAGGATAAACTAAAAGAAAGCACACTCAGACATAGCATATACCACATACAAGCAGCCAGTCTCAAAAGGAAGGATATATGCCATATGGCTCCATTTACAGGAGGCTCTGGAAAAAGAAAAATTTTAGGAACAGAAAAAGACCAGTGATTACCTGGGGCCAGGGGTGGAGTAGATATTGACTACAAAGGGGCAGAGCAAGGGAATGCTTTTGGAGGGTGATGGATTGGTCCTAAATCTCGATTGTGATGGAGGTTATATGTATATATGTACTGCATGTATATGCTGCATGCATTTGTTGAAACTTACATAACTGTACACCAGAGAGTGAATTATACTGCATGTAAACGTTTAAAAAGTAGATAAAAAGAACAAATGGATAGGGTAGGGGACCAGGGATTAGCATGGGATATAGGGCTAAAGATAAAGGTCTCCACTTCCCACAAGGCACAGAGGGGAGATGTGGAAAAAAGGACAAAGAAACTATTAGGAACAGATAACTGCAGGGACCTTTACTTTGGAAGGATGGAGAAGAACCATGGCAAAATCAGTTGGCCTAAAGGTATTCCAAAGGAACTCCAACATAATTTTCGTTTTAGAGCTAATACTGACTTCAGCCCCAAGGTTGAGTTCTCAAGACATAGTATTGTGTCTACACCACCAAACCAGAACAAAACCTAGCAGGGCCTCAGGAGCACTTATTACAGTCTGACCAGACTTCTTAAAAAATAATACCTCTTGCTTCTCACCTTTCTGGTGTTGGTTATCTACTGACATAAGTATATCCATTCCCCTGCTTCACTCATGCTTTCCTGCTATATCCCATGCTAATCCCATGCTAATCCCATTCCCCTGTTTCACTCACGTTTTCCTGTTATATATTCCATGCTAATGCTAATAGGGTCCCCCACCCTATCCATTTAATTGAAACCCTTCCTCTCATCAGACCAAGAATGGAAGGGAAAGAGGGACACACGAGGGAAGGATTTAACATTCCACTGGCTTTTCATCACAGAATAAATGATGTTCCTCATGTGGGCTGGCTTTTCTCTGAACAATCAAGAGGTTCACCTCTATCCATCATTTTTGCCAGTCAGCTCCCTCTAGTCCTCCACTGATAACTATACCCCAATTTCCCTCACTCGAACTCCATGGGCAGTGACTCCAACCAAAGGGTACTGCATTCCTGGACCACCCACTAGATTAGGGTCAGGGATGAACCTAACAGGATCAGAAAAATGGAAGCTGCTGGAGCCATCTTAACCACAGAAGGCCTGAAAATGAAGCCATTGCCAAGAAAGAGAAGCTAAGAAACAGAGTGAGAATGGAGTCTCCAGAACCAGGATCTATGTCCTTTGAGTCCAGAAACAGGTTGTTTCTGTGGCCCAGCATCTCAGTGCCTTGCCCTTGCCTTGCCCTTCTAGACACTCCTTGAAATGTGAATCCTGAACTGCGTGGCAGACAGCTGGAGCAGCTGCATCTCACGGCCAGCTCTGTTCGTGCTTGCTGCCCACATTCGGCAGGCTGCAGAGCCCGGCTTTTTGACGTTCCCTTCCATGTCAGCTGCCTCCTATCATCCCTAAAAGTTCCTCTTCACCTCCCCCCTTCGGCTGTACAGAGTCACTTTCTGTTGCTTGTAACCAAATAATACTGATAAACAGTTTCTCAATAACCTATTTAATTTAGGCTTATTTAGGAAAAGGAAGTGCTGACTGGATTCAGCACTATTTATGATTTGTCTCAAAACTAATCAAGTTCAGTAAACATTTTAACCACTATAAAAACTGCTTTTTTAAAAAAAAAAAACTGCTTTAGTATTACTATATTAATATGTCAATTACAGGTACAAGAGTCATTAAGTGCCACGTTGTAAAAACCTTTTCTTTATTTCATTTCTGAGTTTAAAGCAGCCTCAAATTGAAAATGACACTATAATTTTTAATGTTGCTCCACTTTCACAGTCAATTTATATAATGACACTTGAATATGTGTACTTTAAATATGCTTAAAATAAGAGAAGCAAATCTTCAACCAATCTCTCAGATATAGCAGTCCTTGCTGCTGTGTCCTGGTGTGTAAGCTACAGAGTGGTTGTTAATAATGACCAGGATTTCACTGTTTGCTAGAAAGTTTTAAAATCTGTACTGTGTAACCCATGATAAGCATCCCTTTCCCAAGTGTCTACTTCCAACTACTTAGGAATCTGGAGGTGGTGAACTATGCTGACTATTGATTTACTGCCTCTGAGCTCCACACTCAGCTTTCTGGCCACTCTGTGAAAACCAATCTGGGACCTTCCAGCATTTTTCCTTTGCCGGCTAGCATGATGCTAAACTTGTTCAGTAGAGGGTGCTGGAGAGATACAGCAGAAGAGTGTTTTCTCAGGGCAGGCTCCTTGCAATGCTCCCAGCCCCCCAGCAACTTCCTAGCCGCTTGCCCCATCCATGCCCCTTGCTCAGTGAGTTCTCCACCAGCCCATGGGCCATGGCTGTGCCCTCTCCAATGAGGTGTGGACCTCGGGCCCAGGAAGCTCTCACAGGGCCAGCTCAGCCCTAGAGGCAGTGGCTCCTCCTGTATCTTCTATTCCCATATCCTTGAAAACCTTCTTTACTTCTGCCTAGCCAATCCCTTTTATTTCAATCCCCTGCTACAGTTAGCACCTCTTTATATTAAATTGTCCTTGTTCACGCTGCTTGCTGTATGATAAAAAGAATCCTTAAATTAGAGCCTATTTCAATTCTATCAATAAACTGGAGACTTTTTAATACTGTCACACCAACAAATAAACAATATTCCCAGATGTGTTTCAATGACAAATAGATGACATCCCAGCATAAAACTACAAGTTAAACTTAATTAATAACAGATCTCAAATATGAAACCTGATAAATGGGGGGAAAGACTCTATTTGCCTGAATTTGGCTAATATTTGTCAGGTTTTTTTTTTTTTTTAACTCCATTATACTTCTATGCTCTACAACTTGTGATACACCTGGGCAAATTTAGAAAAGGCTCTCCTTCATGATTATGAAAAAGAAAGGACAAAGTCCCAGCACCATAGGACAGTAGGCCAGCCACCAAAGCAATGAAGCCGGTGCCTGGGGCACTTATCAATGAGAGCTCTGAGCTGCACATGATCTCCAGGGTAGCTTTCTAATAGGAAATTCTGCAATTCTGTGAACTAAAAAGACTGTTAACCGTAGATTCGGTTTCGGAAGCCATTAAACTAACTTGTGCTCAAAGTTGGATTCTAATTTGGGAGAGCAGGCAAGTTCACAAGACCTGAGCAGAAATAGCTTTATGACAATCTGCACAAGGGAAAAGTCAAATATAAAAAGAGATGATACCACCATCCACCCAGTCCTCTGATCTGGGAACATCTATGAAGCTGAGGGTTTGTATGTAAGGACAGTAGGAAAGGAGGTTTCAGGGGTATGCACTGAAGTCATAAGCTAATAAAGGAGTCAAATGCCTGCCTAAACAGTTTCTATAGTGAAACATAAGGTAGAAAAAAAATGATTGCCCTATTATATTTGTGCAAAACCCCCACAGATATTAAAAGGATTATCAATATTTCACATTAAAAATGTTAAATGTAAAAACCCGTATTTCAGAAATGATGAGCAAGAAAACCTACCTGAAAAATATGTTACAGAAAAAAAAATTAAATTTTTGTTTTTAAACACATGCCAAGTTCATATGGGGGGGAGGGAATGTTTAGACAGATGCTAGGGGAACCACCTGGGTAAGAAAAGAAGTGTTCTGTAATTTGCTATACGTTTCTTATATTATCAGGTTGTCTTTAGTCATTTAGCAAGACCAGTGAACTGCTTTCTGAACCAGTTTGAGACCCTCATCTGCTTAGTCCCATGCTTAGGACATTAACAAATATTTATCGGTCACAGACTCTTGTCCCTGTACTTTTTTTTTTTAAGATTTTATTTATTTATTCATGAGAGACACACGCAGAGAGAGAGGCAGAGACATAGGCAGAGGGAGAAGCAGGCTCCTTGCAGGGAGCCCAACGTGGGACTTGATCCCGGATCTCCAGGATCAGGCCCTGGGCCAAAGGTGGCGCTAAACCGCTGAGCCACCCGGGCTGCCCTTGTCCCTGCACTTTACACCGCTGCCTTGGGATTACTACCTTAAACCCCCAATTCTAATACTCAAAGTCTGTGTATCCAATATTATGTTCATATACCAATTTTTAAAAGCATATTTCTGGAATGCCTGGCTGGCTCAGTCTGTAGAGCATGCGATTCCATCTTGGGGTTGTAAGTTCAAGACTCCTGTTGAATGTAAAGATTACTTAAAGTTTTTTTAAAAATAAAAAAAAAACACAAATATTTCCTATTACTCTTATAATGTCACCTTACCGCTAGTTGCCAACATTCTAACTTTCCTTAAAAAAAAAAGTCTAGAATTTACCTCCTTAAAGGATTTTAATGAAACCACACATAGTAAGGATTAATATAAGTATTCAGAGCTAATCTTCAATTTGTCCTATAGTGAAAGCAATTAACAATTTACCAAATTAGGTTACTATTTATGATCCAATTCCTCTCTTTGTCCTTTATGGCTTCTCATTAGCCACGAGAACACACACCAGTTCTATAGGAAAAAGTTTCCCTGGCACTCAGGTCTAAAAATAAGGTTTTCAGGGTATACCTCACATAGGTGACAGAGTCAAGCAGTGGACAGCCTCTTTCATTCCCTGGAGCATGCATACAGTAGGCTTTATTACACCATGTCTTGCAACCCCTCACAGCCAAAAGCATGACAGGAAAACTCAGTAAACTCTCAAAAACTCAGCAATTCTCTGGGGAACCAAGGCAATATGGTCCAAAAATATGAAAGTTTTGTTTGTTTTGCTTAATCCAAAGATATAAACTAGAAAATCAAACAATCCTCCATAAATACCAGGTCCAATTGAAAAAAATACGAAGGCAGCAGATAGTCTGAGGTTTTAGTCTTTAGAAAAACTAATGATGACAATTGCTGTCATTTCGTAAAGCACTTGGGCTAGGTCTGGGCCCTTTTAAATAGATGATGTCATTCACTCCTCCAAAGAATCTTGTTGAGGGGCACCTAGCTGGCTCAATTAGTAGAGCATGGGACTCTTGATCTTGGGGTTGAGAGTTTGAGCCCCACATTGGGCACAGAGATTACTTAAAAAAAAAAAAAGAATCTTGTTGAAATGGGTATCACTGGCATCTAAAAAGGACAGGAATCTAAAATTCAAGGGATCTCCGTGAGCAGCCCAATGTGACACAGACAGGAAGTGACAGAGCTGCCATTCAAGCAGAGGTCTGACTGAATCTCAAGCATACACTGCATCCATCACACCAGAATATACACATCTCCAAAGAGCACGTATTCCTTACTGTAGTCAAACAGTGAGAGTCATCTGCTTCAGACTGGAGATAAACTGATAGTAAGGCTCACCTCATTTTTTTTAGAAATACAAGAGCCCAACCAAAACATCTCTCAGATGATCAATTATTTACAGTACAAAGCTGCTATAAAAGACCTCAAAATATAAGATCCTCAAGATGTCCCCCCCCCCCCCCCCCGCCCTCAGTCCAGAGGCTGGCCAGGTATCACTATTGCCTGAGGTCATCCAGGGACCCAAAGTTCTTCTCACTCACTAGAAGAAGGAAAGAGGAGCTGGAGAGCAAGCCATTTCTTTTTTGGTTCATGACCTGGAAGTTCACATATTATTTTTGCTCACATCCAATCAATCAGAACGTATTCACATGCCCATATCTATATCCAAGGAAAATGTCCCTAAGTGCACATCTAAAAGAGAATGCATTACAGGAGGATAAGGACAGCTTCTGGAACCAATGGATGGCCTGCACACCTCCACATGGAGATAAAAAAGTTTTTCCGAAACCAAACAGGTACACATACATAAATTTGAGTCTGTGTGTTACTTGAACGAATGATACATTAATCAAGCTCCCAACATTCAGCTCTATAGAATATGACCAAAATGACTTTAGGCAGAAAGTTCTTGAAGGGATCAAGATGTAACCAGTTACCTGCTAATGGCTACAGAAAAATCTTAGTGATGCTTCTAATGGAATGACTGGGCATCACAAGGTTCTCAGTAAATCTTCCACAATGAATTTGTTAAAAAAAATACCAAATACTATCTAATCTAAGATGATTTTAAATACAGGATGCACCATTATTTTATGCATCAGATAAGATGCATAAGAAAATGATGCCAATTAAATATGCTATTATCTATAAGATGCATGTCAATTTCAGAGATGTTGAAAGTGAGAAAAATGCTTCTTAGAACAAATGAAATATAGTATGCCCTGAAAAAAACAAATAAAATTATCTACCCTATAAAATTACTGGCTAAAAACCAATTAAATTTTGAAGACAGGGCAGTCCCGGTGGTGCAGCGGTTTAGCGCTGCCTGCAGCCCAGGATGTGATCTTGGAGATCCGGGATTGAGTCCCACATCAGGCTCCTTGCATGGAGCCTGCTTCTCTCTCTGCCTGTGTCTCTGCCTCTCTCTTGCTCTGTATCTCTCATAAGTAAATAAAATTTTAAAAAATCTTAAAAAAAACACATAGATTTATTTTAAAAATTTTTGAAGACAAATTATAGTTGATATTAGGCCATTCTTTATCATGATAATACAATTAAGTATATTGAGGCCATACTTATATATCATGAATTTTTTAAAAAATCCAATTCTATGGGAAAGACAGACAGCTACCTTTATAACACATTCATTACAATTTGCCAAATATATTAAAAAAAAAATTTGCCAAATACAGGGTGCTACGAGAGCACATGATGGGGAAGCATCTTGACTGAGTCAGGAGAGCATGACAGGTCTCCAATGGAAGTGAGCTAAGTTCTGAAGGATAACCAGCTGCCACAGCAAAGGAAACAACATGACAGACAATCTACAGTGTGAAGTAACGTGGCATATTTGAGAAACAGCAAGATGATCAGTGGGCTTAAAGTATAGGAGCAATGAAGAAATGGCTAGCACAATTCTGGCTACTACAGAGAATGGAATTTAAGAAGCTAGGAGTGGACAAGTAGAAAACAATGAGTAGGCTCCTGCTGTCAGTCTAAGAGAGCTTGGATTTGGTACTTTAGATTTTAGGAGCAATAGAGGATTTGAGGATGGAAAGCAGGGTTTGAAAATTATTTAGGAGACAGAATGAACGGGACTTGGTGGTTAAGTACAAATGGGCATAAGGGAGAGGGAGGCATCAACAACAACCCTTAGGCTTCCCACCAGTATGACTAAGTAGATGATGGCGTCATTTGCTGAGATAAACACTTGAGAAGGGCATGCTGACTTTGAGATGCTTGAGCACTGAACTGGGAAGGAAGCTGGCAGCTAGATATGTAATTCTGGATTCAGAGGAAAGATTCAGCTGGAGAAAAATCTACAGAGATGTCGATGCAGAGATATAAATTAAAGCCATGCCCATAGTTGAGGTCAGTAGGGAAAGGTTAGAATAAACAGAAAAGAAGCCCTGGGACAGAGGCTTAGGGAACATCAGCATTTAAAGGTCAGGCTCAGACGGATGAGATGGTCATTCAAACATCTGGTCATTATGCATGCATCAATTACTGATTAATTACCAGCCATAGTATGCCACTCTGTTTTAGGTATAAGGATATCCAGCGAACAAGAGATGTAAGACCCTTATTTATTAAGGAGCTTATACTTTAGTAGATAAATCAATAAAAAAAAACAAGTAAATAAGGTAATTTCAGTTTGTGATAAGTATTGCAAAGAAAATAAAATTGGGGGCAGCCCTGGTGGCACAGCTGTTTAGCGCCACCTGAAGCCCAGGGTGTGATCCTGGAGACCGGGATCGAGTCCCACGTCGGGTTCCCTGTGTGGAGCCTGCTTCTCCCTCTGCCTCTCTGTGTGTCTCTCATGAATAAAAAAAAAATCTTAAAAAAGAAAGAAGAAAGGAAAGAAAGAAAGAAAGAAAAAGAAAGACAGAAAAAGAAAGAAAGAAAGAAAAGAAAAAAGAAAAAGAAAAGAAAAAAGAAAATTGGCATTGCAACTCAAATACCATGAGTAACATCAGTGATAGATTTCCAAAATGACACAAGTAACTCCTGAGAATGTTCCAGACAAAGTACAGTCTTTCCTCAACTTACATGAGAGTTGGTTTCCCGGGAAATTCAATGCATATTATTATAATAGTACAAAAAAACTGCATATACATGTAAAATAGGTTCTACACTAAAATAAACTAGTTTTTCACTAACCTATATATACAGACGGATATCTAACTCATGAAGGCTGCAGGCAGTATCAGTCTTTACTGTATGGGACTGGTCCAGGCACTACAGAACATCCAGGAACCGTGGCTCTTCCTACCCATTAAATGTCCTTGTTGCTGATCCTGATCATGTGATACCCTAACCACATTTCCATATTTCTAAATGCCCCTCAAAGGGGTTAGTACCACTCCTGTTGAGAACAACTGCTTTAAGGCAACAAAGAATAAAATGTACTAAATGACACAAATCCTAAGAAATGGAGATATGCTGAGGTCTCTATCCTAACACTTTATAATTGTACATTTCCAGCACATGGCAATTTCTTCTTTTATTCAGCTTATGTTTACTGAAAGTGTACTATGTGCCAGACAATTTTGTGTCCTGCCTTCATAGAGCTTATATTTTAAAAAACTGTAGTAAATACATGATACTTGAAATGAAGACCATCCAGAATGTGGCTTTTATATTTTAAATGTATATACCTTGTATCTCTCGGGTTAAAGTATAAAAGGTTTCTCTTTAACTGTTATTTATTTATAGGCACATGTACCACAAAATAGATTTAAACATACTGCACCCAAACAGATGACACCTAACACTGGTATAGTTTCATATCCCACCGATTAAGCTTCTACAGTCTTAAGAATACAGATAGTAGAGTAGCACCCACTAGTGGAAAAGATGCTAATTATAACTGAACCCTTTCGGACTCTAAATAAATACACTCAAAAGAGAAAACGGGAGGGAGCTGTAAGTTTTTAACCAAGGAACCATTATCACTCATGAGCAATCTGTAAGAATAAATTCACAGATGGGAAAGTGTAGAGAAGAAATTCTAATGTTGGAAAGATGTGATGAGGAGTACACAGGTGGTAATACTGCTAATTAGCATAGTGCCTTGGTGTACAGCTGACCACCATCTTAATTTATACTCTCAGTAATCTGAGTTCACTTTAGAGAATTTTCAAAACTTAAAAGAAAGGATATGGCTGAAATGATCCTTTGTATAAAATTTTGTATTCTGCTATTTTCATTTTTAACAAGGTATTCTCACACTAAAAAAGCTTCGCAAATATAATTTTTAACAACATAATGCCTTCATTGTGTAGATAAACCATAATTTTCTTAACAATTCCCCTGTTGTTTAAGAGTTTCCATTTTATACTATTTTCATCACTAATCCCCTTTTGCGTAGTTTGTTCTTATTTGTGATTATTCTAGTTTGTTCCCTATTTGTGATTATTGTCTCAGAGAGATTTCCAGAAGCAGACTTACTAAAACAAAAGGGTATAATTAAAGATTTCAATACTTATAACCAAACTGCTATCCAAAAGTATTTTAATAATCTGTACTTTTATTAGCTGACTGTAAGAGTGCTTATTTCAAAACACTCTCACAAGCACAGAGTATTATAATTTTTAATCTTTACTAATTCGATAGAAAAAGTATCTCATTGGCCTTAATTTATAATTCCTTGATTATACTTGATTATATTTGTTAACCTGCATGAACTTTATTTTCTGTGAATTGACTGTTCGTTTTTTTGTGAGGTTTCTTTATTTTTTTAAGTAGGCTCCACACCCAATGTGGAGACCAATTTGGGGCTTGAACTCTCAACCCTGAGATCAAGATCAGAGCTGAGATCAAGAGTCAGATGCTAAACCAACTGAGCCACCTAGGTGCCCTGTAAAATGACTGTTTGTATCTTCTGATCTATCTCTTGAGTTTGTAGTAGGCTTTCTCCTTACCAATTTTTAAGAGTTTCTACATATCAAATGATTAACCATTTATCATGTTGCTATAAATATTTCTACCATTTTTGGTTTGCCTTTTAATTATTTTTGACATTCAGAAGTTTTAAATTCCCATAAAATCCCACAAAAACTGTCATGAGACTTTACTTTTAATCCAGAAACATTCCCTAAATTTGCTGTTTTCTTTTCTAGATTTCTCGTTTTTTTTTTATACAGATGATGCCTTACTTAAATTTTATGTAGGTGTACAGTAGTAGACATTAGGATTTACCTTGCTTTCTTTATGAATTGAATAGCTAACAGAGTACCCGGGCATCACTTAGTGCCCCAGGACTAAATGGCCCCTCCTTACTCTACTCATTTGTAACACTGACTCTTTATGTATCAAAGTCACATATAACAGATGGCCCTGAAGACCATTCTACTCCATTAATAACTGGGTGTTTCTGCCAGGGCCACACTATTTTAGTTATTTTAGTTCCATAAAATTTTGGTTATCTGCTACCACTAGTTTTCCTTATTACCCTTTTTTTTTTTTTTTTAAGTTGCTCAGGACACCTGGCTGGCTTAGCCAGTGGAACATATGACTCTTTCAGTGTTGTAAGTCTGAGTCTCAGGTTGGGTATAGAGATTACTTATAAAATTAAAAAATATTAAAAGAAATTACTCAACTATGCTTTTATTCTTTTAGATGAAATTTACAATCATTTTGTCATGTTTCAAAAAGAAAATATATAATTTTTATTTTTATTTATTTAAAGATTTTATTTATTAATTTAACACAGAGAGAGCATACAAGCAGGGGGAGTGGCAAACAGAGGAAGAGGGAGAAGTAGGCTCCTCGTCAAGCAGACAGCCCGACATGAGGCTCAATCCCAGGACCTCATGATCTGAGCCTAAGGCTCAACTGACCGAGCCACCCAGGAGCCCCAATATGTAGTTTTTAAAAGTTAGAATTTCTTTATGGATGCCTAGCTAGCTTAGTCAGTGGAGTATCTGACTCTTGATCTCGGGGTTGTAAGTCCAAGCCCCAGGCTGGCTGTAGAGATTACTTAAAAATAAAATCTTAAGGAAAAAAAAAAAAAAGAATTGCTTTAAACCTATAAATTAATAGATCTGAAAGCTCTGTAGGATTTAATTTTCCTACTTGAGAAAATCTTTCCTCTTTCAATGAAATTGTCACTTTCTTCACATGTCTTACATATATTAAGCTCATTTCTAGCTATTTTTTATTTTATTGTTGTATAGGATAAATGGGCTCAAACATTCTATGGATGGCCTACTTGGCTACTGATGGTAGGTGTCTAGACAGGTTACTAATCTGTCGCTATTACATCAAATAACTTTCCAGCTGATTATCTTACATTTCCTGGGTATACAATCTGTAAACAACCATCTTTTCATCTTTTTATTCCTATTCCATATTGTGCTAGGCACAATTCTAAGACCCACCCACCCCTGCCAAGATAAGATTTTGGCTCCTACTGTACACAGATTTTCTGCCAGTTATTCAATCATGAATGAATGTAAGCACTGTTGTGAAGGGATTTTGCAGATGTAAATTAAAGTCTCACATCAGTTGACCTTAAGATATCCAGGTGGGCCTGAGTTAATCATAGGTTTGGGTTTAGGTTTAGAGGTCAGAGAGAGAGGAAGTCAGAAGTTCAAAGTATGAGAAGGACTGAACACACAGTTGCTGGTTTGAAGTGAAGGGCACCTGGCGAGGAACACAGCAGCCTCTCAGAGCTAAGAGCATACCCCTACTGACAGCTACCAAGAAAGCAAGGGCCTCAGTCCTACAACTATAAGGGACTAAATTCTGCTACAACAAGAATGATTCTGGAAGCAGATTTGTTCCCCAGAGCCTCCCCAGGAGAACATGGCTTGGCTGACACCTAGAGTTCGGCCTGCGAGATCCTGAGTAGAGACCCCAGTCATGCCATGCCAGAACTTGTGGCCTGCAGAACTATAAACACTGGTAGTTCTTAAAGCCACTAGGTTTGTGGTAATTTGTTAACACACTTATCTTATTTAACTCTCAGGAACTTAGACGGCAATGTTGGTTCAGACTAGATAATGTTAATGAGTCTTATAGCAGTCAGGGATAGTTGGAGTCAGAAACCACACCAGTAATTTGAACAGGGTGGGTTTAATGGAAAGATCTATTAACTAGTATAAGTTGACTAACTTTTAAGAGGAGTAAAAAAGGTCTTTATGGGGTCCAGAAGAAGCAAATGCAGAAATCTATCTCTAGGCTGAGGGTATATGAATAATGGGCTAAGAAGTTAGAAACAGAGCTCTCTCCTCATGGACTAGAAAGGGTGTGGATGCCAGAGAACACACAGGTGATCAGTAGCAAAAAGATCTAACAGAGGGCTCAGGACAGAGATTATCCACAGGAGGGCCCTACTAGGTGGCAGATAATCTTCCCAAAGGTACAAGTGGACCAAAACTGCTCTGTAAGTGTGACTAAGCGAAGAACTACCAGGATTCCCAGATGCTAATTTGCTGACTGTTGCACCAAAAAACCCCACAAAACAAACCACCACCCCCTTGCAAAAAAACCCACACACCTGAACCAGATGCCCTCTTTGTTCCTCTCTTTTTCTTTACATTGTCTCTCCAGTGCCCTAACAGTCTATCCTTTTGGCTACTTAGCTTAGCTTCCATATATGTCCTCTACACACATCTGAACTTGTTTGTATAAATCACCACAGAACTGTTTCCACCTAATAGCATGCAGCTATCTTGCTATAAATGATGATGCTCTCATCTTCTCCCCAAAATAAGGAGTCACAGTCCTAACAGCCATTGTTATCTGTCACTGGCTATATTACCTTTTTTTTTTTTTTTTCTTTTTAAGTAGGCTCTACACAGGGCTTGAACTCACAAGCCTGAGATCAAGACCTGAGCTGAGATTAAGAGTTAGACATTTAACCAACTGAGCCTCAGATGCCCCATATTACTTCTTAAATTCTGTAAAGCACCATTAAATACCCTGCCCTCTAAAGACTAAGTTGTCAAAAAAAAAGACTAAGTTGTCAAATTAACTCACAAGAATTTCTATATAAAATAAGGGGAAGAAGAAAAATAAAAGTTAAACATACAGATGTAACCAAGAAAAAATATGCTAAATCACTACAATTCTCATTTCTATACATGAGGTCATGAGGTCACAGATGGTGTCTATAATTTACTTTCTCCATTTTCAAGCCCCTATTTCCTTTGTCTTCAATCAAAACTTCAGGTAATCAGGGTTCTCAATGTGACAGGATAACTGTAAACCTCATTCTTAAAGGATCTGACTCATCAGACCTGCCTTTTGGGGATACTGCAGTTTTTCATTACTCTTTAATATAGTGCACACTTACTGAGAGACACTCTAGAGAACTCTGAATTAACAGTTTTCCTAGCCCCCATTGTGTAGCAGCACCCCTATTTCCCCTTAATAATGAGGATCAAGCGCTCCAGGCAGTAAAGTGACTCTTCTGGTTCAGTGGCAAAAAGAGTCCCAAATGGGTGGCAGCTTCATATTCCAATTCAACTGAACTATCCTATATCCTCTGGTAGAAGTATTCCCCCCACTTGGAAAATAAGAGCTCTAAACTCCAGCAGGCTCAAAGTTGCTACAATGGAAAGCAGAAATTTCACAGTGGGTTATTAGGTATAATAATAGTGAGAGACTCCTTTTAGGGTTTTACCATTAAGTATGATATGGAAAGTTGGTCTGAGAATCTATACAATGTTAAATAAACAAATACCCTACTCTTCCTAATGTGTGTCTTAACGGAAGAAATAGCAATAACTAACTTATCTTTTTCTCCTTTTGATTCTATTGATTTTTTATTTTTGCATTTTGAAGCTATATAATTATGTGCATACAAATTTCTTTGTGGACTGACTCATTTTTCATTACGAAATTTCCTTCTTCACTTCTTTGACTCTGTTTTGCCTGGAAATCTACTTTGCCTAATAAGTTGACCATCTTACTACTTATTTTGTACTTGTCTCGCTTATCTATGTTTGGTTTTCCTCCCCGTTTTTTATCTTCTTTTGGACAGTAAGTATTTTTTATTTTCCATTTCCCCTCTTCTTCTCTATTAACATGGTAGCTATAAATTCTCTTTCTATCCTTTTGTGGCTACCCTAGAGTAGCTTTTCTCAACTAACGTTCCATGAGGAACTGTCTTACAGAAAATAATCTGAGTGGCCCTTCTGTCAATTTTTCCAAAGATGATAGATGCAAAAAAGTTAATTCATTAGCTACAAAGGATTCTTTAGCACAGAAGTTAGCAAACTTTTTCTATTAAGAGCTAGACAGGGCAGCCCCAGTGGCTCAGCGGTTTAGTGCTGCCTTCGGCCTAGGGGCGTGATCCTGGAGACCCAGGATCGAGTCCCACATCAGGCTCCCTGCATGGAGCCTGCTTCTCCCTCTGCCTGTGTCTCTGCCTCTCTCTGTGTCTCTTATGAATAAATAAACAAAAAATTTTTAAAAAAGAGCTAGATAATAAATATTTTGAGCTTTGTGGGCTACAGTCTCCACTGTAGTTACTCAGCTCAGATGCTATAGCATGAAAGCAGCTATAGACAATACATAAAATAATGGGCATAGCTGTGTTCCAATAAGACATTATTTATTAAAACAGGCAGAAGTTTGCCAATCCCTGTCTTTGGGCATTCAGGACATGATTCTCTCTCTGAACACGGTAGAGAAAGGCTGCCTTAGGTATTATACTTATATCCCGGACTCACTAGTCTTTTTTATTTTTATTTTTTTTAAGAGAGAGTGTGCACATTTATGAGCAGGAGGGGCAGGGGGAGAAGAAGAAAGAATCTCAAGCAGACTCTCTGCTGAGCACAGAGCCTGATGCAAGGTTCAATCTCATGACCCCGAGATCATGATCTGAGCCAAAACCAAGAATCAGATGCTTGACCAACTGCCACCCAGGTGCCCCTCAATAGTCTTTTTTTTTTTTTTTAAGATTTTATTTATTTATTCATAGGAGACACACAGAGAGAGGCTGAGACACAGGCAGAAGGAGAAGCAGACTCCCTGCAGGAAGCCGGATGCAGGACTCAATCCCAGGACCCCGGGATCATGCCCTAAGCCAAAGGCAAACACTCAACCGCTGAGCCACCCAGAAGTCCCTAATAGTCTTTTTAAATATAAATTAGAAGGACCTTAGGATATTTAAACTATAATTAGCCTCTTTCTGCTTTTTGTACTACTACTGTCATTTATTATTCTTACTGTTTTATACAGTTAATATAACTTCAGGTTTATTCACCATTTACTCTTTTCACTGTTCTTCACTTCTTTCCTGCATCTCCTACTTCTATCTAGGATAATTTTCCACCTACCTTAAGAACGCTCTTTACAGTTTCTTTAGTGTGAATCTGTTGGTGATGAATTCTGAAAATGTCTTTATTCTACCTTCATTTTTACTTGATATAAATTTCTAGGTTGGCAGTTATTTTCTAACAACACTTTGAAGATTTGGTTCCACTGTCTTTAGATTTCTATTTCCTCTGCAAAGTCAAGCGTTAGTTGCTCACTTGAAGGTAATGTCTGTTTCTTTCCTTTTGGCTAATTTAAGAATCCTTGAGTTTTAGCAATTTTCCCTTTTTCTTTGCTTTTCTTTTTTCTTTCTTTCCTTCTCTCCCCCTTCTATTTTATTTTTATTTTTTAAAGATTTTACTTATTTATTTTAGAAACAGACAAAGAAGGGGGAGAGGCAGAGGGAGAGAGATAAGCAGACTCCGCACACTGAGTGCAGAGCCCCAACGTGTGGGGCTCAATCCCACAACCCTAAGATCATAACCTGAGCTGAAATCAAGAGTCAAATGCTTAACTGACTGAGATACCAGGCGCCCCTTTTATTTTTCTTCTGCTTAGGTCCACAGTAATTTTTTAAAAAGATTTTATTTTTATTTAGTTGAGAGTAAAAGAGAGACACACAGAGAGAGAATGTAGAGGCATGGAGGAGGGGTGGAGGAAGAAGCAGATTCCCTGCTGAACAGGATGCTGAACTTGGGGCTTGGTCCCAGGACCTTGAGATCATGACCTGAGCCAAGGCCGATGCTTAACTGACTGAGCCACACAGGTACCCAGGTCCACAGTGATTCTTAAATCTGTAGCTTAATAGCTTTCATCAGTTTTGGAAGATTTCCAGCTATTCTCTCTTTAAATATTGCTTCTGATCTTTCTCCTCTCCTTCTGAGACTCCAATTATAAGTATTTTTAGACTTTTAATAGTGTCCCATTTGTCTCTAATGTGCTTTTCTTTCTTTTCATTTCCTTTTTCAACTTTTTGCGTCTGTGCTCCAGCATGGATATTTTCTTCTGATATATCTTCCAGTTCACTAATGCTCTTTTCAACAGTGATTAATCTGCTATGAAACCCTTCTGTTACTGTACTTTTCAATTCTAAAATTTATACTCAATGTTTTTCATAGTTTCCAGTTTTCTGCTGAAGCTCTCCATTTGTCATTTAATATTTTGAGAATACTAATCAATGTTATCTTAAAGTTCAAGACTAATAACCCTACTACCTGGATCTTTTGTGAGTGTCCTTGTTGCCTATCTTTTCCCTTGATTTTCAGTCTTCTTATTATGCCTGGTTTTTGACGGAATGTTATTGTGTGTGATAATTTGTGGAGATAACCTAAGATTCTGGGTAATGTTATCTTCCTCTGGAGAGGATTTACTTTTGCCTCTACAGGCATTTAAAGAATAGAGGTGGAAAAAAAAAAAGAATAGAGGTGAATAATTTTAAACTATTTCAGGCAATTAAAAACTAAGTTTTAGTTTTTGTGAAAGCTGGATTATCATCCTTATGTTTATCATCATCCCTAGAGTAAAATTTACTTGGGAGGGGGTCGCCAACCAAAAGTCTGGGATGTTCACCATAGGATCCCTCCTCCTCAGTCATTCCTGAACTCCAGTTTTTATGCACCCCCAGCCTCATAAGTCTGCTGAACACTCTGCTTAGCTTCTCAATGTGTTTTCTGTTCAGCTTTTCAGTCACAGCTTTTGAGTTAGCAAATGCTCCTGAGGGGTCATGTGGCACTAAATGTTTATCCTGCTTCTTTAGACCTCCCTGCTTTTGGGAATCTTAGCCCCTTAAAGTCTTGAATGCCCTGGTAACTTCTAACACCATCCAAGATTTGCTTTTTATGGCCTACATCGTTTTTAGTTCTTGGCAGCAATGTTGGTCTGACACAACTGGTCTCACTCAGCGAGAAGCAGAAGCCTCAAAAAATACTAGATTTTACTCAGTAACTTTCCCGGTAGCAAATAGGCTAATCTTAGGAGTTTTCTTACTTGATCTACTAATACAGTGGAATGTTCGAGATCTTGTATCCCCAAGGTAACTCTTCCTTGGTCTTACTTGATCTACGACTGTTAGCCAGATCATAAGAGTTCTTGAATTGCCAAGGTAACTCTTACTTAGTCTTACCACTCTGCTGATTTAATATGCTGCTCCATTTATCTCAAATTAACTTTAGAAAGAGATTTTAAAGAAGTAATACTAATACTGTAAATTATATTTGCTGGTAAATTATTTAAGATTCTCAGATTTAGGAGCACCTGGGTGGCTCAGTTGTTAGTGTCTGCCCTTGGCTCAGGTCATGATCTTAAGGTCCTGGGATGGAGCCCCATGTTGGGCTCCCTGCTCAGTGGGGAGTCTGCTTCTCCCTCTCCCTTTGCCCCTCCCCCTGCTCACTCACACACTCACACCCCTGGCTCTAATAAATAAATAAAATCTTTTTTTTAAATTCTCAGATTTACTTATGTGACAGAAATTTAAAGTAAGCTTTGTTGCTATCATTTTCATGCTTTTGGTATCATAATTATGCGAGCTTCATAAAGAGGATAGCTTTTCCTCATTACAGTTCTCAGAAAATTCACACAGTAAATATCAAAATATGAAAGAATTCATTTTTATTAACATTATCTGAAAAGGAAAAACTTCTCGGAGATAAATTCTTTTATAATTAAAATTTCTGTTTTATGTAGGTTTTCTGGATTCTCAAAGGGTCTGTGACTATCTAAAAAATTAAGATCTAGCACAGAGCTAAGTCTCAATAATTGCTATTTCCTTTTGACCTAAAAGAGTTGTCTTTCTGTTATATACCAGGTCATGAATATCTACTATTTTGAGTCACAGAGTTGCTTTTCATTTTAAAGCTTTAATTATAGAAATTATATACCTAGGAAAGATATTAGTGAAAAAGGGCATATTACTGCTTACTTTCCTTATCACCAGGAATCTCATCAAACTTTGGAGAAAGAATTGGCACCATTAGAAGTCAGTACTCTAACACATATGAAGATTTAGTTGTTCAATCAACCAAGCAATATTTACTAAGTGCATATATTAAAGTCAATAAGCTAACTTTTATAAAAGATGAAAAAATTAAACATTGAATCTTGCCTTCAAGGAGTTTATAATCTAATAGAAGAAAATCTGTGTGTCTAAATACCATAAGATAGGGATCCCTGGGTGGCACAGCGGTTTAGCGCTTGCCTTTGGCCCAGGGCGCGATCCTGGAGACCTGGGATCGAATCCCACGTTGGGCTCCCAGTGCATGGAGCCTGCTTCTCCCTCTGCCTGTGTCTCTGCCTCTCTCTCTCTGTGTGACTATCATAAATTAAAAAAAAAAAAAAGAAAAGAAAGAAAGAATCAGTCCTTTAAAAAATAAATAAATACCATAAGATAGATACCAACCAGAATCATCTGCCATATAAGAATTCATACAATATGTATGCCAAGTAGCAACATGTTAAACATTCTATTTTTTTCTTTTTAACATACCTTTAACACGAAGGGAAAAACTAAGCTTTATATGTTTAGTGACTGACTATGTATTTCTTAAGTATCTGACCTTACTGAATAAAGCTTTACATATTATGATAATTAAATGCCACAGGAGGCCTATTTATAAGCATTTCTGGAACCCTGACTGGAGCTTCTTTGTATGAAATACAGTAAATTAAACTGAGATGACAATATGATCATCATAAGAACAAATCCTAATAGTCTATACTGAAAACAAATTCAATCTCTACCCCAGGTCTTTACTCACACAATAATTTTACATGCCAGCATATGTGGAGTTTTCAGAATAAAAGACTCTTCCCAATCCACACACCTTACAAATCATACCAAAGTGATTACTATGGTCATGTCTGTGGTAGGATTAAAATAATACCACTCTCTACAGTTGAATCACTCCTCCGAAACTACAAGTATTACACACACAAATAGATAATGATAGTGCAAATATGTGACGGTGAGGAATAGACTCTGCAAGCTGAATAGACAAGATAACATGTGCCAACAAGTACCAATTCATGAACTATCTCATTTAATCCATATAATAACCCTGTAGTAGGCATTATTATTATTTACATATTCCAAATAAGAAAACAAAGGCTCAGAGAAATTAAAAAATAAACCCAAAGTTACCCATCTTATAAGTGGCATTCCAGGAAACCTAGCCCAGAATTGTCTAGATAGGGCAGCCCTGGTGGCGCAGCGGTTTAGTGCCGCCTGCGGCCTGGGGCATGGTCCTGGAGACCTGGGATTCGAGTCCCACATCAGGCTCCCTGCATGGAGCCTGCTTCTCCCTCTGCCTGTGTCTCTGTCTCTCTCTCTCTCCCTCTCCGTGTGTCTCACATTAATAAATAAATAAAATCTAAAAAAAAAATTTTTTTTTAAAAAGAATTGTCTAGATAATTCTCAAGACCACACTTATATCTGTGGTCCCCAAACGCTGGTTATCAGTTAATGAGAATAGTAAACTACACATCTTTAAAGTATACCATTCAATCAATTTTGACATATGTATACCCATCACATGTGTGCATGCGCGTGTGCATATACACACACTCAAGGTAACTCCACAGAATGAGGGGAAAAAAGGGACGATGTCAGGTAAACTTTTCATAAAGTTATATTCACTTAAGCTACAAGGCTCTCCTCTAAGATAGCGTCCTTTGTAATTCTTTGCATGGGAATGTCTTTTCTTTTATAATGATAAGAATGAATGGTGGTGGTTTTTATTTGATCATCTTATGTGGCAAGACTAAAATAAAAGATGGCAACTATATGCTGACTCCTACTTCTGTACTGAAACCTTATTTGTGTATGAACTCTTAACCGCAATGCTTTTATGTATTTCCAAAAGAATATATTTTACTCTCAATAGGAAAGGTTTGATTAAATAATATCTAGGAGATAATCACCCTTCTATAAGAATGACAAATATTTTTTTAACAGTTATGTGTAGCCTCCTTCATAGGCAAAATCATAAGGGAGGCATCCCCATTCCCTCTACTGCTGTCTTTCTGGTAGTCACTCGGTTTTTCATTTTGCTCCTCATCCCACTCCCACCAAAATACTTTAAAACTGAATCTCAACAGATACGGTCATGGGGACCAATGTAGTTCAATCTTGATGTGTACTACCATTTTCACTGCCACCTTCTTACTAGCAGCAAGAGTGGAAGAATTTCTTTTCTCATCCTCCTTAGGACTGTAATTAAATACTGCCAACTGAATATGTTCCCCTCCCCCCACCCCCGAATCTGGTTTCTTTAATTTGCTTTTCTCTGATTACTGGCAAGACTAATTCTTTTTAAAAGATTTTACTTATTCATGAGACACACAGAGAAAGAAGCAGAGAGAGAAGCAGCCTCCTGCAGGGAGCCTGATGCAGAACTCAATCCCAGGACCCCAGGATTATGCCCTGAGCCAAAGGCTCAACCACTGAGCCACCCAGGTGCCCTGGCAAGATTAATTTTTTAAATGTTTGAAAAAAACAAAAAACAAACAAAAAAAACAAAATGTTTGCTCAGTGACCTATAGTTGTCTTTCCCTTTGGTCTTTTTATCTATGCCAAAAGGCATAAAACTAGTTTTCTCTAAGACTTGAGTTTGAACCCAGGATTATCTGATTTTAGGCAAGTCACACTTCCTCTTTAGATCTCAGTTTTCTCCTCTATAAACCCCACAGACTTATGAATTTTAAATAGTTTAAATTTTTAATAATTAAGACTTATTCTTGAAAACACAGCAGGCACACAAAATATGCTGGTTAATAGTATTGCTGTTGCTAACCCATTGCCACCTTGACTACAGAGAATATTAAATAGCAATGGTAATATAAATCCAATAAAACTAAGCAAAACAACACAGAAACCAATCCTATTGGGCAGCCCCGGTGGCGCAGCGGTTTAGCGCTGCCTGCAGCCTGGGGTGTGATCCTGGAGACCTGGGATAGAGTTCCACGTCAGGCTCCCTGCATGGGGCCTGCTTCTCTCTCTGCCTCTCTCTCTCTCTCTCTCTCTCTGAATAAATAAATAAATAAATCTTAAAAAAAAAAAAAAAGAAAGAAAGAAACCAATCCTATTTTTAATAAAAAATTAAATGAAGAGTGTCTGAGGTACGTATGCACATTCGATGTGCAACAAAGCCTTCAGATAAGAGGGCAGCTTCTCCTCTAACAAGTCAGTATGTTTGAGGAGCTGTGTAGCCATAAGAACCATGATCCAGGTTTTGAACCTTTCCATTGCCCATCAAGATCCAGTCTGTAGCCAATCCTCCTCCTTCCCCTTAGCTCCAGATAACTACTAATTACTTGTGGATCCTGTGGTTTTACACTTTGTGGGAATATCATATAAATGAAACACAGCTGTTTTCACTTAGTATGATGTTGAGGTTCATCCACAGAACTTCTTTCTTTTTATTGCTGAATAATAGTCCATCGTATGGCTATCCGCATTTCCAATATCCATTTACCAGTTGATGGTCTTGGGTTGTTTCCACTTACTTGGCCCTTATGAGGAAAACTCACAGTCACGTTCTTGTGTGAAGGGATGGTTTTATCCATACTGCTCTATCTGTGTTGTACAGATACATAGGAGAGGAACTGCTAGGCCACATGGTAAATTTATGTTTAATTTTTTAAGAAACTGCCAAACTGATTTCCAAAGCACCTAATACCAAGCAATTCGCACCATCAATGCATGAGGATTCCCATTTCTCCACATCTTTATTGTCACCTTTCTTTTCAATTGTAACCATTCTTTTCAATTGTAACCATATAACATGATTAGCTCCTGGTTTTAATTTTCATTTCCTGAATGACTAACCATGTTGAGTATCTTATGTGCTTATTAGCAATTTGTGTATCTTCTTTGGTGAAATGTCTATTGAAATCCTTTGTCCATTTTTTAATTACTTTGTCTTACTGACTTACAAGAGTTGTTCTATGTATTCTGAACACAAATTCTTTATCAGCTATATGATTTGCAAAGTTTTTTCTTTAAGTGAAACCTTTTTTTTTTTTTTAAGATTTTATTTATTTATTCATGAGAGGGTGGGGGCAGAGACACAGGCAGAGGGAGAAGCAGGCTCCATGCAGGGAGCCCAACATGGGACTCGATCCCAGGATCCCAGGATCACACCCTGGGCTGAAGGTGGCACTAAACCACTGAGCCACCCGGGCTGCCCGCAAATAATTTCTTCCAGTCTGTGGATTGTCTTTTCTTGTTCTTAATGGTGTCCTTTGAAGTACCAAGTTTTTAATTTTGATGAAATTTCATTTACCAAGTCTTTTATGAATCATGGTTTTGGTGTTGTATCTATGAACCCTGTCTTACCAAAGATTATGAGGATTTTCTCCTACGTTTTTTTCTAACAGTTACACAGTTTTAGGTTTTTTATATTTATTTATTTATTTATTCATTCACTCATTCATTCATTCATAGAGACACAGAGAGAGAGAGAGGCAGAGACGCAGGCAGAGGGAGAAGCAGGCTCCATGTAGGGAGCCCAACATGGGACTCGATCCCAGGACCCCAGGATCATACCCCAGGCTGAAGGCAGGTGCTAAACTGCTGAGCCACCCAGGGATCCCCCACAGTTTTAGTTTAGATTTAAGCCTATGATCCATTTTGAGTTTATTTTTGTGTATGATGGGAGATAAAAATCACTTTTTTTTTCTTTTTGGGATATGAATTCCAACTTTCCCAAAACATTTATTGAAAAGACTACCTTGGGGGGAGCGCCTGGGTGGCTCAGATGGTTAAGTGTCAGCTTTCGGCTCAGGTCATGATCCTGGGGTCCTGGGCTGAGCCCCACATTGGACTCCTTGATCAGTGGGGAGCCTGATTCTCCCTTGCCCTCTGTCACCCCCTCCCATCTTTGCTTGTTTGTTCTCTCTCTTAGAGAGACAGAGAGAGAGACTATTTTGGGACATCTGGTTGGCTCAGAGGGTGGAGCACGTAGCTATTGATCTTGTGGTCACTGAGTTCGGGCTCCATGTTGGGTGCAGAGATACTATAAAATCTTAAAAGAAGACTATCTTTTCCCCATTGAAATGTCTTGCACTGTGTCAAAATTCAGTTCACCATAAATGTAAAAGTTTATTTCTGAACACTCAATTATGTTCCATCTGTCAATATGTCTGTCCATATGCTGATATCAAACTGTCCTAAATGCTTTAGCTTTATAGTTTTTTTCTTTTCTTTTTTTTAAGTAGGCTTCATGCCCAGTGTGAAGCCTAAAATGGGGCTTGAACTCATGACCCTGAATCAAGACCTGAGCTGAGACCAAGAGTCAGATTCTCAACTGACTCAGCCACCTAGATACCAATATCCCTGGTCATGGTCATTTTTATATGTTCCTGAACTTGGCTTCCTAATATTTGGCTAAAGATTTTTGTGTTTACATTCATAAAAGATATTTGGCTGTAGTTTTATTTTTTTGTGATGTCTCTGACTTTGGTACCACAGCAATACTGGCCTCAAAGAATCTGTAAGGAAGCATTTCCTCCTCCTTTAGTTTCTGGAAACATTTGGTATTAGTTCTTTATGTTTGACAGAATTTACCAGTGAAGCCAAGATGACCTGGGCTTCTCTTTATGGCAAGATTTGTAATTACTGGGGTGCCTGGCTGGCTCAGTTGGTAGAACATGCAACTCTCTATCTCAGATTAGGAGTTCCTGCCCCACCCACATCAGGTGTAGGGATTTTTTACTTTAAAAAAGATTTGTAGGGGCACCTGGGTGGCTCAGTTTGTTAGGTGTCTGCCTTTGGCTCAGGATGTGATCCCACACTGGGCTCCCTGCTCAGTGGGGAAGCCTGCTTCTCCCTCTCCCTCTGACTCTTCTCCTGCTTGTGCTTTCTCCCTCACAAATAATTAAAATCTTAAAAAAAAAAAAAAGATTTGTGATTATTGTCTTGTTATATGCCCATTCAGATTTTTCATTCTTTTAAGGGATGCCTGGGTGGCTCAGCAGTTTGGCACCTGCCTTCAACCCAGGGCATAATCCTGGAGTCCCGATATCAAGTCCTAATATCAAGCTCCCTGCATGGAGCCTGCTTCTCCCTCTGCCTATGTCTCTGCCTCTCTCTCTCATGAATAAATAGAAAAATCTTAAAAAAAAAATCAGTTTCGGTGATTTGTCCATTTTTAGGACTGTGTCATTTCATCTAAGCCATCTAATTTATTAACATAAAGTTATTCATAGCACCTATTTCATTTCTGCAAGATCATTACTCATGTCCCCTCTTTCATTCTTGATTTTAGTAATTTGTATCTTCCCTATTTTTCTCAGTCAATCTAGCCACAGGCTTGTCAATTTTGTTGATCTTTTCAATTAAGCAGCTTTGGTTTCATTGATCTTCTGTACTATTTTTCTGTGTCTACTCCATTGACTTCCACTCTGACCTTTGTTTCCTTCCTTTTGTTTGCTTTTTACTCTCTGGATTCATAAGGTGAAAGCTTAATTTTTTATTTGAGATCTTTCTCCTTTTCTAATATAGACATTTAAAGCTATAAATTTTCCTCTTAGTATAGTTTGGCTGAACCACATGAATTTTAGTTATGTTCTGTTTCTTATTTTTAATTCAGTTCAAAATATGTTCTGACTTTCCCTTGTGATCTCTTCTTTGACCCACAGTTACTCACAAATTTCTTGTTTAATTTCTTATGGACTGTACATACAGACAACTTTTGACTGGAGCAACTAAAAGGAGGGAAGTGCTGCTGGATATAGGGAGGAGTCCAAGTGCAGTGAACATAGGGGCAAGAGCAGGAGTTCAGTCCTGGACATCTGAGGTGGTGATTCTCATGCAACAGTCACATGGAGATGTGGCAAGGCAACTGGGTATGCAAATACTGTGTCTGGGGAGCAGTCTAGGCCAGTGATATAAAATTTAGGAGTCTTCAGAGCATGTGTGGTATTTAAAGTCACAGGGCTGAATTACTAAAGGTGTGACTCTCAATAAAGAAGAGAAAGTTTCCCTGAGTGAAGTCAGAGAGGTTTTCATAAAGGAGATTCCTGTTAAGTTAGGTGTTAGGACATTTAGAATTGATCTAGCAAGGACAGAGCCAATTCAAGCACTCCATAAGCTGGAGATGTGAAATAAATGTTATCACATGATAACGTGTCATATCTGTGAAGCATTAAAGATAATGATATTAAGAGACCTAATCTCCATATAAGTAGACATTACAATACATAAATATGGATGTCAGGCTTACTGACATATACGTATATAATGTCTACTAAAATGATAATATCCTTAAACTGCCCATGTTACTAAAACAAGATCCTTACCTCTACATGCCTATTTTTTTCTTCTACTCATATGCCTCCCTATATCAGTCATTTAACATATCTTTTCAGAAAACTGTGAAATCAAAGAAGCAAAATTGTTGCTCTTTGCCATATCTATTATGAGAATGAAGACCATTCTTGGCAATCAGACTGTCAACATTCCAGAAAATGTCAACATCACTCTAAAGGGATGTACTGTTATTGTCAAGGGCCCCAGAGGAACCCTGCAGCGGGACTTCAATCATATCAATGTAGAACCCAGTCTCCTTGGAAAAAAAGAGGCTCTGAGTTGACAAATGGCAGAAATAGAAAAGAGCTGGCTATTGTCCATACTATCTATAGTCATGTACAGAACATGATCAAGGGTAATTTACTGGGTGTCTGTTACCAGATGAGGTCCATGTATGCTCATTTTCCTATCAACATTGTTATTCAGAAGAATAGTTCTCTTCTTGAAATCAAAATTTCTTGGGTGAAAAATACATCCACGGGGGGTCGGGAGAGTTCAGGTGTTGCTTGTCTAGTATCTCAATCCCAAAAAGATGAGTTAATTATTTTTTTAAGACTTATTTATTTTGAGAGAGAGAGAGAGAAAGAGGGCAAGCGGGCACTAGGCGAGGGGGACAAAGAAAGAAGGAGAGGGAAAATCTTGAGCAGACTCCCCACTGAGCACAGAGTCCAGCATGGGGCTCAAATTCCATGATCCTGAGATCATGACATGAAATGAATTCAAGAGTTGGACACTTAACCGACCGAGCGATCCCAGGTGCCCCAAAACATGAGTTAGTTCTTGAAGGAAATGACATTGAACTTGTATCAAACTCAGCTGCCTCAATTCAGCAAACCAAACAGTTAAAAACAATGTTACCAGAAAATTTTTGGATGTTACCTATTTTTCTGAAAAAGGAACAGTTCAGCAGGCTGATGAATGAGATCTAAGTTGCCCAGTTACAGAAACAGCAAGATGCCAGATGATTTGTCAGTCTTATTTGTGATATTTTAAAGATGCAGTAAAGGCTGTATTGATTTGGGCCGTTTCTTAAACCAATAATCCGTTGCAACTATTTGGCAAGTAAACCATTTAGAAGTATTTAAAAAAAAAAAAAAAAAAAAGCAAGATTGTTATCCCTCCAAGCAGAGAGCCACATGACAAAAGATAATATGTGTATTCCAAAGCAAGTATCCGAGTCTTCTTACCATATAAGTCTGCAAGGGTTTACAACACTCCATGCCTTCAAACTTTTTTTGTTCAAGAAGCAGAAGATATAATACTGAAGAAAAATGGGTCAAGTAAGGGAAATTGCTTTCCAACTGAGATTTCAGACTGAATAGGAAATGGGTGAATTAGAAGAAAAACAGTTATCGCCCATCTGTACGTGGCTCTCCTGTATCAAAGGCAGCTTACTTCCAGTTTACCCCATGACTAAAGCATTCTAGTTTCAAGGTGACAGAGTTTTACAGAAATGTCTTCCCTTTTTTTTTTTTTTAAAGATTTTATCTATTCATGAGAGAGACAGAGAGAGAGAGAGAGAGAGAGAGAGAGAGGCAGAAGCAGGCTCCATGCAGGGAGCTCGATGTGGGACTCGATCCCGGGACTCCAAGATCACGCCCTGAGTAGAAGGCAGGCACCAAACCGCTGAGCCACCCAGGGATCCCTGTCTTCCCACTTTTAATAATTTGGATCAAAACTAGAATCCCTTTAAATAGGCTTAAAATATTCAGTAATGCTAATTTTCAAATAATGCTTCAAGTAAAACCTGCTGCTGTGGCAGAAAAAAAATAATCCATAAGATCTCTGTTGTACAGACATACTCCTTGCCTAGCTGTATTCTAGGTGCTAAAGTTAGAAATCAGAGAGAAAAGAGAATTCACCGTTAGGTTTCTCAAATATAAACAACGTTTCTTATAAACACATCAAGGTTAGTTTTCTCTTAATATACTTTTGGAGCCCCAAATAATACTACTTGAGTCTGTGAACCCATTAGACACAAGTTATTTACATGATACTTAATAAAATTGTTTTATTAAAACAGGTCAGATGTCACAGTTCAAATTTGGTGCCCCAAAGATCTCTTTGATCTTTAAAAATAATGAAAATCACTCTATCCAAATAAAATGGAACAAGAAAACAGTCAGGAGCATGTCGCTGTTAATCAGGTAGACCTGACCTCTCTAAGGTACCTCGGTTTCTCATCTATTGATGACAATAAATGAAATTACATTAGGCTTTCTATACTTGGCACATGATAAGACTCAAAAAACTACGGCTATTGGGGCACCTGGATGGCTCAGTCAGTTGACTCTTGGTTTTGGCTCTGGTCGTAATCTCATGGGTCATGGGAATGAGTCCCACATTGGGCTCCCTGCTCAGAGGGAAGTCTGCTTGAAGGTTCTCTCACTCTGCCTCTCTCTTCACTAGTGTGCATGCAAGTGCACCATCTCTCTCTCTAAAATAAATAAATCTTTCAAAAAGTGAAATTATGTATTTTTAAAAAGCTATAGGTATTATGAAGTTTGGAATTCTTTCTCCAGCTGTCAATTTATATCTTCAGAGCAAACAGGCTTACCAACACAATAGTGCACTGAAATGAAAGAAAGCAGACGGTTCACCCTACTGCCTCAAACCAGGCCTTACTATCATTTCTGAAGTGCAGTTTAAGGACAGAAAATGTAAAATAAAATGAAAAAATTAAAAGAGCAAATGAAGGCAGCCCTGGTGGCGCAGCGGTTTAGCGCCGCCTGCAGCCCAGGGCGTGGTCCTGGAGACCCTGGATCGAGTCCCACGTCAGGCTCTCTGCATGGTGCCTGCTTCTCCCTCTGCCTGTGTCTCTGCCTCTCTCTCCCTGTGTGTGTGTCTCTATGAATAAATAAATAAAATCTTAAAAAAAAAAAAAGAGCAAATGAGGGGGATCCCTGGGTGGCTCAGCAGTTTAGTGCCACCTTCATCCCAGGGCCTGATCCTGGGGTCCCAGGATCGAGTCCCACATCAGGCTCCCTGCATGGAGCCTGCTTCTCCCTCTGCCGTTGTCTCTGCCGGTGTCTCTGCCTCTCTCTCTCTCTCTCTCTCTCTCTCTCTCTGTCTCCCATGAATAAATAAATAAATCTTTAAAAAAAATAAAGAGCAAATGAAAAAATGGGGGGAAAACTTATGGAAAAAACAAATGAAACATAAGAAAAACTCCTGGGTGATCCTAAAGGCTGAATTCTGAAATCAATATCTACTAATTTGAGATTTAGTCAGAAAATCACAATTGAAAGAGAAAAACGCATTTTCTTAGGCCATCAGAATTACACATCAAAATTCTGCTATCAAAAGATAGAGAGGCACCTGGGTGGCTCAGTTGGTTAAACACCTCCCTTCAGCTCAGGTCATGATCCCAGGGTTCTGGGATTGAGCCCCCATCATGTTCCAGAGTCTGTTCTCCTTCTCCCTCTCCCTGTCCTCCCCAGCCCCGTCCACCCCGCCCCTGACTTGTGCTCACTCTGTCAAATAAATAAATAAATAAAATCTTAAAAAAAAAAAAAAAAAAAAAAGAGGAGCGATTGGGTGGCTCAGTCAATTATGCATCTGCCTTTGACTCAGGTCATGATCCCAGGGTCCTGGAATTGATTCCCACATGGGGCTCCTTGCCCAGCAGGGAGTCTCCCTCTCCTTCTGCCCCTCTCCCCTGCTTGTCCTTTCTCTCTCTCAAGCCCCCCCCCCTCTCTCTCAAATAAATCTTAAAGAAAGATAAATAGGTATGTATGTAAGCTGATTAAATAATCACAACTAATAATTTTGTCAAATGAGTATTTAAATTAGGAGTCAACATAAACTGATTTCACAAAAGAGAATTTTAAAATCTTTTAAAATCTGATCTGATTTCTAGAGTCCCTCTGATAGAGAATAAAATAATACAACTAACCAGACATTCTGGGTTGGCTAGAATGATTCCATTATGTATAATACTCATTTCTCCAATGTGCTAGTATCTGAAGATAGTTACAAGGTCTTTATTTTTATTTTTTTTTAGTTACAAGGTCTTTAAAAGGCAAACTGGGGGGGGGGGGGGGGACATAAAAAAATAAAAGGCAAACCGGGGATTATTTTGTAATTTGTTTATCATACCTAAATTTCAAATGTCCATAAGAAATGTCACACATTATTTCTTCATAATTGGGTGGGTGGCGCTTCCTGGCAAAGCCCAAGGGCTTCAGGGAGGGGAAATAGCCTCCTACTCTGGGTACTCACAGAAAATACAGTGCAAGGGTACAACTGAGGACTGAGGGGATGGCCTCACACCTGCAGATACATCCCCATATGCTGGGCTGACTACTTGAAAATATGGTCACTATCCTGAAAAGATTAAAAACAGAGGGAAAGTATTCATTTCTCAGCCTCTTCTCTCCCTCTACTCTCATTTGTGGAAACATCCCTGAAGAAACAGATTACTCAAAACAGAAAATGTTGACCTTAGTATCCATAAAATACTGTAGATATTACAAAGATGGACAGGTTATTACCCCTGCTACCAAGTAACTCAAAATCTAAAAGAGAAATGATGATGATAATGAAGGATTCTTTGCAAAGCATGAATCTGTAAAGAGCTTTGCTGGGGTTTTGAGTCTAAAATGAACAGGGTGAATGACTCATGCTCATCAATTAAATACAAAACCATAATATATACAAAAGTACAACTGTGGCTAAAGTTCTTACTCATCACCTGACTACAGTAAATAAGGAACATTCTTGTCTGTTCTAAGGCCCCCTCCCAAAGCTTCCCCACTCCACTCTATAGGAGAAAAAGAAAGAAAAGAAAGAAAAGAAAGAAAAGAAAGAAAAGAAAGAAAGAAAGAAAGAGAAAGTCCATTTTGTTATTTTGTTTTCTTTGTTAGAAAAAAGAATCTAGGACAGCCCTGGTGGCTCAGCGGTTTGAGCGCCGCCTTCAGCCCAGGGCCTGATCCTGCAGACCTGGAATCGAGTCCCACATCAGGCTCTCTGCATGGAGCCTGCCTTTCCCTCTGCCTGTGTCTCTGCCTCTCTATGTCTCTCATGAATAAATAAATAAAATCTTAAAAAACAAAAGAGAAGTCATTTCTTCCAACAGCCCACACCAGTATTGTATTTTTTGTCCTGCTGATTATTTGTAAAATCTTTTTTTTTTTAAGATTTTACTTATTTATTTGAGAGACAGAGAGCAACCGAGAAAGCATGAGCAGAGTAGGGAAGAGAGAGGAAGAAGCAGACTCCTCACTGAACAAGGAGCCTGATGTGGGGCTCAATCCCAGGACCCAGAGATCATGACCTGAGCCAAAGGCAGATGCCCAACTGCCTGAGCCACCCAGGCGCCTCTGTAACACCCTTTCAGTTTGATGCTACCAATAAGCTTGTCCAAGCATGCATCACCCTCCACAGACAACTACAATAGCCATGGTGTTCAAACTTCCAATTTCCTCTCTAACCATCTACTATATTTTGGCTCAAAAGTTTCTAATCTGGGCAGCCCGGGTGGCTCAGCGGTTTAGTGCCACCTGCAGCCCAGGGTGTGATCCTGGAGACCCGGGATCGAGTCCCACGTCAGGCTCCCTGCATGGAGCCTGTTTCTCCCTCTGCCCGCATCTCTGTCCCTCTCTCTCTGAATAAATTAAAAAAAAATCTTTAATAAAAAAAAAAAGCTTCTAATCTACTACTCGGTTTATGTCATGCCCAGCAATGATGACGCCAAAAAATGGAAGTTCTACTCAGCTAGCCCTTAGTGTTCACTCATTCAATAAAAATATTGAGTCTCAGGGACTCCTTGATGGCTCAATATTTGAGGTGGTCAGTTGGTTAAGTGCCCAACCGACACTTGATTTCAGCTCGGGTCTTGATCTCAGGGTTGTGAGTTCAAGCACCATGTTGGGCTCCATACTGGGCATGGAGCCTACTTTAACAGAAAAAAAAAAAGAAAAATGAGTCCCAGCTACTATATCAGTCACTTTCTAAAAAGTTCCTGCATTCAGCCAAATTCTATCAACTTTCCAGGACCTGTATCCGGTGAAGTCTTGCCTGACCACTGCAACCCCTGGGTCCTCGTCCTCTTCAGAATGATCAGGCTACTCCATTTCTGCATTCTCAAAGTTGATTCCACTGAACCAAAAAGTGGTATAAAGTGAAAACAATGTTTTGAGGTCACGTGCATTTGGGGAACACTGAGCTAATAAAGGTTAACATATTTTTTTTCTGCCAGACTTCTCTGAGCATCCAGTATGTTAACGTGCATCTTCAAGAGGGCAGACATGGTATATGACTATATAATTATATACTGCCATAAGTTTTTGTTAACTTAAGGAAGTTTCACAACATTTAATTGCTATTTCAGTTTTTGTTTTGTTTTTTTGTTTGGTGCCTGCCTCTCTCACTAGTCAGACAACTCTAGGAGGGCAGAAAGCTGTCAATCCTCACTGCGGCCACTGCACAGAGAAGCCAGTAAGTTTTGGTGGAGTAAAGCAGAAATGATGTGACCAGGTTTGGGGTTTAGAGGATACCACAGGGGGATGATAAAATCCTCCAATTTCAGCATCATAGGATCTCAACACATTATTAAGTCTCTGATTTGGGGTAAATTATTCATCCTCCATGGGGCTTAGCTTCCCCATCTAGAGAATGTACACAGTAACAAGAGCTACCTTACAAGTTGCAGCTGAGGAATGGATTACACACACAAAGTGCCCAGAAAGTATTCAGTTAATATTAGCAGATGGATTGGTAGGATATAGACCAGAAGAGAGACTAATTAAAAAGCTATTCAAATAATTCAAGCTGTTTATCCATGAGTGAGGGCTATGAAGTAGACTGTCTGAATTTAGATTCTGGCTTTACTTCCTACAAGCTATAGGCTCGTGTAGAAATTACTTCCTTCGCTATCCTCCCTTTTTTGGTCTGTACATCAGGAGCATGAAAAGCAACCATTTTTCAGGTGTGTTGTGTTTTTTTTTTTTTTTTTGAAGACTGTATTTATTTATGCACGAGAGACATATAGAGAGAGGCAGAGACATAGGCAGAGGGAGAAGCAGGCTCCCCACGTGGGAGCCTCATGTGAGACTAGATCCTGGGACTGCAGGATCACACCCTAAGCTGAAGGCAGATGCTCAACTGCTGAGCCACCCAGTGTCCTTTGAAGATTATTTTTAAGCGGAGGTCTGGTGAACTGACAGCATGCTTTCTAACTACCCACCACTCCCATTCCCAATTGTCCCCAGAGACTCAAATGTCCTTCCTTCCACAGAGCCATCATCATCTTCCCCGACCTCATCTCCTGGTCCGAAATCCTCCTTTAAAACATCAGCCTCCTGAAGAACAAAGCAGATTACGTTCCGTTCCTACACACTCTTTCCCCTCCCCTTCTGCATTGCCCACTTCACATACAGTGTGAGAAAACAGAATGTAATCAGAGGAGTAATTCTGTATGCCCCCCACCTTGTAATTCCTGAACACTCTGTTAACATCTTTCCACAGCAGAGTGGATAGAAAGGTGGTATGTTGTACCAATGCCACCGTTTCCCAAATACAGATCTTGACTTTAATTCCTAGTTGCTATTTTATTTATTTTTTTTTTTTAATTTTATTTATTTATGATAGTCACAGAGAGAGAGAGAGGCAGAGACATAGGCAGAAGGAGAAGCAGGCTCCATGCACCAGGAGCCCGATGTGGGATTCGATCCCGGGTCTCCAGGATCGCGCCCTAGGCCAAAGGCAGGCGCCAAACCGCTGCGCCACCCAGGGATCCCCCTAGTTGCTATTTTAACTTAGATTTACCCCCACTTATTAAAAGAGTAATTAAAAAGAAATTATCTTTGGGAATAAAAAGTAAACAATACCTTTGCCAGGCTCAACTCAAGCAACTGATTTTAGTTGTGAGAGATACAATTCTTAATGAGCTAGACTGTACACACAAAATAAATCCAACAAAGCCCATATTCCCCCAGACCATCTTGGCACTAGCCAGTCTACACCTCAGTAAGGGATTCAATCACAGACAAGGGTTATCCCCCCTCTGTGGATAATCTGACATAATACTGTGATACTGCAGGTCTGCAGTTCGGGCATTCTGAAGACGTAATGGAGTACTAATTTTCAAGACGCAGGAAAACAGAGAGGGTCTTTAAAGAAAAAGCAGGGAAGCCCCGGTGGCGCAGCGGTTTAGCGCCGCCTGCAGCCCAGGGCGTGATCCTGGAGACCCTGGATCGAGTCCCATGTCGGGCTCTCTGCATGGAGCCTGCTTCTCCCTCTGCCTGTATCTGTGCCTCTCATTCTCTCTCTGTGTCTCTATGAATAAATAAAATCATTTAAAAAAAATAAAAATAAAATAATAAAATAATAAAAATAATAAAAAGCAGAGTTGTTTAGTGTTGGTATTCTAGAAGGTCACAGGGGATCTTGTGGATTCATACAAACAGATGTTGGTCACAGAAAATGCTGTAACCTTTTAATGATGACAAGCTCGTATACTTGCGCACTCTCATCCTCGTACTTCTGCACAAAAATTTTTTTAATAAGGAAGTGAAGTGGGAACTGAGCCACTACAGCTGGATCTCTGGAAGACAGATTCCAGATGAGTCTTTGGGTCCTGGGTGCTGTGACCCAGTGGCCCAGTGATCTTGTGCGTCTTCAGGCAGGTTGCTCTCCAACAGGAGAGGAGTGCTGTGACAAAGAGGCAAATAAGGAAAGGGAGACCACAAGACAGACAACTCACTACTCCTACTTCCTAGAACAAATATTTATATACATTGGCCTGGAAGAGACATATTTTAGAAGCTATATCCTTACCCATTCTTACTCATTACTCTATCTTAGAAAACCAAAGTCCCATTGCACAGCTGGAAATCTAAGAGCCACATGGAATATTAAGAGTTCAAAAGAGCAGTGAGCACTGCTTTCCCAAGGCCATTCCTTCTGCTGTGGTTGCAGCCAGGAGGGCTCAGGAGGGTGCGAACAACTATCTGTGCTTCAGCAGTGATGTTTTATGGCTGGGTGCCCAGATTGTCTAGCTCTGCACACAGCTCTATAGCCTTTGGAGGGCTACAGGGAAAGAATGCATTCTTAACAAACAGCTCTCCATCCCTGCAACAGCTTCTTCATTCTCTGAAAGCATCTGTGGCCAAGAAAAGAATTCATTTTTAGTAAAACTCTAAAAATGGCACAAAGGGTATGAATTTTCACCATGTTTTTAATATGTAAAACCTCATCACATCCCAATTGGAGAATTAGCGAATACGTATTTTACTTTTCATTAAGTTCTAGTTCAAACGCATACTCTGCACAATAGGAAACGTACAGGATTATTTTAAGCAAGTTATTCAAACAAGTTCACTGGGCAAGGATTATACATTTCTTGGTTTCAACATCACACATACAATCTCTACACAAAGTTATAGCTATTTCTAACAAGTAACCTTTGTATTTTTAAGTAATTATATTCTTGAAAAATTGTGTGTAAGCCGAATGTCTATAATTGAGAACATCTTTATTGCATTAAAATTTAAAGAAAGCTTACTGTATATTATTTTGCAAAGTAAAGAATGCTCTCCTCATGACCGCACCATTATTTAAAAGCTAATTTGTAAAAATTGGGGATCCCTGGGTGGCTCAGCGGTTTAGCGCCTGCCTTTGGCCCGGGATGTGATCCTGGGGTTCCAGGATCGAGTTCCACATCAGGCTCCCTGCATGGGGCCTGCTTCTCCTTCTGCCTGTGTCTCTGCCTCTCTCTCTCTCTCTCTCTCTCTCTCTCTCTGTGTCTCTCATGAATGAATAAATAAAAATCTGTTAAAAAAATAATAATTTGTAAAAAATTTAGATGTTCACGATTAGACTGACTTAAAGCAAGAAAATCTATAAAATCTGACAAAAAGGCCAGTTCTCATTTAATATTCTGCTCTCTCTACTTAAGTCTATGACATCTTCAAACAAAATTAAGATGCCAACTGTCTTAATTAAGCAAATAAAATCCACTCATCATACAAAATAGACTGCAGCACCAATACTCCTTCAAAAGATTTCCTTACAGCTCATTGAAAACACAAGAAAACCCTCTGAAATAAAGCTGGGATGAAAGGTAAAAACCCATTTGTCTCAAAATCACCACTAAGAAAGCCATAACAATTTCAAAGAAACCAAAAACAAAACACACAGAAACAAAGTTGGCTCTTCCCCCACTTACTTAAGACTTTCCAGGCCCTATCTGCTGAAGGCTCTACCTCCTGCTCCCTCAACACATCCCTCTCCTGCTTCCAAGACCTTTTATAAATCTGTCCCTCCTCACCTCTCCATTTCTCATGTTCCCCCACCTCTGACCCTGGGACTTTAGTTGCTCTGGCCAAATAATCTTCGTTTGCTGCATCTGCAAATCTTATGTTGTTCTAAGAAGGGGAAACAGCCTCAGAGATGACAACTGATTTTCTTCCTTATAAAATCTCTGATAGTAACCTTTGCACAACAAAGCCTGACTGAGTGCTAACGAGTGGCCTACAACATACGCATGCAATCTCGTGGATCTAATTCTTACTGGGGAAAGCCAGAAAGACATCGAAATAGTCTTTAAAATGGCTCTTAAGCCTTAAAATGTTAAGTTGTTAGGAAAGTTATACGATGCCAAAGACATTCTATATACTCAAATCAAATAATGGATAAATAAATTTCCATTAGTACTTTTTTTTTTTTTTTTTTAATTTAAGATTAGCATCACTTTGAGTGGAGCAAGAGTAAGTTAACACTCAGGCCCTCCTTGCTCTCACTTGGAGCTGGGGCAGTCATGCAGACACTCCGTCTGCAGCCAGTACTGTAGGAATTCTATCTTCCATTTCTTTCCAACTGAAAGCTCTCTTCACTAGGGAAAAAGGCTGCCCCCTCCAGCCCTGACCTCCTCCTCCCCATCTTGGTTTTGGAAGTGAGCCAGATGACAGCATTTGGAAAAGCACAAATTTATCTCAGTAAAGCCGGCTATTTAACAAAAAGGTGGTGGTGGTGAGAAATACTGTAATTTTAGAGTATATTCCCCCCATGACTTACTTCTGTTTTGATCCCTGTGGATCCAATGAAACAGTACACCCCACTTTCCTCATAATCAGCCCTCTAATGCAACTATTTGTTCCAAAACTCCCAAGCCAACTAAGTATAAACATAAACCTGCTACAAAATAATCTTTGTCGAAGTGTTAGAGCATATGCCACTTGAAAAAGAACAATAAACATTGTAAGAAGGAAAACCAAAAGTCAACATTTACATGTACACTAGGTTACTACTAGAATATTTAAATGCCAGAATCCAAAATGAAACACTGAGGATTCACCCTTATGACAGACTCGCTGTCCACCTTATTTAATAGCTTAAGAGTTAAACGGAAGTACCGGTCAATAAGGTCTTTGGTTCGGACAAGAAACATCGGAGACTTAGTCTTTTAAAACTAGATCCTTGGGGCGCCTGGGTGGCTCAGTCGGTTGAGTGTCTGCCTTCAACCCAGGTCATGATCTCAGGGTGCTGGGATCAAGCCCCACATTGGGCTCCCTGCTCAGTGGGGAGCCTGCTTCTCCCTCTCCTTCCGCCCCTCCATCCCACTCGTGCGTGTATGCTCACACTCTCTCTACCCCTCAAATAAATAAAATCTAAAAAAAAAAAAAAAAAAAAAAGCAAAAAAACAACAACAACAAGATCCTCATAATAAAATCAAGTCTGGGGCGCCTGGGTGGGTCAGTGGTTGAGCAGCTGCCTTCTGCTCAGGTCATGATCATGGGGTCCTGGGATCGAGTCCCACATCAGGCTCCCCCCGCTGTAGGAAGCCTGCTTCTCCCTCTGCCTGTGTCTCTGCCTCACTCTCTGTCTCTCACGAATCCACTGTCCTGCTTAAGAAGTGCTAGTTTGAAGAAATCGCTCTGCATCACCCTAAGTCAAATTTCGCTCAACCAATACTATTATTACTATTACCATTTTTCTGAGCTATCAATTTCTCATGACCCAACGTGTGAAAGGAAAACAGATTCTGAGAACCTCTATTCCTATGAAAAGGCGAATATTAAAAACTTTCTGTAGAGTAAGCAAACTTTCACGATAGGCAAGTAAAGCAGCGGCTATAGCTATTAAGACCACCACTCGCATCCGTAAACACCGACAATCAAATCAACTTGGTTGGTGCAACTGGGCTGGTCGTTGGCAAAACCTCGTTCACCATCATCTCCCCCCAGCACCGCATCCTAGGAGTGCCGCAATGGGAGGTGTTCTGAGCCCTTCACCGCCTCTGTGGTTGGGGAATAACGCAAATCTCCTCAAGGTGCCCTCAGCCAACCAAGTCCATCGGGCCCAGCGGCTGAATTTTAGCGTCTGCTCTTTCTCACGGTTCGGAGCCCGCAGTGCAGGCGCACACCTGTCAGCACCCCTGCACGTTTCCAACTGACCGTCACCGTGTGCTGAGGTCGCTCAAGCCACGTTTCCAGGGTCTCCGCTCGCCCTCGTCGTTAATTCTAACCGTGAGGGAGTCACTCGCGCGCGACCATCCCTCGGCGGCTCCCGCTCCGCTCGGGCTCGCAGCGGCGCGCACCCGGTGGCCCTCCCGGCCTGGCCCCGATGCCGGCCGCGGCCGGGCCCCTCGGGAACACAATGCGGGGGGGGCCAGCCCGGCGCCCCGGCTCGCGGCTCCTTCCAGGCGGAGGCTCCGGCCGGACGTCCACGGAGCACCATTTTGAGTCCACAATCTGCAGCTCGTGCCTCGACGCCACCGAGCAGACAACCCAAATGGAGGCTTAACGTGACGAGAGGCAGAGCGGTTCGAGGCGACGCCGCTCGCTCTGCCCGGGCCCGCGGCCGCCGCCGGGGGACCTGCGGCCGCCCCCCCCGCCCCGCGCCGCCGGGGCCCTGCAGCGCCGACGGGCTTCCCAGAGCCCCGGGGAGCCGGCGGGGAAGCCCCGCGCCCGCACCTGCCCCGTCTCCACGGCCACGCGCCGACCGACTCCATGTCATCCGCGGGGCAAGGTGCACGCGAGGCGTCGCTCCGGCAGAGGCGGCTCCGCGGCCCCCTCAGCCCCCTCGGCGCCCTCGGCGCCCTCAGCCCCCTCGGCCCCCTCAGCCCCCTCAGCCCGCGCGCGCGGCAGGCCGGCGGCTGCCTTCTCCGTCCCCCTCCCCCCGACCGCGGCTCGGGGGCCTCCGCCCGGCGCGCCCCGGGGATGCGAGACCCACGGGCGCCCGCTCGCGGGGGGAGGGGCGGGGGCGCGCGGCTCCGACGGCCGCGGGGCTCGGACGGGCGCTCGCGCTCCGGGCCCGGCCGAACAAAGGCGGCGCGGCCCGCCCGGCCACCGCGGCGGCTCCCAGGCCCGGCCGGCGCTCACCTGGGCTCCGTCCCCGGCGGCGGCGGCGGCGGCGGCGGCGGCGGCGGCTCCTCGGCGGGGCTCCGGCGGCGCGGGCCTGGCGGCCACAGCGACAGCGACGGCGACGGCGACGGCGACGCGGGCGGCCGCCCCGGGGCCTGCGGGCTGCTCGGCCGGCAGGGGCCCCCTCAGCGCCGGCGCCGCGGGCTCAGGTCCCGGCGCGGGCGGCGGCGGCGGCGGCGGCGGCGGCGGCGCGGGCGGGTGGGCGGCGGCGCGTCCCGGCAGGTCCAGGTCCGGCCCCGGCGACGCCGCGACGCGTCCTCCTCCTCGCGCCCGCGAGCGGGACGGCGGCTCCGGCGCGGCCCGGGGTCCGAGGCGGCGGCGGCGGCGGCGGCGATGTGCGCTGGGCGCTCGGCCGGCTCCGCTCCCTCCGCCCGCGGCTCGGGCGGGCCCGCGGCGGCGGCGGCAGGAGCGCGGCGGGCGCGGGGGCGGCCCTGTCAGGCGCGGCGGGGGCGGCCCGGGCGGCGCTCAGGGCTGCGGGGCGGCGGGGCTGGCGGCGGCGGCTGCGGCTCCCGGGGCCGTCGCGCTGAGGTGCGGAGCTGCCACCGCGGCCATCTTGTTGCTCTAACTGACAAGAACCCCCCTCCCCCCGCTCCAGCCAGACGGGGCGCTCGCGCCCCCTTCCCCGCCCCGCGTTGGCCTCCAACAGGAAGTCGTCCCGGCCCCTGCCACGTGACCCCGCCGCATCTGCATACCGGAGGGCGAGCCGGCCAATCGGCGCCCTGCACCCGAGCTCCGCCCCCGCGCGCCCCTCCCCGGCCCATTGGTTCGTCCCGGGCAGGCCACGCCCCGTCCTTCCCCCTTAATACCCGCTCGCGTTGTGGTTCCGCAGACTGCGCGGGGAGCGCGCCGGGGTGCGAGCGGGCGGGCGCGCGCGCTCCCCCGGCCCGGGCGCGTGCAGGTCTCGGGGGCTCGGGCGACCTCCTTGCCGGTCCGTGGGCGCTGCAGCTCGGTGGAAGCGCGCTGGGCCGCGGGGCGCAACGTCCGCCCGGTTCGCTCCGCGCGTGCCCTGCGGCGCCTGGGCCCCGGGTTCGCGCGGCGTTTTGGCCCCGCGGCGCCAGCCCTCCGTGCAGCCCCGACCGGCGCCCGCCCCGACGCGCGTCCAGCCCGTGCCGTGCACACGCCCTGCACCTCCCCACCGTGCACACACTCGCACACGCGCCGACCCGGGCCCGGGAGCATCCTGCCAGCCGCACGCCTCCCAGCCTCCCCTTGCACGCAGCGGCTCCCGGGGGAGCGCCCTGCTGCGAACCAAACAAACCTCCCTACGCAACGGCTCCCCCGCCCCCGAGAGCGAACCGCCCTCCCCCACCACGCGGGCCCCGGGCCCGGGGGCGGGAGGGACCCAGACGCTCCGGCGCTCGGTACCCAGTGCTGGTCCGCCATCCCGCCGCTGCTCGTCGGTGCACAGTCGTCATGAGCCGTAGGTAGGGGTCAGGAGCGACGTGCAATTCAAAAGTCCCTTTTTAACTTTCGGTACAAGTCACGAGTCCATTTTAAAAACCACGAATTTTCTCCGTTTTCGTGAAGGGTCGTGGGGGCAGGCCAGCTTTCCCCTTGGCGCGGTGGAAGGAAGCTCAGCGGGGCTACTTGAAAGTTGCTGGAGCCGCAGGAGGCCGTTCCCTGTCTACGTGTCCCCATCTTGCAGAGCAGATAATGACACACTACTTTCGCAATGCAATTTTGTTACCGCAAGTGTCAGGCTTTGAGAGTTTGAGGATGAAAGAGACACAAGAAATTCCCCGCTCTGGTTTCCCATCAGGGTCTCATGAGCTCGGTGCTCTCCCTTCTCCTTTACTGCCGTATTGTGAAGCCCTCCGGTAGCCAGATGCACAAACCACTCTGCAAAGTCGTCTTCAAATGTCTGTTGTGTGTTTCCCCTTCCCCAAAACCCCATGTCACGTAGAAGGATCTGAAGTCAGATTTTATTTACATTAATTCTTGACTGCGGAGAAACCTGCATTTTTTTTCCCTTTTTATTTTATTTTATTTTTTTTTGCATTTCTCAAAAATAGACATATTATCACATGCTTCAGGAGGGAGTGCAAAATAAATAACATCTTCAAAATAAGCAACATCCACTAAGTATATTGCTAAATCAATGGAGAGGAATCCAGGTACTTGGGTAGACCAATCATTGTAATAAGCAGACATATGGGGGAAATGGAACCAAAGTTCATTATTTAATATTTGTTCTTGATGTTAAATTTGTGACTGTAACCTCTCAATGTTACCCGTTTTGTTCTCTATACTACCCTCCACCTCCCTCAGCTTAAACCAGACAAAATAATTGTCTTCTCCTGTTATTTTAGACTATAAACATTTGGAGGCTTAAAGGTAAGCACTATATTGACCATATTTTCTGAACCAAACATTAGACTCACAGTTTGGCATGAAGACTTACTTGTGGCACTAGAAAGAATACTTTTTTTAAAGATTTTATTTTTTAAAAAAAATTAAAGATTTTATTTATTTATTCATGAGAGACACAGAGAGGGAGAGAGGAGAGAGGCAGAGGGAAAAGCAGGCTCCATGCAGGGAGCCCAATGTGGGACTCGATCCTGGGACTCCAGGATCACGCCCTGGACCTAAGGCAGGCACTAAACTGCTGAGCCACCCAGGGATCCCCTAGAAAGAATAATTTAAATTAGGGTTGACCCAGAAACATTGAGGCATATGATGGCTATGAGTGTGGAGATTGCAGAACACAGTGCCACTCATTCATGGTTTTTTGAAGTGATTAAAGGATGAGTAAAGACCCCAAGCAAAGTTGTAAAATGGGTAAGTGCATATTTGGGGTCTTCATCCACTGATGGGCCCTGTCATTACCATCATAGCTAAGATATGAGTTAATCTATAATAATGGTCAAAACCCACAAAATCACATTTAAGAGGGTTAAATGCTGAATGTAGCTCTTAAGTTAAAAAGTCAGCTAGTTAAAGACATATGGAGAAGATCTGGCTGGACACAAGCTCATGTAGAAAAAAAATCCTGGTTTCAGGTGCCCACATGCACACAGGACTAACCACACAAAATGATTTGTTAAAAAGACATGCAATCTAAAAAAAAAAAAAAAAAAAAAAGACATGCAATCTGCCTTTTTTAATTTTAAATTTTTTAAAGATTTTATTTATTTGAGAGAGAGAGAGATGGAGAGAATATGACTGGGGGGAGGGGCAAAGGGAGAGGGAGAAGCAGGCTCCCCACTGAGCAGGAAGGGAGCCCAAAGTGGGGCTCCACCCCAGGAACCTAGGATCATGACCCAAACTGAAGACAGATGTTTAACTGACTGAGCCACCCAGGCACCCTTACTTTTTTATTTTATTTTATTTTATTTTATTTTATTTTTAATATTTAGAGAGAGTGGGGGGTCAGGCAGGGGAATGTGGGAAGAGGCAGAGGGAGAAAGAGAGAAAATCTTAAGCAGGCTCCATGCTCTGTACAACGGTGATGGAGGGCTCCATTTCATGACCCTGAAATCATGACCTGAGTTGAAATCAAGAGGCAGACACTCAACTGACGCAAGCCACCCAGGCGCCCCAGGTGCCCTCCCTCTTTTTTTTTTTTTTTTTTTTTAAGTAAGCTCTACATGCAACATAGGTCTTGAACTCAGAGATCAAGAGTTCCATGCTCTCCCTCTTGAGTCAGCCAGGTGCTCCCCAAAACATACAATCTATATTAAAATAGTGTCCAGCTCAAGAGACTGTACTCTGAGCTGGCCAGCCCCCACATGGAATATTGTGGCCAGTTCTGAGCACTAAGGCATGTGAAAACAAATTGACAAGCTTAAAGACTCCATCAGGGAAACAGCAGGTTTTGTTAATGAAAATCCTTTGGTCATTCAGCAGGAAGGAGCAGGAAAGGCTGATATAGGGAAGAAGAAACAGGCAGGACAGGATGACTATCCTCTGATTTTTAAAGAACTCTCACATACAAATAGACATAGGTAAATTCTGCGAGATCCTAGGAGGAAGATCTGTGGTCAGTGAGTGGAAGGTTTGGAGGCAAATTTTGGTTCCATTTAAAGAAGAATCATGAGGGTTATCCATAGAAACTCCAGCTTGAAATGTAACAAGATCCACATCTGGTTTAAGCAGAAAGACGAGGGGATCATGTTCCCATCTCCATGGATATTGCAGAATGGATTACTGCACTGGGCACAAAGGTTGAACTAGCTTAGCGGTTCTCAAAGTGTGTTCCCTGGACCAACAGCAGCAGCAGCAGCAGCAGCACCTGGGAACTTATTAGAATTGCACCTTCTGGGATCCCTGGGTGGCTCAGTGGTTTAGCACCTGCCTTTGGCCCCGGGCGGGATCCTGGAGTCCCATGTCGGGCTCCCGGCATGGAGCCTGCTTCTTCCTCTGCCTGTGTCTCTGCCTCTCTCTCTCTCTCTCTCTGTCTATCATGAACAAATAAATAAGTAAATCTTAAAAAAAAAAAAAAAAAAAGCATTGCACCTTCTTGGATCCCATAGCCAGATCGGCCGAGTCAGAAACTCTAGTGGTGGATCCCAGCTATCTGCATCTTAATAAGCCCTCCCGGGGATTCTGATGCACACTAAAATTTTGGAATAAAACTAAATAATAAAGGGCATCTTTTCTTTGTGCTCTATTTGTGTGTGATACTTGCCTCCTTTCTACTGCCAGCCGCTTCCAACCACACAGGACTGCTTTGCTTCCTCCTGAAATCCCACTCATCCTCCTTCCTAGTTCTGTTGATTCTGCAAGTAGAATTTGCATCCTAGTGTAGGCTTCTTCTTCTTCTTTTTTTTTAAGATTTTATTTATGTATTTATTTGACAGAGCATGGGAGAGAGATCACAAGTAGGAGGGACAGGTAGAGGGAGAAGCAGACTCCCTGCTGAACAGGGACTTGATCCCAAGACCCTGAGATCAGGACCTGAGCAGAAGGCAGACCCTTAACTAACTGAGCCATCTGGGTGCCCCTAATGATAGACTCTTAAAGGGGAAAAGCTTCAACACTCAAACAACTGATTGCTTTCCGATGAAAATGTAATGGAGCTGGGCTCGATCCTCCCTGCTTGTCACCAGGAGATCTCAACTGCCTTAGCCTTAAAAAATGTGAGAAGCTTGGGGTGCCTGGCTGGCTCATGTGGAGCATGGGTCTCTTGATCTCTGGGTCATGAGTTCAAGCTGCACTTTGGGGGTAAAACTTATTTAAAAAAATGTGATAAAAAAAATTGTGATAAGCTTAAAAGGCCTTTTGGAGCTTTGGTTGTCCAACCCTGATCACATAAATTACTGAAGTAGCCTGTTTAAAATACAGATTCATCAGGTTCAGGGTACTGTCCATGAAGCCGCATATTTAATCAGCTCCCCAAGTGATTCTGATGCTATTGTCCTCTCACTCCACTGAGGAAAATACTAGAACAGAACCGAGAACCTTACACATGAACAAGGGCTTCAGATTTCTTTGTATTCCTCAGTGAGTTAGAGATCACTTGTCAAACCTTTATTGAAACTGTATTGTGTGCCTGGGCAGTGGACTAGGGCTTTCAAGCTGAAAGCCATGATTATAATACGTAACAAAGTGCCAAAGAAGGCAAAAGGAAAGACCTAGGTCATTGTGGAGGGCTCAGAAAGAAAAAGAGGTGGGATCTCTGATTCTTGAAAGATGCAAGGCAGCAAGGGTCAGAGGCTAGGGAAGGGCACTGAAGACAAGTATGAAGGGGATGTTACAGCACTTTGAGGGGATCGCAAAATGTCAACAGAACTGAAACTATCCTCAGAGGGACGCCTGGGTGGCTCAGTCGGTAAAGCGTCTGCCTTTGGTTCAGGTCATGATGCCGGGGTCCTGGGATCGAGTCCTGCGTCATCCGGGCTCCCTGCTCCGCAGAGTCTGTTTCTTCCTCTCCCTCTGCCCCTCCTCCCCGCTTGTGTTGTCTCTTTCTCTCAAATAAAAAAAGAAAGAAACAGAAACAGTCCTCATATAAGGCAGAAAAGGAAGTGGAAGAAATGACCAGGGGCCAGATTATAAGGAGCATCTCATGTCACAGGAGTTTGGACTTTATCCTGAGGGCCACGTAGACCCCTTGAATGATTCTAAACATTATACCTGGCTATCCAAGAGATCGCTGTGGAAACATTGTGATAGATGGTGCAGAGAAGGAGGGTGAGGCCAAAGGTGGGACAGGAGGTGATGGCTCAGGGCAGGAGGGGAGTCCTGCAGCAGAGAATTAGAACCTATGGAATTGAGCAGAGAGGCATTGGAGGTCAAACAAGAAGGATCCATTTAAAAGATAATTTCCAGGGAACTCCTAACTGATCTATATGATGCCTAAGCAAGGTGGTAAAGGATGATGATGCCCAGTTTTCTTGCCCAGTGAGAGGTGGAGGGATAGTGAGGCAGGGGCTGCAGGAGGAAGAGTAGCAACCAGAGACCTTAGGTGAGACTTGGAGGGGGAATCAGGTTGGGTACATTTGGAGTGGGAGGCACCTGAGGAGTAGCAAGTAGAGATAGCCAGGTCTGCAAGTCAGAAAACTGTCTGGGCTGGGGAGATCAGGGGTGGTTTGCAGAGGGATGCAAGTGGAAGGCTGGAACACAGAGGATTAGTCTGGGGCCTTGGTTGGGAGAGAAGCTGGGTGCTGAGCCTGAGGAACACCAAGGAGGAGGAAGGGGAGGAGGAAGAGGGGGAAGAGGGAAGGAGGAAGAAGAGGTGCTAGAGGAGAAGGTTCCAGCTGAACACATGGAATCCCAGTGGAACCCAAGAGTACAAAAGAGGAAGGAGAAGGTGGTCAACAGCATGACAGTAAGCCCCACACGTTAGGGTCAGGAAAGTTCCACCAGACTGGGCAACCATGAGGTCATTTAGTCCTCAGGTAAGGCTGTGCAGGAGTCAGGGGGCATCAGGCTGTGGGGTGAGCTGGGGGAAGGACACGGAGGGGGTACTAAGGAGGGATCCCGGTTTGAAGTCTGGCTAACCTCATGGGTTGAATTGTTCCCTCACAGAAGATTTACTGGAGTCCTAACACCACCTACGTCAGAATGTGACCTTGTTTCTCCAAACAAGGAGAGTCTTTCAGACACAGTCAAGTTGAGGTCATTCAGGTGGTCCCTAACCCAAGAGGACTGGTGTCCTTGCAGAGAGGGGAGATGTGGATGCAGACACGCACCCAGGGGGAAGGTCAAGTGCAAATGAAGGCAGAGATGCCCGTGATGCATCCAGGATCCGAGGAACAGTGAAGATGACCAGCAAAGCCCAGCAGCTGGCAGGGGGGCCCAGAGCAGAGCCTCCTCATGGCCTCAGGAGGACCCGTCCCTGCTGAGACGGAGATCCTGAACTTCTGGCCTCCAGAACTGGGAGACAATACATTTTTGTTGCTTAAGCCAGCCAAGTGTGTGGTACTCTGCTCCTGCAGCCCCTGGACACCAGTAGAGCCGTGGGAGGAGGGAATGTGGCTAGAGAGGAATTGGAGGCCAAAAGAGTGGTTTCTCATTGTTTCCTTTCATTTTGCTTTTTCTTTTTTAAAGGGAGAGACTTGTGTGTGTTAATATGCTGCAAAGAAAGAGCCAGTAAAGAGGACACAGCAAAGAGGAAGATGTTTGCTTGTTTGTTTGGAAGGGGTTGAGCATGAAGTAAGGCAAGAGAAGGGCCTGGGGCAGATGGGAGACTGGGGGGGTGGTTTGACAGGGGCAGGAGGACTTCTTTTACTAAGACTAGAGGCCCCTGCTTCCAAGCCCACATGAGTGCATGTTGGGGGTGGGGGCGTGTTTTGCAAAAACTGGAGGGCACTTTTAAAAATGTTTTTAAATGTAAATTCTAGTTAATCATTATTACTTTTTTATAAAATAGCCTAAGATTCCTTTGGATCTAAAATTCTGTTGCTAGATCTGGAATTTATAGCTATTTAAATATAAATTACAGTTTTGTTCCATATTAACAGTGTTATATTTTAACTTAATGTCTGTGGTGTATGAAACCTAAAAGGAAAACATACTCCTCACATCTTTACCTGTTATTAAAACAAATTGCAAACCCCGAACTATAGGGGACTGAATACCTAATCCATAGAAGGCGTATTTTGTCTGCTTTTGGTTTTTTTGGGGGGGGGGGCCTGAATGACAACATGACATTTTGGATGTCTGGGGGACAAGCCTTGGTGGTATGTGCTCAGCACCTGGCCACTTCCTGATGCTCTCTTTCTACTTGGGTCCATTCCTTCCAGACTGAGGGGTGAAAGTCTGTGAGGTCATCTGGGTAGGGAACATCAGATGCCTGATGAAGTCTCGCACGATAAGGATGTCACCTGTATTAGGTGTTTGGATATGTATAGCAGCCTTACTTGCGTGGGTCCCAGGATACTGAGCAGAAGTCTTTGGGGGCACTGCTGTTTCTTAATCCAATTCCGCCAAATTGGCAATCTGGTGTACCCGAGAGAGAGAGAAGACGGTTTGTGTTGAAATAAATGACATGAAACTCTTTGCATTGGGAGTTAAAGGAAGGATTCCCTCATAGACTATTCCCCCAGCTGGGCTTCTCGGTGGCCCAAATCTGCTCATATATCTAATGAACAGCTAGGAGTGGGGGTTTTGTCTCAGCAGCCAGTAACTCTTGGATTTTCCATCTGCAAGAACTCCCCATTCCGGGGATAGCTCCTTTATCCTTGCATAAATTAAGCAAATATTTGCAAGCACCTGGCATATGCAAAGCACTGCAGACATTCCAAGTTCACCGGCAACCCCTCCTGAGCCTCTAATAAAGGAGACATGATAAAGATATAAGCAATTTTGTCTCTGTTCTGCGTTTCACGTTTTTCTATAGCGTTTATCACCTTCTGTGATATATAGTTTTCTTTTTTCTTGTGTTTATTGTTTATTTCCCTCCAGTTAGGATGTAAGCTCCAGTAGTGCAAAATCCTTGTGCGCTGTTCGCGGATGAATCTTAAGCACCCAGAGCAGGCTCTGGGCATTCAATAAATATTTCTTTGTTCAATTAAGAAATGAATTAATATAAACTATGATAGGGCAGCCTGGGTGGCTCAGCGGTTTAGTGCTGCCTTCAGCTCAGGTCTTGATCCTGGAGACCCAGGATTTAGTCCCACATCAGGCTCCCTGCATGGAGGCTGCTTCTCCCTCTACCTGTGTCTCTGCCTCTCTCTGTGTGTGTGTCTCTCATGAATAAATAAATAAAATCTGTTTAAAAAAAAGATAAACTATGATAAATGTCATAAGAAAGTTAATGTCAAACTGCTATAGGAGAAGTGACATCAGATATTACAAGTAAGGGGTGAATCAGGGAAAGCCCCACAGGGATGTGGCATTCAGATGGCTTTGAAGAGATGGATAGACGTCCTCCCTCCCTCTCTCTGCCTGCCTGCCTTCCTTTTTCTTTTTCTTTTTCTTGGTAGTTTATTTGGTTACTTAGGATAACATGCAGAAGAAATACCAGAATATTTGATATTTACGGTAGATATTTTATAAGACCTTTTGTAGAACCCAAATTTTTAAAAGACTTTAATAGATTTTATGATTTTCAATTTTCTCCCCTTCTCAAGTAAACCAAAATGCATCCTTGATCTTTTTTTTAAGATTTTATTTATTTACTCATGAGAGACAGAGAGAGAGAGAGAGAGAGAGAGAAGCAGGCTCCATGCAGGGAGTCTGATATGAGACTCCTGGGCTGAAGGCAGGTGCTAAACTGCTGAGCCACCCAGGGATCCCTGCATCCTTGATTTTGAGGAGAAACAATGACCATGTGAGTTATCTATTGCTGAGTGACAAATTATCTCTCCATATTTAGCATTTTAAAACCATAGCCCTGTTGTATCACACAGTTCCTGAGAATCAGGAATCCAGGGGCAGCCTGGTGGATGAGAGCCTTTCATGAAGTTGTGGGCTAGTGCAGGAGCCTTCCACTTCTAGACCTCCGCCTAGGGCAGCTCAGGATACGGTTCCCCCCAGAATGGGTGATCCAAGAACAAGAGAGCACCGTGACAGAAGCCCAAGCCCTCTCTAATCAAGTATGACAAGCAACGCCCAGTCAGTTCTGCCAGATGCTATTGGTCACGCAGACCAACCCTGGGTCAGTGTAGGAAGTGACTGTACGGGCGTGAATATCAGGAGGCAGGCCTTATGGGGCCATCCTGGAGGTTGGTTCCCACAACAACAAATCCACAAGGAGATGCCGTGCTCGGGGGTCAGCAAGCCTCACTCCCTGTACAGACAATCAAATTTCTGGCTTAGCAAACTTCAGATCTTTTTTTTTTTTAATATTTTTCTTTTTTTTTTAAATATTTATTTATTTATTTATTTATTTATTTATTTATTTATTCAGAGAGAGCTAAAGAGAGGCAGAGACACAGGCAGAGAGAGAAGCAGGCTCCATGCAGGGAGCCCGACGCGGGACTCGATCCTGGGTCTCCAGGATCACACCCCAGGCTGAAGGTGGTGCTAACCGCTGCGCCACCGGGGCTGCCCCAAACTTCAGATCTTGACCTGTCCTTGCCTTCGAAGTTGCTGCTGAATGGTTTCCGCATGCAAGACAAACAGGTCTGCTTTGAATGCCACACTTTGGGGATTCCCTTAGCCTTCCTGGATCTCGTTTACCATCTCTTGTATCAGTGGGGTGGACCGTGTTGCCAACCGTCCAACTCTCAAACTCTGTGACTCAGAAATTCAGTTTCAGTGAGCTAGTACCTGGTTAATGAAAAAGTCTTCAAAGAAGACAAGGAGTTTGTATCTGAAAAAAAAAAACCCTACCGTATTTAGAAGGATGGAATGTACCCCATGGAATAAGCATACAGAACTAAGTGGGAGAGATGTCAGCAAGACTGGCAGGTGGGACTACAGAAGGTTCCTGTTGGGAGGCACTTACTTGTCCAAACCCACACAGTTTGGATAAGTAAGTGAACCATTATTGGGCTAAGCTAAGATTCTGGAGGTCATTCTGGAGGTGGTGAATGTGGCAGAGGTGCCTCCATCAAAATGCAATCTGCTCCCTGGCAGTGTGAGTCTCCTCTGAGCAGAGGCTGTGCAGCCAGGGACTACATTTCCCAGCATCCCCTCCTCATCAAGGTAGGCCCACGTGACTACTTCTAGCCAATGGGGTGTGACCAGAGTGATGTGTCTCTCTCTCCTAGGCCAAGGCTGCAGAGGCTGTCTTCTCTAGCTCCTTCCTCCTTCCTAGATGGAAAGGACTTCAGGGCTTCAGGGGATGGAGGAGCCTCAAAATCAAAAGAGCCTGTGTTCCTGAGACATCAAGAGTAAGATCTCTTCGGATCACCCCGGTGGCTCAGCGGTTGAGCACCTGTCTTCAGCGGAGGTCATGATCCTAGAGACCTGAGATCGAGTCCCGCATCGGGCTCCCTGCAGGCAGCCTGCTTCACCCTCTGCCTGTGTCTCTGCCTCTCTCTCTTTGTGTCTCCCATGAATAAATAAATAAAATCTTAAAAATAAATAAATAAAATCTTAAAAAAAAAAAAAAAAAGAAGAAGAAGAAGACCTTGAAATGCCAGATGAGTACCCCATGAAGCCCTTGACAGTTTGGGGTTTGCTTTTTGCAGCAGCTACCACTGCCCTAACACACACTAATGTCTTTCCATAGAGATTTCATGAGAAACAGTCTGAAGAAGGTGAGCGTGCCATTGGTCGGTGGACTGGTGTAGATTAAGGGGGAGAGAACCAATACCCAAGGCTGAGAGTTCGGTTAGGAACTAGTGTGGGGGGGATCCATGGGTGGCTCAGTGGTTTAGCGCCTGCCTTTGGCCCAGGGCACGATCCTGGAGTCCCGGGATCGAGGCCTGCATCAGGCTCCCAGCATGGAGCCTGCTTCTCCCTCCTCCTGTGTCTCTGCCTCTCTCTCTCTCTCTCTCTCTCTCTCTCTCTCTATGTCTATCATTAATAAATAAATAAATCTTAAAGAAAAAAAAAAAGGAACTGCCACGTGAAGTGCCGTGGGGAGGCGTGGCATCCCCGTTCCTGCCTCTGCTTCATGGCAAAATTCATGGAAAACACACAAGTAACGATGACTGTTTTCATCTTTGCTTATTGCATGCCAGACATTATGCTGTGCACTTTATGGACGTGGCCTCATTTAATACCTTTAGTTTTTATTTCAATTTTGTTTTATTTATTTACAGAGAGAGGGGAAGAAGGGAAGCAGAGGGAGAGAGAGAATCTTAAGCAGACTTCATGCCCAGCATGGAGCCCATCAAGGGGCTTGATCCCTCAACCCTGAGATCATGACCTGAGCTGAAATCAAGAGTTGGACACTTAGGGCAGCCCTAGTGGCTCAGCAGTTTAGCTCCTGCCTTCAGCCCAGGTCATGATCCTAGAGACCTGGAATCGAGTCCCACGTCCGGCTCCCTGCTGGGAGCCTGCTTCTCCCTCTGCCTGTGTCTCTGCCTCTCTCTCTGTGTCATGAATAAATAAATAAAATCTTAAAAAAAAAAAAAAAAAGAGTTGGACGCTTAACCACTAAGCCACTCAGGTGCCCCTAGTCCTTTTTTTCTTTTTCCTAGTCCTTATTTAAAATTTTATCTTGCAGGGATCCCTGGGTGGCTCAGCGGTTTGGCTCCTGCCTTTAGCCCAGGGCGTGATCCTGGAGACCCGGGATCAAGTCCCATGTCGGGCTCCCTGCATGGAGCCTGCTTCTCCCTCTGCCTGTGTCTCTGCCTCTCTCTCTCTCTCTCTCTCTCTGTCTCTCATGAATAAATAAATAAAATCTTAAAAAAAAATAAAATAAAATTTTATCTTGCTTCATTCGGCATTAAAAACAACTCTTAAAAACCAAACTAGGGGGATGCCTGGGGAGCTCAGCGGTTGAGCATCTGCCTTTGACTCAGGACCTGATCCTGGAGTCCCTGGATCAGGTCCCACATCGGGCTCCCTGCATGGAGCCTGCTTCTCCCTCTGCCTGTGTCTCTGTCTCTCTCTCTCGGTCTTTCATGAATAAATAAAATCTTTTAAAAAACCCCACCAAACTAGGGGTGCCTAGTTAGTGCGTAGTCACTCAGTAGAGCATGTGACTCTTGATCTTGGGGTCGTGAGTTCAAGCCACATATTGAGCATAAAGCTTACTTTAAAAAAGTTAAAAATAAAAAATGCTTTAAAACAAATGAATCCATGCCTTTCAGAAGGCGATTATGTAATATTAGTCTTAGAACAAACAAAACGTGCCAGTCTTACACCCTATCCCTCCTAACTCTCAATTTCTACTCCTGAAAGCAACCAATATCAAGTCCTTCAGCTGTTTCTTCTGCCATTTACCTTCATATTTCTAAAAAAAAAAAAAAAAAAAAAGAAAGCTTATTCTCTTCCTTCTTTTTCTTTTTAAGATTTTATTATTTATTCATGAAAGACACATAGAGAGAGAGAGGCAGAGACACAGGCAGAGGGAGAAGCAGGCTCCATGCAGGGAGCCCAATGAGGGACTCCATCCCCCGTCTCCAGGATCACGCCCTGGGCTGAAGACAGTGCTAAACTGCTGAGCCACCTGGGCTGCCCTGTTCTCTTCTTTCTTGATTTTTCCATTTTAACATCATCCCCACTTTAGAAGATTTGGCTTTCTCCACCAAATCCTGCTATTCTATATATTTTCCCTCCCTTAGACGTGTAAGATTTCAACAGCAGGGTTGGAGGTAAGTTTTCTAGACAGGCAAAATACACATAGCAACAGGTATGATAGTGCATAGGTTATCCTAGAGGGTTAGAAGGAAATGAAGCTAGAGTAGTAGCTTGGAACTAGAGCATGAAGAGCCACCAGGCTGGGGAATTAGAACTTAATCTAGTGCACAGTAGGGAGCCATTGAAAGTTTTATGCAGGGGAGGGGATGTACAAGGGGATGCTTATCCGGGCAGCACCACTGTAGGCTGGATCTGGATCGAGCAAGGATCATATGAGAGTCCAGGTAATTGACCATTTATGCATTCATTCATCCATTAATTTATCCTATCAACTTCCTCATTTACATTTACATATTGGCCATGGGTAATGCTCCTCTCACCCACTAGACTGTACTTCCCACCAGAGCAGAGACTGCTTGTTCTTTGCTTGCTGCTCTACCCCAGCACTCACAAAGTGTCTGGCAGCCTGTAGATGTTGTGTAAATGTTTGTGGAAGGGAGGAAGGACAGATGTTGAGAATGTGGAGATTAAGTAGGGTGGTGGCCATGATGAAAGACTTGGAGGCATTTTCAAGAGAGACATGAATCTTCCCACTAATGGGAGGGCAGCCAAAGTGACTCTGATGACAAGCCAGCCATTGATAGAGTGGCAGTGGCAGGAGCAGGGATGGGGGCATTTGAAGGGGTGAGTTAACAACTCAGATGATAGTTCACCTTTAATAATGTTTGAGTACGCAAATCACCAACCACATTCAGTCTCCTATTAAAGTCAACCCAAGGAAGTCTCAACCTGGTTTCAACCAAGATATTTCCTCACCTTGCTAGCCCAGTGCTGTGGCATTAAGCTCATTAAGCTCAGCCGCCCGCTGTGTTCCCACGGGGGCTGAACTTCCACTGGTGTCCTTTTGGCCATTTTATTAAGTGTCCAGCTGTTTCCACGTGAGCAGAATCATGTCTAACTGGTTCACTACTGTATCCCCAGTGTGTGGCACACCACAGGGACTCAATAAATATTTGTTGGATGAATGAATGGTTTTCTGTACCAGTCATTACTGGTTTACCTCTGCCTGTGGGCGTCAAGGAAGGCATCATCAAGAGATGACATCGGACCTAAGGAGCAGGGTGAGTATCGGGGGGGGGGGGGGGGCAGGGGGGTGCCAAGCATTCCAGCTCAGAGTTCCATGTATGTACAGGTGGGGAAGCCAGTTTGGGGAATGGAAGCAGATTCCTCCTGGCAGTTTGGATAATGGAAATACTTCTGACCTCAGATACTCAGCCACAATTCTTGCTAAAATCAACAGGATGAATAATTAGAGGAGCAAGGCCAGAGAGAATCCACAAGCTCAGTGCAGCTGCCCAAACCACAGATTTCAATCAGTTGATGCAGTGGAAACAAGAGCAGGTTTACCTGGAGCCTGTCACAATGTGTGCCAACCTTCTGGGACATGAGTGTACCTCCCTCCTGCTGGGGACAGGTCTTGCTCTTAGACCCAGAGGAGGAAGCTCAAGGAGGCTCCTTGACTTGTTGACTCTCCAAGTCACCTCTGGGGAATGCAGTCTTTGTGTTGGAAAGCATGGCTTTGGGAATTATCACTGAAATCTCTTCTCACCCACAGCAAGGCATCAAGGGTCAGTGAGAAGAACGGAAGCAGGATTCCAACATCAATGAAAGGAGGTCATCTTCCTCTGAGGAGGCTGCGCCAGGTACCCTGTGAACCCGTTTCTTGCAGGGGTGCCACCCATGTTGAGCTCCATAAGCCAAAATGCACAGATTCTGGTGTGTGTGTGAATGTGTGTGTGTGTAGCCAGAGTGAGAAAATTAAAAAAAAAAAAAAAGAAAAACCCAAACCTGATAAAATTCAGATGTTGCCAAAACTCTAAATTTGGCATCTGGTGTGATCAGGAGTCGGCCAAGAGGCCCTGGGTGTTCATCTTGCAGAGCCTGGGCAGGGTTCCCAGCTGCCAGTTGTCAGACCATGGGTAAATGTGATACTGGAACAGAGGAGAAGCTGGAGAACAGAGTTCCCACCCTATTCTCTCTTAGCAACCACTTGTTTGTTTATTTTTGTTTATTCTTTCCAACTAGAAAGTAATACACACTCTTTATGAAAAACGGCAGAAAATATAGAAAGATAGAAAGAAGAAAAATATCACATTGTCCCACTCCTCAAAGATTATGTTAACATTTAAAAGTACTTCTTTCCAGACTCCTATCTTAGCATAATTAAAAAAAAAAACATAGACATGTTCACGCTCTATGAATTGTTTTTGAATTACTCTCTGGGGAAAAGCGAAACATGTTTAGTCTAGAAGTAAGAAACTTTTTCACATTATAATTTTTCATGTTAGTACAATAAACTCTATAAAAACCATCCTAATAGCAGACACACTGTTTTATCAAATGAATTTGCCATAATTTATGTAATGAATCTCCTCCTAGAGGCAAAAGGGTCTTAGATCTAAGTCCTTGCCGCCGCCACTGGGACCTGGGAACTCTTGGTCTGCTTTAGTGCTGTGGCTGTAAGGATGCATTTGGAGGGGTCAGCCCTGTTTATAGAAAAAGTATCTCCCCTTGCTTCCTTCCACCTGTTTAATGATTGAAGTTTACCCCTGAAGAACAGATTTTAGTAACTGCTGCATTTATTTGGGAAAGTCTTGTTTCTGTTAGTCGTCGTCGTTGTCGTCGTCGTCTTCTTCTTCTTCTTCTTCTTTTGTTTTTTTTTTTAAAGTAAACTCTATACACAATGTGAGGCTGGAACTCCTGACCCTGAGATCAAGACTTGCACATTCTACTCACAGAGCCAGCCAGGCACTGACCCCTCAGTCTTCATTTTTAAAGCAGCGTCAGCCTTCAGCCTAGGTCGTGATCTTGGGGTCCCGGGATTGAGTCCCACACTGGGCTCCCTGAAGGGAACCTGTTTCTCCCTATGCCTGTGTCTCTATCTCTCTCTGTGTGTGTGTGTCTCATGAATAAATCTAAAAAATCTAAAAACTAAAAATTGTTTTAAAAGATTTTATTTATTTATTTATTTATTTATTTATTTATTTATTTATTAATGAGAGACACAGAGAGAGAGACAGAGACAGAGAGAGAGAGGTAGAGACACAGGCAGAGGGAGAAGCAGGCTCCATGCAGGGAGCCCGACGTGGGACTCGATCCGGGGACTGCAGGATCACACCCTGGGCCGAAGGCAGGCGCTAAACCGCTGAGGCACCTAGGCATCCCCTAAAAAAAATAGAAATTAAAAAAGCAGGTGAAGTAGTGAATTGGTTTTCTTTTTCTTTTCTTTCTTTTTTTTTAAGGTTTGTTTATTTGAGAGAGAGCACACAAGCACAAGGGGGGAGGTGCAGAGGGAGAGAGAGAATCCCCAAGGAGACTCCCCACTGAGCAAGGAGCCCAATGTGAGGCTTCATCCCAGACCCTGAGACAATGACCTGAGCTGAAATCAAGAGTCAGATGCTCAGCTGAATGAACCACCCAGGCGCCTGGGGTTGGTTTTCACAAAACCAGTCAAATTCAAGCAGTTTGCTGTTGCCTTTGGGAGCTTCATCCAAGAAGGGAGCCCCTTCTTCTGGGCACTCATGGACACCAAGTGGCTTGCTCACAATGGCTGTGTTGCTTGTGTGGCTGACCCTGTTGTGGCAAAAGATACCCATTGGGTTGGAAGCGTGCGCAGGGCCACCTTCTGAGCCAGGAAGCCTCAGTTTACTGACTGCTCCTTCAAAATCCAGCTTTCTTCTCCAGCTCTTCAGGGAGGACATGCTGCTTGACCTTGGAGACAGCGGTTGTCCCAGGGTGAGATATGACCTTGGAAAAAGCCCAGGAACACTGCAGTTGCCAATGGAGTCATGCAATGGGAAACCACATTAGGACCTGCGCTCCCCAGCCCCTGGCTACACCCCCAACTCATGGAGCAGGAGAAAATGCCCCCCCCGAACCCCATAAACGACAAGCCCAGGCTCCTTTGTCCAAAGACCTGTGTCCAAAGGTCCAAGACACTTTCCTCAGCCGTTCGGGCACAACTGGGCCTTTGTGTGATGGGGTCCATCGTGGCTCCTAATTGGCAGTGTAAACAATGGGCCTCTGTGTTTGTTCCCAGAAGACAACAGTGTTCTGGAGCGATGACACGTGTTCTCAGTGTAAAAAAAAAAAGAAAAGAAAAGAAAAGAAAAGAAAAAGAGGAACGGAGCCTGACATTCCAGCAAAAACCTCTTTGGAGAATCCTGTACTTCTCACTAAAAGACCTTGTTGTACATCGTCCAGATGGTTGCAGCAACAACCTCCTGCCACTCAGCAGGCCACGGAGGCCACAGTCCCTCTGTGGGGACTGTGTGCATGCAGGAGATGCCCGGGTGTGCGGTGCCAAACATGGCAGTGATTAGTGGCTTCAACAATTTTATTGGGCTTGATTAAGGGCCTTACCTGCCACTAAGTACCTCCATCCTGAATCCAACTCAAGCTGAATACAGCAGCCATCAGGAAAAAAGCAAGCCTCCCCTCTATACCAAGGGCGTGGGGGGCCTTTGGCTAGGGGCAGTGTGCATGGCTTTCTGTCCCCAGAATCCTGAAAGGGGGAAATGGTCAGGCAACTGTGACCTGAGCATTGGCACAGGTAGGGGCAGCTCCTGTGCTGTTTAGGGTAGAAACTTCAAGGTGGGGAGTCCTGAGGTGCATCCCTGGGCTCAGATGCCCCTCACCCCCCACCCTTCCTTCTCTCCCTCTGGATCCTGACTCTGGCAGCTAGTGAGGCTGAGAGCAGCCCCAGGCCAGCAGCTATGCCTGTGCACTTGCTGTATCCGTCAGGGTTCTGCAGAGAAACAGAACCAAGGGCAATAAGAGAGACACAGGCAAAAAGAGGGATATATAGAAACAGTGAGAATAAAAGGGAGGGGGAGGAGTGAGGACCAGGAGGGGAGGAGGAGGGGAGAGGGAGAGGGATTTCAAAGAATTGACTTAGGCAGTTTTGGGAGGCTTGGGAGTTTGGAATTTGCAGGGAGGCTGCAGGCTGGAGACTCAGGGAAGAGTTGAATTAGAGTCTTAGGTCCAAAGACAAGTCCAGAAGCAGAATTCCTTCTTCCTCAAGAGGGCCTCAGGTTTTTTTTTTCTTAACTGATCAGATGAGGCTTATTTACATTATGGGGGGGGGGGGGTGTAAACAGCTCTTCTCCAAGCCTACTGATTTAAATGTTAATTGCATCTAAAAAAATCTGATAAGGAACTTCACAGCAACATCTAGACTGGCATTTGGCCAAACAATTGGATATCATAGTGGAGCCGAGCCAACCTGTAAAATTAACCATCACAGCTGCCTAGGTGCCCAAGATGGTAACACATGGTAGGTGCTCACTCTGTATTTGCGGATTGCACAAACGAGCATCCTAGGATTGCCCCTACCTTGTCCCCGGTCCTGCTTTCCTCTCCAGCACCTACTCCCATCTGACATAAGTTTTACATAATTATTTGCTGTCACCTGTCCTGGATTTGTGTCTGTTTTGTCATCAGGGCCCAGAGGAGTGTCTGGCACATAGTAGGCACACAGTAGGTCTTTGCAGAATGAATACATTAAAAAAATAGGGAGATGCCTGGATGGCCCAGTGGTTGAGTGTCTGCCTTCAGTTCGGGTCCTGATCCCGGGATCCGGGATCGAGTCCTACATCGGGCTCCTTGTGGGGAGCCTGCTTCTCCCTCTGCCTGTGTCTCTGCCTCTCTCTGTGTGTCTCTCATGCATAAATAAATAAAATCTTAAAAAAAAAAAAAGGATCCATACCTAACATGGGGGTTGAACTCATGACTCGAGGTTCTTCCGCATGGGGGGACCTGTGGGACTGGCTTAGGTCCTGTTCCTGGGGAGCTCGCCCTGTTAGCCTAAGTCCCTTTTAAAGCACCTTGCCCAATATGGTCATTGGATTGTAGGATTTTTCCTCCAACACCGAGGCTGTGAGACTCTGGAGGGCTGGGCTGTTGCAGCTATCTTGGCTTCCCAGCACCTGGCACAGAGCCTGGCACCAACCAGTGAGCTCAGTAAAATGCAAAATGATTGAATGAATCAATCGACAGCTTCATCATTAATTCCTCACCACCTTTTGTATTCCTGACAGTCAGCAAATGGCCATTTCAACCTTTGCCTCTCATCTCTTCCCCACAAGGAGTGAATATAATTTGACTCTCAGTGCCATTCTGGGGACGCTGATGTCGTCTGGCCACTTTATAGTCTCTCCTCGTTGTCTTCACCCTCCTACAGCCAAGGGTTGGGAGGCTTTTAACTGAGCCTGTCCATCGCCTCCGTAATCCAGCCGTGGGACCTCTCCTGGTTTAGAGGGATTTATGGACACCCACCCACTACTCACGGAGTGTTAGAGCAATACAGACCCATTAGATGGTCATTCAGAGAGAGATTAAAATAATGAAGGTGAGAATACAGTGAAGCCCGTGTCCTGTTGGAACTCCATTAATCATCATTTGCAGCTTAAAGAAAGAGTTATCATCCCAGCCCATTAAAGAAAGTTGTCAATTAGGCACGATGGGAGATCTCAGAAAATTGTTCCCTGAAGAGAATTTTAGGAGGGCACATCCACATCCCTGTGATGAATTTATCACCAGAGAGCCCAGTGTGTTTCCCTGGGTGAAGCTGGGAAGATCTGGAATGCCAAACAGAATGCCTTGCTCACCATGGTTCCAAGGATAACCAGAGAGGGAGACTGAGGCAGACCCAGAAATCAAGGGTCACCAGGATGGGTTCCTGAGGTCTGATCACCCACTTTTTAAAGAACTACCTCCTATATCCAATGTGAAATGTAAAAATGCTTCTGGTTCTATTTTTATAATGGCATCTATTTGAAAAGCAGCCCATTACAAAATGATTAAATAGATCAGTGTACATCGTTCCAATGTCATCTTATGCAACTGTTAAATGGTTATGAAAGCTGTATTTTTAATTGAAAAAAAAAAGACATCAAATATATAGGTAAGATTACTACTGCTATAAAAAAAGGGTCTATATAGAGAAAAATGACTGGAACGAAAAGCACCCCTAAAATGCTAGCAGTTATTGTCTTTGAGTGGTGAGATTTTGGGTAAGTATTTGGGGGTTTTATAATTTCCTGTGTTCTCAGAAGACTCTATACTGGGTGAGTCTGGATCGGCACAGCCCCTGCCAGCCGCAGCAGGAATCGGTGGTTTTGTGGCGCAGCTCTACTCTTCCTTTGGTGACAATAGCCACCCCAACTTTTACTGAAGGACCTACCCATTTCTTTTAGACGACTGACCGGTGAGATGACGACGATGATGGTGGTGATGGTGATGATGGCATGTCCCAGTGAACCACTGGATTGAATCAACACACCTCATCCTCCCAGTCATAGGCTCTGGTCCTGAGATGGGTATCTGATCAAGGAAAGGCAAGCAAGCTCAACAAGTCACTATTCCACTATTTTTATTTGAATTACCAGGAAACCAGACTCCTCCCCAGTGGATATGAAACTGAGAGCATCTCAGGGAGAGTAGGGCTGGGAATGGAGCCAGTGGAGGGAAGCCAAGAGGACAGCAGCAAGTTCTGATAACGTTGTCTGGGCTCCTGCATCAAGCCACATCTGAAACCAGCCCTGCCTTCAGCCTTGGGAGCTATTACATTTTTTTGTGCTTAATCTCTTTGGGTTCATTTTCTGTCATTTACAGCTGGAAGCGTGCTTTCCAGTATACTTGAAGAGCCTTCTGTCCTTCTGGGGACACAGACACGTGACTGCAGTTGAGCATAGGGGGTTTGGCACAAGGACCTGAGGATAGGAGTGCTGAGCCTCTACTCACGAGGCTTGGAGGAATGGGAGCTTGAGCTGATTCTTCTTCTTCTTTTTTTTTTTTTTTTTTTTTTGAGACTTTAATTATTCATGAGAGACACAGAGAAAGGCAGAGACATTGGCAGAGGGAGAAGCAGGCTCCATGCAGGGAGCCTGATATGGGACTAGATCCTAGGACCTAGCATCCTAGCAGATGCTCAACCACTGAGCCCCCCAGGTGCCCCTTTTAGGTTGCTTTTTGCACGAGTGGATTGAGTGAAGCCCGAGGAGCTGTTCGTATCTTGGGGTGCTTCGAGCGCCGGGTGTGAAGCAGCTGGGGCAGGGCTGAATCCCGGTGGCTCCAGAGGCCCCGTGGGAAGCATGGAAGTGGGCTGCAAATACTGGAGTCTGCGCTGAGGCCTTCCAGAAAGCGCCCGCATTTCCTGAGTACTAGAGTGGAAATGTTGGTGCTCCATGGGGAAGGGAGTGCTCCCCAAGGAAGGCTGTGCTTTACTGTTGTCTGGTTCCAGACCTTCAGATCAAGCTTCCAGGAGGGAAATCGGGGGACAAAATGCAAACCTATGGGACAAATGGGTGGCTCAATGGTTAAGCTTTTGCCTTTGGTTCAGGGATTCAGGGAGTGATCCTAGAGTCCCAGGATTGAGTCCCACATCGGGCTCCCTGCATGGAGCCTGCTTCTCCCTCTGCCTGTGTCTCTGCCTCTCTCTCTCTATGTGTGTATGTGTGTCTTGTGAATGAATAAATAAAATCATTTTTTAAAAAAAGCAACTGCCCCCCCAAAACCCAAAATGCAAACCTAGCACTAAACCACCCAGGGAGGAAATTCCACAGTGAATTTAGGGGGTTTGGGATTCGGAAGGACATATACTTGCAGATGAGAGCTGGGCAGGGGAGGGGCGCTTGGGGCTGAGTAGCAGGATTCTATTTTTCTTTCTGCTCCTGGTAAGAATGTATTTGCAATAGAAATACCACTCAATAAATAAGTAAGTCAATAATGAATAAACCATCAAATACTGCTTGGGGTTCCTACTGACAGTCGGGAAGAGAAGCAAGTTCAAGCAGATCATCAAAAATAATGCTAAGGAGAAGGCTCCAGCTTCAGGAAGAAGGGACAGGCACCTGATTGATATGCCACGGGGCCTGGAGGTCGGGGCTGGGTGGGTGGTGGGTGGGTGGAAACACCACTGGCAAATACCCAGCAGAAAAGAGGGGCTGGCTAGATGCAAACAGGTCAGAAGGGAGGCCTCTCCACAGAATAAGCCCCAGGAAGATCTGGGGATTAGGACCCGCGGTGACTTCCTAAGGGACACCGCTCAAGTGCCTCAGTTTATTGAAAATTGGACTGTGTGAATAAAAAAAGAAAAGAAAATTGGACTGTGTGAAACAGGGTCAAATTAAGGGACCTTTCTCAGCAATTACCTGAGGGGCCTCTTCTCTCTAATTCCCAGGATTCCACAGTTAGAACAACCCCCATTGTTCGTCCTGGCTTGGAAGGTGCGGGAATCAAAGCGCCACTGTTTATCTGATGTTCTCTGAAGTGGTTAATCTGTGGAGCGGAGAGCCAGTGATGAAAAGGTGCTCTATTAGGTTAATTGCTGATGCAAAACAAAACAAAACAACATACCGACCCCCCAACCAACCCCCCCAAAACAAAACAACATACCGACCCCTCCAACCAACCCCCCCAAACGTATTTGAAAACAGACACAATGGACGGTGCAAATAAAAATATAATTGTGCTCCCTTCCCTGCCCCCCCGACGCCCCCAGTTTCCTTCCTCATAAATCAGTGTGGTTAAAAGTACGGTGACCAGGTTGTGTTAAGTCTTTCCAATAACAAACCAGAGAAGTCCACACCTGTCTGGGAGCTCACTAGGGAGTTCAGACCGCCCCAGGTGACGCTCACCTTGTAAGCCTCAGGGATGACCTTGAACGCGATTTATCCCCCCTGCTCTGTTCCCACTCACCATGATTGTAAGAGGTCCCTTAGCTGGCAGGTCTCTCCTGACCTGGATGGTAAGACGAGCTTCCATTTGGAGAACATTCGAAAGTGAAGCAAATGTTTATTTTCAAGTGGAGAGAATATAGTATTAGAGGGTAGGATTATTGCCCTTCGTGTCTGTTTCTCTTTTTCTCTTTCTTGCCCTTTCTTTCCTCTCCTCCCTCCGTCAGCCATCCCCTCTGAGCTTGTAGAACATTCTCTCAAGTGTTGTTCTCCGAATGACAAAGAAGCACGTATTCAAGGTTTGGAAAACTGGAAGGGACACCGCGAGGAAGAGGGTATGGAGGGGAGCGTGGCGACACCAGACATGCAGGAGCCCCGAGAGGAGGCCCAGAGAAAGGAAGGTGCAACATCCCCGAGCTCTCGAGGATGCTCCGGTGCTGGCTTGTCCCCAGTTGTGGGCAGGTGGCTGTCGGGGAGTGTGCGCCGCTTCGGGAAGCCTTGGCTTAGAGGGGTGGTCTTCAGAATGCAAGTGGAGACCCACCAGGGGTGGAGCCCGGGGTGTGGGCTGTGAAAATCCGAAATAGGAAAATAGAATGGGGGATCCCTGGGTGGTGCAGCGGTTTGGTGCCTGCCTTTGGTCCAGGGCGCGATCCTGGGGACCCGGAATCGAATCCTACTTCGGGCTCCCGGTGCATGGAGCCTGCTTCTCCCTCTGCCTATGTCTCTGCCTCTCTCTCTCACTGTGTGCCTATCATAAAAAAAAAAAGAAAGAAAGAAAAATAGAATGGAAAGGAAGACATCGGCGCACAAGGCCCACGGGAGGGTGTGCTTCAGGGCCTTTTAGTTACCTATCTACACGTATGCGTGTACGGGACGGGGTTAGGTGCATGGTGTGATCTACTCATTGTGGGTCTTGGTGTTCAAGGCTGGAAAGGCGCGGGCCCTGGGAGCCCAGACAGAAGGACATTGCCAATAAGATGCAACACTGGAGAACCTAGGGCTGTAAGCTGGATTCTTTGGGGAGTGGGGGAAATGGATTTCTGGCTCCCGTAGAACATTCCAGAAACATCTTGATCATCAGCCTTCCTCCCCCCCCCCCCCCCACAATCCGGGGAGGCTTACCCCCCCCCCCCCCCCGTGGTGATGAGGCTGGAGAGGAAGGATAGGCACAAAGTGTAGCAGCGAAAGCCCACTGTGCTCCCTGTGGGCTATGTGGGCTGTAGGGATTGGGTTCTGGAAAGGGACAGGGTTGACATGGGTTCGACTCTGGAGAGGCGATTCCAGGCTGAGGGTGGTTGGGTCAGGGGTGGCCCAGGGATCCCTGTATTCTTGCTGCTGTACACTTGCCCACTTGGACCTCTCCCCCCACCCCCAAGAGCCATGGGCAAGCTGCAGGCCCTGCTGTCTGCGTGCAGGCCTGAGGCCAGCGGTGGGAAGAGGTGTTTGGCCGGGGGTGGTGGTGAGGGGCGCTTTGGAGTCCTTCAAAGCCCCTCTGCCAGGCTGGTCACAGGCTGACCCTGCCTCCTTCCTGTCATCCTGAGGGTGGGAAAGAATGTGCCCAAATAGAAGAGAGACCCAACATCCTTGGGAAGGAAGGCGGAGTCTGACCACAAAAGGGATGGGTCTGTCCTCTCAAGCTTTTCATGGGACAAGGAAGGGGTTGGGGCTGCAAGTCTCCACGGATCCCTGTGGTGATCAGAGGCAGACAGCTCAGTGGGGAGCCTCCATGCGTGTCTCGTCTCCGCTGAGTAACCACCCACCCCATGGCCTTTGGTGTGGGAAGTCCCACTGCCTCTAGAAAGCTTCCACAACTGCCTGAGTGGAACCCCATTCCCCCTCCAGCCAAGCCCCATTCAGGACTGGCCCCACCGTGTGTGAGTGTGTGAGTGTGTGTGAGTGCGCCCGCACATGCACCCAGAGAAAGCCTTTGCTGGGCAAAAGCAAACAGGAAGAGTGCAAGGACATCTCTGTGTTATATTCTCCAATGACCCTTTTAAATATATGACAAACAGTTAAAACAAAAGCCCATTTAGCTTTTATGCCTGTGATTCTCGGTATCCATTCCAGTTAATTACAGTGATTTAAAAACATCTGCATTTAATAAAGAACCTTCTTTTCCTCCTGTTCTCAGTCCACCCCCCCACCTGATCTTTCTTCAGGCCATTGGGCTAACGCAGTAATTACCATCTCTGCCGGCCCAAGCCGGAGCCTTCCGTGGTGTCAGAAGACCATACTTCTTTGGGAGGGAGGCCTGGAGAGCAGTGAGACTTGGGGGAAGCAGGAGGGGGGAGGAAGAGAGAGGGGGGAGGGAGGAGGAGGAGAGGAGAAAAGGAGGATGGAAGGAAGGGGTGGAGGAGGGAGTGGGGGAGGAGGGAGGAAAGAAGGAAGGGGAGAGGAGGAGGGAATGGGGAGGAGGGATCCTGGCAGGCCTTCTCTCTAGCAGAGGATCCTGGGCTGAGAGGGTTCAAATCTGGGATTAGGAAATGGCAATATTCCAAGTCTTTCATTAATTCTGGGCTTTGGGGGGGGGGGGGATTCTGGGCCTTAGGACTGTTTATTTGACAAAAGGGGAGACTAAGGCAAGGCAGGGGACTTCCTCATGACCCCAGATCTTCCTTTGCTTCAGGAAGGGGGCTGGGGGTGGAGAGAGAAGGATGGAGAGTAGAGAAGCCTCCAAACTGGGTCTCTGGCCCAGGATCCAGAGCTTTCCTTTTATAAAATGCAATGTCTGGTCTCTGGCTCCCTTCTGCTGCCCTGGTGACTTGTTTGAGGCTCTTGCTCAGGACACCTTGGACTTGGGTGGATTTTTCTAGGCTTGGGCCAGGTGACACACAAGCAGAAAGGCTGGCAGCTGGGGCTGCTCCTGGGGAGGGGAATGCCAGGTGCCCCAGCCCCCTGCCCAGGAATGTGGCTCCCAGGGCTGCCGGCCAGGGCGCAGAACCCAGCCCACAGCCTTCCCCTGCAGGTCTGCGGCTTTGGTGCGGAGGAAGGCCAGGCCCTGTGACCAGGAGGGCAGCTCTGGGTAGCTGCCCACAGCCTGATTTCAGTGGACGTCAGGACCGACCACCTGGCTCCACCCAGCAGGTTGGGGCTTAGGAGGTCTCTGGGAGATCTGGGGACCCTGTTAGCTTTGGGGCCTGGAGAAGAAAGGCCAGTGGGGGCACTGAGAAGGGACAGGTTCCCAAGTTCCAGGTGGGGTAGGGACGGCAAGGGGCAAACAGGAGGAAGGCAGGGAGGGGCTCAGACTTCACAAAGGCTAACATCCTCTCTCCTGGTCTCAATCCTTCCAGCCGAAAAGCTCCCTGACTTCTTCCCTGAAACCTGCTCATAGCCCGCCCCCCCCATTTCCTAATCCCAGAGGCAGAGACTCCTCGCACTGGGGGCGGCAGACCATCAACCCCTAAAGCTTTAGGCCCGGGGAGGCCCATGGGAGAAGCCTGGCGGGTGGACTCAGGGGAGGTGCCAGAGCGGGGAGGATGTTCCCTGATGAAGGTAGCAGAGTGCTCTGCAAATTAAACACCGACTTGGAAAGCCATCAGCCCCGGAGGGGGGGGTGGGGGGGTGGGGGGGGGTGCTCAGGAGCTGTGTGGCCCCCAACAGCCCACCTACTCTCTCGGAACAGGCACAAGCCCAGCGGCTCTCTGGAGAGGGCCCTGCATTCAGCGCTGCCTGGCCGCCCCCGGCCCTGCATCCAGCCTCCTCTTAGGTCAGGTTCCTTGCGAGAACTGTCCTGTCTCTGTACCTCTTTCAACTTGGAAATGAGAAGGAGCTTTTTTTCCTCCCGGTTTGCTTTTTTTTTTTTTCCCCCAAGTTGCAGGGAGGGAGACAGGATCAGAGACTGAGTTCTCAGTGGGGTTCAGGTGGCCCTGCTGGGCAGGGCTGCTACCTGCTGTGGCCAGGCTCAGGTAAAGCCCAGGGGGTCAGACTTCGGGGCTGGGGGTGGGAGAGGCAGGAGGAGACCCCCCACCTTGACCTCCCCCAGACTGCTGAGTGACAGCAGGGCAATGGTCTCAGCAAGCAGGAACACTCCTGGGGGGCTGGGGCGGGAGGGGCCTCAGGACAGTGAGCCCCCAGGACAGAGGAGGCTTCCAGTTTCTGTCCCACCCTGCTCTGTGCCCCACGACCCATACACACCCCACTGGTGTTTCTTCATCCCATGTTTATTTGTTCCCAGAGAGAGTGGCCTGGCTGTCCTGCCCCCTGTTGGACCCTGGCGGCTAGAAGGGTGCAGTGGGGCTGGGTGGGGGGGCCGAGGGGCGTGCCAGCTCTGAGCCCACGCCGATGGGCCGGTTCCACACCTGCTGGGGGGCGGTGTTGGGTCTCGTGTTGAGCCCAGGCTTCCTCTGTCCCCTGTCCACCTGGTCCTCCTGCCGGGCCTTTCCCAGCTCCTTTCCTTCTGAGCCGGCCAGCTCCTGCCACAGCCTTCCCGGGAAGGCCTTGAATTCATGGGAACCTGGATCTCCCTGACGGCAAGGTGGACACGCCTCCTCCAGGAGGCCTCCCAGGACCTCACCTGCTCCTCTGCTCCCCACCCACCCACCGCTGGGAAGAGACACCCAGACAGTGCCCTCCCATGGATGCTTCCAGATGGACAGTCTTCCCTCTGGGCTCCCCAGGTCCCAGCTCTTCTTCCTCTGAGGAAGTCCCTGCCCCTGCTTGCCCTCTCTTTCCACCATGGTCAGCCAGGAGCTATGCGGTCTGCAACCTCACCGCCCTTGCGTGGCCATTGCACCCACTCCCTGACCTCCTTCCCTGGCTCTCCTGCTCGCACTTTTCTCCACTCCGGCCACAGCACAGCCGGGACTCCCTGTCCCAGGGCTGCTCCCCTTATTTCTCCTTCCTCCCCCATTCCTCACCTGTCCTCTAGCCAGTCAGCCACGCCCAGTGCTCCCCAGCTGTCCTGGAGATCCTGGACCTCACTCGCGAGTGAGGCTTTAGTCACCGCCTTCATCCACAGATGCCTTTTCCCACCCTGTTGGGCAATAGCTTACCTGCCCTGCCATGTCCCAACCTGGGTCACTGGAATCAAGTTCAAGTCAAGTCAAGGGGACTCTCTACCTGCATGACCCTGGGCAAGTGACCAAAACCCAACTTCCTCATCTGTGAAATGGGGACAAGCACTGCCCCATGGGTCTCTGAAGATGATGAAGTCCTGCCGCAAAAATGCTTAATCCAGGCTTCAGCCCACACACACCCTCAGTCCTAGAGTCTTGTGTCATAGCTTCAGCACGTCTGTCTGCTCCAGATTGCCAGTCCCTAAAGGAAAGGGCCCAGATTTTCTTCATCCTTAGGTCTTCAGGTCTCATTCAATGGTACTGAACGGCATCTGTGCTTCTGGAATGTTCCCAAATTTTGGTGGTAAGGGGCTGTGGGTAGAGGTGACCTCAGGGTGTTCTGGTAAGGGCTTCAAATGAGAGATGACAACCCCATCCATCCTTTTACCATCAGGAGAAGGGGGGATACTCTACTGAAGAGGTGGCCAGGCCAGTACTGGTTATTGGCCAAGGTTAGACCAGCGACGTGAAACCTCTGGCCTGTCAACTCACAGCAGCTTGATGAGTGAGTGTCCTGTGTGTGAGCTGCTAAGGTCTTCCATGACCTCAGCAGAACCCAGCAATATCCTGGGTTCACTGAGGACTTTGGGCCCTTTGCTAGTGAGAACCTCTGGCCGTGACTAGCCCCTGACAGCAGGGAGCCCACCACTCAGTGTCAGAAAGTCCATCCTCGGCAACCCTGACCTAGTACGTGCCAGCATTGTCCAGGGCTGAGCACACGGTGGGTGCTTAATAAATATGCCTTGGGTGGGTGAACTAGTGAACCGCTGAATAAAAGGCCAAAGTAGGGTCATGTGTTTTAAACACAAAGGTCGTGGGTTCAGTTCCTAATTGTGCCAAAGAGCTTTATTCTTTTCCAGAATCAAATCTGTGCTCTGTGGTCCCACGAGGGGCTTTCTCTGTTGCTTGTTCATTCATTCATTTGGCAAATATTTATTGACCCCTCCCTGGCGACCAGGGCCCAGGCTCTGAGCTCTTGGAAGGGGCAGGAGGCACCAGCCCAGACCATCACCATGATGGGAGATGTCTCCAGCACTAGAGGGCTGTCGGCCGAGCAGCATCCCTGCTAGTGACAGCTGTCTTTTTGCTTTGAAAATCATTACGGCCTGGTGTTTGGTCCCAGATGGCATTTTGAGTCTCTTGCTCAGTGTGATGTTCTCGAGCCCCTGCTGTCAAGATGAGGAGCCCCAAAAAGGAAAGGGTGGGTTGCCTTGGATGGGATTTCTGGCAATTTCAGAATCTCTGGGACTGACTGATGCATCTATTCTTTCATCAAATCGTTTGTGAATGGGGCTATGGCTCCGAGCATTACTCAAATTCTTGCTGGAACACCACCCGGCCCCAGACTCTCTCCACTCGGTGCCAGGCCTGCTGGGTGAACCCCACATAGCGTTGGGCTCTGCTGACGTCATGGAAAATCTTAGCAGCTCAAGCAGAGGACGCGCACTCGTCAATTAGCTGGAGAGCTGGCTGCCAGAAGAAAAAGGTTTGCGGTTTCGCGTTGTCCTTCCGAGAGACAAAGGGTGCTCTCCTCTGGCCTCTGAGCAGCCTTGTCCCAGGTGCGACAAGCTGAGGCTGGGGCTGTGCCCCGTGAGCCCCCGCCCTCCCCCGGCTGCACCACCCGCGCCCCGTTCAGATGTGGTGGGGTGGGGGGTCGGGGAGATGCATCTATTTGTTCTGGGCACCTGTGCCCGGGCTGAGCTACCTGGGTGGGAGGGAGGCGGGCGGGCTCGCTCGCTGGAAGGGCCTAGAAATGACAAATGGCTCCCGCTGGGAACCCTGCCTGCCTTCCTGCCGGATCGTTTATCTCCGCGGCGAGTGATTTGCATACTGACGGGGTGGGAACTGGGGCTCCCATCCCCTGCTCCCCCTCCCTCGCCTGCTCCCTCTCCCCCAGCTCCGCTCCGAGCCAGCATCGCCCTGTGAGCCCGGATCGCCTCCCGGACCAGCGGCGGGAAACCATCGCCGTGTCTCCAGAAGGCTGGGGGGGAACAGTCGCCGCGGCCTCTGAGCGGCAAGCAGGGCCTTCCAGGTTGTAGGGCAATGACACTGAGCCCTACAGTTTGGATGTGCTGATAAAACTTGGCTCAGGAGGAGGGAAGGGGACGCCGGGGCGCCCCCTCTGTGCCCTGCCGGTGTACTTAGGGAAGCTTCCAGTCCCACTTGCAGGTGAGGAATTCAGGTCTGCTGACCCAGAGCGCACGGGTCACATGGAGCTCCCCGTACCCCAGGGGCATCAGGGGAGATGGGGGTGGGCCTTGGTGACCAGTGACAGCCAGCACGTCTGCTCTGGAGGCCGTGACCCAGTGGAGGGCTGGCTGGAGAGGCTGGGCAGGATGGCTGAGATGCAGGCCGCCTCCTCCTTTCCGGCTGCTGCTCCCCGACCCACCAGTGGGGCACACACATGCCCAGAGACTTCCAGATTCTAACGGTGTGCAGGGCCCCTCACAGGTGGGGGTGGCACCTGGCTGTGGAACCGGTCACTGGCCAGCCGGGTGGGTGGGTTCCTGATGGAGGGTGTCCCTCAGGGGTAAGGCCAGTGCAGGGAGGCTCCAGGGGCCCGGGAGGGCTGCACAGGGCCCTCTGGGAGGCCAGGCTCACTGGGGCTGGAGAGAAGTTTCCCAAATCAGAGATGAGGCTGCACAGGGACCCACGTGGTACACAGGCCAGTTCTGTCTAGGGTGGTCTTTTCTGAAAATCCCTTTCGAGCCTTGGCACAGAGGGCAGCCTTCTTCTACTTGATTGTCAGGGTCTTCCGTGGGCTTTCCTTCTCCCCTGGTTCTCTGCCCTCAGGCTCTTTCTCTGAGACTACTTACTACCCTGGGTGTATGGCTCAGCACCCCCCGGAACGGGGCAGGGTTGGGGAACAGGGGTGTCTTTTCCTGAGCCGTAGTGTGGGCCTGAGGGCAGGCGGCGGGAGAGGTCTGTTCCACATGTGGGCAACGAGGACGAGCAGCATCTGTAGGAATTTAAAAACAACAATAAAACCAGCAAAAGTTGGTCTTTCTTTCTTTCTTTTTCTTTTTTTCTTTTTTTTCGGGTCTGCTTTTCGTCAACATCACACACCCACAATTCCTAACAATGTCCCTGAAAAATGTTTTTTTGTTGGTCTAAGTTCCAAACAATTGCTGTTGCTGTGGGGTTTTAATAACAGGTAAGCTGCAAATGAGCACGGTTTTATTACTCAACCTTTGATAAACCTCACATTCTTTGGGGGAGTCAGTTTGGAAAACCCCATGCCATCCGCTGGCTCCCAGTACCCAATGGCCACTCCTGTTCATTTGGGGACATAGCTGTGGTTCTGTGGTTCCGAAGGGACTGGGATCGCTCACCAGGGCCCTGGGGGCAGCCTGTGTACCCAATCCCCGCGGAACTGCTTTGTCCTGCATCTGAACAGCAGGTTTGGAATAAGCCACGGGCGGGCGGTGGGGAGACAGACCTCGACTCAGAACTGACTCAATCCTTCTGTGTGACTCCATATAGTTTGTGTTTGTGTTTAAAATTTAAAACAGTGACACAGTAGGAACTGTGACGAGAAGTTATTTACGTTTGGCAAGTAACCATTTCAGTTCACACATGAAATACTGCACTGAATTTGAATGATCTTTTTAAGGTGAAAATTTATTCTTCTTTTAAAATGATTGTTTTAAATCACAAACCAGGAAAAAGAAGGACTAGTACACAGTTTATTTCCGTATGAGTTTCCTGCAGCTGCTTTAACAAATTGCCCCAAATTTAGTGGCTGACTACAAAACATATCTGTTATCCGAGAGAGCTCTGGAAGCCCAAGTGTGAGGTGGGTGTTCCCACCTGGCCAAGATCAAGGCAGAGGCAGGCCCCTTCCTGCATCGTCCAAGCACTTCACACTGCAGTGTTCATATGTTCTCCTCTCTCAAACCTGCCTTTGCCTCCCCCTTGGAAGAACCCATGCAGCTACTTTTAGGGCTCACCTGGACAATCCAGGATCATCTCCGTCTCAAGATCCTTGACTTGATCACATTTGCAAAACCCCTCTTGCCATTTGCAGGTTCCAGGGATCAGGATATACTGGAGGGCTGTTTTCCCACCTACCACGATTGCCAAAAATCATTTTGTCGTAGGGGGTGGGGGTTAAAATGTCAGCCACTCTGCCTGAGAATCGGATCCAGAGACCTGACACTGAAGAAAATGCTTGTGGAGAACACGTTCTATCACAGGCGTTGAAGGGGATGGAGATGGTATTTTGACACAAGTCAGGGATGTGTGTGTGTGTATGTGTGAGAGCCTGTTTACATGTGTGTGGTCCACGGGCTTGATTGATTGAATGGTATGTGAAGGGCAAGTGTGGGGCTGTTTGTAGGGCCATACATCCATCCTGCTCCAGGATCAAGGATATTTGAGCTCAGTCCCTGCAGGGCCTTTATGATTTATTCTTAGGAAGTGTTCTTCACGGCTTGCGGTATTTGCTGTCAGACATACATACGCATATTCAGTACTCTGGTCCATGATTTATCGAGGGCCTACTATGTATAGGCGCCCTTCTAGAGATTCAACAGCAAACACACAGACAGTCCCTGTGCTTCTGGAGTTTCTCTCACATCTGTATGTGTTTGTTTGTTTCTTTTTTTTTTTAAGATTTAATTTATTTATTCATGAGAGACACAGAGAGAGAGAGCGAGAGAAGCAGAGAGAGAAGCAGGCTTCATGCAAGGAGCCTGATGTGGGACTCCCTCCTGGGAGGCCAGGATCATGCCCTGGGCTGAAGGTAGGTGCTAAACCACTGAGCCACCCAGGGATCCCTGTATGTGTTTGTTTATTATCTGTCTCACCCACAGAACACAGGCTTCCTGAAGGGAGGCACTTTTGTTTTTTTTTTTAAGATTTTATTTATTTATTCATGAGAGACATGGAGAGAGGCAGAGACACAGGCAGAGGGAGAAGCAGGCTTCCTGCGAGGAGCCTGATGTAGGACTCAATCCCAGGACCCAGGGATCATGCCCTGGGTTGAAGACAGATGCTCAAACGCTGAGTCGCCCGGGTGACCTTGAAGCCTGGCACTTTTGCTGGTAATTAGATGCTACCCAAGAGGAGGGCCCGGAGGGTGGCCAGATGCGGTGAACATTGTTGATTAAACCAGTTCAAGTCCTGCCATCTCTGAGAGGCAAGAATTTGGAGTTATGGCTCTCCAGGTAAAAATGTCCCAGCAAAAAAAAAAAAAAAAAAAAAAGTCCCAGCAGATGACATGCACGGATTTTCCCGTTTCCATGCCATTGTTTTACCTTCACTGCTTGCTGAAAAGTCTTAGAATTCAGTGTCTATCATGGATCCAAGTTGAATTTCTGAACAACTAAATACAGAAGGGTGTAAAGAGGATCCTTCGATGGTCATTCACTGTTTGGCCGAGACACATGTTAGGTACCATGAAATCTAATGGGACAAAAAACTTGCCCTGAGAAGGGCTTTCTCCCATATTGCTGGATACGAAAGACCTTCATTTGGCCCTCAAACCTTGCACTGCCTTCCGATACCCCCTTTCCCTAAGCTCTCAACAGGGCATGCTGCTCTGGCCCCTTTGGGTCCCACCCAGCCCTGCTCTCTGTAAGGACAGGGAGGCAAAAGAACCAGAGAGGCAGACACTCGCGTCCCGGTGGACAGCATCTCCATCTCCAGGCAGACGGTGGTCCCCGCCAGATTCAGCCTGCCACTTGAGGTTGGTTTGGAGGTCTCCCTCATTCTCCATTGGCCCTGCCGAAAGGGATCGGGGCTTTGTACTTCACTGCAGCTTTCCTGATTTTTTTTTTTTTTTTTTTTTTTTTTTAGCTTTCCTGATTTAATTCAGAATCTCAGAGCCAACACATTATGCCCCTGCAGTGAGGTGGACAATCTAGGTACTCAGAGTACAGCTTCAGCTGCCCTCGGGTAGGGGGTAGAGGGCGAAGGCAGAGAGGCCCAGACTGCACGTCCGAGTTGCTGAAAGACAAGCCCAAGACAAGAGACAGATGAGAGGGAATGATGTGAAGTAACACCCCCGCCCCCCAGCCCCCTGAAATGGGCATAAATTCAGGCTGAGATCCCATCCTGGTGCTCTGATGACGTGAACCACAAGAACAAAGCTAAGGGAGATTTTTACATGTCATCACCAGGCTCCTCTGTGGAATACAGCCTTGTTATTTATTATGTACCGTCAGGATCCTGTAATTCCTTCTGTTCGGCGGTGCGGGAGTGCTTGCAGCCCGGCCGTCCCGCTGGGCTCCGCACCACGCCACTGCGTACGTCAGCTTGAGTCCTGTCTCGTACAGGTGCCAGCCGCTCAAGGGGAATTTCTCCTTTTTGACATCGATGTCGTGTGGGATCGCGCCAGACCAGGAAGGAAGATGCAAGGAGGCTGGAGGTTGGTGGGGGGACCTTGCCAGCACCCCCTATCTCCACCTGCTGAGATCAGGATTTGGGGAGCCAGGGCCTGTCTACAAGGGGCTCCCTCTAACAAGGGTGGGAATCTGCTTGTGTGCCTGTGAATATAAAAAATCCCAGAAAACCCCAAGGGCCCAAATGTGTGCTGCCAGTTGGCAGAAACTCCGGGCTTTCCCTGCCTCCCTGGTTGCCGCAAAGCCTGAGACCAGCCGCCGAGCCTCCAGCTGCTGCCGCGTGGCCTTGGGGGAGAGAAGGGAGCGGCCGACCTGGGCAGCAGCAGCCCGGCCGTATTTCACCTTTATGCCTGCTGAGCTGCCTTCTGCTTTCAGGGGGGTGAAATTCAGACATCAGTCTGAGCTTTCCAAGAAGTTTCGGTTCCACGTTTCCAGGCCACAAGCAGGCACGCTGACAGATTCCGCCCATGTGACGACGACATTAGGGGTGGGTGAGGCCGCCGCCGCTTTCTAGCAAGGCCTTGTGTCCGGCCAGGGTTCCGGGGCCCAACTGGGTGCCTCCGCTTCTCCTGGAGAATCCTTTCGTCTTTCAAATCCGGCCTTGTATTTTTCATTAAAGACTTTTTTTAATTTAAAAAATTAAAAAAAAAATTCAACCTTTTGAACAAAGCTTCGATCCTTGGTCAGGCTAAGGCAGGCTTTGCAAAGAAGCTGCCCTGCCCGTGTCTTACCCTGCACGCCAGAGACGACGGAGTGGCCCTGCAGACTCAATTCTGTAAGAAATATTCTGTTTAATTGATTTTCTAAAAAAAAAAAATCTATTATGTTTCCGTGGGCCTGTCTATTGATCTGCAGCCCCACCGAAGTAATGAAGAAGCTTTGTGATCAATAAGGCCAAAGTGTATCTTACCCCAATCTGCTATGCCCGCCTGCTGGGGATGCGAGCGACCGGATTCCCCAGACGCGTCAGGAGTGTGAGCAGCCTTCTCCGTGACTGCTGAGATTTATTTCTATTGGCATCAACATAACAAATGAAACCCTGACGACTTCCCTTGCTCTGAAAGCCAAGAATATATCATGCCAGACGTCATGAAACACACAAGAACGCAATTTGCAAAAAGAAAAAAAGAAAAGCGAAACCCGCCGTCTTTAACCCCAGCGCCTTAGCTCCTCCCCCACACTTAATTAGGATAATATTTTACTCCTCAGCTCTTAAACTGGTTTCTTTTTTCTTTTGTATTCGCCAACCCCCCCCCCCCCCACCACCTTCAGATTGCTTTTATAAGCCTTAGAAGGTTTCTCTGCATCTGTGGTGAATGGCAAGTGCAGGTAGGTGCAGTTGCAGGCTGATCATTCTGGGTAGAGCTGACATTGCTATCTTACCCTCTAAAAAATAATAATGTCGAAAGAGATAAGGCACCTGCAGTAACACAGGAGTGGCTGTCGGTCGGAAACTGCAGACACCACCAGGCAGCCTTTTGCTGCAGAAAGAAGAGCTTAGTGACCCTGATAAGTAATCTTGGCTGCTGCTAATTTCAGAGTTTATCATTTGCATTTTGCCCTTAAACCAGAGGACACTGCCTGAGGCAGATGCTGATCAGATGCTGTGCAAACTCATCCTGCTGCTTTGGGTGGATTTAGGGACGGGCAGGCTCTTGGGGGGGGGGGGGCTCTCGCTGTGCTTACTGAGCACCGCCCCCTCCAGTGAAGCTGGCAGGTGCAGCTGGACGGGGCTTTGGGTGGTCAGCAGGGACCACATCTCGAAGGGCTTTGCCCAAGGGCACTGGGAAGCCACAGAGAGATTTCTATGAGGGAGAGAAGTGACCAGATGCATAACTTTACAGCCATTACCCCCTCCAGTACGGAGTGGCCGATCTCAGCCCCCCTCTGTGTGCACACAATGGAGTGCGGCTGGTGATGATGATAATAGCCGACACTTACCAGTGGACCCAGCTCTGCTCCGAGTTATGTCACACAGCAACCCTGTCAGGGCGATACTGCTACGCTCCCACTTTACAGATGGGGAAACAGGCATATGCAGAGGGTCCCGCACGACAGGTGAGCGTCTCATGAACCACACTGCCCTGGTCAGGGGTGGTGTTGTATCCCTCCTCAGCTCGCCAGGAATGCATGCTGGGTATGGAGCAGGTGAGGGAGGATGTCTTTCACGGAGGGATGAGGACCCTGACTTAGTTCAAATTTGTATTCTAAAAAGGAAATCATTTGGGGAAATGCAATTATTAGTCAATGATTGCACAAGCTCATCTTCCAGCAGGTTAAGATGAACCAGTGTGCTCTGGCTTCAAGGCCCAGCTTGGAGCATGGCCCAGTGGAGGAGAGGGTGTAGTCATCACGGGAGGCACAGCGCCCGCCTTAACATGGTACAGGAGATCCAGGAGTGAGGGGCTGTGCCCAGGGGTCCAGCCCGAGGGACCTGGGGGATGGCGGTGCCTCGCAGGGGCAGGGGCATACCCGTGTGCAGGTGTGCTGGCCGTCATCCCACACGCTCCATGGGTACCTCCTCTGCATGGCATTCCTCTGTGCGAGGCGTGGGGACATTGTAGTGACACACCGGGGATATGGCTTTCAGAGCCAACATGCCAGTGGGGGAACACACGTGTCCACAGGGAGGACAGAGAAAGAGCAGCTGAGAGGAGCAAGGCAGGGGGGAATAATGCTGAGTTCCAAGACAAGTGCCGCTCTCTGCACACCCAGAAGCATGTGAAGGGATGGAAAGGCTTCTGCACCAAACACCTGGAACCTGAGTAACAGGTGCAAGGGGAGGCACCCCTGCAGGCTGGCCAGGCCCCCAGGGCCGTAGGACAGCTCCCAGGTTGGGAGAATTAGTTTTGAGTGCTGCCCCAGCTTTGAAGCCCCAAGGGAGGGAGGGAGGAGCCGGGAATGGCTCCCATGTGGAGGAAGGGCAGGTGCCCTAACCTTGCACACCGCTCTCTCTCCAAACCATGGAAAGCCCCGAAGTTCGCTTCTTCCTTCTGGATGACAAGGCTGGGGAGGTAATTCATTAACACGGTGGCCCCCCGGCGGCTGAGTGGCCACTGGTGTCAGAGGTTATCACTGAACTGCGCCCTGCGATCCCCTGGGATGCTTTCAAAACCAGGGAAGGTAAGCTGGGCCATCCCAGACGTGTGAGGTCAGGTGTGTAGGTGAGCCCTGGGCCTCAGCAGTTTTACAAGCCCCCCCATGACTCTAATGTGCGAGAGCTGAGGTCTTGGGGTTAACCCTTCACCGAGCTTCAACACCGTGGTCCTCGGGTTTGGTTGGCAGCACTCCGAGAACCCAAAGGGAACAGGCAGGTGAGAGGGTCAGGGAGAGAGGCAAGAGGTTTGGGGGGGGGCGCAGTGGACAGTGACTGGAGGTGGGGGTAGGGAGTGGGTGAGGGATGGGATGGGGATGGGAGTGGGTGGGAGTGGGTGAGGGACCGGGTGGGCATGGGGTGGAGGTGGTGGGGGGAGACGGGTGGATAGGAGCTGCGAGCAGGGGAGGACGGTGAGGGTAGGGGTGCTGGCTTCTTACGCTCCTCCTGGGTGATGCTTTTATGAGGTGTGTTTGTGGGGCCGAGCTGGGGCCAAGGAAGTGGGGTCTCCTGTTCGCCTTGGCCCTGGTTTCACAGGAAACGCTCGTGTAAAATGAAGACCATGCCGCTGTAAAATTAGAGCCTTGACTGAGAGCCAGCCTTGAACACAATTTGTCTCCGGTTCTTGAACTGAGAAGCTGAGAGAACCTCAGGGTCCAGAGGGAATCTTTAAGACTTGGAGTTTCCTTTCCCGTTCAGCTTTCCAGGTGAAATCCTATCCGAGCGTGGCCAGCTCCCAGCTCCTGAGGTCAGCTTTCTCCCCCCAGGTCCCCTGTGGGCTTCCCAGGACCCCCGCATCTCCTCCCCAGGGGTCTGGCCTCTGCCTGGGAACCCAGGGCGCCCTGCTGGGGACCATGAGCCCCGCCCCCACTCCCTCCTCCTTTCCCAGCCTGGCCCCTTCCTCCGGAAAGCCCTCCTAGTCTACTGGCTGATGCTGGTTCTGGAAGGAGGCAAAAGGGAGAGAGTCCGGACAGAGGGAGTTCCGAATTTTTCAAAATGCTGTAAGCTGTCCCTTTAAAGAGCCCCCCCCCCCATTCTGCGTTTATGTCCTTCCCGCCTTTTGGTGCTAAGAAGTCCCTTACTTTCTAAAACCATTGTGCTGCTGGCACGAGCTCTCGAAGTCACGCTTACCCAGAGAATGCCTTGGCCGTCCAGATGAGCTCCCTGCTTTCCCGTTTTGAAATTTTGCCCCGTGGAGCCATCAGGGTGACACATCCAGGTGAGGACTCTGCAGAGCAGGGCTTCTGGCTGAGGGATAGAATTAGGGGGGGAGGGTCGGAGAACCCAGGGAAGTCTTTCTATCCAATGTGGGGAGGGTATTCATGCTCCTACTCTAGGAGAGACACCAGGTGAGGTCCTGGGGAGACCAGGACACAGGACATGGTTCCTGCCCTCAGGTGTGGGGAGGCCTGAGACTGAAAGTAACTGAGTGCCTTCCGGGGATGGACCGCTGCCCCCGTGTCACACGTGTGTGCCGCCAGCCGAGTCACAGTGTTCCTGAGCCAGTAACAAGGCCTCGAGCTCCTTTCTGCTAAACGGGATAGGCCCTGGCTAGGTTCATTGGCCAGGATGGATATACGTCTAGGTACAGGTGTGTGTGCATTTTATAGGTAAACCCATAGTGTGAGCACTTTAACTCTGTTTTGTGTGTGTGTGTGTGTGTGTGTGTGTGTGTGTGTGTTACCTTCACGCTGGTGGTGAAGAACAGGCAAGTAAAGCTGCTCAGGTGTGGGAATAGGTACGTCATCTTGAATCTTAAGCTTGGCTCCTGTCCTGGTTTTTTCCTTATGGCCCTTGTGTGTGTGGAGCCGGGTGGGGGGCGGTGGGGAGCGCGAGGGAGAATGAACGGCCCGCCTGGGATAGAAAACACTTCCTAGCTGGGTCATATGATCTGTCCTCTCTTGGCCTGAGTTTCTAGTTGAGATCAGCCAAAAGGAAAAACCAGAATGAAAAAAGATTTCCCGGTTGAAAAAAAACCCATTTTTGGCACATGTCATGCAGTTTAAGGTTTGGTGGCCTGGGGCGCCTGGGTGGCTCCACCAGTGAAGCGTCCACCAACTCTTGATCTCAGCTCGGGTCTTGATCTCAGGGTTGTGGTTTCAAGCCCTGTGTTGGGCTCCATGCTGGATGTGGAGCTTGTTTTTATTTTATTTTATTTATTTATTTAAAGATTTTATTTATTTATTCATGAGAGACCCAGAGAGAGAGACAGAGACACAGGCAGAGGGAGAAGCAGGCTCCATGCGGGGAGCCCGACGTGGGACTCGATCCCAGGTCTCCAGGATGAGGCCCTGGGCCGAAGGCAGGCGCTAAGCCACTGAGCCACTGGGGCTGCCCTGGGGCTTGTTTTTAAAAAAAGAAAAGAAAAGAAAGATTGGATGCCCTGGTCCTGGGGTGGGGTGAGTTTGGGCGCGTGTGCGGTTTCTCGGTGCCCCAGCCATGCCAGCACGCACAGGTGCCCACCCGGCTCCCCTGGGAGTCCTCTGGGCAGGAGGGAGAGAGCGTATTGCCAAGCCCTTCTGCTGCAGGGGTGACCCACACGATACTGAGGGAGCCCCACTTCTGCCCACCTTTCCTGGGCCCGGGGGCTGCTGCTTACCCTTCAGCTCTTGGCCTTCTCCGCCCGCCCCCAGGAAGCCTGTCCTCCTTACTCCTGCCCACGGCCTCCTCTCCCCGCTCACTGTGCTTCTCACAACTCCTTCTCCCATACTTGTCAGGTTACTTGCTCGCCGACCGTGTCCTCCGTGGGACTGTGACCCACAGGCCAATACGTGATAGGTGCTCAGTAAATAGTTGAGTGATTGGTCTTAGTCCTTTCAGGATGGACGTGGTGAAGTGGTGGTGACGATTTTAGCTGCGTCTTGTAGGTGAGGAAGCAGGCGTCTGGGGGCGGGGGTGAGTCACCTGCCCACGGCCGCCCTGGTGGGATGTGGCTGAGCTGACACTTGCGTCTGTGTCTGCCTGGTTCAGAAACCTCTGCCGAGCCATCAATGTCCTGACCCCACACACGTGCCTCTCTCCTTCTCTAAGGCCTGGGGACACAGAGGGGTCCTACAGAAACCTGGACAACCCTCTGCTTATTCCCAAATATTGCCCGTCCATCCGAGAAGATGGCCAGAGCCCACTGCGGACAGCATCCCTTCGGCCGACCCTCCCAGCCTGAGGAGGGACGCAGCCAGCTTGTTGCGGACCCGATCTCATGGTCCGACCTGGCCATTGGCAGGAGGGAGCCAGCTGGGTCTTGCCCCGGAGGCTCCCCGCCTGCCTGTGGTTCCCTTCCTCCTTTGGCACAGTAGCCTCACCAGGTGTTCCTTGCCTTGTCGCCTGGAGTCCAGTTGAAGAGTCTCCTTATTCTGTGCTTAACAAAAACTCAGATGGCCCCCCGGCACTGGTGTGGGGGCCTGGACTCCAGCTGGGAGGGGACTGCTCATCTCCAGAGGTTGTCCTTGTGGTGACACAGGGCCTCTATTAGCGGGTGGGGCACAGCCCGGTCAGGGCCATAAAAGCCCTCCCCCGGGGGCCGCCTGGGTGGCACGGTTGGTCGAATGTCAGGCTCTTGGTTTCGGCTCAGGTCATGATTGCCGGGTCGTGAGATCGAGCCCTGTGTCGGGCTCTGCACTCAGCACAGAGTCTGCTTGAGATGATCTCTCTTCCTCTCCCTCTGCCCCCACCCCTCTCTCAAATAAATAAATACATCAAAAAAAAAAACCCCCAAAAACAAGCCCTCTCCTGGTTGCTGCCAGTGCCCCCAGGTGGCAACCAGGGAACAGGAGCCCTCAGCCTGAATATAGTCTCTTAACCCCCTTCTTTTTGGAGCCCCCAGGCACAGCACCATTATTGTTACACCTGCAGGGAGCCCCAAGCTTGTGGGGTTAGGACTGGGGCACATGAGGGGCTCTGGGTGGCTGCCGGGTCCCAGGCACTCAGGTTAAAAAGAAAAAAGTCTATGGGAAACCAGCGGCAGAGCCTAGAGGGGGGAGCCTCTCGCTGCCGGGTGGGGAACTGACCCGGGACATTGTCTGTTCCAACTTTGGGGATGAGGTTCTCGGGGACGAGAAATGTCCAACAGATGGGAGCTGTCTCCATCCCAAGTCTCTGGGTGGCGTTGGGGGTGAGACCTGGGCGTGCGTGTTGGTTGTGGGGTTCCTCCCTCTGCTCCTGGTGTCCATGGAGACCCAGCCTCAGCCACTTGTCTCCGGTTTCGATTACACTAGGGCACCAGATGCTCAGAGGGGCTAAGACGCTTGCCCGGGGATGCAGAGCTGGGGTTTGGACCCAGGTGGACCTGACTCCAGGGGGGATAGTCCAGGGCTGAGCACGTGGGCCGGCGAGGCCAGTCTGCAGCCTTGCTTCAGACATTCGTTCCTCCACCCACGCGATCTGAGACTTAAGATCGCCCAGAATCCACTTCCTGCTCCCAGACACGGGGGAAATACCCGTCCGTTCTTCTCGAGGCTGTAGGGAGGATCAAACACACAAATACACGCTAAAGCCACGGTGGAGGGCACGCTTTATTCCGCCCAGCTGTTTCGGTTTGGGAATGGGTTCTCCGTCAAAATTTTCTTTACATAGAGGGGAAATATCCAGACAAACACAAGCATCATCACTCACTACTCATGCACACACGGTCCCTCTATTCACACACACACACACACACACACACACATATTTATATACACACATATTTATAGCTATCTACATATGCATGCATTCACATACACACAGATCTATTCACATCTATTTATACACACATATATGCATATCTATCTATGCACACATATACATATATTTATATATGAATATATATTTATATCTATCTTTCCCCACGTATTCTCATATCTATGTATACACACACACACACCACACATACACACACACATTCCTTTTGCTTTGCTTTTCTTGGCTGCAAAATTGGAGGTTCCTTCCTCCTCCCTAGAAATGATGGCATCATAATGATTCCTGAAGCTACATTTTCCACGAAGAGAAAGCAGCCTGGTCCCTGCCCGTGTGAGAGGTGGCCTCTCTCTGTTGCCGCAAGCCAGCGGCCGTGGAGGAGAGCCTGGTCAGTCCACAGCCCTGGGGCTCGTTCTCCTTCCTCCAGGGAGCAAAACGAATGCCAGATTTCTGACATGTGGAGCCAGCAAATGCAGTGGGGGTGGTGGTGGGGACTGGGAGACCCTCGAGCCTGACCCTCACCTATAAGGCTTAAAAATATGGTAATGCAATTAGCAGCCTCAGCAGCCTAATGAGGCCTCTCTAAAATGCTGATAAAATACTACTCAAGGAAAACGCTTGAGAGCCTCTTCAAACTTTCCAAAATGTGAAGTGTGTCCTTATGGAGAAAATGCCAATCTAGTCTCCTTTCTTCAAGGTTCAAGATTAATTAGGGGCTTATTTAGTGCATGAATGAGGAAACAAATGAACTCTTGGATCACAAAGCATTGAAACCAATTTTTTAATCATTTTTTTTTTTTTTTACAATTACATTCCTATCATAAAAGTCTTCATTAGACGTTGTCACCAGCATGTATTGTGTTAGGGAAGTGTTACCACCCTGGGCTTTTGACAAGACTGCATTTCCTTCCCATTAAAGAGGGCTCTTATAACAAAAGCCTTTTCTTTTCTCCTAACTGCTAAAGGCTGTGGCATGGAAGGCTAGTCTAAGCTCCAGGGGAAATTCAACTCCCTGCTTGTTCTCCTCCAGCTGGGTTCACCTGCCTTTTCTGTAGACACAGCCTCTCCTCAAATAGGATGGCCCTCAAGATGCAGGGTTAACGCTCCGGGCTCCCTGGATTGTGTGTCCATTTACACGGCCCTTGCCGACGATAAGACAGGTTGGGGAGTAAGTGAGTCCTGCATACCTCTTTCTGCTCCTCCCTACAAACAACCACTGAGTGGAAACCAATCTGGACAGCCACCCTGCTACCACCCACCCACTCACCCGTTGCCTTCATTTGGTAAACGGTCATGTGCACCCACTAGTGCTATGCATCGTTAGGGGCCGAGGATGCTGCTTTGCCTGCTGCCTCCCTCCTGTGGACCCCCCAGCTTGTCCGCAGGTGCCAGCTGGCCCACTGGGTGCACAGCCCCGGATATGTGTTTTTGGCCGGCTGCATGGGGCTTTCCAGCCCTGGCCAGCCCTGAGCTATATGGGCAGACAAAAGAGCAACAGAAGAAGTCTGAGCCACACTCCCCACAGCCTCGAGTGCATGCCCCACCTCGGGCAGCTCCTGGAAATTCTCCCAACACCACACATTGGCTCACAGAATGCCACTGTTGCTGCCATTATAGATGGAAGGGTGTGGGGGTGTGGGAGCCTGCTGGGGGATATACCTGTCGGTGGTTGGGGCCTGGTCCTTTGCCTCGCTGGCTGAACTTGAACCTGTTTCTTAACCTCTCTGGACCTCTGCATCCTCATTTGTAAGATAGGGAAAGTCATACTTTGCAGCTTTGTTATGAAGATTACATTTTTATCCATGTATCTAAAGCCGTGCTTCACTGTGCACTTTCTAGGGACCAAGCATTTGATTAGATACTCTCATATACGGTGCTTCATTTGTTCATCCCAGGAGGAAAGGAAGGGACTATCTTTACCTCTAGTGAATACGCGAGGAAGCTCTTGTCGGAGCTGGAGCACTTATCCAGTATCCTGCAGCTAAGGAGAAGTCCAGCTGGATTCAGACCCAGGCGTTTTGACTCCTGACCCTGTGCTCTGTGTCCACTGCCATCCTTGCTGTTCAACACCTGGAACGGCATCCGGTGCCTACAAGGCTCTCAACAAGCGATGGCCACTGTCCATCCTGAGTGATTATGCGGCAGATAAAGGTGACGTCTGCTGTGGGGGCCCACCACGGGCAGAGCCCGACCAATTTTAGTATATGTGCTGCCGAAGCGAGCCCGAGAAACGATCAAGGTAACTTGCAAGCATCCGGGCAGCCGACCTTGGTCTAATGCTCCATGAGCGGGACAATGGAAGTGCTTTCTCAGGGGGTCCCAGGCACCCTGGGCCTGGGAACAGATGACACATGGGGGCTGACAGCATGGCCTGAGCAGCACAGATGTGTGGCATTGAGGCGCAGTCTCGGATGAGCAGAGGTGCTCCCTCACTCCATTCTCTTCCCTGCGGTGGGGAGCAGTCCCTAAGGCTGCTCCAAACTGAGAAATCGATGTGGAGAATTCACCCTCCAGGCTGTACCCACCCTCAGCCACCACCCCTTGCAGCTAAAGGTGGGGGACATTTGCACTCCAGCCTGACTGCACATTCAGGATGGGGTCCTCCCTGGCGCCTTGGGGGGGGGGGTGCATGTTTGGGCACAACTGGAACAGTTGGCTGCGGAGAAGAAGTAGCCATGGCCTGAGCCCCAGGAAACATGGCATCCTGAGGTTTGGTCAGGCTGGTGGGTGGGTGGGCAGCCCCCTGCCTCCTACAAAGCCCTACTTGCTGCCCCATCGCCCGAGCACCCTGTCCTTGATGGACATGAAGGAGGCGGCCGCCTTCAGAGCACCCAGAGGCCTGCAGCGGCTCAGCTACCAGATGACAACAGGAGATTCAGAAAGGGAGAGCTCGGATTTGCATCCACTTTGCATCTCATTTGCATAGGACTGCAGCCTGCCAGGCCCATACCTCTCTCATCCTCTCAGAGGGTGACGGTGGGGGGTCCTCCCTGCCTTGTCCTTTGGAGAGGAGGGGGAGGGCCAGCAGGAGGAGGCCAGGACCCCTGCCTGGGGCGGCAGTGGCAGGATGGCCTGTCCCGAGGTCCAGCGTTCCCTGGAAAACCTGCTGCAGGGCAGGAAGTTCTTTCTTCTCTGGGGGGGTCATTTTCTCTCTTAAGCCAAGAGCTCACTGTGCTAACTGAGTGGCCCTTGTGGCTTCATGTCTATTTGGGTCACTGGGTCTCTGCGGCTGTCAGTAGCACAGCGGTCCTGAGTGCTCTAGAAAAGGGGCAAACGCATTGTCCTGGGTTTCAATGAAATTCTTTCTACGGAAAATTCTCTCATTACCATCATCTCAGGTGACCCAAGGCTCTGCGGCCCCTCCTGGGCCAGGGTGGCGGGCTTGCCCACCCCCTGCCCGTGGCAGGCCAGGCCGAACTCAGGGTCTGGGGGCTTCGGGGAGTCCCACAGGACATACCCCCGAGGGGCTGAAGCCCTGATCCTTTCCAGGCTTGGAAGGTGGAGGGACTGGGACAGAACATCATGTAATCAGAATCACGGATTTGTCTTGCCCGGGCCCACCCTGGCCCCCCACCCTCCACCTCCTACAGAATTCAGAAGGTGGAAGCAGTAGCCGTGCATGTCACCTCTCTTTCCTCCTTTGAAAAACCGCTAGTAAGTGATCGGGATTATTACACAAGGCTTTTGTACCCAGCAGACAGCAATCCCTGCCGGGAGCTCCGTGGTCCTGTGTCCCCTGCTGGACAAGACCAAATCCCAGCTCTGCCGTTTGTCCCTGTGTGACTCTGGGGGAGTACGGAACGCCTCTGAGTCTTAGCTTCCTGCTGTCTCATAACCCCGACACCATCCTGGAATTGATAAATATTAGCAAGTCTGAGGTCCAGGGGGGTCGGTGGCCTCTGCCCCCCATGATTGGTATTCTCAGGGCATACGCCTCCCCCTACCCCATCTCTCCTCGGTTTAATGGGTTCAACATTTAGGGCAAAAATCAGCCCTCACCCAGAGGCTTCCGTGGAGGTGGGTCCTGGGATCTGACCTCACCCGGTGCCTGTCACTCATTCGTCCCCTGCTCTGCCCAGGGGGAAGCCAGCCTGGGGTCTCAGCCGCGCCTGGCACATGGTAACCAGGTACCGATGGCTTCCAAGGAGCCCACCGCGCCCATCTCCCTCCTCACACTTGGGGACGGAAGGGGGGCTTTGGGTGAGGGGGGAACCGGGACCTGGGAAACACCGAGCAATAAAGGACTTTAAAATAGATTTACTTTAATTATATACTTCGGTAATTTGCTGCAGCTTCCCGTCCCTATTATTAAATTACACTAGTAACTCATCTAATGGATTTTCACTGAGAAAACATTCATTTTATTTTATTATGTTTTTGTACTACGGTCTATAACGAAGGCCACAGGGTCTGGCCTGGTCCCCAGCATGGGCCGGCTGGGGAGGGGCCAGAGGGGCAGGTGGAGGCCAGGGTGCTGCCTGCTGGCTCAGGGCAGGGTCCTGGGCGCTGTCAGCCCGGAGAAGCCAAAGGTGGAGGGTGGGGGGCAGGGTCCCTACAGGAGGAGGCCTGGGGTGTCGGGGTGTGGGGGTGTCGGGGTGGGAGGGGAAGAAGCGGAGGCTGCCGGAGATGGGGGAGGGTGGGTGAGTGGACAAGATGGACAGAACAGGGTCACAGCATCCCTCTGGGTTGGGCAGGTGCGGGGCCGGAGGACGGGACCGGCTCTCTCCCCCTCTGCTTGCCGCTCCCTGGAGGTGGTGAGGACAGAGCAGACACAGGGGCCCGGCCTCCCTGGTTTCTTTGGCCCAGAGGGAGAGTCTCTGAAGACATTCGGGGCCACCTGCTCTTGCTCTGTCACCCTCAAGTCCAGTTCCAGGTTCAAGTGTGGCCGGAGGGGCCGAAGCTGGCGTGAAGGCCTCTCCCACGGGAGTGCCGAGAGTCTGGAACATTCTGGGCTTGGCGGGGCCGTCCTTGCTTCTCTGCCTCTCTCCTCCCCGGCTCTCTGAGCTGGAGCCTCAGCTGTCGCTCTGCCTGAGCATCAGACAAAGACAGAGAGTGCGAGCGGGTGCTGTCCCCACGCTCCCAGGGGCAGGGGTTGGAGGTGAGCCACTGGCAATAAGCATCATCGCAACAAAACCACCGTCTGAGCGTTTGCCATTTGCTGGGCTTGCGTTCAGCACTTTCTCCGTGCACTGTTAAACTTCTGCAGCGCTCGCGCGGGAGGGAGGGAGGGAGGTATCTGCTGATGGTTACTGCTCCTCATTTACATGCAAGGAAACCGAGGCGGAGGTCAGCTTATGAGACGCGGAAGTGCTGAGTGCCTGGCGCAGAACTTGACCTGGACGTGACCTGAAGCCCGGGCTGGCTGAGGCTGGCTCTCGGAGGTTAGAGCCCCAGGGCCACCTGGGCAGGCCCCGCGCCTGGACGTTGGGAGGGCTGGGCCGGCGGCGGCTGGAACGGACTCTGCCACCAGCATCTCTGGTGGCCCCGCGACGTCACAGGAGCTGCCTCCCTGGAGACCCGTGTTGCCGCCGCCGTGGCAGCTCCAGGGTTACTCCTCGGTGCGTCCCGCCGTCCCACCCTGCTCTTGCCTCTTCCTCTGCCGGTTGGCCTCCTCTCTCTGGGCCTGGCCTTCTGGTGAGCCTGCCAGGCCCCGGCACCTCTGGGATGGGGACCCGGCCCAGACTGGGGTCTGAGGGGTGGGCCCAGATGCCCAGCGCCCAGTGAGCACCCAGCTTCCCTCACTCCACCCCACCTGCCAGTCCCACCTGTGTCCTTCCTACAGGGCCCCCTGGGATGCACCTGCAGCTCCCTCCACCTGTCACAGGAAGGGCCTTGTCCTATCCTGCTCAGTGCTCCCTGACCCCTGTGGTCCTCTGTGGCCCCTCTGTCTCGTGCCCAGTTATTCTCTAGGCTCAGACCTTGGAACTTCCGAGGTGCCCAGGTTCTGCTCAGCTGTAAGAACCTTCAGACCCGCGGCTGCCCCTGGAGGGGTGCACACCTGCCTCACCCCAGGCACAAGGCAAGCTCCCCCTGGTACCCAGGTCACCGCTCCCACCCTCATGCCTTGGGGGGGCTGGGTCTCCAGCTTGGTTCCGGCCCAGGCATCCTCCCCTCCCCCAACCCTGAGCCCACCCCCACCCTCCCCACAAGCCTGCAGGTACCCCGAGATCTGGCAGGGAGGAGGTGAGGGGGGAAGATGCATGCTTATCTGCATATTGTCATGGGAGCAAACGGTCCCACGGGGACCACCGTCACATGTGCTCGGCCTGTTAGAAAAGCAGAGGACAGACTGCCTCCCTCTCGAAGCTGCAAGTAAAGGCAGCCAGGCAGGTCAAAATTAGTGAATGGCATACCTCGGGGCCTCATTTAATGAAGCCCTGGCAACTAAGCGTCCTCCTAATAAACAAATAAACAAGTGCAATTCAGCAGCCACTCAACGCTGGGTATGGGGTTGGTACTCCACCAGAGGCACGAGGGTGTTTATGGGAAGCAGGTGGAAAATTGCTTGGGAGGACGCATGTAATTAATGGATAAACTCAAGCATCTTAAGGCAAATTAATTTGTCTCCAACCTTGAGCTTCTCAGCCAGGGATCTGGGGAGGAGAGGAGGAGGAGGTGAGTTCGGCTTGTCACCTCTCGGTTTCCCATCCCGAGAGCACAGGAGCCTTCATCTGTTGCCCAGGTAACTCCCTGTCACCTTCCCTGGGAGCGGGGGGGTGGGGTGGTGGTGGGGTGCACGGCGCCAGGTAAGCTGTGGGTTGGAACCGTATCTGTTTGCACCGCATTGGAGGTTTCCAGCAGCTCTGGTTCTTTCAGGAGGAGCTTTGAGCTACTCTTGGCGCCTTGACTGAACATCTGCATCTCCCGCATCATGGAAGGGTGATGTGTTGTCTCTGCCTCTGCAAAAACCAAACCGTGGCCACGTGCTCTCTCCGCCACATACTGAGGTCCCTTGTGCGCCCAGTCCTGGTGTAGGAAGCTTGGGGACATGGAGGACCCAGCACCCCGGCCGCTCCGGGCAGACGCATGTGCTCGTCCTTCTCCTGGGAGGCTGTTTCCGAAGCGGAGTGAGTCTTGATTATGAAATTAAAATGAGTTTGTGCTTCCTCTTGGTGGGGAGCTTTTACTTCTGATCTGGTTTATTGACCACTTATTTCTAAATTACAGCCTTTACCTTCACCCAGTGGCTGCGTGGCAGGTTTGGTTTCCCCAGAGGCCAACGGAGCCTGCAGGATGTTAATTAGAGAAGGAAGGCAGAGAAGGAAGGGGGAGAGGGCACAAGGGGAGCCGGTCCCCTGAGCCGTCCTGAGCCGGCCGAGCCCCGTGGTCCCTCACACTCCACAGATGGGACCTTGGCTGTGACCCCTGAGGGATGGGGAGGCCTCGGGTGCTCCTTTCTGCAGCTGAGGCCACCCCTGAGTGCATGCGTGTGTGCGGCCAGCACTGATCTGGGGTCTGGGCGGCACAGCCCAGTGTCCCCCACGTCGTGGTGCTGCTCCGGACTGGCCTCACTGACCCTCTGGGGTAGCCTAGGACCCCAGCCTTGGCCTCCTTCCATCACTATCCATATCCTAGCCGCTCCATCCAAGTTCCCTTTGTCTGTCTAGAGAACTCCTACTCATGCAGTGAGACCCAGACCAAATATCCCCTCTGCTGTTCCTGACTTCTCTCCAGTCATCTGTGCTTCCTTCCCCTTTCAGGGCTCCACAGCGCCTCCTCCCTGCCCCCTCTTAGGGTTTACCTTCATGCCTATAAAAATGATTTTCTTTTTTTTGAGATTATTTATTTATTTATTCATGAGAGACACAGAGAGAGAGAGAGGCAGAGACACAGGCAGAGGGAGAGGCAGGCTCCATGCAGGGAGCCCGACGTGGGACTCGATCCCAGGACTCCAGGATCATGCCCTGGGCTGACGGCGGCACTAAACCGCTGGGCCCCCTGGGCTGCCCTAAGAATGATTTTCTGCAAGCCTGTCTCCCTGTCTCCACAGACCCCGGGGTCAGAGAAATCTCTGATTTCTCCGCGCATCCCAGACGCCTAGGGCCATGCCTGGGAATGTGCAAGATGCTCAGGGGCTTTGCTGAGCCAGTGGTGGGGTGAGCACAGGTGAGGGGTGGCGGGAGGCCGTCTTCCAGCCTAGCAGCCCCATGGCGTCAGGCTCCGGGCACACTCCTGGGACTCTCGGGACCCTCAGGGCCGCTTACCCCCTGGTGGGACACGGCTGTCAGGGGCGGGGGTGGGGGTAGGTGGATAGGTCTGCTCAGTCACTCATCCTGACATCAGCCCTTGGCCTTTGTCCTGCTTGGAAAACCTCCCTGGATTCTTGGTGGCCCACGCTCGGGGTGTGATGGAGGAGCTGGGTGTGCAAGGATCTCTTCCTCCTTGGTCTAAGCCTCTTCCCTCCTGGCACGGGGGAGTCGGGGGGCAGGGGAGGGGGTGGATCTTTAGCTCAGTCGGCTCTTTAAAGGTCAAGTGCATGTACGGGGCACCTACAGGATGTGGCCAAGCCTGACAGAGAGCGAGAAGAATGAGGAATGCTGGGGTCCTCGCTGGAGGGAGGCTTCGGGGGGTCCCCGGTGCCACCGTGCAGCACCCGCTTTGGGGCCAGGCTCTCTTGGACCAAGAGGAGGGTGGCCGTGCGGGTTAGACCTGGAGGGGGTCAGAGGATGCCCTCTTGGGAAGACGGGAGTGCCTCGCGTGGGGCGGGGCTGCTCCCCATGCTGCCCAGCAAGAGCAGGTGGTGTGGCTGCTGGGTGGGGTGGGGGAGAGAGCGGACCCCGGACGGTCTGGATTGCAGGTGACAAGGACAGGGGTCTGTGGATCACGGAGGCTCGTCTCAGAAATGAATGTGCTAAAAGAAAAAAAAAAAAGGAAATGCATGAGCTTCCCTCCCCATGGGACAGGTCTCTGTGTCCTCATACAACCATTACGTTTTAGAGCGTTTGCCGATTGAATTATTGAACTTTCCCTACCTGCCAACCCCTAGGGTTTTGAGTAATACGGTTATTCCAGCAAGATGTGCCAGTGAATGTCTCCTGGGCCTTCTGGGGGCCCCTTACCCCCCGGCTGTGGGGGCCCCAGCTGGAGAGACTGACCGGTGATCCCTGGGAGGAGGCCGCAGAGGAGGTGGGGTGCAGGCACAGGGAGTTAGGACAGCCTGTGTCACTCAAGGCCTGTGTGTCTCTCAGAGGTGTGCCACGCTTCCTGAGGTCAGGGACAGCATCTGCCATTTTGGGGTCCATGGTGCAGTGTGGCGTCTGGCACAGCTTGAGTGCACAACGGGGGCTTGTTGATGGTGATGGGGAGGTCGGCAGGTAACCCCCGGGACATAGTTAAAGGGGAGCCAGGTGTCAGGGGATGGCAGGACCCTTGGCCAGGAGTGAGGAGGTCTTGTCTCACTTCTGGGAAGGGGCAGGCCTGCTGGGGACAGGGTCTGGGAGGGCAAGGGCCACATGGCCATGAGGCCTGATACTCCAGCCTTCCGCACCTACCACCCTGTTGATGTTCTCAGTTCTAAGCATTCCGGAAAGAATGCCTTGTGGTCCCCTGCCTCCTCATGAGGAAAAACAGGAAGGAACTCCACTGAGCACTCTTGTATGGCATGACTGTTCTAGAAGCTTCCCCATGGCCCACTCATCTCATCTGCAATTGACCACTCTTGTCTTAGGGGGAGGGAAGTAAAGCCTGTGAGGTCCTAGTAGGTGTCTGGGAAACGGTGGGCGCTTTTACTATTATTCTAATTAACGCTGGGAGGTGGGTGATGAGAACCCCTGGCTGAGGGCATGAAGTGCCGGGGCCCCCTCCCTAAGGGCTGCGTTGCACAGAGCTCCCCCAGACCTCAAGTCCTGCAGGCTCTGCTGGGTGGTAGCTGCCCCAGCAGGGGTATGAAAGTGTTTTGGGCCCAGTTCCACTGTGCCTGTGGCTTTCCCCCCACATTGCTGGCTCAGGGTCCTACACTGAGACTCAGTTCTGACACCATCTGCCTGGAGACAGCGTCAGATCCCCCAGGTTAAGGGCCCAGTCCCACGAGACAGCCCCCTCCCCTTCTGATACCAAGCAAATGACCGGCTATAGTTCGGAGGTTCCAATGACCCCCCGTCTTGGGTAAGATTAATTTGCTGGCCTGGCTCAGGAAATTTGCTACAGAACTCAGGAGACCCTTTCACTCACTATTTCACTGGTTCATTGTAACAGGATGTAACTCAGAACAGCCAGATGGAAGAGCTGCAGAAGGCAAGGTGCGGGGAAGGGGGCCATGCTCCCAAATCTCCCCGTGTTCACCAGCCTGGAAGTGCTCCAAACCCGGTCCCTTGGGTTTTTATGGGGGCTTCCTTATGAAGAAGGCATGACGGGTTACCTCACGGGCCACCGGTGATTGCTTGACCCTCCAGTGCCCTCCCCTCCTAGAGGTCAGGGGGTGGGACGGAGAGGTCTAGTCCTCTACCCCCTGGCAGCCAGCCCCCAACCTCAGTCACACAGTCAACATGACAAACGACGTCTTTATTGTTCTCACCACTTAAGAAATTCCAAGGATTTGAGGAGCTCTCGGCCAGAAACACGGATGAAAACCAAAAGTACCTATTTTTAAAATTATAAATCACAATATGTTGTCGTGTTCCTGAGAGGGCTCCCCGACAACGCCCCGAGCCCTGTTTCTTTCCGAGGAATGCTGGGGCTGCTCGAACAAATCTCCAAAGACCGGGGGACTTAACACAGCAGATGTTTACTCCCCCATGGCTGTGGAGGCCAGAAGTCCTGAAATCGAGGTGTTGGCAAAGTTGGCTCCCTCTGAGGCTCTAGGGGAGAGACTGTCCTGCACCTCTCTCCTGGATTCTGGGGGCTGCTGGCAGTCCCCAACGTTCCTGGCTCGTAGACACAACAATCCAGTCTCTGCCTCTGTTGTCACTTGAACTTCTCCCGCGTGTGTGTCCGTGTCTGAATTTCCCTCTTACCACACCGGTCATTTAGGGCCCAAACCATATGACTTCATCTTAATTACTTCCATCTGCAGAGACCCTATTCCTAGAGAGACTCATATGCATAGGTTCTTGGGGTTCGAACATGGCTGTGACCTTTTGGGTGGTTCAACCCACTACGTGTCAACCCAGCACCGCGCACAGTTTTAGTTGTCGCTCTCCTGCTCCCTGCCCACCTTTGACCACCCCCTCAGCCCCCCACTCTCGGGAAAAGCCAAGCGGAGTGGGTCATGGTGACAGAGATGTGGCACCTGCTAGCCTTGGTCAGATGACTGGTCTGGAATCTTCAACCATCCTGGAGACCGTGGAGCTGTCCCTTGGGCTGTCAGGGTTGCATGGGAACAGGACACACAAGGGAAGGCAGCCCTGGACTGAGTACTCAGAGCCCCTTTGTGGGACGTGTCTGGGGGCCCGGAGGGCTCCTAGCAGAGGTTGGACAAACAACCTTGGAAGATGGCCCCCGGTGGACATTCCCGAGGGCGGGCACGTCGTTAGGAATTGCTTGAGAAAATGGCTCATTGGCGAAGGGACTGCCCTGGCCAGCCTGTGCAGGTGGAGCAGGAAGGGGGTCCTCAACCTCGGTCTCCAGGCCTGTCCTCTCGAGCCCTGGACCCAAGGGTCCTGCACAGTGGGTTTGTCCCTAACCCCGTGCTGGGGGGTTGTCTCCTGAGGACAGGCGGGGTGAGACAGGCTAGAGCTTCTGTGTGACTCTGCCAGACCTGAGTCTGATGCTTGCTTACTTATTTATTTCTTAGAGAGGGGAGGGCAGAGGGAGAGAGAGAGAGAGAGAGAGAGAGAGAGAGAGAGAGTGTCCCTAGCAGGCTCCACACCCAGCTCAGAGCCCGATGTGGGGCTCGATCCCACGACCCTGAGAGCATGAACTGAACTGAAATCAAGGGTCGGATGCTTAACCAACCGAGCCACCCAGGTGCCCCTGAAGAGTATGTATTTTTAAGTCCTCTCTACACCCAACGTGGAGCTTGAACTCCTGACCCTGAGATCAGGAGTCACATACTATACCTGCAGAGCCACCCAGGCGCCCTAAGCCAGCTCTCTCTCCTTCCCAATCTCTGTCTTCCAGCCCGCCCCCTGCACCTGGGGTCACCTGCTCAAGAGCCTGCCTGCCTCTGCTTTCTGGGGAGCCCAGCAATGGGCATCTGTGTGTTGGCAGGAGGGCCACCTGTACGGGGAGTGGGTTGTCTGGGGCACAGGCGTGAACGCATCGGTGCCCAGAGGCAGGACAGTACCACACACGGGACAGGCTGCAGGAGGGGGGAGCTAATAGGCGGCAGGAGACCCGGAGGCAGAGGTGGCACAGGTGGGGCCAGGGTGGGAGCTGGGGAGTGAGGCGGGGACCAGCAGTCTCAGGTGGCCGGGAGGCGTGAGGGGGCTGGAGGAGCCGAGGATGACTCCCCGGGGGGTGCTAGCAGGGAGACAGAAGGCCGCCAGGGTCTGATCCCCCCCGGCGGTGGCACCGCCCGGCGTGGCGAGTGGCGAGTGGTCCGACCCTTGCCGACTCCTGCCTCGGGATGGGCCTGCCCCCTGCTCGGAGAGTAGCTCCTTCCCTTCGAGACAACAGATGAGAAAGTGCCCGGAGAATAAAAGCACCGCTGGGCGTTTAAGATTTTACAACGTATAGAGCACTGCGTGATTGCACTGTCAAACATTCATAACTCAGCTATTTTCAAATTCATAATAATGATCAATGCCCCTGGGACTATTAAAACGCCATCCTAAGTGTTTACATTATTCTCTTGGGTGAGTGGAGCTTTGGAAAGGAAAAAAAAAAAAAAGAGAGAGAGAGAGAGAAACCAGAAAAGGCACAAACTTTGGAAAACAAGCAGAACTGGCAGGAGCTTCCCTCTCTCCCCGGGGAGCCCTACGGCACCCGAGGGAGCCTGCGTCCCCGAGCCTGTTCCCAACCCCCGCCACGGCCCCGGAGCGGCTCTGAGGTCGGGGACTCAGTGCACTTACACCTTTGAAATGAGTCTCTTTGCGGGGGTCAGTGTGTGTGTGTGTGTGTGTGTGTGTGTGAGTGTGTGTCAGTGCACGTGTGCCCGTGAAAGGGGAGGCAGGGACCTTCCGAATCCCCAAATCCGGGGATTTGCTGACATGGGGCCAGGAGGGTTGACGACACCCCCGATGTGTTCTCTATTGCAACGGCTTTTGAGGTGCCAGCCTAGAGCCCTGGGCCTGCCCATGGTCCCCCTGGGAGGTGTGCTGGCTCGGGGGGGCTTGTTAGAGCCTCGTTAACGAGCCCCACGCCGAGACAGTCCTGCTGCGAGGCGGGCCCCGCTGCCCAGCACCCCGTTCCTCTCTAGAAGAATGAGATGTCTTTGTGGTCACTGCGTTGTCCACTGGAGGGGACATTTCGTCATGGCATTGCGGTGTTACAGCACTTCACCGGCGCTTTGTACCTCTCAGAGCACTTTCCACGCGTCCCCGTCTCGACGAGGGATGCGATGATTTTCCATTGTTTCCACCCTCTGCTTTGGGGCCGGTTGGACACTTGGTTCCAAAATCCTTTCCTCTCTCTGTCTATAGAACTTCACATCTGCATCCTTTGCTGGGGGCTCTGTGGCACCCCGCGCTGGAGTGGGTGCAGAGTTGGCCGCGGCCCAAGGATGCCGGCTGTGGCCACGCGTGGAGTGTGTGTGGGTGTGAGCCGGGCAGTGGCTTCCGATGCGCACGCGTGACTGGGCTCTTGCATTTCTGTTATTACCATGAGCAGAATGGGCTCCCCGTAGCTGCCGGTCCCCAGAGGTGCCCCTGCTGGTACCCGTGGATGAGAAAAAAAAGTCAGTGCTTTCTGTTGTGAGTCACTGAGATTTTGGGGGATTGTCTGTTATGCAGCATTATCATAGCAATAGCTGACTAGTCCACAGGTGGTCCATCCACTCAGCAAACATCAAGTGGCTGCCTTTGGTCAGGAAGGCTGCTGGGTGCTGGAGATGGAAAGACAGTGGACCCTGGATGGTCCCTAGCCTCGAGGGGTCTCCAGTGTAATAGAGCCATGGCTTTCTTTTTATTTTTTATTTTTTTATTTTTTTATTTTTTTATTTTTTATTTTATTTTATTTTTTTTAAGATTTTATTTATTTATTCATAGAGACACACACACACACAGAGAGGTAGAGACACAGGCAGAGGGACAAGCAGGCTCCATGCAGAGAGCCTGACGTGGGACTCCATCCAGGGTCTCCAGGATCACACCCTGGGCTGCAGGCGGTGCTAAACCGCTGCACCACCGGGGCTGCCCTGAGCCATGGCTTTCAAGTTGTGGGGGGATCAGAGAAATCCTGGGGGTGGTCTTTAGAGTTTGGAGGGGAGAGGATGGGAAGGGGAACTCGAGCAAGCAGGATGCCCTAGTGCCCACCCAGAGCGACACCACCCCATCGTCTGTGTTACTATTCCCCCCAGCTGTGCAGCCCTGGACCTCAGGCTCCGTGGGCGTCCAAGGGTGAGCAGCAAATCCTTTCTCCTTCCTCCCTTCCTTCTTTTTTTTTTTTTTTTTAAGATTTCATTTATTTATTCATGAGAGACAGAGAGAGAGAAAGAGAGAGAGAGAGAGAGAGAGGCCAAGACACAGGCAGAGGAAAAAGCAGGCTCCATGCAGGGAGCCCGATGTGGGACTCTATCCCGGGACTCTAGGACCACGCCCTGGGCCAAAGGCAGGCGTCAAATCGCTGAGCCACCCAGGGTTCCCCTCTTCCTTCATTTTTAAAAAAGATTGTTTATTTATGAGAGACACAGAGAGAGAGGCAGAGCCGCAGGCAGAGGGAGAAGCAGGCTCCATGTAGGGAGCCCGACCCACTCGATCCCGGGTCTCCAGGATCACATTCTGGGCCGAAGGCGTCTACGCTCAACCACCGAGCCACCCAGGCGTCCCTCCTCCTTTGCTTCAAATACCAGATCTGGCCCACACGTTAGACCCCACCTAGCTGTTCGCGTGTTCACATGGGAAGAGAGAGAGAGGCCGGGAGACCAGCCCAGGCGGGGGCGGGGGTCCCTCCTCTTTGTCCTGCGAGACGGAGCTGCACACCTGCTTTCCTGGTGTGAAAACCTTCAGCGGTTCGGCTGAGCCTCGCCTGGTCTGTGGGATGTTCCTGAGCCGCACCTGCTGCTGGAATGATGAGTGGCCACCTTCCTTCCGGAGACTTCTCTATCCCAGGGAGTGTCTGCAAGTGCCTTGAGAGGAAGTAAAACACAAACTTCCCAGATCACTTGCTTTTTAGGGGCTGTAAGCAAACGGCAAATGCCACCTGTCAGTCCTGCCGGACGCCCCAGACACCATTGCTCCCGGTAGGACAGAGCCAGCACCGCCACCCCAATGGTGAAGACGCCGAGCTCTGTAGGGACAACTGAATCGGGCTCACGGTTCCCCGATGGACACCCTGGCGCTGCTTGTCACACGGCCTGTGTCCAGGCAAGTCACATTTGCGGGAGCCTCTGAGTCCTGCTCCGTGACGTGGGGTGACAGGATGCCGCTGGCGGCTCCCCACGGGGCCAGGCACTGCTCTTAGGGAGCTATGGGCTCTTCCAAGAGGCTAGGACATTATTTAGTCTTGTTATCTTCCCCCCAAAACTACATGTGGTCACTTTTTCTCTAAATCTTCTCCAACTGTCTGTTTGGTGTTTTCCGGATGGATGAAGCGCACAAAAGGCCCCGGGACCCTCTATCTTTGTGTTAGGGCCTTGCTGGAGTTTGTTCACAGGGAGATGCCTCTGGGGCAATCCATTCGCAACCTGACTGGCCGGGGCGAGGGCAGGACGCCTTCTGCGTTCGTTCTGACAGGTGTGAGTCCGTGGGAGGGCGGTGGGCTCGGGGCAGGGGCACCGTGATCGGCTGGTTTAGGGTGGGGATCCCTGTCTGGGGGTGAGGGACGTGGTCCTGCCTTTCAGGGTGGAGGGTCCCAGGGGAGAGAGCCGTGGGTACCCTCCTTCTCTATGCCCACACCCCCCAAGAGAAGCGTCCAGAGAGCCGGACCCTGGAATCCTGGCTCCCAGAGCCTGCGTGGCTCCCAGTCGCTGCTCCCATGGTTTCTTCCCTTATTTGCCGCTTCCTTCCAGTTGTGATAAGCATCCATCTGTCCCTTTGTCCATCTGTCCATCCTTCATTTAACGAAAGGGACCACTTCCCATCTCCGGCTTTGGGGACCTATTCCCAGCAGCTGGGGCTGGATTGACATTTGGGAAAGGGAGGTGGGGGCTGCATTTTGTATCGGGGCGCACACGGGCCTGCCTGAAGTGCAGGTGCCCAGCTCCACGCAGGACCCGAGCCGGCCCCTGCTGCCCAGTGGGCCACCTGCATGTCTGCATGTTGCTGTCCCCAGGCCTCCCGTGGGCACAGGGATCTTCCCCAGAAATAGGCACCATTAAAGCAATAAGGAGACCGGGTGCGCCTCCTGCCCCAACCATACTCTACACGGAGGCTGTGTCTCATCATGCAGCAAGTGGCCAGTGTGGCACCCACCTTCGTGGCCCTGAGGCCAGGCCACAGGAGTGGCCCTGTCGGCTTCCTCTTAGTCTTCCCGTGTCACACACACCATCTTTTACTGCCAGCAAGCGACTGGGGTCTCTCCTTCTTCCTCTAGCCGCTCCTGACTTGGGGGAATTGGGCACAAAGACCAAAGGGACAGAAATTCTGGAAACATCCCCCAGAAAGCTAATGTAGAGACCAGCACTCCAAAATGGCATGTTGTCGACCCTTGCCCTGCATGGTTCATGTCATCATCCCTCACAACCCTCATGTCTCTGGGAGGTGAAGTGACTTGCCGGAGCTCACAATGTTGCGGGAAGGGATGTGGGGGTGGGTATGGGGCGACCCTGAACCCCGACCTGAGTCCGGGGCTGGGCGCTGGCCTTGCCGGGCAGGTTCTCTCTGGGCACAGCTGGCTGCCACCTTTGCTCTGCCCGCCCCATGCAGCAGGAGGGCACCGAGCTGATTGCGGGCTGGTCTCCATGGCAACAGCTGATGAGTCTGCATCAGGAGGTGGCAGGGACTGCAGGGGACAGGGCGGGAGCTGCAGGGTGGGGGTAGGGCTGGGAGAGCTGCCCATCTCCCAGCAGCCCTTTGCAAGAGGCTCGAGGTCCCATCTCAGTCCTGTCTGTTGGGTCCCGGTCTCTGGGGCGGGGTTTTGCTCTGCGCTGGGGAGATCTGCTCATTACATGTGTCCGTCGTGGACATTTCCGTGTGCTGGGCACTGGGCACGCTACCACTCGGAGCTGTCTTGGCTCTGAGAGATCATACACCCTGTGGGGCAGGTAATCGGGGAACCCTAGTCCACTGCGATCGGTGCCATGGGAGTGGACGTTTGGGATGTGATGTAAGCCCACAGCAGAGGCACCCAGGCCATACTTGGGAACAAGAAAGGTATCCAGGAGAGAAGAATGTCTCCATGGCTTCCTGAATGATAGGGCAAGAGATCCCTGCAGAGGGAAGAGTGGGAGGGAGGGGCAGAGACAGAGAGCCTGGGGTCTGCAGGGTCCTGAGTGCCCAGAGCCTGGAGCTTGGTGAGGGAGGACGTGCGGAGAGGGGAATCTGGCCTGTGTTGGGGTCCAGATTAGGAAGGAAGGGGGTCTGCTCCAGGCTGGGGCCTGGGTCTTCACAGGACCCTGAATTGAGCTGTGATCCCCAGACCTGACCTGGGGTCCCTGAACAGGTGGGTCTCCGAGGGCGCAGCCAGGCTTCTGACTCAGGAGGCTCACCCTGGGAGAATTTCCTGACCTTGAGGGGGGCAGTGCCCTGAGTGGCTGCCAGGACCCTGGGACGGCCCAGGGGAGAAAGCCCTGCTGGGGGCCTCTGGGGTGAGGTCAACTCTCTGCTCTTTTGTGGACGTGTCTGAGCCGCGGCACAGCTCAGGGTGCAGGTCCCGGAGCAGGGCCCCGGCTGGGCACTCCGGGTCTTTAAGACCCTCAGGGGCGACTGGGCTCAGCTCCAACCCCGGCTGCCGCAGCTGGAAACACTGGCCACAGCCAAGGGCGCGTCTGGTTAGAGGAAGAATCTGGAGCCTTATTCCTTCCTGTAGGGGCCTGTCTCCCGCATCCCTGTGATCTAAAGGCAGCACTAGCCCGGGCTGCTCTGATGCTGGATGGAAAGAAGCCAGCGATGCCGGTCCCCAAAGGCCTCTGCGATTAGACAAATGGAGGCCTGGAAGGTTCTTTGGCTGAACACTAGAAAAACAGCTTACATCACCCGGCCTGAAGAAACAGGCAGGAAATCCCCTTGTTCCTGGGAGAGGAGAAGCCCGCCCGCGAAGAGACTGGGCTCCCCAGGGGCCCGGGGTGGGGGGTGAGCTGGCCTGGAGGGCGGGCTGGTGAAGGTGAGGGGGCCGGGACGGAGGAGGAAGTGTGGGAACAGGACCCCCTGGGCCATGAGGCACCTGTGACCCGTGTGATCTGTTGGGCAGCCACCAGCCAGTCAGGTGCCAGGTTCTAAGGAGAGCGGCCGGTGAGCACAGTGAGCTCCTACTTCCTGGGGCTTCCTGTCCCTGCTCTGCTCTCTCGCTTCCTCCCTCCCCCCCTCCCCTCGTGCACACTTGTGTGCACACACACTTACACTCACTTGAGCACAGCCGCATGGACACAGATCCCCGCATGTGTACTCACATCTGCACACACGTGCACACACACACTTGCACCTCCCTGTATTCGTGTCCCCAGTCCCCACCCCCTTCTCCCTGTGATTCCCCACCTGTTCCCCCAGCCCCCTGGAAGGGTCGTGGCCAGGTCCCCCATCCGTCTGTCCACCTGTCTGTCTGCTCTCAGTGCAGGGAGGCTTCGTGAGGACTGGCTGCTGTCTGGGCTGTGTTGCTGCTGCTGAACGGAAGTCACCCAGGGGCAGAGACGGCGGGGGTGGGGGGTAGGGGGACGGGGGTGAACCACATTGTCACTCAGGGTGCTGTAGCCCCTGCCCTGGCCCGGCAGACGGGGGGATCGGGGTGGGGGTGCAGGAAGGCCATTGTCCTGAGACAGTCTTAGAGGCGGGAGTGAGATGCTGGGACCAGGAGCACGTCAAGTCCCTTTTCAGTCTCAAGGGCAGAGCCAGGCCACCACGCTCCAGGAGAATGGAAAGCCCATGTCCCCCCAGGCTGGGCCTGCTGGCAGCGGGCTCCTATTGCTCCCTGTCCCCCCTCGGCCTTGCTCCCTTCTTGGGCTCATCCTCTGGGCCTTCACATGGACTCTGGTGGACTGATGACCCCGGCCTGACTCCCAGAGGGCCTGCCCCCAGCGAGGCACAGGCCACCATGCAGCATGGGTGTAAGTGGCACCCGTGGAGCTGTGCAGAGTGGGGTGACCCTGGGGCAGCAGCTCAACCCGTTCCCACAGCTCGCTTTGGTTCTTCCGCCAAGCTCTGCCTGTCACAGTGGCGGGGGCCCAGGGCTCTGGGGACAGGGCGCCCCGGGAGGTTCCGCCTCCCTGGATCTGACTGTGGGGGGAAGTACTCATCTTCCATCCTTGAGCTCTACCATGGGGGCGGGGATCACCCCGTGTGGCCCGGAGCGGGGGCTCATTCAGGGCCCTGCTGAACTCCGGTCTCCGCTTGCGCATCTGTCCCCAGGTCTCTGCTGCTGTCTACCTTCCAGGCTCCAGGCACTGTTCCAAGTGCTTCACGTATGGTACCTGGTGCAGATTCAGGGAGACGGTGCTACTGCTGCCCCCAGTGTCTGGGCAGGAAAATGGGGACAATCCGAGTCACGCAGTTAACAAGTGGGAAGCCACTCGATTTGATTCGAACCCAGGCAAGCTGGCTCCAGACCCCATGCTTAACCACTGGGCCATCCAGCCTTTCTTACCTCCAGGCTGACCTGCACCACACCCTCCATTATTTCCATGGAGATAAGCTCCCTCCACCTTGTAGGCACTTTGGCCCAGACCCCTGCCTTGCATGGTGGGCAGCCAGCCCCCTCTCTAGGAAGGGGTGGGGACCTGTGGTGGCTCTTCTGTAGCCCACTCCTTTGTAGACAGGGGACCTGGTGTTTTCATGTGGGTGAGGATCGGTCCAGTCCAGAAGGTCAATCCAGAGGGCTGCCCAGTTGGGGTCCTGGGGGGGTCCATGGCAGGTGCCCAGTTGTCCCTTTCTTTTTTTCAGAGTATTTTTATTTATTCATGAGAGACCCGGAGAGAGAGAGAGGCAGAGACACAGGCAGAGGGAGAAGCAGGCTTCATGCAGGGAGCCCATTGAGGGACTCGATCCCTGGACCCGGAATCACGCCTTGAACCAAAGGCAGATGCTCAGCCACTGAGCACCCAGGCGCCCCTCAACTGGCCCTTTCAGAGGGCAGTGGGGCCCATGGCCAGGTGCCAGGTGGAAAGGAGGAGGCAGTAGCGGCTTGTCTCTGGGTAGAGAAGAAGCACACTTCGTGGAGACTTAGACTGTCCGGGGCCCTAGTGTGACCACATCCAGTGCCCGCAGGGACCCAGCAGCAGGTGCTGGTCTCCCGTGGTCCTGAGCTCACCTGGTGCCACGGGGCCGGATGCCCACCCTGACCCACTGCCCGCCTCTGCAGGGAGGAGAGAGGGGGAGGTCCGTCTCCCAGCTGCTGGGCTTTGAAAGGAAGAGCCTCTGGCGGGTTAACCCATCGCTGCACACGAGACATCTTTCCTGAGCCTCATTTTCTGTCTTTTTCATGCTAACTTTCCCACCATTAAAGAGCATTTTTAAAAAGAAGACAAAAAAAAAAAAAAAAAAAGGGAGAGAGAACCAGATGAAAGGGAGAACAGGGCACCTGGAATCCTTTTCAGCAGCTTGCGGCTGCTGGGGGTCTGCGCTGAGTGGCAGGAGAGTGGAGGATGCCACGGGGGCGAGGTGTCGTGACAAACCTGAGTGTGTGCTGAGCCCGGAGCGGAGAAGGAGAGGTGGCGCGCGCCGTCCGGCCCGACGCTGTGCCCGCAGCCCGGCCCTGTGACCGGCCCACGAAGGCGCTCAGTGACTGTTGAATGCATGAAACAGAGGACGTCACCCATCACCGAGGGAGAGTGATTGCATTCTTGGGGGGGGCGGGGGTGGCACACCTCCTCCTCCGAGGGCTGCTGGGGCTGAGAAAGGCTCAGGGTTTCACGCTCCTGAGCCACCTGCCGCGTGGGACCCGACTGTTTGGGGCAAGGGGTCCGGGTGTCTTCCCCTCCAAGCCCCAAGTGGTACCCGAGGAGTCCACGGGTTTCTCCAAATCAGAGTCTGGTCGGTGTGGCTCCCAGAAATGCCCCCGGAGCCCCAGGCAAGGACCCAGGTCACTGATTCTGGAGGAAAAGCCTGGCTCTGCCGGCGCCCCCTTCACACACACACATGCACGCGGGACTTTCTCGCTATCGGCATATTTGTCACACTTACTCCATTTCTCCTCTGGCTCCGTGACACAAGGTGAGCTGAAGGAGAGCTGTTTGGGTGAGGATTATGAAGGCACGGGTGCCATGGAAACCACCGATCAGCCCGAAAGCCGCCTCCATCAGGAGCCCGCTCCCCCGCTCTCGGTCGGCCACGTGGACCCTCTCCCCGCACCATGTGTGATTTTATTTGTTTCCCCCCTTTCTGTGTCTCGGGCCCCCTTTCCCCTGCCCTCCCGGGTTGTGCACAGTCCTGCGCGGGACCCTGCCTGGCGAGGGGGGTGCGGGGGGCAGCGGAGTAAGGTTGCTCATGATTCTTTTTTTTCCCTATACGTTCTGATGTTTCCAGCCTCATTTTCTGGTGCTCGCTCCTCCACCCCAGGAGGTGGCACGGATTTCCAGCTACAGATGTTGGAGGCGGAAAATGAGATTATGATAAACAGAGAGGGTGCCGCGGTGTCTGGCGGGTGCGCGAGGAACGGCCATCGTCTTTGGCCACAGAAGCAGCCCTCGATGCACCTGCACATCTCAGAGGCCGCACCGTGGCCAAGGGCTGGGTGGGCTCTCGGGGAAGGGGGGGGGCGGTTGGAGCCACCCTGGGTGGTGCCGAGATTCACAGCCCGGAGGGCGGCCTCGAACTTCCGGAGCCGCTTTAATGTCCGTGTGTGGTGTCCAGTGAGGGAGGCTGTGAGCCCCTGGGCCCCCACCTCCTCCTCCCGTTACTAGGGAGAGTCCTAGTAATCATCCTTGCCTCCGTCTCTCCCCTGGTGCTTTGTGTAGGCTTCATTTTATTTACTTCCAGCAATAGCCCCAAAGCCTTGGCAGGTCTGGGATCATTAGCCCCACTTCAGAGAGGTGGAGACTGAGGCCCAGGAGCTGAAGCGGGGTGCTGGTGTGCTGCTCCTGTCCCCATCGCCGTCCCCTGTAGATCCCCCGTGGGGGCTGTGGGCGGGCTCTCTGGGGGGCTCAGGGCCCCGACCTGGAGAAAGAAACCTGCTAAGTGGTGAGGGGCGGGGAGCAGGTCTCCTCCTCCTCCTCCCCCCCCTCCTCCTTTGGTCAGCTTCCCCAAGGAGGAGCTTCTAAACACTGTGTCCTGCACACGCAGGTGCACACACACACCCCCGTTCACGCTCTCTCCCTTTGGGTTGGGGTCTAGCCCCCGCGAAAGCGTGAACCTTGTCCCGGCGAAGTCGCTGAAGGGATCCCCTTAGCTGCTGATTCCGCGAGCTGATGCGGCTCAGGGGCGGTTCGGGGAACCTGGCCACCCCGCAGCCCCCAGGACCTGGCTCACGAGGCCGGCGGCGGGGACTGGCCGCTGATGACTGCGGTGGGGGCTGCGCATGTCCCGGGCGGGCTCCTCCGGGTGCGAGGGGCAGTTCTGCCCAGGGGTGTCCCCAGACGGTCATTTCAGGGGGAGGAAGTAGCAGCGGCCCGTTTTCTCAAAGAATAGACCCAGAGCTGGCACCACGCGCCTTGGTGGTCAGGGGCACGGTGAGGAGCAAGTCCGGGGGACGGTGGAGGCCTCATCTCAACGGACCTCTCTTTTTTCACATTTTAAAGATTTTATTTATTTGAGAGAGAGAGAGAGCACAAGCAGAGGCAGGAGCAGAGGGAGAGGGGGAAGAGACTCCCTGCTGAGCAGGGAGCCCGATGTGGGGCCTGATCCCAGGGCCCTGAGATTGTGACCTGAGCCGAAGGCAGAGGCTTCACAGAATGAGCCCCCAGGTGCCCACGGTGGGACCTCTGTGCCACGGGACGGGACGTGGCTGGCCCTCAGCGAGTCCCTCTCCTTGTTCTCCTCCTCCTGTCCGTTCCCTTCCGGGCCTCTGACCCTTTCTCTTCATCGCCCCCCACCCCTGCTTTGTCCTCGACTCTCTTCTCCCCACCCTCCACCTGACCTAGAGGTCACGTCCACCCTGTCGTGCTGATGCCTCATTCGGGCTGAGGACCTGAGGGCCGGCCCGAGCCTTCAACCTTCTCCCCGCGTTCCTGAGAATGAAGAATGAAGACTCCGAGCAAGCAAGTGAATGAATCTTGCTCGTCCCACCCGGGAGGGGGGACTCGCTTCTTTCCCGAGGCTCGGTCTCCTCGTGCAGTCCCCAGCTTGGTGAACAGACCCACGTCATGGCCCTGGGCTTCCGACCCCCCCAGGGTCCCTCCCACCAGCTTTCCTGGATCATACAACCCGCTCTACTTGGGTAAGCAGGAAAGAGACACCCAGGGGTCGTTAAAAAAAAAATAAAAGTGAAGAGTGTCCATGTCTCGAGGGTTTTGCTTCTTTAGAGGGAAAGCGGATAGGTGGTTGTTTAAAGCAGAGTTCTGGGAGCAGTCCCAGCTTAATTGGAAAACCGCATTCAGACTGGCTGGAGAGGCCTCAGGAATGGCAAACAGCTTCTCCTTGCTCAGAGGAATTTTCTGGAAACCATAATGGCCGTTTTTCCCAACCACAGGCTGGTCTCTCTGGCAGAATGAGCGTGAGTCTGTGGTCAGGGTGGCCAGGCTGGAGCCAGCCTGGATGCTTCCACAGTCTGAGCTTCCCCCGTCCTGGGGATCGGAGGCTGGGGTTTCGGGGGAGCGTGTGGCTCCCAGGAGCTGCCGCACGGTGGGGTCCCCGTGGGCAGCAGCGTGGTGGGACCCTCGGCAGCTGCCGGCTGCCCCAGGATGGCTTCCAGGCGAACGGGCAGGCCTGTGACTGCCGAGTGCAGGCCGGGGTGGGCGCTTCGCAGCGTGTCCCGGTTAGTCCGACGCGACATTCGGTGATCCTTTCCATTTGTCATAAGAAGAAACAGGCCGGGGTGGTGAGGAATGTGCCCAAGATGTCACAGAGGATGTGCTGGGTCCGCCCAGGTCTGACTCCACGCCCAGCCCTGGGCGCTGCCTGTCTGGCGCAGCCCTCTGACCGGGAGGCGGGCCCCAAGCCAGGCCTCGGAGCGCGGGCCAGGCGCTGGGGGCCCCGAGGGGACAGGGAGCACGGGGACATCCCGCCCACGAGGCTGCGCTGGGTCTCCCCCCACATGCTGCGTGCCCCCCTCCGCCCCACCTGTCCTCAAGGGGTGGGCTGGACAGATCGGGACTTGGCTGCTGAAGCCAGGATGGGCCAGGAAACGAGGGTGTGGGCTCTGGACCCATCCACGGGGAGGGCGGTGACACCGGCAGAGGCGGGCGCCTCGGTGGGGCCCGGAGGTTTGAGTGCCATTGGCCGTGCCCCGTGAGGCTGGGGGGCGGTGCTGGAGTCCTGTCTTCTGGATATTTCGTAGAAATGCAGCCGTCGGAGAGAGGGTGCGGCTTCACCAGCCAGCGGTCAGGTGCTTCCTGGAATATTAGAAATACCGGGTGTGCCCGACGCACTTACACTTTTTACTCATTTGTGTAATTGTTTTACTTAAGCAATGGCTGCTTATTTATGAGCTGGAAGCAAAAATCATGCACAAGTAAGAGTAAGGCTTGCAAGAAATATGATGTGGGTAATTAAAAAAAAAAACCTTTTTGGGTGTGTCTCTGTAAGATAAAGACCTGTTAATTAATTAATTAATTAGGAAGGGAGATGGGGGTGAGGGGCAGAGGGATAGAGAGAACCTTAAGCTCTGTGCTGGGGACTCTGAAGTCCATCTCACGACCCTGAGATCACGACCTGAGCCAAAATCAAGAGTCAGATGCTTAACTGACTGAGCCACCCAGGTGCCCTTGTGGTTATCCTTTTTTATTAATTAAAAAAAGATTTTTTAAGGACTCCTGGGTGGTTCAGCGGTTTAGCGTCTGCCTTAGGCCCAGGGGTGATCCCGGGGTCCTGGGATGGAGTCCCGTGTGGGTCTCCCCATTCAGCGGAGAGCCTGCCTCCCCCTCTGCCCCTACCCCCACTCCTGCTCTCTCTCTCTCTCTCTCTCTCTCTCTTTCTCTCTCTCAAATGAATAAATAACCTTTTTTAAAAAGATTTGTTTATTTATTCATGAGAAACACAGATACAGGCAGACGGAGAAGCAGGTTCCATGCAGAGAGCCCGATGTAGGACTCGATCCCAGGACCCTGGGATCACGTCCTGAGCCAAAGGCAGACGCTCAACCCACTGAGCCACCCAGGAATCCCTCTGGTTATGATTTTTTTTTTTTTTGGTTATGATTTTTAAAGCGGTCTTTATCTGGGGCGCCTGGGTGGCTCAGTTGATTAAGCATCTGACTGACGGGGAACCTGCTTCTCCGTCTCCCTCTGCCCCTCCTCGTGCTCGTGCACTTTCTCTCTCTAAAATAAATAAATAGGAGCACCTGGGTGAATAATAATAAATAATAAATAATGAATAAATAAATAAAATCTTAAAAAAAAGAAATACTGAAAAAAATAATAAAAATAATAAAATTCATAAGCCCAGCCCCTGATCACGGCAGACAGGGCTCATGTTGCCACCCCACTGTTAAGTTACAGACTGTGACTTTCCCTTTGACCCTGGAGGGCTGCAGAGCCTTGAAAAAAACAGCAGCTTACAGCCACACCTTCCAGTATCCTCACCAAGTGCCCGGACCTGGACCAAACCCCTTGGGTTAACTCCTTTATGCGTCCCCACAAACCTATGACACAGGCACTAAGGTTGTACCCATTTCATGGGTAGGGAAACTGAGGCATGAAGAAGTGACTTACCCACAGTGGCCCTGGTGTGGGCTTCCTAGCAGAGCGTGAGGTGGGGCAGCAGGAGAGGAACCGGCCTCCCAAAGGAGGCTGGAGGCACCCAGAGAGCACGGCCCGGGATGGATTTCCGGGGCCATCACCGAGTCCTGGCAAGTGTCCAGCAAGGAGTTCCCCTGTCATTGGGTTTTATGAAATTTGTAAGAGTAAGATATTTTTATGTTCTTTCCGGAAAGCGTCCCTGCATATGTATAGGCATGAAGCTCCGTGACCCTGGATCCCCCTGGATTTCCCAGTGCAGCAGGCCGCCCCACTGCCTAGGCAGGAGTCTGAGAAGCTGGCCCAGGGGCCTCTTCGCTTCCCCGTCTTCGGGAACCTCGGCCCAGGGCGTCCGCCTCCGCCTTGTCCTGGGTGGGCCAACCAGCTCTGACCCGGGTTGTAGGGGTGCTGGGCCCCTCCCGGCGCGCAGGTAGACGGTGGGGGTGGTGGGGGCCAGGTCTTATTTGACCGAGACCGAGAGCGAGCGAGCAAGAGCATAAGAAGGAGGAGCAGCGGGTAGACGGAGAGGGAGAAGCAGGCTCCCCACTGGGCAGGGAGCCTGATGACGGGGGACTGGATCCCAGGGCTCCGGGATCGTGACCTGAGCTGAAGGCAGACGCTTCCCCCACGAAGCCCCCCAGGCGTCCCCCTAAATTGCTTCGTAAAGTGTCTGTGACATTTCCCTTCCCGCCAATCATTTAAAGATATGTCCCCCCCTTTTCTATTTCACGCATCTCCCCACCGTCTCCCCTCCAGCAACCACCAGTTTGTGCTCTACTTAGGAGTCTGGTTTTGTTTTGTTTAACCCTCTTTTCCTTTGCTCATTTGTTTTTAAAGTTCCACATAAGAGCGAAATCATGTGGTATTTGTCTTTCTGTCTGCCTGACTCGTTTCCCTCAGCATTGGACCCTCTAGGTCCATCCGTGTTGTTGCAAATGGCAAGATTTCCTCTTCTTTACGGCTGAGTAATACTCCAGCGTGTCTCTAGACACCACATCCTCGTTATCCACTCGCCAGTTGATGGACACCTGAGCTGCTTCCCTATCCTCGCTGTGGTAGGTGATACTGGAATAAACACAGAGGTGCACCTATCTTTTCTTTTATTTTTTTTCACATGTCTTTTCAAATTAGTTTTTTTTGTTTCCTTTGGGCAAATATACCCAGTAGTGGAATTACTAGATCATACGTATTTCTTTTTTTTTTTTTTTTAATATTTTACTTATTTATTCATGAGAGACACAGAGAGAGAGGCAGAGACACAGGCAGAGGGAGAAGCAGGCTCCATGCAGGGAGCCCGATGCGGGACTCGATCCTGAGACCCCGGGATCACGCCCTGAGCCAAAGGCAGGCAGGTGCTCAACCACGGAGCCATCCAGGCGCCCCTAGGTCATATGTATTGTATTTCTGTTTTAATTTTTTTTATTTTTAATTTTTTAATTTTAATTTTAATTTTTTCTGTTTTTAATTTTTTAACAGCTCCCCTCCATACTGTTTCCCAAAGTGGCTGCACCAGCAGCACCGGTTCCCGTTTCTCCATATCCTCACCAACACTTGTTATTTCTTGTGTTTTTGATTCTAGCCATTAGGACAGGTGTAAAGTGATATGTCACCGTGGCTTTAATTTGCATTTCCCTGACGGTTAGTGATGCGGAGCATCTTTTCATGTGCTGTTGGCCATTTGTGCATCTTCTTTGGAAAAATGTCTCCTCACATCCTCTGCTCATTTTTAAACCGGATTATTTGTTTTTTGATGTCGAGTTGTGTTAAGTTCTTTGTATATTTTCGATGTTAACCTCTTATCAGACACGTCGCTTGCAAATATCTTCTCCCCTTCAGTAGCTTGCCTTTTTGTCCTGTGGATGGTTTCCTGCTGTACATGTGAAGAGATACTTGAACAGAGAAGAGCTTGACCCATTTCCTGAAAGACCCTTTGTCCTTTGGAGATTGCCGGGAAACAGAATGCAGGGGAGAGCCTCTGAGCAGGGATTTACATCAGGGGACAGAGCGGGTGGCAGCCCAGGTGGGAACTGTGTCTCTTCTGTCACCGTGGCCTGCAGCTCTTTTCCGGGTCCACCAGATCACACGACAAGGTGGCAATCATTTATCCAAAATGATGCCCTTCAGGGTGGTGGGGGCTGGTTATTGATCCCAAGAGCCATGAAGACTTCTCTGATGATGTGTTGTAAACTCCCACCACCCTTGGACTGGCTCACTGTTAAGCAGCCAAGACTTCATTCATTCATTCATTCATTCATTCAGTATTTACTCAACTGTACTGGGCGCCAGGGGCACCTGGAGTCCACAGGAAGATGGGGAGGCTCCCCGGAGGCAGAGATGGTCCAGCTGGCTTCTGCAGGAGTAGAGGGGTTGCCTGGGAGAGGAAGCTCAATGGTGGGGGCGGCACGCGTGTTCAAGACACAAGGCCCGAGAGCTGCCCTCGTGGTGGCTGGGAGAGGGCGGGCAGGCACAAGTTTTGGCAGAGCCGTGTGTGGTTGGAGGGTGACGGGTGTGAGCGGGAGCTCCGCGTTGTGACATGAGCGAGGGGTTTCTGAGGATGGGCTCTGCAGGCGGGGTGGCTGGCTGCAGGGGTGAGGCGAGCAGAGACCTTGAAGGGGTTTGGGCAGAGTGCAGGGGCCATTCTGGAGGAAAGGGAGCCAATCGACTGATCCGGAGGAAGTGTGCTTGTCCGGGTGAGCATCTCTACAAGGACGTCCTCTGCAACAGCCTGGCACCATGGGGCACAGCTTCGTCCTCTTTGGCGAGGACACAGGGCTCCTGCAAAGTGGTGGCTGTGGGGAGGAGCAGGACGGGGAGCCCGTGTCCTTTGCCCGGAGTGATTCCCCTGGTTTCGGGCTCTGCCACGCTGGGCGCCGGCCTGGCTTGGGTTGCAGGAGCAGAACCAGGATGCGGGCACCTGGGCGGGCAGGTGCCTCCCCCACCGCCCGCTGCTACCTGTGCGCACCTTCACCTGCTTGCAGAAGGACGAGGGCTTGGGGCAGTCCGAGCTGGGACCGCCAAGTCAGGGCACGTGCTCAGAGACGAAACCCCGGGTTTGAAGTCTGTTTACGCTAACAAATTAATCTCTCTGATGCCGGGAGAAGACGTGGAACAAAGAGCCGGCTCTGAATTCCAAGCGCTCGCCCGCAGTTATCAATCTTTCCCGTGCAGACTCTGGGCTCGGGCCATGCATCCTCCGTGCGGGACCTTCCCACCGGGTTTGTGGACACATAATTCATTAGATTTAATTAGCTGATCACACAGTCCCCTCCCAGATGCTACATCCTTCGTAAAGTCCAGCCTGGTTGTTGGATGAAGGGGGAAATGCAGTGGGATCTGTGGCAGCAGCGGGCTGGGACTGTCATCGCTGACACCAGGCCTTGTGGGTGCGGATGACTTTGCTCTCACCAGCAGTTTCGAGGGTGGCAGCCAGGGCCCTGTGGTCACTGCGCCACTAGATGCGGCGCGTGTGGAGGGAAATACTTGCACGGGGTTCAGGATCCCCGGGTCCTTGGCCTGCTCTGCCCCCCACCAGTTCTGTGACTTGAGTTGACATTTTCATGCCTCCTTCTTCTCATCAGTCACCTGGGACACTGTTATGGGCTGGATTGTGTCCCCCCAAATCCGAGTCAGGGGCAGAAAGCTGTGTGATCCCTGCATGAAGAAGGAGGGCCTCTCTATATGCCATGGGCCTAAGCCACCTCCCTTCCTTCCACTCAGGACGCTGGATTCCCGACGAAGGGCATTTGTCCAGGTGTCACTGTGCCAGCAAGCGGGGCCCCTGCTGCCCATCCCACAGACACCGACCTCTCCAGCTGCCCACAGTGTGGGCTGAGTTAAAGGGGCGCAGATAACAGGGCTCGGCTGGGGATCTGGGCTTGTGTCCACAGGGCGGGGAGAGACCCCAAACCTCCCAAACCCAGCACCAGCGACTCTGATGTGAGGTAGATGTGGCCGGACGAGCGAGCGTCCCGTGTCATGTCCTGTGTCGGCCCAGAGCGCCTCAGGGAGCAGCAGTCTTTGGAGTGACGTGGAATCCACTACCCATCAGTCGGCACTTCCCCCAGTTCCTTTCTCCTGGAAAGCTGGATCCTACTAGCCTTGCTCTTTTTTTAATTTTTAAAAAAGATTTTATTTATTTGTATAGGTGCTGCTGAAGCGAGCATGAAGGATTTTATTTATTTGAAAGAGAGAGAGAAAGCATGCCCAAGTGGGGAGGCGGGGCAGAGGGAGAAGCAGACTCCCCCCCCTCCAGCCCCCTGATGTGGGACTCGATCCCAGGACCCTGAGATCATGACCTGAGTTGAAGGCAGAGGCTCAACCCACTGAGCCACTCAGGCACCCTGCCTGCTGTTGCCCTATGGGGTCATTTATTTTTCCGCCTGCCCGTCTGGGTGCTGCTTGGTGACTTTCCCAGCAGCTACTTAAGGAACTACCCTTCAGGAGGACCCCACCCCCTGAGGCGCACACAGCCCCTCTGGGTCCCAGAGCGTCTCTCCACCAGCCCGTTGGGGTTCAGGCCACCATCTGATATGCCAGTGCCCTTCGCTCTCCCCTCTGGCCTCATTAGGTTTTGGAGGTCCCCCTGTATCCATTTCTGGGCTGCCCACGACTGCCGGCTTCCCCTAACAGGCAGCCACTTTCCAAGGCCACCCTGCCAGGAGCATGTCTTGGCTTTGCTGCTTCAGCAGGGCGAGGGACAGGAGGCTGGCTGTGTGCAGAGAGGGGTTCTCCTGCATGTCAGTGCTAGGTGCCAGCTGCTTGTCCCCAGGGTCCCAGGACGGGACGCTGAGCAGCAGGAAGGAGAGGGAGGTCCCCCGGACATGCTGTCTGCTTGGCCCCTGGGCCTCCAGGAACTTGAACAGAACGGGCAGTTGTGTCGGCCCCCAGCTGGATGGCGGGGCGTGGGGACACGTGACCACACTCTGCTTCTGTGGCTTCCTGCACAAGCCGAGTGCGAGGTGGGCCACCAGCTAGGCCAGAGACCTTGGGTGGACCCTTCCTTCTCTGGGCCTCAGTTTACTCAGCTGGGAAATGAGGGGCTGGCTTCCATCCCTGCTCCCAATCTCAAGAGCCCCGGAGACTGTGGATCTCATCCCACTCTGCAGGCTCGAGTTCCTTTCTGTTTAGAGTTTCTTGGTGCTGCCTTGGAAACTGAGCCAAGGTCACCTTCCCAGCCAGAGTCCTGAGGGGGTACACTGCTCAGTGCCTCTCGCTGTGCTGGCCCCCAGGTCACCACTGTTTTCAAATGTAGGTTTTATTGTTACTCAAGTAGGGTGAGCGCCGAACACAGGGGTTGGAAGATGGTTTGAGACTCAGAGATCCCAAGAGGGGGTGGCACCCCATGCCCTGCAGGGCCACAGGGGTAGCGCCTTGGTGGGTTGATCACAGGGTGGAGGGACAGAGGGGAAGGCGTGGGCGAGGCGGGGCAAGTGGGCTTGGGATTGGCTGGCTGGGATCATGCCGGTGGACTCCAGGGTGGAGCCCCAAGAGGTTGTCGTCTGGTCCCCGGCCCTGGGGTGATGAGGACAGGGGAGTATTGGCCTGTGAGACCCCGTGAGACCCTGAGAGGGCCTATAAAGGGCCTGGTTGGGGTGCGGGGGCTCTGGGTTGGTTTGATTATGAAAGACAGGGCTCCCTGGGAGCAGGGTGGTCTCTCTGGTTGTTCGCCAGCCCTGGGAGGGGCCTGGGGCCCCTGCACATCGAGAACATAGAACAGGACAGAGCTACTTCGGACACAGAGCAAAATGTGTGCTGCATGTCATTTGTCATCTTTTTTTTTTTAAATGAGTAGACTTTATTTTTTAGAGCGTTTCGGGAATTGAGCAGAAAGTGCAGGTTCCCACATACCTCCCTTTCCATTCCCCCCCCACGCACACATGCACACGCTTTCTCCTATTATCAACATCTTACACGAGGCTGACACATTTGTTATAATTGAACCAACGTTGATACACTGTGATTAGCCAGGGTGCTCGGTTTACACAGGTTATCTTGGGGCTGCGCATTCAGGGGCTTGGACAAGTGTATAATGACATGCCTCCGCCACCGTAGTGCCAGTGCCGCACGGAGTAGTTCCTCTGCCCTAAAACCCTCCATGCTCCTCCTATCCTCCCTCCCTCCCCCATCCCTTTCCTGTCTCCTAGCTCCGCCTTTTCCAGAATGTCTGCAGCTGGAATCCTACAGCTTCTCAGACTGACTTCTCTCCCTTTACTGATGTGCATTTAAGGCTCCTCCGTGTCTTTTCACGGCTCGATAGCTCATTTCTCTCTTTCTCTCTTTTTTTCCCCCGATAGCTCGTTTCTTTATAGCACTGAATAATATGCCGTCGTCTGCATGGACCACAGTTTAAATATGATGTTTATCCCCCGTCAGGATAAAGGCCGCGGGCTCCATGGTAAGGGCCGGGCTCGCAGGCGAGGATCACAGGAGGCAGGAGCCACTCCTGGGCTTGCGGGATCGGGGGTGGCCGTGGGGGGTTTGTGGGTGTCCTCCTCGTGGGCTCTGTCTCAGGGAAGCCTTTCAGAAGGGGCTGTCGCCTCCTCCAGCCATAGACCCGCAGGCAGGAAAATCAAGGCTGGGGGAACGGGGCTTCCCAGGTGGGCCAGTCGGGGACAAGTGGGGACACAGTCCGCATGCTCACCTGATGATCCGACAGCAGCATTGACCCAAAGAGAGAGGTGCTGCTAGGCCGGAGGGCCCAGGTCTCCCCCAGGCCCTGACCGCGGGACCCCGCCTCCCCTGGCAGCTGGGCTGGGCCTACAGAGCCCCGGGCCCGACGGCAGGCGGTGGGCTCTGGCCCTCCTTGGAGTCCCCTCCTCTGCTTTCCAGACTGGAATGAGGTCCCTCCAGTGCCTGGGATGCGGTTTGCTGCCCTTAGGCTCCTGGCTGAACAAGCCCCAGACGGGTCGTTTGCCCTCTCCTTTCCCTCAGCCAAGGCACCGTGTTGGTGGCCCAGTGAGCCCGGGATGTGTGTGTGTGTGTGTGTGTGTGTGTGTGTGTGTGCATGTGAAGAGGCTGCAGGTGCTGTGGACAGTCCCTCCCGCCAGAATGATGGATCTGGGACCCAGAGACCTATGGGGGAATCCACACTCCTGGTAAGGACAGACAAGAAGGGGGTGTCCAGCTCTGGGCATCCCCCGATTTTTCTGCCCCTCCTACTTGCAGTTTCTTTCTTTTTTTCTTTTTTTAAAGATTTTATTTATTTATTCATTAAGAGACACAGAGAGAGGCAGAGACACAGGCAGAGAGAGAAGCAGGCTCCCTGCGGGAAGCACGATGAGGGACTCGATCCAAGGACCCCGGGGTCATGACCTGAGCCAAAGGCAGACACTCCACCGCTGAGCCACCCACTTGCAGTTTCTGGAGTGGCCCCAGCTCCTGGAATCTCAAACTGTCCAAGGCAATGAGAAGGTCACCATGGAACAGTGACAACGAGCCAGAGGAAGAGTGTCCATCTCATCTCACCCATGACACCCCAATACACTGTAGAAATCACCCCAAACCCAGGCCCTTGCCCAGCCTGGTGTGCACTGGACACCTCAGAGGTCACATCGTCTCTTGGAGGCCACGGCTGTGGGACGCCATCCGGCAGCCGGCTGCCCTCTGAGCAGGCAGAGATGCTCTAAGTGAGGTTAGTCCTGGTACGTCTCCTTCCAAACCTGACTCACAGCCCTCCTCCTCCAGGCAGCCCCCACTGGGCAAACCAGACGCCCTCTACCCACCTGGGTCTGTGATGTTCTCCCCTGATATCCCTGCCCAGGTGCTGTTGGTGACCTTGTCCTGGAGGAGGGAGGGTGGGGACATGGAGAACGTGGCCGACACCTGCCTCTGAGCCCCTGTTTCCTGAGGGCAGGACCACACTGGACAGACAGGTGACAACACCCGCCCTCCCTGCCTCCACATCCGCTGTGGGCTCAGGGGAGATCAAGTCCCTGAGGGTGTCTGGCTAATGCGCCTTCTGTTTCCCCACTAGTCCCAACAGAGGAAATGAGGGTGCTGGACTGGGTCCCCAAGGCGCTTCCCATGTACCTGTCCCCACGACTGCGTGCTCCTGTGACCTCAGGCTGTGCCACGCATCCCCCGGGCCCTCCCTGCCAGGCGGGGACCACAGCAGGTGCCCGGGACAGGACAGCCGTGTCACCCTCATTAGGTTGGGAAGCAGCTCTGGTGGAGAAGACCCAAGGCTGGAACTCAGAACCCTGAGAATCTTCCGTCACCGCCTTGCTGTGCATCTTGGGGCAACTTGCTTATCCTCTCTGGGCTCATCAGTGAACAGATACAAGGGGACTAAAGAGGGCTGGTGAGCGTAACCCTTCTTCCCAGGGACGGGGAGTCCCTTCCAGGGGTGATGTGGGCAGCCCCAGCAGGAAACTGGTCTCTGGGGGATCCCTGGGAGGCTCAGAGGTTTAGCGCCTGCCTTCGGCCCAGGATGTGATCCTGGAGACCCAGGATCGAGTCCCACGTCGGGCTCCCCACATGGAGCCTGCTTCTCCCTCTGCCTGTGCCTCTGCCTCTCTCTCTCTCTCTCACATGAATAAATAAATAAAATCTCAAAAAAAAAAAAAAAAAAACCAAAAAGAAAGAAAGGAAACAGGTCCCTCCGATTCACTGTGTGTCCTGGGGAATGCACGCCTGAAGCTGGGAACTGCAGGTGCAGGCGGGTGGGGAGTGCACCCAGCCCAGGGTGAGCGTGCAGCAGCCTGAGGATTTGGAGGGAGAAGCTGGGGGATGGGGGGACCAGGCCAGAGCAGAGGCCTGTGTCCCCTTGGCCCTGCGTGGGGGGTAGGCTGAGCCATGGCTTAGTGGGCAGGGCTGGAAGTCGGGGTGACCCGAGTCGCCGACCAGGTACGGTTGGCTGTGAGTAGAATCCTAATGTTTGCCACCTAATAAGCTGTAAATAAAAGCAGCAATATCTTCATTTATCTTCATTAATGACCCCTTACTCTGTGTCGGGCCGCGTGCCATAGCCAAGGAGGCCGTGCTGACGTTACTGTCCTTCCCCAACCTGAAGACAACGGGGCCACACAGCTACTAAGCAGCCGAGCAGAAGCTGAACCCAGGCCTATCAGAGCAGAAGTTCTGGCTGCCGTAGGGCTCCACTGTCTTCTCATCCTAACCGTGCGAGGCCTGGAGGGATCTTCACTGGGCAGCTTTCTTTCAGGCCCTTAGGTGGAGGCTGAGCCCCTGAGCCCAGCTGGCTGTAGCTGCTTGGTCCCTAAAGAGGCCGCCCGGAGCTTCCCAGCTAGGAAGAGGAGAAATCTGCCCATCTGGGCCCAGCTGCTCCTGCTCCAGCATCTGGCCTGAGCCTAGCTGGTGGGCGGGCAATGCCCACTGCCAGGGTGTGAGACTCAGGTGGGTGGTGGGTGGGCAGCGGCAGCTTTCTGGCCTCTTGTATCTTTGCGGGAGCTCTCGCCAGAGGGGTCGAGCTTGGGTGGATATGTATTTTGGCATTTTTCTTTTCTTCAGAGGAAGAAATGATCGAAAGTAGTGCAGAATGGGCACAGACATGCGTGTACACAGAGGCACGCACACACATGTATGCACACACATACACATATGCACATACACGCACGCACCCCTGGGCTTGAAGGAAGAGAGGAGAAAGACCCTGGTTATTATATAAATGCCTTAAGTACCTGTCATTGCCCCGACTCTGTCTGCTGTCGCTCATACCAGTGAGCCCCTGGCCGGCGAGACCAGCTGCCCTGGGGCCGGGCATCCAAGGTGTCAGTGTCTGTGAGTCTCGGGGGCTCACCTACAGGACACGAATGCCTCCCTGGAGGAGTGGCTGCAGGGGTTCCTGGGTCACCATCCCACTCGTGGATGTGGCCACACTTGTCCATCCATTGATGGGAGGATCCAAACCCTTAAAGAGGGTCTGGGTGTCATAGGTGAGCTTCTGGGTGGACCCAGCTCTCTCCTCTGGGCTCAGAGCTTCCAAGAACATGAGCCTCTGCCTTTACTGATGTGCTCCAAGGAGTTCTCAGGGGACAGCTTGGCCTGCACATGTCCCACAGCTTGGATCATCAGAAATACCCTCCATCACCCTGAGACTTTTACCCTGACCTGGTCAGGGGACGCTGCCTGCACGTACCCCACCAGCACCCAGCTGAATGGGCAGGTGACAAGTGTCCACCACCCAGGTCCTTGGTTACAAAAAGAATTTTTAAAAATATTTTATTTATTTATTCATGGGAGACAGAGAGAGAAAGAGAGGCAGAGAAGTAGGCAGAGGGAGAAGCAGGCTCCATGCAGGGAGCCCGATGTGGGACTTGATCTTGGGACTCCAGGATCACGCCCTGAGTCAAAGGCAGACGCTTAACCGATGAGCCACCCAGGCATCCCACAAAAAGAATTTTTAACTGTACTCTAGGATCTGCTCAGAGTTTCTTCTGCAGAAGGAAAGGGTTTGGTTTTTATTTTTTATTTGGATTTGGTTTTTAAAATCAGATATCAGGGCAGGTCTTTCAGAGACAAGTTTCTGGGTAAAACATGGGGCTCAGGTCAGGGGAGGTAGATGGTGTGTGGGGGCCTGGAAGTGAGGGGGTCCCTGAAACAGGGGGAGGAAGAGCAGGGCCTTGACCAGGGAGTAGTCGCGTTGTGTGCATGTGTACACATGAGTGCACGTGTGCCTGCATCAGTATGTGCGGGCTTCAGCATGTGTATGTGGCTCCGAGTGCTTATGTTAATGTGCACATATATGTGCACATTCCAGTATATGGCTGTGTGTGCATGCATGAGCGTGCACATGTGTGGTTGTATGTGCATGAGTGTGTGCAGATGTGTGTGCACGCTCCAGTATGTGTATGTGTGTGTGTTCACATGTGTGCATGCTCCAGTGTGTGGCTTGTGTGCGCGCATGAGTGCACATGTGTGTGTGCGGGTGTGTGTGGCTGTGTGTGTTAGAGTGGCTTTCTGTTGTCACTAGCAAGGTGGGGTCCTCAGCAGTAGCGGCCTCCAAGGCCAGGCAGCCGTGTCCCTTCGGGCAGAACAAAGCACACGGGGTCTTGGGATGCAGAAGCCAAAAAACCAAACAAATAAATGAAGCGGCACAGGCTATAAATAGCTGCAGGCTCGAGGGGCTCTCGCCATCGCTCCCCCAGGGGGAGCACACGGTGGGCCCTGCCCAGGGCCGGAGCTGGTGCAGGGAGGCCGGGCCCCCCACCTTTGGTCTCCTTCTCAGATGAAACCCTCCCTCCGACCGGGACCGCGCACCGCCAGCTTCAGCCGCATCAAAGCCGCAGCCCCCCCCCCCCCCCCCCCCCCCCCGTGCGCCTCCTGCAAGGGGCAGAGGGTGGTTTGCTCCTTGGCACCCATGGGCCAGGTTTGGTCTGTTCCCCGTTCAGACCCCTACCCTCCCCCGCAAGGCGGCGCCGATCCCGGGGGTGCGCGGGGTGCAGGGCTTGGGCAGCCGCATGGGGTGCGGGCCCGGCACCTTCACTGTCTCGCTCAGCTCTTCCCTTGCTGCCGTTTCAGAGATTATCCCGAGAAAATGGTCCTCTCATCTGGCCACCCTTCCATCCACCCCATCGTCCATCTGTCCTCCCAGCCCCTATCCACTGACCCACTGGTCGATGGCTCTGAAGCACTGGTGCTAACCGGTGAGCTGTTCACCTGGGCTTTTTTCTTTCTTTCTTTCTTTCTTTCTTTCTTTCTTTCTTTCTTTCTTTCTTTCTTTCTTTCTTCTTTCTTTCTTCTTTCTTCTTTTCTTTCTTCTTTCTTTCTTTCTTTCTTCTTTCTTTTTTTTTTTCAGAGAAGGAGGCGGGTGGAGGGGCAGAAGGAGGGGGACAGAGAATCTTAAGCAGATTCCACGCCCACGAGGAACCCGACACGGGGCTCCATCTCACAACCCTGAGACCATGATGTCAGGTGAAATCAAGAGTCAGATGCTGGGGCACCTGGGTGGCTCAGTGGTTGAGCATCTGCCTTCAGCCCAGGATGTGATCCCGGGGTCCTGGCATCGAGTCCCACACCGGGCTCCCTGCAGGGAGCCTGCTTCTCCCTCTACCTATGTCTCTGCCTCTCTCTGTGTCTCTCATGAAAAAAAAAAAAAAAGAGTCAGATGCTTAACCGGCTGAGCCACCAGACTCAGCCATCACCTGGTTTCTCGATCCCACTCTGCTTGCTCTTTCATGTGGGACACAGACCTGCACCCAGGCAAGGGGCATGGAGAAAGAGCGGACCCAAGGCAGGAGAACGCTGGTTGCTCTGGGAGCTCCCGGCCAGGGCTCCACGGTGTGGATGTTTGCTTCTTTGCTTCTGGCCTCCCGCTGGCTGGCGGGGATGGAGTAGCAGTGAAGGGGCCGCACCATGGCCCCGGGGTGTGTGCACGGCCAGGTAATCCCGGGTCACTGCGGCTGGGATGCCAGGAGGGATCAACAGGACCCAACAGCGGGAACTAACAGTGGGTGATGCTCTTCATCATTCTTTAAGTGCCTGCTACGTGCTGGGCACCGCGTCCACCACTGCGCCCCGATGTCTTCACTGAATCCACTCCACAAGTCCCCTCTCTGGAGGACTGGGGGCTCAGAGGAATTAAAGCCCTTGCACCGGCCCGGGGTCGGTTCGTGGGTCCGTGCAGGTGCTGTCACCCTCATGGGCCGTGTGACTGTGGCCAAGCCTCTTAACCTCCCCAAACCCTATTTTCTCCGGCAAAAAGGAAGGATCTGCCGTGGAATCGAGGCTCCCCATCTTTCCAAGTCTGTGAACTGCATTTTAATGTCAAACGCTTTGAGGATCTTTTCACGTGCCAGTGCTTTTATTTTTAGGATTCGTTGGTCGAGAAAATTCACAATGATAAAAAGCTGCTTTGAATGCGGTAGTGGTTTAAAATCAATTTGTATTTGATTATTCACAACTGCATGTCTATGCATCTGAAAGACGCCCCGATGTGGCCGTTGTTTATTGAGTCTAGCGGGCAGGTTGGGTGTACGGATCCTGGTCTCTGTGTCAAGACTCTGCAGCCCCCAGGGGTCGGGCCATGTGCTGCCCTTGCAGGTCTATCTTTTAAATTGAGTAAAGCCATCAACCCTTGCGTCCCCACCCCTCCTGGGTCGCATTTAGAAAGGGCAAAAGTAGGGCAGTGAGCAGAGACCCTAATGGAAGTTGTTGGTTGCAAACCAGACAGGAACCCAAGGGGGAGGGGGTCTGACCGCCCCCCCAGGGCCTCCCCAGCATGGTCAGTGCCTCGTGGCCTCGGCCCCCCTGCCCACAGGATCAGAATCGTGTGGTGATCGTGCAGATGCTGACGTCCCGGGGACACTTCTCAAATGCGTTGTGGATCCCAAAAGAGAACGTGCAAAAGGCTGGGAAACAGGTCAGACCTTTCCTTTTATTCATTGTTCCTTTCTGAGATGAGATTTGGGTTGACTGCATACATCAGCATTCTGGCCTCCCTGGGGAATGAGAAGCAGAGCTCTCCTCCCACCTCCTCCCTCCCTCCCACCTCCTCCCTCCCTCCTCCCTCCCTCCGTGGCCTCCTCCTCCTCCTCCCGGCTCCCCCTCCCTGCCAAGGACTCAGCCGGTGATGCAATGCAAGGGCCGGGCAGGCCGCTCCGAGGAGGCCCTGGCGGGGCTTCCCGAGTCTGCAGAGGCCGCCTCTGGCCAGCAGCCGGCCCTGGTCCGGGAGGGAGGCCAGGCTTGCCTGGTGGTTTCAGCCCTTGGAAGGCTGCTGGTGAGCTGGAGCTCGTCTTGCACACTGTGTGTTGGATGATTTCCGGATCACGGAAACATTTTGATAAAGGAGGATTGGAAATACAGGTTTGCTTTTGCTAGATGCCCTGTTGGCACCAGAGGCTCTGAGGTGGCTGGCAGCCCTCCCTCCTGGTCTAGTTACTGCCCACGATGCTGCTTCCCCTCCCGGCTCCTGGTTCTTTTCCTTCATGTAGTCATTTATCCCTGAGAGAGTTTCCCTCTGGTGGGGGGCTGGGGGACAGTCGCTGGTGAAAAGTGAAGGTTGTGTAGGACAGAGGCAGAGGGACCAACGGGCCCCAATCTGGGTGGGGAGAGGATGTGGCTCCAACGGATCCCAGGGGACGCACGGTGAGGGGGGAGGGGAGGGCTTGCCAGCGGTGAAGCTGGAGAGATGAGCCAAGGCCCAGGGAATGCAGCGTCTGTGGGGACAGGGACACGTCCTGGGTTGCCATAGGGCAGCCCTCCGAGGCTGTGACAGTGGATTGCATGTGTCCACTTGACCAGGTCGCGGGGTGCCCACACGGCTGGTTGGACGTTACTCCTCTGTCTGCAAGGGTGTTTCTAGAAGAGGCTGGTGCAGGAATCCAGGGGCTGGGGAAAGGAGAGAGTCCTCCCCAGCGTGAGCAGGATTGTCCAACCCATCGGGGCTACAGGAGCCAGTTCCTTGACCACCAATCTCTCAGCATCTCTCTCCATCTCCATTGCCATCGCCATCCCCACCCCTACCTCCCTCCCCATCTCCCTCCCCATCTTCCTTCCTACCTCCACCTCCATCTCTCCCCATCTCCCTCTCCATCTTCATCCCCACCCCCACCTCCCTCCCTACCCCCACCTCCCTCCCCACATTCATCCCTACCCACAACCCCATCTCCCTTCCCATCTCCATCCCCACCCCCACCTCCTCCCCACCCCCACCTCTGCCCCCACATCCAGCCTCACCCTCACCTCCTCCCCCATCTCCATTCCCACCTCCATCCCCATTGCTCCATGTCCAATCTCTCCTATTTGCTGTTTCCCTGAACAGCCCTAACTAATAGGGACACTGTGCCTCACCCTCCTCTACACTGTCCTCTGAGTCCGCATGATTATTGGCAGCAGAGCGGAGCTCACTGCTTCCCCAGGCAGCCCTTCCGTGACAGTCCGCCCACCTGCTGACGAGAAAGCTCCTGACATCGCCATAACATGTTTGCTCCAGTACCACCTTGCCTCCCTGCTTCTCCCAAAGGACCTGGGGCCACGGAACTCATCATCCTATTCCTCGTGGGCAGGCCTTCAAGTTTCTGAATGCTGCCTAAGGCCCCCTGAAGGTCTTCCCTCTGCTTCTTGGGCCCCACTTCTCCTTCCAGCCTCATACGATGCCATATATGCAGACCCCTTTGGGGGGTAGCAGACCACCCACTAACTGCCCACTCACCTACTCCGTGTTGATTCTGTGCGATTCTCCCCTGGTGCCTTGGTGAGGATGAACTAGACCCAGGTGCACCCACCAGCTTTTCTCTCTTGGGCATTTGGACTGATGTTGTGAAATTGCCATTGGGTCAAACTGGGCTTTGGGGCAGAGCTGATGAAGGCAGGCGCCTCCTGCCAGGTGGCTGGGTAGCAGGGGCAGGAGGCAGCCACCAGGCAGGGGAGAGAGAGCATCGCTTGGAGGCCTGACGCTGGTTAGCCACTTCTCACCCTCCCCAGGGCCCCGCAATCTCCACCCGTGGGTACAAGGGACAAACCAGTCCGCTCCCTTGTGAAAACCCTTCCCAGCAACCAAAGCTCGGTCAGCACAGCACTCCCACCCTTTCTTCTTCCCCGTCCTCCCCTCTGCCTCCCTCGCCACCACCAACGGGGGCAAGCTCTGATTTGTTAGCATCTCTTGAAATCAGGGGCCCAGGTGCAGGAGGACAGCCCATCTCGGGGATCCCGCAGCGCAGCACACACGACTTGCAGGAGAGCGTGGGCCACAGCAGGGCCCTGGCTCCTGAGCCCTGGCGGGGAGCCCTCCTCTTTGTGGGGCCTCCCTGCACAGGTGCCAACCGGGGCCACCCATTCCAGCCCAGGGTGCCAAGTCTGTTCCCTCCCTGTCCCTGCCCCAGCAGCCCGGAGCCTGTGGAGTTCCTCTAGTTTCTAAGAATGCCCCTTTCCTCCTCGTAGGGCTCCCTCAAGGCAGCCACCGCCCGCCACCCCGCTGTTCCTCTCACGGTAGTCAGGGCCACTACTGCTGCCAGGGCCGTGACGTCCACGGGCACCCCCTCCCCACCCTGCGGCCTTGGGGGTCTCCAGCACTTGTTTCCCTTGTCCCAGATCCAGGGAGTCGCCGACTCAGGGGGCGGGGAGGGTGGTGTGGACCGCACCACCTGGAGCGGTTGTGCCCTATCACAGAAGGCTGCAGGTTCCAAAGACCAGAAACGTGCTCGGGAGCAGCCCGTGAGTTGGCAGCAGGGCCTGGGCCGACTCCAGCTCCGGGGGGGCTGAGAGCCGTCCTGCTCCCCTGCTCTCGGGGCGGGGGACTCAGACGGACCCCAGGGCCAGCACAAGAGGGAGGTTGACCCTCGCCCGGCAGGGACAGGCTCGCTTGTCCTCACCGCTGTCTGCTGGGGTCTTGCTGAGGGCTGTGGGTGCAGCTCGTTGGCAGGGCAGCCTGGGAGCCGGGGTGAGGCTCTGAGGCCAGAGCTTGGCCCAAGTGTTGGGCCGGGTGTGGGCGCGGGGCGGGAAGACCATCCCCTCGGGACTGTCGCTCGGCAGTCATTACAGCTCACCGAAGTCAGCGCGGAAGGTTCTGGAATGTGCCTTTTGTAGGTTCCCTACTCCTAGAGCAGCATCCACCCACTTGCTTCACTTCTCCGCTTGGCACATCCTAGAGACGGCGGTGCTGCGCTTTCATCTGACACACTTGGGTGTTCGGATGACTGTGCACGGTGGCTTGCTCCCCTTTATGTGGCATGAAGGCCCCCCCGCCCCGTCCCCTCACCCCCCAGGGCAGCAGGCTGCCTGGGCAACCCCGCAGGATGCCACTCAACACCTGGCCAGGGCCATGCACGATTTAGATCCTGTGTCTGAGCAAATGGAACATTTGCCTGTGACAGTGACAGGCCCCCGCCCCCGAGGGTGATGTGCTGAGGCTGGGGCAGGGTGCTGAGGGCCCCCTTGGCCGGGGTCTGGGCCGGGTCGCCCTTCCCAGCTCCCTGCCCAAGGCCAGGGGCTTGCCCACCCTGCTGCCGCCCCGCCAGCTCTTCCCCAGTGGCCCCACTCGGCCCTCAGGAATCTTCCACGGCGCTGCAGAAGGATCAACTAAACACCTCAGGGCAGCTCCAGCTCCAGTGGCACCGTCAGGCAGGGAGGGGGCAGGGAAGGGGCAGCAGCGGGATGGTGGGGGGGTGGGGAGGGGGGAGGCAAAGCTTGAGTCCCTGCCACAAGGGCCACGGCAGGTGGGGCAGGGGGAGCAGCAGCCAGCATCTCCCGGCCCCGGCCCCCGTGCACCCCTGCTCGCCTCCACCCACCCCCATACGCACACGCTCCCACCCCCACATCTACACACGCGCCCCTGACACCCCCACCCCATCCCACTGCACCCATGTGCCCCACACCCCTGCACTCACCCTCAGCCTACACCCACCCCCACCCCCCACACCGACCCCCCACCTCACTCACCCCTGCACCCCTACCCCCACCACACTCACACATACACCCACCCCCCACACTCCCCCATATCCACACCCCACCCTCTACACACCCCATACCCCTCCTCCTACATCCACGCACACCTGTGTACCCACTGCACACAAGCACCCTCACCCCCCCATGTTGGGGAGAACAAGTAGTCCTGGCAGAGAGAGGGAGAGGGCCGGGGAGGGGACCGGAGGAAGGGAGGGGGGAAGAGACCCTTGGGGAGGGGCAGCAGAAGGGGAAGCAGGGAGGGAGACAGGCTGAGAAAGAACAGAGGGAAGGCCCAGCAGGGCCCTGGTCGCAGCCCATTGCAAGGGCATTTGTTGAGTGAGACTCCCAAGTGCCCCGTCCCCATGCTCACAAGGCAGATGAGGCCTCAGACGCAGGACCCCACACAGTCCCCAGGCCTGGCCGTGGGGGCCTTTCCCCAGACCAGCCCCCTGACGCGTCCAGCCAACCACTTCCCACTTACTCTGGCAGAGAAGAGAGAGAGACACGCACACTCGCGGATGAGGCCGTCCGCCCCGACGCCCAGAAGTACCGGGGATGCATCCAGAAAAGAAGATTACGGGCTGACTTCTCTGGTGAACGTGACTCCAAGCGTCTTACACCAAACATTAGCAGGTCAGGCCCACCACCGGCAGGGTGAGCACATCTCGGTCACGCCGGGTTTATCCCCTGAGCGGAGAGTCGGTTTAACCATCGAAATCCAACCAGTGTAACTCCTCGTGCTGACAGAATAAAGGAGCGATGTCGCCTCGATAGGCTCTGAGAGGACATTCGCAATCTCTGTGCGTATGTATCTGTGTCTATTTCCACGAGCGTAAACACAGGTGCATTTAGTGGCCTGAATATATAAAGAACTTCTACAAATCAATATGAAAAACGCAGATGACAAGCATGTAACAAGGTGCTCAGCTTCGTTAACCACCATGGACACGCAAACTAAAATCACATCGAGACACCATTACGCGTGGAACGGAGCGGCTAACGAGCACGGAAGAGACGGATCCCCCAAGTATTGGTGAGAGTGGTCAACTGAACCTTCTCCCACTGGCGTGCGTGCATGTGTGTGTGTGGGGGGGTGAATTGGTACAACCACTTTCCAAAACGGGCAGTGTCCGTGAAAGCCACATATATGCCTGCCCTACGACCCAATATATGGGTATGACCCAGGTGCACGCCCCCCTAGAAACGTGAGCAAGTGTTCACCACTAGACTGTTCACAACGGCGCTGTTCGTAATTGCCCAAACCTGAAAACCACCTGAACACCCAGCGACCGGGGCTGGGTCGGTGTGGCTCGTTCCCACGACGGGTAACGAGGATGAGCAGCAGCTCCGCGTGCCGGCGGGAACCCCGTACACACCGTGTCGGGTGAGAGGAGCAGGCGGACAAGCAGGTGCACTGCGTGACCATTTACATACGGGTCCGTCTCTGGTATAGAAGTCAAGGTAGTGGTTGTCGAGGCTGGGGGGCTGGCGGCAGGAACGGGCGGGAGGGGACCAATGTTCTCCCCACCTGGGTGTTGGTCACATGGGTGGGCTCCATTTGTGACGATTCATGGAACCGGGCACCTAGTGTCATGCTTTCCTTCGTGCATATTATGCTCGAATAAAATGTTTCCTTTTGAAAGCTGCCCTGTGCAACAGAAGCCTCCACGGGAACCTTGGAGAAGGGAGTCTGGGGCCCACTGAGGGTGCCCACTCTGGGTTTGCATTCACGCGTTGGGAAGCCCACCCCAAAAGGGGACAGAGGCCACCTCGTTTCCGCAAGGTGGCCATGGTCACGGAATGTCATAGTCACAGAGGCCTCAGAGGGCACCAGGTTCCAAACCCTCGCTCCTCAGAGGAGGAGACGGAGCCCGATGGGGAGGCCACTTGTCCAAGGTTGCTTGACAGCCCTGCCCAGAGCTCATTCCGCGAGCCCATTACCACGTGCCCGGTGGCGCTGCCGGGGACAGCAATGGCTTTCTTTCCCCTTCCGCCGTCTCCTCCTTTCTTGCCGAGTGACCGTGTGCACAGCCTGGGGTCCAGCTGACTTGCCCACCTGCAGGTCATCCTTGGCCTGTCAGGGCCGCATTAGTGCCCGCAGCACAGCGGGGAGGGCTGGCAGCTGCCCGTGGGGCTCCTGGGGCCTGGATGTGCTCCCGCTGAGATGCTCAGAGGCTCAGAGGAAAAGGTCACAGGGGCCCTGAGTGGGGAGGGGGATCCTGAGCAACTGTGAGCATGAAGGGGTGTGTGGGGAGGCAAGTGTGGAGGCCCTCCCACCTTCAGGGCTGCGTAGGGAGGGACTCAGCCCCTCTGGGCAGAGTCCTGGGTCCACCGCCAGAGGACATCGAGTTCAGGCAAGACGGGGGTCGCCCAGGACTCTGCAGTGCCCCCACCCCGGGCCCCAGGGGATTCTCAGGAGGGAGGGCTTCATTCTCAATTGCAGTCGCCCGCTTCCTCCTCCCCGCCCCTGATCCGTGTCCTCCAAGCCCGAAGCTCCCTGGGTGTGGACGGGGCCTGCTCCTCCTGCCCTTCTGTGCTCACTGCTGCCCTGCACTCAGGCTGGAGGAGGGGAGGGTGAACCAGGGGACTCTGGACCCCGCAGCCGGGAGGCAGGAACTGTGGCTTGTCCCTGGTCTACCGTTAGCCTGTGCTGTCACCACACACGGGTCCTGCGGCCCCCAGGAAGCAGGCTGCCCCAGGGACCCCGCCCGCCAGGTCCGCTTGTGGAGCCTCTCCCCACCCCTGCTTCTCGAGGGTTCTGTATTTACCAGCAGAAAAGACAGGAGGCAGGACCCGCATCACCGTCTTCCCCAGCTTTCCAGTTGCTGCGGACTTTGAGTGAAATGTGATTAGAGTCTCTTCCGGCCAGCTTCTGGGGACAGCGACATCATTATGTGACTGCAGTTCCCCTTGACACGCAGAGCACAGGCAGGGAACGGAGTGGTTCTCCAGCCCCGGAGAGGAGGGCCCCACGACAGCCTCGGGTGTGCTGAGCAAAGGTAGGAGCCGCAGAGCGAAGGAGGAGGAGGAGGGGTGCCAGGCAGGGTCGCAGGGGTGACTCAGGGGCAAGGGGAGGGGAGCAGGGAAGAACAACCTGCTGCCGACAAATGACCTTAGGAAGTGACCTGGCATGGGGTCCTGTCCTCCCCGGGCGGCCAGCTGGGTGTTACTTAGTAATTTTATGAAAGGCAGTTTGCAGTGGTTTGGGGAAAGATGGGGAATATCCCCAAATAGTGTTCACGGCAGTGGAGGCCTGGCCTGCTGGCAGGGTGTGGGAGAGGCCCGCGGGGGGCTGGGGTGCCGGGGTGCCGGGGTGCCAGGCGTGGAGGCCTGCCTGCGGGGCGGGCTCACAGGGCTGGCGGGTCGGCATTCACGTGCCAGCTCTGATGCTCATCGGCGCTGTGACCTGAGGCTCAGGGTTTGTTTGTTTGTTGTTTTTAAATATTTTATTTATTTATCCATGAGAGACACGCAGAGAGAGGCAGAGACACAGGCAGAGGGAGAAGCAGGCTCCATGCGCGGAGCCCGATGCGGGACTCCATCCCAGGACCCCGGGATCGCCGCCTGCGCAGAAGGCAGATGCTCAGCCGCTGAGCCACCCGGGCGTCCCACTCAGGTTTATTTTTTGGGTGAGATCCACACAATATGCAATTAACCATTTTTAGAGCGAACCATTCAATGGCACTTGGTGGATTCACTGTGCCATGCGACCACCCCGTCCACCAGGTCCAAACTTTTTCATCGCCGCAGATAAAACCCCGTGTCCACCAGCACTCAGCCCCCTCTGCCTCCCCCAGCTGCTGGCAACCACTAATGTGTTTTCTGCCTCTGCAGATTGCCCTAATCTGGAGATTTTATATGAATGACGGCATCTAGCGTGTGGTCGTTCGTGGCCGGCTCCCTTCACCTAGCACGGTGCTCTCGAGGCTCAGTCGCGTCGTAGCAGGTGACCACGAGCCACTCCTTTTTAAGGGCTCAGGAATATTCCATCGTGCGGCTAGACCACGCTTGGGTTATCCCTTCCTCGGCCGAAGGACACGTGGCCGTTGCCATCTTCGCGCTGTTGTGAGCAGCGCCGCTGTGCCCACGGGTGCCCACCTGCTTGTTGGAGTCCCTGTTTTCAGTGTGGGGCTCCACGTAGGACTGGAATCCCGAGTCCCCTGGTAACTCTGTGATTGGCTGCGGAGCCAGCAAAATCTTTTTCCACGGTGGCTGAAACGTTTCACATTTCCGCCGGCCGAGCATGAGGGTTCCGATTCCTCCACAGCCCACCACTCGCGATGTCCTTTAAAAAGAAACAAAAACAAAAACAAAATGAAAGCTGCAGCCATCTCCGTGGGCGTGAAGTGGTGTCTTCTTGGGGTTTGGGTTTGCATTCCCTCGTGACTGATGATGCTGAGCGGCTCTTCATGTGCCTTTTTTTGGTCGTTTGCCTATTTGCTCTGCAGAAATGTCTACTCAAGCTCTTTGCTCACCTTCTGAGGAGCTTCTGGAGCAGAGTCCTATCCCTCTTGAAGCCTCGGTGTTCTCATCTGTAGAATAGGGGACATGAGAGTGGGAGGAGAAGCAGCCGTCCTGGGTTCCCGAAACCCCTCAGGCTCGGGCGGCCCCGGGGTGCACTGAGGTGGAGTGTGGAAAGCCTGTTGCAGAGTAAGTGTCAGCTGTTATTACGTTTTAAGTCATTTTTAGTGTGTGCTTATGGTACAGCAGCCTGAAATGTGGAAATCCGAAGGCAGAAGTTAAAGTCACCTCTAGCCTCCCACATGAAAAGTTGCTGAAGGTTTAGGAAGGTTTTAGATGTTAGATCCTTGGGGATATGAGTATATGGAGGAGAAGGGAACAGTCCTAATCCTAATAATTTAATTAGTAATGTTTCTCCAGCCCTCGTCACGTACCAGCTGCAGAAGGAGAAGGTGAGGGCCTGGGAGAAAGAGGACACTGGTGAGAGGGGGCCCTTTGGAGGCAGCAGAGCGAAAAGGGCTGGGATCACGGCAATGTGGGTGACAAAGAAGTGTCCAAGGAAGGAGACGGGCCCAGAGAAGTGTCCTGCCTCTCCTTGTGGCATCTCTGTTTCTGGAGAACCTTAGGCAGGGCCTCATCCCATGGCTCAGAAGCACAGGCCACTCGGGGAGTCTCCTGGGACCCCTCTAGTCTTGCTGCCTCTCCTTTCAGGGTCAGGCTGGGCCTCCCATCTGAGATTCTCAGCAGGCTCTAGAGCCCCTTCTACTTGATCGTCCACTCAACACTTGCCGGGTGCCCGCGTGGGTCAGACAGCCTGTGCTGACATGGGACGTGGGGATCCTCTCGAGTGGCTCTGGAGGAAACAGAGCCTGGAGTCTGGGTCCGGCCGCCAGTTCTGGGAAGGCCTCGATGCCCCGGGAAGCACACTGGGATGTGATGCTCCTTGGTGTGAGAGGCCACGTTCCGGAACGCAAAGCAGGTGCATAGCAAGCAGCAAGAGCTCCCGGATCCCTGTCGCCACCTGCGGAGGCCCGTTGCTCACCTGTTTCCGACTAAGGGGGTGTGATGGGCCACATCTGGCTTGGCTGGCCAGGGGTCAGGACAGCTCATAGAAAGTGGAGAAGCAGCCTTGGGTGCAGTCTCCTAGGATGCAGGAGCCAGATCTGCTTGGTGCTGATCATGCCCAAAGACAGTGGGATGTGAGGAGACAAGGGCCCAGCTCCAGGTATTGGCTCCGCCACTTACCAGGTGTGACCTTGAACAGGTCATAATTTTTCTAGTGACAAGATTGGCTGGATCCTCTATAAGTGACACATTCCCAAGTGTCCTCAGGAAGATGGTGATGGTCTGTCTTTCAAGACCTGTGGGTGAGCAAGCTCCCACCTCTGCATCAGGACTGCCAGCAAGCCACTGGGAACCCCTGTTGAACTAATTTGTGCTCTCAATTCTCTTGGCACGCATTTACTAAGTACCTTGGATGTGCCTGGAACTCTCCGGCAGCCCTGCTCTCTGAGGGTACAGATGGTTCCTGCCTACCTGGAGCTCAACTTCGACCAGAGGAGACTTTTTCTGTGTCATCCCAGACTGCAAGGCCTTGGCCAATGAGCCAAACAGTCATAGGGAGGTGGGTTTGGGTTTGATACTGGGAAGGATTTTCTTCCCCCCTCAGTGTGGGGCTTGAACTCACAACCTTGAGATCGTGACCTGAGCCGAAATCAAGAGTTGGACACTTAACCAACTAAGCCACCCAGGCACCCCCACCCCCTAGTAAGGAAGACTTTGTAGTCGTTCATGGGGCATCAGAATGGAATGGGCTGCCTTGTGAGGTAGCGAGCAGCTCGACTCTGGCGATGTTCAGAAAACGATGGAAGGAAAAAAAAATTAAAAAAAGAAAAAGAAAACGATGGAAGGCACAGAGGATATAATGGAGAGGCTCTAAGCTGACTCCTGCAATCCTGCCAGCTGGTGCTCACAGCCTCATGTGTGGGCTGGACCTGCGGCTTGCCTCTAATGGACGGACTACAGCAAAGGTGATGGGACGTCATTTCCGCAGTTGTGTTACATGAGATTGTGGCATCTGTTTTACATCTTTTTTATTTATTTTTTATTTTTATTTTTTGTTTTGTTTTACATCTTACATCTCACTGAGAGACCTTCTGTCTTGCTGGTGTTGGGCACATGGCTGTGTTGGGGTGGCCCACATAGCAAGGAGCTGAAGGCCAGTCCTGGTCAGCCACCAGCTAGGAACCGAAGGTGACCTCTGGCCAACAGCCAGCAAGAAGCTGAGGCCCTCAGTCCAACGGGCCTATGAACAACTCAATTCTGCCAACAACCCCGGGAGTTTTGAAGCAGACCCTTCCCCGGTTGAGCCTCAGATAAGCCTGTAGCCCTGACCTCGATTGCAGCTTTTGGGTGAGATCGAAGCTGAGGACCCAGCCAAGGCATGGTGGATTCTTGACCCACAGAGATGGGGCATAATAAATGCACGCTGCTTTAAGCTGTGAGGTTATGGTAATATTGTTACGTAGCAGTCGATAAGCAATACAGGCTGTAGTAAAGGGGAGGCCGGCTGGCTCTCCTGGGGGTCCCCTTCTAGCCCGTACAGTCTGGGAACCATGCCTTATTGTCTTCATCTCCTGCATTACACTTGGCTCAGTCTCTTGTATCCGTTAGGGACTCAATGCACGTTTGTTAAGTGGTACGTTGTGTCCATGCTGGTTTATGCATCAGAGAAGCAGGAGGCCTGGCCTCGGAGGAGGAAGAGCCTGAGCAGCACGGGGGTGGAAGCCAGGGACCTGGCTGGCTGGGCTTCGTGTGTCTTATTGATAAAACATCGGATTTACCCCCCCCCCCCAGGTCTGTGCAGGTCAGCCGAGCTTATGGGACAGCCTGTTAAGAGGCTCGCAGAGGTGAGGAGTTAGTGTTTGTTACGAAATGTCACAAGCATTCCTGTGGGGTGACTCACGAGGCTCTGGGACTTGGAGAGTTTCCCTTCCAAATAAGGCTTGGATGGAGCTTCTTGTTTGAGTCTGAAGCTGCCAGGAGCTGGTCTGAGGACCCTGCCCGTCCTACCTGCGCCTCCTCCTCTCGTTGGAGAATCCACCTGAAGAGATGGGATTACGGACCCCCGAGTCTCTGGGGGAAGCTGTGGTGGCCTCCCGGCGTCTAGGAGGGCCTCCCCTCAGCGCTGAGAGGGTGGAGGGGCATCACGTGGTCGCCCCGTGAGTGCAGGGGGTGACCACAGGCTGGTTCGTGGGGAAGAGGGAGAGGACAGTAACCGGGAGGCACAAACCAATCTTCTTGCAGGAACTTCTCACATTTATTCACACTCTGTGTAGCAAGTCACTGTTAAAACCAAAACTTCTTTTTTCTGTGGCGAATTTGCCTTAAAAGGTGCCAGCACTCTTTTCTGTTCCTGAGCTGAAATCCTCACGGCTTTTCAGAGGCTTCCGGCAGGGCCCGAGGAGCCTGGGAGCAGTGGGTGCCTTGCCCCAGTGGCTGGGGCGCAAGGAGGGACACAGGCTGCTCTGCTGCCTTTTCTGGGTGGGCCTGGGAGAGAAGCGCCCGAGACCTGCGGACCCACTGCCGGGGACTGCCTAGCGGGCCGGGCCGGACGTCCAGGTGGCGCAGACTCCACAGGAGACGGTGTGTGGTTCAGTGGGGCGTCTGCTGCTGGAGACGGGAACGTGATGTGTGGTGGCCCCGTGTGCAGACCCGGGTCCAATCTGACCCCCCATTTCATGGGAAAGGGGTTGAGACACAGGCTCTGGAACGGGGTTTGTCCAGCTGCGCCCCTCCCAGCCCTGTGACCTTGAGCACGGTAATTTACGGCTCCTTGGCTGTTTCCTCATCTGCTCGGCAAGTAAACCCCCATATGTGTGTACGCTTGTGTAGACCCATCGTACACACGGAACATGCGTGAAACACGTAACACATAATTCAAACGCGTACAATCGTACAACTATGTATTTATATATACGTTAGCTATGATTTTCTGTTGCTTTCATGAAAATTTTAAGTCTATGACCTTTTTAACCTGTTTTTTAAAAGTTCTATTTATTTAAATAATCTCTGCACCCAACATGGGGCTCAAACTCATGACCTCAAGATCAAGCGTTGCATGCCCTTCTGATGGAGCCAGCCAGGCTCCCTCTTTTTATCTACTTTTAATATATCCAGGGCCTTGTAGAATTTGGAGACACAGCAGTGGGCAGAAGAGCCAGTGGCCTTGTGTTGGGGCCTCCAACGTACCAGTTGGGGAGGCAGATAAAGAAGTAGAGAGATACGTGTGTCACCATATAGTGATGAGTGCCACCAAGCAAAGCCAGGTGGAGGGGAGAAGCTAGAGAACAATGGGAGTTGTTATTTTATTTTATTTTATTTATTATTATTATTATTATTATTTTAAAGATTTTATTTATTTATTCATGATAGAGAGAGAGAGAGAGAGAGAGAGAGAGGCAGAGACACAGGCAGAGGGAGAAGCAGGCTCCATGCAGGGAGCCCGACATGGGATTCGATCCCGGGTCTCCAGGATCGCGCCCTGGGCCAAAGGCAAGAGCTAAACCACTGCGCCACCCAGGGATCCCATATTTATTATTATTTTTAAAAAAGATTTTATTTATTTATTCATAAAAGACACACAGATAGAGAGAGGCAGAGACACAGGCAGAGGGAGAAGCAGGCTCCATGCAGGGAGCCCGATGTGGGACTCGATCTCTGGCCTCCAGGATCAGGCCCTGGGCTGAAGGCGGCCCAGGATGAGCCACCCAGGCTGCCCATTTTATTTTATTTTTTTAAAGATTTTTTAATTTATTTATTCATAAGAAACACAGAGAGAGAAGCAGAGACACAGGCAGAGGGAGAAGTAGGTTCCATGCAGGGAGCCCGATGTGGGACTTGATCCTGGGATCCCGGGATCACGCCCTGGGCCGAAACTGGCTGTCACCTGTATTTATAAATAAAGTTTTATTGGAGCACAGCTATGCTCTTCCCCACAGGTGCTGTCTATGACTGCTTTTGCGTTGAATAGTTGCCACGGAGACTGTCTGTCTTGCAAAGCTAAGACCACCTACTACCTGGTCCTTTATAGAAAAAGTGCCCCCGTGTAGATGATGTGGCTGGGGAGGCCTCGTGGAGAAGGTGACAAGGTGTGCTGAGCCGATGTCTGTGAGGAGAGGAGGAGTCAGGTCCCAGGGGACAGCAGGTGCCACAGTCCTGACAATGAGATGTGCCAGGTGTGGCTGAGACCACAAGGAGGCTGGGGTGGTAAGATTTGGCTCTTATTCAGGGATCCCTGGGTGGCGCAGCGGTTTGGCGCCTGCCTTTGGCCCAGGGCGCGATCCTGGAGACCCGGGATCGAATCCCATGTCGGGCTCCGGGTGCATGGAGCCTGCTTCTCCCTCTGCCTGTGTCTCTGCCTCTCTCTGTGTGACTATCATAAATAAATTTAAAAAAAAAATTAAAAAAAGATTTGGCTCTTATTCCAACAGGATGGAAGCTGGGGAGAGGCTGCCGTGCTGCCACTGCACAGGGGTGCATGTGTGATGTGTATGTTGTGAATGTGTGTGTATGTACGTATGCATGTGTGTGCACGTATGTGTTCCGTGTCATATGTGCAAATGAATGTGTTGTGTGCATGTATGTTTTATATGCATATGCACGTGTTATGTGTGTATGGGTGTGTGTTCGTGGGTATGTGTATATCATGTGTGTATGTGTATATGCGGCGTGCTGCGTGCACGCTTGTGTGTGCACAGATGTACGTGGCATGGAGTGTATGTGTGAGTGTGGGGCAAGGGGATGCGTGCAGACTTGGGGTGAGGCTAGTGCAATGATCTAGGTGTCTTGGACTGTGGTGACAGTTTGGAGAGGATAAGAAGCAGCCCACCCCGGATAAATCTAGAAGGCACGAGTGCCAGGACCTGCTGATGAGACGAGAGTCTCTGGTTTTAGTTCCCTGGAGAATTTGCTGAATGAATGGATGAGTGAATGAATGAAGTGACTTTGCAGGGTGCTGGGCGAGCCAACCCTTGCAGGGCCTAGGACCAGCGTCCCGGCCCCCTGCCCGCCCTGCCATTCTGGAGGCCCCAAGTGGAGGGCACCAGGCAGGCCTGACTGTGGGCACTCTGGGTGCTCTCGGTTCCCCGAAGCCCAGTGGCCTTGGCAAAGGGGCCACATCTGGCCTCCCGTCACAGGGCCAAGGCTCCCTCCTGAGCAGCCGTCACCCCGGGGCCCCCAATGGGAGCCGGGAGGAGCTGCCTTGTCCTGCCCGCTCCACTCCCCGGCCTCGGCCCTGAGACCAGACCTGCCGGGAAGGAGCTGGGCCACATCCCAGGATTCTGGGGACACCTTGCACCGCCTCTAACCACCTGGTGTGAGCAGCAGGGCCGCCCGCATTCCTGAGCTTGCACTGATTAGTTAAACCCACGGAGGCTTTGAGGGTGCAGAGTGAGTCAGGATTCAGGGAGAGGGGACCCAAAGTCACGGCCACCACCTCCTCACATGTGGCACGGAGGCTGCAGCCGCCACCAAGCAGCCTGGTCTCGGCGGGCTTTCTCTGGATGGGGAGGGGGCCCCTGGGGGCTGGGGGAGAGGGGAGGCTGCTGTCCCCACCCCGCACACCCCAGCTTCCAGGCTCTGGCTCATGCAGGGCAGGGTGCCAGGGGCCTAGCACCCCCCCCCCCCACTGGCCCTGCTGCTCCCACGCAGAGCTCCGCGTGCGTCCACGGGCAGGTGTTTGGAGGGTCCCCTATCCCCAGGGCCCTGGAGACACTTCAGCCCCCATCCACCTGCCCCACTGGGTTGAAACCAGGTCTGTTAGATTCCAAACTGTCACGCTGTGCCTGTGGACTGGCCACATGAGAGGGGGCGGCTCCAGAGCCACTGTTTGATTTGGCATCGAGGCAAATGGGGGGAAGTTAAATTGTGGCCCCCCCGTAGGGAGGAGTTAGATCCCCTTCTTTGGTCAAGGCTGTGGAGATTTTTCACTTGCTTTTTTTAAAAAAAATTTATTCATTTTTATTTGTTTTTAAGAAACAAATAAAATGTTTTATGGAGCTACAATTCACATATCACATATGATGGGCTGAATTACCTTTCCCCCAAGTGCCCCATGCGGGGCCCCAGCCCCGAGTGCCTGACTGTGACCATATCTGGGGACACGGCCTCAAGGAGGTACCCCAGCTAAAAAGAGGCCTGTGGGAAGGGGGGCTCCTGCCGTCTGACTGGGGTCCTTACAGGAAGTGAATCTGGGAGACCCCAGGGTGCACTTGCTCACAGGAAGGACCCCGAGAGGACAGGGCGAGAAGGTGACACCGGCGGGCCGGGGACAGAGGCCTTGGGAGAGACCTGCCCTGCCTGCACCTGGATCTTGGACTTGCGGCCAAATAAATGTCTGGTTAGAGCCCCCTCACCCCCGTCCCCGCCCTCCAGCCGAGGTGCTTTGTGCGGCAGCCCCAGCAAAGTCACGCACCCCACAATCCACCCACTGGATCGTATAAATCAATGGATTGTGGCATCTTCACTGCTTCTGCAGTCATCAGCACGATCAAGTTCACAGCATTTTCAGTGCCCCAGGAAGAAGGTGGGTGCCTGTCGGCTGTCGCCACCCTAGCCCCCTGTCCCTACCCTCGTCGCCCAGCCCCTGGCCGCCAGCGACCAGCTTTCCGTCTCTGCGGGCCTGCCGGTCCCGGACCCTTCACAGAAATGGAATCACACGGCATGTGGCCTCGCGTGTCAGGCCTTTGTCACTCGGTGCCATGTTTTCCAGGCTCGTCATCTGCGTGGCGCTCCGCTCTTTTTCGTGGCCGAGCACTAATCCCGCAGGGAGAGACCACGTGTTCATCGGTCCGTTGTCAACGGACGTTGGCGTTGTTGGCATCTTGGCCGTCATGCAGGGCTGCCGTGAACATCTAAGGGCAAGATTTTGTTTGCACGCGATATTTTCGCTTCTCTTGGGGGTACCCGGGGGGCGGAACTGTTGAGTGATGTGCGAGTGATGTGTGTTTGGTCATGTGAGGGGCTGCGTGAGGCGGGGCTGCTCCCTGTGATGTTCCCACCGAGCCTCATCCCTGCAACACCGGCCCTTTGGCTTTGCTTCTGCCAACTGAGGGGGCAGGAGGAGACCGAGTCTCCACCCGTGTCCTAACTTTGAGGCAGAGAGCTCCCCGTGACACCCGCTCTTTGGGCATAACGGGGACCAGTAGCCTTCCTGTCTCCTCTGCGGTCCTGCTGGGAGCATCCAGTCCTGGTGGCACCTGCTCAGACACAGGCCTGGCCCCCAGTGAGACTCCACCTGTGCCGTAAATGCTGTAAGTCATTTCAGGGGGAAAGGCGGCCTTAGCTGCGGGGGCAGTTGGGGCCCTCAATGTCACTCAGCAACTGCAGGAGTGGGGCGCCGTCTGGAACAGGGCCGGAGGGGCTGGTGGGGGAGGGGGGTGGGGGCCTGGGGACGGACGTTCCTCCCCTCTTCCTTTCTAGGGCCGCGGCTCCCTGAAAAGACACGCTTGCATGCTCCACCCTCCAGCTCTGTCCGCAGAGCTTGGCCTTCCCGCCCTGACAGATCCGCGCTTGCCATCGGGTAGTTTTGCTGAAAGGTGAGCTCGCGACTCTCATGCAAATACAAAATGAGTACGTGCCTCAGATTTTATTTGACTCATGAATTAATGAAGACGCCGGCGTGGTGTTCCAGCTGGTCCCAAGCGCCTGACATCTGTAGGCAGTCGGGAGCGCTCGGCTAATATACGGGGAGACAGACCCGGCCCCTCTCCGCGGGGCAGTGGTCAGCACAGCTCATCTGCCTTTCGTGGACAAGGTCATTTGCATTGTTATGAGGTTCGCACAGCTTGCAGGACGGCCGATAGCGCCAAGACAGGAAAAGGTGAAGATGCCTCCAAAAGGTGGGCCAGACAGGATTCCCGTGGATCTTGTTTGCCTCATTTAAAAAAAATGATTTTATTTATTCATTTGAGAGAGAGAGAGAGAGAGAGGGAGGGAGCACAAGTAGGGGGGCAGAGGCAGAAGGAGAGGAAGAAGCAGGGTCCCCGATGAGCAGGGAGCCGGATGCAGGACTCGATCCCAGGACCCTGGATCTTGACCCGAGCCGAAGACAGTCGCTTCACTGGCTGAGCCCCCAGGCATCCCCTCGATCGCCCCAATCCCAAGTCCCACAGTGTTCCCCGCTGTGCCATATGACCAATCAGCCGGCCTTCCTCTGGCCCTCCAGGTACACGGCGTGAGTGAAGAAAAGTGGGGGGTCACAGGGGGCTTCTGGGAGGTGTGTGGACCCTGGGGAGCAAGGTGGGCACTCGGGATGGACTTGCTCTGGACAGCAAGAGGGTGGAAGGGGCCGGCAGCAGGGGACAGGGCACCAGGGCCACCCTTCCACGGCCTCTTGGTTTTGCCTCTGCTCAGCCCTCCTCCTTCTCCCTTTGAAGAAGCGGAGAGCAGTGGTCGGGACGAGCTCGGGAGGACGTGAGTGGGTCACTGGGCGCACAGGCCCCAGCAGCACCCATCTGCCTGGGGCAGGGAGCAGGCCTGAGGAGCAGCGAGTGCTGGGCTTTCCTTTCCAGGTGTCCCAGGGGCCCGGGCAGGAGTGCTTTGGGGGTCTCAGGGTGGGGAGGGCCCTGGAGGGCACTCGGGCACCTACACCATCCTCCAAAGGGGCCCGGGGCTCTGCTCAGGGAGTCCGAGCAGGGAGGATGCCTCCCGAGAACAGGAGGGCAGCGAGGAGGGGCGGGGGGCCTGGCCGGCGTTCCCGGGGTCGGCCTAGGGGGTGCCCAGCAGCATCTGGTCTCAGAGGCCGGGCCCGGCCGGCCTGGCAGGGGCACCACATGGTGGGGGCGTTCGACGGGGCTCCGGAGTGTCACGGAAGGGAGAAATGCTCTTTCCCGGGTTTGCTCCGGGGACTCTTCGAATAGCTGGCTTCTGATGAGCTGCCCGGGGTGGGGGGTGGACCGGGGGGCTGAGGTTCGCCGGAGAGCAGGGTTGAGGAGTCACAGATGGGGGGCAAGCAGCCGTCTGTGGGGGACGGTCCAGTCTTCTGCCGATAATAGAGGAGCTGCTATGTGGCGCCTGGGGGGCCCAGTGGGTGAGCGTCTGCCTTTAGCTCAGGTCGTGATCCCAGGGTCCTGGGATCGAGTCCCGCATCGGGCTCCCTGCTCAGCGGGGAGTCTGCTCCTCCCTCTCCCTCTACCCCTCCTCCTGCTCATTTTCTCTCTCAATTAAGATTTTAAAAAAACAGAGGGGCTGCAACCCCGGCCCTCCTTCCTGCATGTGGCCCTCAGCCTCACCTCTGGATCAGTCAGATCACAGGGACAGTAATCCGTCAGCTGATCCACGGTTGCCAAATCATCAACTTGCCGGCGGTCCCCCCCACACTGGTGTTCCGGTACTTGAATGCCTCCAGGGACGAGGAGTTCAGTACTTTTCAATGGAGCCGAGGTCGTCTGGAGGCAGCCAGGGCCGCTACCGTGTGTTCTCGTATATAAGACTGAGAGCCTGTGTTTCTGGAGCTTGCAGCCGCTCATCTGACTTTGGTCCTTTGGGGCCAAACGGGATGAGTCTATTTTCTTTGGAGCAACGCAGTGCTTCAGAGTTCTTGCTTCATCCCCAAATTCACCTCCTGCAGTCCTAACCATTTTTCAAGGTACTTGGCCTCAAGGTCCCTTCCCTCCGAATTAGTTCACATGAACTCGGTTTGGTGTCCTCACAGACGCCTCCCTCCATCCCCAAACTAAATAATAGGCCAGGACGGCAGGCCAGTGTGGAAGGCAGCGGGTTATGATCACCTCCCTTCTTTAGGAGACTCTACCTTTAATAATGGAGCTGGAGGTGGTATCGGCCGTTCTAAGGTGGCCCCATCACACTGTGGACCTGGAGCACCCTGGCCACCAACCAGTTCCCTCATTTGTGCAGCTTGCGTGCATGGGGGCAGAGAAAGGGGTGCTCGTGGCGTTGCCCTTCCCATCTTATTTTGGAATCCTTTGAAGCAGACCCTGACCTAAGCGCTTCGGTCTGCGTGGTTTACCTGGGAAGGGATCCGCGGGAGCGGCGACAGGGCAGAAGGGGATGAGGGGCTCTCGGGACACAGTGTGTTACTTGTGCTCCGGGGTGTCTCCCCTTGGAGCGAGGGAGCTGGAGTATGTCCCCCCAAGACTGTGGGCTGCTTTGGTGGGAGGACGGTGTTAGCTGCCCCTGCGCTTCTGCTTTGCAGCTCTCGTGGCCAAGATAGAGACGGGGTGCTGGTGCTGCGAAGGCAGGGGGTGAGCCCAGGAATGGAAAGGTCGCGGGGTGGTGGGGGCGGGCCACCGTGGGCACCTGCGATCCCATGTCGTGTCCCAAAGCCACGCCAGCCCCTGTCGCTCTTCCTTGGGGTTCTCTGGGGTGGGGGAGGTGGTGAGTCCCCTCCTCGTGCTGGGAGGACCATCATTTGGACTCACGCTGGCCCAGGTGCCCGTCCTACCCCTTCTCTGACCTTCCGAGGGACAGAGAGCAGGGCCCCGGGGCTCTGGCGGGGGCGGCCACCCTGCCCTCGGCTGCAGCAGGAGCGCACGGAGCTGGCTGCCCAGGACGGGGCAGGAGCTGGCCCATCTCCTAGAGCTGCTTCCCCTCCTCCCCACCCCAGCCTGTGAGTCAGAGGAAACCGGAAAGGGAATATAAACCGCCCACAGCTCCGGGGCTTACTGGTGAGCAGTGGCAAGCTGGGAGCGGATTTGGGGGCGTCTCCAAGGGAGGGAGGCGGGTACAGGCTCCAGGAAAGAGGGACACACTCCGGCGGAGGCCTGGGGGCTACAGAGACTCACTGACGGTTTTTTAAAACCGGAACCCCAAGCTGTGTGTCCAGTGGCATCTGGGATCTGGGGTGGTCCTGGCCTGTCGCTCCCTTCTTCCTCATGGGTCCTCCTGACTCTGCCTCCCCTTTTCTTGTCTCTGATCCAAACAGAGGGGCCCTGGGCCTTTCCAGAAGGGAGGGGGAGGGCTTGCTCAGCCAAGGAGGAGAAAGGGCTCTGTGGGCCCAGGATGGGTGGCCAGCCAGGCCAGACCAGAGAAAACAATTCTCAGGGGGGAGTAAAGGCTGTTCCCGTTTTAATTTTTCCCTTTTGGCAGAAACTAATGTTTCTGTAGAAACAATGAAATATCAGGGTGGAGCCTCCTCCCCTGAGCCACTCAGCACCCCTGGGAGGAACGGTTTGTGGCCAGGGACAGGGACAGACAGCCTGGCTCCCAAGACAGCTGCCCCACTGGGGCCGTGCGGGTGGGTGGGCGGGCGGGCAGGATGGCTGGGAGGGTGGGGGTCTGGACCGGTCCTTCTAGAGACATGGTCCACCGGGCCCTGCTGCCCGCCTGAGTCCTCAGCTGACCTGAGCCCTGCCGGCCCTGCAGGCGGCCACACGGCGGCCTAGACCATGGCTTTCATTCCGTGAGGTCACTATTCCTTCCCAGGGACTGGCCATTGTGAGCCAAGGTCATGTGGTGACCTCGAGGAGAGGCAGGCCGGGCCCATGCTGACGAGGCAGGGAGCTGGGGTGACAGGGACCCCCCCCTGTTGTGTTGGGAAGGAAACATTTCTCTGAGTAGGCCCCTCGCACCCTACTCGCTGCTTCTGGCACATCCAGGACCCTAAATCCACCGGTGGTAGGTGCCTAATGCATATCCTGCAGCTCAGGGCTCTCTGACCACATCTCTGGGACCCGCCTCAGAGCTCCCTCCCTCACTGGCTTCCTTCTGAGCTGCCGGAGCGCTTACTGCGTACCTCGCAACTCCCCTTGGAAAGAACCATTTTGGGCCCCTGGGTGGCTCAGGGGTTGGGCATCTCCCTTGGGCTCAGGCCATGACCCCGGGGTCCTGGGATCAAGTCCCCCGTTGGGCTCCCCGCAGGGAGCCTGTTTCTCCCTCTGCCTGTGTCTGCCTCTCTCTCTGTGTCTCTCATGAATAAATAAATAAAATCTTTTTCTTTTCTTTTCTTTTTTTTTTTTTTTTTAAAGGAAAGAACCATTTAAATGTCTGGCCTGGAAGTCCTGGGAGAAGGGACCAGCTCGCTGTGCTGGAGGCACCCAGGCAGGTCAGAATGAATCAGAATGAATCCCTCCTTGGGTACCTGCAGTCCAGTGTTTGCCAGAGGAAGGGGTGTGAGCAGGCCAGGTGGGTCAAATCCATCAAATGAAAGATGCTTCCAAGATCAGGGGCCCATGAGTAGCTTGGGGTTGGGGGCAGAAACCCAGGGATTGGGGCCCCGAGGTAAGAGGTTCCAGCAACACGGAGACTGTGGTTAGGAATGCAGGAGGTGAGAATTGCCGAGAAGAGCCTCCTCGGAAGGGGACAGGCTCCTGTCCAAGCAAGATAAGTGGGGGCAGAGTCTGAGGACCCAGAGCTCCTGGCCGCACACGTTGGTGTGTGTGGGGGGGTGTCCCTCTTCCTTCTGTCACCCACTAGCCTTTGCCTGGCTGCCCTCTGCTGCTCTCTCGAGCCCTAATCTCGAGGGCGCAGGACCTGCCAGCATCCTCCTCTTTGTGTGCCACGTATGGTGGAAGCTTCTGGAAGGTGGCTTTTGGAGGATGGGGACAGACGCAGGACGTGCTTCCCCTTTTGACACATTGAATGCACGTCACAACCCTGACGGAGTCACTGAGAACCGGGCAGGACATTCATCACCTGACTGAGAGGAGGCTGTGAGAGATGCCGTCATGATACAGTGGGGAAACAGAGGCACGGAGAGGTGAAGGTGCCCGAGGTCACCTCCCCTCCCCTCCGCCCCCTGGTTAATGGTAGAGAATCAGAATCAAAATCCGGAGCTCTTGGCTCATGGATGGCATTTCTCCTGTGCACCACCCTATCCTCCTGGATTGGGGGGAATCAATGAACGGCGGCAAATACCCACACACGTGCGTGCACACAGCCACCTGCCTGCCCCTGAAGCCACCAGAGGCGGAAGGTCCCCGGGGACCAGGGCGCCGGTGCAGGGAAAGAGGCGCCCCTGACACCCATGGCCTCCCCAGGAGCTGATTCTCCCACAGACATCGTTCTTGGTTTTCGTTAGGAAAAATCTCAATGAAAATAATTACGGTTACACCAACAACAGGAAGGAAATCACAGAAGGGAGAAAAAAGGAGTTCAGTTAAATGCAAATATATTCAGGATGATGCTATGAACTCTGCTCACCCCCTCTAAAATTACCCATTAATGATTACACTCTAATTACCCACCTTTGTATTGTTTCGGAAAGGAAGAGATTCATTCTCGTTGGAGCGGGATAGATCCCCAGTAAAACGAGGCCTCCGGCGTACTTCACGGGGACCAAAACGGCCCCCCTTTGTCGAGAAGATCACGAGGAAGCCGGGGTGGCTTTACCCCCAAACACTAACACAAACCGAACGATGGTCTTCCCCCTGAGGGTGTCCTCTCCCTTAGTCCAACAGGGGGATCTGTGACTGAACCCCGGGACCCAGGGGCCGCTCGGGGCTGACGAGTGTCTCGCGCTCGTGTGACTCGCACCATTTTGCTCCTGGGGACAAGGGACAGGGGTGCTTAGTTGTCTTCAGGGGCTGCTGCTGGCCCTGGTGCCCGTCCAGGCCGCAGATGTGGCCGCGTGAAGACAGGGCGAGGTCGTGCCGAGGCAGCAGGTGCAGCTGTGCACGCGGGGTCAGGTGTGTCTGTCCACGTGTCCGTCCGGGAGCGTCTGTCTGGATTTCCACCACAGTCCCGCTTCAGGGTCTGCCCACCACCAGAATAGGAATTCCCCGCTCTTTTGGCATCTAAACCCAAGCCTCCCAGACGTCCTCGTGTAGCTTTGTCCTTTGTCAAAGGCCGCGTTCCCGTTGGGGGCCTGCAGGTGCGCTGAGCAGGCCCGCGGAAGAGTGTGGGGCCGTGCGGAGGGCGCGGGCAGGGAAGCCCGGTGTCAGGCGTCTCTTCCCTGCAGTCCCGGGGGAGGGGGCAGGCCAGGTCATTTCCCCCACAGGATAGGCAGGAAGCCTCCTCCTAGGAGGGAGACTCGTCCAACGCCACTTAGGAGGGGCTGTTCAAGTGCCGGTCGGTAAAGGCGCGAAGTTGCGGGTCTCCCTCTGCCAGGATGCCTCTCCGGGGGACCACGGTCCGAGAAATCGGGGTTGGGTGTGTGAGGGGCATCGGAGGCTCTGGAAATCCTGCAGCTGGCAAACCAGGGGGTGGTGCCCCCCCCGGATGCCCATGATGGCAAAAGGCCCAGGAGGCCAGCCTGTGAAGTCCTTGTCCCAGGAGGAGGGAGGTGGCCCGAGAAATGATCCCAGAGGGTCTGGGGGGGTGGGTAGGAATTCCCCGGGTGGGGTGTGAAAGCCCATTGGCTCGGGTGGCGGGGGCTTTGGTCCTGGGTGTGCTGGGCTTCCCATCCTGCCTGCATCTGCCAAATGGCCACGTGACTGAGCTCTTCCCACTGCACCGGAGACCACACTCCCTGGAGGGCATTCGTGGCTTCGTCTCATAATCTCCCTCCTTCCCTCACTGGGCTTTACGCTGCACAGGGCTCAGCCACCTGTTCTCATGTCCGTGACCCCACTCCGAAATCATCATCTCCTCTGCCCAAAGCACCCACCTTCACCCCCTGTCTGTTTGGCAAGCTCCTACCCGTACCTCAAAACCCAGCCTCTGAGTTACCATCTCTCCTCCCTTGGGTTACCTCTTACTACCCTGAGCGTATCCTATTGTTGTCCTTGCCACTGACGGATTGATCTGCTCGCTGGTCTCCATGCCCCGTCCCCGGCTTGGGGCCCCCCATTGAAGGCACAAAGTCCTTCTTCCCCCTCTGCTACCGCTGCGTCCCCACAGGGGCTCCAACTGGCCCATCGATCTGCAGATGGGAGGGAGCTCCCTGCGGTTTGCTGAAGGGCTCGCTTCTCAGCGCCCCCCAACCATCTCTGACCCCGAAGACCGCCTCTCACAGCCGGATTCTCCATTTCTTCACTCAAAGCTCTGGCTACGAGGGAGGTAAAAACCCAAGAGGCGGTTTTTGCTCTGTAGAAGGGATGTGTTCCAACCAAGTTGGCTGATAAGTGATTTTCTGCAAGTAGAATAATTGGACATGTGTTCCCATGGCAACAGAGCCCTTCCTGGAAACCGTTTGGAGGGGAGGCAGGAGGAGAGGGGCCGGCTCTGGCCTCGCTGCACCCCCCCCACCCCCACGGAGCTCCTAAGGGGCGGGCCTCCTGCAGCCCACTCCCCTGGGTACCCCCGCCCTGCCCCCCCACCCCTGCCGGGTCCTGCCCCCTCACTGTCCTCTCCTGCTCCTCGGGCCACAGAGATCGCTTCATGCTGGAACCTTCCGGAGCTACACTCGAGGTTCCCAGGATCTGCCATCTGTCTCTCTCTCCATTAACAGAAACTATGTTTTTCAACAACGTAATATTTTACGACGCACGCAGTGACAATTTACAAACTGCTCCCCTGAGGGCTGCCGTGGGATTCCCTGAAAATGACCTTTGAAGGTGCACGAGGTAAACATCCCATGTTGCAGATGTGGGAACTGAGGCTGGCACCGGCTCAGTGACGGGCGCAGAGAGGCCGGAGGTGTGGCCAGATGGCGGGCGGGTGTGACCCCCCACTGTCCTGAGTGCAGGTGCTCCCCTTACCCCAGGGGTGGGGGGGGAGACAGAGAGAGACAGAGTCGAGGGGGAGGTGACCTTCCCTTAAGCTCCCTCCTCCAAACGGGGAGTTCCAGGGACGCCCCCCTGCGGCCGGGTGGGCCGCTCCCGGGGTGGGACTGCTGGCTGCTGCTCCTAAGGAGCCTCCTGGCGAGATTTCCTCAGCGTCTGTCTCCCCGTCATCGCCTGAAGAGGCCCGGGCCGCAGCCAAAGTGGTAACTGGATAAAGAAGAATCAAGCCCTTGCTTTTCACTGCTCGTCCTTTGATCGGGGAAAAGCTCCCAAGTGTATGGGGCCGGAGACACCGTCACGTCTCCCTGCGAGGGTGTGTGTGCGTGTGCATGTGTGCGGGTGGGTGTGCATCGGGGAGGGCAGACGGACGCGGGCGTGGGGTCTCTCCGGAGGCAACAGGGCCTGTAGCTAAATTTGCTGTAACGGTTATGTCTTCCTTCTCGGCATTAGAAAGATATTTAGGTGCGTTACGTAGACACACAAGGGCCATTGCTTAGGGAAAAGCCAGAGAAGTCAGGAGTCTGTGACCTTGCACCTGAGAGTTAAATTATAACTTAATTAATTAATTAATTTAAAAATTATTCACAACCTACTGCGTTTGGTACTAGAATTTCCTTTTACTTTAGTATCTGTCTTGTAAAAATCATGCTTTACCTTTTGTTTTATATGTAAATATTTTTTTTCTCTTTTCTCTCTTTTTTCTTTCTTTCTTTCTTTCTTTCTTTCTTTCTTTCTTTCTTTCTTTCTTCTTTTTTTCTTCTTTCCTTTCTCTTTTTTAGAGAGGGAGGTAGGTGGGGAGGGGTAAAGAGAGAGGGAGAGGATCTGAAGCAGACTCTTTCCTGAGTGTGGAGCTAGACGCAGGGCTCAATCTCACCGCCCTGAGATCACGACGTGATCGGAAATCAAGAGCGGGACGCTCAACCGACCGGACCACCCAGGCGCCCCCGTAAACCATTTATGGGAGCCTAACATACATACAGAAGAAGCAGACAGAAGCATGCACATTATTAATGCAGAGCTCGATGCGTTTTTACCAAGCCATCCTCTCCCTGTAACCCAAACCCAAATCAAGAGACTGTTACCAGTTCCCCGGAGGCGCCCCCCGAAACCTCCTCACCACGACCACCCTAAGCCCTGGTCTCTCTCTCACCGCTCATAGGCTTGCTTTTTTTTTTTTTTTTTTTGTTTTAACTTTATTCATAAGTGGGCTCGTACAGCATGTGCTGTTTTGTGTCTGGCTTCTTCATTCAACGTTTGAGAGATTCTTCGGCGTTGCCACGCGGGGCTGTGACTCATGGGCCTTGCTCCAGGAGCTCTATTTTAGAAACAGAGCAGGATGCGTTCCTCTCTTGCGTCGCTGGTGGGTGTTCATGGGGGGTTGCTTCCTGCTCCTGCTCCTGACACTAGCACAGTCCGCATCCCTGTGCACCTTCTTGTCCGCGTCCCCTGGTCAACGGATGGGTGCCTGTTGAGTCTGTTGCTTTTGAAGGAAATCTTTGCTTCTCATTCATTTCTTGCTTGTCCACGGGTTTCCTTCAGGGTGATAGAGGTTGTCACCCCTTTCCATGCTTCTGGAACATGGAAAGTTCAGCCAACTCCACCGGTTTTGCGGGGGGAATATTTTGGTGGTGTTGTCTTTGGGTTTCGATAGGTTTATTATGATAAGCCAGGGAGTGTGCACGCATGTGTTTGTGATGCTTGGGGTTCTTAGCACTTCTTGCATCCGTGTCTTTTTTTTTTATTATGTTATTTATTTATTCATGAGAAACACAGAGAGAGAGGCAGAGACACAGGCAGAGGGAGAAGCAGGCTCCACGCAGGCAGCCCGATGTGGGACTCGATCCCGGGTCTCCAGGATCACGCCCTGGGCCAAAGGCAGGCGCTAAACCGCTGAGCCACACAGGGATCCCTTGCATCCGTGTCTTGATGTCTTGTCAGCTTTGAAAATTCTCCATCACCTCCTCAGGTTCTGCTTCTGCTTCACCCTCTTCCCTTCTCCTCTTGGCCTGTGTCCTGGGGGTGGGGGGAACCACTCCAGGCCGGGAGGGCGAAAGTGACCCAGAAAGTCCCCCATACTCTGTGTAGCTGCTCTTCTTTCCGGGATCGTGACATCTCAAGCCCTGGCTTCTTATTTATTTATTTATTTATTTATTTATTTATTTATTTATTTATTTATTTTTATTTATTTATTTATGATAGTCACACACACAGAGAGAGAGAGAGGCAGAGACATAGGCAGAGGGAGAAGCAGGCTCCATGCACCGGGAGCCCGACGTGGGATTCGATCCCGGGTCTCCAGGATCGCGCCCTGGGCCAAAGACAGGCGCCAAACCGCTGCACCACCCAGGGATCCCAAGCCCTGGCTTCCTAAATAGCCCCGAATTCCAGTTTCGATCACCCAGCCTCATGGGACGGTGGAAGCTCTGCTTGCTTCCTCTGGCTCTCAGGGGTTATTTCTGCAGGCCTGGGTCTCTCTGTCCACACTGCCAGGGAACTAACCCGGGAGGAGGGAAAGTAGTATGGGATGTCACAGTCGCCTCAGTCTCCCTGTCTCGGGGATGTGGCTTGTGTTTCAAGCCCCACTGCCTTGGTCACTCTCTGATGTCTTAACATTAAAAAAAAAAGGTTAAGCAGCTTACTAGTTGTTCTCAGTGAGAGGACTGGTCATCTATAAGCTAGCCTGTCCCCTAAACCTTTGTGGTTCTAAGTCGCTGATGTTTTGGGGTTATTGCCACAGCAGGCTCTAGCACGCGCCGACTAGTAAAGCAGGGGGTCCCGGTGGCCAGGTGGGCTCTGAGAAACATTCATTTTCCACGAATGGTACAGGGCCCTCCGTGTCGGCTTTATAAGATTGCATTTCCAGAGAGGGTCTACTCTTCATTTTGGAGCTGCATGGGATTTCCTGGAGATTTAGAAAGTGGGCACTGTCTGCCCAGCTGACTTTTTAATTTTGCTGTGAATACTATGTTTCGTGGAGTCCGTCACATAAACCTGGCGGAGGTCCTTATGCTTGTGTGATTTTTACTTTTTGTCATTATTTTTATTTTTTAAACTTTATTTTTTTCTGATTATCAAAGGAGTGCATGCGTATGTACAAAAAAGCTTCAGAACAACCAAAATGTATAAAGTAAAAAGTGGAAGATTTTGTAATCCTGCTTGCCTTGATAATAACTACTAATAACGGGACCTATTTTGGTTTACAGCATGTTGTGCCATTGCTAATATATATGTGTATTCAAAAACAGGATCACACTGTATATATTTGTTCTCCAATTTGCTCTTTTCATTCAAAAATACATTGCAGATGTGTTACTGTGTTCAAGGAATATCTCATTATTTTTAAAGGTTATATAGTTTTCCTTTGTATGGATACATCACAACTAATTAAGGGAGTCCCTAGGTAGACATTCATTGTGTATGATTTAATATAAGACAAGTTTCAAAAAAATAGGAATTATTTTATAGCTCATCTACTAGACTCCATTCAATGTGTTGTAAACAAGGCTTTTAAGTATCAATTTAAAATGTGATACAGTAAGTGGCTGCCTCAAGGAGAGCATGAATGTGCCCCTACAGGATGAATGAACGGCACGAAATGAGACGCTGCCCTCATAGAGAGTGAATGGGCTCCTCAAGTGGTCTGTGACTGTTCCCACAGGCAGCACTTTATTAAGCTCTGTGATTTCTGAGCATTGCTCATGGAACTGGGTCGGGCCTTTGGGGCTGAGAGAGAAGTGGAGTCGCAGGTGCTCCCTGGGGGTGGGAGGAAGGCTGCCACGAGGCCAGCCCCAGGCCTGGGAACAGAGGGACCGGAGGTCAGGCACAGACCCTGGGTGAAGCCCGGATCCTGGGCCTGGCCTCTGTCCAAGCAGCCCTGTCTGGCTCACACAGCTCTGGACGTTGCTTTGGAAAGAAAACCTGAAAAAAAAAAAAAAAAAAAGGAAAGAAAAGCTGACATCGGATCCTGTGTGCTCTGCAATGCTCTTATTTTTTTTTTAAGATCTTTATATATTTATTCATAAGAGACACACAGAGAGAGAGACACCGGCAAGGGAGAAGCAAGCTCCCTGCAGGGAGCCCGATGTGGGACTTGATCCCAGGACCCCAGGGTCATGACCTGAGCCAAAGGCAGATGCTCAACCGCTGAGCCACCCAGGTGCCCCTGCAATACTCTTAAAAGTGCTTTCTGCAGAGGCCTGTGAGTTAGGAAGCCCTGTCGATACAGGAGGAGGGGAGAGAGGGCTGCTGCTTCTCAGGCTCAGACCACAACAGATTATAGAGGAAACAGCGCAGGCTGCAGCGAGAAACTCCAGTCACACCTAAGTAGGACAAAACAGGTGAGGGGGCCGTCCCTGCAGATGGCTGGGACCTCATAAATTCTGCTCCTGGGCTGGTCTCTGTGGCCCCGTGAGACCTCCATCACCACCTCCAGGGCCCCTCTGGCAGGTGCCATCGCCCAGCTAGTCAAGACCGTGCTGATAGTTCTTCCACCTTCCTGTGGTGCTAAGGCACCAGCTGGGGTGGGCTGCGTCTTGCTCAGCATTTAGAGTGACCGGGGCTGCCAGGTGCCGCTGGGTGCCGCAGGTACAATGAATACTTTCCGCAGGAGATCTGCAGAAGGGATGCTTGACATTCATGTGTCTACAACTCATTTAGAAGGTAAGTGACGTGAGAGAAGCGTGTGTGTGTGTGTGCATGCGTGGGCGCACCCGTGTTCCATGCGCACCAGGTTACTCGGTGTCTTCTCTACGGAGTTCCAGGCATGGAAATACACATTTAAGTAAAAAGGAGTCTTTGCCCTTCTGCGGCATGTGATAGGGTAGAGGTTGGAGAGTGCGTCGAGAATGAATGACCCCCGGGGAGGCCTGGGTGGCTCAGTGGTTGAGCATCTGCCTTCCGCTCAGGTCATGATCCCGGGGTCCTGGGATAGAGTCCTGCATTGGGCTCCGTTCATGGAGCCTGCTTCTCCCTCTGCTTCTCTCTCTCTCTCTCTCTCTCTGTCTCTCATGAATAAATGAATAAAATCTTAAAAAAAAAAAAGACTAAATGACCTCCCAAGTCAGGAGACTTAAAACTACGTTTGTTATATCTTGGTGTCCTGCGGATTAGTGGGGCAGTTCCTTTCAGGGCAGTTTTGGCCGATGTTCATGGTGGCTCTGCTGGGGCCAGGGGCTCCAGGGTGGCCTCACTGCCTTTTCTGGCAGGTGGCGGGCTGGCTGGTCGCAGGATCCAGGCTGAACTGGCCCATGTGGCCTCTTGGCCTCCAGGAGGTGAGCCTGGGCTTCTTCCGTGGTGGTCTCAGGGTTCCAAAGAGCGTGAGCACGTCCCCAGCCTGTGCTGTGTCACATTTGCTCCTCCCCTCGGCAAAGCCAGTGACGTGGCCAAGCTCAGTTCCAGCCTCGGAGTGGGGGGGTGGGGGGGTGGGGGGGTGGGGGGTGTTCCTCAGGAACAGAGGTGCAAGCAGGCCTGTGCAAGTCGGGGCCATCATCACAACGATTGGACCCAGAAGGGCAAGAAGAGAGAACCTATTTTGGCTGGCAGTGTAATAAAAATAAAATTCTAACAGTCCACCATCTTAAAAAAAAAAAAAAAGTCCCATTTAACTCCAAGTTAAACCAGGGGTGGCCAATTTGGGAATTAACCTTCTGGTAGGACCCACTTCTTTTTGGTTCAATCAATCTCCAACATGGAAAGAACCTTTTGCACTCAAAGGTTTAATTACGAGCTTTGCTTCCCACTTCCCGCTCCCCTCCCCACCACGGGCCTTGGCTGCAGGATAATTAGCTGCCTGTGGATCACGGTGGCTGTGCCCGGCGCTCATAAAGGGGGTGCGTGTGCGGCGGCGTTGGGGGGTACCGGGCATACTCGACCAGATTTCTAGTTGGATCGGTTCGCTGTTTCATGTGGTTTGCTGCTAACAGCTACCTTCCAGCGTTTTCCAGTGCATGGGAGGCATGGTGGAGCAGTTGGTCATTAAGTCCTGCCGTGATTGAGAGTCCTGGGCACGGGGCATCCCGGCTGCCCCGCTCTCTGCGGAGCCTGAACACGGAGGAGAACAAAGAGGCGTGGGTGTAGTCCTGGCGGCTGGCTCTGACTGGGTGACTGACGCTCTCACTTCTGGCCGTTCAGGGCTGGAGGGGCCCAGGGCGCTGGGCATAGAGGCACTGGCCCAGGGTGGGCACGTGGCCAGCCAACGTGGGTCACATTTTTGTCTTACGGCCTCACCTCTCCCCAAACCCCTTTCCCTGTCCCTTGCTCCACAGTGACCACAGCAGGTAGATGATTTTCAGGGAGGCTGAGTGTTGAGGGAGAGGATGTGTCAGGGAGAAGGTGTCAGTGCCTGTGGGGTGTCGGGGGCGGTGTCACATGCATGGGAAGGGATGTCCAGCCCCTCGGTTCTAGCCTCAGCAGGACAGGTCTCCTTGGGAGCCGGACAGGGACCTGTCAGCCCCTTATTTCTGAGCACACATCCCCCTCCTTCCTCCCATGTCCTCTGCGTGCCCGTTCTTGCCGGGGCTGCACCCGGAGGGGAACGAGAGAGGACCCGGCAGGTCGCCTGGAATAAAGTCAGGAATTGAAAAGAATCCTGATTCATCGGAGGGCCTCGGCTGCCAAGAAAATGCTCTTAAAGGCTTTCTTTTCTTCAGCTGCTGCTTCCCAGGAGTGAGGACTTACAGTGTTTGCTTCTCGGCCAACCGTCCGTGACTCAGAGACCGAGGGGCCCCGGGCAGGAGAGGGGCCTGAGCTCCAGGTGTGGGGCAGGGATGGGGTGACTGCGGTCCCGAGTTTGGGAGACCAGGGCCGGGGTGCTAATAACGCGGGTTAATCCGTGACGACACGTTCCGAGGCTCTCCCTGGGCCAGGCGTCGGGCTCCCACTTCCTCAATCTCACATCAGCCTCGGGGGCATCTGCTAACCCCCATTCCGATGAAGAGGAAGCAGAGGTTGCCTGAGCCGGTCTCCGGTTCCAGAGTCCCGTTTCTGCAAGATCTGGCTTCTTGGCCCAGGCCCTGTGGGACCAGCGGAGGGCGGCCTCACGAGGACGGCGTCAGGCACTCACTCCCAGGCCAGGCTGCTGGGTTCGGGGACCGCTGGGGCATCAGAGGCGGAGGGCTGGGAAGGGGTCTGTGCTGCTCATCGGGGGTGAGGCTGGTGCCCGTGGGCCTACCCAGCAGCTGGCTCTCCCCTGGTGCAAGGTCGTGGAGGGCCCAGGGACAGTGGGCACATCTGGGCTGCTGGGGGAGGCCCTCACTGCCTCCAGAAGGCCGCTGTGAGCTAGAGGGGGCCGATTACCCAAGACAGCAAAGACAGTAAACAAGAACTGAGATCTCACCTCTCACAAGACAATACCACAAAGCGCAGAGCAGAGGAAGAGCTCAAAGAAATGGTGCAAAAGCTCTACCTGCAGTGGTGCTGTGCCTGCAGAGGTGTGCCGACCTCCAGGGCCCTGGGTCCCGTCTGGACTGCTCTGTCTCTCTGTCTCTCTGTCTCTCTGTCTCTCTCTGCCTTTCTGCAGCTGAGTGTGAGCTCTGTGCTCGCTCTCAGGCCCTCGGCCCGAGCTGGTACCCTGGCCTGACTCCAAAGAGCAGAAAGGCCAAGCACGGTTCTTGCTCTTTTGGGTCTTCAGAAGCTATGAGTCATATGTTTGTATTTTTAGCAACATGCAGGAATCTGCTGCATGAAAAAGAATTGGAGGGGACACTTGCATCATGAACATAACAAAGGCAATTAATTTGGATCCAACACACAGGGCTGGGGCCAACCAGCCAGTGTTCTTTGGTCCAGGAGAGAAAAGAGAAAGAAGATCTAGTGGTGCTCCAGGGATGGAGGCACCCCACAGATGGAGGCCTCCCTCTGGGGATTGGAGGTCCCCCCTAAGACTTTCCAGCGGACACAGCCAGGAGCCCTGGGCACTGAGGACAAAGGCCTGGAGCAGGGCAAGCCTGAACCACCTGGAAAGGCCAAAGCATGTGGATTCCTTCCTCTCGAGTCGTCAGTCAGACCCCTGAATGAGACGCATGGTCTCTGGGAGTCCGGCCCATCCTAAAGACAGGCTTCTTCCCTGTGACCACCCCATGCTGGAGAGATGCTGGGTCCCCACTGCTCTTGGGAAAAGCTGAAACTTTGGACCTTGGCTTTCAAGATTGTTCCTGGTACCCCTCCAACCTCATCGTACATTGTAAACATACAAAGTGCAGATCGGCAACCTGCCACCAGCCTCCGCGTTGTCATCTTTGCCATGACCGTCCTCAAGGACCCCTTCCCGAAGGCGGTATTGTCCAAGAAGAGTCCCAACTTAGAAGTTACAAAACATCCTTTTTGGGTCTGCCCTGACAGTGGGCAAATGTTGCTCCAACATTTCTGGGCCTCAGTTTCCCTGTATTATCATTTGACAGTCCACGTAATGGACGGAGAAAGCATTACACACATAAAGGAAGGGTAAAGCCAGGCCTTCCCCGCTTATCTTACAGGCTTGCCCAGAGGACAAAGTGAACTGAAAAGGTGGAAGTCTCTCTAGTAAATTAAAGAAGGTGATACAAGTGAGTGCCTGGTAATCCTTTCCCTTGGGGATTTGGCTGCTTGGACCCTGGATGGGCCTGGCTTCCTGGGATGAACCTGTTGTTCAGAGCAGAACAGCTCCCTCTGCTCCTGGAAAGAAGGCAGGAGGTTTCTGGGGGCTGGAGCCAAGCAGAGAGGAGGGAGGGCCCTTGTCTGCCCCACATCATCAGTCCAGACTTGATTCACCCCTCTCTGGGTGCCTCGTACCCTCGGGAAGACCGTCCGAGACCCCTGGACACCCAGCACATGCAGACCCCCGTGCACAGATGCCCATTGCAGGCGACAGCAGCATCTGATCCGGAGGGTGCTCCAGACTGGAGCCGGACCCCGCAGCCTTTGCCCAAGGCCCACGAGGGGAAGCTGGCTGTGGCCTCAGGGACTATCCTGGTGACCCCAAAACTGCCGATTCACAATTCATGCACTCTGTTATCCTACAGTACTACCCATTGCAGGAGAAGTTCTGATTGCCGGCCACTTGGCCAGGCCTGACCTGGACCCCACGAGCTGCAGAGGCAGGAGCTGACGGGGCCATCCTCGTTGGCCTCCTCTAACCAAATCCACACCATGGTCAGACGGGTGGGGAGTGTGGAGACCCCGCTGTTCCAGCACCAGCCTTCCCTGGGATCCTGGCAGCTGCCCTGTCCTGGTGGGCGACAAAGCCTCTGGCCTCTGTCCGGCGTGCGTATCCTCGTCAGCAAACTGGCGCCTGGCTGGTTCAGGCCTCTCAGCCTCCCCAACCTGATCTCACAACAGCTCTCTTGCTACTGGCCAAGTTAAAAAAAAAATTATAAATAGCACAACAACGTTGATTAAGTTCTTGAGAAAGTCAAAGCACTTGTGAGCCCTCTGCCCAACACAAGTGCCTCCCTCTCGGCCTCTTCCCTTCCCCGCGTCTCTGTGACACACAACCTCTCATCGGCGCTGGTTGCCTCTTTTCAGCCTGCTTTGATTTGATCAAGTGGGATTTTCTCAACTGCGGCTGTGGAGTTAGCACCGTCAGGGCTCCCGGACACAGACCCTCAAGCGCCCGGATCTTCCCGCCTGGTACCTGTCTCCTTCCATCCCCAGCCAGCTTGGGTTTTGGGGCCACCCCTCGCTCGGGCCACCCCTCCCCTCTCGTGGTGCACTTCAGCCCATTGGTCTGCCTTTGGGGCTGCGTCCCAAATGCTCCCAGCCCACTTTCCCCACTTCAGGAGACTGACCGTCTCTCAACAGGTGCTATGAATTGGCGTTTTATTTTTTAAAAGAGATTTTATGTATTTATTTATGAGAGACACACAGACAGAGGCAGAGACACAGGCAGAGGGAGAAGCAGGCTCCCTAAGGGGAGCCTGACACAGGACTCGATCCCTCCATCACGCCCTGAGCTGAAGGCAGATGCTCAACCAGAGCCACCCAGGCGCCCCTGAATTGGCATTTTAAACATTTTATTTTTTTATTTATTAATGAGAGATAGAGAGAGAGGCAGAGACACAGGCAGAAGGAGAAGCAGGCTCCATGCGGGGAGCCCGACGCAGGACTCGATCCCTGGACCCCAGGATCACGCCCTGGGCTGAAGGTGGCGCTAAACCGCTGAGCCACCCGGGCTGCCCTGAATTGGCATTTTATTTTTATTTTTATTTTTTTTGAATTGGCATTTTAAAAGGAATTCTTAATTTTAAAAATATATCAAGAAGGGGTATCCGGGCTGTGGGATGTGGGACCACATGCTATTTTCCTCTTTTATACTTGTTATTAAAGAAAGTTGATCCCTTTAACATGTTTGTGACATTCCGTCGGGACGCTATTCAGCGAACCCGTTTGAGGAGGCTCACCTCTCAACCCGACGTTGTTCCCTCACGCAGGGATGTCCTCCTGCATGTGGACAGGCAGGCCGTGTGCAGGTGCTGTTCAGGATGTCAACACGGGGCCTCTCAAGGAGACGCGTCTTTGCCATCCCCCTCCCAGGGCCCACCAGGAAGACAAAGAAATGACATGTATGAGCACCTGCTGTCCACAGGCCAATTCTCAGCTGGCAAAGAGTCCTCAGCCCGCGAGGATGCGACAGGCCTGGACCAAACGTCAGGCGAGGTGCTGGGAGGGGGTGACCAACGTGACCAGGGAGGGCAGGCGAGGCTCCGGCCTGTGGCGGCATGTCACGGGTGGGCGTTGCTAAGCCGAGCAGGGATAAGGAAACTTTCAGGCTGAGGGACGGAGGTGTGGAAGGGTGAGGGGACAGGGGGCGGGTGGAAGAAGGATCTGGAAGGCGGAGTCAAGGTCAGAAGGTGAAGGGTGAGGAGCACTAGGCGAAGGAGTTTGCATCCTTAGCTCGCTCTCACGTGCTCTCAAATGGAAATCCCTGGGGCTGGGTGGCGGTGGCGGAGGGGAGAGGGTGGGCAGGTGTGCGTAAGGAGAGACCCTACTGCTGGCAGCAGCCTAGCGTGTGGGAAGAACGTAGAGGTGCTGGTGGGGCAGGCACCGCCTGGGACAGGGAACATGGTAGACGCAGGGGGCTGGAGATGGGAGAGGGGCTCAGAAACACTCCCGCGACGGAACCCAAAGTCACAGACCCTTCGGGCCCAGGGTGAGGGAGGGGTATGGGCCACCCTGAGGCTGTGGGTTAGAGACTTTGGGGGGAGGAGCGGGGGTTGGGTTGGGGGTGGAGGACCCCGAGTTCAGCCCTGAATCTACGGAGTTTGAAGGACTAGGGGGCCTCTGGGTGGAAAGGCACAGACCTGAAGCCCAGAGAGTGTAAAATCATTAATGACGGGGTGTAAAAATGTTCCATGACCTGTTTAACGTCGTGGGAACTAGAAGCAACGAGCACAGAATAGATGGTGCCAGTTGCTCGTCAGCACGGGCAATGTCGCTTCTCGGTGCACCGGTAGGTACCTGGTCCATTGGGAGCGTGTCTGGGACAGGGACTCGCGGGTGTAGACGGGCACGGGCTGGTGGACACGAGCACCGGAGAGCAGTGAGCGTCGCTCCTTTGCTGGGGTCGGGGTGGGGGTAGAGGGGGAAGGGGCACCCAAGGGGAACAAGCAGATGCTGCCTTTGGGGGCCCACAAATAAACGCTCTGCTCCCCAAGCTTGCCAAGGGCTGGGTCCCCTTAGGCCCACGCGCCTGACCTTACGTGTTTAGGCTCACGCGTGCTCACGCATGATGCACGGTCTACAAACAAGGGGCTGCGGAAGCGGCTGCTTCGAGAAGGCTCCTGGGTGAATGCAGAGATCCCTGCCTACCCAGTGCCAGCTGGCTTCCTGAGAGAGGGGCACCCTCCCCTCTGCCACCTCGCCCTTTGCCATTTCCCCCCAAATTCCTGCACCTCTGCCCCCTTCCTCCAGGGAGCAAGTGGGCCCTAGAAACCAGAACCCCTCGCCTTTCTCCAAGGACAGGTCTGCATGGCCCGGCGCTTCAGAAACGCCGCGGGTTTCAATCCTAAGGGGCGCCCGCCCCCGCCGCTCCGTGGAGCCATAGTCCCGAGTAGCTTCGTGGTCTCAGAGAAGCCATCGGGGCTGGCGGCCGGTGTCTGCTTTTCTGCACATCAAGGAGACGATCAGACCCTTCCGGAAAGTGGCCGGTTTTGTCCAGGGGCGTGTAAGGCTGCCTGGGATCTGTCCTCCGTCCTTCACTCTCCCATTAACCCAGTGTGGGGGGGGGACGGGGCCCCTTCCCTGACTTTTTTTTTTCACTTTAGCCTCCTCTTCTGCATTGTTTTGTTTTGTCTTTTTTTTTTTTTTAAGCCTCTGTGCCCGGCTCCCATTATGGAAAGTGCTGTTTATGTCCAGGGCCCCTTAAAAAGGCAGCTAACGGCTCCCTGGCTGCGGTCCTCCTGCTTGTTTCCCTGGCAACCGGAGGCAGGGAAAACAGAACCTGTCAGATGGAAAATGTCAGTTACAGCAGATCTGGGGAGAGGAAAGAAGGGGTGGGGCTGAGGGGGGAGGGGGGAGCGGGAGGGGACCTCGGGGCCCACCCTGCCGCCACCCAGGCTGGCGCCCTGGCCCAGGCCAGCTAGTGGGCAGAGAGGCAGGCTGCTTAAGGGAGGGAGCTGCCCGCCCCAGCAGGGACCCTGGAGCAGTGGGGAGGAGCGGGTCCCCCCCAACAGGATTAGCAGGATGGTGCTGGAGCTGCCACCCCCTGCCCTGCCCAGCTGATTATCACATTGTTTCAGAGGTAATTTGGTGGCTTCTGGCAGGAGCGACGCATCCTAGAAGCCCCTCCAGCTGCCCTGTTGCAAGCTCAGTCCAGGGGCGCCTGGGTGGTCAGAGGCGGAGCACCCGCCTTCGGCCCAGGGCGTGATCCCGGGGTCCTGGGATCGAGTCCCACATCAGACTCCCTGCAGGGAGCCTGCTTCTCCCTCTGCCTGTGTCTCTGCCTCTCTCCCCATGTCTCTCATAAGTAAATAAATAAAATCGTTAAAAAAAAAAAAAAGAAAAAAAAGCTCAGTCCAGGCAAGCAAACGAGGAGGTTCAGGGGAGAAAAAAAAGATATCCAGTCTCGTCCATCCAAAGACCCTGCAATCCGCTCCTTCTGCCCTCCGTATCGATCCCGCCCTTGCTTTATATCAATTGATCGAGGCCCCCCGAAAAGAGGAACTGCCCTTTAAGACGGTTGGGAACAGTTCAGGCGGAGCGTTAATATTCATCAGAAGGGCCCCTCTCAGAAGGACAGCGGGAAGCGGAAACAAAAGAAGGTTTGCTGAACAGCCTAGAATATTAGGGCGGGAGGAGCAATCAGTTAATGGGACTGGATGCCAATGAGGTGTGTGTGTGGGGGGGGGGCTCCCGAGAGCCGGGAGAGTGCGGGGGAGCATGAGTGCGGGTGTGCGGGCGGGCGTGTGTGGGTGGCAGGCATGCGCTGTCTGCAGACTCCCCAGAAATTCCTGGAGCCTCCCCAATATTCTGATTTCCCGGGAGAGACTCGGCCGCCTCCCTGGGGCCTGCGGACTCGGAGCGAGGGAGGACAAGACAGGCTGCTGCCCCAACTGTGTGCTTGCGTTGCTGTTCAGATGGCCTTCATTTAAAATACAGAACAACACGGGGGCGGTGGCGACAGTGGGGGGGTGACGGGCTCAAAAGAAGGAGGAGCCAGGACGGGTTTCTGTTCCTTCTGAGCAGCTTTAGCCCCAGCACAAGGGATCCAGGAGGGGCGAGGGGTCTGGGGGAGTCTCGGAGGAGGCTCTGGCTGGGAGGCCGGACACCAGGGGCCCGGGGATGTCTCTCACCCGAGGTGCCTCTGGCTGAAATGACGTCACCGCCTGGCACAAGGGATGCCGCCCGCGCGTCCTCACTCTGGTCGAGTACAGGTGCAAGGGCAAGCTTGCCCACACGCGACCCTGTGCTGCCCAGTCCCACGTAAGCGTCCCTGCATCATGACTTCCCAAGATGAGACAACAAACGTGGCAACGCAACAGCAGCGCAACCAGCCGCCACCGGTCCCCAGACCTGCAGCCTGCGTCGTTTGCTCTGACTCCGGCGTTCGGCAGCGGCAGGGCAGAGAAAGGGGAATCAATTATGTTCTGTGTTCTTTCACTGCGGTCTCTCCTCCCGGGGTTCGCTGGGTGGGGACCCTGCTCCAGGGCTTGCGGGGACGCGTCCAGGTGACCGTCCTGTGCACGTGGTCCCTGAAGGTCGAGGAGGAGCGGGTCCGCTGGTGACCGTGTAAATCACGGCTCCGTGTGCCAACCTTCACGCGCCTCACTTAAGGACCATATGGACCCTTTTGTCAGGCTGGGACAGACTTAAGTTATGACATTTTTCATTTTGATTGACAATTACCTTCCCCTGGAAGGTGGGGCGCAGCCCGGCTATATTACACCTTGTACAATAAAATGAAGGAAATAAAAAGGGGAGTCATTATTTTAGGAACATGGTCCCTGGCAGTTGGCTAAGGACATAATCTTTATTCCCACTACTCCCGCGTTTTATGATTTTTATTAAGAGTTAACTCTCGATTATCCACACATGAGCCAAAGAGATGATTTTTACTCCCACAGCTGTTAGGGCTTATTATTTTATTATTATTATTATTGGTTTGGGTTTGTGCCCACGCTCCATTCTGGGTGTGAAAAAGAGTCGAGATTTCTCACGAGTTTTGCAATTATGTGCAATAAATGCTTCTAACCTCGATATCACTCCTTCCTTCTTCTGGGGTGGGCGGCTATTTTTTTTTTTTTTAATTATGGTAAAGGACACATTATACAAAACTGCCATTTTAACTATTGTAAATACGATTCAGTGGTGTTTTATTTTTTTTATTTATTTATTTTTTTTTTCAGTGGTGTTTTAGTACAGTCATGACATGGTGCAGCATCACGACTATCTGGTGGCAAACATCCTCACAAAAGAAACCCCACAATAAGCAGGTACATGCCAGTCTGTCCCGCTCTGGTCCCTGGAGCCACTAATGTGCTGTTTCCAGAGCTTCCCAATCTGGACACTTCGTGTAAGTGGGATCATACAATATGTGGCCTTTGGTGTTTGGCTTCTCATTTCCCATAACGGAGCCAAGGTCCTTCCATGTGGCAGCTCGTCTCAGAACTCCGTTATTTCCACGGCTGAAACAACACTCCGGGAATGGATGCGCCATGCTCTGTTTACCCATGCTTCGGTGGTTGGACCTTCGGGCTGTTTCCATCTTGGGCTGTTGTGAATAGGGCTGCTGTGAATATCTGTAGTCGAGGTCTTTGTGGACACCTATTTTCAATTCTTTTTTTTTTTTTTTTTTTTTTTTATGATAGTCACACACAGAGAGAGAGAGAGGCAGAGACACAGGCAGAGGGAGAAGCAGGCTCCATGCACCGGGAGCCCGACGTGGGACTTGATCCTGGGTTTCCAGGATCACACCCTGGGCCAAAGGCAGGCGCCAAACCTCTGCACCACCCAGGGATCCCCCTATTTTCAATTCTTTTGGGTATGTTTCTAGGAGTGGAATTGCTGGGTCATATGGTGGCTCTGTGGTTGGCTTACCGAGGGCCACCACGTTGGTTTTGCCAGTGGCTGCACCTCTGTACGTCCCCAGCAGCAGGTAGGAGGGTTCCAGGTCTCCATGTCCTCTCCCATGCTCATCAGCCTTCTTTGCGTCAGTGGGAAAAGCAGTATTTTCAAGGTCAGGCTCTTGCTACACCCCTGGCCTTCGACCTTGGTGCTGTTGCAGTGTTCTGTGGTGTCACTCCGCCTCGTAATGGAGTGTGGGGGGGTGTTAGCAGGGATGCCACCATGTGCTCCCACCTGGGAGCTGGGTGTTGTGGGAAACCCACAGAGGCAGGGGGGCCTTCGGCAGAGTCAGTGTGGTGGGCCCAGGGGATGGTTGGGCTTCGGGGAAGAATCTCTGCCTGCTATTAGGTGCATGGCTTTGGGAAGTAATTTTTTCTTAAAATGGGTGTAGCAGACCTGCGGGCGCCCCACCTAGAGCCCTTTGACATTGACCTCTGCTTGCTCTTGCACCTGGACTCACTGCCAGAGTCAGGATCCCTCTAGGTAGAGGGACAGGCCGGAAGTGCTGATGAGTTATGCCCCTGGGACCAGCCCTCAGCCAAGGGTGCTCAGGGAGTTGGTGGAAACTTTGCAGCCTCCAGGACAGGCCACTCTGTCTCCCAGAATTTGCTGCTGGGCTGGAGCTCCATTTGCCCTCGGTGACAATTGCATGACTGAGGTACTTCTCGGGACTGCCTCTTGTCCCCACATCCCCTCCCTGCTCTGCATTGGTGTTTCCTGTGCTCCACTCTTGATTAAATGACTTGCACTCTGATCCTGGCCTCAGAGTCCCCTCCTGGGGGCCCTGCCCTGACCCGTGGGTTCTGTCTTTCTGTCTCTATAGATTTCCATCTCCTGAACTGGTTCAGTGCTGGGCACGCGGTGAGCCCTTGGTGGGCATCAGCAGCCCTCGTCCCTGCTAACGTGGTTAGGAGCAGTTTATACTTGTCAGTCTGTTTTGGGGGGCCGTCCCCCCACGGGGAGAAGTGAACTGGAAACAAATGTGAAGGCAGCTTAATTTTAGCACAGCATCCTTATCCTATTAACAGGGATCAGTAAAGCGCGTGATACAAAATCCTGGGTGTTTATCTCATGAGGACGGCACCCAACTTCCACAGAAGTTTGAGTTCCTCTCCAAGAGGCATTTTTTCGAGGCCGAGTCGTAGGTGAGCAGACTTGCCCTTTGAGCTCCCCCCCCCTTCAGGTGGGCTGGAGAGGGCGGTTGGGTGCGATAATGCTGGTCTAGGAGCCAAAATTGGCTTTCGATAATCCACAGAGTAGATAATCAGCCATGGAAAATTGAGAGGTGGCCATGCTTATTTGTCCCCACCCTGGCAGGGACAATCACAGGGGACGGGGTAGGCTGAAACCTGATGGAGGAGAGCACCAGGGCCTGGAAGAGTAGGGAGTGCTCAGCTCCGGAATGGGTGGCTGCCAGCTGGAGCTGCGTGCTGGGAGGGCCGCGGGTTCTCTGCCCCCCCCCCACTCCACCCGTCCTTCCGGAGGCGTGACCCACCGTCACATGTCAGCGGTGGCATCCTCACGACTCCATGCTCTAAAGGCAGATCTCATTTAACAAGGCTTCCCAACTTCACTCTTTTAGCTGTCTTCCCAAACTCCATTTTTTACCGGATTTTCTTCCCATGAGGACTCAGTTTACCCCTGGCACAAGGGACACGATTGAAGCAGAGTAACCAGGGGTTCTCTTTGGACCAAGTTTTCAGTACTGGCTTTTTTGGGAGGTGGGGTTCTCCGAGAGGACAGGGACTACTGAGGAATGGATGGGCGGCCCAAGCCGGCCTGCAGTCCCCTTGTCGCCCTCTCCTTGACTTTGGCTGGTACACGCTCAGGCGTGCCCAGGGATTATCTTGGGCAAACAGAAGGAGAATTAAGCTTCTTTGTTTCTTTTTAAAGATGGAAGTTATTTATTTGAGAGAGAGAGAGCAAGAGAGGCCACAAGCGGGGGCGGGAGCAGACTCCTCGCTGAGCAGGGAGCCCGATGGGGGGCTCTATCCCAGGACCCCAGGATCATGACCAGAGCTGAAGGCAGATGCTCAACAGACTGAGCTACTCAGGTGCCCGAGGATCAAGTTTCTGCGTGTGCTGGCTTCCCACCTCCTAAGTCCCCGAGCGCAGAAAAACCTGGAGCCCCTGCCTCCCAGATCGGTCTTCTCATTGCTATGCGTTGGCACCTTCCACAGTGAGATAGGGTGACCGAGTCCCCTGGGGACTCTCCTCCTGATGCCCCGGCTCCGCCATCTGCGGGTCATCTCTCAGCACCGCCCACCCTCACCCCTGGCTCACCACTACCCCTCCCCCAGCAGGCGAGGGGTGCAGGGTGTGTGGGGAAGAGGAGGAGGACGGAGCAGACAGGGCTGGGTCAGGGAGCAGGTGGTGAGGGGAACTCTAAAATGCCTAGACTCCTGCCCACGCCGAGCGCTCCCAGTCCTCCTAACGTCTGCATGCAGGTTGCACTGAACGCATCTTAAACCCCAGGAGTCCGGGCTCCCACCCAGCTACCCGCCAGAGTGTCCAGGGCCGCAGCCGCCCTGGCTGGTGGCAGCTGGCCTCTCGGGGGCAGAGCGCCTGTGCTGGCCCCGGGGTGGCCGCGGGCCTGCTCCTGCAGCCTGGGAATACGATGTTTGGGACTAGGGCTGAATGTCTCTCCACACTTTCCCCTGAGTTCTTTATATAAACACTCGCTCCGCGGCCATCACCTACTCCATCATAGAGTCCCATCAAATGAACCAGCCGAGCCCATAAATTATTGCACAAACAATAAAGGCAATTTTACTTACTGAACCATTAAATTTACATACTTAAATTAGACCCAACCAGACATCGAATGGGGGTGTCTTGGGGCCAGGCACACAATGAGTTTCGGGAAGTGCTATCTGGTGGCCCCACCCCTCACATGAAATTAATGAGATGCTTCAAATTAATCATCCTTACAATCATGTCTTTATTTAGGTACTTAGCTGGCTTTGACCTGCTGCTGTGGAGTCACCCCTGTGCCCTGGGCCATCCAGACAGCCAGCGAGAGGTCAGCAGGAGGCCGGTGGGCAGCGCGACGCTGCTCTGGCCCAGGACGTCGTTGGCGGATACGGCCTCTGCCTCCAGGATTTATCGGGGCTTGCCTACGCCCTTCTCTCATCTGGAGATCAGAGCCAGCATCTGGGAGACACACGGTGCCCCCAGGGTGGTCTCCCTTGACCTCCACGTTGAATCTGACATGGAGCCTGACCAGTTACATCTTTTAAATATTTCTTGGATCTCCGCTTCTTTTCCGTTCCTAACACCAGGATCCAAGTTCAGCCACCGAACTTTGTCCCTTTGGTGTTAATTCAACTCCAAGCCCTGGCTGGCAGGACAGTTGATGGAGAATCTGAATCTGGCCTCATCTGCCCCAGCTCAGAGCCCTTTGAGGATGCTCCATTGTCTCCAGGGAAAAGCTGGGTTGCTGGGTGTGGCATTCAAGGTCCCCCTGCCCGTCTGTCCTAACCCCATCAACCCTTCCAGCTTTGTCTCCTGTTACTCCCTGCCTTTTATGGGTCCACGGAAGCCAAACTGCCCTGGGGCCTCTGGCTGCCCACCGCATACTTCCCATTGTTAAATTTGCCCCGTGCCTCAGAGCCTTGCTTGGCCCGGAATGTCCTTCCCACCTCTACTATCTTGTGTACCTGTAATTTGTCCTTTCAGACAGCCGAGGCATCATTGGCTCCTCCATCTCCTCCGTGTGCATTTCCAAATCCTCAGGTTGGGCTTGATGCCCCCAGGTCGCTCATGGGCATCCTGTTGCTTGCCCATGTGTGTGGAACAACCAGTTAATAGGCCTACTGAGGGCTGGCATGCCCATCTCTGAGCCCTCAGCACCCACAGAGTCTGGCAAACAGGGATGCTCCGGGCAAAAGTCTGCCAGGCAAATCCCTGAGAGAGGGGAGAGCAGCCTGCAGGCCCCTGGCTGTCCCTGCACCTGCACACGCTACGGCCCTCGGTCCTAGAATGCTCACTTACACTTCCTCTGTGCACCAGTCAGACCCGGATGACGCTGATGGAGAAATGTTTTGTTTGGTGGTCCCAGAGCCAAGTACCCAGGTGCTTTTTCGGACAGTGGTGGAAAGTGGGTTATAGCTGTAGGTGGCCTGGAAAACATCCAGAAGTCATCAAGAAGTTCCTCGGCTCAGCGGTACCGCCCTTGGTGTGCATCAACTGGTCATTTTAAGAAGTGGCTCAGAACAGATGTGCGCATCGAAATTTGCAGGGCAGGCGAGATTTGAACATCACCAGGGGGCACTGCCAGTTGTTTGGGGGTGGACACTCACTGTCTGCTCTCTGCTGAGGTCATCCGGTTCCCTTCCAAATGGGGACTCAGGGGGACCTGGCTACCTCTGCCTGTCTATCCCCCAGGTCATCACTGAGTATCTATTCTTAAAGGAAAGTGTGTCTCTACTCATCAGGCTTGGAAAACACAGATAATCCCCCAAAGGTGTGTGGTTTGCATGGATATTTGTGAGTGCACCGTGCTCACCCACCATGAGGTCAGGAGCATCGGGTCCCTGCGCAGGGGCCCGACCTTCTCTCCTGTTGCCCAACTGTCTCCCCCACACCCAGGCCAGGTCTCTGCCGGGAGCGTGCATCCGGCCTATTGCTGCACATGCACGCCTAACGGGAGTATAGTGCGAGCCACATCTGGAATTGCACATTTTCTAGTAGCCGTGCTCAACAAGTAAAAAGAGACAAAATTAAATTCAATAAAACATTTTATTTAACCCCATGTATCCCGAGCGTTGTCATTTCAACATGTCATCAGCATAAAACATGTTACTAAAATATGGTGAATGTGTTTCTGTCCCGAGCTTTTGTGTTTGTTTGTTTGTTTTAAAGATTTTATTTATTCATTCATGATAGACAGAGAGAGAGAGGCAGAGACACAGGCAGAGGGAGAAGCAGGCTCCCTGCAGGGAGCCCGACTCGGAACTCATCCCGGGACCACAGGGTCATGCCCTGGGCCAAAGGCAGGGGCTAAACCGCTGAGCCACCCAGGGATCCCCAAGTCCCGAGCTTTTGAAATCAGTTCGTGTCTCCCACTCATAACAGCCCCTCTCGTCGGGGGCAGTTTTGTTCCGAGTGTTCATGGGTCACCACGTGTGGCTGGTGGCCACCTAATTGGAGAGTGCAGATGCTCCCGGCTGACATCAGAGAACGTCTTTGTGGAGAGAATATTCCGAATTCTGCTGCTTGCCAGTCCTCCAATTAAGCGTGCAGGGGGGAGGCAGGAGCAGGCGGGTGGCAGCCATCCCCTGCTGAACAATACCCAGCTTCCAGCAGGAGAGGGAAGGCCGGGCAGCAACACCGACATTGTTGATGAACATGCAGCCTCAGCGGGGGCATCGAGCACGAGCACCAGTTGTTTATCGGCTCCCGGGGCCCAAGGAGACCTTAAAATAAGGCCCACATGGATGCTGCTGCTGCTGCGGATAAGGAGGAAGGGAGGGGAGGGGGAGGAGGGAGAAGGAGGAGGGGGAGGAGGGGGAGGAGGAGGGGGAGGAGGGGGAGGAAGGGGAGGAGGAGCAGGTGGCGGCAGGCTCCTGGCCCCAGCCCTCGGGGACCGCAGGCCCAGGACACTCCAGGCCTGAGCCCAGCATCATAATGAAGTGAAGGCTCGTCCGCAGCCGCCGGGATGCGACAGGGCCCGCGGATTTCCTAGGCAGCGCCACGGGCACTCGCATGCACCATGATTAATGGCTGGATACCCCGGTGTGAAAACCATTTAAAAGATGGCATTTTTGTCACGGACAGTGTTCCACACATAGTAAAGGTCATACATGATAAGAGCATTATCCGTATTTCTTGGGCAAACACGCTTAACCTTGTAGAGCACGATTCCTCGGCGGATCAGCGATCCGTCTCCCGCGCTTCAGAGGGGCCGAGGGCACGGGTGTCAGGCGCGGGGACGAAGGAGCCACGGCGGCACCACGCAGGGGCTGCACACGATGTGCCGAATTGGCCGCTGGCCTCTCGCTGCGCCCATGGGCACGGGGCGCGGGGTGCGGGGCGCGGGGCCCCACGGCCTGCAGAAAGCTGCTGAGCGAGGAAGCCTCTTCGGAACATGGGCAGCTGCTGTCGGCAGCTTTGAGCTCCTGAGATGGCCCTGAGGGTGGGGGTGGCGGTGGGGGGCTCCCCCGCGGGCAGCCAGGTCGGGAGGGAGGAGGGCTCAGCATCTCCAGCCTCAGCTGCACAGTCTGGTGCTGGGTCCTCCCCAGACGGTGGCCTCTGCAGGAATCCAGAAGCGGCTCCATCTGCCTGTAAGGGGGGCGCTGAGTGACAGTGGCTGAGGCCATGGACGGTGGATGACTGGACACCTGGTCCACCTGCACAGGGAGAAGCCCAGGCCCTGAGTAGGGAGTGGTGGGAAACGCCTCAAAAGAAGGCCAAGCTTCCGTCTTGGCAACTGACGGTGTGAGTCTGGCCAGCCACGGTCCTCCAGGATGGCTTGTGCTCCCTGAGGCTCGCGTAAAGGAGCACAGGGTGGTGGCTGCAGGCCATAACCTCGGCCGCGACAGTGAGCAGAGGGCTCTGTTCCTGACGTCTCGGCAGTGTCCTTGCGCTCGGCCCGCTTGCCACCACCGCTGCTGCACAGGCGCGGCGTTGGGCATCTTTCCTAGCCCCGTCCCTGCGCCCTAGCCGGTGGCCTCCTGTCTCCTCTCCACCTCGAGCCAGTGTCCAAAACCTGATGCGATGACAGTCCCAGCGAAGGGGGATATCCTCGTAATCCAGCACGAAGCCGCTACTCCTAACGAGGCCGTCAGCCCGCGGCGTGCTGCTGCGTGCTGGGCAGCCAGCCCTGCGAAAAACAAACGCGTGTGCATTTATCCTAAGTTTTACGGACAGAAAGGATGTGGGGCGCCAATTTACAAGTAATAACAAAATATACGCTATTCCTTGTCGCAGATTCCACGTGCCCGCTGATACTCAGGATGCTTCCGCTGGTCTTGGCTGCGCTCTTGTGTCTGTAGGCGCCCTGCGGGCGGGATCCAACCCCGATCTGACAATCCTTTTCTTGTGACATTCACGACGTAATGGCAGTCAACCCACTTGACGTTGAGTCTGTATGATTAACATTGTCTCTACGGCTTCCTCGGGTCTAGACGAGCAAGGCCACCGCATAAATCACGCCCTGATTCGTAGAGTTTGCCAATTTCCGTGGTGTAAATCCTCCTGTTGCGGCCAATTTCAAACTCACAGCATGACATCACCGAGTGAGGCGCTGGAAGGCAAGGAGTGGTAGTCACCATTATATAACGTTTCCAGCGCACGGATGCAAGAAATATAAATTATCTCAAGAGTGTAGCTAATATAATTAGGAACCCGTGGCCGGGCTACTGGGGAGGGTTCGAGCTTTTGTTGTCATTGTTTTTAACAAAATGTATTTAATTGTAAGATTATAGAATTTAATTTTTTTTTTTAAATGGCTCGATTTGACAACCAGTCCACAAGAGTCCCGATGACTTAAAAACCGGATCTGGTGCGTGGATAGATTCTGGCTCACGCGAGCCCTGCCCCAGCCCCTGCAAGCGCCCCTGCCAGCCCTTCGCTTCCCTCGAGCTACTGGTTCTTTACTCTGATCGCGCTGGATTTCTCCGAGCTTTCCTCGCCCTCTGAGCTTTACACACACGGCCACCTTTGCCGGACACTCTCCTCTCCTTGTCCCTTTGCCCAGACACCCCTGCCTCCCCTTCCCCTCTCACCCCCCCTTCCTTTCCCTTCCTATTGCTTGTAGATTCCAATCTGGAGCCTGGGCTTAAATTACTCATATTATTATCTTACCTCCGGTTACAGCAAATAACATCACTGCCTGGTGTCTGTAATGGTCACTGAGGTCCCTCCGTTTACCTCTGGATGGCTCCCGGCCTCGCTGAGCAGCCCAGGTGAGGGCAGAGTGGAGGGGGAGAGACCCCACCGAGAGCCAGCAGGTGCCCCGCCGCTGGCCACCCGGGCCCACCCTGAGCTTCCCGGGCTTCACTGCAGGTGCGGGGAGCAGCATTCGAATGGCTTCGTTGGTCCCCCGGCCTTTCCCACTCATCAGAAGGGCACGTCAAGAACATAAATCTCAAAGGAGAGACACACTAGTGAGCAGGACAGAGGAGGCATGAAGTCTAAGGAAACTAGGATTTCCCACGTCCTCGTCCTGGACTGGAGAAGCATCACAATGCTCGGAAAGCACAACGTGGGGATGGAGCTGGGAATGCTCATAATTGAGAAAGTGCTGAGCACACCTTCAAACCAGGAGTGGGGGGAGGTGGGGGACTGCTTGGTTCATTCATTCATTCATTCATTCATTCATTCATTGATTCATTCATTCATCCAACATACACCTGAGAGCCTTGTGTTAGGGCTGAGAAGGGCACTAAGAGGAGCCACAGGCTTCCCTCCTGAAGGACCATTGATACTTTCCCTTTCTCCAGGAACGAAGATGACAAGACAAGGTAGGACATGAAGGCGCAGGGACACACCCTTCATGTTCCAGCCTTGGCTTTGGGAGTCAACCATGGGACTTGCTCCCATGACCTCTGTCTTCCAGCCTGGAGCACGAGCGAGAGCAGGCCGTCCGAAAGTCTGAGCCTGCCCACCCGCTGCCAGGACTGCGTGTGCTGCCCAGCAGAAGGGGTGGAGGAGCACAGTGGGGACCCATGCGTGCCCTTCAAGGGTTCTTATGGGGCAAGAAGTCGCCCGGGCGTCCCTGCTTCTGCTGGGCACCTGAGCAGATCCACACGCACAGATGCAAACCGATTTGGGCCAGTCGGGGGTTTGATAGCGAAGCCTTGGAACGGTGGCGAGGGCTGCCTTTCAGTCGGGGCACGTGTTCCCCAGGCGGAGATGGGGGCCGTCACCCAGCTCATGACTTCAGGTGGCTTCTTCTGGTTCCCATGAATCAGGGTGCGTGAGCTGGGCATGCGTGCTTGATTGAGCCTCTGTGTCTGTCTGTGAGCTGTGTGTGTCTATCTGTGAGCAGTGTGCATGTGTGTGTGTGCGTGTGTGTGTGTGTGTGTGTGTGTTTTCCCCTGGGGTAGCTGGCAAAGACGGTGGCATAGCTCTGAATAGACACACGCGGTGCAGAAGGCCGCACCCCCCACATGAATGCTTTAAGTTATGTGAGAGGACGCTTCTTCCCAGCCCCCACCCCGCCCCCAGCTCAGGTGGCCTCAAGCCACCCTGTCCCTGTGGTCCTTCCCCAGCCCACACCTCCTCACCCCACAGTCCCTCTGGACTTCTTCTCCTTCCCCTGTGTCTCATTCCCTCTCTGAACCTGGGTCCACTGTCCCTGCCCACCCCCCTCACCTGGAGAGGACAGTGGTGTCCTTTCTGGTTCCTTCCAGCCTGCCACAAAGGCTGTAGCTCAGACCTGCCGTGACCCTTCCGCCACCTGCTTCCTCAGCCCCGCCTCCAGCTGTGTCCTTCCCGCACCGAGGCCACTGCCCTGCCGAGGGTCCCCCTGATGCCTCTTGCTGGGACTTTATCCCCTGGTGCCTGTGTCCGTGTTATCTCTGCTCCTCTTACCGCTGCTCACCTGCCCACACAGGAGAGATGGGCACCCTTTGAACCCTTTGCACAGGCTTTGTCTCCTGGGCTGTATCCCGTGTATATTGAACATGACATTCTTTAAAAAAAAAAGATTTTATTTATTTATTTGAGATAGAAAGAGAGAGAGTGATCGAGCCTGAGAGCAGGGGGAGGGATAAAGGCAGGGGGAGGAGCAGACTCTCCAATGAGCAGGAGCCTGACCCAGGACCCCATCCCAGGACCCCGGGATTACAACCAGAGAACCCAAGGGTGATGCTTAACTGACTGAGCACGCAGGCGCCCCTGGACGTGACCTTGTTGAAGACAAGGGCTGTCTGGTTCTCATCCTGTGTCTCCACAACCAGCGCCGGCGCACAGAAGGGCGGCCTAGGAGTGTCTCGAAGAAACTGAACAAGAATTTTGCAGGGCAGGGCACGAAGCAGAAGGTCTGGTCCACGGAGGGCTCCACGGATTCTTGTTGCATGAATGGATGGTTCGGGTAAGCTCATGGGTGAGGTGTGTGTGTGAGTAGGCGCGTGACTGTGGGCCTCTGTGGGGGCGGGAAGTAGGCTGCTTGGGTCTGGGGCGCTGTGGGGACGGTGGAGAAGCAGGTGCACGCTCCTCGCTGGCAAGCACGCGTGTCAGGCGTGGGGTGAGCAGCCCCCACGGGGGCCTCATTCGGACTTCTGGAAATTGACTCCTGAGGTGCTCAAGGGGGGCCCTGGCATCGTCGGGGCTGAAAATTCCGGATGCTGTGATAATTGTTCCTGCCAATTACCAGGAAGCATCACAGGAGAGGAGCTTCCTCCCCCCGCCCCCACTTCTTAACTGGATTTTGTTATGCTAATTAGAATTGTATAAACTGTTGCTCTTGAACCTGGAGAGTTAGAGAAACATTTGCATTAATACCTGGCAAGCTGCCCCAGAAGCCAGGGATTATTTTAATGAGGTTCTGGTCATCCAAGAGTTGCCCCTGTTTGTGGGCTGCTTTCAGGTGCGGGTGTGCCCACGAGCAGGTGAACGCGTGTGCGTGCGTGCAGGTGTGTGCACGTGTGTTTGGAGGGTCTGCCTACTACTGGGACCTTGGCGTGCTGGGTGGGATGGCAAGTTTTGTTTTTTTTTTAAGATTTTATTTATTTATTCATGAGAGACACAGAGAGAGAGAGAGAGAGAGAGAGAGAGAGGCAGAGACACAGAGGAAGAAGCAGGCTCCATGCAAGGAGCCAGACACGGGACTCGATCCCGAGTCTCCAGGATCACACCCTGGGCAGAAGGCAGTGCTAAACCGCTGAGCCACCCGGGCTGCCCTGGGACGGCAAGTTTTATAGTCCCTCCAGCAGAACTGCTGTCCCTCACCTGCTCCTGGGGGGCCTGGGGCCAAGCAGGCTTATGCAGAAGTCACAAGCCCTTGGATTTGGCCTTCACTTGTCCCGCCTACTGCCAGCGTTAATTAAACACCAACACCCCCCGCCCCGCTTCCGGATGGGGGAGGGAAGGAGGAGGCATTTCTCTCTGGAGCCCCCCCCCTGCCCCCAGGAAGGGGGATATTGCAGAGGAGAGGGCCTAGGCTCACCACCTGGCTCAGGCCGCAGGCCCTTCCTCCTGGGAGTCTCTCTCTGAAGGGGCATGTGGGTGGAAACACATCTTAAAAGGCACCTGGAAGAGGCGATTCTCCGCCAAGAGGATGGGCTGGGAGCATGGGGAGGCCGCGGGCTTGGGGCGCTGCCGACCATTCGCGTGGACCCCCACGGGAACCCCGCCACCCGCCCTGCGCTGCCCCCCCACACGGACCGTGGGGGGATGAGAGGCGTGGCTGTTGCCCACCCAGGAACCTTCCTCCCTTCCCTGGGCACCGACCCCCCCACCCCGTACAGTGACTCTCGCCTCCCCTTCGCCGCCGCCCCCGTCGCCGCACCCAGGGTGCTGGGGCCCCCCGCTGCCTGGCCCACGGAAGCTCCCTGGAGCTCTGTGGCTCTGAAAGCCTCGCCAAAGCCCTGGATGTCAACTTTGCCTGATTTTCTAATTTCATCTCTTACAAGCTTTCGGGATGCTAACATGATTAAGTTCTTCACACAATTTATTAGCATCATGTTGGAAATCCAGTAGTATATTATACTGTCTGAGTAATCCAATTAGCAAAATGTATTTATTTAATGGGAATATTAGCCACATGCGATCCCACACCGAGTCCACCGCCGCCTTCTCCGCGCTCCTTGCCTTTCCCTGGAGGCGGGGGGACTGGCACCAACTCAGGAACTTGCCGGCCGGTGGGACAGCCCCCATCCCCGGGGCTGGGGGGGCGGCCAGGGATACCCCCATTTGGGCTGCGATGGGGTGAGTCATGCAGAGTCACAGATTTTGGTCCTGAGACAGGATGGTTGGGGGGAAGAAAGCAAAATCAGAGGGCACCGGCTTCAAATTCCAGCTTCGCCACTTGCTGGGAGCTCTGTGTCCTGCGCAGGTTGTTGACCTTGTCTGCTGCCCAGCTTCCTTAGTGCCGGGGAAATGGAGACAAGAACCCCCCATGCCCCCCCACCCCAGGTGGCCGTGAAGACTCAGGGACGCAGCCCGGGGAAGCCTGGCGGGTGCTGGGTGCGTGTCCACTGTGTCCCCTCGGCCTCCAGGACGGGCCCCACCCCCAGCACCCTGATGAGAGGGGCGCTGCCGCGGCACCCCCATGGAACCATCATGGTCACAGTCACCAGGGCAGGGGCTCCTGTGAGGCACCCAGTGAAGGCTGGCGTGGTGGGTGCCGGGAAGGAAGGCAATGCTTTCGGGTGTTTGCTCCGAGGCCCACCACCTCTGTCCCCGCGCCCCCACGCTGGTGCTCGTGCTTCTGTCCACGATTTCACTCCTCACCCTCCGCGTCCCTCTGGGTCATCACAGTCAAGACCACAAGACCCAAGCCACACGGATCTCTCTGCAGCAGACAATGGGGGGGGGGTGTCCAACAATCCCCTCAACCCCATTTGCCTTCCCGTCATTTGGGGCTCAAGGGGAGGAGCACGCCGAGGCGGGCGGCTGCCTTACCTGGTGTGCTGGCCTCCTGCAGGGGGGTCTGGGACTGGGAACGACAGGAGAAACTCAAAGGGACCCCCACTGGCTGCAGCTGGCCAGCCCTGCTTCAACCTGGGCCCGTCCAGGCTCCCCCCTACCTGCAGGGATGAGTCCCTGCGTGCGGCACAGGAGGCCCCAGGACACCCAGGGACACCCCAGCGGCTGGTTCGGGGCTCCCCTTTCTCTCCTTCCCCCGACGGCGTTTTCAGGTTCCCGGTGGCACTCTCTCGTCCCCCTCCTGTGACTGAGACATCTCCGCGTGTGCCCCCCTAAACTAATAGCTGCGATGTTCCGCCTTCCACATTAATGACAGGTGCGCGGGGGAAGAAGGCTGCCTGCCTGCCAGTGGGTTTCGCTGATATCACGCCGCTCTGTGCTGAGCAGCACACCCTAAGGCAACTGAAATCCTAATAGGTTCCTCTAACTGCTCCTGCATCAATTTTGACACCAGGCGCTTTCTTCTTCCTCCCCACGGCTCGCCTTATAACTCTGTCATTGTCATTGATTTTGACTAAAAGAGAGAGAAAAGCCCCGCTTGTGCTATTACCATTCTAAGTCTGCGAGGCAGAGAGCTCCGGGGTGGGGGAGCGGGGTCCACACGGGAACCTGGAGCACAGAGGGCGTCAGCGACGGGGACCAGGGGACCGGGGTGCTGAGTGCAGGTGAGTGAGGTCCCTGGAGGGCGGGGGGTTGGGGGGGCTCCGCTGCCTTCTCCTCTCCACCTGCATTTCAAAACACTTTCCATCTCAGGAGCCAACCTGAGCACTACCCACAGAAGAGGGCCGGTGTGTGAGAGCCCCCCTGCCCCCAGCACCCCTGCCTTGTAGCCTGGGCCACACGTGGCCACATTTGCCCAATCTGAGCATCCCTGGTTCAAGATCAACTGGCAGTAAACTTACCTGGCTGGATTTGAGAGGTCTGGGCACACAGAGCGAGGGTGTGAGCAGGGGTGGGGGTGAGGGCTGAGCATCCCCCCCCACCTGGGGGCGCACCACCAGGGCCCACCCTTCTAAGTCTGAGGAGGGGAGAGGAGGGCGTGGGAAGAAGGGGAAGCAGGGGCAGGGAGAGAGGGAGCCTGTTGGAGGAGCAGGGGTGGGGTGACAGCCCTCTCTCTCTCCCCGCCCCCCGTCTTTGTCTCACCTGCTACCAGGCTAAGTAACCCCATTGTAACCGTGTAGAGTGAACCCCCTTCCCATTTTCAAGATGTTCAACCCTCAGTGCACCGCCAAGAGCTGCTGGGCAGCCCCCGCACTGAGTCCAGAGAAGGACATAGGGAAGTCCCAGGGAGAGCCAGCCCTCGGGGACATCCTGCCATGTCTGTCCTGCTGACCCACAGATGGGGGACCGGGCGGTCTGGTCGCAGAGGCAGACAGAGGAGGGGCTACAGGGGGGCCAGGAAGAGACGCCTTGGTGGCAGCGCTGTCCCCGGTGGCCCGAACCATCCTGTCCCATCTGGGCCTGCACGGGGCTCCTCGTGGGCATCTCGGGTGCCCGAGAGGCAGGACCCAGAGCGTGCTGATGTCCAGCATGTCCACGGGGGTCTTCGTTAACTCCCGGCCAGATACAGCTTGGTTTACTGTGCTTTGCACATCAGAGCAAATGCTGTGACTGATGTATCCCAGTTTCTAGCTGGGAAAGCATGTTGACCGTGGGGTGCAGGCCTCTCCAGGTCCCCATCCTGGGCTCCCCTCTGGTCCTCTGAGCTGGATGCAACTCCAGAATGGGGATGTGCTGTGGGCCCAGGGTGAAGGAATGAAGTGGCTTTTCTTGTTTCTAGACCCATTCCTTATTGGGATCTAGCTGCCCTGCTTCACTGATAAATCAGGTTCCGGAAGGTACTCATTTGGGGGTCTGCCCCTGCCCCATGGCCCAGAGCGAGCCTGCTGTGCCTACCTGTCTGTACCTTCTACCCCCCAGACTCCTCCATCATGGGGTCCTCGCTCTGGGGCTCTCTAGTCTCCATGGACCAAAAAAGTATTTGGGAGTAAAAGCCGGGACAGAGGAGAGTTCTGTGTCCTGAGGCCCCCAGGGGAGGGGTGAAGGCTTCTTGTGGTTGTGGTGGGAACAGGGGGCTCTAGAAAGACAAGGCTCTGGTCCTGGACGATAGAGGGTGGGCTCCTTCCTGAGGGTCCTGGGCCCAGGGCCCTGCCTGGGGCGCTCGGCTTGTCCTGGGAAGGGTCTTGAGCAGAGCCTGGTGCGGGGGCTCCTGGGGGCAGTCAGCTGGCTCTACAGGGACACTTTTGCCACCTTCCAGGGAGCCCGCCTGGCAGCTGATTCTCTGCCCCTGCAGGTGGGGGGCACTTGGGGGCAGTTCCTCCCCACCCCCCGCCTTGGGCACTGGTGAGTGAGTATCTCCTGGCTGGACCTTAGGGTGCCACCCCCCGTGGAACAGCGGCGCACCCCAGCTCGCTCGTGCAATCCCCCCTCCCAACAGGCAAACCAGCTCTTCTTGAGGATCCGAGGAGCCCAGGCTGGCAGTTTCCTGCGTTGGCAAAGCCAGGGCACTGGGAGGATGTGGGAGGGGCGACTTCCGGCCCCCGAGTCCTGCAGCTGTTGCCAGGCAAGAATCCACGGCCGCCTCTGCCATTGGTCCTCGTGCCTCGTCTGGGCAGAGTGGGGAGCCTTTCCACACACAGGGGGCCGGGCCGGTGCATCGCCCCGGGGAGGCCGTGACCACCAGCTTAGGTGGCCCCCCTGGGGCCCAGGGCCCTGCTGGCCAGCCCTGCACGGAGGGAGCAGCTGCGTCACGGCGCTACGTTTATCCTTTATCCTGCCTGCCGCCTGCTTGGCTCAGCTTCCTCCCCTGCTCCCTGGGGCGCACGCTTTCCTGCGCCCCGTTCCTCCTGGAAGAGCAGGCGGGCGTCCTGGCTCCGGCCCCCCACCATCCTGTCACCTGGAGGGCAGTGGCTGGCGGCCATGGACAGTCAGGGTCTGTCTGTCTCGGGCTGTGGGCAGCTGAGCATCCTCCTGGAACACCAGCTCCCCGAAGGCAGGCCCCCCCAGCTTCTTCCCGGCTGCACATCCAGCCTCCAGAACAGCGGCTGGCGCGGTGTAGGGGCTTAGGACACACTGGCGAACAGATAAGTGATGTGAGAGGCCACAAAACCACATCCCTCTCCGCAGCCAGGATGCGCCCGTTCGTCCCCTCCCCATGGAAACAGGACCTCAGGAGAGAAGGGGCAGACGCCAGGGTGAAGTGGCTGCACGGTGGCAGGAAAACTGAGCAGGTGTGGCAGGGTGGCTGGCAGAGAGGCTGAGGGGCAGGGAGAGGCCAGGGGCCAAGGGCAGACCCTGAAGGACTCAGGAAACCCTAGATGGGCAGTGAGTCCCACTTACGAGGTGTCCCCCCTCCAGCTCGAGTGGCTGGATGGGATGGGCAGGCCCATGGTTGGCCACAGGGGGAAGCAGGGTAGGAGACAGTGTGGTGCAGCGGTCAGAGCACAAGCTTTTCGGGATACAGACCCGTGTCCATATTGCTGTGTGACCTTGGAGCCATCTCTCAGCCTCTGAGTGCCCACCTCCTCATCTGTTAAATGGGAAAAACAGCAACAGTGGTCACAGTTAACAGCGGCCTTTGTAGGGCTCCCGTGAGGATTCAGAGTAATGATGCACGAGAAGTGCCTAGAGTAGTGCCCGGCGTGTGGTACATTTTGAATACATTCCAGTGAAGAGTTCCCAGGGATGATACGTAGCCAAAGTGTGGATGTTGATAAAAGCCTCGGTAGGTCAGAGGCCTGGTCTTCCAGCACACGACCATGCTTGGCTGCGTGATCTTGGGAGATGCCCCTGTCACTGTGGATGACCTCTGGGTCGCTTAGGGAGGGAGGGGCCTGGGGCTGGTGGCCCCTGATGTCCTGACCTTGTCCTGGGACCTTTCTGGATGAAACGATGAGAGATCTTAGGCTCGTGGTGCTCTGGTGCTGGAGCCGTCACATTCCATCCTCCTGCCTTCTCTGGGCGTAAACGCGCCAGTGACTGCGCTCGCCATGTTTCCAGTGAGGGAGCCGGAGGCCCACGTGGCTAATGACTTGGCCAAAATCACGGAGGCCCAGAACCACAGCTCTGGTCTTTGCCGAGAGTTCCTATGAGGCCTGCTTGTTCCTTTGTTTTGGAATACCTGGCCATCCACGGCGTCGGCCGCCCAGATAGTCAACCATAATGCGCAGAAGGCCCTGCGCCAGGGAAGGGCTGGAGTTTAAATAGGAATGTTCTGGAACATGCCATTATGCATGGCCATGTTTCACGGGGCTGGTGCCTGAGAAGCTACAAAGTACTTGCTCGTCTTATCTCATCTGTTCTTCCCAGTAACCCGTGAGGTCTTCATCCTGTTTTACAGTCACGGACGAGGCAGAGAGGCAGACCTGCAAAGGTTGGGTTCTGAGCCCAAAGATGCCCTCTCTGACACCTTCTAGCATCCTACGACCTGGCCAGAGCCCGAGGGTCACCGAACCTTGGCTCCTCTGGGAAGAAAACCCGGGCAGAAACCGCCTCCTGTTCTCCAGGGAAAGCAGCGCCCCGTCATTGATGCATCACAGCGCAGGGGATGCTGGGAAACTCCCTCTCAGGTGCAGACACCCCTCCCCCGCCCCACCGTTGTTCTAAAGAGGGAGCCATCTCCCCAGGGGAACATTCTGCAGGAATAACTGCTGAAAGGCCTAATTGGGGGGATAGCCCCTGTTCTAGAAGACACCTCACGGCTCTCAGCAGACTGTCCCCCGTCGCAGCAGAGGGGCCAGCGCTTGACCGAGAGGTGCGGCGTGCTCACGCAGCCCCCACCCAGCCTTGTCAGGCCCCCAAACTTCTCGCAAATGCTGGCTTCTTCCGCTGCCGCCCAGACGACCCGGGACCCCGCCAACACCCCGCCGGCCCGGCAGCACGAAGACAAGCTGGCAATGCCGACCGGCGCTGGATGAGCCAGACTTTGTACAGCAAGAGGTGACGCCAGCAGCAGCGCCCTGGGGACGCACACACTCTGGTGTGGGGGCCCGGGGTGCATCTGCTCCCCCCGGGCATCACTGTAACCACACGAGGACGCCCTTTGTGGTGACTCCTGGAGCATCCTCGCCCCCGCTGTACGTGCTTGGACCCCGAGCTCCCAGAGGGCTCGCAGGTGACATGGGCAGGCTCTGAGGTCTGTGCAGTTGAGTCCGGACCCTCCCATAGGAGCCCAGATGCCAGAGGAGTACATTGCCAGGTTGGGGGTGGGGGCTCAGCCCCCCTGGTCACGGGAGGTTACGAGAAGGACTGAGCTGGGCTCGCTGCAGTGGAGAGAGTGAGGATGACTGGGGCCGGGCTGGGCCAGGGTCCAGGCTGGGGGGTGGCCTGGGTGGGGGGGACAGGATGTCCTGGTAGGAAGTTGAAGGGGAGGTAAGGATGGCCGCAGGCGGCCTCTCGAGGGTCTCCAGTAGGAAACAGACGGAGTCACGTGTGGAATCAGGTGTCCCCAGGTGGTCTTGCAAGCACTAGGCAAGACTTGGTGACCCAGGCCATGGGGTGGGGCTGAGTCACGGGGAGACAGATGGCTACTCTGAGGTAGGGCAGGGGCCTGAGGTCTAAGCAGGCTTGGAGAATGAAGGACACGGTAAGGGCCCCGGGCTGCCGCCGGGTGGCCTGGGATGGGGCCAGGTAGCTCCAGCTGGTAGGAAAACCCCTGGGGCCTCCTGGCGGAGCGAAGCCCAGGGCACCTTGGACAGGCTGGGATGGGCTCCCCCGTCAGCCAGCCGGGATCGGCCTGGGCCCGGGATCCAGGTGAAAGAGACCCCACTGCTCTCCCATCCCGGAAGCACACCTGGCGACACTGCTCTGCTATCTCACCTTCTACAGTTTGCCTTTTCCAGAATTTCCTGTGCGTGGAAGCTTCCAGGACGCAGCCCCTTTGAGTCTGGCTACGTTTCACTCAGCACAGCAGTCGGGCCGTCCATCCGTCACGCTGCCGTGCGTGCCAGCAGCTCGTGCCCTTTTATTGCTGACTGGTGTCCCATCGAATGGAGACACCTCCTCAGAGTGTCCCCCTCCACCTGTTGATGGACAGCTGGGCTGGTTCCGATTTGGGGCGGTTATGAATAAAGCTGCCGTGAACATTTGCCTACAGGCCTCCGTGTGAACACGTTTTCCTTTCTCTTGGGCAAATACCAAAGAATGGAATCGCCGGGTCATCCAGTAGGTGGAGAGTGAACTTTATAAGAAACTACAAACTGCTTTCCAAAGTGTCGGGTCCTTTACCTTCGGCGCCGCACACCCTCCCAACCCCGACAGTGTGGGACAGTCCCATTGGCTCCCTCCCCACTGCCTCATTCGCAAGCCAGGGTGAAGGCTGTTTAAAAGGTCTTTTCTCGGGATCCCTGGGTGGCGCAGTGGTTTGGCGCCTGCCTTTGGCCCAGGGCGCGATCCTGGAGACCCGGGATCGAATCCCACATCAGGCTCCCGGTGCATGGAGCCTGCTTCTCCCTCTGCCTGTGTCTCTGCCTCTCTCTCTCTCTCTCTCTCTTTCTCTCTCTGTGACTATCATAAATAAATAAAAAAAAAAATTAAAAAAAAAAAAAGGTCTTTTCTCATCACCTTTCCAAAAATCACCTTGATGATGGGAAAGACTCTGTGCCGCACGTGTGTGTAGGTGGTCAGGTAGGGACGAAAGCTGCAAAACCCCTGGTGCTGCAGACGCAGGACGGGCTCAGCACCACCGGCCTCCCCTGTCGCCTCCTCCGCCAGCCCCGCCTCCCCCAGGGGCAGCGCCCACCCAGGGGCAGCCCTGAATTCCACGTGTATCATTCTTGGCCTTTTCAAAGAGTTTTCCCCCTTGAAACGCACCTATCAACATTGTAGCATTCGTTCTGCTTGGTGCGCTTTGTTTTGTTTTGTGGCTCAGCAGTTGAGCGTCTGCCTTCAGCTCAGGGCGGGATCCCAGGGTCCCAGGATCGAGGCCCGCATTGGGCTCCCTGCAGGGAGCCTGTTTCTCCCTCTGCCTGTGTCTCCATCTCTCTCTGTGGGTCCCTCATGAATAAATAAAAAAAATATTTTTTTAAAATTAAAAAATAAAAATAAAATAAGTAAAAAGACAGACTGCACGATGCATGCCCTGGTCAGGATCTTGGTTTTTGTCTCAGTTTGGTTAGCTCGGCATTCAGCATCCCCTTGCAAGGGAATCGCTCAGGTCGGGGGCATGTGGCAGGAGTCCAGCCTTGTTCAAGCTACGTAATACTCCACTGGCGAATATAGAGCCATTTATTTGTCCTTCTACTGATGGACATTTGGTCCCTCCTCCCTGGTGTTTTGCTAAAAGTTGCTGTAGATATTCTTGTATTTGTCCCTGGATCTGCATGTGCAAGGTGTCCCCTCGATGGACCTACCGGGATGGGGCAGCGGGGTCACGGGCAAGGAGAATGTGCAGAACGAGTTCTCTTCCTCCGTCGTAACCGGCATCTCTCCCATCGCCTGCGCCCAGCTGGACGCCAGCTGCCGGGCACTTCAACTGTCTCATTCAACTGTCAGAGCCACGTGGTGAGGGAGGCTGTCTGGTTGTCCTCGAGTTGCAGACCAGGATCCTAGGGCTCAGGGAGATGAAGTCACTTGCCCAAGGTCACACAGCAAGTCAACAGCAGGGCCAGACTCAGACCCAGATTCCCCCGGCGTGAGACCAAGTCGTGCTCTCAAGGCCCCTCTGCCGCCCCTCAAACATGTGGGATCCTGGGCCCGTGCCTGGGCCCGTAGAGGCTGCCGACACAGAGGCTGGCCCGTGGACCAGGACTGCTGTGTGCTCAGCGCCTCCCCAGGGAGCGTGGAGGATGCTCACGCGTGCGTGGCCGACACAGACTGGTCCCCCACTGCTACCTGTGCACCTGGCACCGGAAGCCCCCCCACCCCCCTCCGGCCCAGAACCCGGGAAGAACCTCGGCTCCTGCCTTGCTCACATTTTACTTTCTCTTAAGTGGCCACGAGAGATGCCATTTCCCAACACAGAATCTGGCTCCATCCAACCGTCCCTGCAAATGGCCCGTCAGCTCAGCCCATCTACGGGCATAAGCGACATGAACGGTGGGGAGGGGAGAGGGGGGCAAGGGAGTGAGGAGGGATGTTTTATTCCTTCCTGGGGTTAAACCTCCCAGTTTGGGGTAAAACAAATTCCTTGCTGGAGCTTTTCACCTCCAGCTGGGCCATAGGAAGCCCCATTGAATCAGATCATTTAGCCCTGAATCATGTTAACAAGACGCTGGGGCGGGACGCGGGCTGTGCACACGCTGAAAGCCCGTCTCTGGGGGCTGCGGAGCCGCAAGCTGGTGGTGGGTCCGGAGGTGGGGAGGCTGCGGGGCAGGGGAGGGGCTGGTGCAAGCCTTCCCTCCTTGGATGGGCTGAAGACATGAGGCCGGGGTGCTGTCCTCAGCTCTTCGGGGTCCACGTCTGGGGTAAGAAGGAATCTCCCCGGGCCCCTACTTGGGGCCCACGGTGAGCAGAGAGGCGAGGCTCAAGCCAGGAGAGGCCACTGAAGATGCGAGCACCCTCAGAACCACTGCCCGGCCTCCAGGTAGGGAGAGGGCACCCACCCACCGACCTGGGGCCCCGGCTTTCCGTGTTCGTGACGCTTCGGGCCAGCCCAGCGCTGTGCGGCTTCAGGAGCCCGGCAGGACGGTGGCTCCTCTGCCTCCGACTCCGACCCCCTGCTACAGACTGTCCCCACACCGCAAGCGCACTGCGGTCATTGTGCACGATTCTCTACGGACTCGTCAGTCCCAGAAAGGGGAAGAAGGGAAGGAAGGGGAGGAGGGGGCACCAGCCCCCTGAGCGGACAACGACCACGGACATTGGTACCTCCTCATTGTCTCCGGCAAGGCCACTCAGAGGCCCTGCGTAAAACGTAAGAGTAATGTCCGAGAAGGACAACACGTGAATTCACCAGCACCGCTTAAGGCCCGAGCGGGAGCTCACAAGTCCCCGTAGCCCTGTCACTGGTCACTCAGCCGCGACCTCCGCCACCGGAGCTTCTCCAGCTGCTGCCCTGCTCATGTTTTCGCTCCTTCAGGTGGTTCTGCTAGACATCCTTGTGGCCTCGCCTGCCCACTGCGGCCCGTGAGTCTCAGACGTCCTGCTCGCCTCCCCCACCCGCCCCTCCATCCAATCTCCATAAAAATCTCTCCCTGCCCTTCCCGGGGCGATAAACCCTCCAAGACCAGAGTCGGTGCCCATGGCTTGAGATCCGTCTCCCCCTTCCCCGGGCTGGGTGGTGGGGTTACCTATGAACGTGTCTCACCCCCCAGAGCCACGCTCTCCAGTTGCTCCACCGCTGGCCCCTGCCCCACACACCCCACACTTCCTTCTGCCAGGCATCATGCCACATCCTGTGTGCCAGGCAGCATGCCACGCACTCGACACATCAGCTCGTGCAGTTCCCATGACAACCCTCGGCAGGGGGTGTGTGACCATCACCCCGTTTTACAGACGTGGAACCCGAGCTTCTATCATTGTCCTGACATGGCACCAGCTTTGGATTCCTCCTTCAGGAGTGGCTCCCTCTGCCTCGGGCCCACCCCCACCTGCGCCCTGGGGACGTGAGCAACCTTAGCTGGGCTCTGTGAGGCCCCCCACTCCCTGCCACCTTGCTGCCTTGGGCCTGGGTGTCTGGGGGCTCCCAGCTTTTGCAGAGGTTGCAGAGCCAGGTTGACCTCTAGCCGGCCCTCTCGTCCTTTCACTATTGGACAAAGATGTTGGCTGTTTGCTTCTCAGTTAAAGACCCTGCTTTTCCCTCCACGTGTTCTACGTCTTCTGGGTGCAGCTCCGCAGAAAAGAGAATGAAACCCAGAGCAGCACACGAGGGGCTTGAGGGCTGTGCTGGCGCTGCCTCGTGCAGATTAGCGCCTCCAGAGAGGCAGCTCGGCCTTGGCCAAAGTGGGAGCGTTTACACCGTGGAACTGACAAGTGCCACAAATCAGGGCCTTCCTCCCCCCCCTCCCTGCCCCCACCCAAAAAGCTGGTCAAGCACTTACCAGCACACCCTGGTGGGACCCCATGGAGGTCCTTTCTGGGGGGCTGCTTTGGAGGGCGTCCTGGCCTGCTTTTTCCTCTGGTTCTCAGGCCTCTGCACGGAGCCCGCCCTTCTGCCCCAAGCTGCTGACCCCTCGGTGAGGGGGTTTCGCTGTCGACACGGTCTGCTTTAACTTGGCCTCAGACCCTCAACTCCCAGCCAACACCAGGACTTACTTTAAAAAAATAAATGCTTGTAAACTGAACGAGACCAGGTCCCCACCCAGAGCCGTACGGCAGCCTGATTTCTTTACCCAGTGAATGGGAGACAGAGCCTGGTCAGCATCACCCATTGCAAAATTTGGCCATGTCGAGCTTTCATCTGTTCCTCTCCCGGAGCCAACCTTCCTGGAAGCTGGCGGTTCCAGGGGTTCCTGGAAGTGTGAGCAAGTGGGGTGGGGAGCCCAAGACACTCCCATGTCCTTCAGAACCCCAGGAGCGTGTCGGGCCCAGCTGTACGGAGCCAGGCGGCCAACTCTTCATTGACACAGTTGCATTAAAGATTCAGGATATAAATTTGAACAAGGATTAACCATTCCCAGAACAAACAGCCCTCGCCGGCACTCCTCCCGGCACACAACCCCACTGCATTATCCATGTGCAAACAGCCCCGCCGGTCTCTCTCTCTCCTCTCTCCGCCTCCCTCTGCCTGGCAACCATCTTCCACCAGCAGAGTCCAGAGCCAGTGGCTGGTGACCTGCAGAGAAGGTAGCCTGCACGTTGGAGGAGCCACGGGGACCCCAATCCACCGGCTGGAGTGGGTAGTGGCTAGTGAGGACCTCGCGAGCTTCCCTCCGGTCCTCAAAGGGGAGAGAGGCACGTCTTGCCCCCATGCGGCCCTTGACTCAGCATCAGCAGAGATGGAGAGCTGAGAGCAGGTCAGAGACGAACCCCTGGTTGCCCCCAGTGGCCTCCTGTTTTTAGGCAGACAAATCACAGAGATTAGGGAATTAGCATCCTGATCCTGGTCTGAGGTCTCCCAGAAAATTCAGAAGCAGGAGAAAGTCAGGAGGAAGAGCAATTGTGTTGGTTGCATCCTGGAAATGCCAGGCTGAGTCCTCTCAAACCCGGACATTTTGGGAGCCACGGAATTGTGCTTCTTGCAGGGGGAGCAGAGTCCTCCGTGAACAGAAACGCTGCGTGTCCACTCACCTTCGGGGCCCAGGCAGGTACTGGAGGGTGGACCTGTGGTCACCTGGGGAGTGCCACGTCCAACAGGCAGCCCCTGCTCAGCTCCAGATAACTGCCGTCATGGGGGAGCCTGGAGTCACCTGCAATATCTGGTTTCTTTGGAGGAACCAGACCTATGAACTAGATTTTGATGTGAAAGCACACGATTTTAGATGTTGGCACCCAGATTTTAAAATGAGAAAGCATGGTACGGGCCAAACAAAGCCTTTTGTGGGCTGGCTTCTCCTTCCTCACCCGAGCAGTTTACAATCCCTGCTTCAAACGTCCAGCGGCTGGCGGGGCGGTCGCAGAGGAGGGGGGCAGGCTCCAGTGTCTCTGCTTTCAATTTCACAAGCCATGCTGCTTCCAGGGCTGCTGCCTTCCAGGGTAATTTGATTTTGCTTTTCTCTTGCTGCCTTTGATCCTCTGAGGTTGCCAGGCATAGCTACCATTTTATTTGCAGGCTCTGATGACAGGAGAAGATTTTGAAAGCTGTAGCCTGAAGAGGCACACTTCCTCTGGGCTGTTGTCAAGTCATTTTTCATGGTCTCCAGGGGAGTGGAGGCCACTGCATAGGACAGAAAGGCTTGGAGGGAGAGGCCCTCAAATGTTCTCTGGGCTGCCTTGGGTTGGGATGACCCATTCCCTTTGCTGACACTGGGCCGCCAAAGCCAGGAACTGGCTCTCTCTACTGGGTGCTGACATCCACCCACCCATTCACCATCACCATCTATCCACCACCCCACTTACCACCACGTCCATCACTCCATCCATCTACCCATCACTCTATCACTCCATTCATCTGTCCATCCACCCACCCATCCATCCACCACCCCATCCATCCATCCATCCATCCATCCATCCATCCATCCAACCACCCATCCATCTACCACCCTATCCATCCATCCACATCCACCACCCCATTCATCCATTCATCCATCCATCTATCCAACCATCCATCCACCCATCCACCACCCCATGCATACATCCATCCATCCATCCATCTATCACTCCATTCATCTTTCCATGAACCCACCCACCCATCACTCCATTCAGCTGTCCATTCACCCATCCATCCAACCACAAACCCGTGCATCCACCCACCCACTCATCCATCCACCACCCCATCCATCCATCCATCCATCACCCCATGCATCACTCCATCCAGTCAGCCATCCACCCACTCACCCACTCATCCATCCACCACCCCATCCATCCATCCATCCATCCATCCATCCACCCATCCACTACCCCATGCATCAGTCCATTTACCTGTCCATCCATCCATCCACCCACCCATCCACCCATCCATCACTCCATTCAGCTATCCATCCACTCCATCCACCACCCTATCCATCCATCCACTCATCCACCACCCCATGCATCACTCCATCCATCCATCCATCCATCACCCATGCATCAGTCCATCCACTCACCCATCCATCCATCCATCCATCCATCCATCCATCCATCACCCATGCATCAGTCCATCCACTCATCCATCCATCCATCCATCCATCACTCCATTCATCTTTCCATCCACCCACCCACCCATATTTACTGGACATTGGATACGTGTCAGCGCTGTGCTGGGTTGCAGGATGATAACGATGGTGGGCAGTGGTCCCTGCCCTCACAGAGACTGCATTCTTGCCCCCACAGCTGTGATGCAGTGGCAGCAAAGAAGGCTTTGCTGGGTTATGAAGTTTATGCAGTGTTTGGCCAGACAGAAGGAGGGGAAGCTATTTCTAGAGGAGGGAATAGCATGGGAGAGAGACAGGGGCCCCTCCCAAGCCCAGTGCTGACACCATGGAAATGTAGAGGGGCGTCCTTCCCATTTCTCTGGGCACAGCACTGAGGGAACCAGGGGAGAGTGTTCCCCTCTGGTGCAGAATGTGTCCCCGCAGGCAGTGAGCTGAGTTGGGAATGGAGTGTGGCAGAGGTCAGCAATGCATGGACATTGGGAAGCTAAGCTCCCTCAGAGTGGGTTATAAATCCATGATTTATCTCATATCTTGATTATTGCTGCTAGAAGTACCCCCTTTTACCTTGAACTGAAGTTTTCTACCCCTTCCAGCCAAATGGCCAAGGCAATTACTCATACTCACAACCCTTTGGAATAAAAACACACCACAAATGAACAAACCGGTACTGAGAAAGGTTTAACAACTAGTTCAGAACCACACAGGCCTCTCTGTTCACAGCTCTGCTCCCACAGTGGTGCCGCTTGCTTGTGCACTAGGACAGAACCCTCTGCTCCCCCCAGCCCTTCTCACGGTCTGCCCAGGCATCGGCGCACAAACACGCGCGGACTTTGGAAACCCATAACCCTCCTTTAAAACCAGACACTACACAGCTTTTATCTTGTTTTCATTTTTTTGCTGACGGGTTCCCTTTGCATGTAATTATTGTGCCAAGCTGGTGTTAATGATGCGTCCACTCCACTTACTCTGATCATCTGTATTGTTGGGCAAGCGTAGGCTCCTTCTTGTTGTTGTTTTACTTCTCAGAAGGTCCCTCCATCATCAGCAAATCCATGCTCTCTGCTCATTATTCGTGGTGTCAGGAAGCCCCTTGTGCTTCCTGAATGGCCTGGGCAGATCCCACGGCCAAGCCCAGGCGGCAGCGGCTGTTTGCATGTCACTAGGAGAGGGAGGGAATGCAGGCTGATTGTTTTCACTAGTTGTCCGACCTCAGCCTCTCTTCTGTGCCCTCCTCAGACCCATGGAAGATGGCACCTGTCTCCCCGAGGCTCACCAAGAGAGGAAGCAATGAGCCAGAGCAGAAAGCCTGTAGATTTTTTGAAAAAGGTAGAAAACAGGTCTTCTGGTTGGCCATTCCCTGGATGTGAGCTGTGGGGGGCGTGGAGACAGGTGCCTTTCAGAAATCTCTATGCACCGGATGTCCCTGGATTACAATTTTATTCCGAGGTCTCCTGTTATCTTATTTTGTGACCTTGAATCTTTCTCTGAGGCTCAGCTTGCTCATCTATTTAATGGGGGGGGAGGCGGGGGATTCGATTAGATCAGGGGTTGTACAAACTTTTTCTGTAAAGAGGCTGGTAAGAAATATTTCAGGCTTTGGCCGCCAGAAAGTCTCTGTGGCAACTTCTCTCCTCCGCTGCATGGCATCGTGGAAGCAGCCATAGGCAATCTGTGCATGAACAGGTGTGATGTGTTCCAATAAAACTTTATTTATAAAAGCATATGGTGGGCAAGCTCGTTGTGGTTGCTTCTTTGCAGCAGAACCCTTTTATCAATTAAATCTTGCTTGGAACTCCATACATACAAGAGATAGACCCCTAGGGCCTCTGATTGCACTGGAGACTGGCACCCTCCCTCGACGGCTCCAGCACGCCCAGCTCCCACCCCACCTGCCACCCACCCTGAGCTCCTGGAGCACAGCTTGAGAACCCTGGGCCCCGATGACCTGGGAACCTCTCCCACAGCGTATGATTCATTCCTTCACTCGCCCATTTGCCTGCATCGTGCCAGATACCCAGGCTGCCCTGGGGCAGCAGGCGCTGACAGGCTGGTGGATTTTCCATATATTTTGATTTTTTGAAACCACATGTTTATTACTCAACAAGTTCTGTTTTAAATAAATAAAAATGGGTGTCTTAGTCTGTTTGGGCTGCCGTAATGAGTTACCACAGACAGGGTGTCTGTAAACTATAGAAATTTGTTTCTCATGGTTCTGGAGGCTGGAACCCCAAGATCAGGGTGTTTTGGGGCTGGGTATCTGGTGACAGATCCCTTTCCGGCTCGCAGACGTCCCTTATCTGCCTTCTGGCCGTGTCTTCACAGGGAGGAAGGGGTGAGGGAGCCCGCTGGGTCTCTTCTATAAGAGCGTGAACCCCATTTATGAAGACTCCACCCTCATGACCTCTCACGTCCCAGAGGTCTCGCCTCCTGACACCACCCACCGGGAGGCTTAGGTACCCACATCCGATCTGGAGGACAGGACACTCAGCCCACGGTGACAGATAACTCATTACAGTAGTATGGACAGTATATGACCTCCAGTTTGCTGCTAGTAGCGGGTACCCAGGACTGGCTACCTCGCAGGCCTGGTGCAAAGTGAAAATGCAGGGTGTCTGGTTCCAAAATGAGGAGCTGGCCTGGCATCTGTGCATAAAGATGCTCCCCAAAGTGCTAAAGGGAGAGCTAGGAGGGGGTCTCAGTCTTCTTCTTCATGCTCTTCTGTGAGCACAAAACTTTCTACCACTGAGAGTGTCACCCTCATCACAGAGGAAGTGGACAATGGATGCTTTAGACGGGTCGGGGCCCACAGCACACCCCTCTGCAGCTGGGTAGGGAGCTGCTCGCAGGGGCAGGGGTGTCATGGCCTGGAAGAGGGCAGAGTGAGGGCCACTTTACCTCTGGGTTTGCCCACGGAGACGTGCCTCCAGTGCAGGCAGGACTCCTGACCTCCCCAGGGCGTTACCGGGCCCCCTTCCTGCCTCTGGAAGCACAGACCCCTCACCCGCACATTGACTGCATAGTTTTAAAGAGAAATTGTGTCTCGATGAGGATGCATTCCTCACATCCCAAGGTCTGGGTCCCCAGGAGGAAGGTACCACGAGCTCCCTCAAGAAATGTCCCTGGACTATAACACCGTTGTCGCTGCCCCCCTGCCTGGGGCCCCTGTCCTTCTGTGTTGAAGTCTCCTCCCACCCCCGCTTCTGCAGAGGGAGTGCCCCCTCCCCTGAGGGCCCTGGCCGCCCTTCTGTCCTGGTGTCCCGCCTCTCAGCCTCTCACCGAGCCAGCACGCTTCAAATTGCCATTGACCTGACGCCCTCACTTCACTGTCCACCCTTCCCGTGCGGTCTGGAGCGCGTCCTCCTCCTGTACCACCTGCACCTTGAGTTGTGAGGTTCCTGACTTGTCCATCAATTGAGCCGTTACGATGGGTGGTTCCACGAGGGTGTCGGGATGGTACGTAGGGATGTCAGCCGAGGGAGGGGCAGCGACCTGGCCACACGGAATAATAGAACATCATACCCGAGGGCGCAAGGCCAGCCCACCCAGGTCCCCTCCTTGATTCTTAATGCAAATAAAATTCACATAACACAAAGTCAACCGTTTCGAAGTGTTCGCTCGGCGGCACTTAGCGCATGCACACCGTGCTGCAACACGACCTCTACCTAGTTCCCAAGCATTTCCATCACCCCAAAGGGAGACCCCATCCCCATTAGCAGTGACTCTCCATCCCCTCACCACCACCCCCCAACCCTGCAAACACTCGTCAGCTTTCTATCCCTATGGATTTGCCTGTTCTGGACAGTTCCGTATAAACGGAATCACGGTGTGTGGACTTCCGTGTCTGGCTGCTTTCACTGAGCACTGTACAGCCCCTTTGCCTTACAGATGGAAGGGTTGCGACCCAGCCAGGTGGAGTGGGTTCCCGCGGCTCGCACAGCTTGTCGTAGGGAAGGCACAGATCCTCCCACGAACGAGAGAAAATGGAGCCAGGATTAGCAGCCGCGAGGTGGAAATGGAATGGACTCGATGATGCATCATCTAGAACTTGAAAGCAAGATCCATACTGGATGAAGCCCGTGCATTGGCTGAATGTCAGATATTTCACTCAGGGAGCATTTTGGGGGTGTCTGCTGAATGCACCGTGACCCCACCGCTTGGCCAGATTTCTCCTTTCTTGGACTTTCCAGTTTGCAGCACGACGAAGCCCGGGCGTGACTGTGAAGGCGCCTTTCCTCGCGTGGGCAGTGGGGTGCCGGTCGGGCCTTCCTTCTCCGCGCACCTCACCTACCTGGCACTTCAGTGGCTGCGCCCACAGCCTGCTTTAAGGGACACTGCAAGGCTTAAACATGGCTGTGCGTGGCAAGTGCGGGTGCAGGAAGCATGCGACACATGTCACTATCAGTATCCCTGTGTCATCACGTTGTCATTGCTTAAGAAGGACGCAGCTCCCTTCGGATGCCCCGACCCCCTCGGCGAGCGCGGCCACAGGTGCAAGCCGTGCACCTGCTCTGAGGTTGGCTGGTAAAGGGGAGGTGCCGCCCCTCCGCTTTGGACAGAGAAGCCCAGGGGTCCTCCGGCTTGTGGAGGGCGCAGCAGGGGAAGGTGGGTAATGGTGGCGGCCTCCAGCAGTGGCATTGTCATTGTCTCCAAGTAGGGGCAGACGAAGGCCACGCTGGGCTCATTTGTGTCCCTGTCCCCTCGTCCAGCCTGTCAACCATCCCCAATGTCCTGCCTCCCACCACCCCTGCTCCTGACAGAAAAGATGAGAACACCCGCCTTCCCCCGAAGGGACATTTCTCCGACACTCAAGGACCATATATACGGGACAATTACTGATCAAACACCGCACACGTCTGCATGCGGGTGTAAATCATACAGCGGCCATAAAAGCAGCCCTAACCAGCTCGCACCGGCTCCGCAGGAGCTCCCACGGGCCGGGCTGCTTTATCTCGCTGGCACACGAAGAGGGGAGCCGGCTGCCCGCTTGGAGGACCCAGAACAGCCTAATATTATTTATTTTTAATCAACCATTTCGGCATGCTCCCTCTAGTCAAAGGCAAAGCCCGAGCGTGGCGTGGGCGCGTGATTTATATTCAGCTTTTATTCAGCCAGAGGAGTCTAGGGGGACGCAGCATCTCGTTCATAGAGACGCTCTGGTGGCTGCACCGCACTGCTCAGAGCCAGGCGTGAGCTTTGCACAGATGATATGAGGGCAGGGCAGGGTGGGCAGGGTGAGCAGGGCAGGTGGGCAGTGCGGGCAGGGTGAGCAGGGTGGGCAGACAGGGCAGGATGAGCAGGGCAGGTGGGCAGGGTGAGCAGGGTGGGCAGGGCAGGCAGGCAGGGGTACAGGGTGAGCAGGGTGGGCAGCGTGGGCAAGCTGGGCAGGGTGGGCAGGGTGAGCAGGGTGGGCAGACGGGGCAGGCAGGGTGGGAAGGGTGAGCAGGGTGGGTGATTCTCCTCAGGACCAGCTGCCCCCTGCCTGCGGACGGACTGCTGGTGCCACCAGCCTGGACGCTGGACAAACCCCAGCCCCCAGGAGGAGCCAGGAGCCCTCTGCATGACCACCAGCCCACCTGCCCCACCGGGATGCCCAGCTCCGGTGTCTCCCGGCAGGTGCCCGCCCCTGGTGCCTCCCGTGGGCCTGGCAGTTCTGTTGCTCCTCCCGCAGGGTGGTCCTCCACAGAGGCCGGCGGCCCCTTCCCGGGGTGGGCTGCGGGGGTCAGGGACCTGCCGTGCATCCCCAGGTCCAGCTGCCAGCAGGGCCAGGGGCACCCCTGCCTCCCCTGCTCGCCGCCGTCCACCACTCTGTGGTCGGCCTTCCGCTGGGGACTCTGGAAGGCCACTCACGCTCCTTGGCTAACCTTCTCCTCATTTTCTGGGAGGCCTAAGCGGGTGATTTCTGAGCCAGAGGCGTGAGGCTGGTTCGGGGCCTGGTGGTTGGGGATGGTTTGCAGTTTTGACACTGCAGACTGCGGCAGCCAGAAGGTCCTGCAGCCAGTGTCCCCGTCTGCGTCTCCTCCCGCCCCCGTCTGCGTGGGGATACAGGAGCAGGTGCAGCGGGGAGGGGGAGGCAGGAAAATTGGAATTTACTCTGGTCACGTGGGAATGGAGGGAAAAGTAGCTCATCTGAGCTCAGATAGGGAGAGACCCGTCCTTTCCACCCCTCTGCTCAGTAAAGTGAGTTCCCATCACGGGACAAGTGACAAGCCCCAGTATTCATTAGGGGCTCCCGAAAGCTGCAGACTCATGGGGGGGTCACCTCCACCCCCCTCCTTGGAGTTATTTACATAATAACCTGACCTTCAGGTTACCTCTCATTAACAAACACATGTGAAACACAGAAGCAGCTGGCGACATCTCATAAATATAGATTGTTAACCCTGGTGTAGACGGCTTACTCTCACTCACTCAAAAGAGAGGGGCCCCCTGCTTTGCATAGCCATCAGGCGCTGACTGCAGGGCCTGGCAGAGGATGGTGGCAGCCTTGGGACCGTGCACTCACCCGAGAGGATGTGCCTCTTCCTCTGAGCGCGGAGTTCAACCTTCAATTAGTTCGTTTGCCCCGGTTCTGGGCTTTCCCCTCCCTGCTCCCTCCGGGCGCCGGGAGGTCTGGGAGCCAGGGATGGGGCATTTCAGGCCAATTTGTTAAGTGCTTGCTGGCAGGATCACCCTCCCTCCCGGGCCCTGGGGCTCCCAGAGACAACCAGGGCTGCGCACACACTCAGGTCTGGAACTTACACGCTACGGCTCTTCAAGAAACGTGTGGCCGAGGCCGTGCTGGCCCATCCCGTCTTCCCACTTTTGGAGGTGCCCCCTTGTTCTCCCTGGGGTCCTCGTGGAGAGGTGTAGGGAGGGTTCTGGGAGTCCTGCTGTTTCTGAGCCACTGAGGTCCCCGAGTGGGACACACAATCTCTGTTTGCCCATCTGCCTGGCAGGTGGTGTCCCAGGAAGCAGGGAGGCCACCGAGGGGATGAGGCCTGACAGGGTCCAGGCTGGGCCAGGGGAGATTCTGGAGGGCACAGCCAAGGAGGGGCTGCCACCAGAGAGAGGGACTCCTGGCCCTCTCTCCCCCATTCCAATCTCATAACTCCCCTCCGTGCAAAGGGCGATTCCACCCCCAGCCCCTGGGCAGCCTGCCGTGTGTTGGAGGCTGATGAGGGCAGAACAGGGTGACACCGAGGTCCTGCTGGAAAGGCCCTCGAGGGTTGGAAGGGGCCTCCAGGGTGGTCCTGAGCCCTGGGCACCCAGATCCCTGACTTGCCAGCACCTGCTCACTCCCTGGCTGGTGTTTCTCATCAGATGACCACGCTGGGAGTGGCCGCACCGCCCATACTCAGGCTGACGTCAAGGCCGGAAGACCAGTTTCCTCATCTGCAGTAAGGATGACCAGCAGGAGACAGCATCGCTCGTGTGGCAAATCCGGGTGCTGTCCTGTAGGCCAGCTCTGTGGACGCTGGCCAGAACGGCTAACGGGAATCAAGCACTGCCACAAGCCACATGTATGAGTCACCTATTGCTGGGTAACAAATGACCTCAAAACTTAGTGACTTGGGGATCCCTGGGTGGCTCAGCGGTTTAGCGCCTGCCTTCAGCCCAGGGCGTGATCCTGGAGTCCCAAGATCGAGTCCCACATCGGGCTCCTGGCATGGAGCCTGCTTCTCCCTCTGCCTGTGTCTCTGCATCTCTTTCTGTGTCTCTCATGAATAAATGAATAAAAATCTTAAAAAAAAAAACTTAGGGACTTACAATAGCAAGCATTTATTATCTCAGAGTTTCTGGAGGCTGGAAATCTGCAAGCAGCTTAGCTGACCAGTTGTGGCCTCGGGCCTCTCTGGGGGTTGTGGTCAGGCTGTGGGCCACAGGCGTTATCTCTAGAGATAACAGGTGTTATCTTGAGATCGAGCTGGGGCAGAAGGAGCTTCTGGAAGCTCCCAACAGTTGTTGGGAGGAGGCCTCAGTTTCTTGCCATGTTGAGCTCTCCATAAGGCCACTTGATGTCCTCACCACGTGGCAACCAACTTCCCCCAGAGCAAGGGATCCAAGAGGGGGGCAAGGAGGAAGCCATGGTGGGTGCCCTTTATGACCTGGGTCTGCAAGTGACATGTCATCAGCTCTGCCACATTCTGGCTGTTCGAAGGGAGTCCAGTGCCTAGGGGCACCCGGGTGGCTCAGTGGTTGAGCATCTGCCTTTGGCTCAGGGTGTGATCCTGGGCTCCGGGATTAAGTCCCACATTGGGCTCCTACAGAGACCCCGCTTCTCCCTCTGCTTGTGTCTCTGCCTCTCTCTCTGTGTCTCTCATGAATAAATTAAAAAAAAAAAAAAGTGAGTCCCTAAGTTCAGACACATTCAAGAGAGAGAAGTTTCTCTTCTCTCTCTTCTTTTCCAAGATTTACTTATTTCAGAGAGAGTAAGAGAGTGTTTGCACGACTGTTGGGGAGGAGCAGAGAGAGAATCTCAAGCAGGCTCTCCCCACCCCCGCACTGAGCATGGAGCCTGACGCAGGGCTGGACCGTGAGACCCCATGACCCATGGGGTGGGATCACTACCTGAGCTGAAACCAAGAGTCAGACGCGCAACGAGCAGAGCCTCCCAGGGGCCCAGAGTGGTTGCTCTTCTCGAAGGGAGGAGTATCAAAGCCTCAGTGCACATGGTTTCAAACACCACGCCAGGCACAATGTTGGGTTCTTAACGTGTGTTACCTCATTTGATTCTACAGCAATGATTATTACTGCCGTTTTACAGACGAGGAGACCAAAGGGGTTGCATGATGCGCCCATGTTCTCACAGCTGATTAACTGCACAGCCAGGATTCGGAATCAGGTCTTGTAGAGCAAGGTTGCCCGAGAGAACTTCCTACAATGAAGGAATTGTTCTATGTCCAGGCAGCCCAGCATGGTAGCCACTAGCCACGTGTGACTACCGAAGACTTGAAAGGTAGCGAGGGCCAGTGTCCTCCAGCAAAGATCACCAGGAATGCACCTGCCATTGAACAAACTGGGTTTCTTACTTGGCGTAAAGAAAGAGAGCAACACAGCCTTAGGGATCATGGGTGTCTCGGCAGGAGGGAGTTGGGAAGAATCTAGACTACGGTCTTTGGTTGGGTGACCGGGGGTGGGGTGGGGTGGGGAAGATCTATGGAACCATGTCATCCTCATAGTGACTTGCTGGAAACATTCTTCCCATTTTACAAATGAGCATGTTGAGGCTCAGAACAGTTGCATGATTTGCCTTGAGCCACGTGGCTGATGAGCTAGACGCGGCCTGGTGTCTGACCTGAAAACCCGATCCTCCCAGCACGCCCAGACCCCGTTCAAGGCCAGAGAAGAGAAGAAACGTGCCCTCGAGTTGCTTACAGCTCAGGGAATGCTCTCCGGGCGGAGGACATTGCAGCCCGGTGCCACTCAGAGGCAGGTACAGGTGTGGCCACCCCCCTCCAACCCGCCCCGCGGAAGAGGTCTGCGGCATCCTTCAGCTCTTCAGCTCTGCACGCTGGTTTGGGGCTCTGGACGCGATGTTCCCAAATCTTGAATCCTAATGATGTTTCTGCACCGTGGGCTGAAATTAACTGCGCCTGCCACCACCGATGCCCACACGACAGCTCTCCACGCCATCAAGGGGACGCGTTATTTGACATTAATCCCCTTGAAGCCTTTTTAGCTATTCACTTGGTATTTCCAAACCAATTACAGGCTCAGAGTTTGCAAAAAGGGTTGACACTTTGGTTTTCCGGCGGGGACCCCCTCAGCACCAATCTGAGGATGTGGTAATTTAGCAAAGAGAGAAAGCATATAATTTTTTAGCTCAGGGGAGGCTGCAGGCAATTGCAAATATCCCTTGAGCAGAGTCAGATGCTCTGGTTAAAAGAAGCGACGTGTTCCCTGCCGTAATTGGGCTTTAGAACCCCTTTAATTTGAAGGGGGGCAGGGACAAGGCAGAGGAGGTTAGAGACGTCATCACGCAGCTGGGCTGTGCCCTCCTGGGAGCGGGGCCAGAACCTCCATGTAACCAGAAGGAGCCAGGGAAGGCCTCTCACCTGGGCCGGCACCCAGCTGCCAGCTGTGTCCAGGGAGTGGCTAGTGACTCGCCGCTCTAGGACAATTCACTGGTCAGCGTGACCAGAGAGGGCAGGGAGCCAGACTGTCCTGCCTTCCCAGTGGGCTGGCTGTCCCTGGTCCAGTTTCTGGGCATGTCCTGATCTCCTCTGCTGGGCCCTCCCAGGCAGCCCGGGGTCAATGAGCCCAAACTGGACCTCAAGGGCCTCATCCTCTGCCAGGTTCCTAGGTGGGGCATCCAGCAGTTGTCAGAGGTGCCCCATCAACCCCCTACTCACTGCTCCCAAACCCAGACCCAGACACCCTGTCTTCAGGGGGAAACGGACACTGGACCAAAGGCTGCGGTTGAGGGAAGAGACAGGTGTCTCTCCGTGTCTAGCTCACCCCCGTGGGGGCCTCTGCAGATACAGCCCCCCACTCGTGCCAGTTTGGGTAAACAGAGAAGCCTGCTCACCCAGGAGCACTTAAGTTCCAGTTCTGTTACCTAGAAAAGCAGCCTTCCCCTCCGACCTTCCTGGTTCCCGCTCACCTCCTTCTCCCATAGGGAAGTGCCTGGCAGGTGGACCAGGTCCTGCGGCGGGCGAGGGGAGGTGGTGTGCTGGCAAACTGGCTCTCCAGCAAAACAAAAGCCCTGAAGGTGGTGTTTGGGTTTCCCTGGTGTAAAAGCTCCCACCAGGACCCATTTCAGGCTGTCAGTGTGATGTCACTAGGCAGGGAATTGGCTCTTGCAGACTCCAGAGCCCCTTGGAGTCGAGCAGGGATGGACGGCTCTGAACCCTGCTCCAGAAGACCCCTCACCTTCTCCAGATGCCCCTTGCCTCATGCACACCCTGGGGGGCCCCGGGGGAAGCAGTCAGGGAGGTCTGAGTGGGGGGGGGGGTGCTGAGGGCACAGGTGAGCCCGAGCCGCCATGGCCCTCCACCCTGCACGGAAGCCCCGTACAAAGGAAGGGCGAGGTCCCTAGAAGTATCCCCAAAATGAAAGTGAGGAGGGGGAGGTGGAGCTGTCCTACCTGAGGATCAGCAGAGCCTAATGAGAAGGCAGATTTCAAAGCAGGAGAGGATTTGAAGCTAATCCTTAGCCAGGCAATTAGCCAGAAAGCCACTCTTATGGGGGATCTGGTTTCTTTGCTTATTCTGGAATCCCCTGGCTTTAGGGAACCTCAAAGCACAGGAGGCAAAGGGAAATGAAAATAAATCCTGTCTCTTTCAATAAAGCACAAAGGCCTTGCCTCTTCTGGCAGGAGCCGTGCTTGCAGTTTCCCAGACGGCAGATGCCGGACGAGGCCGGCGGAGGCGGAGGGGCTCTGGGCCGGGCGGGCTCCGGGGGCTGCCGCAGACATCACGGCGGGAACAAGGACCCTTGATAAACACCCTTGCCACGCTGAGCGATCCGACCTGGAAAATGCCATCATGTATTTTTAATCTGCTTTCCCCTCGATGAATAATGAAAGACGAAAATCGCAAGGTTTGACTGGCATTTATAAGAAGGCTCTGAAGGAGGCTCGACCGGGGGAGAATGAGCTTCAAGGCTCATCATGGTTAGACTCCGGCTCCCGACTCCCATCTACTCCCAACAGACTCTTTCAGCCCCCGGGAGGGGGGGGTGTCCCCCCAGCGCATCCCTTGCCGCCCTGCGCTTCCCCTCTGGGAGGCCAGAGCTCCGGGCCCCTGACCAGCACCCGCGGGGGGAAGATGCAAGCGTAGAGGGAGCTGGACACCGGCCGGGGACGGACACCAGGCCGCGGCCGAGCTCCGCGGTGCAGAAACTCCCACGGGGGCCCTAAGCATCCCCACCAGGAAACGGCTGACAGCAGGGTTGGGGAAAGACGGGCAGGGTCAGCTCTCAAAGGTCTAGTCTTGGGGGTGGGGGGGCCGGGATGGCCAGCGAGCTCCCCAGGCTGGGAGGTCGAGGGATGGAGGGCCGGCGGGGAGCCGATGAGGACAGTGTCTTTGAAGGGCCGGGGGGGAGTGGCTGCATCGTGACCAGGACGCCCTGCGTGAGTAATTTCACCTCTGGAAGCTTCCAGGGCCTCGTGTTACTGCTGGAGATCGGGGCTGTTACCCACTGGTTTCACAGGGCCGTTGCGAGGTCAGGATGAGGTCGCACGTCTACAATTACTTTGCAAAACGGCCTGCGACCCTCCAAATGTATTATTATAGTAACAGCTAAAAGGTGAGAAGAATCCTCGGCTTCCCCGGCCACACCGGAACGCAGAAAGGAAACTATACCTACGCGCCCTCCTCAGTAATATAACAAAGAGCGTTTTGTGCAAAGCGTGCAAGCCAGCCAGGAGGGTGGCGTTCACACCAGGCTCCCACGGTTCTGAGGACGAGCCGCTCGCTGCGCCGGGGAGGTCGGGAGAAGGGCAGGCACCGCACAGGCCTTTAAAGACACTTTGCTCCCAAAGCACCTGCTGCACGTGTCACCCCAAGTGAACGCTGGCCGCGAGTGTCCTCCTTCGTTCACCTGACGGGCCTCCCCGGGGCGCTGAGTGTGCACTGGGTGTTGGGACGTGGATCTCCTGCCGCACCTGCCGGGGAGACACCAGGTGCCTGGGGAGGTGGCCGTGCACACGTGTAAAGTGCGCTGGATGAAGGGCACCCTGACAGAGGCGTGAGCCAAGAGCTCCGGGAGCGGGAGCGGCCTCCCTGGTGGTCCCATCAGTGCCACCCCAAGGCCTGGCACACAGTCGCCCCTCTGTAAGAGCCGGCTGATGAGGACACGGCCCAAGAGAGGCTCCTGTAGGAAGGGCCTCTGGACTCAGGATCTCAGCCCGGAGTTGGGTCCACAGACGGCCAGGGATTGGTGGGTGACCCTGGGGTGATCCCAGACCCCCTGAAGTCACACGTGGGGCTTTCCTGGTGAATGGTCATGTCAGAGTCTCTCACTGGTCTGTGGTGCCCGCAAGGTTAAGACCGGAGGGGAAGGTGAATGCGAACCTGCCAGAGAGGTTTCTACTGCGGACACATGGGTGGGGACCAGCTCAGCTTGAATGTTGGGGAGCAGTGTGGACGGAGCGGGGGACGGGAGGCCAGGGCAGACGCAAGGGTGCTTGGAGCCAGGCCCGCAGGGAAGGGTGAGTGCTTGAGGGGGAGCAGCAGGGAGAAAGTGTGGCTGGAGGTAGGAGCAGGGGGTGCGAGCCCAGGGATGAGCCTCAGACAGGAAGACAGCGTCACGGCCCCAGGGAGGGGGAGAGCGAGGGGCCCACCAGACTCAGTCTCTAGCCAGTCCTTGTTCTGGGCTCAGGCTCGGCTCTTCCTCGAGAGCCCGGGGTCTATGTCAGAGAATCAAAGCCCCAGAGCATCAAAGTGAATGAGAACTGTCTGCTGGGACCCCCTGGGAGGGAAATTCACTCTTGGGGGGCCAGCCAGGCCGGTTCCCCTCTGCTGGCTCCAGGGTCGTGCCTCCAGAACCTTGGGGACATTTCCAGACCCTGCCCCTGTTTTGTGATTCTAGGAATCTGCTTTCTTTGAGTCACCTCCACATCCCTACCGCCCCCGCCACCCCCCCCTCCCCCGCCCCGCAAGCTTCCCTGGGGCCTCAAGGTCATGGGTAATGGGGGGGAAATGCCCTTTGCCGTGATTCCCCGGGCTGGCCCGCCCCGGGAGAGGCAGCCTTGCAGGCAGAGGTGGATGTGATGCTTGGGAGCCAGACGTCGTGGGCCCTGCGCCCAGTTCCAGTGACGTGTGACGGACGGACGGGTAGAAGGAGGAGGGGCGGAAGAAGTCTGTGAGCACAGGGCCCATTCACGATGCTCTAAGCCCGCGCTGGTGGGGTAGTGGGCACCCCAGGCCGGAGGATTTTCCACCCACCGCAGCCATCTCCCGAGAACGCATGGCTGCTTTCGTGCCTTCTCCAAGGCTAAGCCACACTGGCCACTTTCCTGATGTTTCGGGGGTTAGGCCGCTGGCCACGAATCACCGCCCGCCCTCTGGTACCTTCTGGTACCAGAGGTGGCTGCCGCGCAAGGAACAACGTGCCCCCAACGAAGTTGTCCCAGAACCGTAATCTTTGGTTTCTTGACTATTTCTTGGTATTTTGTCCACCCCCTCCTCCCCCTTCCCCGCCTCCGTCCCAGCTCTCTCCCTGTCCCCCTGCCGCCCCACCTGCTGCTTATAATGTGCTGTGGGTCGTAAACCCAAACTCTCCGTGTTCAAACTCAGGAAGGAGATACCGCGGGGCAGACCGTGAGTGAGGCCCAGTTCTGGCTGATAAGGATGCGACTGGGTGATACGGATTTTGGCTACTCAGGGACCTTTTCTGCCTTTGTCCTGATTCCAGTGTGCTGCTAGAGATAGGATCTGGAGGGTCCCGGAGGGAAGTGAGAAGAATCATGTTTGATTAGGCCGGAGAAAGTGGGAGCCGGCCAGTTAATGCCTTCGGCTCACTAAGCATGTAATCCTAGGTGCCTGCTGTGTGCCTGGGGGCTCAGGTGTGTATGGAGAGGGTCCAAAAGAGGACCGTGGGATCCCTTCCGAGCCGTAAAGCATGAGCCTTGCCCAAGGAGAGGCTCACCCCTTGCCCCTGGCTCCTGGGAGGTCACCTCTGAGCTCTGGGAAGCTCCTGTCTGAGCAGAGCATCTTCGTGTACCGGGGGGCTCGGGCTGCGTAGTATCTGCTCCACTCTGGAGGGGCTGCACCCCGAGGTCAGCCACATGGGTGGACAGTCCTGACTAGGACACCCAGTAAATAACCCCGGCACTGAGGCTCAGGTGAGCGACCCTGGTTGGCAATAATGCACACGTTCTTGCACAGAGTACTGTGAGAACCGAACCCCGTCTACACAGCTCCACTGGGACAAGACGCCTGGTCTCTCTGGATCCAGACCCGGCCCCAGGCACCCCTTCCCTTTGCTGATTTCCATCTGTGTCCTTTTGCTGTCATGGACGGTCCTCACAGGGGTGTGAGGCCCTGCTGAGCTCTGTGTCCTTCTAGTGAATCATGGAGCCTGCATGTGGGTGGTCCCGGGGGCCTCTGAACTCCCACCTGCCCACGTGCAAGATGTATGCTCAGGTATGTGTTCCCTGTCCCCCTAAGTCCTCTCTGTAGAGGCTGCTTTTAGGCCATAAGCTTGACCACTGAAACCAGAGCAAAGCACCAGGGCCCAGAGCCACCTCCAGCTGCCGCAAACAGGCTCACTAGGAGACCCACCTCCAAATAGCCATAGCCTCTAACTGACCAATTACAACCGGGCACGATTCCTAAGATTACCCAAAAAGGGGAAAATCCCGTGCAATCTCATGCTCCCTCATTCCACCCTACGACTATAGCCCTGTTACCACCACCTCATAGCAGACCGTCTCGCCTCTGCTGTCCTGCCCGCTGCTCCCTTGCTGTGTATTCAATAAACTTCTCTCTCTTTGTTCTGCCTTTTGAGGGGATCTCTTTCACTGCCTGCACTGCTGCCAGCCCCCCACTCCATCTCTATGCACCACACCTTCCGCATTGGTAAATAAAGGGGGTTTTTCAGAAGACACCCCAGATCCTCGTAGCACAAAGGTGACATGGTTCTAACAGTATTTGCATTGTTTGGGGGGAAGCCAATTCATGACCGGCAGAAACGACTGCTGTCCCCCTCTGCTACCCTGTCAGGGATGAAGCAAGGCTCTGGAACGAGCAGAACGCCCGGGCTAGATTCCCGGCCAGCGTCTCCAGGCTGGGGCTGGACCCTCAGTAAAGCACAAGCCTAGATTGGAAGCAAAGAATGTCTTGGAGTCTCAGGCTCCAGAGTCCGAGAGAAAGCAGGCGGTGTGATGTGGGGGTGAGCAGCAGAGAAGAGACAGGGGAAGAAGAGGGTGAGGGAAGGGAGCTTGGAGCCCTCTGGGGACACAGCACTTCGCAGGTGCACGGGGCCCTGCATCTGAGTAGCACACAGTCACGGACTTAAAAGGATCGGCCTGCAACGGAAGACTTTTAACACACTCAGCAGAGCCCGATTCAGTCTGGGACGGTTTGCACGGCTTTTTGAAATCAGGCTGGACTCTGAACGCAGGCCGCTGAAGGGCTGCTCAAATCTCGGCTGCTCGGGCCTGGGGATCTCCAGTCCGTGAGAGCAGACACTTTCCCTCTCCAGAATGGAGCTCGCTCCGTAACATTAGATTTTCCAGGTACTTTGCCCGCAATCTGGGTGAGCTCTCACCTGGAGCACGGCCACGCTGCATTGGAACCTCAACATGGGTCCCAGAGGAGACAAACACACTGCCAGTCGGTTGGGATTTTCCATGAAAATGAATCTCTTTCTCGCAGCAGAATATTTTATTAATCAGTAAGCCCAGAGTACCATAGAATATTGTATTTCTGAGATTTCAAAGCACACTGTTAGGTAGCATTTGGCACACTCAGTCATAGGTTTTTAGAGTCGGAGCCCACTTTATAAGTGACCTTGTCCGGTCTTCCTTTCACAGATAGGGAAACAGAGGACCGGGAGGCGCCTCCGCCGTCCCCAGACCTCAAATTCGTTTGGAAGCCAGGACTGGTCCTAGAGTTCAGCGTTCGGCAGAAGCCAGAGAAGACCTTTGTGCTCAAACGGTCAAATATAAGTAAGAGCTACCACCTGCTGGGTGTTGGGTGTGGGCGTGACACGGGGCTGACTTCTTATATTTATTTGTTCATTTGACCTTTTCAATGACCTTATACAGCTCTTCCATCCCCACCCCAGCTGTGCGAGCTGCAGTTCATTGTCGTCACTGCCACCCCAAGTCAGCGTCAGGTCCCACAAAGTAAGGACTGGGTCCTTCAGAAGACTGCCCCCCCTTTGGATGCCAGCCAGGGGTCCCCAAGCCACCCTCACTTCTGACCAGCTGGGCACAAATTCAGGAGTTCTTTTGACCCTCTCGGGTCTGACCATGCCCTGAAATGACTCCCAGAGCTCAGGGCAGTGCTATGCTGATTCCTGTTTTACTAGAAAGGGTAGACTCTGTCTCTGTCCCTCTGTCCCTCCTGGGGCTCTGGCTAGCCCCGGGTTCCAGCCTGTAATCCTGGGCCGGCCCTCCCCAGGCCACCTACAGACCTGCCTGGGGCAGCTCATTAGCATCCCAAAGAGGATTTCCTATCACTCTCAAAAGTCCAAGCGCTTTTGAAGATCTGTGCCCAGAACTGAGGACAAAGAGCAGGTATCTTCTTCATCAGACTAGAGAGCGGTTGTCAGCGTCATCCCGAAGGCTGGCCGAGGCCCAGAGGGTGGCCTGATCCAAGTCCCACCTCCGCCGGTCCGTGGAGGACACGGAAGCCTTGCTCAGACCTGTCCGGATCCCGTCCCTGGACTCACCCCTCATGGATCTGGGGCATCAGGTGAGGGACTCACAGGGGGAGGACACTGGGCCAGCTTTTCCCGAGGGCCAGTGCAGATCAAATGCCCGGAGGTGAGGTTATATGCAGTCAAAGAGGAGGTGTGTGGTTCAGCCAGGGGAAGAGCGAGTGGCTCTGGCGAATCAGGGCCAGGGGACCCCTCTAGAGCCAGGACCCCGAGCCTCTCTTATGAAGACCTCACAGGAGTCCACCAGCTGGACCAGCCCGTCCCAACCCCAGGCCTGCCCTGCCCGTCCACACCAGCACCGGCCTGGGCAAGTTCAGAAGACCTAGGACGGCTCATACCAGTTAAAAGATTGGATTCTCAGTCCAAGTAGAAAACACTGGACGGCCCACATCTCCATCAAATCAATTAAGACTAAAAGGGTTTTATTTTTATTCTTATTGTATACTGATTTTTTTTTAATAGAATCTCTACACGGAACATGAGGCTCGAACTCATGACTCTGAGATCAAGAGTCACATGCTCCTCTGACTGAGCCAGCCAGGTGCCCCTGACTTTTTTCTTTTTCTTTTCTTTTCTTTTCTTTTCTTTTCTTTTCTTTTCTTTTTTCTTTTCTTTTTTTCTTTTCTTTTCCTTTCTTTTCTTTTTTTCTTTTCTTTTCTTTTCTTCTTTTGTTTTCTTTTCTTTCCTTTTTCTTTTCTTTTCCTTTCCTTTTTCTTTTTTCTTTTCTTTTCTTTTCTTTTTTTCTTTTCTTTTCTTTTCTTTTCCTTTCTTTTCTTTTCTTTTCTTTCTTTTCTTTTCTTCTTTTCTTTTCTTTTCTTTTCTTTCCTTTTTCTTTTCTTTTCCTTTCCTTTCTTTTCTTTTTTCTTTTCTTTTCTTTGCTTTTCTTTTCTTTTCCTTTCCTTTCTTTTCTCTTTTCTTTGCTTTTCTTTCTTTTTTCTTTTCTTTTCTTTCTTTCTTTCTTTCTTTCTTTCTTTGACACTTTAGAGCAAATATGAAGCTTTGGGAAAGATCTCAACTTTGAGGCTATGGGTTCTCACCAGACAGTTGTGTGTATATCTGGGGCCTGGGGTTGGAGAGGCTGGATTGACCCCTTCTCTAGGGTCCTTTGAGCTCAGGAAAGAGAGAGTGAAGGAGCACACCCAGGTGCACCTGGGCCCATTCTTTGGGGCAGGTCAAGAGCAGCGCTGTCCATTGGATTATGAGCCTCTTAGGTCAATTTCAGATTTCAGATTTCTAGTAGATACAGTAAAAAAGAAACACATATCATATTATCACTTCAACACAGTTGATATAAAAAGTACTAATGAGATATTTTCAATCTTTGATTCGTGCTAAGTCTCTAAATTCAGTGTGTATTTTCACATAGAGCGCATCTCATTTTGGACAAGCTGCACATCAGGAACTTAAGACTCGCATGTGGCTGGTGGCCTTCACAGTGGACGGTCATTCATGCCTACATCCTGTTCCTGAAGGGCACCTGCTAGGGCCCCTAAAAAGGTACAGTCGTGGGGGTACTCGGGTGGCTCAGTTGGTTAAGCATCTGACTCCTGTCTCCGGCCCAGGTTGTGATCTCAGGGTCGTGGATGGAGCCCCACGTCTGGCTCTGCACTCAGCACAGAGTCTGCTTGAGATTCTGTGTCTCTCTCTCCCTCTGCACCCCTGCCCCTGCCACCACACTCTCTCTCAAGTAAATAAATGCATCTTAAAAAAAAAAAAGTTACAGGGGCACCTGGGTGGCTCAGTCGGTTAAATGTCTGCCCACGACTCAGATCATGATCCCAGGGTCCTGGGATCAAGCCCTGCACTGGGATCCTTGTTCAGCCGGGAGTCTGCTTCTCCCTCTCCCTCTGCCCCTTCCTCTCCTTACTTGTGCACTCTCTCAAATAAATAAAATTCAAAAAAATAAAAATAAAAAGTTACAATCTCTGTGTAGCTGTCCGCCCTGTTGTATAGGTTCTGATTTGCATATGCAAATGAAGGATAGTCACTTCCTCTCCCTTTAGACAGGCAGGGTTTTTACTGTCTTGTATTCTGATGCTCTGACACTTGGGGCTTTGCTCACCCTGGAGAGAACCCCCCACCCCACTCCAGCCAGGGGGAGCCCATCCCTAGAGATTGTAAACGACTCACCCGAATGCACTTTCCAAATACAAAACAACCAATCCAGAGCCCACACCTTGGTTTATTGGGCTCTCCCACTTTGGGTGCCCAACCACCTCCCCTTGTGACCCTGGGACCAGGAGGGAGACATCTAGGAACAGCTCCTATGCCCCAGAGCCCCCCTGAAATTACTCAAATTCACCAATCCTAAACCTGCTTACTCTGACCCACCGGTCCCTTCCCACGGAAACCATAATAAAGGTTCCAGCCCGTGTGTGTGCCTGTTTCCCCTTTGCTGCCTCTGGTGCTTCCCCGGGCAACCCCGAAAGGCTTGATGTACCCCCTCTTCTTGGGTCCCATGAGTCACAAACTATATTTGCAGCAGCAATTTCTTCTTGATCTGGTGGCCTCGCTATGCAACTTTGCTACTAATATACCGTATGTTAGAACATTCTGGGTTTGGCTCTGTGGATGGGGGTGGCGGTCGCGGGACCGGCAGGCATCTCCGCGCGCGTCAGAAACTAATGACAAATGTTGCTCATCAGCAGAGTCCCTCGCGGAGCCACCTGTGCCGAACTTTCTCGGAGCCAATTTGGGCAAATTTAGAGAGGAATCGTTCCCAGGTCTGGGTGGTCCACGGTCCCCGGGGTCTGGGAAGCCTGGATGGCATTGCGGGCCTCCGGGAAGGGCAGCCTGTGGTGGGGCAGGGAGCCCCCTAGGGTCAGAGGCCACTGACATCATCGCAGGGGGAATGAATGCTCAGGGAGAGGCGCCGTGACAGCTGAGTTACCAGAGGCTTCCCAGAAGTTGTCTGACCTCGTGGAAAAATCAATGCACCTCTTGTTTTTGTCTCCTGAAATATTTCATCCGTGATGATTCTTCCCCAGGTGACAACATATTTTATGACAAAGCGCAGCAGGCTGCTGGGCCCCTGGTGGCTTCAGACGAAGCTTGACATCCTTTCCTGTCTTTATTGATGAGCCTCACCTGCACTCCCTGCCCGGTTAGGGAGCCTGGAGGGAGCTCGGGTGCCATCAGCACCATTTCCGGAGACGATCCCCGCCCCTCTCTGCTCCCCAGCGGCCCAGGGAGGGCTGGGAGCCTAGAATGTCACAGCCAATGTCAGGGCATCTGGGCCCACCTGTGCCTTGCAGACCCGGACACGGACCCGGAGACAGGGGCTCCCCAAAAGGGTCTGGAGGAGAGAAGCCCCAGGCCGCGCTGCCAGTGAAGGAGAGGGCAAAGCCAACACCAGGCTTCTGCTTCCCCAGCAGCTTTTTAAGAAATGGTTGCTTCCTCCCTGCTCCCACTCCTCCTCTCTCCCTCCCATCTCCCTCCCTTCCTCCCTTTTGCCTCCTGGCTTCCCTCCCTTTCCACAAATATTGGAGAGCCCTTCCTGCGCAGGTATGTCCTCTGTCGTTTCTTCACTCAGCCCCAGTTTGCAGACAGCCACCTGGGGCCGTTTAAGGGGACAGCAGAGAAGCCGCTCTGGGAGGCACACTCTCCCACGGTCCTGTGTCCACACTGGCCCTGTCCCCTCTGCCTGTCAGAGCAGGGCCCCTGGGACCCAGTCAGGGCCACCTGGGCCATGAAGGGTCACCTATAGGGTTAGGAGGGCCAAGGTCAGGTGTCTTCTCCATGTGCAGAGGGTCTTAACCTGCAGCCGGGCACTGGGGCAGGTACCCTGGGCATGGCCCTCGGGGACTCAGTCCTTGTCCATAGGCAGGCTACTCGACTCCTGGACACTTAGGGTCGTGGAGGGTCCATATGACCCCTCCAGGGGCACCTTCTGCCTCAGGACTGTGTCCTGGCTGTGGGATGAAGAGGAGAGTCTGGAGCTCCTTCCTCTCCTTCCTGGTCTTCACTGGGTGACCGGGTCCCGTGGGCTGCCCATCTTGGGGCTCTGGGCTTCCGTCTACAACTGTGCCACCGGACCTGGACGAGCCGAGGCAGGGGTCCCCTCCAGCCCAGCCTCTCCCTGGTTCTCTGAACATGGCCTATGGACCACAAGTCTCAGGGTCACCTTGGGGGGTTGCTGACAATGCAGACTCCGGGGGCCCATTCCAGATGTGGGGGTTGGAATAGCTGGGTTGGGACCTGGAAATCTGCTCATCCTCCCGCTTCCCCCTCAGGTGAGCCCCGCAGGCACTAAAGACCAGATGCCTTGATGGCAGGCCTGGGGCAGAGGCGCAGCAGAGGTTTCTAGCGGGCAGGGCCTCTAAGGACCCTCTGGAGGGCCCCGTTACACGTTACCCGGAGAGGAGCCTCCGCACCTCCTTCTCGCTCTCTGGCCCAGCCCCTCCCCTGGGCCCAGGCCAGGCCTTCCCAGGATGGGCCTGCCCAGGATGGAGACATCTCGGTGCCGCCCAGCCCGCTCCTGGGAGGAGCCAGATCGTTTCACTAACGTGCAGATCCCTGAGCGCAGGGACTGTCGCTCAGCCAGCCGGCAGCTCCTCGGGGACCCTGAGCTTCTGGGGAGGGTGCAGGGAGGCGGCTCCAGGGAGGGGTGGTGCTGGCTTGGGCTGCCTGCTTCACCTCCACTCCACGGGGCTTGGCACATGCCAGGATGACAGCTCCTGATCTTGGCAAAGGGAGACAAAGTTGCTGCCGCTGAGTTAATTAAGGAAGGAGGGAGGCAGGTGGGCGGGAGTTGGCAAGCGGAGCGGTCGTGAGTGCCAATTGTCCAATGCGGTGCCCACGTGCCGGGTCCTGGAAGGGGATGGGAGGTGGGGGGATGGGACTCCTCAGAGAGCAAGGCCAGCCGTGCTGTTCGGAGGTCAGCGCATCCTTCCTCTGCGTGCACCTGTCAACTCAGCAGATGGGGACGTCTGTCCCCCCACGGCCAACACCCTCCAGGCTCTTCCTGGAGGAAGGAGACCCAGACCCCGCTGGCAGAAGCCCAGGGAGCATGAGAGCAGCTCCAGCACTGTCCTGACTGGTATGGAAACCTCTGGCCTCGTGTAACTGTTTAAACTTAAATTAATGGAGGGATGCCAGGGTGGCTCAGGGGTTGAACATCTGCCTTAGGCTCCGGGCAGGACCCCGGGGTCCCGGGATCGAGTCCCACGTCGGGGTCCCTGCACGAACCTGCTTCTCCCTCTGCCTGTGTCCCTGCCTCTCTCCGTGTGTCTCTCATGAATAAATAAATACAATCTTAAAAAAAATAATAAACTTCATGGAAACGAGATAAAATGCGAAATTCGGTCCCTTGTCTGCTCTTGCCACATTCCAAGTGCTCAGCCCCACAGGGCGCTGGTGGCTTCCTTGTTGCACAGGGCAGGTACCGGGCCTTTCCTTTACCACAGGATGAGCTGGTCAGTCTTCAGCAACTGGGGCAGCACTTCAAACAAAGCAAAAACCGCCTTCGGCTGCGAAGATCATCCCAACAGTTGTGTTGATTGTAGCTCAAATCCGTGCCTGTTAATCCCGTGGAATCCTAGGAAGATGGTCACGAATGCTGTGTGGGGCCGTGGGAGGGGCATCTGCTGCAGAAAAACCCGCTTTGACCCTCCCATTTAAAATGCCCGTGTCCCCACTTGGCCTCTGTAGCACGTTGTCACGCAAGTCCGCAGACCTAGGGGCTCTCTCTTCACCGACCACACACCCCTCTGTTCCCCAGTTAGTCATTTGGGAACCCGAGGTCAGGCTTTCTGTTCCCTGGTCCCCTGGGATGGTGGTGGAAGGCGGAGGCGATTACTGAGGCTGCAAAGCCTCTGAACCCTACCTCGTGAGGCCCAGGAGGTCCCCTTTCCTGTGCTGTGTCCTGGAAACCCTCCGCGGGTTGTGAGCTGGGGCCCTTGCTGGTCCCGACTCCCTCGCTCTCCTCCCTCAGAGATCCCTGCTCTACGATGCCTGTTGTCTTGTGTTTGGAAATTGCTGCATCCTGTTTGCTGTATGGTTAGTTGTGCAAGGCAGGAGCTGTTACCCCACCACGGCCAAAGGCCAGCTGTTTACAGTCTACTGGAGAGAGCGAGAGAAGTGAGAGAGAGAGAGAGAGCAGGTTCAAACATATTGAAGTACAAAGTGTGGTCATTTCTTTTCTTCTAAAAAAATATTTAAATTATTTATTTGAGAGAGAGAGAGTACGAGCAGAGGGAGAGGCAGATGAGGAGACGAGGAGGGAGGAGCAGACTCCCCGCAGAGCCGGAGGCCAGATGTGGGACTGGGTCCCACGACCTCGAGACCATGACCTGAGCCCCCCAGGCGCCCCTAAAGTGCTGTCTTATTTTTAAAGTAGCAAAGGCAAATGCTATGATCGCCCACTTTTACCTGGTGGTTAAAGCTTTTATCCTCAAGAAGGTAGCGTCCTGGGGCAGAGGCTCAAGGGTTGAGCATCTGCCTTTGGCTCCAGGCGGGATCCTGGGTCCCGGGATCGAGTCTCACGTCGGGCTCCCTGCATGGAGCCTGCTTCTCCCTCTGCCTGTATCTCTGCCTCTCTCCGTGTGTCTCTCATGAATAAATAAATAAAATCTTTAAAAAAGAAAAAAGAAGAAGGTAGCATTCTCTACCACACCGACCACAGTTACCTACTCCTCCCGCCCAGACTCTCTTCTGGGTCCCGCGCCCTTACGCACCCCGCGGCGCGGAGCTCGTCTACACTTGGATGTATCACCGACACCTCAAACTGCCCGCATCCCAACCCGAAGCACCCTTCCTCTTTCCAAGCCCCGCGTCTTCAGACTCCCCTCCTCCGCTGCTGCTAGTGGTTTGGGGACCTTCGGCTCCTCACCACTTCCCTCAGGAAGCTTTCCCTAACTTCTCTGACCCTTTCCCACCTGTAGCACCCCAGCCCCGCCAACCCTGAATTATCCAGCCGCCTCCTCTGTCGTAACCTGCCGCTGTGGTCCTGGGTCACAGTCCCTTGGGATCCTACGAGCCCCCTGGGGGCAGGACAGGGGGCGCCCTCCATGTATATCCTCGGCTATTCGAGCTCATAGTTCACAGCAGAGGTTCGATCAATGTTCCTTAAGTGAGTGGTTCCCCCAACACAGTGACTGACAGGTAGTGGCTGGACGGTCGGGTGACCCAGTTGTGTGGAAATGAAGAGGATGAACCTGAGAACACGCCTGCGATTGATCGATTGATCGATCCCCTAAACCAGGGCCAGGAAACTTGTTCTTAAAGTGACAAATAGTAAATGTTTAGGCTTTGGGAGCTGTACAGTCTGCTGTCTCTTTAGCTCTGCTTTTGTAGCCCGAAAGTAGGCACAGGGAGGGCGTGCACGGGCCACACACACACACACACACACACACACACACACACGAATGCACACGCTGTGTTCCAGTAACTATAGAAACAGGTGAGGGCTGGATCTGGCCCGCAGGCCACCCTTTGCGTTCCGTTGCCCTAAACGGAGCCCAGGTGGCGTGACCCAGCACACCAGGCGCCGTGCCTGTCGTCGACGGGCACTCGGCCTGTCCCCGAACACCCACTTGTTGCCCCTGCTCCCACACCGTTTCTTCTGCGATCCTAACTACCCCCAGCCTGAGGGTGAGAAGTCTGAGCACTCATCTCACTGTGTGTGTGTGTGGGGGGGGGGGATAGGAGTGTGGAGGCAGAGAGGGAAGAGGGCCAGGCCCCCTGGGGAACCAGTAGGAAGGTTTTCAGCAGGTGGGGCTCATCCTTTTGTGACATCTGGCACACACTCTCTGTGTCCATGTGTGTTTGCATGTGCACGTGTGTGTGAGCATGTGTGTGCCTATGTGTGCACGTGTGAGCATGTGTTTGCACGCAATTGTGTATGAGCATGTGTGTGTGCACGTGTGTCTACACATGCTCAAAAAACTTGCTTAACATCCCTGGGTCTCATTTGTGCACCTGCTAAGGGTTTATTCTTGCTCCCGACGCACTGCGTTTTCATGTCATCTTTTTTTTTTAATGGCACGTTATCCCCGATGCCGTACTCTTACCACGCTCCCGGGCGCCAGGGGCAAAGGCCAAGCATCGCAGAGAGCAAGGGGATGGCAAAGACCCCCTTGACCGGCAGACTGTGGGGATAGGAGGTGAGACATTACCTGGGCGTATGCTCTGAAAATCAATAAATCAACAAAATCTAGTCCAGCTCAGAAGTACAACCTTCAGAATAGGGACGGGGCTTCCAGTTGGCTGTGGAAGCGGCGGGGGCTGGGGGAGGCCTGGTCCCACACTCTGCCCGCTGCACCTGCCCCACTGCTGCCCCAGCATTGATTTCCTCATCTTTATTTATTTATTTTTAAAGATTTTATTTATTTATTAATGAGAAGCACAGAGAGAGAGAGGCAGAGACATAGGCAGAGGGAGAAGCAGGCTCCATGCACGGAGCCCGACGCAGGACTCGATCCCAGGACTCCAATCGTGGGATCGTGCTCTGGGCTGAGGGTGGCGCTAAGCCACTGAGCCACCCGGGCTGCCCAATTTCCTCACTTTTAAAGGAGGATGATGGGGATCCCTGGGTGGCTCAGCGGTTTGGCGCCTGCCTTCGGCCCAAGGCGTGATCCTGGAGTCCCGGGATCGAGTCCTGCGTTGGGCTCCCTGCATGGAGCCTGCTTCTCCCTCTGCCTGTGTCTCTCTGCCCCTCTCTCTCTCTCTCTCTCTCTCTCTCTCTGTGTCTATCATGAATGAATGAATAAATAAATAAATAAATCTTAGGCCTGAGACGTGAAGCAATGCTTCGTGTCTTCTGCAGAGGAGGCCGGGGAGGGGGGGAAGAAGGGGGGCGAGGCCGAGGCAAAGGTGGGCAAGCTTTGAGCTGAGATCTTCATCCTAAGCTGGAGGCGCTCCCAGAGGGTTCTGTTGCCCTCGGTGGGTGGGTTGGGTGGGTGCTCTCACCTCCTCTGTGGCCTCCTCGGCTTCCCTCTGCTCTTGCCATTGTTCTGGAGCGCGCACACCGCTCCTTTCAGGATGCTGCCTCCCCTCCCCCTCGGAAGGTAGGGACCAGGCCCTGGGCGAGGGGCACTAGGGGGGCTGGAGTGATGGAGAGCAGGTGCCAGGCATGCAGTGGAATCAAGTTCATTTTTAAAGTCAAAGCCCCTCGTGGGGCTCCCCCACCTGCTCCACCCCCCCAGCCCCCAGCCCCTCTATTATCCTTAGGCCATTTGGTAGTTGTTGCTATGGAGACCACAAGCAAAATGGCATGCAAATCAACACAAGCAATCACAAGCGGAAAGGGCAGGGGGAAGATGAGAGAGTGGTGGAGGGGTGGGGGGGAGGGCACAGAAAAGCTTCCTCCCGCAGTGCTCCTTGCAGTGCTCCTCGCAGTGCTCCTCGCAGCCCCCTAGTGCAGAAAAGGCTTGGAGGGTCCAGGCAGGGGTCAAGGAGGTGCCAGTCCAAACCGTAGCAAGAGGAGGGGGACACCGAGGATGCAAAGCCCCGGACCAGCATGTGAAGAGGGGCCGGTTACCTGCACCCAGCACTGACGGGGCTGAGGGGGCGCAGGGGGTGTAGGGCGTGCAGCCGGCAGCTGGCTTTGGGGGAGGCCCCCACGCCGGGTGCAGGCTGTGCTGGGAGATGCTAGCTCGCAGGCACTTCGGGATGAGCCGTGGATGAGCCATGAAGGGCAACCATCCAAACCCAGGTCCCAGGGGTCCCCGGGCCCCTCCACACCCTCCCCTTGGAAACCATAGCCTCGTCCACGTGGGTCTGGCTGTGCAAAGAGGCAACTGAAGATCTGAAGCTGTAAGAGGAAAGCCCACAGCTCCCAAGAATAGAAACACATGCAACTGAGGCTCCTTGACTGAAATAAGGGCTGACTCCATGGGACGGAGAATTTGGGGGGTTTCCCCCCTTCCTAGAGTGTCCCCAATCAAGGCTGGTCAAAGCCCCAGCAAGTGGGCTCCAATCGGCTCTGTGAAAGCAGCGCGCCAGGACGGCCAGCGCGGACTGAGGAGAGAGAAGGTGAGCCCTGGTGGTCCCCTCTCGCATCCCTGGTGGGGGAACAGCCCCGGGGCTCCCAGGAGCCGTGGGAAGCACAGACTAGCACGCGGGGGCTGCTATCTGAACTTCAACCCCAGTTGCCAAGTTTTCTAAATAGAACACGTGGTCTTCAGGAGATGCCGGAACTCTGGGCTGGAGAGGGCCTGGCCACCCCGCACCCCGGGCTAGGGCTTCTCCGCCAGCAACCCCTCCCCACCCAGGACCCTGCACCTCACCACGTCCTGCATTCAGTCGCCCCTTTGCACTCAGGACTTTCATGGGAGCTTGCTCAAGGGCTGTGGGGGCTTCCTGGCACCCGCGCTCCATGCTCATGCTGCCCAGGGGACCCCGCCTCCCTCTGGGTCCCGACCTCCCTTCTGAGTGAGTGGAGGACTCAGGTCAGGGTGAGGCCAGGTGTCCCCCTTCCCCTCCCAGGACAGCCAGGGGTAGGCGTGTCCTCACCCAGCCAATCAGACCATCTCCTGGGACTTTGGCCCCTTGAGCAGGGGACTCCAGGCCACAGGAGTGGGGCAGAGCCGCCCAGTGTGAGGCCACAGTTGCTGATGCCCCCAGTAGTGTTTTCACCCCTCCCCCACCACGGTTCCCCAATAAATCTCTTCTGCTTATGGTGACTGGTGACCAGAGGGGTTTTCTGTTATCTACAGAAAAATTCTCATGGGCACAAAGGTCTCTCACCTCCCGTTTCCACACTTAGAGCCAGAGTGTCCCAGACACCACCTGTGCCCCTCAGGACGACACACGGCCCGTGGCACCTGGTTTGCCTTCCCTTCGGAGGTGCAAGAGAGAATGCCAGAAGGATGGGGGCAGGTGAGGGGAGTGAGGAGAAACCCCGGCTTCCCAAGGGGTCTGGGGCCACACGGGCCTGCCCCCATCAGGCTCGGCGAGCTGGCTTCCGGATGCTGCGAGGTTCCAGAGAACGAGTGTCTCACTCCTCGAAGTCTCTGGAGCAGAAAGGGGCTCCATGTATCACTGAGTGGCTTCACCTTGCCCTGGGCCATCCAGCACTTGCCCTGCGCAGATTACTGTGGGCAGGTCCCACCTACACACACACACCCCTGCATGCGTCTGGAGACGAGGGGGGCCCAGCTGGAAAGGGCCGAGCTCACCGAGGAAGGCAGTAGGATGGTCACCGGGATCATTGTCCCCACGCCGACAAGGGAGGCGGAGAGAAGGGATTTCCTCCGTCTCAAGCCAAGAAGGGTCTTTGAGGGCACCCCTGCTCCAAATGGCTTTTAAAACCAGTGATGGCCATAGTCCCTTCATCCCCTTGCAATGTCCAGTTTCCCCCTGTGCTCCCCCCTCCCTGCTGGGCGCCTCTTCCAGGAACGTGTCTCATTGATCTTGTGATCGCCCCTTCCTGCTTCTCTTTCTACCATCTTTTCCCTACAAATATGCACATGTCTGCACCCTACCCTGAAGAAATCCTTGACCGACCCCGTACCTCACCCACGATCCCTTCTCTCTTTCCTTTCCTGGGCTCATGAAATAAAGCAGCTAATTGGATCGGGTCCCCTAGACTGGGTCACTCAACTAAACGAAGGCCAGTCACAGCCTCTGGAACCCAGGACTTTGACCGTCTGGGCTCTGGGGGTGCAAATGCACAGGACAGGTCGAGCCATGAGTGGGCAAGACAGCCACTGCCAGGTGAGAGGTGGAGGTGACCTTGCTGCTGCTGAAGGCTCAGGAGGCCTTGGGAAGCCTGGCAGCTCAGCCAGGCCGCAGGGAGGACTGCAACTGGGAAGACGGGGAGCGTGATGGAGGGTGGGACTGTCCCTTCAGCATCATAGGTGACCTGCGATCCCATGTTCCCCACTCAGCTGCGTGAGACACTGCAGCAGGTGGTTTTGTCAGAGTGGTTTGGAACAGACCCAGAGCTTGAGGAGTCCCTTTCCTTGGGACCCTTGGGTATGATGTCCCTCCTGACTAAGCTGGCCCAGGGGACGGCCATCAGAGGAAGCAGCAGAGGGGGGCACGGCTACGGAGATATCTGGCTCATCTGAAGAGGAATTCTCACTGGGATGGGGTGGCCAGTGCCGTGCAGTGGATAGAGCTTGCCCTGGGACCCAAACCACTCCCAGAACCCCGACTGCAAATTCTTGGCTGTGGGACCCAGGACTCAGGGTCGAACTGGCTGTTTGAACCCCTCGAATCTCAGATTTGCCAGCCTGACCGTTCTAGAGCAGCAGTTGGGATTCACTCCGCCACCAGCTTCTTGGGCATCTGGGTCCCTTCCCTCCAAGTGGGACCGGGGCTCCCCAACACCGAAGGATGCTGTGGGCCAACTGACTCATGCCGCTGGCTGTGGCCCCAAGACTAGTCGCTCCAGGGCAGACATGAGAGCCCGAGAGCTAGCGGCACAGGCCAGCGACCGTGGAAGGCTCCCTGTTGATAAAGACGGGGTGCGGATTCCCGCGGGGCGCGGCGTGGACTTTTCCAAAGGAGGACGGCTCACCTCGCTCGCCGCTGTCGTTCCCAGGAGACAGGAGCACAAAGATGCCTTCTGCCCACAGGACAGCTTCCTTGGCAGGGGACCCACAGCTTGGACCGCGTGTGCCAGAAGCAGAAAAAGCAGGGGCGTTTGACACGTCGGAACAGCGCCGTTTCCAAATTAAATCACCCAGGTGGCCGCCGATGCGCCCTCGCGGGGGGACGGGGGACGGGGGACGGGGGGCGGCCAGCTCCGACACTTGCAAAATCCGAAGGGCACGCAGAGCCCCAGGAAATGCGGCCAGACGACCATAGTGGGACCCTGGGTGACAGGCCACGCTCTTCTCCTGGGGCCGGTGGCACTCTCCATCTATTTCTCAGAGTGGGATTCCAGACCCACCAGGGGCCTCGTCGCTGGCAGGTCCGACGTTCTTGCCTGACTGGGAAGGAAACGGAGACGAAGCTCTGGTCATTTGCCCAAAGGTGCAGAGCTGGGAAGTGGGGAGCAGCATTTGAACTCAGATCTGGTTACACCAGAGGTCCCGTGTCTCCCTCAAATCCCCCCCATCCCCCGTTCAGAATAGTCGATCTACGCTCCAGTCTGTGAGAAGAGGGACCTCGAGCGTGTGTAGCTGGTATTCTTGGTGCTACTTTTTTTTTTTTTTTAAGATTTTATTTATTTATTCATGAGACAGAGAAAGAGAGGGAGAGAGGCAGAGACACAGGCAGAGGGAGAAGCAGGCTCCACGCAGGGAGCCCGATGTGGGACTCGATCCCGGGTCTCCAGGCTCACGCCCTGGGCTGAAGGTGGTGCTAAACCGCTGAGCTACCAGGGCTGCCCTTGGTGCTGCTTTTTTGCAACTGAGGACACTGAGGCTTGGCAGCTTCATTGAACTCAACACAGGCTGATTGAGCCCCGATACAGGGTGGACCCCGTGTGCTCTCACGAGCGCTGGATGTGTCACCCGCGCGTGCCTGCCACAGTGTCTGGTGCGGACAAAGATGCACTTTGTGGTTAATTTACATTGCCCTGGGCTAAGTGTTCATTAGGGGAGGGTTTGTCTTCTCCTGCAGAAGGATCCAGAATCTTCCCTGACATTGCTTTTTCCCTAAGGACTAGCACATAGTGAATTTACAGTGTTATGCAAAGTTGACATCTTTTCCTAGATTATCTCCTCGAACGCTTACGACGCCTCCGCCAGGTACACGGGGCAGGTATGGGCACCTGTTTGCAGATGAGGAAGTGAAGAGGGAGCAGAGTCTGCGGGAGGCCCCACGGTTAGTGAATGGAGCTGCAGGACGGGCCTCAAACCCGGGGCTGGCCTTTCTCCTGCTCCTGAGCCCGTGTTCCCAGTCGTCATCGTCCTTAACTCCCCCTGCCTCCCCTGCAAGGACTCCATATTTTGAAATATGTTGCCAACAAAACCCAGAGCATCAAGTAAGTGTGAATGTGTTTCCCCATTTTTATTAATCAAAGACATATGTACCCGCCAATCACCGCTCCTGCTCGGCCTCCAGACTTGGGAGCTTTCACTTAGTGGGAGAGGTTTTCCTCTGTTCACTCCACCCCTAGGATTTTGTGCACGCACTAAGTGCCCTGTTAAAGGTGCTTGAGATACGTTGGTGAACAAAACAAAGATCCCCAGAGTTTATGTTCCAGCAGTGGGGACATGGCACGAACAGTAAACACAACAAATACGCCTCTTATGGATGCTTGTGTGGGAGGCATCAATGCCACCGAGGCGTATTGCACAAGGTAAGGGGGCGGGTTGGAGGCAGGAGGGGACAAGTCCTAGTATAAAACAGGGATCCAGGGATCCCTGGGTGGTGCAGTGGTTTGGCGCCTGCCTTTGGCCCAGGGCGCGATCCTGGAGACCCGGGATCGAATCCCACATCGGGCTCCCGGTGCATGGAGCCTGCTTCTCCCTCTGCCTGTGTCTCTGCCTCTCTCTCTCTCTCTCTCTCTCTCTCTGTGACTATAATAAATAAAAATTAAAAAATAAATAAATAAAATAAAACAGGGATCCAGGACAGACCTGCAGAAACTACAGTTGTCAGCTGGCATTTGGTAAGCCTGAAAACAACTCAGACGTCTAGGTTTCAGGGAGCCCAGCTTGGTGACGCCTTGTCTAGTACATCTACTCAGCCTGGAAGCAGACATGACATCAAGGGGGACTGTCTTTGAGAGTTGCCCGCGAGCCCAACACCGGTGTTGGGGTGGGAGGGGTGCAGGCTGCAGCTGCCTGCTTTGCTCAGGGCTCTCCCTGGGTGGGTGGGGGGGAGGGATGCCCCGATCACCGTGCTCCCCAAACTGTAGGCTGAGCCGGGCCGAGCTCTCCCCCAGAATGACCCAGAGCAGCAAAGCCAGAGAGGAAGGCTAGAAGCAGGATGGAGATAGATTTCATTCCTCAGGCAATTCTGAACCATTGCCAGAAGCTTCCCCGGGGTCCTTTACTGAGAAAGAGGGGGAGGCTCGGCAAGCCGGAGTGCGGTGATGGATTGGTGATGTCTGCCACGGTCACTGGTCTTTGTGAGCCGAGCAAAACCACTGAGCCAGAGCAGTGGTGCTGAGTCTCCAGGCTGAGGAGAGGCGAGAGATGAGACCTGAAACGGGAGGGTGTAGGGTGAGCCGGAGAGGGGACCAGCTGGGTCAGGCAGGTGGACGAGGGCAGAGTCCCTGAACGAGGCCCGATTTGGGGTAGAGGGGCCGCTGCCTCTGTAGTGGCTTCTTCCGGGGTCCCCCACGCACAGGTCCACACCCCATCTCCCTCTGCTGCTCTTGCCCACATCATCTGTGTCACTTGCCCCTCGCCGCCATGGGTTGAAATGGTGCTTGGAATGGGAAGGGTCAGTAGAGTTAAGAGCTGGGGTGCAGATCCTGCCCCCCATTGCTGACTTTCTGTAGGGCCTTGGGCACGTGAGCTTTACTCCTATGAGTTTCAGTGTCTGTATCTACAACGTGTAGACTGGTACCCATCCCGTAGGGTCTTTGAAAGAAATAACGTGTGTGCGATGTGCCACGGTGCCCAGCCCAGGAGTGCCCATGAGGTCAGTTATTCATAACAATCATTATGATGCTATCGATGGGAATGACAGTAAATTCCCGCAGCCCCCTGTGAGAGGGACGGCCTGGGGGTCATTCCTCCAGGGAGTCCTGGCCAAATCCACTTAAATTAGGTCCCCGAGGCCCACGGACCCAGGTCAAGATAGTCTCTGGTCCCGGAACATGTATCAGAGTGGACACACCTGGTTGGCGGGTGTGTGGTTTCTGGACTCGTGGGGAAGGCTGGAGTGGAAGAGCCCACCCAGTGGACTCCCCGTCCCCACCCGAGACCGCAGGTGCAAACCAGCAGCTCTTCCCGCAAAGGATTAACTGCTATGAGCAAGGGACTTTCCCAAATACTTTGCTGCTAACTAGGAATCAGTCCCAGGATCCTTCTGGAGTCTCTTTTCTATCTTTCAATACTGGGGCAACTTTTGCTTTTGTTTTTCAGAAACACATATATCCACTTTGAGCAGCTGGGGGCTCCCTGGCCTCGGCGGGGAGCTCATTTTCCTCTAGTACTTTCTGGCAGCAGCTCACAAGAGAGGCAAGCCTTCGGCGGCCTCTCTCTCAAGCACATTCTCGAGGGAAGCAAGCACGTGGTCCAAATTGGGGTGGTTTCCGTCGGGCCCTTACCTGTTATCACCCTGTATGCGAGACCTGCGTTTGAATCCCAGCCCCTGCAGCTCCGGACGGTCCCCCACCTCACGCTCTGTGGGGCCATCTGGGAGACGGGATGGTCGTGTCTCCAGCTCAGGACTGCAGGGAGGATCAGCAGGGAGCAGTGGAAAGTCAGAGCAGCCCAGCAGCCCACCCCCCTCGGCTCGGGGTCCACCCCTTGCCACTCCCCATCTTGAGGCTCTCCCCAGACTCGCAGTCCTAAAGCTGGAACGGATGGCATTGACCCAGGCCCACTCAGCGCTTATGGAGACCAAAGTTTGGAGGAGGAGAGACCCCCTTTCAGAACACACAGTGATGGGGCCACACAGTCCAGACAGTCCAGTGGGGACCCTGGGCTGGGCTGCATCTCCATCTTCTCCACCATAAAGGACCCTGGTGGATAGACCACCCTTCCATTCAGACTCCATGCTTTGGAAAACAGCAAATTGGATGAATTATTTATTTAAGTTGTGTATTTTTGTATCAGACATTTGGGTGACCATGTCACTGCCCTGGCTGACATCTTTCACCAGCTCCCCGCTGACCCTGGGTAGATTCACTTTATGGGAAGTGCCGCGGGACCCACTGCTGTTATTCGTGGGCGTACCTGTATCCCTTCCTGTCTCTGAGGTCCTAGAAGCCAGGGACCATGTCCGGGACTCATCCATGTGTCCTCCTTCCCAGGACAGGACTTGGAACGTAGTGGGATCTCAAGAACGTTTGGATATTTATCAGAATTCGATGATGAGGGCAGCCCAGGTGGCTCAGTGGTTTAGCGCCGCCTTCGGCCTAGGGTGTGATCCTGGAGACCCGGGATCGAGTCCCACGTCAGGCTGCCAGCATGGAGCCTGCTTCTCCCTCTGCCTGTGTCTCTGCCTCTCTCTCTATCTTCTGTGACTATCATAAATAAATAAAAATTTAAAAAAAATTTTAAAAAATAAAATAAAAAATATATTGTTGGGACACCAGCGTGGCTCCGTGGTTGAGCATCTGCCTTTGGTTCAGGGAGTGATCCCAGGGTCCCAGGATCGAGTCCCACAGGCCTTGATCAGAGGGCAGAGAGTCCCTCTCTGCCTGTGTCTCTGCCTCTCTCTGTGTGTCTCTCATAGAGAAATAAATAAAATCTTTTAAAAAATTAAAAATAAATAAAATTAGGGCAGCCTGGGTGGCTCAGTGGTTGAAGCACCTGCCTTCCGCTTGGTGCATGATCCTGGAGTCCCAGAATCGAGTCTCACGTCGGACTCCCTGCATATAGCCTGCTCCTCCCTCTGCCTGTGTCTCTGCCTCTCTTTCTCTATCATGAATAAATAAATAAAATCTTAAAAATAAATAAATAAAAATATATTGTTATTATATATGTTCTATTACGGGCTGAATCATGGACCACCCAAAATTCGTATGTTGATTGAAGTCCTAACCCCCAGCACCTCGGGGTGCCACTGTGCTTGGAGAGCAGTCTCTAAAAGAAGATTGAGTTGACCTGAGGTCACCAGGGTGGGGGGCCCTGATCCCATCTGACTGATGTGCTTGTTAGAAGAAGAGATTAGGACACGGACATGCACGGAGGGATGACCCTATGAGGACATGGGGAAGAGATGCTGCCCACAAGCTGAGGAGAGAGGCCTGGGAAGGAACCGTCCTGCTGACACGGGGGCTCTTGTCCCCAGGACTGGAGCAGTGGATTTCTGCGTCGCCGCTCCGGGGTCTGCGGCACTCCGTTAGGCAGCCAGGGGCACTGCTCCCTATGCCCACATAGAGGGTTGCATCACGTCCCTTGCTGTCTTTGCAAAACCCAGGCATCTGCTGTGTGCAGCACCTGCTTCCCGGCACCCTCCCTTTAAGTTGGGGGGGGCGGTGTCCACGGATGCCCGGGAATCTTGTGGATGGGCTTCCCCATGTCTCTCATCACAGACACATCCCCTTCTGTAAAGCCTTCTGAGAGTTAATGTCAAAGCTAAAAGCATGGCCCTCCACCTTCGCAGCCGACCTTCCCTCCCCCAGCGAGACAGGAAAGGGCCCGGCCCCTTCCCTCTGCCCACCCACCCACTGCCTGGGGCTTGCATAGCTCCCTGGGGCTCAGCCCCCGTCCAGGTGCTCCCTGTGCTGGCCGCCTCCCCGCCGGGCGTCAGAGCCAGGGTGGACCCAGCCTGCAGCCCAGGGTGACCACGAGAGGTGGGCACCGTTGCCCCTGGAGGCTTACCCCACGTCTTGGGCACCCCGTCCCATGGACGCAGCTCCCCAGCCAGGCCGGGTGAAAGCATCTCTTGCAGCTAATTGCATCTCTTTAGGGCCCGAGAGAAGGTAGGAGGCAGCGTCCCGGGGAAGGGCGCACTCACAAGGCAGAGGCAGGAGCGGCCCGTGGATGTGTCTGCAGTAGAGGCTCAGACCGTCAGCTCAGAGGGGAGGGAGCCAGACGGCCTGTGGCCCCAGGACGCGGGAGATGGAGACCCAGGACCCGAGAGGAAAGGGAAGGATGAGGGGGGCATGCCCAGAGCCTGAGGCAGAGCTGTCGGGCCCTGACGGGGGCAGGAGGAGAGGTTAGGAGAAGCTTGCCGGCCCCTTTCAGGAACTGCTGGAAAATTCTGGAGGAAAAGTCACTGATCTGGCCCCGGAGATCTCCATCCCAGGCGGGTTTCTGCTGGAAGCCTGGCCAAATGGCTAAGGCCACGGCCGAGCCAGCTCTGTCCCCTCCCTGCTTTGGTGAGAGCCGCGCAGCACCCAGCACCTGAGAAGGGCCCCCGAGCTCTGGCCTGGGGAAGCCTGGGGAGGTCGGGACTGGGTAGGACTCCCACCGGCCTCGGCCTTCGAGGCCCCCCAGGCCGGGCTGTGTTCCTCCTCCGGGTGTGTGTGTAAGAAGTGGGGGCCTCTCTTCTCTGGGCCAAGCTCTCACTTTTGCTCTCCGGCTCCTCTGCTGCACTTTCCCTCGAGGGGTGCTGTGCCCGCGGGAGTCAGGGAGAAGCCGCTGGGCCTCCTTTGGGCAAATTCTCCCATCGGCCTCAGCAGGACCCCCCACCCCGGGGGACTCGGGGGGGCACTGATGTGGCTCCGTGAGGACAGTGTGATTCCTGTTCCACTCTTCCTCTGATCCCCTGGCCCTGGGGACCGTCCCCTTACCCCTCATGGTGCCCGGCTCCTCCGTAGCACTATGGGGACCAGCGGCCTGAACTCAGGGAGGGGTCACCGGACGTGTCCATCTCAGGAGGCAGGAACTAGGGAGCTGCCAAAGAGCAGCCACAACCCCCACACACCCCCATCCCCCCAACCCTGTGCCTCTTGGCATCTTGCCACACACAATCATGTGTATGTACACACACGTACACACACGTACACATGTACACACACCTCGTAAAAATGAAAAAGCAAAAAGCCAGTCAATCCTTTGTCGCTGTGTTACAGTGTTGCCAACGGAGATGCCTGTGGTTTGGACAACCCCCAGGCCCTGGTGACCCAAATTCTTCCTTCCAAGCCACTCTGCAGGTCCACAGAGAGCTTCTGTTTATTTGTTTGTTCGGGCAATAAACACGCACCGGGAGCTGGTTGCTTGCCTAGGCCTGTGACTCGTCCAGGAGACACAGGCCCCGGGGACACAGGGAGAGGCCTCAGCCCTGGCTCTCAGGACTTCCCCGGGGAAGGCCACGCACGGGGCTGGCCCTGGGCAACCACAGGCCCAGAGCTAACGTCATTTTCCCAAGCCGGCCTCATCATCAGAATCCCCGGGGGCTCTCATCCAGACTTCAGGCTCCCGGGCCCCACCCCTGCGGCAGCTCAGCAGGTAGGGGTGCTTGTGGGGAGCTCGGAGTCCTAGGCAGATGCCTACCCACTGGGATCCCCCGCTGGGATGAGAGAGGAGACCTGGAGCTGCCCCCTGGCCTGCAGAGGTGCTAAGGGTCAAGAGGTCAGAGACCTGTCCTGGTCCCCCCTGCAGACCAGATCTCAAGGGGCCCCTGGAGACACAGCCTCCCTCTCTGCCCGTGACCAGCAGGGAAGGTCAACTCACAAGTCCCCAGATGGCCACCTGCGACCATCTGCATCCAGGCTCTGCGTCGCCCGGCTCCTCCGTCCCTGGCTCTTCTGTGGAAAGGCAGCTTTGATTCTGGCAAAGGAAAAGCAAACCATAAGAAATAAAACACCCCTCCCACCCCCCCCTCAACGGACGTGCCTCTCACAGATGGACCGACTGCCCTCTGCAGCCCCGGCGTCTCCCGGACGGCAAGTAGACTCCCCCAGACCGCCCCTCGCCCTTGGGCTGGAGGGAATCACTCAACGGTGACCCTCCCCGTCACCCCAGGCCCCCAGAGCCCCATCCCAAAGCAGCAGGAGTCACGGGGGACATCCTGCGTCCCTTGGGCCCCGGTCAGCCCCGACTCAGCGTCCGAGTGTGGAGTCCACGAAACGCAGGTGCCGTGGAGCCGAGAGCAGCTGCCAGGACGGCCTTGTCCCCACGCGCTGACTGCTCACAATCAACGCAGCTCCCTTTCCTTAGGGGTCAGTCAGCATGTGCCACCCATTGTCCCGAGGCTTTACGGGGATCATCTGGTTGAAGACCAACCAACGGATCAGCTCATTAGGAGCTCTGGGTGTGCACAATCTACAGGTGAGGACGGAAGGCACAGAGAAGTTGAGTGACTTGCCTGGAGTCACGCAGCTTATAAAGAGGGGGACGGGGACCCCAATCAGGTGGTTGACCTGCAGACTCTGCACTCTTTCCCACGTGTCCTGTTCTCTGCCCGGTGTCTCGCCCACAACCTCGTCCATAACCACCCGTGAAGATTTGACCTTGAATTTGGGGTTTCCCAGCGTGGTGAAAGCATGGAAGTCAGGGCATTAGCCTGGATCCCCACGGAAGAAAGGAGCCAGGAGCTCAGGTCCAAAAGGGACCTGGCCACCAAGGACAGAGCAGGTGTGGCTTGGACAGGTGTCCGGGTGCCAGGGATGGGAAGATAGGGAGCTCTCTCCCCCCCAAAACTTGCCAATTCATGGTTTTGCCTGCTGCTGCCTGATTATCTTATTTTGCCTTTAAAATGACTGCCATTGCCTTTGGCTATAAGGGAAATCAACTATAAAGAAAGCTGCGGGCAGCCTGGGGGGCTAGTCGGTGAAGCATCTATCTTTGGCTCGGGTCATAATCCCGGGGTCCTGGGGTCGAGCCCCACATTGGGCTGAGCCTGCTTCTCTCTCTCTGCCTCTGCCTGCTGTTCCTGCTTGGGCTCACTCTCTCTCTCTCTCTCTTTCTCTAACTCAAATAAAGAGATAAAATCTTTAAAATAAAGAGAGAAAAAAGAAAGTTGCCTTCTGGTCAGCCCTATTCCTTCCCCTTTCCCTCAGATTAATCAGTGTTTACAGGTTTTGTGTGTCTATGTGTGTTTTTCCAGGAAAAAAAAAAAAGCATCCCCTTGCAGTTGTGCATCTATTTATATAAAACCCTCTTTCTTTGCACGAAGGGCTCCCCCCTAGGTGTTTTCTCTGCACATATTTTCCGCACAGCTGAAGTCGCTGCACAAGTGCCATCGTATTTACCGTGTTTTCCACTCGATGCCGTGATCAGCTTTCTCTCGAGAGTGTGTGCTTTGTACAGACTTCCACACGCTGCCCCAGAGCCGGGCCCCGGGTGAGCCTTCGGGGGCTCTGGAAAGAGGCTACCACAGGAGGTGGATTTCAAATGCCAGCCGTCCGCCCTGCCGACAGAGGGAAAATCCGCGCGGCTGTGCTTGCACATGCTGACGTCCAGATCCATCCCGCCGCCGTTTCTTGCCCGCCTACTGTGCACGGAGGTCTGCGAGGACAACGTTCTCGGCCTATTGCTGCAGCATTATTTCTCGAAGGCCGGTGGTGGTGATGTTGCGAATGACCCCGCGGGCGCTTGCGTTTCCGAGCGCAGGTCTGGCTGGATACAGGATCGATCGGGAAACAGCCGCCCCGAACTCCTGCGGAATCCATCCTAACGCCTCCACCTCTGGTCATGCCTTCCGTGGAAAGCCAATTGTCTCTTTGCTTCTGTGCAGCATAGCCACTGAGAGCGGCAAAGAAGATGCCGGAACAGGCTGGGGACGCCGGGTGGGGGAGGCCGAGGGTCAAGGGCCCCTCAGTCCATCGCAAGCAGTTGGCGTCAGGCCAGGTGGGGAGAAGGCAGGGAGGACACACAGGAAGGAGAGAGGCTCCATCCTTCTCTACACCTGGCTCAGGGTAGCAGGCACCAGGGCTGGGCTGCAGAGCCGGGTTCCTGGACCCCCCATGTCTGAGAGCGGCTCCCCACGCGGTGGGTCTCCCCCAGGCCACCCGGCCTCCAGGGCAGACCGGAGCAAGCATGCGGTGACTCGTCGGAGCCCACGGATGTGGGCGGCAGCGCAGAAGCAGCTACCCCCAGGCTCGGCTCTGTCGGGCCCCGGGATCCTCTTCGGAGAGGAGGGCCTTCACGGGTCCTAAACCCTCTGAGCCTCAGCTTCCTCCCTTGCCGGGTTAGAGCACATTCATTCTCAACACACGGTGGCAAATACTGTAACGAACGATCAGGCCCTTCTTCGGGTCCTCAGCAGATGGCATGAGTTTCCCAGCACTGTCACCCCAAACCACGGGGGCTGAAAATGACAGCAATTCAGCGTTGCATGGGTCCCGAGGTCAGAATCTGCCATCCGGTGTCAGCAAGGCCGTGCTGCCTCTGAAGGCTCGAGGGGAGGAGTTTTGCTGCCTCCTCCAGCTCCTGCAGGCTCGGGTGTTCTGGGCTGGTGGTCTCCCCAAGTCCCCCCCAGTCTCTGCCTCTGTGGTCACGTGGGCTTCCTCCTGTGTCTCCGAGCCTCAAATCCACCTTCACCTCGCCGCCACCTTTCGCTTATCAGGTCACTCATCACTGGATTAAGGATGAATCGAGGAGGGGTGGGGGTGACTCCAAGCCTCCGAACTGGGAATGGAAGGACAGAGGCAGGAGCAGGTTAAAAGCGGAAGAGGCTGTGGTTATCTGGAACCTGAGGTCCGTGTGACCACGTGAGCAGGCAAGTGGATAGGGCTCTGGAATTTGGGGGGAAATAAAAGTCTCACTAAGTGGAAGCAACCTGTATGCAGACTTAGGGTAAAGGGGGTTTCAGCAAAAACTTGACTCTGTCCCGGACCTGCAGGGGACAGCAGGCAGTGATGGCCAGGCAGCCAGACGGCCGTGCCCTCGACCTCCTCAAGGCCTTTTCCCAAAAGCTGTGGCCACGGGCTCCCTGGGAGGAGGGCGTTGGCCAGCGAGGCACAGGGGACCTGCAGGGCTCCCACGGCTCACTCGCAGGCCGTGCCCGCCCTCCCTTCCAGGCCCTTCCCCGGGACTCCTCCCGAAGACTCCTGCTCCTCCTGCACGTGGCCTCGCTGCTCCTGGGCTTGTCGCCAGGGCCGCTCCAGCTCGTCCGGTGCAGCAGACGAGCCACCTCCGCCCCGGACACTAGCCCGGTGCCTGCACGCGCTCAGTTTGTCCTTGTGGGAACGAGCACCCGCGCACCAGGAGTGAGCAGCGACAGGCAAAGAATCACGGGGACCCCAAAGGGCCCGGCTGACAGGGCAGGGGCCGATAGTCACTGGGGACATGACAGATGCGCGGGCTGAACGGGGATCTGTCTGTCCTCTCGGCCACAGTCAGCCGCACCTCCGCTCCCGGGGAGGCCGCTCAGCACCAGCGCGCCCTCTCACGTTCTTGGGGTGCCCGTCGGCCGCTTGCATCTTTCCCAGGAGGAACGACAGCCCAGTGCCCCTGGCCTGCAGCGGGCACGATGATCCTCTGGAGCAGAATTGTCTGTTTCTGAAACCCAGGGAGCCTCCGGCTCTGGGGAAGGCAAGGCCTGTCGGGGGGCGGGAAGTCTCCCGAGATGGTGGGGGGCAGCAGTTTCTTGGGGCTGGTGTAGGGATGTTGTGCCTTCACTGGGGTGGCTCTGCTATGGTGCGACCCGCGTTTCCCCAGGTGGTGGTAACAGCCTCTGAGCTTTTCAAGTCCCCCTGTGCCCCGCCCCGGGGAACCAAGTCTGTAAGGTTGGGCGTGGCTACCCCGGGGAGGCCATTCGGGGGTTCCATCCCAAATCCACACACACAAACACACACACGCACATGCACGTGCACACACACACACAAATGCACAGCTGGGGGGAGCGGAGGGAGGCAGGCTGACCCTTGGCCCCCCCCCCCCCCCCCCCCCCCCCCCCGCGGCAGCCGCGCCTCCCCTTGGTGACAGCTTGCCCCACCCTATTCTGCAAGCCCTGGTGCGGCACACGGGGCCACTTCAATTACGTGGCGGGCGGGCGCCTGGGTGCTGGGAGGGAGTCGCCCCCGGGGAGCCCGCGGTTTGCAGTGAGGTGTGGAGACGGAGGGGAGGAGGCTGAGTTAATGACAGCAGCCCCCCTCCCCGAGCAGCGCCAGCCGACTCGCTCGCTCTTTAATTATCTGGAATTAGAGCGCCGTCCTCACCCGCTTTATGTTCTGGTGGAGGAAATCGGGGCATCCATTAATTACCTGATCCATATGTAAAGTGTCACACATAATTTTTCCCGAGCCAAAGGGTTCGTGCTCCAAGACCTGCATCATCTCTTAATAATGACGTGAAGCGAAGGCGGAGAGGACCCCAAGCCTGGGTCCTGCGGGGCCGGGTGACGGCCGATCCGAGGGCTTCCCCCAGGATCCCCGAGCACCGGGCCCCGCGGGCTCCTCTGCGGCGGTGAAGGAGCCAGGGGTCCAGACACGGAATTAAGCGCCTGATGAAGGACCGCTTTCCACCCATCAGAGTCTGCGAGTAGAGAAATGCCTGGAAATTAGAGGCAGACCGTGAAATAAGTTTAAGCTACGGCACGAGGGACGTAGGTTGGATAAGGAGAAGGAGTTCCCAACGGGAGGGAGAAGCAGGTGTGCCCGTCTCCCCGGAGGATGTTCCACGACCAGGCTGGGGACGGATTCCCTTTTGGGAATCACCACGGCAGCGGCGAGGGGGCCAGACGACACGAGGTCACAGCCTCAGCCCCAGCTTCCAACACACATTCTGGGGGCACTGGGGGTGGGGGCAGGGCAGAGGAGGAGAGAGACAGAGAAAGGTGCAGAGACAGAGACAGAGAGAGGGAGATGCAGACCTAGTTTAGGCCACACTTTCCCTGTTATTATCTAGAAAGATCTCAGCCTTTGACCAGGTCCCCGGGAGGCTCTTGGAGCACTAACGGCTTTGCACCTGCAGGATAAAGCACGGGCACGTCTTCCCTCTGGTTAAAGCCCCCACCCCGACCGCAGGCAGCTTCCTTTCTGGGCAGACACAGGGGGCCGAGGAGGTGGGTGAGGACGCAGTGACAAGGGTGGGGTGACTAGGCCTTTGTAACCTCCAGAGCGCCCCGCCCCACATCACCCCATGAACAGGTCCAGATCCTTAACTCCATTTTACAGTTGAGAAGGCTGAGGCCCAGGGCCCCACCTTGAGTAGGTGGCTGAGCTGGCCCAGGGGCACAGGTCCAGTCGGGGCTGGCCCGCAAGGCTGGGGGTGAGGGTGGGTGGGGGCACCCACCATACAGCCCTGGGCGTGCCTCCGGCTCATGGGGCGGTCATGCTGGGTTGCCCATGTTCTCCTCCCAGCCCCCCTCCCGGTCCCCTGGAGCTGGGCCCTCACTGGGACACTTCTCGCCAATGTCCCCCCAACCCCGGCTGGGGCCTTAGTCCACTTACAGACAGACGTCCTGGCCTGGGCCGGTCCGTAGCTGGGCGGAGGTCAAGGAGAAGTGCTCCCTCTTCCCGTCCAGGCTTCCCAGCCTCTCTTGCACCCAGAGATGAGCCAGAGGGCGAAGGCAGTGGCCTGCGGAGGCGTCAGGGCCTGCACGCGGGAGACCCCCGTCCCGTGGGGCCGAGCGCCCTGCCTCCTCCAGGACCGGTCCTTGGCCTGCTGCTGCGCTGGGGACATCAGAGTGTCCTGAGCACCTGCTAAGGCACAGGCACTGGCCCATTCTAGGGCTTTCTGCAGTTTCAGGGAGGGGCCCCGTAGCTGCCCCGACGCACAGCCAGGTTGGGGACCTCTGCCTCCGAGTTTCTGCAGGACAAGGATGATCCAGTTTCTGCGCTGTGACTCCCCAGAGGACCCCTCCACACCCCGACACAGGGATGCCCCCTCAGAACACCAGAACCCGCTTTCCCGCGTGACCCTATTCCCCTCCAGCCTAACTTAGAAACTGTCGTCTTCTCTCTGCTTCCCTGGTCTCACGAGTGTGGCTTGGCCTGTGGCCGGAGCAGCTAGTGTGAAATGAGGAAAATCCTTCTAGTGGAAACCTGCTGTGGATGGCCGGCCGCCCCCGGGGCAGGCGATGGAGTCCCTGCGTGGCCCACCCGGCATCTGGAATGCTCCCTTGCCCTCCCACCCCCACCCCACCCCCACCCCCACCTGGCTCTAGAGCTCCTCGGAGTCCCCAGCTGTCGGGGGACCAGGCTTCTGGCACATTCCAGGAGGAAGCATAGCCATTCGGGCTTGGATGTGTTGTGGGGACCACCTAGCCGATCCCATCTCCGCCGGATCTGGGACTTACACAGCGCGGAGGAGGCGGCATTTTGAGAGGAGACTGTGACCACAAAGGGCAAGAAGCCGATGTGCCCTGAGAGAATGCAGGTGCCCTGCTCGGGCCCGGAAGCCGGGGGCTCTGGCCCAGGTCCCGCCCGACATGGGACCCGTCACGGGCTCACGCGGCTCTCGGCCTCGGTTGGCAGCCAGGCCGCCAGCCAGCCGCCTCCCCCCCCCCGCCCCCCCGCGCCCGCGGTCACCCCGAGTGCCACGGCTCCGAGGCCTGACACTCCCAGGGATCGGACGCCAACGGGAGGGCACAGGCCTCTTCCCGGGAGCCTGACGGAAGCACCCCACAGGTCTCTGCCCCCCCAGCCTCCATTCCCGACCCCGGTCCTGGTCCTTGGAGACCGGAGACTGCCGGGCTGCGCACACACCCCTCCTGTGTGCCTCGCATCCTTGAGGGTGACGCCCAGCTTCCCTGCAGCCCCGGACACCCCGCCTGGGGGCGCTGCTAGCACCCCTACACATCCACAGGCACCTGCCCCAGCCCCTGGCAGCAGAGGCCCAGCCCTCCCTGACACCCCTGCGCCCGGCCCTCCCTGATGCCCCTGTGCCTAGCCTCCTTGACACCCCTGCACCCAGCCCTCCCTGACAGCCCTGTGCCTGGCCCTCCCTGACACCCCTGCTCCCGGCCCTCCCTGACACCCCTGCGCCCAGCCTCCTTGACACCCCTGCTCCCAGCCCTCCCTGACACCCCTGCTCCCGGCCCTCCTTGACACCCCTGCTCCCGGCCCTCCCTGACACCCCTGCTCCCTGGCCCTCCTTGACACCCCTGCACCCAGCCTTCCCTGACACCCCTGCGCCCAGCCTCCTTGACACCCCTGCTCCCGGCCCTCCCTGACACCCCTGCACCTGGCCCTCCCTGACACCCCTGCTCCAGGCCTGAGGGTGGCTCCGGGGGAGGGAGGGCTCCTGTTTATCCCCGCCTCTCACTGGCTCTCCCTCTCCTTCCCTGCGCTCAGAGATCTCCCCAAGCTCCCCCCGCCCCGTGTTTTCCCCTCCATTACATCTCCCTTACATCTCCTGGAATAAAAAACAATTCTCTGTGCCACCTAATTCCCCCTCCCGACAGTTTAAGGCCATGATATTAAATAACGATAATCACAAGGCGCGCTTTGTTGGGCGCTCAGCCGCCGCTCCCCGCCGCCCGCTCGCTTTAGAGCTCTCAAGCCCAAGGTCACAGGCCCTGCTCGCTTAGATGGATCTTTCCCATCGCCCGATTCTGACAAATCCCTGCGTCCGGGGGCCCTTTGTTGTATATTCTTTGTTTGAAATATGGCCCGCGCCTCCCCTGCCTCTCCACCTTTGCATATTAAATCGGGGCGGCTTCCCCGGGAAGGGAAGGGAGGGCTGGGCCTCTCCCGCCCCTCCCCTCCCCTCTCTTCCCCTCCCCTCCCCTCCCCACCGCTGCTCAGCCAACCCCGGCGGCTCCCACGGTGGCGGCACCTCGTCCTTTGTTCTCTGCTGCTGCTGGTCCTCATCACCTTCCGGAAGAGCCCTTGTCTCTGCTCCTGAATCATTGATTCTTAATAACTTGATTAAATCGGAAGGCGGCATCCTGGCATCCCCCCCCCCCCCAATCAAGCAGGGGCGAGAGGGCGCATGGGGATGGTGAGGGCTCCAGAGTGGGAGCCCGAGGTGGGAGGTGGGGTGGGGGGCTCCCCTCCCCTCTGCCCTCTGGACCTGATGGAGCCCATTCCTGCTCAGGGACACTCTGGGTGCCCCATCCACCCTCGGGGGCTGCTTTCATTCCCCTCCCCTGCTATGGTGGATACTGCTGGATACTGTCGCCCCAGGATTCACGTGCACCTGGAACCTCAGAGTGTGACCTTATGTAGAATAAAGATCTTTGCAGGTGTCATTAAGGCCTGAGGGCCCTGAATCCCACCAGAGTGCCCGAAAGAGACAGACAGGGAGGGGGCGCAGGTGCAGAAGGCCCCTGAGGGTGCAGGCAGCCTCAGGAGACGTGGCCACAGGTCAGGGATCGCGGGTGTGGGGGGCGGGGAGAAGCCAACGGAAGCTGGGAGACACAGCACATTCTCCCCCAGGGCCTCCAGAGAGAAGCAACCCGCCTCTGCACCCCCCTCAAAAAAAAAAAAAACAAACTCTGAGAGAATATGGTGCCGTTTCAAGCCTCCCGTTGGTGGCACTTTGTTTCCGTGGCCCCAGGACACTAACTCAGCTCTCCCTTTCCCTTCAGGGAGGAGCTCCTGCTGCAGACAGGACCAGGAGGGCACCGACCCAGGTGTGAATGCTGGGGCTGAAGGGCTGAAGGGCTCAGGTCAGGAAGTGGGGGCCTCCACCCCCCCCCCCCCCCAGATTCCCAGGCAGAGAAAGGACAGAAGCTTCCAGAGTGCTCGGCCTCCTCTCCCCTCCTCCTTTGCTAGAGTGGCCGGTGATAGAGGGGCCACCTGTCCTGGGGTGACTATCTCATCTGGGGTGACCACATCTCCAGGGTGACCACCTCCCCTGGGCTGACCACCTCCCCTGGGCTGACCATCTCTCCCACAGTGACCATCTCTCCTGGGCTGACCACCCCTTCCAGAGAGACCACCTTCCCTGGGCTGACCTACTCTCCCGGGGTGACCTCCTCTCCTGGGGTGACCACCCGGTGGGCTCTCTGGCCCTCCCCACCTCTGCACCTAGGACCTAGAACACACTCTGACCAGGCAGAAAAGGACCTTCTCCCCGCCTGCGTGTGCACCTTTGACCCAAGGCAGCCAGAGTAGGACTTACTGGTCACTCGGGTCACAGCCTTCAGCGTGTACACCACTGACCAGCCCCAAGGACTCCCTTCGGACCAGGGTCCTGCAGGAGCCCCACCGAGCACCCCAGCACCCCAGCAAGGTGCTGAACCACCCTCGGGTGGGCCAAAGGCCTGCAGGTCAGCGACTGATTGGGGGGTTGCGGGTGGGAGGGAGTGTGGGGGAAGGGCAGGAGCAGGTGTCTGCTCTGAGCCCCCAGGAAGGAGTGATTTTAAAGCCCCTGGGAGCCCGATGCCAGGACGGAGCTGGATGCCCCAGGGTTGTGTTGGGGGAACGGCCTGCAGAGGGTAAACAGAGGGACAGGAGGGGGCCCCCCTGAGAAGGGGAGGGGGGGAGGCGGAAGGAAGGAGGGCTGCGGGAAGAGAGCCCCAGACTGCTGGCAGTCAGCGGGGGCCCAGCAGGCCGAGGGGAGCCCAGAGCAGGGACGGGCTCAGGATGGCGGGCTGGGGTGCCCCCGCCGCACCCCGGGCTCAGATGTCTGGGAGCTTCCGGGGCAGCGTGGCCTCACAGGCAGGCGGGAACCCTCTGGAAGGACACAAGCGGCGGGAACTAGGGATGGAGGGGTGCCAGCACCCTGCCCGCCGCCACCTGAGGCCTGTGGCTCTAGGTTCCCGTGTCCCTTCTCTTCTCTGGGTTTCTAGGCCCTTCCTCTGCCAGCCTCCCTTGATGTTGCAAGGTCTGCTCCTCATTCCCCCCAATTTCACGTGTTTTCAGAGAAAGTCTGGCAAACAAGCAATGCTGTCGGTCACCTCTGAGCTCCGTGGGGAAGGGAGCAGCTTGACCCTGTGCTTTTTCCCTGAGACACAGACTCGGGGGTGTTTGCTCCATGCTGGGTGCCCTCTGGCTGGCTCAAGAGGCATCGGCTTGCAGCAGGTGGCAGTGGTGGTGGGGGGTTCCTGGGGCTGAGCCCCCGCATCCCCTTTCCTTCCTGCGCCCGCAAGATCTCCCCAGGGCTGTTTCCCAAACCCCTGTCCTGCGCCTCGTCCACCTTGCCCCCAGTTTTCCCCAGAGAGCTATGCGCTCGGCCCTCCCCACCCCCTAGACCCCCCACCCCACCATCTCTTGTCCTAATCCCAGCAATTCTGTCTCCAGCCTTGCTCACCCTAAATGCAGGCAGCTACCAGCACACCCACAGCACTCCACGCCCCAAATCCAGGGTCCAGCCCCGGCCTGCAGCCTCCTTGACCTCCCCCACCCCTCCTCCACTCTGGCTTTCCTGTGTCGGGGCAGCCGTTGAGGAGAGGTGCTCCCTCACCATTCCAGAACAATCCATGCACTCTGTAGGTCCCCTGCAGCCCCTTTCTCAGCTTCTACTGGACACTTATTCAACCAACACCTTCTAAGTGTTGGACTGATGCTGGCTGCAGTGACAGGACGTAGGGACACCGGGCTGGAAACAGGCTGCAGGGCTCCTGCCTTTCAGGAACCCAGAAGCCTGGAGGAGAGGTCTACACATCGCCTTCGCCCACAGCCCTGCAGCCCCAACGTCAGCCTCACCTTCCCCACACACCGGTGCCCCCTTTGCTGGCTTCCCAGCAGCCATTGGTACCCGAGACCCAAGCCCTAAAGGCACTATTGACTCCTCCCTCGGCCTCCCCACGGTGGTGCACAGCTGCCCCCCAGGCCCCACGTGCCACCGCTGGGTCACCCATGGACCAGCACACGCCGCTTCCACTCCTTCCTCCCTCAGACCGAGGCTTCCCCTTGCCCCAGCCACCTGGGTGCTCCCTCCAGCCCATGCTGCACACCTGGGCAGGCCTAAACAGAGGCCTCAATATAGATGAGTTTCACTGTCACCCTGTTGGCGAGCACAGAGCAGGTGCCGACCCCCTCTAAGCACTCAGAGGAGCCTCCAAGCTGTAACTGGGGTGGGGGTGGGGGTGCACCGCTGCAGCAGGGCCTCCCAGCGCTGGGTCCTTGTCCTGCTTCTGAGGTCCATGCACGGTGGGCACCAGAAGGGCACCCTGGAGGTGCACCAGGAGCGCACCCCTGTCGGGACTCAGCAGCCTGCAGAGGAGACGCACACGCCCGTCCCCCTGGCACACACCTGCTTGTACCTTGGGTCTGTACACGTGGAAACGGGCTAAACCCGTTCACTATTTTCTCCCGTGCTGGGTGGGAGGTTGGATCTCTTAAAGACGGAGATTTAAAATTAAGCTTTAAAACTGTGACGGAGCGCGATTAGCACTGACGGTTGGCGGGGACACACACCGAACGGGCGGCGGGGTAGTCTACACAAGGTCCGTGCAGCCGGGAGGCGGGCGGCGTGTTGCACGGCGCGTTAGTGCAATAAAGGGCTGGCGGCCTGGGGAGGGGACGGGGGTCACCGACAAGGCCGGAGCAGGGCTGTGGCCCTCCCGCACCGCGGGATCTCCCTGGCTGTCAGCCCCCCAGACCTGGGCCATAGCCAGAGCAGCCGGGGTGACAGGGCCTCCTGGGTCAGCGCCTCCCCGTGTCACAGGCAAAGAAACGGGGGTGCAGAGTGCATGAGCGGTTGCCAAGCCCACGCAGCTCCCTAGGGGCGAACAGCCTTCGGACTCCAGACACGCTGGGCTGTGCTTACACGTGTGCTCCCTTCCCGAGGCCCGAGACAGCCGTGCCTGTCACCCCAGCTGCTCCGGCCACAGCCTAGGCCTGGGTGGCTGACAACACAACGATGAACGGAGGGAGCAGGGGTAGCGCCTCCACACAGGGGGATGTGCCTCAGCCCAACAGTGACACCTGCTACAATGTGGATGAACCTCGAGGACACGATGCTCGCTGGAAGAAGCCAGGCACAAAAAGACAAATATTATGCGATTCCCATCAGACGGGAACGTCCAGAATTGGCAAATCTGTAGAGACAGAGAATGGTTTCTGGGAGCTGGGGAAGGGGGGTTGGAGTGCCTGGTGGTGGTGGTGGGGGTTCTTGGAGGCAATGACAGCCTCTTGGAATACGAGAGCCATGCTGGTTGCACAACACCATGAAGGTACTAAGTGCCACTGAATTGTTCTCTTTAAAATGGTTTATGTGATATGAGTTATATCTCAATTTATTTTTTAAAGATCTTATTTATTTATTTGATATATATATGTGTGTGTGTGTGTATATATATATATATATATATATAGAGAGAGAGAGAGAGAGAGAGAGAGAGAGAGAGCATGAGCAGGGGTGAGGGGCTGAGGGAGAGGGAGAGGGAGAAGCAGACTCCCCTCTGAGCAGGGAGCCCGATGAAGGGCTCGATCCCAGGACCCCGGGATCACGACCTGAGCCGAGGGCAGATGCTTCACCCACCTGAGCCCCCCAGGAGCCCCAGTTATAGCTCAATTTAAAAGAATGATTCTAAATCGTCAGAATCCACGAGGGAAACAAAGCAGGGGCTGAGCCAGCAAGGAGCCCTCCCGCCCCCACCGCGGGTCCTCTGAGCGACTAGAATTTGGGGCAATGAGTGCAGGGACGCCTCAGGCCTGTGAGCCAGGAGCAGCAGCAGGAGCCCGCAGGAGGGGCAGCCACGCTGACCGCGGGGACAGACCTCGGCCTGCTGGGCCGGCTCCTCGGGAGTCAGAGGAGCCCCTGTCTGACACCCGCCTGACCACCTGCTGGGCCCCACCTGGATTCTGTCCACATGACCGCTCCCCGTCCCCACCTGAACCTCGCGGGGTTGCAGCTTCACCTGAGTGGGGTGCAGGCAGAACTTGCACACATGAGCAGAAAGCATGGCTCTCCCACGAACACAGGGTCCACATGAAATAGCCATTTCGGGTCCACAGACGTTCTTATGGGGCCTGGGCTGCTTTGCAGCATCTACGGCTTCACGTGGAAAGCTCAAGAAGTTTGCAAAACAGTGTTTTCGATTAAGCGCTCCGTCTTGCAGTCTCTCTCATACCCTCCTCGCCTTCCCTGTGTTTTCTTCCTTCTTTCCCTAAGTCTCGAAGGCCTGGGACAGTGCAGGGGGCATCTGTACGAGGGTCACTGGGGGTGCTGGTCTCCTGTCTGTGATACACTGAGGGGTCCTTGGATTTGGTCGTGGGGGCAAGAGGACACGGAGAGAGGTCGGGCTGGGACAGGCTTCCCGGGACGCTGGGCAGCACAGAGAGTGACAGGGCTGTGTCCAGGCCACCTTCCCAACTACTGTGTGCGTTCCGCGTGCGCCACTGGGCTAAGCATTTTGCGTGCATGGTTGCGCTTGATCCTTCTAACAGCCACGGCCATCTCCATTACACTGATGAGGGAAACGATGCTGAGAGAGGTCAGGACACCTGCCCAAGGCCATCCGGGTAGCCCACGGCAGAGCAAAGACCAGTCTCAGTTCCTGCAGCCCCAGACCCTTGATCCAGGGCCCGCCTTCTTTTCCGTGACATGACCCTGACTCAGATCCTGGAGGACCGTTGGGTGCACGCCTGCCTGCCTGGTGGAAGGGCGAGCCTTCCTCCCCTGCCAGCCACGCTCAGGGTCACCTGGGCTCGCCCATCACCACACTGCGTCACCGATCTGTGCTAGTAAACAGGCTCCAGCTTCAAGCAGAGACAAAATTCCATGAAAGGCAGCTTGTTGGTCCAAAATAATTGCCTCCTATCATGATGTGTTAAAACTGAGGAGTAACCAGGGCTCCGGTTACCTTAAGATTTATGGTACATGACATGCTATTTTTTCCACCACAACACATTTGCATAAAATGCTTATTTTACCGCAGCTTCACCAGACCTGAAAATGCAATATGACTCCAATAACATTTCTCTGGAGGTAGACAATGGGCTGCAGCAGAAGCACCATGTGTTGCCGCGGCTCTGTGTCTTTATTAACAAACATGCCAGGACGCATTGCTGCAATCGCACGACTGAAGTGGCACGAACAGCCCCGGCTCGCACAGGGTGGCTCTTGGCTTCCTCCGATCCATCTTCCTGCTTCCCGAATGTCAGAGCATTGCTTTAAATACGTAATAAAGGCCTCCGTTCAGACGCTAGCATCGCTGCCATTGAACTTCTTTGCCTCTCTGGCATCACTTTGCATTTTCCGTGAAGATGCCGTGGCCCGAGATAGTAGGTTTTCTTGATTCCAAATCTTCCCTCTTTGCACTGAAAAGATGGCCCAAGGTTGGAAGAGGCTCCCGTGAGGGCTGTGGATCCTGGCTCCCCCGGGCCCCAGGCCGGAGGCAGGGGGCGGCCTACGGGGCCTCCCGTGTCCCCTCTTGCCAAAGAGGAGAGGCCAGAGCCCGAGGCATGGACAGGACTCCGGGGGCGATGGCGCTGCCATCTGGCGATGTGAACCCTTACATCGCCCCACGGATGTCCCTTTAACATCTGGTGGTGTGAAAATCAAGGCCGAGGCCAAACATGTGGGAAGATGCTCAGGCTCATTCATAATTAAAGAAATACAAATTGCAATGAAAAATAAGACTTCCCACTGGTCTAATGGCAGTGGCAGAGACTTCCACAGCAGCGAGCCTCCCCAAGAAACGGGGAGCGAGGCTTGCACTCTCAGCACTATTAGACGCCGTGGACGTGAGGACAAAGTCTTTAGATCCTCATGATGCAGAGCAGGGTCCAAGGGCAGGCAGCAGCAGCCCCCGGAGCTCATCCACATGCAGATTCCCGGGCACCACCCTGGGCCTGCTGGTGGGAAGCTGGCAGCGGGGCTGATGCTGGTGGAGCCCACAGCCTGAGAAGCCTGCTCTAGAGGACACTCTGCCCCCCCCCCCCCGAAAGTTCCCCTCTTTTTGTTTTGTTTTGTTTTCCATTACATTTTTTTTTAATTGCTTACTGCTGGGGCCTGGGAAGACAACTGGTTTTTTATGCTGAGCGCCCATCCGGCCGCTGAATTGTCCATTGGTTCTAGTCATCTGTCGGCTGGTTCTGCTGGAGAGTCTAGGTGGAGGATTCTATTGTCTGCAAATAATGACAGATGTGTCTTGTCCTCTCTGATCTGTGTAGCTCTTATTTCTGTTTCTTATCTTCTGTTCCATTTGCTAGGACCTTCAGAGCAGTAATGAATTCTGCTCTGCTTTTAGGAACTACCCTACAGACAGGCATCTTTGGACACGATTGTGAGGCAGCGGCACAGGGCCGTTCACTGCAGCAGCCTCTGCAAGAACACAACACTGGGAAGGCCAAAATGCCCCGTCGGCGGGGGGCTGGTTAACACACCAGGGCCTAGCCAAGCACCGGAGCACCTCACAGCTATGAAAAGGTTGGGGTCGCTCCAAGGAGCAGATTTTTTTTTTAAAGATTTTATTTATTTATTCATGAGAGACACAGAGAGAGCTAGAGGCAGAGACACAGGCAGAGGGAGAAGCAGGCTCCATGCAGGGAGCCCGACGCAGGACTCGATCCCAGGTCTCCAGGATCACGCCCTGGGCTGTAGGCGGTGCTAAACCGCTGCGCCACCCGGGCTGCCCCAAGGAGCAGATTTTAAGAGGCCACAGGCGTGCATCATTTGAAAAGGAGGAGTGCAGATGGGTGTGCACAGTACAGATCCACAAACAGATTCCATGCACACACAGGGTTTGGAAGGGCACACGGGCCATGCTCCATAGTTTTTTTCTGGGGAGGGGGACTCGGAGCTGGGGGGCTGGGGTGAGAGCGATGGGGACTCAGGCACACAACTCTTCACTATTTTAATTTTTATATTCCGAAAGTGTGACTTTTTCAGTAAAAGGTGTTACTACTCCATTTCTCAAGTTTTTTAACAATAGATACACCCAGGCTGGTCAGAAATGCATGCCTCTCCGTGTAGGTCAGGGCTTCTCAGAACCCCACGCACACGGTGTGTAAGGGGCGGAGGCCAGAGCAGAGCTGGGGGGGTCACTCTGGCTCACGTCTTGTTGACACCGAATCCTGTTTCCAGGGGCCGATGTCAACTCAGCGAGACGTCAGCATTGGGGTTCATCCAGCAGATTCACCCTCTCATGTCAACTTGAGCAGTTTCACCAAAAACAGAATTTCTGTTCCCCAGGACACCCCAGGCACCTTGCCCTTCACACTTGGAGATGTCGAGGGAGTTTGTCTTCTGCCACTGGTGGTTAAGTTCGTGGCCGTGGGCCCCATGGATCCGGGTGCGAATCCCCCCACCACTCTGGAGCTAGGGGACTTGGCCAGGTTTTCCTGACCTCTCTGGGCAGAGCAGAGCCAACTCTGGGGGATGTTAAGAGGTTGGATGAAGAAAACGTGAGGCGAAAAGTTAACAGACGTGTTCCTGGAGGAGCTTCATGCTAACCCATCCCCGGGTCCTGGGGGCCTTCACCCGGTAAAATCTTCCCGTTCGTAGAGGGACCGTTACAGGCAGGCATCCTTCCTCCCGGGGCCTTGCATGGCCACCCTCTGCTCTCTGGTGTTTATTCCAGGCTTAACATCCAGGAGGGGTCTTGGACTTCCTTTTGCACACGGGGAACCCGGAATCAGAGGTCATAGGACTTGGCAAAATCAGTCAATGGCCGAAAGCCAAGCACAAGGGTCCGGATGCCCCGTCCTGGACTTTGCACGACGTTTACTTCTATCACCGGAATCCCACCACCTCCTCCTGGCTTTCAGACATCATCAGGAAAAAAGCCAGACACAACCCGAACATACTCTGTGCATGTTCCACTTTCATAGGGAAGGAAAAGAATATAGGCAGGATATGGACCAATGTGTTAAATGGTCAGCATTATAAATTCTCTTTATTTTCTTCCTCATCTGGATCATCTGAGAATCTGTACAATCATACGTACTTCCTCAGTAAAGGTGGAAACAGCTCATATATATTTACGGTACCAGTTTTTTTTTTTTTAATGCATATTATATATCGACACAGAGGAAATGGGAAAAACAAAGAGAGCTACAAAATGACTGGTGTCATGTTAAATTTTAAAAGCCCAATACAAAGCTGTCCATTCAGACATGAAGGCAAAAGCCGAGGTGGGGTTGGGGTGGCGTGATTTCTGAGTGATGGTCGTGGAGCCACATGATCTTCTTCGGTACTTCCTGAAATGCTAACGCAGATATATACTACTTTTAAAATGATCAAGTGTCACCTTTTCCAGGAGGACTTTTCTAGATACTGTGCAGGAAGCATTGCCCTGCCCTCGGGGAAGGAAATCATTTCTGCCGGCTTCCTCTTTGCTGTTTCTATTCATCGCCTTCCTTACTCCCTGGGGTGTGCCATGCAGGCAGCTTTTGTCTCTCCGGACGCTGGGTTCAGCTCTCCAGGTCTGAGGCCTTTGCCCAGAAGGGTGTCCGGCCTGTGATGGGTGTCCACCCTGCTGGATGAGTCAATAGATGGATGGGAGGTGGGTGAACGGAGGAGGAGGGAGGGCCTCGCGTTGTGGGAAGTGGGCGGACAGATCGGAAATGCAAGTGTCATCGTCCTGCTATGTGTTTGGTCCCTCCCGTGTGCTGGTGGCTCTGCTGGGTGCTGGATCCGGAAGACGTGCTCACAGTCCGCAAGGACCATGATCCTAGTGGAATCTGGCCGGGGCTGGGGGGCAGGCGGGGAGGGAAAGGAATGAACATTTATCAAGTGATGTATTTTATGTCAAGCTTTCTGTACATTATCTCATGTAATATCCTCAGCGACGCGACAAGACTGATAGAAGACGCCTTTCTCCCCATGGCAGGTGCTAATTTAAAGGACGGAGACAATGTGCGAGCCAAGGTGCGTGGAGGGCTTCCTGTGTTCTCGGCAGGTGCTATTTAATGCCACTCGCAGCATCTGTGTGGTGGGTGCCGCGCCCACAGACCCGGAGACAAAGCTGAGGCCTGGGGGGTGGGGGCTTGAGGAATTTGGGGGCGGCCCCCTAACTCTTGGGCATGGAGCCGAACCCCCCACCCCCGGCAGCTGGCATCTGTAATGTCATGTGTGTCTCAAAGGGTCATGATGGGGAGGGGTCTGAAATCCGCGGTGCATGGCAGGTGCTCAATAAAATCAGGCTCAGTGAGTGTTTGCAGTTCAGGATGGGGAAACAGCCTCAGAGCTGTTAGGTGATGTACCCAAGTGAGATGCTGACCCGCAGGGTCAAGCAGGACCGGGGACCCTACGGGATGGATGGGGTCTCACTGAGGAGATGCAGGGCTGGAGGAGATCCCAGGAGGGTAGCAGAGGCTCTTTCCTGCAGACCGATTGCAAGGGCAGGGCACAAGGTGTGACAGCGCGGTTGGATGGGATTGAATCACAGGGCAGGAGGGCTAGGATCCTGGGCAGCTAGACCGGGGCCAGGCCAGACACGTCTTCATTCACCCTACAGATCCTGGCTCTCAAGCCTGGCTGCACGTTAGACTCTCCCCAGCACTGAATCATAGGGCAGCGCCCAGAGCCACCCAGACCCGGGCAAAGCACGGGGCCAGCTGGCAGGAGCCAGCACGGAGGCCTGGTAGTTGATGACCCCGGGGGGCCACCTTTAGCTTTTTCTCTAAGATTTTAAGCCGAGTCTGTCCGGTGTCCTTGGGTGGTGGAGGGAGAGGCTTGGAGGTGGCAGAGCCTGGCTGGATGGAAAAGCCCCATCAGGCTGCTGGAATTGAGGGAAAAGTCAAGCCTCCACCCAGACTGGACAGGCCTCGGCAGAAAATCATGGGATTCCAGAGATGCCGGAAGGGCAGGCAGACAGGTCATGCTTGGGGACCCTCCCGAGGCAGGGACAGCGTTCCCCAGCCTGGTGGCTGTGAGGCTCTGGAATGCCAGACGCCTCGCCTGCAGCACTGCTGAGCCTCGAAGGGCCCACGCACGACGCCGCAGCACGGCCCCCGCAAAGCTCCCAGCAGGACTTGGTGTCTGAGCCATCACGGGGGGCAAGGGGTCAAGGGAGGAGAGACAGAATCAAGTGCTGTAGTTAGGGGGACCGGGTGAGAAGACTCCCCCACCGGGGGAGTGGGGAGCACCAGCCTGTTGGGGAGGCTGCCCGAGATGCAGGCCAGGCCTCTCGGAGGGCCCGGGGCAGGCGTCCCGAATCTTTAGGCCACTGTGGAAGTTGTTAGAAAATGTGGGCCTCGGTCCTGTCTCCAGGAAACAGGCCTTGACGCTGACGGCCCAGCTCGGTGTGGGGGCCGCCGTCCCCCCCCATGGGTGCGGGCCGGGGGGAGATGTCCATGCTGGGCACAAGCTGGGGGACGGGGCAGCCGGCGGGAGGGGAAGGCAGACCTGGGCCACCCGCATCGATTGGATTTAAGCTGCTGGAAGTTCTCGTTTTCCATTTCTGTCTCATATTCCAGTTAAAAAATAATGACATAGGGTTACAGAGCAGCCTCCCCCTCCTCAGTAATTACCAAATTAACACATTCTAACAGGCCAGCCCCCGGCAGCGCGCTGTGATTAATGCCGAGGACGATTAGCTGCGGAGCCTTCCCGGCTGCGCTGACCTCCTTAAATAGCCTGATCCCGGGTGCCGGGTCTCTGGGGCGAGTCCCCACTGCGCACACTCCCTCCGCCTCAGTTTAATGGGATCTGGGGCCAGGCTTAATGTGCCAGGCGACCCCACGGGTCAGGGAGGCAGCTCCCCCACCCAGGCAGAAAGCTGGAAAATAAGCCCCAAACTAATTTATTCAGCTCACTCATCAGGCAGGTGGGGAACGAGCGTGGGGACTTGCCACCGTGGGCTGCGGGGAAGGGGGCGCAGGATAAAGGTAGGATGTGGATGCTGCCTTCTGGGAGCTTGCGGTCCAGGGAGGGGTCAGGAAGCCCAGGCGGTGGCCAGCTTGCTACTGTCCCCAAGCTCCGGACAGACGCAGGGAGGAGGGCAGGGCTGGTGCTGACGCTAGCTGTGGGCATGTGGGGCGCGGGGCACGCTCCCTGAAGCCAGATCCAGCAGGAATTGCGCTGAAAGCCAGAGGGTGGCCCAGCTCCAAGCAGCAGCAGAGCAGATGTTGAGGAGGAAACCAGAGGAGGGAGTGGGAGTCTGGCCTGGGTGCGACATGGTCCCCATGAGTGGCACCTGGCTTTGGCCAGATGCACACGGGTGACAGGGAGGGGGAGAAAGAGGCGTGGTGGGTGGGGGCCGGCAAAGTGACCGACATGCCTGGGCTGCTGGGCAAGTTAGAGACCAGGAAGGAAGCCGATGCCACTGCTCTCAGGGCGAGGGGGAGGGAAGGGAGGAATCCGGAGAGAATCCCAAGGAGGCAGCCGGGGAGGAGTCAGCAGGGCTGACACTGGGTTAGACTGGGACACCCGGGAGAAAGGCAGGTGACGGCATAGGAGGCCACCCTCCAGGAGGGGAGAAGGCTCAGGGGGCAGACCTCCTGGCTGGGGCGGGCCTGGTGGGAGCAGCTGGGGGCTCTGCGGGCTCTGCGGGGAGGGCAGGGCAGCTCGCCCAGGACACGGAGGTGTGGGGAGGCAGGGATGGGCCCCAGGGGAGGTCTGCAGACTTGGGATTCACCCAACCCAGGCCTCGGACTCTTAGGAGGAACCTCTACTCTCTGCCGCCTTCAAGCACATCCTGGGGGAGGAGGAGTCCAGATTCCAGACACCAGGACTCACTTCATTTTCCTCACCAGCCGAGCTCTAACGCAGGCCAGCTCCGTCATCGGCTCTAATACAGCAAAAGTCAGAAACGGCTCCTTAGCCTCTGACGGCCTCTGGCTGCAGGCCCTGGAACCAGGAGGGGAGGGAGAAGGGTCACCGCGTACCTTTGAAGGAGATACTGGACCACCTGGGCCTTCTGATTTCTGAGGATCCGCAGCAGCCGCACTGTTTTCCGCTCCCACGAACAGGACGGGAGGTCCCAGGTTCTCCACATCCCTGCCAACCCCTGTTATCTTTTGTTTGGATTTGGTCTTTAAGAGTAGCCTTCCTACTGGGTGCGAATGGTATCTCAGTGCGGCTTTGAGTGGCACTTCCCTGGTGATCAGTGACGCTGAGCATCTTTTCCTACGTCCGTTGGCCGTTTGTGTGTGTTTCTCTGGAGACACGGGGAGACAAACACACAAAGGGAATGTGGCACATGCCTACCATGGAGCATTATTCAGCCTTAAAAAAAAAAAAAAAGAAAGTCCCGCCCCATTTGACCAGATGGACAGATCTTGAGGGCCCGGTGCCCAGTGAAATAAGCCCGTCACAGAAGGACCAATGCTGCGTGACTCCGGGTGTACGAGGCACCTCAGTCAAACTTAGAGACGCAGAGAGGAGAAAGGTGGTTGTCGGAGGCTGGGGGCAGGGAGAGGTTCAGTAGAAGTTCATGCAGGATGAAAAGTCCCATGGATCTGCTGTTCAACGTTGTGTCTCTTGTAACAATACTGTATTGTTCACTTAAATATTCGTTAAGAGGGTAGATCTCATGCTAAATGTTCTTACCATAGTAAGATAAGATAATAACATTTAATTTAAAAGGGGGCTCTGACGGCGCCTGGCCGCCGAGACGCTGAGCTGCCGAGCCAAAGACAATTTATCTGATCTCGCCAATACTTCGAATCTATTTGAAGGGAGATTGAGATTTGTAACTCTCACCCAAAACCATCCCGGCGTGGGTCTGTGGTTTCGGGTTTTTTGTTTGCTTGTTTTTAGCATCTTGGGTACACTGGTTTTGAGAACACTTGAAGGGGTAAAATAAAAGATAGCGAGGTGTCTCTCCACAGTTTCGTCTTCAGGAGACGAGGAGGAGAAGGCACGCACTCTGCTTGACTCCCTTATCCCGCTTTGCACGGGAGGAAGCTAAGAGAGCTGCTGGTTGTCATGCAGCTACATTTATATAACCCCGTTTCCTCCTCAGGACAGGCGAGGCAGTAGGAGCCGTCACCCCCATTTTGCGGACAAGAGAACCAGAGGTTAGAGACGTGACCTGCCGGGGTGGGGGGGGGGCGTGCAGGTGTGGTGTCCTCCGGAGGCCTGTTTATGAGGCAGAGGCTGGGGGGTGGGGGGCAGCAGCGTGGGGTCTGAGGCTCCCATAGGAGAGAGAGCCAGCTGGGCGTCAGCACCGAGCCGCCGTCTGTCTGAGCGCAGGGGATGTGACCTGTCCAGCCTCCAGGAAAACAAGGCTAATGATTGCACCTTTCCTAAAGGTTTGTGAGGAGGATTCATCGAGCTTATTTGTAGCACCTGCTAGGCCTTCCTCATCCTCACCACCTTTGCCACCATCCCCCAGGCAGGAAAATGCAGGCAGCTACAGCCCCTTACCCTGCATCTCTTCATCTCCAAGTGTGAGAGTCATGTCTTCTTAAATTGGTTATTTCTTTTGAAGACATCTTAACCAAAGCCTCATGCCTCCAGAGTCCTTACCATGACGAACGTCAATAACCATGATGACTCCCTGAGGCTGAATTTTAAAAGAGCATTAAAGATTAAAGGACACAGAGGTCAATTACTGGTACAAGTAAATGACTTTAGGAGTAATTACATATAATTTTGTCTTGTTTATTTGGCATTAGTTGTAAGTGTCCATAATCCTGGGTCCCGGGGGTCCTTCACTTCGGGTTTGCATTTGGCAGATGAAGGGACTCAGCTCCAAAGGCAGAGGCTGGGGTGTGGGGGAAGGGCGCTGGGGTATGGGGACTCTTGGCCTCTCCAGACTCAATCTGGTTGACCCGCTTCAGTCCAGATCCACAGACAGATTCATTCCTCATGGACTAGGTGCTAGTCCATCATGCACCATGGGAGGCTCCAGGCTACCCATGCTGGTGTCTAGGAAGACCCAACCAATGTCCCCCGGGGTCTGCAGTCCAGAAAGGAGGTCTTGTGACTAAGAGTGAAGGGCGTACGAAGGGCAAGAGTAGGTCACCGGTGGGGGAGAGGGTGTGCGTGGAATCACATGTCCAAAGAAAAGAGAGTTTCCAAACACATGTGAAGGAGAAAGGGGCATGCTATGGCTCAGACCATTCCTGTGGGTCAAAGGGACAGAAGCCCACTCAAGCCAGCTTAATAAAATGGTCTATTATTGGAATATCTGTTAGGTACAAGGTGGGTGGCTTAAAGGAACAGAAATGTAATCTCTCACAGTTCTGGAGGCCAGAAGTCTGAGATCAAGATGTGGGCAGGGTTGGCTCCTTCCAGAGGTTGTAAGGGAGCATCTGTTCCATGCCCACTCTTAGCTTCTGGCGGCTGCCAGCATCCTTGGTGCTCCTTGGTTTGTAGATGGGTCACTCCAGTCTCTGCCTGACTTACGTGGCCACCTCTCTGTGTCTCACGTCACCTCCCTTCTGTGCTTCCCTCATCTTACAAGGACCATTCATTGTGTTAGGACCACCCTACTCCAGCATGACTCATCTTAACCTCATTATCTCAGCATTATCTTTCTTCAAATAAGATCACATTTATAGATTCTGGGTGGACACAAATTTTTTTTTGGGGGGGCACCATTCAACCTAGTACAGAAGGTTACAGCAGAGATACAAACCCTCGAGGACCAACCCCTGAGCAGAGTTGGATTTGTCTGAGACTGGAACTGGGGACACAGAATGGGGAGCCACGGGGCTAACAGACCCTGGCTCCTTTTGGGTATTGGACATGCGTATGGTTAGGGAGGCAGGACCAGCCCAGCCTTAGAGGGAGCTTGGTGCAATCAGGTCAATCAAGGTCACTTGCCTTATCAATGACTGCTTTAGTCATGCCCCTGTGATGCCACCCTGTCCAATTAGATGGAAAGAAAAGTATGATGAGACGGGGTGCTTCTGAGAGTGTTTCTGAGAAAGTTTTCCAGGATTACAAAAAGATGTAGCAGTTTTGTCATGTCAAAATAATGGATATCAGACTTACCTTCTGACATATACAACTACAGAATTGGGTAAAATAAATAGAGAAGCAGTGTTACTTTGGACAACAGGCTTCAGACAGAAGACAGTGCAATGAGCGAATGGAAGCATACAAGGTAAGCTCTGCCCTCATCTAGGATTCCTGCTGCATCAAGGCATATGGAACCCAAACAGAGAGCTGCAGTTTTAGTGGGGAAAAGCAGAGACCAGAGTCCAGCATCGCTGAGGAGTCTGCAATTTGCAGGACAGGATACCAGAGTCGGGAAAGCTATGCAAAGAAGTCGGTCCCAAAATTGGCATGGAGTTCACTTGCATTTGGGGCCAGATGTTAATCAGGTTATGCATGGGGCAGGTCTACATGAAGCCTGACACAGAACAGCTGTTGGAGGTCTGTGAGCTAAGTGGGGATTCCAAAAGTCGTGCAGTGCCTGGGCACGTTGAAGTTCTGGCCAAAGTGCACACAGAGGAATAGTAATCAGAAGTGTGGTTAAGACTCCAGAGAGGCCAACCTACCTAGAAGAAGAGCTACTCCAACCTATAGGAAAAGCTACTTCAGAGTCACCCTACCAGATTCACTCAGCCATGGCAGGATGGAGCTGGTGGTCCACAGGTAGATTAACTACCTATCAGAACAAAGGTAAAACTCTCAAAAAAAAAAAAAAAAGACAAAATAATCCAGATGATCAATAACATAGTATCACCAATGTTTGCCAGATGTTCAAAAATTACTAGCTATATGAAGCAGGGAAATGTGATGAAACAGCTAGGAGAAAAACTAAGTTGGTAGAAGTACCCAGAGGTACCAAAGAGACTGGAATTAGCAAACACAATTTTAAATAGTTCTTATTCATGTGTTCAGAAAAATTTTAAGGAAACTTATCTATATTTATCTCTCTATCTTTATAGAGAGATGCACACATACAAAGATGAGGAATCTCAACAGAGAAATAGAAATTATATTATTAAAATCTAATGAAGGTTCTAGAACTTAGAAATTTTTTAAAAATATGAACTTACTGGCAGAAGAGACACTGCAAAAGAAAAGATCACTAAACTTGAAGGCAGGTCAATAGAAAATCTCTAAATAGAACTTCAGATGGGGGGAAAAGTGGATAAAATTAGTGGGAAAAATGTTTGAATAAATCATAACAGCAAATTTCAAATTTGATGAAAAAAATATCAGTGCCAACATCCAAGAATTCCAACAAATCACAAATAGCATAAACACAAAGAAAACCTCCCCTAAAAAATATCAGAGTCAAATTGCTGAAAACCAAAGCTAAAGAGAAAACCCTAAAAGTAGTCAGGAGGGAAAAAAACAAAAAAGAGATGTACTGCACTCAGGGTGAGAAACAGTAACTGCCACCATGGACCTATTTAAAAAAAAAAAAAACAGCAAACAAAAGAATAACATCTTTAAAGTGCTAGAAGAATTAAACTGGAATTCTATACCCAACAAAAATACCCTTCAAATATAAAATAGAATAATAATAATAATAACAAAGAATAAGATACATAATAAAAAATAAAATAATTTCTGATGCATCTACCTTTAAGCCTCACCTTAAGGTATTTGGGACAAAATTGGCCCCAGAATAACTGTGGTTCTGGATCCACACTAACAAGGCTTTAAAAATTATTTTCAAAAAAATAAAATTAGGGGTACCTGGGTGGCTCAATCTGTTAAGCATCTGATTCTTGATTTTGGCCCAGGTCACCATCTCAGGGTTGTGAGATGGAGCACCGCCTGGGTCTCCTCACTCAGCCATATGGGAGGGAGGTCTGCATGAGAGTCTCCCTCTCCCTCTCCTCTGCCCCTCCACCCACTTTCACCTCTAAATTCATTAATTAAATATTTAAAAAATAAAATGAAATTGATCCTAAGTGACTTACCTGTGTTCCAGAACATGGCTCAATGGTAGGTAATGAATATTTAAGCCTAGCACCAAACAGTGTAAAAATTAAAACGTCTAGTGTCCAACGAAGAGGCTTACAAATAAATGGGGAGGATATGTCCCCAGGTCAGGAGAAAGATCAATCAATGGAAAAAGACCCTGAAATGGCACAGAGATTAGAATTAGCAGAAGAAGGTGTTAGAAACAGCCACAAAGCAGAACACGAATGTGATGAGTGGAAGAACGGAAGCTGTGCAAAAGACCCACATCAAATTTTGGAGATAAAAGGACAGTATCTGAAAATAAATAAAAAAAAAAAACCACTGGCTACTGGGTAAAAAATATTCAGCAACTGTACTAAGCTACGTATTAACTGGTTTTATTAAGTTTAGTGTCTATCTACAAATCATCTACCATCTATCTATCTATCTATCATCTATCTGTATCTCTATGTATCATCTATCTACCTCTATTGAGTCCAGTGCTTCTAGAGTTTTAAAAAAAGATTTATTAAAAAAAATACTTATTTGGGGATCCCTGGGTGGCGCAGCGGTTTGGCGCCTGCCTTTGGCCCAGGGCGCGATCCTGGAGACCCGGGATCGAATCCCGCATCAGGCTCCCGGTGCATGGAGCCTGCTTCTCCCTCTGCCTGTGTCTCTGCCTCTCTCTCTCTCTCTCTCTCTCACTATCATAAATAAATAAAAATAAATAAATAAATAAATAAATACTTATTTATTTAGATTTTATTTAATTATTTATGAGAGACACACAGAGAGAGGGGCAGAGACACAGGTAGAGGGAGAAGCAGGCTCCCTGCAGGGAGCCAGATGCGGGACTCGATCCCAGGACCCCGGGGTCACAACCTGAGCTGAAGGCAGATACTCAACCACTGAACCACCCAGGTACCCCCAAAAGATTTATTTATTTATTTGAGACAGGAGGCAGGGCGGGGCAGACAGAGTCTTAAGCAGATGCCATTCTGGGCATGGAGTCCAACGTGGGACTTGATCTCACAACCCTGAGATCATGACCTGACTCGAAACCAAGAGTCAGATGTTTAACCTACTGTGCACAGGTGCATCCACTTCAAGAGTTTTTGTTTTTTTTTTAATTTTTTTTAATTTTTATTTATTTATGATAGTCACAGAGAGAGAGAGAGAGGGAGAGGCAGAGACACAGGCAGAAGGAGAAGCAGGCTCCATGCACTGGGAGCCCGACGTGGGATTCGATCCCGGGTCTCCAGGATCGCGCCCTGGGCCAAAGGCAGGCGCCAAACCGCTGCGCCACCCAGGGATCCCTCTCTTCCAGAGTTTTTATGGCGTGTTCTTATCAGAATAAAATTGTTGGGACACCTGGGTGGCTCAGCGGTTGAGTGCCTGCCTTCGGCTTGGATGAAATCCTGGAGCCCCCGGGATCGAGTCCTGCATCGGGCTCCCCACATGGAGCCTGCTTCTCTCTCTGCCTGTGTCTCTGCCTCTCTCTGCCTCTCATGAATAAAAAAATAAAATCTCTAAAAGAAAAAAACGGTTGAGCCCACAACACCATGTGTTGAGCCCACAACACATATACAACGGTAAGAGTTCGCGTTGGCTTTAAATGTTTTACACGTTAACTCCCTTTGTAAGAACCTAGGAGGTCGGCACCAATCTTATTCTCTTTTTTTTTTCCAGATGTGAACATTAAGGGACAGAGAGATGGAAAAAGCTGTCTGGACCAGGGTCTCAGTCTCAGCACTGTTGACATTTGGGGCTGGGTCGATCTCTGTTGTGGGGCCGTCCTGTGTGGTTGCGTGTTTGGCAGCACCCCTGGCCTCCGCCACTAGGTGCCAGGAGCAACCCCCTCTGCCCCCACCAGTTGTGACCACCCAAATGTCTCCAGACACGGCCCAGCATCTCCTGGGAGCAAAATCATCCTCGTTTGAGAACCCCTGGGCTAGAGTCGCCAGCAGAGTACACATTATGAAATATATACCCCAAAATGAAAAATTCACAAGCATGACACTAGAAAATAAGCACAACTTGAACTCCTAACATGCTCTTCCTGCACCCAGTTGCATGCCTTGTGTCAAGGCCTCTGGGGTGGGTGCATTGTCTGTAGGACCGCTGTCCAGGGGCCGAGGGGGTGTAATCCTCTGCCCCCAAGTTGCTTAACCTCCAGGGCGACAAGACTCATCCGAAGGCAAGACTTTCGATGGAAGACAATGGCTAGACAATGGATTCGTTTTTTTCATACACAGCGGCAAGTAGCCCTTCTGCAGGGCTGAGCCATCGAGGATTTCAGAACAAGCGTGTATCACCCAGACCCTGGACAGAAAGGACCAGAAGAAAAGATGAGACCCCAGAATGGTTTCAAGAGTGTCTTCGCTCTTCCTCTGTGTCTGTGTCTGCAGCCGCTGGAAGTCCGCTCATGTATTTATTCCTCCGATATGTATCCACCGAGTGCCTCCCGGATGCCAGCTGTGCTTCTTGGAGTGGGGGCATCGGCGAGGAAACGGCTCTGCTGCCTTCGGGGACTCACATTCCAGCATCCTTTGGGGTCCGACTCCTCCTGCCTGCCCCCTGCCTCCACGCTGGGTGGCTGAGCCCCACATCTTCCCCCTGGCATCTCCTTACCCTTCCCTCCACATCGGAATCCAAGACCAATACGGGGCTTCCAAGAGCTCCTGGCACCGATTTTCTGTCCCTTAGGCTAAGAGGCAGGACAGCAGGCAGCTGATTGCAGGTGCCCCCTTCCCCAAGGAAATCCCACTCGGCCTCTCTCTTGCTCTATGTTTCTGGAGTCAGGAGGCAAGAGGATCAAGAAACAGCCAGCCCTTCCCTCTAACATCATTTTATGGTGCTTTTCTGATGCTGCTATAGAAATAAAGGTCTCAAAGGCACATTCACTGGCCAGAACTTTGGGTCGGCAGCAAGCCACGGCCCAGCCGGGTGCCCACACATGGGCCCTGGTCTTCCCGGGCCAGCGACCCTTCCTGGGCCTCACCGTCTTCAGCGTGCTCCCAGCATCTTCACGTGATTTTGAGAAGCTGGTTGACGCAGTTCCCATGTGTCTCAGTGTGTGCGTCTGTAAGAGCCCGTCTGCCCACTGCCGTGGGCCTCTATCTAATAAAGACCTATAATGTACTGACTGTGCTCACTTTCCTGGGCAATTTACTCCTTTATAGAATTTAATCTGCCACTGAGATTCACTGCATTATTAATGGAAGCCAGTGTGTAGCGCCTCAAAAATTAAACCATTCACTCAACAAACACCCACGTGTAAACACGCAGAGCCCTCTCAGCCGGGTCCAGGGCTGGATGTGCTCAGCCTGCACCCCCGGCCTCAGCCCTTAGAGCAGGGGTTGTGCTCTGACACACACCCTCTGGGACCTATCATGCCCTTTAGAATAACACCTGAACTCCTCACCAGATCCGGGGCATCCTCCAGGATGGATACTGCCTCCCACCCCGCAGGCCTCACCCTGTAAGGTCGGATCTGCCTTGACCACCCCGACAGAGGATCCCACCACTCTCCACTGTCTCATCCAGTTTTATTTTTCTTGTGATATTTAAAATGGTCTTGTTTACTTGTTTCTCATCTGCCTTTTCCTGTTGGAATTTCAACACAACAGAGCAGAGAACCCACCTGTCGTGTTCCTCCCGAGTCTCCGTGCTCAGAACAGCACCTAGTGTGTGGTGGGGGCTCAGGAAGCAGGTCTTGAATAAATGAATCCATGAATGAATGAATGACCTTCTTGGCTGGGAAGCACTTAGGTCCAGGGAATCACCCAGAAGTTGACTTTCTTCTGAATTATCAGATCACATCTCCACTCCCCACAGTTTGGGGCTTAGGAGGCTGTGAGGGAGAAGAAGTCAACCCCGAGTTCCCTGGAGCAGTGTGGAATCTGAAACCCTTTCCCGGGGCACCTGGGTGGCTCAGTCGGTTGGGCCCCTGACTCTTGGTCTTCAGCTCAGGTCATGATCTCATGGGGGGTGGAGTTAAACCCCGTGGCACTTGGCAGAGAGTCTGCTTGGGGAGTCTCTCCCTCTGCCCCTCCCCCTGCTCTCTCTCTCTCTCTCTCTCTCTTTCTCTAAAATAAATAAAATCTTTAAAAAATAAATTACTGGGGGATCCCTGGGTGGCTCAGAGGTTTAGCACCTGCCTTTGGCCCAGGGTGTGACCCTGGAGACCCGGGATCGAGTCCCACATCGGGCTCCCAGCATGGAGCCTGCTTCTCCCTCTGCCTGTGTCTCTGCCCCCACCCTGTCTATCATGAATAAATAAATAAAATCTTTAAAAAATAAAAATAAAAATAAATAAATTACTTAAACAAAGCAAAACCCTCTCCCCCTGTTGGTGAGATTTGGCGCATGCTTGCGACCCACCTGGACTCACAGCATGTGGCAGCAGGGACACTGTATGGCTCTGAGGGTGGGGCAGGAAAGACCATCCACCTTCTGCCTTGTTCACAGGGACTCTCACTTTGCAGCCCAGAGTGGCCACGTGAGGGGGCTGACTGGCCCCACGGCGACCATGGTGTGGGGAAGCCTCAGCAGGGACCCTGAGGTCCCACCCGATGGCCAATGTCAACCACCAGATGTGTGAGAGAAGATGCCCCAGCCTGATCCCAGCCCCAGCTGCTGAGCCACCCCCAGCCCTGCAGCATCCTGTCTGACTACTAACCCAAAGAATTCAAGAGTATAATAATTATTGTTTTATGCCACTAAGTGTCGTAGCAGCTTCTTATCCAGCAATAGTAACTCAAAATTCCCCATCACCCTCTGTTCTGGGCTGCATTTCTATCTCTGCAAATTCTTACGTCGGAGTCCCCAAGTATCCTAGAACATGACCTTATCTGGAAATAGGGTCTGTGGAGACGTGAACAACTTAAAATGAAGTCATTCGGGTGGGCCCTAACCCAAGAGGACTGGTGTCCTTGCAGGGAGGGGAGATGTAGACGCAGACATGCACCCAGGGGAAGGTTCCGTGCAGACGAAGGCAGAGATGCCGGTGATGCATCCAGGACCCGAGGGACAGCAAAGATGACCAGCAAAGCCCAGGAGCTGGCAGGGAGGCCTGGAGCAGAGGCTCAGAAGGAACCCATCCTGCTGACACTTTGGTCTTGGACTCTGGTCTCCGGAACAGCGAGATGCTAAATTTCTGTCGTTGAAGTCACTCAGCCTGTAGGACTTTACACAGCGGCCCTTGAAAAGTAAGAGCTTCCAATTGGCTGATGCCCAGTGACAAGTGCCTGATACATAGGGCTTTAGGGGAGGAGCCCCAAGATGTGGCCTATGGCACTCGGCATGAGGAGAGTGGGCTTTGAGTCTCCACTCTATCCCCCTCATTCCTTAGTCATTTCCATGATAATTCAAGGTGCCTCGGCCTCCTTGGGGGAGCGGCCTCCAGCAGGGTCTCTTGCACCATCATTGCCAATTTACGTCTTTGCTAGATTAACCTTTAAACATCTTTGGAAGTTTTCATTTTTATTCTATATTTTATTGGCCGTCCTGGGCAAACTTCCTTGGCTCTGTAAAAGAAACAGCATTTAATTTTAAGGGCTAAGAGCTGGGTGTCCAGAGGTTGCTAGGAGTGTAGCTGATGGCCAGTGAGCCACCAGGCACTAGGAGGTTGGAATCACAAGGAAGGTCTCCCACACTCGGCACGACCCACCACATGGTGCCCCGTCCACTCACGGAGACCCAGCACGTGGCTGCACAAGATATATTGGGAATCTCGGGGGTCTTGGGTTCTAGCTGCTAGAGTCCTGCCCCTGCCACGTAGAGCAATGCCAAGGCATGAGCCTGGTCTTGATGTCACTTCCAGAGTTTCTGGCACACAGTAGGCACTCAGTAAAGATTTATGCAAATAAGGAAGTGTCCTGGAGCTGCTGTAACAAACTACCACAAACTCAGAGGCTTCAGACAACAGAAAATGATTCTCTCCCCTTTACGGAGGCCAGAAGTACACAATCAAGGCATCAGCTTGAGTCGGTTCCTTCAGGAGACTCCTAGGGAGAAGCCATCCCATGCCCCTATCCCGGCTTCTGGGGGCTCCAGGCCATGCTTTGTGTTCTGTGACTGGTGACACATCACCCAATCTCTGCCCTGCTGTCACATGGCTTGTCCGCGTCTCCCTCCGTGTCTGCATCTCATAGCTTCCTCTCCTTTCTCTGAGGATATTTAAGGCCTCCCTCAATCCCGGATGATCTCATCTCAAATCCTTAACTCGGTTACATCTACATGATGCTTTTTCTAAATGAGGTCCCATTCTGAGGTTCCAGGTGGACATTTCTGGGGGACCCGACAGCCACCAGTGCAAAGGGAGATAAGGGCTTATGCCTGGGTGTTATTCCACATCCAGCAATTCTGGGGCCATGCTGAGAACCTGTCCACCCTGGACCCAATGCCACATCTCGGGTGGGGATGAGCAGGTACAGAATGTGGAGATGCAAGGAGGAGATGAAGAAGGTGTATCATGGAGGCCCTGCCCTGCCCGCCGGCTCAGAGCTACAGGAGCGGAGGGGAGGGGCTCCCACCAGCAAGGGTCCTGCTTTGGAGCCATGGAACCCTCTGTCTTGCTGAGTCTCCTGACCCCACGCAGAGCCTCCTCCTGCTCTGTCCCGGGCCCTTCAGGCTCTAGTAGCTTTCTACTCCCCAGCCCTAGTCCCTGCAACTTCCCTCAAGCCTAAGTGGGTTCCAAGTGGTGACCCTCTGAGGGGGCATTTTATTGTCAAAAGAATTCAAACAGGAAGAAACAAGAGAAAACCAGAAGGGACCTACCTTCGGGCAGAGAGGATCCCTTGGTGATCAGGCCATCTCGACACGTATAATCATTGTCCAAACTGCGCTGAAACGGAGTCTAGACTAGCTGTAATTTCAAATTCAGAATTCCAAAGGGACAGCAAGTGAAGCCATTAGCTTTGGGTGTCCATACGGTGTCATCAAGACATTCATTCAGTCAAAAGGCTTGACCAGAGGAGGGGAAGCTGGATCCCAGGAGCGACAGTCCAGCAGGTACTGTGACCCCAGGGGCAACGTGTTCCAGCTTCTGGAGGAAGCCACTGCAAGCACTTACTCGCTCGCCTCTTCCTGTTGGCAGACTTTTCCCGCCACTGGGAAGGTTCTATCCATGGGATTTGTGAAGGATGATTGATGACAAGGAGGCTTTGTTGTCCTATCAGCTGTAATTATCTTGATTCAAACATACTCCCTCATAGGGCTGACATCATACATGCTGTTTTCTAGAACAAATAGCTGTCAGAGCTGTCAAGCAGAGCTGCTTACTGTTTTGTATCATTACAATATTTAATTTCAATTGCGCTATTTTTTTTTTCCCACGGAACACTTTCAAGACTGTGTCTTCCACTTCTATCTGGAAAAATTGGAGCTGAGGGAAGTGAGACAGAAGAAGCGATTCTCTCACATCAAAGTATTGACTTGGAAGCACGAAAGAAGGAAGGAAGGAAGGAAGGAAGGAAGGAAGGAAGGAAGGAAGGAAGACAGACTGGCAGGAGGGAAAGTTCATGACCAGGGCGACTTTTTCCTGGCCAGGTAAATGCACTTAACCATTGAATTCCTTTGGCTACTGAGTATTTATGGGAGAAAGGAGAAATGAGCAAAGGGGTCTGGGTGGCCTGGTTAGTCACAGCGCTCATTTGGAAAAACATGTTTGATGGTTGCATTGGAAGATCGTGAATGAAAAGACCAAATTCAAAAGACTAGAGAACTCAATGATCTTGAGTCATGTAGGTTTTGATTCAAGACCAACTCAATTTTCATAATTTACTGAGCTGCATTTATGGGTGGGGTTTTTTGATTTTTAAAATCAGATTCACCACTTATTTGCATTTTGTCTTTATCACAGACTCTCTCTGGGCACATTTTTCCCCCTGTACCATTGAGAGTAAGCCGCAGACATCATGCCCCTAACCTCTAAATTCCTCTAGATGCTTCAGTGGGCATTTTCCTGAGAATAGGGACATTGTCTTACATGACCATAGATGTACGTAACACTACAATGACCAAAATCAGGGCATTTACCATTGATAAAATATTATTATCTATGGGGCACCTGGAGGGCTCAGTGGTTGAGTGTCTGCCTTCTGCTCAGGTCATGATCCCGGGGTCCTGGGATCGAGTCCTGCATCAGGCTCCCTACTCAGTGGGGGGCCTGTCTCTCCCTCTGCCTGTGTTGCTTCCTCTCTCTGTGTGTGTCTCTCTCTGTGAATAAATAAATACAATCCTTAAAAAATATTGTTATCTAACCCATAGTTCATACTTGTTATGGACTGAATGCTTGTGTCCTGCTCCCCACAGATTCACGTGTTGAAGTCCTAATGCCCAACGTGATGGTATTTGGAAGTGAGGTCATGATGGGATTAGGGCCCCTATAAGAAAGATACCAGAACACGCTCTTCCCCTCCCTCCTCTCCTGTCTCTCCATCACGTGAGGACACAGCAAGAAGGAGGCCATCTGTAAGCCAGGAGGAGGCCTCCCACCAGAGCCCAGCCGTGTCAGGACCCTGATCTCGGACGTCCAGCCCGCGGTATTCCGGTATGGCAGCCTGAGCAGACTAATCCACTATTCAAATTCCATCACTTATCCAAATACTACCCTTTGTACCATGTGCCGCCTGGTCAGGACCTACCCTGGGATCTCGAGTCACACTTGGCTGCCACACGCCTTTAACTTCCTTTATTCCGAAACAGCACCCGTGTCTTTGCGTTTCTTTACCATAATGTTTCTGAAGAACACAGGCCAGTTATTTCGCAGATTGTCCCTTGATTCGGGTTGTTCTGGTGTTTCATGATTAGATTCGGGGTGTGCATTTGTGACAGGAAGACCACAGAAGTGACGTGTGCCCTTCTTAGCGGGTCACGTCAGGTGGCACGCACTGCGGAGGTGTCCAGTATCGGCCAGGTCTTCCTGCTGTGATGTCACACTCTCCTTTTGGTGTTGGCTAAGAAGTGGGGGTACCTGGTGACTATAGGCATCCCGACCCTCCTCATACCTCCACTCACTAGTTCTAGATCCGTGGACCATGTGGATTCAGCTGCATTGATCACCACCCTTTCCGTATCCATTGGCATTCGACTGTAGAAAGAAGTTTTCCCTTCACCCTATTTGTTTGTTTTCATGTACTTTTGACAATTGTAGCATCTTCAGACTCACAAAGATCAGCACAGATGCGGCCATAAAGGATGTTTCAGACTGGGTGCCCACTTCCCTCCTTAGAGTTAGAAAAATCCAGAATCATGGAAGATCGCTTAATTCAATGACATACCTTTGCGGATAATGTGCCCTGGTCTGGAGAGAGAAGGGACAAGGCCAGGCTCACATGGCGAGAAGAACAGCTGTAAGGCAGCGCCCTGGCTCTGGCGGGGAGGGCCTCCCCGTCCTGGTGGTGGGTTCTAGCACCCTACTTGATGAGAGCCCCTGGCCAGGGGCTTATTGTTCTCCTCCAAGGCCTCAGAGCCGCGTCTCTGGCCCACGACTCCCAGTGGCCCCACAGGGGCGCGTGGGGCCGAGGAATCACTAATTGCATGTCTAAATCCAGGAGGCCCCCAACCGGTGCCCGTACCGAAGAAGCCCACGTCCAGGAGGCAGAAACACCCTAGAAAGCCTGCGAGGACCAGCTGCGAAGGACTGTGGGAACCACCTCTGGCTTCCCTGGGAGACGCGCACACGAGCCGACGTCCAAAATAATCCCCCCCAATAGCTCTAATAGCACGCAGGCACGATAACCGAATTCTTTAGACTTTGCCTTCCTCAACTCCAAATGACAGCAACGGGTTTTGTGATCTTGGAGGTTCTGGCACCGGCGCTGGGATTCTGGAATCTAGAACTACAAGCTCCTCGGGAACTCGCTGGATTGAACTAACGCAGCATCTCTTATGTAAAACCAAGAAATAATTAGCCCCGATAGTGGAAACAGAAAGAGAATTGTGATTCATGATTCTTCTAATTGTTCTTCTCTCCTGCACATTTTAACCTCCCCTCCCCGGCCTCGGAGTAACATATGTTCTACACGCACACAGACAAATAGAATCACGCTGGCATAAATGAGCGGGGGTGGGGGGTGGGGGTGATCCTCCGCCAGCTGCTCCCTCTTTCCCTCTGTGGGTGTCTCTCTGCGCTGGGTACAGAGGTACAGAATCCCGTCGCCTTGCTCGCCGGCACAAATGTGCTATAAAACACCCATAAATTCTCCTGACATTCCAGTGACCTTCGTGGGGTCTGGAAGAGCCACATTTCACATCAAAGATGGAGCTGTAAATATTCAGGCTGTGCAGTAAACACCGAGCTGACGCTGGCACCTCACTCATGTCCTCTCTGTGCCTGCCACCTCTCAGAGGAGATTTATTTACTGCCATGGAAAATTCTGGCCCCAAGGCAGGCAGCTTGCCACGACCCAGCGTCTCAGCATCTTGCTGCTTGCCGCTGCCTGTTCTCTGTCTTACACACACACACACACATGCACACACACACGCACACATGCACACACACATGCACACATGCGCACACTCCCTCCCATGATTATAAAGCGGGGAGCAGGAAGGCCCCCGAGGAAATTACACTAGAACGTACACCGTAGTCTTATCGGTCTTTCTTGGGAGGTGATTTTAGAATGATTTACATTTCTTTTTCTTTTTTATAGTCTACAATTTTGTCTGCAGTAGCCCAATAGTTCTTCTATAATTTTTCCTTTTTTTAACTAAACTATGTATTTAAAAGAGATAGCTCCCCCCTCCCCCGCCCGCCAAGATAAAAGGGAGACTTGGAGAAGCAGAGCATTCCTCTGATTCAGGGGCTCCCCAGTGGGCCACTTGGCCAGCTGACCCATCCTCCTTCAGACGTGCAGACGGGCCAAGGGGAGAGCTGGGGGCGGGGGGGTCTTGGCCGAGAAGGTCAGTTGGTGTAGTCACTGTCTCCTACAGCCAAGAGCCACCTACAGTTTTCAAAATAATTTCATGGGGCCGTCTCCAAGGTGCTGGGTCTACCCAACTGGGAAAACCATCCACACTCTTCGCTCAGCGTGGGTAGAAAGAGCCAGATGGCTGGACCAGCTCCTGTCTCTAGTGGCCTCCCAGAAATCAAGTCCCAGCGTCTTAAACCACAGCCCCCCTGAGGGGAGAACTTCACCTTGTCCTCCTGCACCTCCGCCCCTAGAAATCAGGGGTCAATGTAAGCTCCCTGCCTGCCTCCCAGCTAGTGCTCCCCACTCCCCAATTCATCTCTGCAATTGTAATTAAGGTTCTGACAGAGAGGGTTAGCCGCCAGAGTTGTTTGTTCAATTTATTGATTAGCTATTTCTCAGAAGTTCATTGCCATCTCGAAGCAGGGGATGGGGAATTGGGTCTCTATGGTTTCTCAAGGCTTGAGCTGCTCCCGATGATTAAATGCAGCCACAGCACATCCATCCTGGCGAGCAGCTCTACCCAAGGTCAAACATTCATGCAAAACGGCAGCCAAGATCTGCATGTCTAAATGCCAGCAGCAAGAAGGCCTGCAAGACGATTCTGAAAACCAAACCGGGAAAAGGGAAAGAAGGAGGAGGCAAGACAGGGGGAAGCACGGAGGGGAAGGAGGCTCAAAGGAAAAGCAGGAGGGGTGGCTACAGTGATTCTTACGGGGGGGGGGGGGGGGGGGGCACGCAGTGGGAAAACCTGGTGGGCCCCCCACCCCCTAAACCAAGGCTACAAGGTGGGCTCTCCACACAGAGCCGGAGCCTCTGAATGGGTAGGTTTGGTGTCTTAGCTTCGGCGACCCAGAAACACAACCTGAGTCAGGCTTGTGTGGGAGGACCTGGGGGAGAAGTCTGGCCCCAGGGGGCAGGTGGGAGGGACCCAGAACCATCGGAGCTCAGTACAGCAGCCCCAGGCATGGGAGGTGGGGCTCTGCTGCTGGCTTCCATCGCCCTCAGGGCAGAGACCCCCACACTTCTGGGTGGCACGAGGCCTCCCCCAGGTCAGGTGCTGCCAGCGTGTCCCGCCAGCTGCTCGTGAGCCCCAGGAAATGACAGGGAGTGTGTCAGCTACAACCCTAACAGCTGACCTGAGCACCTGAGCGGAGCCAAGCCCCTGCTATTCCTGCTGGCACCAGACCTAGAGCCGAGTGCTTTGCAAAACAAACCCCGTCTCGCCCTCAGGATGTGTGGTCTAGATGGGGGAGCGGAGATGGGAATTCAACAAATAACCCCTAGATCCATGAAGACACACAGCTGTGACACGGGTCAGGAAGGAGGGCCAGGGAGCTGGGCACCCAGAGGAGCACAGAAGAGCCCACCCTCCACCCCCACAAGTCCAAGAAGGCTTCTCTGAGGAAGTGGTGGCTGGGGGCAAGGTCTCAAAGACGGTAGGAGCTTCCCAGGCAAAGGGGCAGGAGGCATCCCCAACCTGTGCCGAGGGTAGTGATGGAAGGAGGTGGTGCCGTCAGGTGGGTGGGCTCTGTCTTCAGAGCTATGGGAGCCACCAAGGGCTTAAGCATGGGGTCCTGACACGATCGGAGGTGCACTTGGAAAAACGTGCTCTGGCTGCTTCATGGAGGATGCGTTAGAAGGAGACCAGGATGCTGGGGGCCACTGTCCAGGCAGCAGGTGGTGGCAGCTCCAGGTGGAGAGAAGGGACGGGTGAGAGTCCGGGGGTAAAATCGGTCTTGGTGACGGGCTAGACTGGATGGTGGAGGGAGAGGGAAACAGGAACGGCAGTAGGCTCAGGGACCGGTTAAAGAACCGAGTCACAGCTCTTCCAGAGCAGGATCTCTGGTCGCGAAGATGTGCAGGCTGACTGCAAACAGGTCTAAAAGGCTGGACACCTGGAGGAGATCACAGCAGTCACTCCTGGGGGAGGACGAGGACAGGGAGAATGAAGAGGCTTCCCCTGCTCATACTAAAAACTTCTAAAATGTTTTTGTTCAGGAGTTGCTCAAATATAATAACTCGACTTTTTAAATAATTAAACGAGGCGAACAAATACATGAAAAGGTGCTCAGTATCGCTGATCATGAGAGAGAGGAAACTAAAACCATAATGAGGTTCTACTACACACCCAGTGGCTAAAATTCTAGACTGACGATTCTAAGTGTTGGCAAGGATGTGGAGCGACCAGAAGTCTCACCCATCCCTGGTGGAAATGTGAAATGACACAGCTACGCTGGAAAGGTATTTGGCAGCTCCTTGAGAAGCTAGACATACACGTAGTATATGCCCCAGAAGCCTCAGGCCTACAAATTTGCCCAAGAGAAATGAAAACACGTCTTCACACAAGGATCTGGGTAAGAATGCTCCTTCCTGGTGGCTTTATTTATAATACGCCCGGACTGGAGGCACACAAATGTTTATTATCTAGTGACTAGGTCAACACAGTGAGGTACGTCCTTTCACCAGAAGCCTACCCTCTGATATAAAAGGAAAGAACTACTGATACATGAGACGAGGATGAATCTCAAAAGCTTTATTTTTTAAGAGATTTTATTTTTTAAATGATGTCTACACCCAACAGAGGGCTCAAAACCAAGATTGAGAGTCACATGCTCCACCAACTGAGCCAGCTGGGGCACCCCTCAACAGCATTAGACTAAATGAAAGAAGGCAGAGATAGTGTGACCCACAAAAGACCAGACCCAGAAAAGCATCATGTATGATTCAGTTTATATGAAAATTCTAGGGACAACAAAATTATAGGGACAGGAAGCCTGTGGAGAAGAGGGGCGGGGTGGAGCATCCTCAAAAGGACACAAGGGAATTCTTGGAGGTGAGGCCAATGGTCTGTATCTTGACGGTGGTGGTGGTTCCATAGGTATATACGTTTCTAGTTTTATTTTTGTAAAGAGTTTTGTTGTTTTTTTTTTAGAGAAGTTTTAGGTTTGCAGCAAAATTGAGAGAAAGGCACAGAGGTTTCCCATAAACCCTTGAGCCCTGACACACACACAACCTTTCCCACCATCAACGTCTCCCACCAGAGAGGTGCCTCTGTCACCAATGATGAGCCTACCTTGAAATATAATATCACCATACGGTAGGGTCCCCTCTTGGTGTCGTACCTTGTGTGGGTTTGGACAAAGGAATAGTGATAAGTATCCATTATAGCGTCATACAGAGTAGTTTCACCGCCCCCCAAAAAACCCTTTGCTTTGCCAATTCATCCCTCCTTCCCCTCCCCCACCAACCCCTTGGTTACCCCGATCCTTTCACCGTCTCCATCGTTTTGCTTGTCCCAGAATGTCAGGGAGTTGGAATCATACGGCACGGATCCTTTCCAGATCGGCTTCTTTCACTTAGTGATAGGCCTTTAAGCTTCCTCCGTGTCTTTTCGCAGCTTATTAACTCTTTTCTTTTTTAGTGCTGAATAGTATGCCATTGTCCGGATGGGCCCCACGTTGTTCACCCATTTACCCTCTGAACGACATCATGATTGCCCCCAAGTTTGGGCAGTTATGAATAACGCGCTCTAAACGTCCATGCGCAGGTTTTTGTGTAGACATAACTTTCCAACTCCTTTGGGTGAATACCAAAGAGCACGACTCCTAGATCGCATGGTAAGAATGTATTTAGTTTAGTTTAGTTTTTTTTTAATTTTTAAAATTATTTTATTTTTTTATATATTTAGTTTTGTGAGAAACTGCCCGGCTGTCTTTCAAAGTGGCTGTACCACTTGGCCCCCAGCAGCCAGAGCTGCCACAATTTGAGCGATGAAATAAATTCTGTATTGGATTATAGCCCGAAGTGTAAAATAAATGCCTAGGAGTCTATACTGACATAAATAAATGACTGAATAAATAATAAAAGTTAGAGAACAGACAAGTCCCCCTTGCCGGAGAGTTCCTAATGTAATTTAGGTAGATGCTCCCCGCTCCGTCACTTAAGTATGGGCTGTACCTAGTCTTAAAGAGCACAGCATAGAAAGGGGTGAAACAGTAAATTTATTTTGGAGAAAGCAGAGGAACACCAGGTCAGCCAGCTGGACGAGCTCCTCCTCAACAGCCAGGGGCGATGGCTCCTTGATAGAAAGCCATTACCCCCGTGCTCTCCCCTCCCCGGAATGCACAGACTCAGTCTAATCCTGGGGAAAATATGAGGCAAATCCAAACTGAGGGACGTCGTACAACACACTTGATCCATTATCCACAAAACCATCAAGGTCGTCGACAACAAGGGAAGATGAGAAACGGGCCCAGTCTCGAGGAGCCTGGGGCCACATGGCACCTAAGTGTGACGTGGTGTCCTGCATGGGATCCTGGAGCAGAGAAAGGGCATTGGGGGGGGGGAGGGGGGAAACCCCACAGAAATCTGAACGAATCATGGGATTTATTTATTTATTTATTTATTTATTTATTTAAGATTTTACTAAGTAGGGGCACCTGGGTGGCTCAGAGGTTGAGCATCTGCCTTTGGCCCAGGGCGTGATCCTAGGGTCAAGGGATCGAGTCCCACGTCGGGCTCCCTGCATGGAGCCTGCTTCTCCCTCTGCCTGTGTCTCTGCCTCTCTCTCTCTCTCTCTGTCTCTCATGAATAAATAAATAAAATCTTTTAAAAATAATCTTGTATCAACACTGGCTCACTGATTTTAACAACTGAACAACTGTACAACTGTACGGTACTAATGTTAGACGCTGATAGTAGGGGAAACCAGGCGTTGGGTGCATGGGGACTCTGTGTCATTGGCACTTTTTTTCGATACATCTGAAATAAAAGGTTTATTTTTAAAAAAATAGATGGCATGACGATGACTCTGGCTTCAAGGCAGTTGCCTGCAGGGCAGCGGCCTCCCGTCATGGGCATCTCTCTCCCCCGCAGGAAGGGCCAGAGGCCACGATGCAGTCCTGCTCTGCCATTGTTGGCTGGGTGACTTCGGCCAAGCTGCTCCCCTCTCCAAGCTCACAATTCCTTACAGGCTAGTCACCTGTGTCACTAGATGTCCGTGGGGACTAGACGCACTTGGCAGTCTTGCCTGAGTTTCCCTGGGGCACTTCTCCATCATGCCATGTGGCTTCAACGCAGAGACTTTGGCTTTGACTCAGTGGGTCCCAACAGGGCCCAGACACCACCTGTTTACCCAACACCCCCTGTGGTTCCAATGTCACCGAGGCGCGTCCTTTGGAAGGACACCCGGCCTGCAGGTGAGGCCATTAGCACTGTGCCGTGTAGCTCTTCCTTTGCCCTTTGTGATTTTAGGCCTGGCCATCAGTCCCGAGGCTCCACTTCTTGCGGCGGGTCTTGCAGGAAGGTAGGTACTAACCCAGGCCTCTTGCTGGCCAAGGGCAGGCCTCACGATACCAGCACGCTTTTTCACACTTTTGAGCACATCGCCCTGGAGGTGTTGCCACCATGCAGGGAGGCGTTTTAGGGGGTCAGGGTTCCCGCCGTGGAGCCGAAGACTAAGACCCGAAACTGCATAGGAGGCAGAGAGATGCACCTAAATACACATTGAAATGTCACCATGAAAAAAAAAAAAAAAAAAGAAATGTCACCATGTTCCTGTCTGGGTGAGTGAAACACAGCTCCCTTGCAAAATCGTATTTGTGTTCAGTCTCTTCTGAGTTTTCCAAATTCTCTGCAGTGAGGGTATGTTTCCTTTTTTGTATATAAAACTAGAGTGAAGAGGGGCCCCTGGGTGGCTCAGTGGTTGAGCATCTGCCTTTGGCTCAGGTCGTGATCCCGGGGTCCCCTGCTTCTCCCTCTGCCTGTGTCTCTGCCTCTCTGTGTGTCTCTCATGAATAAATAAATAAAATCTTTAAAAATAAATAAATGAAATGAAATGAAATGAAACTAGAGTAAAGAAAAAGCCTTTTCACTGGGATGGAACTCAGGCCGGGAAACCCGAAGGCCGTGAGTGGGCCCCTGAGGCCTCTCTGTGATGCTGTAGTTACAGGTGTCTGTCCGTCCGTCTTAGCCCCACCCCTTGCCAGCAGGGACGCTTAACCACGGGAGCTTTGGGTCCCTGCCCTCCTAACACCCTTTCTCAAAGGCGAGGAATGCCCATTTCGCACACCTATCATGGGACACAAAGGACTTCCTCTTACCAGCTTCTCACAAACAAAATTCAGGTGTATTCCCGGCCCCTGCCCAGGACAGAAGCCTGTCGCCCAGAGTAGCGCCCCATGCCTTGTCCACCCTGACCCTGTGTCCAGTGTGCCTCCCTTGCCCCAGGGGACCTGCTCCTCACCAGTTCCCATGACAGGTGGCACCCAGAGGGCACCCCAGCAGCTCTGGGGACCCCTCAAAAGGTAAGTCTCCCCATCAGTCAGAAAGATGCCTACCCTGGCCCTTCCCGCCTCCTCCCTCCCAGCAGCAGCCGTGGCCACCCTGGGCCCGTTCTTGGCACCTCTAACACCTTCATGCCCTGACCATCATCTCCCTGAGTCACTTTGAGATGCACCTCTGCACCCCCTGCCTCACCAGGCACCACGGAGGCAGGAGCCCGGTTCTCAGAGGGCCTCCCATGCCTGGTCCGCGCCCTAGCCCTCCGATGTCTGCGAGGACCCCCCTCTTCCCTCCCTGGGGATCAGCACTCTGCGGACCTAGAGGCCATGAGAAGGGGCCGTATTTGAGGCCAGCTTACTTCCCGAAGCTGCACAAGCCCAGAGGACGCACCGCAGGGCAGGGGTGGGGGGTGGAGGGGAGACCATGCAGCCCCTGGAGTGACTGAGCCCATGGTTTGTAGGGGGAGGCAAAGGAGAGGAAGGAAAGCAAAAGATGCTCCTGGGCTGTCCTTCCAGCGTGGAGCTCAGGCTGAGAGCAATTTACGGGGCTGAGCCTGGGACCCCAGGAAGGGGCTGCAGGGCCGGGCTCCCAGCCCGCACCGCACCTGTCCTGCCCCCTCCTGCACCGGGAGCCTCAGAGCCAGGCCCTCGCTACCGTCGCCAAAAAGAGCATGTGCGAGATGTGATTGTTTGTCACCAAGATGGAGTATATGATGTGAACCATGGCAAACACCGTAATGACTAATTTCAAACATTTATTACAATTCTTGAGAGACTTGAAAGCTGTCCCCGCTCTTGATTTTAATAATTGCAGTCTTGAAGCAGCCGCTTATCAAAGTGACACAAATTGTGTGGTAAATAGATTATGGCACAGCTGAAATACTGGAAAATGAGATCAGAAATGCTCCTTCTCCCCCATTTAAAACTCCCCGCAATCTTTCAGAGAGCCAGGGCGGCGCGGCGGCGGGAGGCAGGTGTGCAGGTGGGAGGACCGCCCCGGTGACGGTGACGGTGACGGGCTTTGATGGGCTCCCCCCGTGGGCCCCCTGCAGCGGGATACTGGCCCTGGATCCTGGGGTGGGAGGGGTGGTGCGGAAGGAAGGAGAACCCCTGTGGGGTCGGGGGGAAGGGGATGCTGGCTGGGGGGCCGTGGGCAGCGACCCTCCTGGGGGATCTGTGATGGAGGATCCCCCCTCCCCAGCCCCATGTGTTCTAATTGTCACTTCCTTGAGAGGGTGGAGCCTCCCTGCTCTGGCCTCCGGGTTCTGAGTCTCTCCTTCTTCCCAAAGACCGAGCACCTGGCAGGCCTTGTGCTAAGGCTTGGACGGACCAGGTGGGCAGGCAAAGCAGGTGCCCTCCAAGGGCTTCTGTCTGGAGCAGATGGTCCCTGTGCAGGCCGTGACAGGAGGGGACAGTGTCACCCACGGGTGGCTGTGCCCACCTGACGGCGGGAGGTCCTGGGGCAGCTGTGCCCTGCTGACTCAGCAGCTCAGGACCGGGGGCGAGGGGTGATGGGGGGGTGGCCTGGCCAGGGGGCTTGTGTACTTGGGCCAGGACCCCGCCCTGCCCGGGACTCCAGGCTCAGGGCCCAGCTGCCCGTCTCTTCCTCCGAGGACGGAATGACCAGGGAACGCCCTGGGCTTCCTTAAAGGCCAAGGAACCCAGGGAGACTCTTCCCCATCTGCCTTAAGGCCACGAACCAAGGATCAGTTAGAGGACCCCCAGGGCTCACCCCCCCAAACGGTTCCAAGTGTGCGGCATGATTAGAACCGGTGCTGTGGCTTGTCACCTAGCACGAGGCCCCTGTGACAAGCAAGTGATTTACCTTTGGGGAGACTCAGAAGAGGCCTCGGCCCCAGGACGGGGATGGGATCACTTGGGTGCTTCCAGGAGCGCCCCGACGTGCTTTCCAGAAACCTCGGTACAGAGTCGCAGGAGCAGCGCGCTGACCCCGAACCCCGCTGGTAACTCATCCCGGGTGTCACCAGACGCCGCCGCACATCGATGCCAGTTAATACTCAAACGGAAAGTGGGGCGCATCTATCTGTACGCAGTTTGATCCCCGTGTCAGAAGCCTCATTCTTGAGACGGCCTCCTTCCGGCCCTGGCCTTGGGGGGACCCCGCGCCCCCAACCTGCCGCAGCCACACCTGCAGGGGCCCCTGGGAGGCGGAGGGCCGGGGCCTCTGGGAATGTACTAGTCGGTGATGCTCTGTTGTTGGTCAGCGGTCCCGGACTCCTTTGAGCCACACTCCTCCCGGGTCTGGGGGAGGCAGGGGGGTGACCTCCTCTTGATCTCCCTCCTGCACACACAGGCGGCCTGGACCCGCAGGGACGCCCACCGGCCGTGCTCACGGACACAGCCCGGGGCGTGGGCGCTGCAGGACGTGCTCAGGCTCTGAGGGCTCTAACGCTCCGAACAGCTCCTAACGGCTCCTTTTTTTAAAATTTTTTTTAAAAAGGCACTGAATTAAGAAATTAAATAGTTTATATATATATAAACCCGAGTTAATAGATAATACGTTTTATTATTTATTAAACATTAATAATTCATTAGGATTTTCAAATTAAATACCAAACCTGTAACAAATTAAATTTAGATAATTAAGTCTATTATTAGTGGAGGGAGATTGCTGGGTTGGAGTGGGATGAAATACATTCCAGAAACTGGTTTTTTTTGTTGTTGTTTGTTTTTAGCCAAAAAAGACAAGGGTCTTCTTATCGCCATTTTATGGAGGGAGAGAAGGAAGCCCCTGGAAGGTGACGCGCTTGATCTTGAACACACTGTGGAGTCACCTGTGAGGCGGGACTCAAACCCGCGTCTGATTATGTGCCCGGATCTGATCACTGCTTGGAATACACACGTGCTTAACCCCGAGATGAGGGCAGGATTGTCCACTAGAGGAAAGGACGGGTGCAAAATACACTGTGTTGGAAGGTGGGGTGCGGGGATACGATGTATGCTTAGGGAGGGCAGGCCGGGGTGCGGGCGTCTGGGGGAGGGGGCCGACCGGTCAAGGAGGGCGTCGGGGGGCGCCGGGGGAGAGAGGCACCCACCTCGCACTTCCTGTGGGGCTGGGCGGGTCCTGCCCCACAGCCCACTCCTCTCAAGCCTGTGAGGGGGGCAGTAGTGTCCTGGTGGGGTCCCCACACCAATCCCCACAACCTGTGAGCATGGCCCTAGTTGGGAAAAAGGTCTTTGCAGACATAGTCAAGTTAGGGATTTCAGATGAGGTCCTGTTGGATTATCTGGGTGAGTCCTAAATCTAATGACCGGTGTCCTAGTAGGAAACAGAAGAAGGAAATGTGTGAGGACTGGGGGGGGAAGGAAGAGACCCGCAGGGGGCGGCCACGGGAGGACCCCCCCCCCACCAAGGCCAGTGGCCACTGGAACTGGAGGCGGCGGGGACAGCCACTGCCCTGGAGCCTTGGGAGGGATCGCAGCCCGGACACCTCCATCTCAGGCCAGTGGCCTCCAGAGCCTCGAGAGAGAGAATCCTTTTCTGTTGTGTTCATCCTCCCCTTCCTGCCCGGGTTGTGTGGTTTGTTCCAACAGCCCAGGGAGACGTCCCCAGTGCCAGAGGAGCTCGCCCTTCCCCTCTCTGTGATGTGGCACGGATGGAAGCTGCAGGCCGGGCTTGCTCCAGCCCCGTGGCGCCAGGCCCTGCCAGCTGTCCTCAACCCCGGGGCCGGGCTGGCGGGAGTGCAGCGAGGGGCTCTGCTTTCTATCTCTTGGGCTCGGGCCTGGGGGATTGAACGGTCCAGTGATGCCCAGGACCAACACAGATCACAGGCAGGCCCTGATATTTTAATAAGTCTAAATGCAAAACCCAAACTTACAAACACATAGTCTGGCCATAGTGTAGTTATAAGATGATTCCTCGCTCTGCAAGCAGCTTCTGCTAAACAGAAACCCTGTTTGTCCACCTCGGGTACCAGCTGCAAACCTCACGGAGCTGGGGGGGACCCCCAGTGAGATTTCTCCCCCCAGGCCCACCTGGCCAAACAGTTAGACCCCCACCCCTAGTTCAAGGCCACATCTCCCCTCTGCCGTGCTCCTTCTCCCCACGTCCTGGTCCGAGCTGCCCTCCCAGGCTGTCCCCCCATTCGGGTCCTACCCCGGGGAAGCCACTTGCAGGCTCAAAACCCCCAACTTCCTCACTGCCGGCTACACGGAGCACAGACCCAGCAGCCCGAAGGGTAGGGTCATCCACGTGTGGCCCAAGCAACCCAGCGGTCTTTCCTCTGGCCACCCCCACATCGATGCTGAGCTGCAGCACAGGGGGACCAGGCTGCTCCCCCACCTCCAAGCTCTGCTCCTACTGTCCCCTCCCATGGTGACCTCTCCCCTCACCTTCTAAAGGCCACAGCCCACCCGCCCTTCGAGGTCATCTCCAGTGTGACCTCTTCCCAAAAGCCTCTCCGGCCTCCCTCAGGAGGGTGGGGCCTCATCTCCATGGACCCCACCCCCACCCCACTTTTGTGTCCCTCCATTGCTCATACTTGCCACCTTCCTCCAGCTGGTTTGGGCACAGGCGGCTCCGTGGAAGAGCGTGGACTTCAGGGTCGGACGAGCCCCGGTGCCAACCCGGTCCCGCATTACCTACCCCCAGGGCCTCCTCAAGTCCCGTGCCTCCCTCGGCCTCGGTCGTCAGCCTAGACCCAGGGCTGGCCCGAAGCCGCAGCGTCCAAGCTCCCTGCAGCTGCAGACTCGGATTTCCAAATAAAACCTTGGTGACAGAGGACCCGCGTGCCCCCTCCCTGGCTTCATCCCACTCTGCCCGGCCCGGCCCCCCACCATCGAGGACAGCTCAGGCCCCCCAAGGACAGAATCACCAGAAGAGAGAAATAAGAGACCACAGACACTGGGGTGGGAGGAAGTGGATTCCTGTTGCTGGCGTCCGTTCCTGGGCTTTTATTTGCTGTGGAATCGGAGCAGTTGGTGAGATAACAGAAAAGTCCTAAAGAAGTTGGGATGGAGAGACAGACAGACAGACAGAAGGGAAGAGAGAGAGAGAGAAGGAAGGAGAGAAGGAGAGAAAGGGAAGAGAGGGGAGGAAGGAGAGAACAGACCGCTGCCTGGGCACCCGACAGGGCCCGTGTATCAGCCAGGTTTCTTCGGAGAGAGGTTTGTTTTAAGAAATTGGCTCAAGTGGGGCTGGCGAGTCTGGCATCTGTAGGGCCGGCCCGTGGGACTCGGGCAGGAGTTGCTGCCTCAGTCTTGAGAATTTCTTCTTTCCAGAAGATCGCAGTTTGGGCTCCTAAGACGTTCGGCTGATTAGGTGCGGCCCACCCCCCACTTTGGAAGGGAGGCTGTACCCATTAACCACATCTACCAAACGCCTTCACAGCAGCACCCGGATTAATGTTTCATGACACACAAGACGAAACTTTGCCTTGACGACATAGGGAGTGCGGCGTAGCAGAGAACCGGAGCAAGAGAGAGGAAGGGGGTTCTGGAAATCATAGCCAGAGGTGAGGAAAGAGATCCCTTTAACCCCCCCTCGGAAGTCGGATCCACCTCTGTGGGTACCCAGCACGTGGCTCATGGACCTGCCCTGCTTGTTAGGAGGCCCCGGGTGGGGGGACCAGCTTTGCCGCCACCAAGGGTGTGGACTAGCTTACGCCTGGACAAGGCGGGCTGGCCAGAGGGAAAAGCCCATGTCCCCTGCCCTGCGCTCTAGCAGGTGACAAACCTGAGTCTGCAGAGGCAGCCGGGTGAGGACTGAGCATGCGGGTCAGGGTAGGAAGGAGCACTGCAGTCTCCCACCCCCTGCTCCTCCAGGTGTGAGCAGAGGTGAGGCCGGCCCAGCGGGGAGCCCTGCTCGGCCCGTTGGGCCCCATAGGCATTCACAGGCCCCAGCCTCTCACCACCACCTTCCACCCCAAAGAGAAGTCAGCCGAGCACTGTACTCCTCGCTTTGTGCATCTTCCAGGCCCATCCCCCCAGGAAGTAACTCTCGGGGCATCCGGATTGGCGGCCATCCGGGACCCCTTCCCTCCCCTTGCCGGCCCAGTTCCCCCCCTTACTACTGATCACCACCTAGGGCCACACTGGGGGCCACGCAGGGCAAAGCCGGGAAAGACTCGGGCATTAAGGGAGATGCTTGCTGGCCCATCACCAGGGCAACCTGCGGCTGAAGGGGGGGGAGGCTGAGGGGCCAGGGCTGGGGGTCTGCGTTCTCCACCCGGTGGGGGTGGGTGCCGATGATGGTACCTGGGAGCTTCTCCTTGGGAGGCCCAGAGGAGGGGCCACCTGGCCAGTCCGGCGCCGCACGGGTCTGGTCCCACCCCAGGCAGGACACGAATTGCAGGACCTCTCAAGGTTGGGATCAACCCGCAGGAGGAAGTTCAAATTCTAACATGATCCGAGTCCCCCCAGGAGGAGAAGGGGTGCCTGTGCCAGGCTCTGTAAGAGCCCCAGCCTCCCCCTGCCCCAGGAGGCAATAGGGGTGCAGAGGATTTAAAGACAGGCTGCCTTACGCTCTGTGGCATTTCCCGCCACTCCTCCCTCCTCAGAGCAGAGGCCAAACGGACTGTCTCTGCCTCCTGCCCAGTCCCACACCTGCACCTCCTTACCTGGGTGCCGTGGCCTGGCCTGTCAGACGTGGCTGTCGCTCTGTGTGGCGAGGTGGGCGTCACAGTCATTTCCAGACAACAGCCCCCTCTGCACTTCCACACCCTCTGCTCCCTTGGCCCCAATCCCTGCCGGTGGCCTCCTCAGGAGCATGGGTCACCGGGACTTGCAGCTGGGGGCCTGGGCGCTGAGCCGAAGCAATTAGAGGGGAGTGGAAGGAACAGGTGGAGGTGGGCAGTGGGCCTGGGTGCCCTCCAGATGGAGCCCGGCAGCAGGCCCATCCGTCATGTTCCAGAACACCCCAGCCCCTCCGGAGGGGGTCGATCACCTCGCACCCCAGATTAGGGCCCTTCTATGGCTCAGGTTAAAGGCCAGATTCCAGAACATGGCTCAGGAGTCCTCTTCCTGACCCGGCCCTGTCTGCCGTGCAACCCTCACCCTGAAATGTTCTAACCACAGTGAAACAGCTTCATGCTGACCAGCCTCCAGGGCTCACTCTGCCCAGAGCAGTTTCCCCTCCCCTGCCCCAGGTCTCAGTTTAGAGCTCACTTCTGAGAACCCCCCAGGCTTCGGGAGAGAGCATCCAATGGGGGGCCCTCCCTGCCCCCTTCTGCTCCCCAGCACTTGCCTCACGCAGGCATCACCCCCAACAGTGTCACTGCCTCCTTCCCCTTGCACTCATGGGCAGCATGTGGTTCCAGAAAGAGCAAGACTTTTTTTTTTTTTTAAGATTTTATTTATTTATTCATGAAATGACAGTGAGAGAAAGACAGTGAGAGAGGCCGAGACACAGGCAGAGGGAGAAGCAGGCTCCGTGCAGGGAGCCCGACGTGGGACTCGATCCCGGGTCTCCAGGATCACACTCTGGGCTGAAGGCGTTGCTAAACCACTGAACCACCGGGACTGCCCAAGAGTAAGACTTTGACAACACATGGGTTGTGTGTGGAATCCTGGCCTCGCCACTAGCAGCTGTGTGGCCACGGGAGTGGCCTTGCCCCTGGGAGTCTCGGTTTCCACATCTGTAAAAAGGGTATGAGCCCCTGGCCTGGCCCCCAGCAGCCTTCCACACGCAGCCTTTGATACAGTGCTGAGCTAGCTAGCTGCCTTCGGATGATGGTTTTTTTTTTTTCCCCTCTCCTCCAGGGCAGGGAGTTTTTGTAGACAGGGACTGTATTTTATCACATTTACTGCAGAATAGAGACTCGATAACTATTTGGGGATGGTAGATGACAACCCAGCCTCCGGCCAGCTAACAGGAATGAGATAAACATGACCTACAGAGATGAGGGGATTTATAAGGTCACAAGCAATTACAGATGGTGAGGAGATAGAGTCCTCCTTGGTGTCCAGCTCAGGACTTAAGTCTTAGTGAAAAATATCTTGATTCAGAAGAACTGCCCAGCTACCCAAATCCAGCTGCTCCTTGCCCAGCTCATGACCCTGCTGACAAGCCCTGAGTGTCTGCAGTCTCCCCCGGGTCTCCCCAAGGCCCAGCGTAGCATTCTTTCTACCCGAGGAGGGAGGCTCCAGCTACTCCATCCCCATCTCTCAGGTGGAACAGCCCCGGTTCCTGGAGCAGCAATCCTGCCCATCCCTTCTGCCTACAAAACATTCCCACCTTACACAGCTAGGTCTCACCTTCCGCCTCTAATGCTGGTGTGAAGGGGTCGCTCCTCAGAGACAGGCCCACTTCACATGCTTGCTCAGTTCCTCGGGCCACAGTGGTCAGCCCCCGAGTGGACACTGGCAAGGCAAGGTGTGGGCAAGCACACCCAAAGCAAGTCACCACCCACAATGAAGTGAGTGGAAGTCCTCAAAAAAGACATGTCCATCGGGAAACTATGAACAGGACTCTGGGAAAAGGGCCTTTGCAGATGACATTATACGTATTAGTAAAAGGCTGAACGCTTTCCTGCTGAGACTGGGAGCAAGGGGGGGATGTCACCTCTTACCACTCTTTTTCAACATAATCCTGGAAATTCTAGCCAGTGCAATAAGCCAAGACCAGCAAATAAAGGACATACAGATCTGAAAGGAAAAAATAAAACTATCCATTTGCAAATGACACAGTTGACTACTTAGAAAATTCCAAGGAATATATATATATTTTAACCCTGGAACTTATAAGTGAGTTCAGCAAAGTGACAAGATATAAGATAAACATACAAAAAGTTATTATATTTTTATATACTAACAATAAACAGATGGACACCATGATTTAAAGATGATACCATGTACAACCATTCAAAGAGAAAAAAAACAAGAAAAATACTTGGGTATAAATCTAACAAAATTTAGCATAGGATCTCTATGTTGAAAACCACACAAGGTTGATCAAAGAAATATTAAAAAGTCTAAATAAATGGAGACACATACTACGATAATGGATTGGACATAGTAGAGATGTCCATCCATTCTTTCCCAATTGACACAGGTTTGAAGCAATTCCTACTAAGATCCCAGCAGGATTTTTCATGGCTGTAGACAAAATTATTCTAAAAATTTTGATGGAAAACTAAAGGAATAGCTAACGTAATTTTGAAAAAGAGTAAAACAAGAGGAATCAATCTGGGATCCCTGGGTGGCTCAGCGGTTTGGCGCCTGCCTTCGGCTCAGGGCGTGATCCTGGAGTCCTGGGATCGAGTCCCACATCGGGCTCCCTGCATGAAGCCTGCTTCTCCCTCTGCCTGTGTCTCTGCCTCTCTGCCTCTCTGTCTCTCATGAATAAATAAATAAAATCTAAAAATAAAAAAAATTTCAATAATCAGAATTAGAAAAAAAAGAAGAATCAATCTACCCTATTCTGGGACTTTTTTCTGTTTATATAATCAAGGCATTGGCAGAGGATGGGACACATAGATCAATGGAACAGAACAGAGTACCCAGAAATAGACCCAAACAAGTATGCCCAAGTGAAATAAGCCAGACACAGAGGGAAAATACCGCACAATGCCACTTACGTGAGGAATCTAGAATAATCAAATTCATAGAAGCAGAAAGCAGAATGGTAGCTGCCAAGGGCTGGGAGGAGGGAAAATTGGGGAAGTATTAGTCAAAGGGTGCCAAGTTTTGGTTATGCAAGATGAATAGGTCCTAAGATCCACTGTACGTCATAGGCTATCCCGGAGCCCATAGGTAACAATACTGTTTTTTATACTTAAACATTTGCTAAGAGGGTAGATCCCGCGTTAAATGTCATGATAACCGCAGTAAAGAAGCGGGGAAGAAACTTTTGGAGAGAAGAGATATGTTTGTGGCATAGATTACGGTGACGGTGTCAGGGGCGTGTACCGATCTCCAAGCACGTCAAGCTGCATACAGTAGATACATACAGCTTTTTGTGTGTCAGTCATGCCTCAATTAAGCGTTTTTTTTTTTTAAAGCCTATTTGTTTTAAATTTTTATTTATTTATGATAGTCACACAGAGAGAGAGAGAAGAGACAGGCAGAGACACAGGCAGAGGGAGAAGCAGGCTCCATGCAGGGAGCCCGACGTGGGACTCGATCCCAGGTCTCCAGGATCGCGCCCTGGGCCAAAGGCAGGCGCCAAACCCCTGCGCCACCCAGGGATCCCTGCGTTTGTTGTTTTTAATGACCCCAAAGAGCTGGAGGAAAGAGAAGAGGGCATGAACTTCATGGCTAGCCTCCCAGAGCCAGGGAAGGAAGCTTCAAGATACAAACACACAATACGGGGATCCCTGGGTGGCTCAGCGGTTTGGTGCCGGCCTTTGGCCCAGGGCGCAATCCTGGAGACCCGGGATCGAGTCCCACGTCGGGCTCCCGGTGCATGGAGCCTGCTTCTCCCTCTGCCTCTCTCTCTCTCTCTCTGTCTATCATGAATAAATAAATAAAATCTTTAAAAAAACAAACAAACAAACACACAATACACATCACACACACACACACACACCCTTAAAAGCGACCTTCAGACCAAGGTGAACAAGGACACCCACGGTCTTCCCTCAAAAAAAAAGACAGAAAGCAGAAAAGTGCAATTCTCCTCTTGTGCCTGCCTGTTCCAGGAAAGAGAACGGTCTTCACCCTGGAAAGGTTAAAACAAAGCACAGGGCACGTCACGCGAGCTCAGGAGCTGTTTGTGGAATTAAATGCAAAGACGGGATTGTAAGCAAAGAGAGGAAAAAATCGCTACCTGAGCTGCTACAAATGAGTTCTTTCCCCCAGACTCTGATGAATTGCCTTCCCGGGTGTTTAAGCAGCCAGCAGCCATCATCTCAGAGCTACTACCGGTAATTTCAAAAAATTATGGAGGGCAAGGGAGGTGTTGAAACACTGCCCATGAACCACTCCTGACCGGCTTTTCCAAGAGAAAGAAATGACAGAAAATTCTAGAAATAATAGGCCAGCAAATGTGTTGTAAATCTTTAGAGAAGGATAAGACCATACTATAGAGTCAGTTCGTGAATGCGTAAGGGAGGCCGCACAAGCCTGGAAACTAAGACTAAAACACGGCATGAATCTTGTTCCCCATTTTCTTTTTTTTTTTTTAAGATTTTATTTATTTATTCATGAGAGACACACACAGAGAGAGAGGCAGAGACACAGGCAGAGGGAGAGGCAGGCTCCCTGCGGGGAGCCCGATGTGGGACTCGACCCCGGGACCCTGGGATCACACCCTGGGCTGAAGGCAGCGCTAAACCGCTGAGTTGCTGAGGCTGCCCTTTTTCCCCATTTTCGATGAGTTATTAGATTGATAGATCCCAAGAACGTCTCGGGCAAATACGCGGATCTGCATAGACATTTGTAGATTAGGTGGTCAGACAAGACCCACATGATAGCTCGTTGGATGCTGCTCGCGAGGAGTCAGCCTGGAGGGAGGGCCCTCGTGCAAGGCCGCAGGGCTCTGCTCTGTCCGGGTGCCCGTGGGCGCTTCTACGGTAGAAGTGGATAGAAGTAGGGGTGTGCCTTTCAAATTTTGCAAATGGCACAACCCTGGGAGGGAGGGATGCTTACAATGGATGATGATAGAGTCAAGACTCAAAATGAATTCAATGAGATGGTGTCACGGGGGCGCAAAAAACCAGGGACTCAAACACAGCCAGAGGTCGTTCACTCCTCTTGGCGCATCATTGGAAGCCAGAGGGGCCTGGCCCTACAGAGGGGATGCCCTGTGGGAAGTGGCCGACGATGCCCAGTGGTGGCAAATGTCACGGGAGCCAAGGGCGACACCGCTGGGAAGAGAAGCCAGCGCAGCCTGGACTCCACTAGCGGCGCCGTGGATCCAGCTCGTAGAGAGCACAGGCCACCGGCACGTTTGCAGCCAGAAGCCAGGGTTCGGTTTAAGAAGGACACGAGCAAACTTGAGCGCGTCCCGGGGAGATGCCCGGAGGGGGAAGGGTCTACAAAGAGGAGGAATGATGGAGAGACGGCGTCCGCTGGACCTGGAGGAGAGATGGCCGAGGGGGGACCTCATCACAGGTTGCAGAAGAAAACAGATGGTTATTGAAAAGCCGGAGTGAGCGAGGCTGGGCCTGGCTCCCGGGGAGGGCGGTATAAATCCCGTGGGCAGGAAAATACATCTCACCTGCTCCGTCCCCTTGCTGAGGAGGGCAGGGGAGAAAGATGGACCATACCAGGCTCTGCCTCCCGCCTTGTCCTGCTGAGCTGAGGGTCGGGGGTTGTCAGAGTCGGGGCAGGGGCCCTGGTGTGGAGCCGCAGGGGTGGGGTGCACCGGCCGGAGAAGCCTGGACGGGGCTTGAGTTGGGGAGAAGCAGGCAGGGCACAAGCAAAGGGATGCGGGTACCTGAGCCACCGGCTGGGGCCGTCAGGGGTGGGCAGGGAGCCCAGTTGGCCGAGAAGCCACAGGAGGATTAGGAAGGGGCCCTGTAAGGTTGAACCCGGGTGGGCTGTTGGATGTGCCGTGGTGTGAACCTCCCTCCGTTCCCAGCGCAAACATCCCTGCAGCTGCTCCTCTGGATAAGGCTTGGCAGGAATGACCCGTGTTCGTGGGCCAAGGGGACAGTAAGGGGATAATGTGGGGGACGCTGAGATGTCTGTACACCAGGCCTAGTCCTCAGGAAGCTGCAGAGGGAGGCGGGGGCCCACAGGCCAACGAATCCAAGTTTGAGGCAAGCTTTTTTAAAGCTCAGTGGACAGAGAGGTCTTATGGGACAAACGTGGTGCTGCTGCCTAGACGGAATCAGGGTGCAGAGGAGGCCCGGGTGGGGAGAGCCTTCTGAAGCCAGGTAGAGGGATGTGAAGGTGGGCAGGACCCCACATGAGCAGGCTTCGATCCCTGCGTGGGTTGTTGTTGTTGTTGTTTTTTAAAGATTTCATTTATTTATTCCTGAGAGACACAGAGAGAGGGGGAAAGACACAGGCAGAGGGAGAAGCAGGCTCCCTGCAGGGGACTCGATCCCAGATCTCCAGGATGACACCCTGGGCCAAAGGCAGACAGATGCTCAGCCCCTGAGCCACCCAGGCATCCCCCTGCATGGTTTTTAGTAGAAAAACAGCAACCAGGGAATCCCTGGGTGGCTCAGGGGTTTAGTGCCTGCCTTTGGCCCAGGGCATGATCCTGGAGTCCCGGGATCGAGTCCCACATCGGACTCCCTGTATGGAGCCTGCTTCCCCCCCTGCCTGTGTCTCTGCCTCTCTCTCTCTCTCTCTCTCTCTGTGTGTGTGTGTGTGTCTTTCATGAGTAAATAAAGTCTTTAAAAAAAAAGAAAGAAAGAAAAGAAAAGAAAAACAGCAACCACGTGACCCGGGCGCTGGAGGGCCTCTTGATGATAAGAACCAAAGACCAGTTTTATTGTCTGAAGTCAAAAAAAGGAGGGCGATGTTTTGGCTCCCATAACTGAAAAGTCTGGAACGTGCTATACGGTTGGACCTCGATGTGCAAAGCCTGTCTTCGGGAATTGCTCTGGGTTTCACCTCTGCTTTCCTCCGGACCAGCTTCCTTTCCAGGCAGACCCCCCTCAAGCAGCAGCAGAGACAGCATCTTTGGGCTTCCATCCCTCCAGCCTGGCAAGCGGGGCAGAGAACGTCTTATCCTCTGTCCCAGCAGAGCCTCTGGGCTGACTCACCTCCTCCACCTGACTAGCCTGCCTTGGAATAAATTAAGGGGCAGAGCTCACTGACTGGCCAGGCCTGGGTCCCACTGGCCCCATATAGAGCAGGTGTGAGCAGGAGGGTAGACATCAGCTCCCCCTGGGCCTGGGACTTGAGCAACTGACATGTGACAAGTTTCCATTAGAAGAGTCCACAACTTGGGGATCCCTGGGTGGCTCAGCGGTTTAGCGCCTGCCTTTGGCCCAGGGCACAATCCTGGAATCCCGGGATCGAGTCCCACGTCACGCTCCCGGCATGGAGCCTGCTTCTCCCTCCTCCTGTGTCTCTGCCTCTCTCTCTGTGTCTATCATAAATAAATAAATCTTTAAAAAAAAAAAAAAAAGAAGAATCCACAACTCTACCTCTTAAGTGTCCCCGACGCAAGGAGAGCCAAACACACAGCAAACACTGGGCAAACGGTACCTTAGCTGACGTTAGAGATACCTTACCGGATTGCCTAGAGTCCCCTCCTAACTGTATTCTTATCAGTCCCGACATTCATGTTACTTAGAGTCGCTTGCACATCATTAAATACTGCACCTCCCTCCTTAAAAACGTAATTGTCTAAAGATGAGGCCAGAACTTTCTTGCTTTGGACCAAAGACTATTTCCAAACTGTTGGCACACAGAAGGGTGCACGGGTGGCTCAGTTGGTTAGGCGTCTGCCTTTGGGTTGGGTCATGATCTTGGGGTCCTGGGACCGTTTAATACCCGAAGGCTCCATGCTCCCTGGGGGGTCTGCTTCTCCTTTTTTGCTCCAGCCCCCTGTTTGTCTGTTTGTGTTCTCTCTCTCTCTCTGAAATAAAATCTTTTTTAAAAAAGATTTTATTTATTTATTAATGAGATACACAGAGAGAGAGAGAGGGGCAGAGACACAGGCAGAGGGAGAAGCAGGCTCCATGCAGGGAGCCCGACGTGGGACTCGATCCCGGGTCTCCAGGATCACACCCTGGGCTGAAGGCAGGTGCTAAACCACTGAACCACCCAGGCTGCCCAAAATCTTTTTTTTTTTTAAACTCCTGGCATACAGAATAAGCACAAAGTATTCTTCAGAAAGGGCATCAGGCTTCAGGCAGGGCAGCGCTATTCAGAGGTTTCGGACTAGATAACGGACGGCGTGTTGGGGAAAGACGGAGGGTTTTATCACAGCTGCTTGACTGCGCACGGGACTGGTTCTAGCTCCAATTCTGGAGGCAAAGTCAGGGGAGACTCAGAGTGACACGTGTGCCATCTCTGGCTCCACTCGAGACCCTGTAGACACAGGTGTGCCGGGCCGGAGTGGAGCAGGGCAGGTGGCCCGTCACAGGCAGGTTGTGAGCCCTGCGCTTCGCACCATAAAGGCTTGGCGGGCAGCAAAAGGTAAATAAAGTCAATGAGGCAAAGCATTTCACTGGGATGTTTCAGTTCACATGCCACTTGGGGAACAAATGTGCTCCTGGTACAGAGGGAAGATTTTATTCCCTAATAGGTCATCCTATGTATCCTAGGCCATCCTTTCCCTGAAACCCACTCCTGGCTTCAGGCCTCATTTCTCATCTGGACCCTTTTTTTTTTTTATAAGATTTTATTTATTTATTCGTGATAGACACACAGAGAGAGGCAGAGACACAGGCAGAGGGAGAAGCAGGCTCTCTGCGGGGAGCACCATGCGGGACTCGATCCCAGGACCCCAGGGTCACGCCCTGAGCCCAAGGCAGATGCTCAACTGCTGAGCCGCCTGGGCACCCCATCATCTGGACTCTTGAGCCAGCATTCTAATGCTCCCTGCGGCTCCCCGTCCCCTACACCGCACCCCGGGGAAGCTTTCTAAAAGTCAGTTGTGGCCTTCCCTCCTCTTCTGAAAAATCCTTGGTAGCTCCACCCACCTTCTTCTTCCAAACCGTTTTCATCCGCACAAAGCACAAACGGAAGCCCCGCACTCATCGGCAGTGCTCCCCATTTCTCCCTCCCGCTGCCCCAGCAACCACCAATCAGCCTTCGTCTCTATGGTCGCTTATTCTGGACGTTTCCTATAAAGGGCCTCATACACTGTGCGGCCTCCCGTGTCTGGCTTCTTTCACTTGGCGTTGTCACGTTTTCCAGGTGCATCCCCGCGTGTCAGTGCTTCCGATACCCCCGTCCGTGTGTACCGCCTCCTCCCCATCTCACGAGCTGGCCTGACCTGCTCCTGACACGCCGTGCGCCCACAACCTGGTGCTCACGTACCTCGCACTGGCCCATCGTGCCTGTCTCACGCCTCATGCCAAGTCAGTAGGAGAAATTATTCACGAACATCTACCTTCTCAGGGTCACAAAGCAGAACCCTAGGGCGAGCCCCTCCCCAGCACACCCCACCTCCATCTACCGGGGCAGCTCACCAGCGAAAGGGAATGTGCTGATCCAGGACTGAGTCCTGGGCCTCTCTGGAGCATGTGTGTGGGGGGGAAGGGGTGGCCTGTTCTCCTCCTGGCAAGGCAACGGTGCATGCGAGGAGCTAATGGGAAATGTTTAGGTGCTAATCTTTGTGGTTCACAGGCGTCGCTGGGGCATGGAAGGCGAGCCCCAGGGAAGCCATCAAGGGGGGTGTCAGAAGCCAGGTGGGTCTGGCCAGAGCAGAGGAGGGCCTGTAGGTGGCCCCGGGAGGGAGGGGGAGGGCGCCTGAGGTCTGGAGGCACCCGGGGTCGGGTTGGGGTGCTTACCCCCTGAGGTCAGACATTACTTCCATTTAGCAGCTGGGGACTCTGGAGCCTGGGGATGGTAGAGTGAGGAAGGCGCCTGGGTTGGGCATGAACACCCCCCAACACACACACCCCGGTTCCTGATGGATTCGACCACCCAAGAAAGGCGGGTTCTTCTTCCAGCCGCGACAGACGGCTGTCCCTCAGTCTCCATGCCTAAGCATCGCCGTGGTTTCTAGAACTGAAGGCAGGACTCGGCCCTCAGCAGCACCTCCGAACTTTGAGAAGCTCGAACTTTCAAGTTTCCTGAAATCACTTCCACGGCAATTTTTCCCGCCAGACAGGCAGCCGAGTTCTGGAACTCAGACCCAGGGAGAGGAAACCTCAGATTAAACACGAGACCACGGAAGGTGTCCCTGCTCCCCAAAGCCCAAACCCAGCAGGATGCAGAAGCTTCCTGGATCGCAGCTGGGGCTCTGAAGCCCACCTTATTTGGGGGTGAACCCGACGGCCCGTGGGGCTGTTAATTCCTCATTAGCTGGATCCAGCTGTAAGCACGGCGCTGGCCCAAGAGGGCTCACTCAGAACCCCCGACTGGGGCCATGGGAAAAGGGTGGAAAGCGACTTTAAAGGTTCTTGGACCTCAAATTGCTCTTACAAAACAACGTTTTTAGGAGTTAAGCAATTAATCCAAACACACATGGATTCAATTTCCTTAAAGCAGAAATGGCTTGAAAACCAAGGGAGAAAAGTGCTCAGGGACATGTCCCTGCTGAGTTCAGGGCTCCTCCTGCGTGTGGGAAGATCCCCCCGCACCCCCTCCACGGGCACCAGAGCCTCCCCTCCCCCTCCTGTCTGGTGGACAGAGCAGCTCTGGGGCACCCTGGTTCCAGAAGGGAGGAGCTAATTTTCGGGGTGGGGGACAAGCAGGGACCGAGGCCCCCGTGTTCACGTGGACTGCCTTTGGGCCAAAAGGACACGAAGGAGAAAACGGACGAGGAACCCCGCTGCGTCACTGCGCTCTTTCTCCGCAGAATGTTTCCTTCTGGGGTTTTCCTCCGGGCGAAGAGGGCGGCTCAAGGCAACCGTCGCTTCCCCCTTGCAAAGTTTTATAGCTTGGCCTCAACCGAACGTTCACTCGGGAGACAAGCGACGTAATAGAATTATGTTGAGACCTTTAATTGACCTCCCCAAACAAAGGAAATTAAACCCAAGACAGTGTTTACATAAAACTTCTCAGGTCAACCGAGAAACAAGCAGAAGGACCCGAGAACTTAGAGCCCTGCCCGCTCTGGGGTCCCGCGCTCTGGGGAGAGGAGGGAGCATGCGCGGGGCTCACGCCAGGCTCGGCCACCGGCCTGGGTCCCCAGCAAGCTGCGCCCCTCCGTTCCTGTCTGGATGGTGGGGGGGGGGGGGGGGGACAGAAAGTGAATTTTTTTTTTTGAAAGTGAATTAATAGTGAGTTTAGAAAGCTAAATGTATATGAAAGAATTATGGCTTTGAAAAACTATTAAGCACCCACCAGTGCTCATCACTGTCTATCACCTGCCGAGGGGTGTGGCCACGCACCCCGAGAACCCCGCGATTTAGTCTCCTCGCTCCTACCTCTTTCCCTCCTGGTGAGAAAACAAGCCCCCAGCACTTCCTGAGCAGCTCCGCCCTCCCCACTGGGAAGGATCCGGGCACCAGGGCAGGTCTGACTGCATGGCCTCGGGCCCTCCTCCCACAGAGCTGGGCCCTCCCCACACAGCTGCAAAACCGTCCACTTGGCGTCAACCCCCCCTCCCCCCTGCCAGAATCCAGCTACGAGCTTGACATTTGTACTTGGATGCCTGATGGCTGCTTTAGACAGAACAGGTCCCGACCCCTACGTGGCCTCCGTTTCAGCCCAGGCCCCCACCCACTCCACCACCTGGATTCACTCACAGCAACTCTAGGCCTCCTCCTGCCCCAGCGCAAGGACCTGGACTCCTCCTGACTCCCCTCTGTCCCGCACACCCCACATCTAATCGGTCGGCAAACCCTGCCAACTCCACCCAGAACCCACCCTGGTGTGGCCACCGTCCTCTCCCCCGACCCGCAGGCGTTCTCCGACACGGGGACACGGCAGCCGGAGTTTTAACATGGCACGTCTGGCCCTCACCCTCCAATGGAGGGTCCCCCCCAACTCTGAGGGAAACCATCGTCTCAACAGGGCCCAGGGCCTCCCCCAGACCTGCACCCTCCCCACGCCCTCATCTGTGGCTGCGCCATCTCCCTTCTGTCTCCTGCGGGCCAGGCAGGTTCCTGCCTCTGGGCCTTTGCACTGGCTATTCCCTCGGCCTTGCCGCTCTTCTCTAAAACCTCCTGCCCATCTTGGCTGGAACCTCCTCGTTTAGCTCCCCCAGAGGCCGGGTTCAGCACAGCACTTCTTCCTCCAGCCGGGCCTGTAGGCATTTGATAAAGGTTAAGAGAAGGAGTGAAAACACTAGCAAAGATGTCCAACTCTGCTGTTGGGAGAAATGCTGAGGGGAGGGCCCTGTGGGCCAAAGGGGTCTGATGTCTGCCCTTGGGCCCCCTCCTGGGTGGGACACAGGGCACAGAGATCACCCCGGGCCTTCAGGGACCCATGGCTCCCAGGATGCAAGTTAGCCTGTGACCCAAGGAACTCCTTCCCCGGGCAGGGCTCTGCACCTGTCCATACTCCCACGGGGGGACCTGCAGCCCAGCCTCCTGGGCAGTGGCCGTCTGCCTCTACCCATGTCCCCTTGAGTGCCTTCACCTCTTTGTGCACACTCAACAAATGGCACCAGGGTCTCTCACCCGGGAGGCTGCCCCAGGCCGCTGGAAGGGGGTTGGCAAGAGGCTGGGAAGTGCCTGGGAATCTATGTCTCCCCTTCCCCTGGACACACGGGCCAGTCGTTCACAGTCTGCTCCCACCAGGCCCCCGACTGGGACCTCCTGACAAACCCTTGGGGTGCAGACGCTCATCTCAGGACCTGCTCCTGGGGCCCCAGCCTGGAGCGACACACCTTCCAGGGTCCCGTGAACCATAGCCCAATGGGGACACACACATGTCACACGAGTGCTGTGCACCTTCACCCACTGGGCCTTCCCCAGGTCCCAAGAAGGCACAGAGATGAAGGGGAGCTTGGGTGGCTCAGTCGGTTGAGCGACTGACTCTTGATCTCAGCTCAGGTCTTGACTTCAGCGTTGTGAGTTCGAGCCCCGTGTTGGCCTCTGTGCTGGGTGTGGGGTGTCTTCCAAGACCCCTCCCCGGGACCCCTGAAATGATGGATGGTACAGAACCCTATATGTGCTGTGCTTTTTCCTCTACATTCATACCTGTGATAGCGTGGAGTGTAACCAGGAACAGGTTAACAACATTAATAATCAAATAGAACAATTAGAACAATATACTGTAATAAAAATTATGTGAATGTGGCCTCTCTATCTTGCTGTCCTGCACTCCACCTCCCTCTGGCGACGCAGTGGGATGATAAACCGCCCGGGGAGTGAGGTGAGTGACCGCGGCGCTGTGACTACTCTTGACCTTCTGATGCCGCCTCTGCAGGTGGATCATGTGTGCGGAAATCCAGCCGGTGGATAAGGGGTCGCGGCCTGGAACGCGCTCCCTGCGGGCGGCAGCCCCGGCGAACCGCGGCTCTAACTTCTCAGGATACAATGTTTCAGATTGGAACTCAGGTGTGCATTTTCTTTCCAAAAGACATCTTTAAAAACTTTAATGTGTTTCTTCTTTTCAGGATGAGAGAGCCTTACCATGGGGCTCCATCCCATCCCTGCAGAATTGGCTCCACGAGAAGGGGAAGAAAAAAAAAAATCATCCTGCCGTATTTTTAACTGATTGCTTGCTTGTGCCTGTTTGGTGAGATTTATTCTCTCATTAATCACTGCCCTCCCTTCATTCATGTTAAATATAAAATTGATTAGGAAAGATCCCCATCATGGTTAAAAAAATAATTAGCTGCTACATCATGTTGCCCACAGTGAGACAGAAAGGAGTGATTAAATTAGGAATATTAAAACCCCATTAATCTGCACTCAACTTAAGCCCTGCTTGTTCATCTCGCGGTAGCGCTTATTATTTCTGACGCTGAAAGATATTTGAATTACCAGCTGCAACAAGGTCACTCGCTGAAAGATGTCAGGTCAGCCATTAGTCAAAGGGGGAGAGGCGACCCAAAGTGAGGGCTGCCCGGGTGTCGAGGAGGCCCTTCCTCACGGATGCCTTCCGACGCCGCGATGTCAGTCCAAAAGGTGGGCACACGCCCCACATCCAGCCTGGCCAGCGGCGCAGGTGCACACCTGCTCTCCATCACCCTCCTCGGGTCACCTGTGACCTGAGGGACGTCCGCGGTGTCCTCTGGGCTGGTGTCCTCTGTCGCCCCTCACCACCACCACCGGGCCTCCTCCTCTTGTCCGTGGGAGCTCTGATGCAAGCCTCGCTCCCGTGACAGCCATCCACGAAGAATGGCGAGGGTCTCCTGCTGGACGTGTGTATGTGCCCGGACTGTGCTGAGCGATGCCCGTTCACCGTCTCATCGAGTGTGTCACAGCCCCGTGAGGAGGCCAGCTCTGCCGTCTTTTGCACACGGTGGCAAATGGCAGATCTCAAGTTCAGGCTGGTCTGCTGGGCCCCACCCGCGGGAACAGAATTAGCCACTCGAGACGCTCCCACAGCTGATGGGGACCGGGGCCCGCAGGCCTCCCTTCGAGAGCGAGGGGCTGTGTGCAGGCAAATGGATGTGGGCTGCAGAGCTGTCCTGTTCGGCACGATTTAGCCATGACATTAACAGCAGTCACGCCTCACCTGCCACCGCAAAGCTGGGTGAGAGGCAGCTTATCGCGAGAGCCTGGCTGAGACCCTCCCTTGCAGGGTCGCCCAGAGAACCAGGGACAAACCACCAACAGGGGAAGGAGGCCTGCTCACTCCCTCATCTTCCTTTTGAGTAAAGATTTAGCTAATCTCTGCCTCTAGCTGCCTCCATCTGGATTTATTTCTTCCCTGTTAACACCACTTGCTGCTTTGTTAAAGAACCCATCACCCCAAACCCATCATTCCTCGGGCCCTGGGGGAAGGAGGATGGAAGGTCCTTCTTCCTGCTGGCAGCCTTGTTCGCGCTGACCGCCCGAGGGTCCCATCTCCTGGGCCCGAGCTGCCCTGGGTCAGTGCTCCAGGTGGCCCTGGGGGACGAGATACAGCCAAAGGGTCTCCCCGGAGCAGCTGCAAGTGGCAACATCGAGAAGGCGCAGGCGAGTGGTGCTGGGGGAGGGAGGTGGGGTCCACACGGGTACCAGGGTCCGTGGCAGGTGTGAACAGGGGTTGGACGGAGGTGGCAGCAGGGCATCATGGGAGGCACTGGATAGCTATTTCCCGAATGAACGAATGAAGCCAGGGACGGGAGCAGAGATGTCAGGAGTCGTGCAGGGAAGAGAGAGATTTGGGGCTGGGGGCTGCTTGGGGGGCATGCTGGCCTCCTCACTGCATCCTGGTCCTGTTGGTCTTTGTCTGACCGTCCTAGGCCTCTCTGATGCAGAACCGTGCTGTCAAGCCTCGGTTCCAGCCAGACAGCACCTCCACTTCCGTGTCCCCAGAAGCACCGTGTCACTTCCCTGGGAGCCATCCTCTTCCAGGCCCGCTGACCCTGCTCCCCAAGAGGTCAGATCTTCTGCTGTCTCTGTGCCCTGTGCTCCTCCAAGCAGACACAGCCCTGCCATGACCTTGGTGGCCCCTTTCCACCCCCGGCCACCCATCTGCAGGTCCCCAGGACCCCACTCCTGGTGCACACTCCCCACAGCACGCCCCTCTCTCAGCTCACTGAGTGTCTAGAGTCTCGGTGCTCAACCAAGGTTGTTGAGCTGAATCCAGTGGGGTTGGAGACCCCTTGGGCCACATCCCTCATTTCAGCGACGAGGAAGCAAAACCCCATGGGCCATGATTCCGCGCTGCTCGCACAGCTGGCTGGTAACCGGCTGCCCGGGAGGAGCGCCCGCAGCTTGCTCTAAAGCAGAGGAATTCAGACTTGATAGGAAGGGTTTCCTCCACCAGGACCGCCTGCAACGGCCCGGAGTTGGTTCCTGTTACACGGTGTTCTCTGTCTGCTGGTGATGCTCACCAGATGTGAAGGCCAGGGACCAGCCCGGGGGGAAGATGCTTGGACCTGGGCGCCACGGCTGGCCCCCGATAACCAGAGTCCCGTGCTGGCCACGGCGCCAGAGGCAGCGCGGGGGCCCTGAGCCAAGCGGGCTGGCAGCCCGGGGCCCCCATCGGCCCCCCAGCCGCTGCCAGCTCCCTGCCTGGGCGGGCGCGGACGGGGCCTTCCCGTGCCGTGGCCCCAGCCCAGAAGCGCTCAGCTGCATTACTGGAAACGCGGAGTCGCAAACCTGTGAAAACAGCCCATCCGCCTGGCAAATTCCTGAGGCTGCTATTTATAGAGGCGGCTTGGAACAGCCCGCGGCCCTCCCCACAGGTCTCCTCGGAGCCACCACGGAATCTGCATGGAGGGAGCATGTGACACGTCGGACAAAGAGTCTCTTTGGGGCTCGGGCTCCAGAGCCCCCGGCGAAGGCTGCCTACGCTGAGCAGAGTATCGGGTTTTATTTGCCACTGGCCTGCCACTCTTAAGGGCACAGAGCACATTTGTGTGGGCCCCGCGCCCCTGGATGGGGTCCGGAGCAGGGCCAGCCCTCAGACCTCTCGGAGAGCCAGCGTGGTCCAGGCCGGGGAGCAGGCTCGGCTGCAGTTCAGAAGAGCACAATTAGGCCTATTGTCTCCAGCACAAACACCGGGCGAGACCCACGAGCGAGCCCAGATCCCGATCCGGGGACACTCGGTTGGATGGGTCTGTTTAACAGCATAAAATATCCTAGAGAAAAAGTATTTCACTGGTGACCTCTGGGAAAAGAACATTGTAAGAATCAGAGAAACATCCTAAAGGCTCTTTGCAATGGGCTGGCTAGACCCACAGGGCCCAGGGAAGAGGGCAGCGGCCCGCGCCCCCACTGCCGCCCTCCCCCGAGCACAAGGCTGCCTTGTTTTGGGCCCTGGGACGGCGCGTGCACGTCAGGGGGCATTGCAGGAATCACGAGGCCTCCGGAAGGAAAGGTCAAAGAGGCAAGCCAGAGCCTCGGAAATGGGCCGCCCTCCGATGGCTGCCCGAAGTCCCTGTGTTTAGCCAGACCAGAAGAAGTAAAGGAAAATCCATCTGTAGCTTGCTCTGGGCTAATGATCTTTGAAGAGGATGGGAGAATTAATTTATTTTTTTAAGATTTTATTTATTTGAGAGAGAGAGAGAGAGAGAGAGAGAGAGAGAGAACACAAGCAGCGGGAGCGGCAGGCAGAGGGAGAGGGAGAAGCAGGCTCCCCACTGAGTAGGGAGCCCGACGCAGGGATAGATCCCAGGACCCTGGATCATGAGCTGAGCCCAAGGCAGATGCTTAACCAACTGGGCCCCCCAGACCCCCCAAGTTGGGAGATTTAATGCTTCTGTGTTCTTAGCAGGGAGGGTGACCCAGGTGGGCAGGAGCAGCCCCAGGAGATGACAGTTCACATTTCAGAGGGGGAAGGGAAGGGTCAGTGCTGTCACTTAGAATGTGACACGGGGGCAGAGTTATGGGAGGGCTGGGGACTCCAGGGGGATCCTTGACAGTTGGGGTCCACGCGGGCAGTGAAGGGAGCAGGGGGAGAAGCTGTGAGCTTGCCTCCCGGGGGGCTGGAACCGTGTGCCAGCAGGGGACCTTAGGACAGGGAAGGTCTGTGCCCCCCCCAGGAAGGCGTCTGCTCCCCGGGGACTTTGAAGAGACCAGGAGGGAAACGGTCTGGGGAAGGTGGGAAGTGTCCCAGCAACATACAGGAAGTCCAGTCTGGACGGGAGGATGCCGACAAGTGCTTCGTGGGGGTCCAGTGTAGTGAGTGGCCCCAGACCCAGAGCAAGAGCCTGCAGCTGACCTCAGAGGACGTGGACCTCAAGTCTTACCCTGCCGTTTACTGGCTGTGTGACCTCCTTACAATCTCAGACCTCAGTCTCTGCATCTGTACATCGGGGTGATGAGACATAGTGAGAGGGTGAGTGAGCCTGGCATGCAGTAGGTGCTCAATAAATGCCTGATGATCCTGGACCACCCCAGCTTTGTGTCAGTTGTATACCAGGAGGACCCACACACTCTACCCAGGGCCTTACATTCAGTTACATTTAAAATTACATTTGAGGGACACCTGGGTGGCTCAGTGGTTAAGCATCTGCCTTCAGCTCAGGGTGTGATCCCTGGGGTCCTGGGATTGAGTCTCGCATCGGGCTCCCTGCAGGGAGCCCACTTCTCCCTCTGCCTGTGTCTCTGCCTCTCTCTCTGTGTCTCTTAGGAAGAAATAAATAAATGATCTTTTAAAAAAATAAAAAATGAAGTAAAATAAAATTACATTGTAAGTTTCAGAAGGTTAAAAAAACAAGATTCCCAAAGAAAATGGGAGAGAGTGATTTAGATATTTGGCCTCAACTCCAAAGGGTGTGGTAGGCTGCAAAATAGGCCCCCCGATCCTAATCCCCAGACCGAGATGTTACCTTATTTAGAAAAAGGGTCTTTGCAGATGTGAGTAAGGGGCTTGGGATGAGGGGATGACCCTGGAATCTCTGGGGGCCCCTAAATGCCAATGGAGGAGGTGTCCTTATAAGAGAAAGGCAGAGGGGGCTTGGGCTGACCACCCCGAGGAGAAGGCCAGCAGGGACAGGGCCACAGGAACCCTCGACCAAAATGTGGAGGCCAGAGGCAGAGGAGAAATGACCTGCTGACCCCCAGACAGACAGGAGGTCAAGAAGGGGGCAAAGGACTGAGCCCTGCAATGCCAGCAGCCTGGCATCCTGCCCTCCCCTTCATCCAGAATTCCTCTCAGGTGGGGCTGACTCTTCACCTCAGTTTGTCCTTCAGCGGGCACAGACTTTCACCCCCACTTTGGCAGAGGGTTGCTCCCGGGGAGTGTTAACTGCCCCTACCCAGGGCACCTGGCCTTAGCTTTGGAAGAAGCCCTGAGACAGAACACAGGAGGGGGGGTGGGGCCTACCTGTACCCCTGCACCGCCGTGGGGCTCCCTGGGGGGCCAGGAGGATTTGGGCTGGAAAGTGCCTGTTATTCCCTCACCATCCGTCCGACCCCACAAGGATCCATACGTCAGGTGTGCTCTGTGATCACTGCAAGTCTGTCCAACGGGCTGTTAGGAAAGAACAGATGGTCTTGAAGCTGGTCGAAGTCGAAGGTCTGCAGCGGGTAGGCCCCACCATGGGTCCTGGGAATGAAGCTAACACAGAGGAGCTCAGAGATGGAGATGCTGGTCCTGACCACATAGTGCTTGAGCACCAGGATCCAGCCATACCTGAAGCTGTTGGAGCCAAGAAATCCTCCTTTTCCTTATTTGAGTTTGGGGTTTGAATCACATGCAGCCAAAACCTCCCAATTAATATAGCCCCTACGGTGCGCTAGGAACTTCGTATGCATGTTCTCACTTAATCCACTCCGCCAGAATGGGAAGAAACCGGGACTGAACTCAGGCTTGGTCTAATTCAAAAGCTCATGATCTTTTTTTCTTACCTTCTGGGTCTGAGCTAAGCTGAGAAACAGCTGATAAGACAACAAGGCCGCACAGGCCTGTGACTACAAGGGTTACTCCTAAAATCCTAAAATCCTAAAATCCTAAAATCCTAAAATCCTAAAATCCTAAAATCTTTGCTTCCCCCCTAACCCCCACTATCAGTAAGCGACTGTAGGTGATCGCTGTTTATTCAGTAACTATTATACGAAGCACAATTCTGAGCCCATGTCCATTGATTAAAAAGCCGCGATCAAGCACATGCTCCTTGCCGCTGGAGACCTGGACCTCTGGGTCTTTAACTGGCGCTATAGCATGCTTGGGGACAAGGCCCCAGATGCCAACAGAGTCCACCTCCGGGGACCAGGCTGGTGGCATCAACCTCACGGAAAGGACAGTCCTTGCCAAGCCATCTAGGACCCTCGCCCTCCAACAAAAGAATCCTGCCCTTGCCTCCGTGGGCAGGGTGAGAAAGGGAGGACAGTTTGCCCCCAGCAGGTGCAGTCCTAGAGGGAAAGTACTGTCAAGGACATGCCCCTTTAAAGACATCCTGAGTTGGGACACCTGGGTGGCTCAGGGGTTGAGCACCTGCCTTCGGCCCAGGGCATGATCCCCAAGTCCTGGGATCCAGTCCTACATCGAGCTCCCTGCATGGGGCCTGCTTCTCCCCCTGCCTGTGTCTCTGCCTCTCTCTCTCTGTGTGTCTCTCATGAATAAATAAATAAAAACTTTAAAAATAAAAATTAATAAATAAATACAAACATCCTAGGGCGGATCCTCCCATGCCCATGGGGACCAGCATCAAGGGACAATGAACACATGCCCGCCCTGGTCCCCGTGCCCACCTCTCCTGAGGGAAGAAGCACACCTCCCGTAACTTCTGTCCTCAGTGAGGCTCACAGGTGACTCTGTGACTCTCTCCTGTTTCCAAAATCTGCCTCAGCCCAGCTTGTCACCGGATGGCAGGCTTCGCAGGCCCTTCTGGTTCTAGAGCCTCTGGTGACAAGACTCGCTTGCCCGACCTGACCACGCTGGGCCGGGGGCTGGGGCTGAGGCTCCTGGTGATGGGGCAGGGCGGGAATCTGGCTCCAGACAGCAAGCTCCTTCTTGCCCCAGGTCCCGGAGGCCAGCCGCCTGGTCCTCTGCTTGCTCCACGCGGGCCGAGGTCCCCCAGGACCCTCTTTAACACTTGGTGCCCGGCTCAGCTCTGAGGGGCTCCTAGTGGCAGCGCCCGCCGGGGGACACAACAGCTTCCCTCTGACCCAAGGATATGGGGCAGGGAGGGCCTCAGAGCTGCCCTGAACGACGTGTCCTGACCGAGCCGTGGCCTTCCGGGAGAATCGGTCTGGGCTGATTCTGGAACGAGAGCTGCAGGGTTTGCCCGGGACTGTGCCTCACCTGGCACAGGGACCACAGCCGAGAGGGTGGCGGGGCCGAGCGGAGGGCGGGATGCGACGCTGGTGCCTCTGGGGAGACCGGCCCCACTCTGCTCCCAAATAAAATTTTTCCCAACATAACACCTGCCGAGAAGCTTCTGTTGGGGGCTCGCCCCAGGACTGTCCAGGCAGGCCTGCCCCCAGCACCCCTGTTCCTGCACAGAGTTGATCGTGGCCCTGCTCTCCTGAACAGGCTAAATCCAGGTCATGGTCATAAAAACTACGCAGCATTTTATCTTATGGCTTCTACCAACTACTCACCGGCCCCTCGACCACTTGTCATCACGAGGTTGATTCTGGCAGCCGCAGGCCGCCCCCCCCCAACCCCCGGCTCAGGCAGGGCCGCACCCGGAGGCAGAGGGCTGCGCTCACCGCCCTCCCCCTCCCCTGCTGCCTGGACCAGAGGCCCACGTGCAAAGGAATCTCGACTATTCGCCGAGCTCAGGCCTGGACCGGTCACGATGGCCGCTTCTCCTGTTTGTTCCCTTTGGATAAAGAGGAGGGGGCACGTGTTTGGAGTCTGATGCCATTTTTGTATTTCAGGAACAAAACACACAAGACAAAATAAAAACAAAACCCGCTGGGCCTTGGCTCTCTTTTGTCCCGGCCAACGCTAGATCCAGCTGGCTTCTAGGCAGCAAGAGACCAGAGCCATGGGGCCCGGTGGCCTGTGGCCCGCACGACCCTTGTGACGCAGCTGATTTGCAGGGACCCGGGCTTCCCCAGTCCCTTGCCTGCCGTCTGTCTACACAGACGCTGGACGGGCTGCAGGCCGAGGCGCTGACGTGGCCGAGGAGAAGGAATTACCCTCTCCCGAGACAGACGAAAGGTGCAGGCTGTGAGGCACAAGGACATTCCAGGAAGGAATGAGCCTCACTAGAGAAGAAATAGCCACGGTCATCTTTAACCAGAGCCACAGCCAGGGCCACCCAGGGGAGCCACTTCAGAAATAAACGCCCGGACGCCCGGAGGGAGTCGGATGCATTGTGCTGCGCTGCTCGTTCCTGGAAGAAGTGAGAAACGCCCGCACTTCAAATGACAGACAGGTGGCTCTGTCGTTAGTTCCCATCCCTCTCCACCAGACGCCTGGTGGGACCTCGGCGGTGGGGTCGCAGGAAGGGCTTCTGGGGTCGTCCTGAAGCTGCTGGGGTGGCCCCATGGGCTGGTCCCCTTCTGGGACCCGGGCTGTGCTGGGTTCACTGTGGCCCGAAGTGAATTAACCAGTTCCTTGCATTGGGGCATAGGTGTTAAGGACACCCCGACTTTTCATGCTATCCGCTCAGAGTTGCCAACTCTCGTGTCCCTGTCGATGATCACGCTGCAGCTTCAGCTCTCGCTGGGCCTCATCTCCAGCAGCACTGACCCCGGCGTGCTAGTGGGCAAGCGGCTGGCCCTCGTGAGGCCCAGCAAAGGACCTGCTTCCTCTTCCCCGGGGATGTGGCTTCTCTGTTTTCTCCCCATGTGCCCTGCAGCTGCCCTGGGTTTGGGCGGGACAAGAACCATCCCCGTGCTGGGGTGCCCGGGTGGCTCAGTCGGTGAAGTGTCTGCCTTCAGCTCAGGTCCGGGGTCCTGGGACTGAGCCCCGCATCGGGCCCCCTGCTCAGCGGGGAGTCTGCTTCTCCCTCTCCCTCTGCCCTTCCCCTGTTCTTGCTCTCTCTCAAATAAATAAAATCTAAAAAAAAAGAGGAACAATCCCCATGTTGAGTTCCACCAGGAAGGGTGCCCGGCCCACGCCAGAGACTAGCATTTGATGCAGATTCTGTGTCTACCCCCCAGCCGTTCCTGTCCACCCGCCAGGGACAGACTCCGCTCCCCAGACTTGAAGCTGCGTCTCCATCTCCGCTTCCCACTCAGCCCCTTGCCACCCCCACTCCCTGCAGAACTGCGGGCTCGCTCTTTCTGGCAGGAGAGGGCATCTTTGTCAGGCAGGCAGCTCTGGTCCGCGTTAGGTTGCTGCAAAGCACCCGCACTTTCCTTCCACCTAGTCCTTGTGGTGGGGACACGGTGCTCTCTGCAAAACGGATCCAAACCAAACCCAAGCCAAGCCTGGTTTATTTTTTCACCTTACAGACAAGTGGCCGTACATACACGCCAATGCAGAGACACAGCACGACCGGCACGTATTTCTTCCCACGGGGTAGAGGAGGAGAACAATGGAAATTTGGAGGTGGCTGCATTAGCCACGCACCGCAGAAGGAAGCCCCAGGGACAACCGACCGAGCGTCAGAATCGGCAGCGAGGCGCCGGCGGCTGAAGGTGTGAGGAGGAGCACATGCTGTGGATTCCGAGTGGGTGTGAGACGGGACCACAGGGAGGTAGGTGTGTGCAAACAGGTGTGGTTGGGAGCACGCTGCGGGGGCCAGACCACTGGAGCAGCACCCGGCCCGCCACCACCTGGTTCTGGGGCCTTGGTCAGCCACGTCACGTCTCCAGGCTCCGTTTTCCTCTGTCCAAAGAGCTGGCCGGGCCTGACCTCCTGTTTTCTTTCCGCTCTAACGCCTTTGATTCAATGACCAGGAATCATGGAAAGTAAGGATTATTAGAGAGAACACATGACGGCCACCTGCTTATTTCATAAATCTTGCTCTCCCTGGGCTCTCCCTCAATTCAAGTCATCAGGAAAACCTGTTTAAGTTATTATGCTCATCATATATGGAATATTAAATAATTTGGTCTTCCCCTCCCCCTTTTTTTATCCTTGATCTACTAACCCCCCTTCTGGGAGTCTGAATAAAGGGTGAGACGTTGAGACAAAGACTCACACCCAAAGATGTGCCACTTAGCCTGATGAGCAAAAAAGCAAAAGGCAAAAACAACCAAAAATGGATACGATCAATATAAATTACAGTTAGCCACGGAAATAGTCTCAATAATATGTTTAAAAATAGGAAAGTATTCAGGGACGCCCGGGCGGCTCAGCGGTTGAGCATCTGCCTTCGGCTCAGGGTGTGATCCTGGAGTCCGGGGATCGAGTCCCACATCGGGCTCCCTGCGTGGAGCCTGCTTCTCCCTCTGCCTGTGTCTCTGCCTCTCTCTCTCGATGTCTCTCATGAATAAATAAATAAATCTTTTAAAAAATTGGGAAGTATTCAGAGTGTAAACACACCCACAAATACGCCCACATCCGCAATGGTTCTCGCTAACGGCACGCGGCTTGCTTTCCTCTTGGAGACTGGAGTCAGGCTCAGAATCCTACGGCACTCACGAGAGCTCCCGTCAGTTATAGTCGGCGTGGGGTTGACATCTACTCGCGACCTCAGCGTGAGCTCCTCCAGTGACAAGTGTAACGGCCAAGGTCAAGGATGAAAAAGGAAGCTTTATAAGTGAAAGTCTGATAGCGCGAATCAGAGGTCGAGTGAAGGTGAGCGCACGGTTATGATAGCCCATTACAGTCGTTTCCTAGGACGGAGGCCCCTGGAAATTTAATACACTTCCTGCTGCTTTGGTTGGAATTGTAGGAGCAGAACATTGCTCTTTTGAGACAAACGTAAAAGGTATTTTGGGGTTTTCCTTGCTTCCCCATCCCTGTAGGGGGACGGCCCTGGAAGACGCAGCTGCTCCAGAACGCCAGCCAGACTGTCTCAGTTATTTGAGAACTGATAGGCTTTTAGGGGAAACTCCCTCCAAAGCAGGTTTGCCCCAGATCGGTAGTCACCACGTGACCGTGATATCTCTGGGCTGGCAGACGGAGGACCAGGGTCCCCCCTGAGGACCTCGCGAAAGAGGCTGGGAAGAGCCGTTTGCCTCGCCCGTCCTCACGGAGGAGGGATGCTGGGAGGACCGAGAGATTAAGAGGCTGAGCCACGGAAATCTACGGAGCACGCGGGGGGCGGCGGAGGTAATCCCACTGCCGGGTGACACCTGGGCCCCATCGCCCGCCGCAGATGATGGAGTGACTTCTCCTGGCGGCCACGCGTCCCTTCCCCCAACAGACACTCTCCACTAGCCTCGTGAGCCTGTGTGATTGCGGGGACGGAGTTGTCTAGATTAAGTCCTTTATTAACCCTGGGGCGGGAGGGGGAAGTGGGCGGAGACCAGCGCCTTCTTGGCATCTTCATTTCCTCTCCCCCACCCCATAAATCCATTCCGAGTCAATGACATTTGCAGAGTGTATTTTCACGGGTCTCCATAATCCCTTCAGAATATTAAGGCTGCATTACTTTATCTTTGGTTACATTAACTTCAATTTTCCTTATGAGTTAGTATTTGGCTAAAAATTAATATAGTGAAGTTGAAAAGAATCTTATGATAGGAAAAAGACTAATTTCATCTCTGGCTGCTCAGATCCCGGAGTACACTGGGGTTAATGTAATTAACTTACAATTTGAGCCTGGGTTGTGTACATACACTGAATCTCCCCGCTGGAAACGAGATTAGATTTTATTACTCTATATATCCTGGTTATCTTCACCGTGCCGGCTCGGTGCTGCAATGAAAATGTAGAACCATCTGGTACTGAGCCCATGCAGTTTATTTAAGGATTTAATTAAATGCTCTAAATGGAGAGCTTCTCTGAATTAACATTTTAAATGTGACTTATTGCAGGTTTAATATTGTCTTAATGCCAACCTGGGAAACTCCAGAGCCAAGTTGTTGACGTTCGAATTGAATTCATTTGGGTGGCTCCAGGGGGATCCATTAATTAATCTAAACAACTAATGGGGATTGGTTCTGACTTTTGATGAAGATTATTTACTGAGACAATTTGCAATGAATAAAGAGTCACAGTAGGCAAATGCTTAATTGAATTCAAAAAAGTCTCATTGTGTTTAATATCAGGGACGCATCGTGTGAGTAAGCTTTGAAATACCATGAAAGGGGCTATGCTCCAATCTTCTTTAGCTGTGCGCTAATAACAGTGAATGGGTAATTACATTTTCCTGGGTAATTTGCTGCTTGCAAAAGGACAACAGGTCTGGCTGGCTAATCGCTTCCATGGAAAGAAATTTCTAAAAGCACAAACTTTGCCCTTGGATGGCACGGGGCTCCGCTGGTTGCCTAAAGGCAAAGACATCTGAGCATCTCGGCCGTGCACTGCTGGATCCTCACCCTCCAGCTGTCAGGAACCCGCCTGGCTGAAAAGGCCCTCCTCCAGCCTCACCCAAAGTCCCCAGATAGACTCTCTGCCAGGCTCAAGTGTCTCTGATGAAAGCGATTGAATTAAGTGAGGAGGAGCCTGCGCGTCCGTCCGTCCGTCCTTCCTTTGGTTTTCACCTTCTGGGTCGGTGCAAGTGAGACCTCTGCTTCGAGGACCATGGAAGGTTGCCCCAGCGACCAGCAGGACCCCCATTCTGTCCATCCTTCGCGGCTCAGGGCAGCGCCCACTCCTTGCGGGGTCACCGCAGCTCACCGGGCCTCGCTCCCTGTGGGTCACGGGCCTTCCCGGGGGACTCCAGACCTGAAGCACCCTCATCATTGTCGCATGTTGGAAACGCAGACCCTCAGCCCCCGTCCACCTACTGAATCAGAACCTGCCTTCAGCAAGACCCCCAGGGAGGCTGTGTGCTTCTGAGCTGAGACCGCTGGTCTGGGGCACTTATTCTGGGGGACAATTAGGCCGGCTGTTGAATGAGCTGCTCCTTCTGTGGCCCACCTAGGGTCAGTGTGTGGGGAGCAGGGCTCAGGGCTTTGCTTCTCTGGGATCTGCGGTGGCACCCGGGACCGGGAGAGACACTGAAAAAGATGGAAGTGATTGGTGGTTCCTCCCCAGACCTCTCTCCAGCCTGGTGGGGTGGGGAGCCTGGGAGCTGATTCCTCTGTACTGGGCACGCCAGGGACCTAACCCTGCCAAGGCCAGGGAGCACCTGGCTCCCTCTGTGACGCCCTCAGAGCCCGAGGCCTGGGGATACTAAAGAGTGAATGAGCCTGTCATTACCGTGGGATGAATGGGAACAGCTCCTACAGACGCGAGTTCTACCCAACGGCCTGTCCTCAAGAGAATGGACTTAGCGTCTTCCCCAAAAAGGTCCTCACCCTCTGTGTCCTGCCACCCAGACCTCTCACCTCTGAGATGCGGATCTGTTCATGTTTTGGCAGAAGTGCACCTGGCTTCTGGTTTCATAAAGCTGGGCCTCGCATGAGTTTTACCAAACAAATTGATGATGCGAAGGTGATCCACGCAACAGAAAAATTTTCTTTTACAAAAGGGAGCACCCCACGGAGGAGGCCTCCTCTGGGCACTTAGAGTTTGTTTCAGGCCACCAGTGACTTAAGGGAGACCAGGAGGTACAAGAGGCGGAAAGAAAGAAAATGAAAGTGTTGAGTTAAAAAGCCAAGTGAGAGGATCCCTGGGTGGCTCAGCAGTTTAATGCCTGCCTGCGGCCCAGGGCATGATCCTGGAGTCTCGGGATTGAGTCCCACATGCGTGGAGCCTGCTTCTCCCTCTGCCTGTCTCTGCGCCTCTGTGTGTGTGTGTGTGTGTGTGTGTGTGTGTGTGTGTGTCTCTAGTGGATAAATAAATAAAATCTTGAAAAAATTAAAAAAAAAAAAAAAAGCCAAGTGATCACGGCAAAGGAAATGACCAGGAGAGAGAGAAGAAAACCCAAGGACTGGCAGAGGGTATCTGCAAAGCACACATATGATGAGGAACCAATACCCATAACACATAAGGAGCTCCTACAACTCCAACGCAAAAAAAATAAATAAATAAAAAAATAAAAAAATGGGCAAAGGACTTGAATGGGCGTTTCTCCAAAAAAGAAAAATGGCCCATGGGCATATGAAAAGATGCCCAATATCACTAATCAGGAAAATGCCAATCAAAACCAGCTCACTGGGACCTGTTAGGATGGCCATTATAAATATAGAAATATATATAAAAACCATTGTTAATGAGGGTGTAAATCAGGATCCTTGTGCACTTGCTGTTGGTGGGAACGTAAAATTGTGCGGCCACCATGGAGAACAGCCTGGAGGTTCCTCAAAAAATTAAAAGTAGAACTACCTACAATTGGTAAGGCAATCTTACCCACACAGATTTATCCAAAAGAATTGAAACTGGGGATCCCTGGGTGGCTCAGCGGTTTAGTGCCTGCCTTCAGCCCAGGGTGTGATCCTGGGATCCTGGGATCAAGTCCCACACTGGGCTCCCTGCAGGGAGCCTGCTTCTCTCTCTGCCTGTGTCTCTGCCTCTCTCTCTCTCTCTCTCATGAATAAATAAAATCTTTAAAAAAAAATTGAAACCAGGACCTTGAAGAGATTGTTGCCCTCCTGGGGTCATCACATCATTATTCACAATAGCAGAGGCGTGGAAACAACCTGAACGTCCCTTGACAGAAGACGTGGTCCATCCAGGCAGTGGAACAGTATTTATTCCGTCTTAAGAAGGAAGGAGATCCTGACGCCTGCTACAGCACGGATGAACCTGGAGGACACTGAGCTCAGTGAAATAAGCCAGTTTCGGGAGAACAAATACCACATGATTCCATTTATATGAGCTCTCTCAAGAACTGCAGCTGAGAAAGGTCTAGAGATGTCTGTACAACGTTGCACTTGTGGTTAACGGTAGTATTATGGACACTCAAAAATTGTCAAAAGAGGAAAAAAAAAAGAGCAAACGTACCATTGTTCTTGGTTTTAGTAAATGTGCCATGGTTAGTTTAAGATGGTAACGTTCAGGAAGCCAGCGAAGGGCATGTGGCAAGGCTTCTCTGCCTCTGTTCTACTGACATTTTGAACAAGATCCTTCTTGGGGCTGTTTTGTGCATTGTAGGGTTTTTAGCAGCATCTCTGGCCTGTACGGCGTGAGAAGCACCCCTACCCGTGGGTGCAGCAATCCACAATGTCTCCTTAATCTGCCAAATGTCCCCTGCTGGGGCGGGAGGAGCTCCCAATTAAGAACCACTGTCAAACAGAACTCTTTGTGCTGTTCTAGAAATCTAAACATTTTTCAAAATAAAAAATTTATGCCATAACACCTGAGGGGCAATCCACGAAAGGAATCATTGACACAACGGGCTTCATCAAGATTGAAAACCACTGCTCTACAAAAGGCAGTGTCAAAAAAATGAGAAGACAAGCCTCCCAAGCCACAGACTGGGAGAACATATTTGCAAAAGACACGTCTGATAGAGGACCGTGGTCCAAAATATGTAAAGAGCTCCTAAAATTCAACAAGACAACAAACAACCTGATTGAAAATGGGCCACAGACTTTGACCCCTCACCAAAGAAAATACACAGATGGCGAATAATCACAGAGACGCTCCACATAGTACATCATCCAGGAAATGCAAATTAAAGCAGCAATGAAATACCGCTACGCACTGACTAGAATGGCCCAAAATCTGGAGCACCGACACCACCACGTGCTGGGGAGGATGTGGAGCAGCAGGGAGCTTGCTCATCCATGGCTGGTGGGAATGTGCAATGGAACAGCCACTTTGGAAGCCAGTTTGGAGGTTTCTTATGAAACTAAACGCTCCCTTAGCAAACGATCCAGGAATCGTGCTCCTTGGTATTTACCCAAAGGAGTTGAAAACTCGTGTCCACGCAAAAACGGACACATGGATGTTTATGGCAACTTTATTCATAATCACCCAAACTCGGTGGGGAGGGGGCGGGCAACCAGGATGCCTCCAGTAGGTGATGGAGAAGTTAGCTGTGGTCCATCCAGGTGAGAGAACGTTATTCCGCATCAAAAGCAGTGAGCGATCAAGCCATGAAAAGGCACAGAGGAACCTTAAGTGCATATCACTCAGTGAAAAAGCCCATCCGGAAAGGCTACAGACGGTGTGATTCTATCTGTACGACATTCTGGAAAAAGGCAGAGCTATGGAGACAGTAAAAGGATGGGTGGCCTCTGGGGGTGGGGTGGGGGGTCAGCGGGGAGGGAGGGAGGGAGGGAGGGGGAGAGCACGGAGGGTTTGGAGGCCAACGGAGCTGGTCTGTGTGATCCTGTCATGGTGGATACATGTCATTTCACATTTGTTCAAGACCATAAAACATACAACAGCAAGAGTGAAGCTGAATGTAAAGTATGGGCTTGGGTGGTAGGATGTGTGATGGAGGCTCCTGCATTGTCACAAATGTACCCTCAGGGGTGGGAGGTGGTGGTGGTTGGTTGGTAGTGGGGGAGGCTGTGCATGAGTGGGAGCAGAGGGTATGCAAGAAATCTGTTCTTTTCAAATATTGCTGTGAACCCACTCTGGGTGGCTCAGTGGTTGAGCGTCGGCCTTAGGCTCAGGGTGTGATCCCGGGGTCCTGGGATCGAGTCCCACATGGGGCTCCCTGCATGGAGCCTGCTTCTCCCTCTGCCTGTGTCTCTGCCTCTCTCTCTGTGTCTCTCATGAACAAATAGTAAAATCTTTAAAAAAAAAAAAAAAAGTCTTGATTTTAAAAAAGAAAAGGAAAGGAACATAATTAAATAGGTCAAGGCCTCACAAAGCTGAACAGGGTTTTGGGGGATGATACGGAAAGTCAGTCGGCATCAGAGAAGCACGATACAGTCTGATGCCAGGTGACCTCTAGGGTGGGGATGAGGGTGACCAAAAAAGGCAAGTTTCATAACCTGAGCTGAGCTACCATGCAGAAGAATTGGATGCAAGAGATGGACATTACCAGTCTCTTCCGGAAAGGCCAGCTCCCTGCCCTCCCCAACCCTGCCCTGGACTAGCCTGGCAAGCTGGCTGGCGTGTGTCTGGACGCCAGTTGGCAGCAGCCACTCCTTCCTCCCCGCAAGCCTGGAGATTGGAGCCACAGGGGACGGGTCCCTCCGGGTGAGGCCTGAGGCCCCAGGGATCCCCGGATCATGCGCCACGACCACAGGCTGAGCCCAGGCACCTGGCCTTCCTGGATGAAAGCGCCTCAAATCTAAGACCTCAAGGGTGAGTAGGAAGTTGCCAGGTAAGGAGGGAGCCAGAGGGGCATCTGGGGGCTTGGACGCTTGGAGGGTGCACACCTGGATCGCAGGTACATGAGAGGGTGTGAGGTTCCCCATGATTTGGAGAGGGGCCACCTGGAGGGGGTGCCCCAGGGCTCTTGTAGGGAGCTTGGCCTCTGCCCTGGAGAGCAGCAGTGGGGAGCTGCAGAGAGATCCAGGCCAAGGTCTGGGCAGATGGGGAAGAGCAGGGAGCAGCGGGCGCCAGACCAAGGCTGTGGCTACCCCATGCTCGAGGCAGGTCACCAGCAGCCGCCCAGCGGGCCGTAGAGTGTTCACAGTGTCGCAGCAAAAATGTTGCCACTGAACGGACGAAAAGTGCGACCAAGTTCCCCCGAATTTAAGGCGATGACTTCGCCAACACAAAGGAACAAATCAGAGATCCAGGAGCTCAGGGGAGACAAGAGAAGAGGTGGCCGTGATGTGGGACAGCGCAGAGATGACGGGGACAGAAGCACAGCAGCAAGGACCCCCGTGCAGGCACGAAGGTGCCGCAGGAGGGGGGGCGGCGAGGCCCCCTGAGACCCCGGATCAGCACGCCAGCAGGGACACAGGAGGGGTGAGCAGAGCCGACCCTGCTGACGTGGTCCAGCCCGCGGCTTCTCCAGTTGGCTCACCCGGGAACCCCGTTGTTTATGAGCGCCCCGTGAGACCCAGTGTCCCCGGAACACGTCTCGGGAAACGCCGTCCTCCACGGGTGGTTCTCAACCAGGCGCGGGTGGGTGTGCGTGCCCCAGGGGATGCCTGATAGCTCTGAAGGCATTTGGGGTTGTCGCGGAGCCGGTGGGGACCGGGGAGGCTGCTCACATCCTCCTACAGGGCCCTGGGGCCCCAGGTGGGAGCAGGGTCACAGCTGAGAAGCCCCGGCCTCGAGGGTCCCCGGGGCATTGGCACTCGCTCAGCAACACATTCAGCAAGCACAACCCCTTGGAGAGGGGAGCCCCCGAATTCGGGGCTGCTTCCCCCCCTTGATGGGGTGGTGTTAGGGCTCCCCTGCTAGTGCAGGTGGCCGAGGATGCGAACCGTGGGAAGAAACAGGGGGTGGAGGGGAGAAGCAGGCTGGTTGGCTTTGGAGACCACGGGCAGGTCCAAACTCGCGGGACAGCGGAGCTGCCAAGGGGACACAAACACTCGGGGGCGCCGTTGGAGGGCAGAGGGGGTGTCCGCTGACACCCGGGATTCTGTTTGTGGAAGAGATTCCCACTTCGCTCGCTCCTGGTCGCAGGTGTATGGCCCCAGGATGTGGTCGCCGAGGGGGTAAGATGAGGCAGATATTTCACCCCACCCCCTGCCAGAGCCTGGGCTGACCCCTGCCTCTTCCGGTCCCCGAGGGGCAAGCGGTCCCCACGCAGGGGCCCCTCCAGACCCACCTGGGCTCCCCTTCCCCGCCTGCGACAGCCCCGTTCTAGGGAGTTCAAGGGAAGCTTTGCGTGAGCTTCTATTTTACTACCTTTATCTCCTTGCCAACCTTCGAAATGCCAAACGCTGCCACTTGCCCTGGGGGAAGTAATTTCATCTCTTACCCCGAATGTCACCGCAGAAACTCACTTCAAACCCCGCTGACTGATTGGCTTCCCCTCCGCCACCATCGGCCGCGGCCACGGGCCTACAGACAAAGGGACTCACCTCTGCCTCTCCGGCCTCGGCTTCCTCTGGTATTAAAATCACAAGGCGCCACTTCCACACCCTGAAAGCGACGTGGAAAATGCTGGATTCGCAGAAAGAGGCTTAACTATGACCCATCCACGTTATAACACAGTATGCAGCCACTAAAAAAATAGCAATGATAATAATAAAAGGACGTATCGAAGGCTATTTAAGGAGATGGGGGAAATGCTCACATTACGATGTTAGCTGGGGGGGAGAAAAAGGCAATACAATATGATCTCAAGTTTGTGGAGATAAACACAGAGAGAAGAGTAGGAGACAAAACAAGAAAGCAGAAAAATATTCTCTTTTCTCTCCAGACAGGAAAAGTATAGATAATTTGTTTACTTCTTGGTGCTGTGCTCTAGTTTCCGGTTTTTCTGCGCGAGTCTATGATTTTGATGATGTGTAATTAAAAGCTCATTTTTAGGAGAAAGTTTAAATCCCAGCGCTCTCTTCGGGCTCTGGGCAATGATGCTCTCCTGCGGGGACACCTCACATCTGAAGCCACCAGTCACCTTCTCTCCTGATTTATCGTAAAGAATCTCCCCACAATGAGCTCACAGGAGACACCTTCAGGGGATTTCTTTCTGGTGGAGGAGGAGGGTAGAAGGAGCCACGGTGGGGGGGGGGGGGGGGGGACACAGCATGGCCCATTGTCTCAAAGCCAGAGGCACAAAAAAGTACTTTAATGGCACAAACCCTCGGCACCTGGGTGGCTCAGTGGTTGAGCATCTGCCTTCGGCTCAGATCAAGATCCCAGGGTCCTGGGATCGAGTCCTGCATCAGGCTCCCTGCAAGGAGCCTGCTTCTCCCTCTGCCTGTGTCTCTGCCTCTCTCTGTGTGTCTCTCATGAATAAATAAGTAAAATCTTCTTTTAAAAAACTGGCACAAACCCATTCTAACCACAGTACAGGAGCCCCCCACCCCTCCCCTGCCATCCCATCAATTTTGACACCTATAGAATCTTCCAGAAACACCTGGTCCTGCGAAATGCTCCCTGGGCCCAGGAACATCTCTTCAACCTGATACCGGAGCTCGGCAGGCAGGCGGAGCATGTCTGGGAGTTCGGCACCCACCGCCCTCCTCTCCTTGCACACACGCCCCTGAGTGCCCTGGGGAGCAGGTGTGCTGTGCCGATGGCCAGGAGGCTGGATTTGAGGGCTGCCCCCCGAGCTCCATCCACCCAGCACCTAGCTCTTGAGCACCTGCATCCACGAGGGGATGTGCTGGGGGCACCACCTTTGTCTAACACAGCGGTTTGCACACTGGACGGCTCTCAGCATCACTGCGTGGGAAGCAGGGGGCGGCAGGGAGGAGCGTTAAAACACAGGTTGCTGAGCCCACCTCCAATTTCTGATTAAGCAAATCTGGAGTGGGCCTCCCCAAATATGCAGGGGTAACAGGCCCCAGGCAATGTGCTGCTGCTGCTCAGGGGACCCCACTTTGAGAACCAGTGAAGCAACAATAAGGAGGCAGCAAGGTCGCAACCCACCAGCTCCTCCACTCCATGAAAATGGACAAGAGCTGGGGATGGCCCACCGTGGGCACAGATCCGGGGGGCACGGGCCGAACCCGGCCTCTGGAAGGGGGGTGCTCAGCGCCCGCGGAGGGGAACCAGCGGCCGGGCTGGAGGGGCAGGCGCAGGGCTCTTCCCCTTTGTCTGCGCGGCTGGACGCCCGTGCCCAGAGCGGCGGGCTCCGCTCAGCCCCAGCCATCGCCTTGGCAGCCAAACCGCAAGAAACTCATTGGAATTCAGGCTGCTTATAAACACCTGCAGGTTTGGAGATTTTGCTGAGGTCCAGAGCTCGGGGATTTTGCTCGGGGAGTTTATCAGAGTTAAGTCGGTGTAGGTAAAAAGAGGTGGGTGTGCGTGGTGGGGGAGGTGGCGGGGATCAGTGAAGATTAGTAAATTATTCACACATCTCTCTCTACCAGAACGAAAGCTCGCCTTCCACTCAAGAATGCTTATCAACAGCCTTAGGTTTTGTTGGTTTTTTTTTTTCCATCCATTTTTAAAAGGAGGTAGAAGGGGGAATAAAATAATTTTTAATTAAGAAATTAAGCCTTCCCCTTCCTAAATATCGGTTCTGTGTTCATCACTTCCAGGAGGGAGGGGGCAGGGAGGGGAGAGTCCAACCACCGCAAGAAAATGGTTTTTCATCATCCGCAAAATCCGATGCCCAAAATAGCCCCTTTGTTGCCCTGGCAACTAGCATTTGCTCCCCTCCTCCCCCCCCCCCCCAATCCCTTTGCATATTGCTGCATATTTCTATCATCTCTTTCCAGGCACAGTTCATAAACAGGACGGCATAATAAAGAATGTTATCACCAATGACTTACAGCCCAGCTGCGCCCAGCGAGATAGGAAGTGGCAAGCAAATACAATTTCATGCAGCGAGGGTAACAGATTGATTGGGTGCCCTTCAAATGTGATGCCACCTCCTTAAGTCAGCCCAAATTCAGAAATAAAGTTGGTCTCGCCCTTTTCCTGGCCACGATAGACAATACACGCAGGGATAATGCCCGGGGGTCTCATTAGGACTGGAACAATCTTGCCCCGAGACAGGGATTATTCCGACAGACTTAGCTCCTCTCCCTGCCTCCCCTCCTCTCACTCGTCAAAGGGCCGAGGCCCCGGGATGTGGGCCTTTTCGAATTAATTATCCTCTCTTGCTGAGGATTACTCAGGCTCCGTTGCTCGGGGCAGTGGGGGTGGGGTGAGGGCTGTAGCTGATGAAGATCAAGTGCGATTTTTTCATGCCCGTACCTGGGTCCTCCCGTCTGGGGCGTCCATCGTGGGGTCTCTCTCTCTTTCAGGGTTAACGCAAAAAAAGCTTATCTTAGTATGACCCCAGGGAGCCACTTCTGTCCCAAGAAGGTTTCTTTGAGGCCCCAGGAGGCCGGGGATCTCCCCAGGCAGGGAGGTCTCAGAGGAAGGAGGGACGCGAGGAGATACCTGGGGAGACTGTAGTTGGGGACCAGGGATGGAGATGGGGGCAATGGAGGGAATAGGGGACAGTCAGGCGTCAGGGTGAAGACTCCAGTGAAGTCTTCTCAGAGTCCCAGTCCCCGGCGGGGTTCCCACAAGGAGTGCTCCAAGGAGGGGACCCAGGGAGAATGACCTGGCAAGATACCCACCATCCTTCTGGAAAAATCTTAGGAGCCGCTTGGGCCCCACGTGCCATCCAGAATGGAGACACCGTCATTCTTCCTTCTACGGACACCATTTATGAAGCCAGCTTCAAGGTCGTCCCTGGGCCAACTGCAAGGGAGGGAGGCAGAGAAACTGGGCCGACCTCCTGGAGCCCGCAGATGGGAGGAGGACCCAGGGGCACCACGCTGGCTGCCACCGCCCTTGCCCGCGCCGGCTCTCACCGACCCGCTTGGCCCAGGCAGAGGAGCCCGGGGGTTTGGGCAGGTGCTCGTGTGTGCGTGGGGTGGGGTGGGGGGCTTGCGGCAGGGTCGGGGAGACAATCGCCCTCTTGTGTCCCCTGGGATCTTGGCTCCGTCCCAGCCGGTTCCCGGTTCCCGAGGTTCTCCCAGGGTGGAATTGATGCATAACCTGACGTTCTCACCAAGCTCCATTCCTGGGAGGGGGGAAGCAAGAGATTCTGGAGGAAAACAGGGGCGACGCATCTTCCATTTGCAACAATCCACCCTGAGTCAGCCTGGCTCCCGGAGCTTGCTTCTCAGGGCCCTACCTGAAATTCTGTTTTATTTTTTTAAGATTTTATTTATTTATTCATGAGAGACACACACAGAGAGAGAGAGAGAGAGAGAGAGAGAGGCAGAGACACAGGCAGAGGGAGAAGCAGGCTCCATACAGGGAGCCCAATGTGGGACTCGATCCTGGGTCTCCAGGATCATACCTCGAGCCGAAGGGAGATGCTAAACCGCTGAGCCACCCAAGTGTCCCTGAAATTCTGTTTTAATGTATTTTTAATTGAGATGAAACTTATATAACATAAAATTGACCATTTCAAAGTGAACAAATCCAGTGCTTTTTAGAACATGGACCATGTCGTACTTCCAGAATGTTATCACCCCTAAAGAAAACCCCAGACCTCATCTGTGTGCCGCCGTGATGAGGATGACGGGCAAGGGAGGAAGAGAGGGTACCCCTAAAGGAAACCCCATACTCATCCCCACTGCCTCCTCTTTCCAGACCCTGGTCTGCATTTGCCCCTATTCTGTTCTGGATACTTCGTGGGAGTGGACTCAGACACCAGGTGACCGGCTGCTTTCACCGAGCACGATGCTTCCGGGCTTCATCTACATCGTAGCAGGTGTCAGCGCTTCCTTCCTTTTTTGTGGCTGAATAATTCCCCTCCGTGTGGACGCAGCACATTTTGTTCACGCGCTCATCCAGGGACAGGCCCTGGGGTTTGGCTACTGGGAACAGTGCTACTCCCAGCACGCGTGTACACGTGTTGGTTTGAACACACGTTTTCAATTCTTCGGGGTCTATACCCCGGCGTGGGATTGCTGGGCCCCAGGTAATTCTGTGTTTAACGTTTCAAGAAACCACCAGACTGTTTTCCGAAGCAGCCACACCGTATGACGTCCCGTCTCGGAGCACAGGGGGGCTCCACTGTCTGAACATCCTGGTCGGCACCTGTTACTACGGGCCTTGGTTCCAGCCCTCCTCGCGGGTGTGACGTGCTGTCTCACTGCCCATTTGTCTTTGTCCGATGACCAATGACGTTGGGTGTCTATCGCATGCACATCGGTCCCCATGTGACCTGGGTCTCTTTGCTTTTCCTCTCTGCCAAGACATGGGGCTCTGGAATACAGATTCTCACCCACGGAGTCGAGAACTGCACGCGGGACCCTCGGACACGTGTGGACCTCCCAGGACAAGGTCCCTGTGAGACAGAGAACTTTTCCTCTCTCCCTCCTCGGGCCTTCCCGACCGCAGAGCCGAGGAGAGAGAATTGTGGCGGGAGGTTTTAGAGGAATAAGGTTTAGAGAAAACTTTAGCATCAGACGCTCTGCTGTTGCAGGAGCCTCTGCCCTCCGGCCCGGAGGGAGTGGGAAGATGCCAGAAGGAAGGTTGGGGGAAGAGCCTCTTCATTTTCTTTCCATGCGGAAGGAGGTTTGCCAATCCCATTTATCTTCCTCACCTTGAGTACATTTCCAAGAAAAGCAAAACAAAATCAACTTGGTATTCCGCAGACAACGAGGGTCTTTGTAGGACAGTAAGTTCACAGTTAATTTTTCCCTCTCCTGGAACCTGACACCCTGACACCATAAAACATCTCTATGGGCCATCAGATGATGGGGTCCCGGAATCTATGGGAACATTAAACGGAAGAAAATTGTGCTGAAAAATGACACTGTGTCTGTGCCCCCTGCCCCCCTGCTCTGGGTTTGTGTCATCCCAGGTCAGACACCTGCTTCCTCTTTGTCATTCTCTACCGTGACAAATGCCCCTGCACACCGTCCTGCAGCGTCGCGTCAGCCTGCCAGCCGACACTGCCCCGCGGCTGGCCTTTGTCCTGGAGAAGAGCCCCGGTGGGGACAATCTGTCCCCCGTCCCGTCCCCCACGGATGCACACCAGTCAGACGACACCTACCTCCGGCCTGGGGTCGGACCCGGAGCCCGACCCAAGGGGCAGGGCTGGGGAGGGCAGTGAGAGGCGGACTGGAACTGGGGCATCACATGGGAGGGAAATTCGGGAGACAGCCCCGTCTCCTCGTCTCTGCTCGGAGGGAACCCTTTCACCCCAAGGCCCAAGGGCCTGTTTCTCCTGACGTCTCACTCCCCTGCCTTCGTGGGTGACACAGAACCGTCTCCTGGAGCGCATCTGTGAGCCGCCGTGATGAGGGTGACGGTGAGGGAGGAAGCGAGGGTACCGGGCTAACCCCCCAGCTCTGTAACGGACGACCCACTAGGTGCCTAGCTCTGTGCTAGGCACGGGGGGATGCTGCCCCCAGACTCTTAGAAGGTGCAGTGGCTTGTAAGGTGCCTCTTGTGTGCTGGGCACAGTGAGGTGCTTCCCCCGCACACGGGCCCAGCAGCATCGCCGATCCCGGGGGCCGTCCCCAAGCCCCGGCAGGGAGGGCTGTGGCTGTCCTCAAGGAGCGGCTCTGGCTGTGGTGCAGCTGTGACCCGTTGCCACACGGCCGGGTGGCTGTAGTGGGTCCCCAAACATCCCAACAAATCGTCTCTCGGAGGCAGAGAGGAGCCACCACCCGCCTGACGCTGGCAGCTGGAGTCCGCACCTGCCCTGGAGTGCGTCTCAGGGAAGGAGGTGCCCGAGAGGCCTCCGGAGAAAGGTGGGCACGGGTCTGAGCCAGGACGGCAGGTCTGTCCGTCGTCACCGTGGGGCTCAGCCACTGCTCAGCAGGACAGACGTGCCTGGAGTAGCTACCCATGGGGTGCCCTGAGGGCTCAGCTAGGGCCTGCCCGGCCCACCCACCCAGCCCTGCTAGCCTTGGCAAACTGTTTTTGACTTAATGGATAAAACGAGAACTTAGCTGGGTCCCGGGCTGCTGGCCCACGTGTTGTGGGGGCCACAGAGGTCGGGGAGCTGCCTGACCTGGAGTCCGAGGAGGGAAACATCATCAAGGTCACCGGAAAGGGCGCGTGACCACACAGGGCAGACGTCATCCACGCTGTTGGAAAAGCTCCCAGTCTTAGGGCCAAGGGTAAGGTGGGGGGTCCTTCATGGTGGAGGGGGCCTGGGAAGGTCCTCACCAAGGGGTAACCCTTGCAGAAAGCCGCTAGAAAGCCGAGGGTTCCTGCAAACCCAAAGCGGGGTGGGGAGGGTATTGCAAGTGGAAGGCACAGCCTAAGCAAGACCCAGGAGGCAGGCAGCCCCTGCCGTTTAGGGGGCTCCCTGGGTCCCTTGCCCTCACCAGAGTGTGAAGCCTGGTTGGGAAGGGACGGGAGCTTCTCTCTCCTTCTCCTTTCTTCTTCTCCAGGAGCACAGGCCGCCCCTACTGTGACCTGGTGACAGGCAGCCCTGTGGCTTGGAGGCCAGACCACAGGGCTTAGCGACCCTCCTGTGCCCTTCGGGGAGCGTTACACCATGATCCCCAGTGCTGCCTGAGCTTACACGATTGCCCTGGACCCTGAGGCTGGCCATCTCCCCGCACATGTGGGTAACCCCGCAGCTGGCCTCCTGGACACGACTCCTCGTCTGCCCAGCCCTGGAGGATGGGCCAGCCTCCTCCTTCTCAGGCCTGCCCGTTTCTGCCTGCCCCCCCCACCCCCTTTTCTCCTGGGACACAGGTGCAGTGGTGGGCTGGGGCCGGCTCAGGCCAGCTCATGAGAGCCAAACCTGCACAGTTTTTGCCAAGTCCACCATCAGCAAAGTCTCGTCTGTGAGCGCGACATCGGCCAGGGTGGGAGTATTTACACCATGGGGATTGGCCAACCTCAGGGCCTTTCTCCCCGGAAAGCCAGCTGTGAGACACTTCGCCCCACGCATGATGCCACCAAGTTCCCCCACTGTGTCGGGCCCAGGGTGAGCAGCACTGCTGGCAGGGCAGGGCAGGGCGAGGGAGAGCCGACGAGGAGCAGAGACCCTGGCCCAGGCCGGGCCACTGAGGGTCTTCCAGGGGCAATGATCTTTCCTAACGATCCTGCATTTAGCAGCTTCGAGAAGGACACACTCACTCACCTGGAGCTCGTGATGGTGACTGCCCGCGCTCGCACTCTCCTCCTCTCTACTCCTCGAGGTCCCTAGGTGGCAGAGGGGCCCAACCACGGCACTAACCATGCCACTCGTTGCTCTGGCCTCTATCTCTCATCCACAAAACGGGGGTACAGAGTGGGGGGCACTCTGTGGGGCGCTCTCAGACCTCGGGCTGCTCATGAAACAGCTGTGCAGCCTGTGGGATGCACATGCCCAGGCCCAAGCTCCACCAGGAAAACCCAGCTCTCTGGGGCTGAGCCTGAGAATCTGCATTGAGGCCACGGCAGGTCGTCTGAGAACCACCTTGAGAAACGCTAAGTGAGGGACACCTGGGCGGCTCAGCAGTTAAGTGTCTGCCTTTGGCCCAGGGCGTGACCCTGGGGTCCCGCGATCGAGTCCCTCATCGGGCTCCCTGCATGGAGCCTGCTTCTCCCTCTGTCTCTCCCATGAATAAATAAATAAAATCTTAAAAAAAAAAAAGAGAGAGAGAGAGAGAAACGCTAAGTAGCCCCCAGCCCGTGTCCCACCTGCTATCTCAGAGGGGCTACACAGCGACCAGCTGGTGGGACATCCCTGTGAACGCGTGTGTGTCTTCCGCCCCAGGTGCCCAAAGTGCAACAGCTGCATGGAGATACCTGAGCATCTTTGGTGTTCAGACCAGCCGTGGTTTCTGAGACACCCCCCTCCAGCCCGTGGTTCAAATTCGCCATCACTAACTGTCGCTACGCCCTCGGGATGCCACCAGCCACTTGCACGGGGGCCGCACGAGGCCTTGTTGGCCCCCGAGCCATATGTAAAACACCCGGAAAGAACAAATAATCCCCACACAAACAGCAAAAGGGGAGGCAATTTTCATCAGCCGAGGCGCCATAAATCTTTATATATTTTATGAATCTCACTTACATTTCTTGTCCAACTTGTGCATAAAACTTCTCCAGATTTATACAAGCCAACTGATAAGTCATTCCCTTCCCAAACGGGCTCTATATCTTGATGACCTTTTAGAAACCAATGACTGCTTTTCTGTTGTTATCCATAATTGGAAAAGCACTGGAGATAAGAAAATTTATGGCAATGAATGATCTACCTGTGCAAAGCCATAAAGAACGCCGGGGATCTCGAAGAGGGGCGGAGGGGGAGGCGCGCTCTCCCCGTCCATCAAGGGTTACCGCCGGCGGTCAGGGTCTTCTGCGGCCGCGGCCCCCTCCGCGGGCTCCCGGAACCCAAGGCTGCGGCTCCTGAGGGCCGGTCCAGCTGCTGCCACTGGGGACAGTGGTCCAGGAGCAGCTCTGCTGCCCGTGCAAAGGTCTAGAGACACAGCCCTCCCTAGCCAAGTTCACTGTCTCGTTCACGTTGATGCAGACTGTGTTTTAGGTAAAAGAGAGAGGTCGGGGTGGGGAGGGTCCCCAGAATATTTTCTTTTCTTTTTTTAAAAAATATTTTATTTATTTATTTATTAGAGACACACACAGAGAGAGAGAGAGAGAGAGAGAGAGGCAGAGACACCGGCAGAGGGAGAAGCAGGCTCCATGCAGGGAGCCCGATGTGGGACTCGATCTCGGGTCTCCAGGATGACACCCTGGGCTGAAGGTGGTGCTAAACCGCTGAGCCACCAGGGCTGCCCCCAGAGTATTTTCTTGCCCCCCCCCCGGCCCCCCCAGCCCTGTCAGTTCCCTGCTGGTTTACTGAGGGCCTCCCCTGCACCGCGTGCTGTTGCAGAGGCTGGAGGCACACAGCAAACAGAATGTACGAGAATCCTGCCTTTTGCGGTGCTTATACCCTATTGGGCTCAAGATACACTCGGACGGTTCCAGCCACACAAGGGGCAGGAAATGACTGAGCCGCTAGACAGGCACCAGCCGGCCTTCCCTCCTCCGAAGGGCCCGGGAAACGGACTGCTCCCCAGGCAAGGACTGTTGGCCGAAGGAACTTGCTTCCCAGCGCCCCGGGGAGCCAGGGAGAGCCTGGACCCCTTCGACCAGCCCGAAGCTTTCTTTCTCAAAGGCATCTGTCCAGGTCTCTAAGGACCCCACACAGAGTCAGTGGTTCCTGGCAACCCGGGGGCAGAAGAGCTCGCCCCTCACACAGGAGAGGGAAAGGTGTGGCCTCTTCCCCAGAGCCTAGAGGGGGACAGACAACCAGGACAGCCGGGCTCCAGGAAGTTCACTCACCAAGGGAGGGAGCAGGCTTAGGTACAGTGGGAGAAACTAGGTGGATGGAACCAAGAACTCAGCCTCCACCTCTCTGTTTGATCAAGGACAATCATATTTTTTTTAATTTTATTTATTTATTCATGAGAGACACACACAGAGAGACAGAGACCCAGGCAGAGGGAGAAGCAAGCTCCCCATGGGAAGCTGGATGCAGGACTCGATCCCAGGACCCTGGGATCATGCCCTGGGCCCAAGGCAGATGCTCAACCGCTGAGCCACCAGGCGTCCCTAGAACGATCATCTTTCTGTAAGAGGGGAGAGTGGAGGAAGGAGAGCAGCAGGAAGAAACACTGGAGCCCAAGACCCAGCGAGTGGCCGGAAGGAGGGAGGGACGGCCCCTCTGTCGGGAGTCCCAGCTGCGACCTCCAGTGCGGTGACCACCCAGCCCTCCTGCCTGTGGGAGGAGTCGGGGGAAATGCCTCTGAAGAGCAGCCAAGGTCAAAATGAATTCGCTGGTGACTGAGTGTGCGGTGGGGCTCGCTGGTGGGCAAGCTCAGAGACAGCGTTTGACCCCCCCAGGATGAGAAGGGCGTGGGAAAGCAAGGGGCTGCCGGGCGGAGTCCGTCCCCACTCCAGAGGCACCTGCTGGGACCGAGCTGGGACCTCCAACCACGACACTCTCTCAGGCTCTATGAGGCAGCCACAGTGGGAGGCCCTCTCCTGACACCGCTCACCCAAGAAAGACCTGCTGAGCCCCCCGGGACACGAGCTGGCCGCGCCCACTGCCCAGCACTCATCCTCACAGCTGCAATTATTGGGCACCAACGACTGGGGTGGGTGTCTACTGGGAGGGACCCATGGGAGGCAGTGGGCTTTGGGGGTGGGAGCCACGGGTCCAGCAGGCTGGGGGCCAGCCCCACTTTGACACCTCGACTCTGAGCAAATCGCTGAGCCCCTTGGAGCCTCCACGTCCTTACCTGTTGACCCCGTTAACGAGACGACGGAGGGCGTGTGTCCCGCTGGAGCTGGCACTGGGCGCTGGGCTGCGGTCACTGCCGTCCTGGCTGCAGCTCCTCCTCCCTCTTCCTTCAGAGGCCCAAGCCACCGTGTGAGGACAGAGAGAACCAGGTTAGTGATTACAAGCAGGACTATGATGCCAGCAGGAAGGGACCCACTGCCCTGGGTGACCTCCTCTGACCGGTGCCCGCGGGCAGGCCGCGCTGAGGACGCGAGGAAATGACAGGCTAAAGGTGCTCAGGGTTTCCCTGAGGGACTGGATGTCATAGGAAAATGGGCAAAGATTGCACCTTGGGGCAGCCCGGGTGGCTCAGCGGTTTAGCACCTGCCTTCAGCCCAGGGCAGATCCTGGAGACCGGGATCGAGTCCCACGTCGGGCTCCCTGCATGGAGCCTGCTTCTCCCTCTGCCTGTGTCTCTGCCTCCTCTCTCTTTCTGTGTGTGTTTCTCATGAATAAATAAATTCAATCTTTAAAAGAAAGAAAAAGATTGCACCTTGGGTCCCCCTCCAACAGCAGCGTCATCTGAAGTCAGTGAGGGTGCTCAGACCTCGGGAGCCAGCTAGCCTGGTACCCAGTCCTGTGTGACCCTGGCCAAGTGACCTTCTCTGGGTCTCACTTTCCCCTTCTGAAACATGTACCTCCCCACGGGGCGTGGGAGGGCCAACTGAGATAATAGGGTCACATGCTTAGGACGGCGGCGGCTCCAAGGAAGCCTCACGCTCAGGGTCCCTTTGCAGGTGGGGGAACTCTCTTAGGGGGCACAGGGAGGCACTGCCCCCGGAGCCTCTGACCGAGTTGGCAGGGGGACCGCAGGGCTGCCGCTGTCACTCAGGGAGAAGAAGCAGGGTCTCCCCTCTGGCAACTTTGGGCGACCCCTCCCACCCCAGGTGTTCCCTCTCAGCCTCAGAGCTTTAGGGCCGCCTGCACTGTGGGGTGCCATGTGTGTGTCTGTGTTGTGTGTGTGCACCGTGTGTGGGTGTGCACTGCTTGGTGTGTGTGCTCTGAGGGTGTGCTGTGAGTGCGTGTGTCATGTGTGCTGTATGGGTCTAGGTGTGAGCGTCAGTGCTGTGTGTGTGTTGTGTGGTGTGTGGGTGTATGTTGTGTGAGTGTGCTGTGCCACGTGTGAGTGTGTGGGTGTGAGTGTGTGTGTGTGTGTGTGCTGTGGTGTGTTAAGGAACGGCCGGAGGCTCCCTCAGATGCCAGAGGACAGGTGCCAGCCCCGCCAGGGCTCCCGCCGCACCTCCCACCCCACCTCTCCCTGCTGGGCACTTTGCTGGACTCTGGCTGCTGCGGTCCTTTCCCCGCAGGCCAGGACCCAGAGCGGGGGACTGGGGGTCCCCCCACAGGAGGCACGAAAGGCACAAAATCCTAGGCAAGAAAAAGGAACCGATCTGGCAGCGACGCGGCGCCCTGGCCCCAGGAGGGTGGCGGTGGCAGGGCCGGGCACGCGGTTCCAGCCCCGCTCCTTCCCGGGAAGGGTGCCTGTGCCTCCCTGCGCCCGGCCCTTGGTGCCAACGACGTGCTTTATGCTAAGTAAACGCCCACTTTGTCTCTGGGGCTCTCGCACCTCCGGTCATGCTGGGCGGAGAGCCCAGGTGACCCGCACCCCATGGACACTGGGGGGACTCCGCGGGGCAGGAACACTGCATACATGTTGCTGCCTTTTGCACACTGGGGGTGGGGGTGGGGGACACTCCAAGCTCTCCCGTGCAAGACACCAAGTGCTAACCACGTGGGATATTTGTTAAAGTCAAGAACTTCTGGGGCCACCTGAGCGGCTCAGTCGGGTAAGCATCCGACCCTTGATCTCCGCTCAGGTCTCGACCTCAGGGTCTTGAGTTCCAGCCACACTGGGCGTGGACCCCACTGACTAAATAAATAAATAAATAAATAAATAAATAAAAATTAAGAACTTCTCTTCATCAATAGTCAATACAATTAAGAGGATGGAAGAGCGAGGCCCAGCCACAGACTAAAAACACATTCTCTGTTTGCCTCTGTCTCTCTCTCTCATACACACACAGGAACAGGCTAGTACAAGGACTGGCTCACGTGCCTGCAGAGGCTGAGCCGTCCCCTGGGCTGACATCCGCAAGCCAGAGGCCCAGGACAGTTGGTGGCGCGGCTGGAAGGTCTGAGAGCCGGAGAGCTCATAACGCAGGTGGCAGCCTGGGTCTGAAGCCCTAGGACCAGGAGCACTGCGGGCAGGAAAGGATTGATGTCAGGCTCAAGCAGCCGACCAGCGACTGCAACCTTCTTCCACCTTCTTGTTCTTTTCGGGCCCAGGGCGGAGGGGATGATCCCCATTTACACTGGGGCTCAACGTCTACTTTACTCATCCATCAATTCTTTTTTTTTTTTTTTTAAGATTTTATTCATTTATTCATGAGAGACACAGAGACAGGCAGAGACACGGGCGAACACACCCAGAAAGAACAACGAACCAGCTGGACTCTGGGCATCCCATGGCCCAGTCACGTTGACACATAAAATCAGCCACCACAAAGAAAAAAAAAAATTCAATTAAAAAAAAAATAAAAAATAAATAAATAAATAAAACAAAAAACAAAACAAAACAAAAAAAAAATCAGCCACCACAATATAGAAAGAACTCCTACGAGCCGTTAGGAAAAAGGCAGACAATGTAATATGTCAGCGAGCCAAAACCTTCGCCAGGTACTACACAGAAGTGACAATGGTCCACAAACATATGGAAAGGCGGCCAGCTTCACCGGCTACCAGGGATTTGCAAATGAAACCTGTGAGGACCCCACTATCACCCACGCGGCAGGGTGACCGCAGGGCGGGGGGAGGGGGGAGCCCAACACCATCGAGCGTCGGGAGGACATGGAGAACCCATGGGAATAGATGCCACTAGTATCTGCTAGGTCACTCCCAGGCTCCCAGCCCACAGAAATACATCCCATGTTAGCCAGAATATGTGACAACGGTGTACCCGGCAACACAGAATAACCCCCAACTGCAAACAACCCCAAATCCACTGATGGTTGGATAAATACCGTATGGCTCCTTCATACAGCAGCACGGTTCGCGGCAATGAAGATGCGACATCTACACCACATGTGAGAAAACGTTGAGGAACAGAAGCTAGAAGCAAAAGGGGGCACACTGTATGATCCTATTTACGTGATTTTTTTTAAAAGGCAAAAATTCATCTATTCTTGTTTTTTTTATGATAGAGAGAGAGAAAGAGGCAGAGACATAGGCAGAGGGAGAAGCAGGCTCCATGCTGGGAGCCCAACGCAGGACTCGATCTCGGGACTCCAAGACTGCACCCCCGGGCCAAAGGCAGGCGCCAAACTGCTGAGCCACCCAGGGATCCCCAAATTCATCTATTCTCTTGGAAGTCAGGACAGTGGGCAAGACGGTGCATCGCACACACCCCCTGTTCAGGCCTGCGGGCTTCACCCCCAGCCCCAGGGGGACTGACCTCCCCTCCAGGCCCCCTCCCTCTGCCCATGATTCACTGACCGGTCGGCCATCCTTCCCCCGATCCATCCTCTCCAGAGAGATCTGGCTAAAACACGACTGCCACCTCACCCCTCACTGTCCCGCTCGGCAGCCGCGATCACAGCTGCGCCCCTCATAGTAGCCGAAGGGGGAAGCCACCAAGCATCCGCCCGTGGAGAAATACAAAGTGGTCCAGCCACATGCCAGAATCTTATCCAGCCTTAAAAAGGAGGGAGACTCTAGCACCTCCCACCCCGGGGATGAACTCTGAGGACGTGCTGCTCAGCAAAATAAGCCGGACACAAACGCTGCATGCCTGCACTTCCACAGGGTGCCTGGAGCACCCCGATGCACAGGTGGGTTACCAGGGGCAAGAGGTGGGGAGAGAAATGAGGAGCCAGTGCTTAGTGGGGACAGAGATCTAATTAGGGAAGAGACGAAAGTTCTGGAGACAATGGTGATGGGCGCACACAGGGTGTAGGTACCTAATGCCACTGCTCTGTCCACTGAAAAAGTGGCTAAAACAGCAAGTGTTTTTACCACGATGAAACAATAAGTAGCACAAACTAAATCACACAGGTCACTTGGTTTTGCCCTGCAATGTGTCCCCATCTGCTTCACCCCTAGAGGCCTCTTTTGGCTCCTCGAATGCAACCAGGCTTGTCCCCACCCCGGGGCCTTTGCATTTGCTGCTGTCTGTGCCTGGAAAGGTCTTCATGGGGTTGGCCTGTCCCGTGGATCAAGTGTCCGGTTAGATGTCACCTCCTCCCCCGGCCGCCTGAGTACAGTAGCCTCAGCCTGCCAGTTTCCAGAACGTCACCTTTTTCACTGTGCAGAGCACGTCAGATGTCTTGCCTACTGTCTGTCTTCCCCGTCTCCACCAGCCTGCACGGATGCTCCGGGAGAGCAGGAGCTTGGCCTGTCTGGTCGACGGTGCTCTGCACACAGTAGGTGTCCAAGGACTTTGGAAGCAGGGACGGAAGGAAAGAAAGGTGGTGCTCAGAAATCGTGCGCCGACACCCAGCCATGGGTAGCCTGCAGGGCTGCAGGCTGGAGACAGAGTTTTGGGGTGCGGGAGATCTCCCATGCCCTTGGAGAGCTGATACAGGCTCAGAGAAGACTGGTGGCCCCACCGGGAGCCCTGGAGCTGGCGCCGGAGGTGCCTGGCTGAGGCAGGTGCTTCCAACCCACCGCCCCCCAGACTGGCACACAAGCCACTCTGTTCTCCCAGAAGGACTCCACTGAGCCCTGGGGGCGAGTGAGCCCCAAGCCCGGATGGGGCTCTGGGGGCTGCCGCAGCACATGCTACCCAGATTGCCTTCTTGTGGCCGTCACCCCAAACCCTCAGGAAGAGAGCCCTTCCTGAGCCTTGCCCACTACAAGTGCTTTCTGCAGGCAGCGGTGAGGGCCTGGGAATGAGGGAGAGGTGGGCAGTTGGGGGGAGAGGTGAGGGGGTGGGGAGAGGTGAGTGAGAGCGGGGAGAGGTGGAAAGGGAGGAGCAGGTAGGCAGGAGAGGAAGAGGTGGGCAGGGGAGGGGGGAGGCAGGCAGGGGCAGCAGGCCAGGCAGGACGCCCCGTGAAGGAGGAACTGGGGTGCTTCCAGAGCCCCCCCACTTCAGGGGCCACCGGCCCGCACCCCAGGAGGTCCCCCTCCCAGCGATGTAGACCTGGTGCTCAGTTGGCCTCCCGAGCAGCGCACCCAGATCCCCTGCCCTCTTGCACCTGCAGGACTGAGCCCCGTGGGGGTGTGCACGGGCTTGGGGGCATGATGACACGGCCTGTGGCACTGCGGTGTGGGTGGGGTGGGGTGTGCATGGTGTGTGGTGTGCGTGTGCACGGTGCATGTGTGCGAGTCACTGCGGAGTGCTGCCAGGGCAACGTGGTTTCCAAGGAGACGCGGGAAGGCGGGGGCGCACTGTGGAGGGAGGTGCCCATGCGGAGCCCAGGCTCCCAGCCCCAGCCCAGCCAGTTACTGCCCCCTCGGTGCCCAGACAGCCTTGCCCCCAGCGGGGCTGGACAGAGGCCGGCGGGGGTGCTGGGGGCTGGGGGACTGGACAGAGGTGGGGGGTTGGGGGGGGCTGGACAGAGGCGGGGGGCTGGACAGAGGCAGGGGGCTGGGGGACTGCGGGGGATGGGGGCTGGACAGAGGCAGAGGGTTGGGGGGGCTAGGGGAGGCTGGACAGAGGCGGGGGGCTGGAGGTGCTGGACAGAGGCGGGGGGCTGGGAGACTGTGGGAGGCTGGACAGAGGCAGGGGGGCTGGGGGGCTGGGGCACCACGAACCCCACCCAGAGAGGCCCCGGCCTGCAGGGCAAGGCTGACCCCGAGGCACTGAAGCCCTTGCTGAGAGCCGCCCCCGCCCCCCAGGCCCACCGTCTCCCCCTCCCGCCGCAGCAGGGTGGGGGAGCCCGCCAGGCAGGCGGCAGGCCATCCCGGGCCCCACTCCACCGCTAATTATTTTCCATGATGAACATGTTATTATGTCTTACACTCGAAATAATCAATTTGGAATCACCACTTTGATGAGTTAATGGGCACTTGGTGGGTGTCATCTGAGAATCTCTGCAGAGTACGGTTCTATTTTTAACAGCGGCTGCACCCGGTGCACCAGAGGACATGCCAGGCGGGCACGAGTGCCCACCTCCCGGTGTCTCCGTTTCCGTGTCTCTCAGCAAACACACCACCACCTCCCGCTCCTCTGGGCTGTGGCCCGCGGCCAGGGGACAGCCAGTGAAGCTGCCCCACCCCCTGTGCCCGCACCGGGGTCCCCCTGTCGCCTGGCTAAGCCCTTGATGTGTGTTGCAGATGGAATGTCTGTGTCCTCCTGGGATTCAGAGGCTGGATCCTAACCCCCCAGTGACATGGTACTTGGAGGTGGGCCTTTCGGGAGGAGATGAGATCACAACGGTGGAGCCCCTGTGAATGGGGATCGGTGCCCTCAGGAAAGAGACCCCAAGAGCTTCTTCATCCCTTCCTCCACGTGAGGACACAGAGAGAGGCAGGAAGTGGGCCCTGACCAGACTGAATCTGCAGGCATCCTGACCTTGGGCTCCCCGACCCCAGCGCCGTGGGAAGCACGGCCCCCGGTCTGCGGTGGTCTTACGGCCTCCCCGACGCACGAGGACGATGTGCCGTCAGCCTGCCAAGTCCTCCGGATGTTCTTCAGAACACCCACTTCTCTGGGGAGAACGCTGAGGCTCTGGTATTTGAAACCAGACAGTCTAGCCTCCTGCCCGAGGACGTCTACACTACCCATCCCAGTGTCGTGGCCTAGTGTCGACGGAACAAGCAGCAGCAGAATTTCAAGAGATGGGCCTGCTGCATTGCAAAGGCTGGCAATGGAGGTCGTCGGACGCTGCGGAGGAGCATGGGCAGAGGAGGCTGACGAGGGGGCTAAACAGCCCGTGGGCCAGGGCCCCCCTACCCCTGCCCCCCACAAACTCACTGACCTCCACTCCTCCGAGGGGACCCTAGCCTGGTTCCTGGGGGCACCTGCCTTGCGGTGCTTGGGCATCTATCTCTGGTCTTCCTAACCTTAGTAAGATGGAGCCCCGTTGGCTGCTCCCCTAACATTCGCACCCCCTTCCCAACAGCCTCCATCTCTCAAGGTGGGGATCCGTCTGCGTCCCAGGAACCTGACTCCATTGCCGGGTCTAGAGATAAAGCACACAACGTGGGCTGTCACCCTGTGTATTTCCTATCCCTTTGCCACGGTGATTCATCCAAAGGTGGGCACGTTAGCCAACCCTGCTTAATTAATGCAAGCTCAGGACCTCCGCTTGGGACGTTGGGACAAAGGGGTCTTTCTTACCAGATATGACCATGAAAGCATGGAGCCCTAAGGAGCTACCAGCAGCCATCAGGGACCTTCTAGGGACAGAAATTAGAGATGAAAACACACACATGTGTGCACAACTCACACCCATGCATTCTAACTGCCACGGTTCTTGTGGGTCAGATGGTCCTGGTTCCGGGGCACACAGGCACTGTCAGGAAAAGTGACCAGCAGATGGCCCCAGTTCAGCTTCCTCTTCAAAAACTGGGCAGCTCCAAGATCTGCTTTCTCCATTCGAGAAGAGCAGGAGACATCCAGACAGGCCAAAGCAGAGCGGCCCTCCTGTTGCTGCCAACTCCTGAGGTAGCCAGATGGCCTGTCCTCTGGCCCCCTCCAAGGCAAATCCTAGCTTTTCTGCAGTCCCACAAGTAGAAGACCAAATTCTCCTCGTTCCCTGTTTCGTTTCTGTGTTCTCTGGCCACATCCCACCCAGGAGGGAAGAGGAGCATGGAAATTCTTGCATAGCATTGCTCTCCAGGATGCCTGAGCCGTTAAGCCTGCAGAGCTCGTAAAAGTCTATACTCAAGTGGTTGCTGGGCACTGGTGGGTTCATAGGGCTTTGTAGAACTCGTGAAAGCCAACGTCACAGTGAGATCTCCAAGGCGCCTTTCCAAGAACCAAGGTGTGGTATGACGGGAAGGAAAGGGATGGCCAGAGAGCAACTTTGCACTCACTGGTATTGTGAATTGGGGCAGATGTCCCCCGAGCTCGTAAAATAAAGGGCTGGAGATGCCTGCAAAAGTATGCAAATCCTAAATTCAGCCTGTGAGCCACAGGAAACCTGAGAGGGTGTGCGGACCTACCACTCCAATGCTGATAGGTAGGCTCCCTGAGGAGCCTCATCTCTGCATCCCAGACACTCAGGTTAAGCAGGTGTGGCTCTCAGTGAGGCTGTCCCAGAGTGCCCCTGCTCTCCAGTGCCTGCCGGATGAGAGAGAGGACACTCTGTCTCTGGCACTGTCCGATGCGTTCAGCTGTATGGTCGAAGACAGCCTCACACATGCTGGATAAAGGTCTCTGGAAGGGGATGTCTGGGTTGCTCAATGGTTGGGCATCTGCCTTTGGCTCAGGGCATGATCCTGGGGTGGGGATCGAGTCCCACATCCGGCTCCCTGCGAGAAGCCTGCCTCTCCCTCTTGCCTATGTCTCTGCCTCTCTGTGTGTCTCTCATGAATAAATAAAATCTTTTTTTCTTAAAGTCTCTGGGAGGTGGGGGGACCTACAAGAAGGAACAGAGTAGAATTCACAGAAGCAAGAACCTCAGAAACACACAATCTCCCCAAGGAAGGAATGCCAGGAATGTGCCCACCAAAACAGGAAACAGGGCAACTGGGAGATACTATTTGAGAATATCATGTTCCCAATCTCCAAATGCAGAGCTTCATCAACATTTTTTAACAGGTTTGTTGGGGGTAGAAAAATCCTTGGTAGAGTCAAGTTGGTATCATTATTGTCAAAAACAATGTCATCTGTTCAAAAATTATCTCATACATGTGTATATGACCCAGAAGCAATTTCCTAACAAGTTTCAAAAAATATTTTATATGAAGAGTATTACGGGTTTTGAATTCATCTTTAAAGATATGAAATGTAAAAAAAAATAAAGATATGAAATGTGCAACACTTTCCAAGATTGTGGGAACAACTGATTGACATAAGAAAAGATGGAAATGAAACCAACAAATTTCAATTTAAAAAAAAAAATCACACAATTGTCAGATGGGATTGGGGCCCCTGGGTGGCTCAGTGGTTGAGCATCTGCCTTCGGCTCAGGGTGTGATCCCGGGGTCCTAGGATGGAGTCCCACATTAGGCTCCCTACAGGGGAGCCTGCTTCTCCCTCTGCCTGTGTCTCTGCCTCTCTTTGTGTGTCTCTCATGAATAAATAAATAAAATCTTAAAAAAAAAAAAAAAAGGGATTAAAAAACAAGTATCTTGATTTAGTAGCTGCAGTCCTCAACTTGCTTTTGCTGTTTGGGTCTACACATCTTTGTGAGGCCTTGTTTCCACCTAGGATCACCACAAACAAGCGTTGACATAAACAATTCAGAAGTAGACCTTCAAGTCACATTAAGCCAAAAAAAAAAAATTTTTTTTTAAGCCAAAATTTTAAAAACTAATGAAGTATGGTCAATTTATTTCCTATAAAGCATAAAGGCATTTCACTGGGGGAAAGGACAGTCTTTTAAAGAAATGGTGGTATAACAACGGGATACTCATAGGCAAAAAAGATGAATCTCAACCCATATCTTTCACCATATATAAAAACAAACTCACAAGGAATGCAGACCGAAACTTCTAGAAGAAAACCTAGGAGAAAAATCTTGGATTAGGGAAAGATTTCTCAGACACAAAATAAAAAGCATACTCCATAAGAGAAAAAAAAATAATAACGAACTGGAATTCTTCTGAACTAAAAACTTCCACGCTCTGAGGAACATTGTTAAGAACACAGAAACACAAGCCTCAGACCGGGAGCAAATATTTGCAAAACACATTTCTGTTCAAGGACTCACGTCCAGGATATTTAAAGAACTCTCAGAACTTCATAATAGAAAACAACCCAATTTTTAAAAGTAAGCAAAATATTTTTTTTTTTTTTTTAGCAAAATATTTTTAAAAGACACTTTGTTGAAGAAGGGATACGGATGGTAACTAAGCCCACGAAAAGTTGTTCAACGTCACTAATTGTCAGGGAATTATAAACTCAAACCACAACGAGATATCACAACACAGATATTGGAACAGCTAGGAATCTTTTGAAATCTGACGATAGCAGGTGTTGGTGAGGATGCGGAACTCTCCGCGCTGGATCACAGGCCGGAGGCACACACTCAGACGACCCAGCAATCCGTACTGGACATGTGTGTTCCCGCCAACACCCGTGTGTGAGTGTTTACAGCAGCTTTCTTCACCACCATCAAAAACTGGAAACATCCCAAATGCCCTTCAGCTGGTGACAGATAAAGAAGCGCAGCAAATCCCTACAAGAGGAGGCTACTCTGCAATAAAAGGAGCGAGCCACCATGCACGCGGCACAGATGATGCACAAATGCATTGTTATGGGAAGGACGCCAGACTCAGAAGGCTACGCGCTGTATGAATCTATTTATAGTACAATCTGGAAAAGGTAAAACTATAGGAAGAGATGACAGATTATTAGTTTCCAGAGACCAAGGGGGAGGGGAGCTTTTGCTGGGCTAAGGGAACGGAGTGTTACACAGCTTGACTGTGGTGCTGTTGACACAACTGTATGCACTCACCAAAACTCACAGGGCTGGCCACTAGCAAGGGTAAGTTTTGCCGCATGCAAATTCTACCCCAGGAACTGGACTTAAAAAAAAAGAGAGAGAGAGAGAGAGAGAATATGATCAGACTGACCACCACTTATATATATTTATAATATTTTTGTATTTTTAAAAAATATAAATTTGTAGGGGCAGCCTCGGTGGCTCAGGGGTTTAGCACTGCTATCAGCCCAGGGTGTGATCCTGGAGACCCGGGATTGAGTCCCATGTCGGGTTCCCTGCATGGGGCCTGCTTCTCCCTCTGCCTGTGTCTCTGCCTCTCTCTCTCTCTTTCTCTCTCATGAATAAATAAAATCTTTAAAGAAAAAAAAATATATATATATAAACTTGTAACAGGGAGGTAACATTTATTATCAATAAACGTGGCGGTTGTTCAAGTCAGGGAGCTAATGCCACATCGAACAATTAATATTATTTTAATATTAATATTAATAGCAAACAATTAATATTATCAAGTTATTTTCAAAACCATTTATTCCACAGCTGTGCCGTTTGGGCTCTCAAGACAACCCTTTTGTCTTCTCCAACTTACACAGAGGTTGAGGGCAGGTTGGAGCTCTGCATTTGGCGAGCAGGGGCCTGACATTCTCGAGCAGCACCTCCTTGGCATTTCCTGCACTGGAGGTTTGTGCCACCCACCGAGAGGGCACCTGAGATGCGCCAACATCCTGCGGGTCATGCAGCCTGCTGAGAAACACTGAGGGCGCAGATGGGTCACAGCTCGGGTAATAGGTGGGGGCGGCAGACGACCAAGAAGAGGAGAGGTGGGGACTTAAAAAAGGAAGAATGTGCGCTGAGAAGCCTGTCAGGAGGGAAGAGGTGGAGGCCACCTAAGTGGTGCCAGGTGCCACTTAGCAGCCCATCACCATCACGGCGGTCTGCTCTGTCAGGATTATGTGAGCAAAGCAGGCAAAGGGCTGAGGTCTAACCACCCACGAGCCAGTTCTCCCCCGCACTGGGGATCATCTCGGCCCATGAGCAAATAACCTAGTGACCCCATCACTCCCAACCAAAAGGGGTCACCAGCCCCTTGACCTCCGTGTAGTTTGACTGAAGACAAATAAATTCTCATGTTTGTTTAAGGAAAGGTCTGCAAAGCCTGGAGCCCTGGGAAGGGACCTTCTTCATTCCACTTAAAGTAATAGACTCCCCTCAGGTCGCTGGTGCCCGGCCCCGGGGGTGAGAGGCAGGACAGGGGAGGCCCAGCTCTCTCCTCTCTACACTTGGGGCCACCACACAGTCTACTCTTGCTTTATTAAGTGAATGTACCATTACCTGGGGAGGGTATGTTCCTGCTCCCAGGATGTTCCCAACGTTCAGGAGAGTTGCCTGTCCCACAGCAGTCCTGGGTACAGAGGCGATGTTCTGGGAGCAAACAGACAGACTGTCAGATGGACAGACAGGGGCCCCACCTGGGAACTGGGAATCGGCATGCACAGGTTCAGTCTTGCTCTGAGCGGCTGGTCTGTGCATTTACCTACAGAGGGACCAGAGGACTGGCCAGTGACTCGCTGAACTAGGGTGTCACCCGTGGCTCCAGGGGCTCCTCCCATTCTTATAATCAACACCCTTCTTGCTTCTCTGAGCTGGCTCAGGCAGTCTCTGCTCCTTGAGCGATTATTTCCATTTTACTGATAAGCTCTGAGGCACTGGCAAATGAAGTCACTAGTCCAAAGTGACATGGTCAGTAAAGGGATAGTGAAGAGCCAAGCCCAGATATGTTGGCGTCTGAAATCTGTGTTCCCCACACAGTGCTCCTGGTAGGGCAGCTTCCAGAGAAGTCACCCCACTTCTGAATTCTTTCCAGAACCTTCCCTGGCGTATGCAGCTCTGGCTGCCTGTCAAAATCAACTACGGAACCTTGAAAAGGGATCTGATCCCTACAGAACCACCCACACCTGGCCCTCTCGCAGAAGAGAGCACAGGTCAGTCCTGGGAGCCACTGGACACACCCACTGGATCCAGCCTTGAACTGGTCAACTGTCTCCATTGCTTTAGGGACTCCAGAACCCCAAGCCATGCTGAGGAAAGGGCAGGAAAGGGGTCAGAACGGCAGGGGAGGGGGAGCGGGGTACCTCTGGGAGGCAGGCCGCTCAGGAAGGAAGATGCTTCCAGACAGGGCCTCCTCCCAGGCCAGAGCAGGTGGACTGGGCCTGCTTGAGACTGCCCACCTGGGGAGAGGGTGGGGCACGGGGACCAGGCTCACAGGTGTTGGTGACGGGCAGGAGGGAAGTGTCAAGCTGCAGGTGAATCCTGCAAGGTAAGACGGGGCCAGAAAGACCCGGATTGCTCACCTCTGAACTCACCGCCCCCACCCAGTAGCTGGTGCTGATTTTTAGACTTTGGGGGTGAGAACTGGCGGTTGCTCTACCACCTGTTTGTGCTCCCCTGGAGCTGCCCTCCCCAGCCTTCCCAGGTCCGGCGAGACTTCACCGGAGACCACGAACAGCTGAGCCGTGGAGCCTGGCTTCTTTCCTTCTAACCGCCCATCAAAGTCTGTTAAGAAGCAGCAAAAATGCTGTTGCCCTGCGTGTAAGGCTCTGGCCGACCCAGATAAGATGGGCTCCCCAGGCCCCACCAAGGGCCTGTGCCTCTGGGTCAGTGACTTTGACACAAGGACTGCAGGGCCCCGGGGATTAAGCTAAGCTTCTGTTAAGTCCCTGACCTTCCAGATAACATCATCCAAACCAAACCCACGGGACACTGCGGTTCTCCTCTCCACACAAATGCATCTCAGACGCTGCCAAGGAAGCTGTCAGCCTGACTGCCACGTCTGCTCCCAGCACTGTTCCCCTGGGGACAGCAGAGGGTCCCAGCGTTGGGGACACCCGCACACACACCTGCGATGCTGAAGGCTCGGCAGCCACCTGTCCGAAGCAGCAGGCTTGTAGCTGAACCAGCCACTTCTGACCCTGGGGAGGGCCACAAAGCCTGTGTCCTGACAACCTCTTCGGGGGCCGGTTCCCATCTCTGTGGGACTGGGAGGCGGTCTGTCCGCCCAGGCACGGGGGTCAGGCCCACCTGGGCTGCTCTCTACCGCAACTGACGGTCCGCCGTCCTGGGCTCTTGATTGGCTGACACAGGCGTCCATCCCCGACCAGGGAGTCAACAGGATGAAGTCACCACCTAGTGCGGCTACTTAGGCAGAGCCGCCCTGGAACTGTGCACACAGGTGCGTCCCCACACCTCACCTGGAACAGTCAGGTGACTGCACTTCCCGGCGGCTGGTGGAGCCTGTTCCCCGCCCGGTTCCCAGGTGGAGCTAGCTGAGGGTTCCAACGGTTTGAGGCGGTGGGATGCGCAGGGTGGCCCATCCTCAGTGGAGGGTCAAGTTCTTCCCGGAGCTATGATGTCCCCTCCCCGCGGAGGGGCACCTGCTTGCAGGTGTTGGTCTTCACACCCACCCTTGTTTCCGGGTGAGACGAAGGTGGAGCAGGGTCCTCACGCCACCCCATCTGCTCCCGACTTTGCACCTACAGCCTTAGCTGTGGACGAACATGACATTGTAGTCACCTGGTGGCTCCCAGAAACCTCCTTCCATCCCAGCACATCCACAGCTTCAGCCTTTCTAAACTCTGGGGAAGCAATTTGTGGAAACTCTGTTCACCGGGGCCCGGGGTCATGCTGCACCCCCACTCTGCCCGGATCAGTCCGTGACCTTGGGCCCGTCCTTGAACCTCCCTGGGCCTCCTCTCCCCCTTTAGGAGGTGAGTGGGGTGAGGCCCCGTGTCTGTGGCCTCTCTCTGCTCCGAGGTCTGTGCATTTGCTTGCAACACCTCTCTACCTTCTCCCTGAGTCCGAATCTGGAAGAGAGTTAATCGGCCGCTGATAAAAATGCTTGTGTTTTCCAACTTCTCCCCGGGCACCCTTTTGTGCTGCTGGTGTGTCTACCTGCATCTCTGGCTCCCAGGGAAAGGATTGTTTGATCTCACTGCACAGTGTCCTGATGATTAGCTCCATCTGGGCGACTGAAGAAATTCCAGCCATAAATAATGATGATTACAAAAATAATAACAGGCACAGTCTCCGCCCCACGTCAAGGCTCTGGTTGCTTCCTCTTCTTTTTTTTTTTTAAATGCCACTCTGTGCCAAAGGCCTTCAGGAAAGGAGTTAATTAATATCCCTTGCTGTGGACTAATTCTCGTTTCAACATGTGGCTGTCATTTCCCTGTCATCATAGCTGATTTACAACAGGGTTTAATTAAATTCTCCGTACATTATTCAGCATTCTCCAAAGACAACACCAGAGAGGCCCGGGGTATTTAAAATGTCACCTGCTGAGACATATCACCTCTTCTTAAATAAATATGACAGTGATCAAACTTTGGCTAATTACAGTGACTTAGTTATTTGTTTGTATGTTTTAATATTTAATTGCTTTCATGTTCATCCAATTACCGAGCAACAGCAAATAGAAATTAACTTTTTATCAGCGTGTTCCCAGCCCAGCGAATAGGCGCCCCGAAGCCCGTACAAGGGGAGCTGCCCAACCTGAGAGATCGCAGACGTGCTCCCAGCTCAGCGCACGGGGCGATTAAATTAAGGGAGAAGAACCCCGGGGCTCCTGCCCCAACTCCCAGCAGCCTGCATGGGGCTGAGCACCCAGCTTCCAGGAGCATCTCCCTCAAGACCTGCGCGGTTTGCAGAGCAGGCTCAGGGATTTAGCTCCATACCGCCACCCCATGGCCGCTCGGCACAATTGTCCCCTTCCTTGGGATGCTCCGCATTCCCTGGAAGGAGATGAGAGGACTCGGGTGACTTGTGTCCTCAAGCTCCCACACAGCGGCCTGCGATCTCTGCACCACGGAGCCTCTGTCTTCATGCTCCTCCGGCTCCGCTGGCCGTCCGCTCCTCCTTACAAGTTCCAGCGCCTTCTGCCGAGCTCCCTGGGACAAAGGCAGCACCTGAGAACGCATCTACTTTGTGCCACTTATACCCCAGATTCCGGCAACTGGATGCCCCATCAGCTTAGAAGCGGGAGCCAGAATATGCACACAGCTTATCATGAGTGGTCTTCTGATCACACGCATTAGCCAGGCCCTGCGATGTCCCACAGGGCCCCCAAAAGCCGGTCCCTCTGGCGTTATCTTGAAAGCTTCCACTCGCTCCGGCACATCATTTGACATTTCAACATTTGCTTTTCTCCCAGTCCTAACCTCAGTATCTCAATCTCTGCAGAATTTTAAAAAATAAAAAGGGATGAAGAATTAAGCCCTTCCTGGAACTCTCTCAGTGATTCCAAATTGGATAAGCCTCTTCTACCTCCAGCTGAACCCCCGCAGCCTCATGGGATGTTGGTTTAAATCGTTCAACTTTCCAAAAATAAAAATAATCTTTTCATGTACTTACATCTTATCTTCCCAGCTCAGCGGTAAGCTCCTTAAGGGGCGGGCCCAAAAACTAGCAGAGACTTAACCCCTGGTAAAAGCTAAAGAAAATTGCAACTGGCCAGCCCCCTGCAGAATGGCCCATGAGTGATCTTATATAGGGTCTGGCTCACAAGGGGGCAGACAGGTGTCCTGGAAGGAAATCCATTTGTTCGTCGAGCAAGTAACACCTACTGTGCACTAAGCATGGGCTATCCAATGGCGATTAAACAATGCAAAGGCCCTGTCCTTGGTGCTGGAGAAAAGCACAAACAATGATGAGCTGAGGTGGATGGCGGAGAAGGCAGAGAGCACAGGCACGGGGCCAAATGAGGAGACCTGGCCTGAGGAGCCAGCATGAGCTGGCCCAGGAAGCCAGTGTGAGCTGACAGCTGATAAAGAGGAACCTATTCCATTTAGCAAAGAATAGAAGGCCATTTGGAACATTTTTCCTGGGGGCCCAGACTGTATGCAAATGAACCCAGCCCGGAAAGAGAGATACTAATTGGCCCCAGCAGGTGCTTCTCCGGTCAGGGGTCAGCGCACAGTTCATACCCCTGTGAGCGCCTCCATCGGAGTCCCTGAGGCTGCATGGGTCACACCCACTCCTCTTCATATCCTGGAGATTTTTACCTTAAATTCACATCAAGTCCTGATTCCCATTTCCTCTCAAGCTAATTCCCCTTGACAGGCAAGACCTTAGAGAAAGCAAGAAGTCTTCAAATCCCTCGGCTTGGTCAGGAACTACTGAGACATCAAGGCAGCAGAGAATACAGCACAGCGGACCAAGACAAGGCCATGCATCAGGGAAGGGTCTGGACCTTAGGAACCTGGGGGACGGGGGTGCCCTGCTGATATGGGGGTCCAGCTTTGATGGTTCCTTTGAAAAGCAAAAGCACCTCTACAGTATTGAAGTGATTCAGTTTATCCTTGTCAGAGCCCATCAGAACAGGCAAGTGGTAGGACTCAGGCCCTTCCTTAAGTGTCACCGGTTATCTCAGGGCAAGGCACAGAAAGCCCTGGCTGTCCCCATCTGAGCCCATCTAGAGGAGCAGGAGGGGCTGCTTAGACTATAGGAGGACATACAGGACATTTAGGACATGAAAAAAGGATAGCGGTGGGCCAGAGGGAAAAATTAGTCAGTGATACAACTGCTGCCTGGAACCAAGCCACATGGAGAGGCAATAGTTAAGGTCCCAGATGACAGCCAGCGTCAGCCATCAGACTTGTAAGTAAACATACCTTTAGATGATTCCAGCACCAGTCTTTGAGCCATCCCATTTGATGCTGAGCAGAGTAAAGAAAAGCTGTCTCCACTGAGCCCATGAACAAAATTAATGCACTCATTGTTTAAATAACCCCTAAGTTTGGGTTTATTAGATAATACTAGGGAACCAGAACAATACCTATGATCAGTCTCAACCTTGTCCCTCTGATGGCAAAGGATATTACCACTTTTACCTTCAAAATGTATTAATTTGTTATCTGAATTTATTAATTCAGATATTTCTCATTCCAAATTCCCATCTGGGCTAAGGTGAAGAGTATCTTTTCTTTGCCTGATTTGTCTGAATTAAGGAGTTACCTAAGCAACTTAATAATGTACCCAAGATGACAGGGGAAAATCTACTTTCAATTGAAACTGTCTTCAGGTACATCTATTATAACATGTATTTGCATATAAAGAGGTAGCATTCCAATCACAAAGTGAGCTTATCTGTTTGTTCTGGTCCTTACCAAGTAACTTTGAGACATTTGAGTACATGAAGTAAGTAGTCACCACAGGTGCTTGAAAATAACACAGCAGTGTTTCTTTTAAAACGTCCCATAACCAGCTCATCTCCACAGCATTGCTCCAAGGACCCTGAAGCAAATCATAAGTAAATCCTTGAATTTTTCTATATAGAGTTACCTCGACCAGAAGCAGCTCTGTCACAAATCCATACCTGCAATTCACGTGTATTGTCCTGTGACTTTCCATTTTGGACTTATATCTGTAACCACTCTTCATTCTCTCTGTCCTCAGCATCTTAATATACTCAGCAGATCTCTACCAACAGCCAGGCAAACCTACTTCTTATCATACTCTTATCTTCACCCTCTTACCTAGAGTAACTGATTTTCTCTTTGTGATATGCCCTCAAAGGCCCAAACAGAAGCTTATATCAACCTATAGCCTATATTTTCATTGAAAGCATCATTAAATTGAGGCCCCAGAAAGCTCAGGCCTTAGCAGTAAAGACCATGTCTTAGAGTGAGGGCCACACCCTAGATCCAAGTTGAAAACCAAAGCAGGTCCACCCAGACAAAGAATAAAACTAAACCTTGCAGGAAAGGAAGGATTCACCAACAATTAACCACATGCTGAACAAAACTCAACATTTTTTAAAAGTAGGATAAGACAATATAGACACCATACAACGTATCTTCTGAAATGCCCAGCATACAATAAAAAATTACTAGACATGTGAAGAAATAGAAAAATATGACCCATATCAAGAAAAGAACAGAAATTAATAGAAAAAGTTCCGAGCTAACCCACCTTAGCAGAAAAGGCCTTTAAAGCAGCTACTAAGAATGTGCTCACAAACTTAAATGAAGGTTGGTCATGAACAAAATAGGGGGAATATCAGTAAAGAAATAGAAAATATTGGGGATCCTGGGTGGCTCAGCGGTTTAGCGCTGCTTTCAGCCCAGGGTGTGATCCTGGAGACCCAGGATCGAGTCCCATGTCGGGCTCCCTGCATGGAGCCTGCTTCTCCCTCTGCCTGTGTCTCTACCTCTCTCTCTCCCTCTCTCTCTGTTTCTCATGAATAAACAAATAAATAAAATATAAAAAAAAAAAGAAATAGAAACTATTAAAAAGTAACCAAATTGATCCCAGAACTTAAAAGTAAACTATCTAATATTCACCAAGTAGGAGATTGGAGGCTATGGAAGCAAGGTTTAGTAAGCTTGAAAACAGGTCAATAGAAATTCTTCCACCTGAAGGATAGAGAGAAAAAGATTTTGTAAAAACTAACAGAGACTTGATGGTCTGTTGGACAAAATTATGTGGTATAGCATATATGTAAGTAGAGGGTTTTTAAAATATAAGTAGAGTTTTTAACAGAGAGGATAAAGAGAATGGGACAGAAGAAATAATAGCTAAAATTATCCAAATTTGATTAAAAAAAAAAACATTCGTTTACAGATCCAAGAATCTCAAAAAAACTCAAACAAGGTCAATTCAAAGCAACCCATACGTAGGTACACTAGAGTCAAGCTACTAAAAAGCAAGAATGAGACAGGGGTGGGATCTTGAAAGCAGGCAGAAAAAAAAAAAAGGATGCATCACATAGAAACAACGTTAAAAATTATAGCTATTTTCTCAACAGGGATAGTCACAGCCAGAAGACAAGGGAGCAAAAATCTTAAAGAACTGGGGGTGGGGGTGAGATAGGGGGAATATTGTTGGTTCATGAGTCTACATCAAGTGAAAATAGCTTTCAGAAATGAGAATGAGACAAACACATTTGCAGATAATGAACTCTGAGAGAATCCTCTCCAGGAACCCGGCTTGACGAGAAATGCCTAAGGCAGTTCTTCAGGATGAAGGGAAATATTGCCACACAGAATTCAGATCTGCAAGAAGAAATCAAGAGCACCAGCCATGGTAAATATTAGGGGTAAATATAAAAAAGCACGTGCTGCACCAGGGATCAGGTGTCCGACGGCCTGGGCTTCTATCTCAGTTCCTCCGATTCCTAGCTACGTGACCTCAGGCACTTCCTTAAAATGAACCTCAGTGTCCCCATCTGTAGAATGGGAATAATTCTAGGGCTGACTTTATAGGGTTGCAGGGGGATTCAATGAGAAAAACCAGGGTCAAGAGCATGATGTAGTGCCTGGTGCTGCCTCAAAGCCTTCACCTGTACGAGCTCTGCTAACCACTCAGCATCCTTGTTTGGCGGCTGTTGTTTCCATTTCAAGGGGAACCAGCAGGGCACAGACCAGGCATCCGTGAAGTGGGAGAGGATGGCCAAACTCAGACAAGCACAGCCTCAGATGCACGCACTTGCTCTAGTGCACACCAGTGGCGCCTAACCGTGGCTCCCCCGTGGACCCCTTCTCAAGAATAATATTTAGAAGTGCAGAAAATGAAGTACATAGAATTACAGTGGTGACCGATGACACTGAATGTCCGATCTTAAAATCTGTTGTAAAGATCAAGATAGTAGAATTCCTGTGCTTCTTCATCAATGCCTTATTTTTTTTTCATCAATGCCTTAAATAAAACATAGTTGCTGCTTTAATAACCAACATGAGATCTAAGTGATGACGAGCATGAAGAATATTTTGAGATACTGCAACACCTTTAATGTAGTGAAGAAACGGCTGTGAAAACCACAGTGATGTGTTGAGTCCATTTATAATGGAAGGAAATGCTCATGTACAGTAGAACTTTGGTGAATCTGAGTCACCCCGGGTGGCTCAGTGGCTAAGCCTCTTCCTTGGGCTCAGGTCATGATCCCGGGATCCTGGGGTCGAGTCCCACATCAGGGCTCCCTGCATGGAGCCTGCTTCTCCCTCTGCCTGTGTCTCTGCTTCTTTCTCTATGTCTATCACAAATAAATAAATAAATAAATAAATATTAAAAAAAAAAAAGATTTTATTTCTTTATTCATGAGAGACACAGAGAGAGAGGCAGAGACACAGGCAGAGGGAGAAGCAATCTCCATGCAGGGAGCCTGATGTGGGACTCGATCCCGGGTCTCCAGGATCATGCTCTGGGCCAAAGGCAGGCACCAAACCACTGAGCCACCCAGGGATCCCCAAGAAATAAAATCTTTTTTTAATTCTTTTTTTTTAAGATTTTATTTATTTATTCATGAGAGACACAGAGAGAGAGAGAGAGAGGCAGAGACACAGGCAGAGGGAGAAGCAGGCTCCATGTGGGAAGCCCAATGTGGGACTCGATCCCGGGTCTCCAGGATCACACCCCGGGCTGAAGGCACATGCTCAACCGCCGAGCCACCCAAGCGTCCCAGAAATAAAATCTTTAAAGAAAAAAAAGAACTTTGATGAAACTAAAAATGTAAATCTGCCTCATCCAAGCTCCTGGACCCCAACAGGTCCATGAACGGCAGGTTAGGGACCTCCGGCGGTCTGGTCTGTGTTGCTTCTCAATAAATGTTAGCCACTCTTCTTTGGGATGTGGATTCCCTTTGTCTGCAGAAACCTCCCGATTCCTCAGAGGGAAACCAGATGCCTATCCATGCATGTGGACGCAATATTTTCCAGACAATTGCAAGGGGGTTCCAAGACCTCCGGAAGCCCCCCTTGGATCCCGGGCTAAGGAGCCCTCCTTCCTAAACAGGTGTCACGGTCCTTATCTGCTCCGGAGGAAAACGATCATGATCTCCCCGAGAACACATAGTACTTGGAAAGAAAGAGAGAATGCAGAGAGCAGAACCAACCACTCAAGAACAGAAAGAAAATATCTTTCCCAGCCATCAGGGCCAGCAGGCAGCTGTGACCCAGCGTAGCCCCTTTACGAGACTGATGACTTAATGGGATCCACTTGGCAACGAGACGCGGGGTGAGGCCAGTGGAGGGCTGGAGACAGAGGGGACGTATCACGTGATGCTGTTTGATGACACTAATTACTCATAATGGCCCGAACCAGGAACCCAACCACAAGCCAACTCATTGTAAAAGCCATATAATAATGTTTAGGATAAGGGATTAATTTTTATAGCCATCGGGGCGCTGAACTTCTGCTGTAATACAGATTTATTACAAATTAAATTCTCTCCTCAAGTGGTTAATGTAAAGACACCGAACATGGCAGAAAGGACTCCCCGACCAGACCCCCCACTCAGGCTGTGCTGGGGACCAAGGGCGGGTGTTTGATGGGCTGCCACCCCCACCTGCAGACCCCTGTCCCCAAATGCCATGCGGCTCCCACGGGGTCTATCACCTCCTGTGCATCCCCCGGCAAGCTTATCCCCTCCTTGCCTCTCACGGACGGGACCAAGGGCACCCTGCAGGCCGCAGCCCACGGGCACTGCTTTCCCAGTTCAGACCCCCGAAGAGAAGCCGGGGGGCGGGCAGGAGGCCAGGCCGGAGCCTGCAGCTCCCCATGCTCTGACTTTCAGCCTTGTGCCCTCAGCCCCAGGAGTTTCACATTTGGGAATAAATTTTGGTTTACTTTTGGCTGATGAAACCCCCTGTCCTTTCAGATGCGACAGATAGGGAACCCCTGGGGTTCTCGGGCCGGTCAGATTTCCCTGTCCTCCCTCTGAGACAACCAAGCCAGAAAAGGGTTTCTTGGCTGGGTCCCAGGCAGGCGAGGTATGGGCGCCCCCCGGCCCCGTCTCGCTGTCCCCGCAGCTCCCTGTTGACCTCGGCGAGCACATCAGTGGCCAGAGCAGCGTTTGGAAGCAGCATCCGAGGCCCCACTCCTGGCCGGGGTCCTGGCGCGGGGCCTGGGAATCTGTATGTTAAAGCACCTCCGCTGCTTTGCCAGTCGGTCGGCTGTTGGAGAGCAGCTGCAGGAAGCCCTTCTCCCTGGAAGGATCTCTAGCAGCCGTCTACACCATGCCCGCCCCAGCGCAAGGACCCACTTCCTCCCCTATGTAAACCAGCTTTCAGCCCGAGGAACAGTAGGCTATGAAGCACGGGGCACCTGGGCGCAGGTGGGGGCTGCTGAAAGGATAGCGGGGTGTCCGGGACACCTGTGCTTCTGGAACCTCCAGGGCACCTCCTCCCGAAGGTGCAGGTTCTCAGGGACCTCTGCTAGGGGGGCTGGCTCTTGTCCAGACACAGACAGGGTGTAGTGAGGTGTCCCCACATGCAGGGGAGGGTACCCACACAGAGGGGGGACACAGGCCTTCAGCCAGGAGCCAAACCCCCTGAGAGATGACGTGCAGAGTATTTGCAAATTTGTTCCACACCCTGGATTCTAGGCATTTCCTTGATGCCCCCACGGAGCTCAGATCACCTCCCGGCTGGCATCTTGGGGCTCTTGCCTTCAGAGGAGAATATGAGGGGCGCCTGAGTTGTTCCATCATGAAACATCAGCCTTTGGCTCAGGCATGATCCCGGGGTTCTGGGATCGAGCCCTGCATCGGGCTCACTGCTCAGCAGGGAGCCTGCTTCTCCCTCTCCTGCTCCCCCTGCTTGTGCTCTCTCTCCTTCTCTCTCTTTCTGTCAAATAAATAGATAAAATCTTTAAATAAAAATAATGGAAAAGGCACCCAGAGTCCAGGAAGCAGAGACATAAGGGGAAGTCAAGTGCTGGGAGGGCTTGACCTCTCACCTCCTGGGTCCCCTAACATCTCAAATGCTAGCCCAGGCACACCTGGCTGGCTCAGCGTGTGGAACATGTGACTCTTGATCTCAGGGTGATGAGTTCAACCCCCACATTGGGCGTAGAGCCTCCTTAAAAATAAATGAATGGGTAGAGGATGGATAGATAGAGTTAGCCCAGATCTTTTCAAGATGCCGGGCAAAGGCCCTGTTCCTCTGGGCCACTCTCTTTCCTCCAACCTACCTGTGTTAGGGCCCCCTACCAGCCAGGCCCTGGGGACACAACACCCAAAGCAAAGTGCTGACCCTCACAAAGGGGGGAAGAGAGACAGCAAGCAAGTAACTGAGATAATTATAAGCGATGTCAGGTGGGATAAAAGCTGTGGAAACGAGGCAGGACATGCGGACGGGGAGTGAAAGCAGCTGCTTCAAGGTGGGTAGAGCCAGAGAAGGCCTCTCTGCTGAGCGGACACAGATGCTGGTGCGAGACATGTGGAACTCAGGGAGGGAACAGCATCCCAGGCAGAGGGAACAGCCTGTGCAAAGGCCCTGAGGCAGCACAGGGCGCATGTGTTCAAGGAACACAAGCGGGCAGTGCGGCTCAGAAAGGAATAAACCGGGACTGGCTACTGCAGGGCCTCAGAGGCCAAGGCAAAGACTTTGCACTTTTTTTTTTTATATAAGACGGGAAGTCATGGGGGCTTTGGAGCAGAGGACCGACCTGATCTTACTTGTAAAAGGCTCACATCCGCGGCAAGGAGGCCGCTAGAGGGAGGGTGGGGGGTGCAGCCAGACGTGGTAGGAGATGTGGGTAACTGCAGCGGGGAGGGCCGGCGGCTTGGGCCAGGGGCAGCCGTAGAGGGCGGAAGACCACCCTAGGCTTACTCGTCCACCCAGCAGGGGCTTCGATGCTGACCAAGAAGCATGGGGAGGAAGTGGACGACCCTTGCCTCCTCTGAGGGGGGGGGGGATTTAAGCCCCCAGACAGAAGGACGGTCGGATCCCCCCCCAGCCATCCCACGTAAGGTCTTTGAGGTCCGTCCATGTTGTACTCACACCAATATTTCATTCCTGTTTAAGGCTGAATAGTATCCCATTGTACGGGCACATCACGTCTTGCTTGTTCTCTCTCTCTCTTTTTAAAGATTTTATTCATTTATTAGACAGAGAGAGAGAGAGAACACAAGCAGGGGGAGCGGCAGGCAGAGGGAGAGGGAGAAGCAGACCCCCTCCCTGAGCAGGGAGCCCAACGCGGGGCTCGATCCCAGGCCCCGGGGATCACGACCTGAGCCCAAGGCACACGCTCACCCGCTGAGCCACCGGGTGCCCTGCTTGTTCTGCTCTTGGTGGACACTGGGGTTGTTTCCCCCGCTTTGGCTGCTCGTGTGCACTCAAGTCCCTGCTCTCTGCTCTCCGGGGCTCATAGCCAGGAGTGGAAGCGCTGGGTCTCGGAGCCCCTATACGTGACCTACTGGGGAACCGCCGGACTGCTGGCCAGGCGGCTGCACCATGTTACACCCCCACCCCCCAGCCCCAGCGGCACACGAGGGCCCCAACTTCCCCACGTGCTCACCAACACTGGTCATTTTCTGTTTTGGGGGGGGATTGTTTTTTTTCCAGTAATACGCCATCCGAGGAGGTGTGATGTGACGTCTCATTGTGGTTCCGATGTGCATTTTCCCGGTGACTAATGGTGTTGGCTGACCTGGTTTTTGTTGCAATTAGTTGTGCTTTGTGAATATTCAAGGACCTCCTCAGAGATGCTCGGAGGCACCTGGCTGGTGTGATGGTCCGGGAGGGACTGGCACCCAGGACTCCGAGGTGGGGCCAGGTGCGCCCATCAGGGGGTGCTGGGCAGGCCCCTCCCAGCACATCCCACCCCCAGGCTGCCTCGGGAGCCGACCCTTCCAAATGCTCGTCTAAGGACACCTCCCACAAGGTCTCTGGAAGCCTTCGGGTGGATTCCAGCTCCACACCCGCCTGGATTTAGACTCCAATTTGTGGGTCCCTGGAAAGGTCTAGTTAAGCAGTAAAACTTTGGAGCTTTTTTTTCTGCCTGATTTTGCTATTAGAGAGAAAAAAAAAAACTTCCCCCATTTCCTTTGACTTTAGCCTTTCCAGTTCCTTTCGTAATCACTGTCTGAGAAAGCCCAGGTGATGAGAATGGTGGGCGCCTCCTCCGTGCTCCCCCTGCCACACACACACACGTGCACACTTGCCTCCGGCGTGCGCTGTGTGACATCAGCCACCAAAGCACGTGAAGGGACTCCTAGCTCCAGCGTGTCCTGTAGATAAGCTTCCTCGTGAAAACAGCCATCCCTGACCTGCTCGGGAAGTAGATTTGGACTGAACATTGTCTTAAAGCGGAACTTCTTAGGGCACCTGAGCGGCTCAGTGCACCTCCCTTCAGCCCAGGGCGTGATCCTGGGGTCCTGGGACTGAGTCCCGCATCGGGCTCCCCGCAGGGAGCCTGCTTCTCCCTCTGCCTGTGTCTCTGCCTCTGTGTGTGTGTGTCTCTCATGAATAAATAAATAAAATCTTAAAAAAAAAAAAAGCAGGGGATCCCTGGGTGGAGCAGCGGTTTGGCACCTGCCTTTGGCCCAGGGCGCGATCCTGGAGACCCGGGATCGAATCCCACGTCGGGCTCCCGGTGCATGGAGCCTGCTTCTTCCTCTGCCTGTGTCTCTGCCTCTCTCTCTCTCTGTGACTATCATAAATAAATAATAAAAAAAAAAATCTTAAAAAGTATTAAAAAAAAAAAAGCAGAATTTCTTTTTTTTTTTTTTAAAGCAGAATTTCTTGACACCTACAGTGGTAGTGCCTCCCTAGATGCATGACCCTAACATTCAAGGCTTCATGTCCCCAAATTTCCACGGTGGAATATTTTGGAAGAGCACCAGATATGGGAGGCCTAAAAGTCACAAGTGCCTGACCTGGGCCATGTTCTGAGCTTCTCTGCCCCTCTCTCTCTCTCTCTCTTTCCATCTGTAAAATGGGCACGACGTGACCTCTTTCATCTACTCCAGAGTCTAGGGTATGAGGACACAAGGTCTCTCACTGGCAGTAAAGGCATAAGATCCTGGTTGCTTTGAAAATTTATTTATTTATTTTAAATTTTTTATTTATGATAGTCACACACACACACACAGAGAGAGAGAGAGAGAGAGAGAGAGAGGCAGAGGGAGAAGCAGGCTCCATGCACTGGGAGCCCGACGTGGGATTCGATCCCGGGTCTCCAGGATCGCGCCCTGGGCCAAAGGCAGGCGCCAAACCGCTACGCCACCCAGGGATCCCTGCTTTGGAAATTTAAAGGAAGGCAAGGTCACTCCTCGTGGTGGGCATCATCACCCAAGGCTCTGTGAGCGGAGGAGGGAGGTTGTGAAGAATGAGTCCACGTGATTCTGCGGGACGTGGCGTCAAGACTCAGCGCCCACAGCCACCCAGGCCCCCGGGAGCAGTCACGCCCTGTACCCTCCCTAGTGGCCATGATGGTGGCGGGGACATACGCCCTGGTCCCCACACCGGGAGGCCCTCTCAGCACGTGGGCCACAGGTACGAACAGCTGTAGGAGGTGGAACGGTCGGGGAGGGCTGGGCACAGGGTCCCTCCTCATCAGTCATTCCTCTCTCTTTTACTGGGATCCTTCACCCCCCCTTCGTCGCTAAAACCGAGAGCGCTGTGGTATTATCATAAAGGTAAATACATAATTACAGTAGGTGGTAGGTTTTAAAAAAAAAAACAACAACATGCAAGCTGATTATTTATTTATCCAACCAACTGGAAACCCATGAGCAAAACCATCCTACTCTGACAGGTGAACATAGTCATAATTGCTCCTTAAACATGTATTTAAGTGTTGATCTGTTGTGTAAATAGATTTCTAAAAGAGCACGTTTTGAGAAAACATCTTTGAGGGGGAATGTGCTGGGCAGGGGGCTCGGAGCGTGAAAACATCTTGGCTCGTTCCAGCACACGCATTCCGGAAGTTTCTCCTCCTATCAGAGCAGATGTTTTTAGGGACTTGGGATATAGCTGCTAGAAATACATTTTTGTGTTTATGTGTTTATCTATTTATTTAGAGAGGGAGGGGGAGAGAGAGAGAGAGGAGGGGAGGGGCAGAGGGAGAGCAACCCCAGCGAGCTTCACGCCTAGCGCTGAGCCCAACACGGGCTCGACCCCAGGACCCCAAGATCATGACCTGAGCCGAAATCAAGACCTAGATGCTCAACCGACTGAGCCACCGAGGCGCCCCTTGGAAATACATTTGGGAATCGAATTTTCCAAGAGATTCTATACCCGTCAGCTCAGGCTGCCGCAGCAAAGCACCACGGGCTGGGTGACTTAAGCAACAGAAATCTATTTTCCCCCAATTCTGGAGGCTGGACTCAGATCCGGGAGTGGGCAGGGCTGGTTCCTTCTGAGGCCTGTGTGCTTGGCGTGCTGACGGCCGCCTTCTCCCTCTGTGTGTGTGGGGTGTGTCCCCAGCTCCGCTTTTTATAAGGACGCCAGTCGCCAGTCGTACTGGATTAGGGTGGCCCTCGTGACCCCACTTAACCTTGATGATCCCTTCAAAGACCCTGTCTCCGCATCCTGAGGTGCTGGCGTCTGAAGGGGGCAGGGTCTCCAGTCCACACCAGCCAACGTCCGCGAGCTGGCACTGCCTGGGGACGAGGGACCTGTGGACCCGTGTCCAGCATCATTCCCAGGGCTCTCCTGTAAGAGCACCTGGGTCCAGCCACTGGCTTTATCTTTAAGGATAAATACACCAGAGGGTGATTTAACATGATGATAAATACATGCCTCAAAGGCAGAGAAAACATTCCAGAAAGTTCCACACTTGAAGGACTGTCCTGATGGGGGAACAGGTGATTTCCAGGGTCAACCTTAGACGCCCCACGAGGTGGCCGGGAGCAGAGGAGGGGAGGGCGGCCTCACTGCAGGGCCTGGCCAGCAGGGGATGACCTCCACCGCCCCTGCCCGCTCCCCCCTACCCCCCACCCAGGGGGCAGCCCCTCCGCGGGCTCGTTAGCCATCCCCAGCTTTCAGGGGTGCTTCTCCTAGCTCTTCCCCAGGGAGGGGGGACACAGGCCCGAGGCCAGAGCCTCTCTGACATGTGTCAGGTCCAATCACCAGCTCTCCTGAGAACACCTTCCTCTCTGGTGCCCTCGCCTCTGGCCGTGCCAGCGGTGCACAGAGACACCCCTAATGATGCCGGGCAGGCAGCCCCAACAGCACACACCCCTCCCCGCTCTCCCAGGTCGGTGGAAGGGCCACCACCAACTGCACGGTCCCTGCAGCCATCACCCCCACTTTAGAACAGAGCGCGGTGAAGGGTGGGGGCCCCCTGAGCGGCCCTCACCTTCCTGGCTGGCCCGTCCCTCCCCGGCAGTGGAGAGAAGAGGACAAACCTGCTTCCCAGGGCCTGGGGGGGGCCGGCCACGCCCCGCCTCCTGTCCTATTGTCATCATGCTTACCTGTTTACCCCACAGCCCTTGGGCGTTTCAAGTCCTGCACCCAGACAGAGAACGGAAGTGCACATTCTCACCCCCCCCAACCCCCCTGCCCATTCAGAAATGCTCTCTGCTATTATATGAGCGGGTGTTCCAGAAGTTTCCTCAGCTGGCTCTGGCCCAGGCAGCTCTGCTTGCGGCCTCCCAAGTGGGCCCAGGTGGACCGTCCTGTCAACAATGGGCACTCTGTCCCCTGACCCCTCTGTCCCCCCTTTGTCTTCCCCACCCCAGGAGGGAGCAGTGAGGGGAGGGGTAGAGGGAGGGAAGGATGGTGCCCGTGGTGTGACAGCTCATGGGGGGCCAGCCCTGAGCATCCCGGACGCTTCCAGACTCTCCCCACCCCGCGGGCCTCCTGGAAGCACACAGAGAGGTGGCGGCACTGAGCACCTTGGCGGGCAGGCCGCAGGGTGGGGGACAGGGAGCTGACACCTAGAACCTTGCGGGAAGGAAGGTGTTAAAAAGCAGGGGGGAGGAGGAGGGGTGTGTGTGCTGCAGGGGAGGAGAGAGAAGGGGTCCTCCCAGGCGTCCTGGGCCCCAGAGAGGAGCAGACAGGTAAACAAAGGCAGGGCCCAGCTTGCCTCCCGCACCCGCCTCCCAGGTGACCACTGTTTTTCTTCTTTCTCCCACCACCCCCCATAACTGAGCCTTGTTCCAAAGTGGAGGCAAGGTCCCGGGGGGGGGGGCGGGTACCAGAGGAAGAGGGGCCTCTGCTGGGAGGACATGACGGGAAAGGCTTGGCTGGAACCCTTGGGTCTCCCCCAAGACCACACACACAGCCCAGGTGCACCGCGCAGCTCTGAGCCAAGCCTGGGGCCGGCGTCCACACTGGGTGCCCAGATGCAGGCCCCTGGACACCCCAGGGGATTTGCCCTCGGCGGCCCAGGCCCCACCACGCCGGGCACCAGGCAAGACCCACACCCCGGGGCACCACGGCTCCTTTCCCGGCTCTTCTGTAGGGTGGCTGGCAAGGAGCCCGCGCTGCGGTGGCACCAGACGGTGGCAGAGAGGGGGAGGGAAGGGGCCTCACAGAGCCCGTTGGGGCATCTCTGCGGGAGCCCTGCGCGGGAGCCCCCCACCCTGGTGGCTGGGCCCGCACCCTGGCCTGTCTTGCCCTGGAGGCCGCAGGCATTCCCAGCTCAGCCCCTGCCCGGGAGGGAGGCTCGGTGTTCCTGGGCAGGGGGGAGGTGCGGGGGGGGGGGCTCCCCAGGGTCAGCCTTCCCGCGCGCCACGTGGGGAAGGTCGGCGAGCCGGACGAGCTGCGGCGGGGGCTCCTTCTTCCCTCTCACAGCCCGGAACGCCGGAGCCCATCACTGCTCTCTTGGTAGGATTTTTTTTTTAAATCCTGCATATTACAAGACCAGAATTAAGCTCTGATGAATGCAGTATTAATTAATTACACGAGGATCCGGTGGAGCCTGAGAGGGGTGAGGAGGGAGGGGCGGCCCGCAGATGGCAGGGGCGGGGCTCCTCTGCCTTGGGAGGTTTACCTGCAGCAGCAGATGTGGCTCGCACAATGCAAGCCCCTGGCACCATCACGCGGAGTGGGGGTGTGGGGGGGGGCTGGGGCCGCGGTGCTCCCCCCCACCCCCGTGCAGGGAGGAGGGGAGGGGGGCCCTGGCTCGGCCACCATCTTCTGTCTCTGCAGGTGCCAATCGGAAACCTTGGAAACGCATCCCGCGTGGTCCTGAGCCCGGCCAGGTGCCGGGGCCTGCTGGGGCTGGAGCACCCCTTGGGTCTCTTCTGTCCCTAACACGGAGCGTGAGCATCGCCGGCGCAGTCCTCGTCGGCGAGAGGCAGGTTGTCCCCCTTAAACAGCCCCCAAGTCTGAGTCCCCGGGGTGGGGGCCACAGAAACCCGGCAAAACAAGATGACTCCCCTGAGGACAAATGTAAGACTGCACTCGAAGATCACGACCGGGGACCCATAGCCTGGGCTTTAAACTGCTCGGATGTGAGCGGCCACTTCCCAGGTGGCTCTGGGATACGGCCACCCCTCCCCCCCCACCGCGTGCCTGCAGCCTGACCTGAGACAAGCATCTCCGCCCTCGGGAGCAGACCCGACGTGTCCTCTCGGGCAGCATCTGGGGCGCCAGGCTGGGGTCTCCAGGCTGAGCCGGGAAGGAAGAGAGAAACGGGACACACGGGTCCCCCGTGACGGGCCCTCCTCTGTAGGCCACTCACATCCTCTTTCTCCCTGATGGGAACGTTGTCAGAATCGGAGGGCCTCGCATCATAGTGAGCGACAAGGCCTTCCATTATGAACTGGGATGGTTGTGTCCCCCTAAAATTCGTCTGCTAAATCCTAGTGCCCAGTGTGGTGGGGTTGGAGGTAGGGATGGGGCCCCCGTCCCCTGGGAGCGAGGTCAGCAAGGACGGCGGCGGGGTGACCTGATGGGGCGGCAGGAAGGGGGTCCCCACAGACTCGTAAGCTCAAGGTGCAGGGGGTGAGCCGTCCAGCCAGGGGTGGCGGGAGCCAGTGGACGCGGCGTTGGGAGCTGAGCATGTGTCCAGGACATGTGGCCCAGACCCTCCGGTGCCTGTCGTGAAGGGCATTTGTTTCACGAGCATTTGCAGCCGCGGAAGCCCTGGTTCCCAGCCCGGAGGCGTCAGCATCTGGCAGCAAACCCGCAATGGAGCAGTCAGCCCTCCCCACCTCAGACTTCTTTCGTGGCCACGGGTGTCCCCCAAAAGGAGCCCGCGGCTGTGGTGACCGAGGTCCCTGAGGTCCCCGAGGTCAACTCACAAGGAAAGGGCCTAGCAAGGCCCCAGCACAAGGTGCATCGCGATGCTACTTGAACCACAGCGCTGGAGAAGTGACCAGAGCAGCCTCGGAGAGGGAGAGGCCGCTTGCCAAGGACAGAAGTGGCACCAAGGCTACCCCAGCAGCAGGGCCTGGAAGACCAAAGAGCAACACCATCAGTTTCCAGAGGAGTGATTTTCTTTTCTTTTCTTTTCTTTTTTAAGATTTTATTTATTGATTTGACAGAGAGAGAGCGAGCACACAAGCAGGGGAAGCGGCAGAGGGAGAGGGAGAAGCAGACTGCCTGCCAAACAGGGAGCCTGACTCGGGGCTCGATCCCAGGACCCCAGGATCATGACCTGAGCCCAAAGCAGAATCTCAACGAACTGAGCACCCCACCCCAGGTGCCCCAGAGCACTGATTTTCAACGAGCACTCCACACCAAAGTGTGAAGGCAGAACCAAGACATTGCCAGGCGAAGCCTCAGGAAACGTACCTCTCTGGGTTTTTGGGAAGCCCCTGGGAGACACCTGATCTGGGAACCAGGAGCCACAACCCCATGGGAAGGAAAGAGAAGTTGCACGTCGCTGGGGAGGAGGGGGTGTGGCAACCTCAGGGAACAGCCAGAGCTCAGGAGGGGCGTGGGGGGATCCATCGGGTGGGGTGGGAGCGACTCATGAGGCATCTGATGTAACCATCGTAAGGAACATTGAGTGTGGTGTCAGGGAATTTAGGAGCAAATTGCAGCCGAGACCTAGTCAACTGTGTAACCAAATAATAATATCTAATTAGACATTATTAACGCATATATATATTAAGTCTAAGACACAAGAAAGGAAATGTAGCCATAATCATAGCATTTATCTCGGTGGTGAAAATTACGTGGTTTTTTCCCTAAGCCCTTGTTGCATGATCCCAATAATCCAAAGACTAAGTAATGTTTTTAGCCCAACGTGCGCCCTATTAGATGGACAGAGAGCAGGCAAGGGGGGTGGGGGTGGGAAAGATGGTGCTTCATCTTCCGCCACGGGATGTTGAGGGTAATGTCAAGAAACGTCACAGAAGTCCGTTATGGAGACGTGGGCCAAAACCAGGTGAAATATGCTTGAAAAAGGGACCTCAGAGGTGAGGTGGGAAGACGTCTTAGTCCATTCAGGCTGCTGTCACCAAGTACCAAAGAAGAGGAGCTTATAAGCAACGGAAATGAATGTCTCGGGGTGCCTGGGGGGGCTCAGTCCGTGAAGCGTGTGCCTTCGGCTCAGGTCATACATGATCCTGGGGTCCTGGGACGGAGTCCCGCGTCGGGCGCCCTGCTCACTGGGGCGTCTGCTTCTCCCTCTCTCTCTGCCCCTCCTCCTGCTCCTGCTCTCTCTCTCTACCAAATAAATAAAATCTTTAAGAAGAAAGGAAGAGGGAAGCCCGGGTGGCTCAGTGGTTTGGCGCCACCTTCGGCCCAGGGCGTGATCCTGGAGACCCGGGATCGAGTCCCACATTGGGCTCTGCCCAGGGAGCCTGCTTCTCCTTCTGCCTCTCTCTGTGTGTCTGTGTCTCTCATGAATAAATAAAAATAAAAAATCTTAAATAAATAGAAAGAAAGAAAGAAAGAAAGAAAGAAAGAAAGAAAGAAAGAAAGCAAATAGAAAGAAGGAAGGAAGGGAGGAAGGAAGGAAAGGAATGTCTCATAGCTGTAGAGGCTGAAGTCCAAGGTCAAGCTGCCAGCAGATTCCGCATCTGGTGAAGGTCCCCACCTGATTCACAGACCATCCTCTTACTGGGTCCTCTGACGGCATCAAGGGCTGCTAGTGAAGGGCCCTGAGCACACTCCTGGGACTTGTCCTCATGACCTGGTCACCACCCAGGCACCATCACCTTACGGGCTCATGTTCCCACCTATGCCTTTTAGGGAGAGGGACACATTCATTTCACTGCAGAGACAAAGGGCATGAACCTCGTGACTTTTTCTACTTTCCCTTTAATATTACCGAATGTGTAAAAAGCTAGGCGCCCATGTTAATGTCATTAAAAAGTCATTTTGAAAGCATATAGATAAAAAAATAAAAATTAAAAAAATTTTTTAAAAAACCATCTCGATTTCAACGTTCTTACGTTTACAACCAAATACGGAATTAATAACCAGGACATACCTTCCAAAGATCTAGAATATATGCCAGGAAGGTAAAAACACAATCTATATAGAAAAATCCGGAAGACTTAGAACACTCATGAGAAAACCAGAGAGACAAAGAAGACAAAAGCATTCCAACCGAATGTGTTTGTTATAACAATAAAAGTAAATGAGTGAAACTCCCTTATTTAAAAACAAACAAACTTACAAGTACATGCTGTTTACCAGAAGCACTTCCACAACAAAAGAGAAATCAAATATTAAGGAGAGATGGAAATTTAAAACAGCAAACACGAGCAGTTAAAGGCAAACAGAGCGCACAGGTGGGAACGTCCTCAGCACAGCGCCAAGAGCGAAAGATACGGAGACTCACAGTTATTTTATGATCAAAGATAGAATCCAAAAAAAAAAAAAAAAAGATAGAATCCATGGGCAGCCCCTGTGGCTCAGCGGTTTAGCGTTGCCTCCGGCCCAGGGTGTGATCCTGGGATCGAATCCCACGTCGGGCTCCCTGCATGGAGCCTGTTTCTCCCTCTGCCTGTGTCTCTGCCTCTGTGTGTGTGTCTCTCATGAATAAATAAATAAAATCTTTAAAAAAAAAACACAAAGATAGAATCCACATGGGAAACGTTATGCCATTCGTCATACCGCAGGTTAACTTGGAGTTGAAACGTATCAACAAAAAAGTAGCCAAATACAAAAAGAATCAGAAGGGCAGTGGTCGGCAATGACCACCTCTCTCGGTTGAGAGTCAAGTGGATGAAAAAAAATGGACCAAGTATTTTAATGACACAATTCATAAGGTTAAATTACTCTCTCCCCATGTCTATAAATAGACCAGGAGGTAGAGTGTGGTAGCCAGCCCCCAAGATGACCCGTGTGTCCACTCCCTTCCCGCGTGGGGCTGAGGATGGTCTGCGTAACCAGCCCAGCACACAGGAGTTAGGGTGCGGCACTTCCAAGATTGGGCTATGAGAGACATCACAGCTCCTGTTCCGGTCGTGTTCTTTCTTTTCGCCGTGGGTCACTCCCTCGGGGGAAGCCAGGTGTAACGTGAAGACAGGCCCGCGTGGCAAGGAACCCACATGGCTTCTGCCAACAGCCAACAGGAATGGAGCCGTCTTGGAAACAAATCCTCGGGCCCGAGTCAAGCCCTCCCGTGGCAGCTGCCTTGGCCAACGTCTCATCACTTCTCGAAAGACCCTGGGCAAGTCCTTCCCCCGTCCACTGCCCCTCAGCTCCTGAGCCACAGAGCCTGGGAGTGAATTACTGCCTGTTGGTTTGAAGCTACTGTTTGAGAATAATTCGTTATGTAGATGACTAATAGATGGGTGGGAAAAAATAGGTTTTTCATAATATGCCCTCTTTCTGAACATCAATGGAGAGGTTACACAATTGATTATACATTGGGTCACAAAGTAGATCTTTTCCAAGTGCTTTCTTTTCTAGCCACGTACAGGTCACATCTGATAAGGAATGTCTATACCCAGATTTAAAAAAAAAGAAAGAAAGAAAGAAAATTATTGCCAGACCCTGCAATGAGGCGTTACGGTCGCCTAAAAGTCAAGATGATAACATCTGGCTCCAATATCGGGTGGCGGTTGTATGGATTTATCCTCTCATTAAGGGTATTTATTTTTTAAGAGGATATGTGGCTTGACTGCACATTACTGCTGACGTAGCTTAAATATTTTGAATGCATAAAATTCTTTAACTCTTTCCATTTCTTGCCACATTCAGGTTTTCCACCCACGGACACAACTGAGAGATGGTTATTTCTACCCCACTCTGGCAGTATCAATGTGCTAGGCGCTGCATTTGCTAGCTGGAGCGAGCCATATATTTTTAAGGGTACGTGTGATCTAGACACCAAACTATTTCCCAACAAACAGCAAGTTCTGCTCTGTTCATGTGGGATAGATAAAGCTAAATCCAGGAACACAGCACATAGCCAAGCTTATAGTAAAATCCAGGAAATACAGTTTCTGTGAACTTTGGACCATTACGTTGTTGGCCTCCAGAATAAGAATAAAACGTTTACAATTGTATTAGTTAACGCCACAATTTTATTTTATTTTATTTTATTTTATTTTATTTTTTTAACGCCACAATTTTAATAGTTAATTTTTGTAATGCTAATTTCTGTTACTAATTCTCCATCTTATTATACTGAAGTCAGATGTAGTCAGTAATGGTTCTTCTTTGGGGATTTTATTAAGGTTTTCTTTGCGGCGCAGCCTAGAATCAGCTTTCATACATGTCCATGGTCACTCAAAGAAAAAATACACTGCCACCAGGGGATGGTTAACGTACCCCCGTCAGCTCCAGCATCTCTGCAGCTTTACGTATCTCTAGTCTGCTTTTCCCGTTATGTGTGGAGAGAGGCAAGCCATGCATAGTCCACTGACCTGCTCACCCTCCTGGCTCGTCCACCTGGGCCTCTAGATCTCATGCCACGTTGTTTGGGGGGCACGTGTTCCACTCTGGCAGCCCCTTTGTTCCACTTAGCACTTCTGCCCCTGAGCTGACCGCTTTCCAGTACCAGTATTATGACCCTGACACTTCTGTTTGTGTTTGGTTGATCTAGCATGTTTTTTCCTTCTTCTCTGTTTAACTTGACTGAATTGCTTTGTTTAATATGTGTTCCTTATAAACACTATATAACTGAGTTTGTTTTCCGACCCAATTCTAGAGTCCTTTCCTTTTAATGGGTGATTTATGCCATTTACATTAATTGATATAAATGAAATAGGCGGTCCTAACTATATTATTAAATATCATTAGCTATCGTTTTCAATATTTTTTTCTCTTTATTACTCTAGGTCTGTTATTTTCATGTGCATATATATCAAATATTTATATAAGTATGTATTTTATGTACATATAAAATATACCTATGCATATTTTGTATAACATATAAAATATTTTTAATACATAATAAATCATAATAGTATTAATAAAATATAAAGTATAGTTGTGCATGTGTGTGTGTGTGCCTGTCTGATTTTCTCCGTGATACAAGAACCACCATCCACCCAGGCACACAGTAACAAATTCATAAGTCACTTAAGCTCCCCGCTCCATTCATTCCATCGATAGCCAGTGCCTGGCTCTTTGACATACCTCTCAAATCTATCATTTCCTCTTCAGTCTCTGCCTTATGCCAGATTCTTAATGCTTCTCACCTGGATCGTCACATATCCTTCTCACTGGCCCGTCACCTGCCCTCATCTCACATCGACATAGTCTTCTCGCAGCTGATAGGGATCCCTGTCTAAAACTGCACCGCCCAATACGGTAGGCGAGTTTATGTAAAATTAAAAATTCAATTCCTCAGACGCCCTGGCCACTTTTCAAATGTTTAATAGCCACATGGGTCTCATGGCTGCTGCACCGGACAGCTCCACCGTGAAACTCTGATGTGGCTGCAGAAAGTTCCTTTGCACAGCTCTGTTTTAGATGCAGATCTAACTCTGTTGTTCCCCTTCAGGAAAAGCCTTTAGTAGCTCTGATGGTTTGCAAAGCACAGCTCGAATTCCTCACCATGGCCCTCCAGGCTCTTCACAACGTGGCCCCTGCCTGTATGCTGGCCTCTCTCTTGCCCATTTCCAGATTTCCTCTCCAGCTCCAGGGAATTATTTGCTTGTCTTTGACCACCGTGCACTGCGTCTCTTTGATGCTCTGATGTTCACCGCTCCCTCAACCAAGTGCTGCCTCTTCCCGGGCAGATTGTCTCTCCGGCATCCCTCTGGCCTTCCCACTCTGGCTCCCACAGCCTCTGGGCCAACTCTGCTCTGAACTATAGTTACGAGACGGGCATCTGTCTTCCCCACCATGCTACAAACCCCTGAGAAGAGGTCCTGCCTTTTATGACTTAGATTCCCCACAGGAAGCATATTACTGGCACACAGAGGTTCTCAAGACAAACATTCCTTAAATGAACAAACAGGTAATCACATGAATGGAGGCCAAGGAGCACAAGTGATGCTCATGTGTTCAGGGAGCAGTAAAGGGACTGATTGATAACAGAGCCTGGGAGGTGGGCAGATTCCACCTTGAGGCAGTTTCAGTCCACACCGATGATCAAACTGGATGGATTCAGGGCTTTGAAGGCACGCACGATTGCAAAGAGCAAGTTCAATTTCCTTTGGGAGCTGCCGAACATTAAATTAACCTTTTTAATCCTTGAAAAGCGGCGCAAATGCAGTCTGCACACTTTGTGTGCTCTGCAGCTGACTGGGGTAGGGGGGAACACCAGCCTTTGGAGCATTAGAGAGAAAGCTATTAAAGCTGCGTATTTTTTAAAAGAGAGAGAGTATAAAGAAGAATTACGAGAAGCCCCCGAAATTACAAGTGTGGGTTACAGTAATTGCTAAATTACAGAGCTCCAGCTTTATTAGACACACACCCCCTCGGCTTCTGCCGATTTCTAGGGCTGTCTTGAGCTGACAAAAGCCAAAAAGCCCTGTGGGAAGTCTGGCAGGGAGCTGAATGGGGCTAATGGGCGCCCCCCTTGTGGGTGAGGCTGGGACGCAGAAGTCTGGGTCAAGACCAGGGCAGTTTCTGTTTTCTAGTTATAAATTCATATGTGGGGGGTGGGGTAGACAATGTACCATGTGCTGGGGTTTGGAGGTAGAACTGGGGTGTTCACGTTTTCCTACTACGTGGAAGCAGCCATGGCCTGTGGCCAGTTGATTTAGAAATCCTGAGATGTGTCCCGGGGTCCTTGAGGGCCCTGGATTCAGCAGAGAAGGCCCTTCATCAGGCTGACGGTCATCATTTTCTCTATCCACAGCCTTAACATCTAAGCTCAGTGTCCTGTTCTATAGCACTCCCCCTCCATACACCTGCCTGCCGCCACGCCAGCCACAGATGGGCACATGCCACCTACCTTTTACGTAGAGACACACATTAACTTTATCATGCTGTCATCTTCTCTCCCAAACACTAAAGAGAAAGACCTCAGCTTACCTTCAAAACACCGGAAGCGAGTGGCAAAATGAATCTAATGAATGCTACATCCAAGCCCAGACCCGGCTCAACTGGACACTAGATGGCTTAGCCCCTCACACTCATGGCCTGAAAGAAGAAGGGTCGTGTTCTTTTTTCCAAGAGGAATGTATTTAATTTTTCCAGGAGAAATGTATTTATGTTGCACACTCCTGGCTTTTTTACATATAGCATTTGGGTAAATAAGAAATTACATGCAAATAAACAGGAAAATGTGACCCAGAATCAGGAGAAAAACTGTCAGTAGAAGTAGACCCAGAGATGGTGAGATGTTAGAATGACTGGACAAGGACTTTATGATAAAGATGTTAAAAGATCTAGTAGGGAAGGAGGCAGCAGGTGAATAGGGCAGCAGAAAGGGCACCAGATGGGACTGCAAACAGCTCACCATCTCCTCTACTGTCAGCTCTGCCCTCCACCTTCTGGCTGGTTTTCATTCCTTTTTTTTTTTTTTTTTAGATTTTATTTTTAAGTGATCTCTATGTCCACTACTTTGGGGCTTGAGTCATAATCCTGAGATCAAGAGTCACATGACTAAGCCAGCCAGCCAGGCATCCTTGGTTTTCATTCCTTTTGATTCCAGGGCAGAGAAGCAAGTTGAGGCCATCCCATCAGCTTCAGGATGTTGGTGATAATGGTGGTGATGGTGATGATGGTGGATGGTGATGATAGTGGCTATGGTGATGGTGCTGGTCATGGTGTTGATGGTGGTGATGATGGTGGTGATGGTGGTGATGGTGGTGATGATGGTGATGATGTTGATGGTGATGATGTTGACGGTGATGGTACTGGTGATGGTGGTGATGGTGATGATGGTAGTTGTCATCATCTGCTTGGGCAGATATAGCAAAATAGCATAGACTGGGTGGTTTAAAAACAGAAATTCATTCCTTACACTTCTGTACCTCGGGGAGTTAAGATCAAGGTGCTGACATTTGTTCCTGGTGAGAGTCAGCTCCATGGCTTGTAGACAGCTGCCTTCTCACTATGATCAAATGTGCTTAAATGGCCTCTGCTCAGTGTGTGCACATGGAGAGAGCAAGCAATCTTGTCTCTTCTTATAAGACATGAATCACGTCCTGAAGGCACCACCCTCAAGACTTCATCTAAACCTAATGTTTAATCACCTGCCAAAGGCCCCCCTTCCAACTTCCATTACATTGGGGGGTAGGCTCTGACATGAATTTGGGGGGACACAGACATGCAGTCTGCAGCAGGAGTGATGCTGCTGCTGCTGGTGCTGGCGATGCTGATGGCTAACACCTGTGCCGCCGTCTTTACTGACCAGACACTATTCTATGTACTTCACACGAACCATCTCACACGAACAGTTACTAGGTATTGTTTCCCCATCACTTTGCATATGGGGAAACTGAGGCATGGACCCAGGTTAAGTCACCCAGCTGGTAAGTAGAAGAACCAATATTCAAAGCCAGCTGCAGAGAACACTGCCCTTGGATGATCTTTGCAAATGTACACAGCTCAAGGACCTGCAAAAAGTTAGGGGGCAGATGTATGCATTATCTAGAGAAATGAGCCTTTAAGAAAATAAAAAGTGGGACGCCTGGGCGGCTCGGAAGTTTAGCACCTGCCTTCGGCCCAGGGCATGATCCTGGAGACCCGGGATCGAGTCGCACACATCGGGGTCCCTGCGTGGAGCCTGCTTCTCCCTCTGCCTGCGTCTCTGCCTCTCTCCGTGTGTCTCTCATGAGTAAATAAATAAAATCTTCTAAAAAAAAAAAAAAGAAAGAAAGAAAAGAAAATGTAGATAAGCAGCTCATAGGACTGCAACCTAGAATTCTCTACCCTCCTCACATTTGCTTGAGGGCTGAGTCTCCAGGGGGCACAACTGTAGGAGTTCTGCAGATGGGCTTTTGCTTCATCAGTGCATATCGCTAGTCTTCGTTTTACTGGGCTTCGCAGGGCTGAATTTGTAACACAGGTTTTATACTCACTGCTGGCCTGTCACCAGAGGGCTCACCTCCCAGCCAGTCGTCTGTACAGTTGCGATGTCAGTCTCTGGGCCCTAATCCCAAAGAGCAGATGACCCCAACACTCACCATCGGGAGTAAACCCCCAAGCCAGTGGCTCTCTTGATCCCTCGGGTTTCCCTGTATTCCATGCTATGGGGGCATGCATGTTTGCTGGAGTGCTCACAGGTGTGCACACAGACACACGCGCCCTACTCTGAGACCACAGGCGGACCAGCGCAATGAGATTTAACAACGTGGCTGTGTTCCAGCCCCTCTCCTCCCAGGGAGGGAGGCAGCAGAGGAAGGGTGCCCAGAGCAGCACCCAGAGCACGCGGCACCTGAAGGAGGAACCCTGGGAGCCAGGCCTCTGCCGCCACCCCGCTGCAAGACCTGCCTCCTCATCTGGGAGGTGGAACCAGCAGCCCCCAATGTGGTTCCTGCAAAGACACCACTTGAGTGGGAATCTCCGTAAAGCTTGAAGCGCTGGACAAAAACCCAGGGCTCTCTGTTAGAGGAAAAGACTTTTGTCTCCCCCATGTACCCCCAGCTGCTCTGGAGAGCAGGAGATCCAGATGAGACCCTGAGGAGGAGGGGGGCAGAGAAAGGCAAAGGATGGAGAGCTGGCTGGGGAAGGGATCCTCTGCAGGAACTTCCACTGAGCAGCAGGCAGGCTGCAGACCTGCCCCAGAGCCAAAGCCAGAGCCGGGATCCGGGTCCCTCCCACAGCAGTGGGGTCCGGTCGGGCCTGTGCCCGGGCCACCCAACAGTGGAACTCCAAAGATGGTATTGAGCCCTGTAATGAGTGGCCCCCTTGGGTTACTCTGGTTGCAAGTCCTGAGACTCAGCAACCCCCACCCCAGGTCAAGTCTACACCCTCGAAGCTCACGACCCACCAGGAGGCACTGCTGGTCCTACCTCCCCCTGCCCCCAGCAGCGGTCACAGCCCCTCCTGCTTGCTGCTCACCCTGGCTGGGCTGGAGAGGCTGCCCCTGGAGTTCCTGAGCGCCCTGCCTGGACAGGTCCTTGGAGCCTCCCCCGCGCCATCCCTCCATGCGGCTGTTTCCTTCGGGGGACTTAGATTTCTTCATGGGACAGGCTCCGAGGAAGTCATTAATCAGGGAGGTGGAGGGGCCGTGGCGGTTCTCCACGTGCCAGGTGATCAGCTGATGCTGGCGTCCCTGGCACCTGAGGGGGCAGAGAGGGAAAAGGAGGAGGGGGGAGAGGAGGGGAGATGGGGGTAGGGGTAGGGAGGAGGGGATGGGGGGGAGGAGAAGAAAAGGAGAGGAGGGGAGGAGAGGGAGGAAGAGGAGGGAATAGAAGGATAGAAGGAGGGGGAGGGCAGGGAGGAGGGAGAGGGATGGGAGATGGGGGTGGGGGGAAAGAGGAGGGGATAAGGGGAGAGGAGGGGAAGAAAAGAAAAAGGAGGGGAAGGAAGGAGGAGGCGCAGGGGGGAGGGGACAGGCAGGAGGGGGAGGGGTGAGAGGGAGGAGGGTTGAGGGGGAAGAGGGAGGGGAGAGGGAGGACAGAGGGGACAGGGAGAAGGAGGAGGGGGAGAAGGGAGGGGAGGGGGAGGAGGAGGAAGGAGGGGAGAGGGAGTGAGAGGAGGGGGAGGGGAGGGGGCAGGGGAGGAGAGGGAGGAGGGGGAGGAGGGTGTTGAGGGAAGGTGCAGCAGCTCCCTGGCAGTGACTCTCTCTGAGGAATTAGTCTATGAATCAGGCGACACTCAAGGTCCTTGTGGTTACCCGCACTCCCTCTTGTCCTCATTACCGGGGCACTCGTTGGGCCCCACTCCTCCCCGGGCCCCACTGCTCTATGGGGACCGTGGTCTGCCCGCAGGTCAGTGGCTGAGCGGCGGCCCCAGGACCCTGCCCGGCACGTGGAAGGCCGGTGGGGTGCTCCCGTGGAGGACTTGGGGCGTCGGGTGTCCCCGGAGCCGCCCTGCTGTCCTCTGGGAGCTCCGGGCAGGGGCGCGGCAGGAGGGCTGGGGCTCACACAGGCAGGAGGAAGGAGGGTGGCCAGGCCAGCTTTGCAGGGGTGCAGGGAAGGGCTTGGCTTGGCTGGAATCAGCCCCCTGCCCCCGCCCCCCACCGCTTCCAGCCTCCCAGCCTCGGGGTCCCTTCCAGCTCTGCGCCCCCCGACTCAGGCCTTTGCACAAAGGGAGCCCGTCTGACGCCGACCCCATCACGGGTGGGTCCCCCATCACACCACCTTCCCGGCCTGGAACTTCAATATGTGCTCTCCGAGGGGGCACCTGCTGGGGTCCTCCTGGGACCCCACTCGAGAGCCGCCCGCTGCCCACTGGAGTCTGCGTGGGGAAGGGGCTCAGAAGTGGGCGTTTCAGGAACAGAGTCGACCAGGGTTCTGTGCCGCGGCCCCGAGCTCCGCAGTCCGCAGGGGATGGTGGCTCGCAGGACTTCCCCAGGACGCTCTGCCCACCTGCCTGCAGCGAGGACAGCGGCCCGGTGGAGCGGGGCAGAGGGGGGAGGCCGAGGGAACAGCAGTCCTGGGGCCCCTCCTGCGTCTGGGTCTACACAGACCCTTCCAGCCGGGGCTTCGAACGGTTTCCAGCAGCTCCCGGCAACCAGGCGCCTTTCTCATCTGAGGACAGGGATGGCCTGTGCACCTCCAGCCCCCGGGGCGCGGCCCACTTGTAAAAACGTAGCTATTCTCACTTATTTTTTTTTTCTATTCTCACTTATTAAGATAGATGTACAGGATGCTCTAATGTACCGCTATTAAAATCCTGTTTTCAAAACAAACAAACAAAAAAAACACAAAACAAAACATACGGAAGTGGGGAAATCCTCACGGGTAAGTGAAAGCACAGGTTACAAAAGGAACCTGCTCCCTCTGAACTCAGTTTTAGAAAAACAAATAACAAAGTTTGCAGAAGCATTTAAAAGCACCTCTCCAAAAATAAATAAATAAACAAACAAATAAATAAATAAATAATAAAATATAAAATAAAATAAAATAAAATAAAATAAAATAAAATAAATAAAATAAAAGCACCTCTCCCCTCCGGTGCGTGGGCCGGTGGCTCCCGTGTTCACTGCTACAGTGGTTGTTTCTCGGCTTTTCTCTATTTTTCAAACTTTCTACGCAAAGCAGGTATTGCTAATATTATCGGAGGAAAACCAGAACATCTGACTTTCTGTAAAGGCCAGAGCCCTGGGGGTGGGGGCAGGGCTGGGTGTGCAGCCAGCCGGGGTCAGGGGTCAGCAGCGGGACCACAGCCCCCGGGGGACAGGCTCTCAGGCTCAGCTCCTCACCGTGACATTTTTCTCCATCAGTGACAGACCCATGTGCTGGCGTCAGGCCCGCGTCCCTGACACAGCTGGTTCTGGTTGCCCGGGCCCCTCCTGATTGTGCCTTGGGCGGCGCACACATCTGGAAAGCGTTCTAGGCGCCAAGGCAGGAAATGCATCTGGTCTGCGCAGTGAGTCCCAATTTCCACCATCCGGGACACCCGAGCTGGGCCCAACCTACTTGGAAGCCTGTCACCCCTCTCCTCCCTCAGGGGGAGCAATGGGGGAGCAGGGAGCTGGGGGCGGGGAGGGGAAGGGGAAGGCCGGGGACAGAAGGCTCCTGCCTGGCCGAGGCGGCCTCACCTGAGCTCGGAGTCAGCAGAGACACCTGCTTGGGCTCAGTGGGGGCGGGGGACCCCGCAGGGTGGAACCTGGCACAGGATGCCTCCAACTGTCAGCACTGTGGGAAGCTACAGCAGTTCCCTGGCAGTGAGCACATGGGGGTCCGGCCCAGGAGTCTGCATGGCTCTTACCCTCCCTCCTGCCCCCCTACATCCTCTCCCCAGCACCCCTAACACCCAATCAAGCAGGATACAAGCACGCCCAGGAAGCATTATGGTAATTATGCCAGCCCTCCCCTCCCCTCCCCTCCCCTCTCCTCCCCCCAGCCAGAGTTGGGGCTGGGGAAAAGGACGGTGGGCTTTGTATTTCCTTGTGGTGTTTTTTGTGTTTTGTTTTGTTTTTCTGGCATTTCCACATTCCACATTGTCTACTGTGTTCACGTTACTTTCGTAGCCAGAAAGTAATGCTTAAAGACGAGAGGAGGCAAGGCCATGAATACAGATCCAAAAGGAGACCCCTTAGCTGATTTCCATCTGGCTTCTTCCCCAGGTGGAGGCCACCTGCCATGGATCCTCGCCGGATGCCAACGCGCACACACAAGCAGGGTCTGGAGACCCCGTCACCCTAATAAAAAAAAACCCCTGTTGATTGAATCGCTTTTCTGGCTTGTTCAAACCCCGCAGCCCAGAGCAGGGAAGGCGTGAGCACTGGACACCTGGTCACCACAGCCCCCTAGGGACATCCCACCCCCACACAGGTGCTCAGAGTCCTAATGACGCTCTGGCTGGTCCTTGGGGCCTCCCGAGCACCCCCAGGATGTCTGGCAAGCTCAGCCCAGATCATGCAGCTTCTTAAGGAGCCCCGTGGGCCAAAGGAGACCAAGACCAGGACCCTGGGCGGTGGGAGAAGGGTCGGGGTGGTATGGGGTCTACAGAGGGTGAGCAACTTGTCCAGCTCACCCAGGACCTTCCTGGTTTTAGCACTAAAAGTGGCACATCCCTGGAACCCCCGCATGTGCAGGCAAACTGGACAGTTGGTCACCTGGATCAACAATAGGGGAGAGTCCCCGTCACTGCAGGGAGTCTCAGGCTGCCCTGGGATGGGAAAGGCAGGTGGGCTGGGCGGAGAGCCGGCCTCCTGGTCCCCGTGGGGCTGGCGAGTGAGGGACCAGCAGCACAGGGCCAGGCAGGCGGCGAGGCACGGGAAGTGAGCCCCGGGGAGGAAGGGGCCAGATTCCTGAGCTGAGGTCAAGGCCTGGAGAGGGTCCGGTCCAGAGAGAGCAGCTGCCGGACAGGGATGTCCAGCAGGGGTGAAAATGGGGACCATTTTAGTCTGGAGGAGGGACAGGGCTTCGGGGTCAAGGAACTGCCCCCCCCCCGTGGACCCTGTCCTCCTGTGCTCCCGGCAGATGTCAGCTGTGGGTGACACACCCCAGAAGCCTGGAAGCAGAGGCTCTACGTGGCCACTGTCCATCTCCATTGATTCATTCGGGCAAGAAACCCATTTACCTCCTGCAAAAGGAGCCAACCTGCCCCACAGAGAGGGCAGGGGACACCTGGGCTGGAACAGCACCCACCTTCCCCCGAATTCATGTCCTTGCAGAACCTCAGAACGTGGCCTTATTTGCAAACAGCATCTTTGCAGATGGAAGGTAAGGACGGGATGAAGCCACCCTGGATTAAGGTGGGCCCCAAACCCAATGGGAGTGCCAGGCAAGAAATCGGTTTCTTGTCTACAAGGACAAAAGCACAGAGCAGGAGGCCAGAGCCAGGCACAGCCTGCAGACACCCCAATCTTGGGCTCTCGGCCTCCAGTACAGTCACAGAATGGGGCACCTGGTTGGCTCAGGGCGTGATCCCGGGGTCCTGGGGTCAAGTCCCGCACCGGGCTCCCCGCAGGGAACCTGCTTCTCCCTCTGCCTCTCTTAAATAAATAAAATCTTTAAAAAGAAAAAAAAAAAAAAAAAGCACTGGGAGAGTGAATTTTTGTCGTTTTAGGCAGCCCCAGAGATCCCCTGGACACGCAGAGGCGACCTGGGGGTCGCGGTGGTTTCAAGCCAAAGGGCTTGGGTCCAGAACGCCCGGGCTCGCGCCCCCTGCCCACGGCACCTTCCGGAACCGGTCTCCTCCCCGTTCTCTAGGCACAAACTCGCCGGTGTGGAAATACTGTCAAATACTGACCAGTTCATAGGGTCCAATCTGATAGGGCGGATTTTAAGAAGAAAAACTTTATTTCCAACAATATAGGAACAGAAGCAGCTGGCAGCGCCTCCCCGTGGGAAACCCTCCCAAGCCTCCTTCAGTGAATAAATTAGGAAAGCTCTGCCCTTGGCTTTCCAGAGAAACGAGTGCTTCTGGATTCCCCGAAACCGGCGTCCCCGCCACCATTAAACAGCCCCCCACACCCTGCAAGCACCCCAGTGCCGGCTTCCTCTGGAAGGAAGGCCGGGCCTCCGGGGCCAGGAAGAGGAACACATCCCCCCTTCCAGGTTTGCTTTCGGACATTTATTTCAGGAAATACATTTTCAACTTTGTTATTTATACAAAAAGACGAATTTCTCAGGAGGCACATAGCAAAAGGCCACTGCGGAACAGATCCCAGTGAAAGTCACAATTTTTTCAAGGTCTGGCTACAGAGAAGGAAAGCGAGTCCACCCGGCCGGGGAGGCCGCCCCTCGCCCTGCGCCCCGCGCCCCGCCGCTGGAGGTGGAGGTGTCCTTCGCAATCTTGGTTTTGGCAAAAACACGGCAAGTCGGCAAGTCAACGGTTTCACTGAGGGGTCCTTCCTGTCTTGGGTGGGGAGTGAACACGTGATGCACGCACATCGTAGGCGAGCGTACACACACACCTCTGCACAGGCCTCTCTGCACCCCCTTCCTCCACTGTTCTCACGGGCTGCAGTGAGCCGGCGCGGGGGGGGGGGGGGGCGCGGCAGACAGACGTGCACCTCACCTGGGTCTCATCTCACCTGCCCTCTGCTGTGCGAGGGTCCCTGCTGTCTCTCGGGGGAGACAGAGGGTGAAGGAGCAGGACCAGGAGCGACCAGCACAGCCCTGCTTGGAAAATCCCGTCTGCAGCCTGACGATGGGCCATGTGCACCTGACTCCTGACCTCTCCTTCTCTGGGGGGTGGGGGTGTCTTTACGATGGGTTCTGGGGCGCAGGAGCCGAGGCACATTTAGGGCCATGAAAAGCTCCTGGGGTTATGGTGTCAGCAAGGCCTGGCCCGGGAGGGCTGCATGTGTACCTGGGGTGGCCGCCTGGGCATAATTTAACCAGAGCATCTTGGGCCAAAGAGGTGTCTAAACAGACAGACGGACACACACACTCTCTCCCAGTTCCCAGTTCCGTGGGGCAGTGCAGGGCAGACACCGGGGCCACTAGGGCCGCTCTGACAGGCCCAGGCTCGGCCCACAGCCCCCTCCTTCTGGCACAGTCACCTCCTCCTCATCTCCTCCACCAGATTCACTTGCTTGGACCTTCCCCAGAATCATGGGGGTGGGCTGGAGTGGGGTGCATCCGTTTCCTTCCCTTGAAGGCTCAATCAAATCCTGGGGGGAGGGGGGACGACGGAGAGATGGAGGCACACCTCTCTCTGCCTGACTTGTCCCCAGTTCCGGCAGAGGGGACGGCGGGGGATAGGACGCTGGCTCGTGGACGGCTGAGATAAAGGCACTTTCTGCTCCAGGACGGGCTCATGGGGGCTCGTGGGGGGGTGGGGGGCGGGCAGCAGGCAGCCAGTGGGCCTCGCTGGGTCTAAGCAATCGGCAACTTGCATCTCATGGAATCAACTCTTCTCCCGGTGGGTGGGGCAAGGGCAGGGGCTCTCTGAGTTCCGGGTCTGAGTTAGGCCCTTAGGGCCTGGGGCCGCGCAGGGAGGGGGTGGGAGGGGGTGGGAGGGGGCTCCGGGTCTCCCCCCCACACCACCCTGCCCCGATCGGAGGCTGTGGCGACCGGGAGCTGCGCCTGGGGATGGGGACTGACGTGGAATGGGGGGCCCCTCCTGCCCCCCCAGACCTCGGGGACAGCCAGAGGGGCGCGGCCTCTCCGAAGCCCAGGCCGGTCCAGGCCCCGGAGTCAGCGGCTAATAACGCGCGTACTCAGGAGGGCACACGGCGTGTCGTTACTCGGCAGCGTGTCAGGGGGCGGAGGACGATGATGAACGGAGGAAATGATATAAAATAAGACGGGGCACGTGGGCAGGCCTGGGGGTGGTGCTGGAGAGGACTGGGGGGCAGGGTCCCGGGGGCAGGGTCCCGGGGGCAGGGCGGGTGGGTTACATCTCCTGGGCTTCGGGCCCCTTCTCGTCGACGCCGTTGGACACGGCGCTGCTGCCCTCGTGCAGGCGCTTCACCCGGTAGGCCTCGAAGTGGATGGTGCTGGTAATGTCCTTAATGTTTTGCATGTGTGTCCTGGAGAGGGGGACACGACACAGGGAGGTCACAAGATGGGGCCGACCCCAGTCCCCACCCCCTGGCTTTCAGGGAGCCCCCCCAGGAGGGGCCAGCAGGTGGGCCGGGGCCCAGGCCTGGCGGGGTTGTGGGTGCTGTCTCCGAGGCACAAGAACACAAACGTTCCCACTGCTCGTGCCCCCGTCCCCCTTGTGTCCAGTCTAAGGGCAGGGGCTGGGTGTGAACTCAGAGGGGACAACACTGGAATGTCCTTGCTGCCACCTAGAAGCCCCAGGCCATTGGCCAGGTCGGGCGGGGGGGGGACCAGTGGTCCTGGGGCCAGGGCCTGAGCTGGTGGACCCCACTGGTCCTATGCTCGGGTTTTCCCTCCCCTGCAGCCCAGGCCCTCAGGACAGACTGGAAAGTGGAGGGGGGGGCGGTGTCTTCTGCTGCCAGGCTTTCCAACATGGTGGGGTCACCCCCCGAAGCCACAGCCCATCCCCCCAACTTAGAGGCCCCAAGAGATAGCCTTGTCCCTCCCCTTGACTTCATTCCTACATTCCTAGAATGCATCCACCTGCTGAGAAGTGGGGAGCCCCTGGTGCCACAGCGGGAGCCCCCCACCCCCACCCCCACTCCTGCTCTATAGGCTTAGGGGTGGCCGCCCAGGGGACACCAAGGAGCCTCAGCTAGGTCAAAGCAGTGCGGTCAGAGGACACTGGGATGGGAGTGGGGGACGCCGCCCCCATGCCTGGCACCAAAGGCCCCTGGGCCCTGAATCTAATGGACCCAGGCTGCAGAGATGAGAACCTGGCCCCCTTCCCACCCAGGTGACATCATCTAGAGGAAGAATTTCTACTTCCTGCTTCATTTCCATGGCAGTGTTTTAGGCCAACGGACTTCGGAGGTCATCCTGGGGGAGGTCGGGCCAGCTGCTGTCCAGGCCTGCTCCCCCACTGCCCACACTCCTCATTCAGGGGCCTCTCGGGGCCTTCAGGGGGCTAAGCCCACAGCCCACAGCCCTGACTCACCTGATAAGGAGGTCCCGAAGGTAGGCAAACTCACAGTGGGTGGTGTTCTCAACTGAGGAGAAGAGACAGAGGAGCTTTAATGTCACCCGAAGGCCCTCCCCAGCCCTGCCGCTCCCCTCCCTGAGGGGTTCTGGTGCCAAGAGGAGCCTGGGCAGGTGGGCACGGGAGTCACCACCCCACAGGGGAGCACTGGGCCCCTCACGGGCACCTGGCTCTGCAGATACGACCGTGGCAGGCCCCATGGGGCTCCTGTTCCCCGGAGGGTTCTGGTTGAGTGGTGACAGGACACAGGAACCCTCCACCCAGCAGTGGGCTACGGGCAGGAGGGCCGGGGTTGGGGGCTCCTGGGGGGGCTCAGTGGGTGAAGCATCTGCCTTCAGCTCAGGTCATGATCCCGGGGTCCTGGGATCGAGCCCCACATCGGGCTCCCTGCTCAGTGGGGAGCCTGCTTCTCCCTCTGCCTGTGTCTCTGCCGCTCCCCCGCTTGTGCTCTCTCTCTCTCTCTCTCTCTCTCTCTCTCTCCCCAGTAAATACATAACACCTTGGCCGGAGCAGTGGGGCCACAGCTCCTCACTGGGAACCAGGGAGGCTCCTGGGAAGAGCAGGACGTCCCAGGGGATCCCTGAAGCCGGGACAGGGTCAGGAGTCGAAGGTGGCGTCCTAAAGACCCTGTGCCCCAGCGGGCGCTCTCCCACACGCGTTAGCATTCACATCGCGCTCTGGCTGCAGGGGACAGCTCTGGGGACGTGGGAAGACGGGGCAGGGAGGGGGCCCCCAGGTCCCCCATGAGGACCCGAGCGGCACCCCCGTGGTGGCTGGGGGCGCAGCTGGTGGCCCATCTCATTGCTGGCCTCATCACTAAGCCGCATCACCGGGGTATGTGATTGTCGCGCACCGGCAGGCCGCTAACCGTCTACACCGCAGGAGGCGGGCACAGAGCACGCACGGAGAGGCGTCAGGTGCGGGGCGCCTGCATGTTTAATCCAATCTCCTCACACCCCACAAGCCAGCACCACGGCCCCTCCTCTGCGGTCTCAGGAACTGGGGCTCAGAGGGCAGGGAACGAGTCTGTCTCCCCGCCGCCCGGTAAGCTGCCAGGCAGGGCTGTGGAGAAAAAGCCCCAGTGCCTCTGCCTTGCCGAGCCCTTGAGCTCTAGATCTTATTCCAGTTGCTGCTTGCCTGGCTTCCGCCCTCCATGCGCCTCTGACACCCCCACCCGCACGGGGCTGTGCCTGCACTAGAACCTTCCGCCGACCGGCTCCCATATGGCGTTGCTACAAGCAGGGAGAGCGGGCGGGAAGAGCAGAGCCCCAAGCTGGGAGTGTGAGCATGAGTGTGGCTGCTTCCCCTGGCCTCGGCTTGAGTCCTCCTGGCCTCTCTGACCCCCGGTTTCCTCCTCTGTAAAGTGGGGGCTCAAAGGTCACCCACATCTCAGGGACTCGAGAGCATTGGATGAGCCGACTGTGTGCGGTATCACACCCCACCCAGCTCCCGAAGACACCCGGCCGTTTCCGAGGATGAGCGGAATATCTCAGGACGGTGCACCCCAAGTGGCAGGGAAGATCAAGGAAACAGGACCAGGGATGGGGAGGGACGGGGTGGGGTGGGGTGGGGTGGGCAAGAATGAGGCAAAAGCGCCTGCTGCCAGGGGCGAGCACAGAGCATCCCTCAGGTCCGCTATCAGCACACACGGTCCCGGAGATAAAGAGCCAGCCCTGTTCTGGGGAGGCTGAGCTACGCTGACGTAGCTCCTCCAGGGCCCTCGAGGGTCCTCATACAGGCTGCGGGAGCGGGAGACCCGCCACCTCGCCACTGTCCTTATAGGTGCCACCACACGGGTCACAGGATCTAGGGCCCGACACAGCAGGCCGGAGTAGGCCGCCAGGGGGCAGCAGACGCGTGTCCATCCCTGGGCTGCCCCCAAGCCTCTGTGGCCTCTGGCCTTTTTTTTTTTTTTTTTTAAGATTTTATTTATTTATTGGAGAGAGAGATCAAGCAGGAGAGCGAGCGAGCACGAGCACAGGGAGCGGCAGAGGGAGAAGCAGGCTCCCCTCTAGCAGGAAGCCCAATGAGGGGCTCGATCCCAGGACCCTGGAATCATGACCTGAGCTGAAGGCAGAGGCTTCAGGACTGGGCCTCCCAGGCGCCCCCCATGGGCCCTTCCTATCCCACACTTCGCCCTCCAGAGCGTGTGTCCGTGAACCAGCTCCTAAACAGCAAGGTTTCAAGACGAGGCGGAGCCAACACAGGACAAGCCCAGGAAAGGCTGGTTGTGGGCGAGCAGCTCCCCCAGAGACCCCCCCAGGGGTCACAACCCTTGGAGGAGGGGAGATCTGCAGCAGGCGGAGCCAGCAAACACCCAGGCAGAGGTGGGTTCGTAAAACACCATCCTGCACCCGATCGGCACCCGTGGGCACCCGAGGCAGGTCCGCGGGCCTCTCCAGGCCTCGCCCAGGCTTCAGCAGAGCAGGGCTGGGCCCTGGGGCTCCGCAGCGCGGCCTCCTGCAGGAGGGGCAGGCAGGCAGCAGGATAATGCCTGTGAAGCGGGCACGGACGGAGCCCCCTGACCGGCGGTTTTCACGGCCCTCACTTTCGCGTGTTTGCCCTAAAAGCTCCAGAAGTCCTTGGGACGTTCTGCATTTTACTAAAATCTTGGCCCATGGTACCCATTTTAAGGATGGTGAGCATGGAGGCCCTTGGGGTTAAGGGACTTGCCCAGTTCCACAGGGGGGCGAGGGTGGCGGCGGGGGGAGGGCCTTCTGGACCTTCTCTATACTGGGCCCTCGGCCGGGGATCGGCCCTGGGATCGGCCCCAGGATCGAAGAACAAAGCAGCCCATTTCAATCCATCCTTCCTCCCTCCTCTGTCCCAAAGAGGGAGGACGAAACAGAGCGGGTGGTGAAGAAACACCCGGGGTGGGGCCCACCTAGGGCGCCAGCACCTGACGGGGGTGAACTGTGCCGCCCACACCACGCCCAACGCCCAGCTCCTCGCTACTCGTGACGCAGAACTTATTTGGAAAGTGTTTTTGAAGATGTGATTGAGGTAAAGACCGTAACAGGGGGTCATCCTGGATCTCAGGGGGACGCTAAGCCAACGACAAATGTCCTTCTGAGAAGACAGACGCAGTCAGAAAGCTGAAACGGAGACGGGGGGCGGGGCGGGGGTGCAGGCGGGGAAGCCAAGGGACATTGAGGACGGCTGGCAGCCCCCAGGAGACAGGCCTGGAGGGACATGTCCCCCCTCCGGGCCTCCGCAAGGAACCCACCCTGCTGACGCCTTGACGTCGGGCCTCCAGAACTAGGAGAATCAATTTCTGTTTCAAGCCACCCGGTCTGTGCTAACTTGTTCGAGCAGCCCCCAGGGCACTAAGATGTGGGGGTCCTGGGAGCTTCTGCAGGGGGCGGGGCGTCTGGTTCTCAGAGCTGGACGGAGCCACAGGGCCCAGCCCTGTCGTAGGCCCAGGGAGGTGAAGCAAGGTGTCCAGGGTCACACCGCGTGGCTATGAAACACCAGCACCAGAACTTGGCAGGACCCCTCCTAGCTCCTTTCTCTCTGGGGGATTGGGGGAGAGCTCCAACAGCTAAGGGGGAAGCTGCCTGTCCCCCTCCCTGTGGCCGAGAGGGGCCACGTGACCCATGAGGTCCAGGAGCACCCAGCTGGGGCTCTGGTGCATGGGCTTCAGGTCAGCAGAAGCGGCTTTAGCTTTCCGATCCGCCGGGGGCCTCAGCGGCTTGGCGATTACCTTCGATGGTGCCCCATTTGGTTTTCCTTCCGAGGATCCTCTTCCCATTCACTTGGTACTCATGGTCACTGCCCACCACGGCGAACGGGATCATCTCCTGGGGGAGGGACAGGCGGCACTGGTCAGGCTTGTGTGCAAAGGCCGGTGTGCCCCCGGGGCCCCTGGGAGGAGCTGCCCCGCCGTGCCCTCTAGCAGGAATCGAGGGGCCCCTGGGCACGGCATCCGGCCCACCCACTCACTCGGAACTTCTCGTTCACCAGCCGGTCCTCCGAGTCCTCGTCAAACTCCTTCTGGGGGTACACATCGATGCCGTTGGACAGCAGGTCCGCGGTGATCTGGGGATCCAGAGGGGGGAGGTGTGGGCACCGTCCACACAGCCAGCTGGACCGCTGCCCCCGCCCCGGATCCGCTCCCACTGTGACCTCCAGAAAGTGAGGGGGCCCAGCTTGGGGTGAAGGGCGGGCTCTGCGGGGCTGGTGACCCTGATATTCCAGTTCTGGAGCCTCCTGGGCGGAGGAGGGGCAGCTGCAGGCCCAAGTCCTAAACGGCTCCCCGTCCTGCCTATCCAGCCACATCGCACCCCGAAGATGGCAGCTTGGGGTTGTCGAGTCACCCTCGAGCTCTACCCGGAAGCCCTCTGTCCTGGTGGGCCCCGGATGCTGCGCAGGCCCTCTGCAGCCCAGCACGCACCTGCCCGTGTCAGGACTGTCACTACCCTTTGTGGCACCAGCTCCTGCAGACACAGGGATACTCCTGTGCATGGCCGTCGTCTCTGCCCTAAGCACAGACCCACCGCCGTGCGCAGGCTCCTCCGCCAGCCAACACGGCCATGGCAAGGGCAGTCCCCCCTCAGCATGCTGGGAGAAGCCCCACACCTGAGGCTGTGGGCCAAGGCCAGGGGGCCAGGCATGCGGAGCTTCGGGGATTAGACAGAAGGGCCTCCTGGCTCACGCCCACCGGGTGGAGGGTCTACAGGGCCCAGGTGCCTCGAGTGGCTCTGACATGTGGCCTGCGAGGAGGCAGCAGCCCCGGGTGCGCCCGCCTGTGTGGACGGCAGGCTGACGTAGGGGAGGGAGATGCGGCCCCTGTCCCCTCGGTGGAGACCACCCCCTTTGCGCTTTCTCTTCCATCTAAGAAAAGCCCGGCATGCCGTGTCTGACGGCCGTGTGGAGGCGGGGAGCCCTACCCGCTGCTTGAAGTAGACCCTCTCCTCCAGGGTCAGCGTGTCGGCCTTGGCGATGACGGGAACGATGTTCACTACTTTGCTTAGGCGCTTCATGAACTCGATGTCCAGGGGCCTGAGGCTGGAAGGGAACGGCGTGGATGAGTAGGGGCGGCGGGGACGGGGACAGAACGAGAGGCTCCGGCTGGAGCTGAGAGAGGGCCCTCAGGGTGCCCGTGCGGGCTCCCGGGGCGGGGACGTGCCAGCCCGGCCAAGGCCGTGACTCGAGTGCCAGCCAAGCCCTGAGCAAGGGACAGGAAAGGGGCAGAGGGGCATTCCCTAGACACGAGCCGGGCCGGGCCGGGCAGGCTGGGGACAGGCCCGCTCTGAGCACTGTCCTGGCTGGGGTGTCCTCTCCGAGAGGGCAGCTGGGGCTACTCTTGCTCCGAAGGCTGCGGGGCTTCCCTTGGGAGGGACAGGCAGGAGGAAGCACCCGGCCAAGCCTCCGGGACAGGCTGCTGTCCACGGCGCCCCCAGACCCGGGCCCACCGGCTCCAGCGTGCTGCAGTCTGACGTCGGTTAAGGCCCTGGCCCTCAACAGCCCCCCGCCACCCGGAAATGCGCCCTGAGCAGGTGTGGGGCAGCATCGCGGGGCCCCCGAGGGGCAGGCACCCTCCTCCCACCCTGGGGCAGAGCTGTGCCCACTCTTCCCCCCGCCCCGGCGAGAGCAGCAGTCACAGACACAGCCCGGGGTCCTGAACCAGGCTGCACAGAGCCGCCCTGACCACGCGGGACCGGGGACCTGGAGAGGCAACACCGCGCAGGACTCACGAGTGGCCGGTGGCGGGGATGAAGTACAGGCAGCAGTGCACGCGCGTGTCCGGGATGCGCTTCTTCCGATTGATGTTGACCTCTTCCTGCAGGTACTTCTCGTACTGGTCGTTGATGAACTTCATGATGGGCTGCCAGCTGCGCGGAGAGGCCCCGTCAGGCTGCACCAGGCGACGGCTCCCGCCCCGTCCCCTCCCGCAGGCTGCCAGTCCCCCGATTCCCCGCCGGGTACCCAGCCTTCCAGGTACAAGGGCCGGGGGTGTTGGGCTTTCTGAGCAGAGGCCGCAGCCTTCCCTGAGCTCCCAAACCAGCCTCCCATGCTGACCTTTGACCCCAGGGGGAGGGCGAGGGCAAGATTCCCAGGGTAACTGCATTGGTCTGGGATTTGGGGGCCTCTGAGGCCAGGAGCAGCCTGATGGGCTCTTACCAGTTCTCGTTGTTGATATGGTCCCCGAACCCCGGGGTGTCGATGACGGTCAGCTTCATGCGGACGCCTTTCTCCTCAATATCTGCACAGAATCACAGCACCCACCAGGCTCAGGGGGAGACTCCGGACCCTTACAGCCCCACCCTGAGGCCCCGGGGTCACATGGGTGACCAGCGATGACCCCCCTCCCCAGGTGACGCCAGGGAGACGACCGCCTCCAGCAGCAAAGCCCAGCAGGGGCTGGTGACGGTCGTCTTGGGCAGCTGCTTCCCATGGTGGCAAACTCAGTCATCTGGGGCACGGAGGGGGGCTCCTTCTGACCAGGGCCTGCAGGGGTCCTGGAGAGCATCCCGACCCAGAGTTCCAACATACCCAGCCCAGGGGATCCGACTCGGCACTCCCAGCTCCACCCCTGGCACCCCAGCCCCACCCCAGTGCTGACCGTGCGTGATGGACTTGATCTCGATGGTCTTGGGGATGCGCTCCTCCGAGGTGGGCTGTACCGACTTCCGGCTGATTTTGGATTTGAAGAGGGTGTTGATCAAGGTGGACTTCCCCAAGCCGCTCTGCCCTGCGGAGAGGATGGGAGCCGGTCAGTGGGCCCTGCGATTCAGCAGCACCTCGGCGCTGCCCCCCAGCACCCCTCCCGTGGGGGCCCCGGGGCAGGGGGAGCTCCGGAGGCAGGAAGGTCTGGGATGCCCAGGCAGTGGCCCAGCTCTTGTGGTGCCCTGTAGCAGGGCAGGACCCAGAGGGCCCAAGAGGAGCCGAGATGCAGAGCAGCCTGGGGGAGGCCATGTGGGGGGGCAGGGGCTCCATGCACCTCTCCTCTCCAGAGCTCAACATACCAGGAGGCTCTGCAAACCTACCACGGTCTAACCACGGCCAGGCCACCCACGCTGCTGGGTTTGGGTCCAAAGACCCCAGGGCCGGGCTCCCAGTTTCTGGGGGTCATCTGGGTGGGAAGTGCAGGCACGCTCAGCATAAAGCCTGCAGCCGGGCAACCCCTGGGCTTGGTGAAAAGCCCCTAGTCGGTTCCTTCTAGGGCAGGACAGGGGCCCCTGGACGGTGGGCAGCTGGGGCCTCACTGCCAGGGACGGGACACCCGCTGGCTGGTCCCCTAACTGCAGACCCTGCCGCTGAGAGGCTGACTGGCCAGGGAGCCCCCAGGACGTCAGACCACCTCCTGCGTGCCTCCCAGGTGCCTGGGCCCCAGAAGCGCTCCTGGCCTTGCCATGTGCCCCAACGTCACTCACCGAGTCCCCTCCCTCATCTGGAGGACAGAGGGTGGAGGGCACGGGGGTGGGGGGGAGCTGGACTAGGCTGTGACTGGAAGGCCCCTCCTGCTCACGAGGGTCATGGATCTAGTCTAGGGCACAGAGCCCAGCGTGGGGATAGGGGGACCCAGCTGCCTGGCTCCGGGGGCCCGCCCTGACCTGCCACCTCGGGGTTCACACAGGGCGATCCGCCTCACAGACCGCATGCAGCCACCCCGGTTTTCAGAAGAGGAGACTGAGCCCCAAAGCCCCCGGTGCAGGGTCCCGGCGCGGGGCGCAGACTCACCGACCACCATGATGTTGAACTCGAAGCCCTGCTTCATGGCCTTCCTGCGCATCTGCTCCAGGATGGAGTCGATCCCCACGTAGCCGAAGTCCGCGGGGGCCTTCTCGTTCCGGGGCGCGGGCGCCTGCTTCAGCCCAGCGTCTCTGGGGGTGTCGGCCATGTCGCCAATGCAGCCGGGAGCTGCCTCAGGGGCTGTGGGGGGACAGTGGGGGTGGCGGGGGTCAGACACAGGCATCTGCAAAGCACCTACACCACCCCCACTTCTCAAACAGGGAAACTGAGACCCCTGTGGAACACCCCAGACCTAAAGGCCGCCCTGCACGGTGCCCTTCCCTCAGCTCCAATACAGCGCTGACCCCAGCCCTCCTCTTCCCAGCCTCCACCCTGCCCCAGGGCACCCAGGTGGGCCCTCTCCGCCTCCAGCACCTGGCTGCAATAGGCCCCAGCACCTGCTGCAGCCTGGGGGCCTCGAGACCCTTGGGGCCAAACAGCTGAGTGTCTGGGGCCAGCCTGTGAACCAGGACAAAGGAGGGGACAACCTTCTTGGGATTGAAAGGAGGACCCGAGTCCTCACTATCCTGCCCCTCCTGGGCAAGGCGTGTTCAAGCCCCGAGCAATGCTCCTCCAGGGGGGCCCAGCTGTTCCCGGCAAGGAGGGCAGGCGGAGAGGGCTCCGGGGCAGCTCCCTGCCCCCCACCCTGGACTGGGCCCCGCGGGCTCTCCTCTCAGCCCAGCACCTGTGTTCCCCACAACCACAGCTTTTGCTTTCAGGTCTGTGGACGGGCAGATGGGACGGAGCTGCTTCTAGGAGCAACTCAAGCTTTTGCAGCTTGTAGGTCAGAACCTTCCTCCTCTGGCCGCCCTCGGGAGTCTGCACGTCCCGGTCAGAGGCCTAAGGGAGGGACGACCAGGAGGCACCCAGTGGGGACGTGAGAGGTGCTCACCGCAATGCGGGTCCCCCCCAGGGCCTGGCAGGAGCACCCCGTCCCGGTGTGCCCCTAGACACACCACACACGCCTGGCCGCACCTTTCCTCGGGCAGCCTCTCAGTTCCCCTGGCGGCCTCCCTTGCCCTGGTGCATCCAGGCCCTTCCCACCCCTCGACCACTCAGGAGGAATGTCAGCTCCACCCCACTTCCCGGGGGCGCTCACGGGCCTGTCCGGTGCACCCCAAGCTCATGGGAAGAAAGCACACGGTGCACCTCGACGTCTCCCGGGTCCCTGCAGGGTGGGGCTGGTTGGCTCCCTGGGCATCAGCCCCGGAACCCCCATTCCTCTGCTCCCGGGTGTGTGCTGGGCGGGGAGGGGGGGGGACACGACAGGGTCGTGTCCCCCCCCCTCCCGGTCCCGCCCGAGGAAGCAGCAGGCACGGGCTGCCCGGCCCGAAGGCCACCGCGGGGGCCTCAGACACACTGTGCCTCCACTTCCTGGGGAAGTGCCCGGACGCTCCTGCAACCACCAAACCCCAGTGGGCCCGGCCAGCTCGCACCTCTGTCTTCCAGGTGTCAGAGGGCGCGGACAGCGGGGGCAGGCACCCTTCCCACCCACGACAAGGAGGGACCATCTGCTGACCAGTCCCAGAAATCGGAGCGTGGGCAGCTTATCCACACAAAGTCACTCAACTTCTCCATTTTCTCAGCCCCACAAAGTGTGGGTAATTCCTACTTCGCCGGATGGGGGATGGAGCAAATAACAGAGCACATGTGAAAGCGCCGGGGACCCCCGCTGCCCCCCGCCCAGGCCAGCGAAAGCCAAGGGACCCAGGAGGCAGCGATGACAGCCTCGGGCCTCCTCCCAGCAGCGCCCAGAAGGCATCTGCCTCTGCTCCCTCTTCAGAAACACTGTCCCCAGCTCCAGCATCTTTAAATAAACAAAGACAAGCGCTGCATCTGGCCTTGAACATGTGGCTGTGGGGCTGCTTCCTGGAGGCAGCCGCGGGGCCTCCTCTTGCAGGCCAGCAGTTCAGCCCGGCCCCACGTGACCTCAAATTGCTTCCATCTGCCTGTGGGTCTGGGAGCCATTCTGTCCGGGCCTGGGCACCCCCTCCCCTCTCTCCCCCTCCCTCCCCCCTGCACCCCCTCCGCTCCAGCTCCCTCCTCCCCTCCGGCCTCTGCTCCAGCTGGCCCCCTCCAAAGGCGCCAACATCCACTGCAGAAACTCAAACCACAAAGCAAACATCCTGCCCCCCAGGGCCCTGCTCGAGAAATAATAATAATAAAGCGACAAGCCCCATCCTTCCCTCGGCGGCGCAGGTGAGGGTCCATCCTGCCAGCCTCTCCTCTCCGAGGGCAGCCACCCCAGTTTGTCCTGCCCGGCCGGGAGGTGGCAGGCTGTGGGGTCTGCCTCCAGGGCCTCTGCGTGGAAAAAGCAGAGGCCCCATCAGGCAAACGGGCCCAGGGACACTTTCTCTGAACACTTGCTTCCCACGGAGAGCCACCAGGGACCTGCTCCGGCCGGCCCGGAGCGACGACAGGGGCCGTCTCCTCCGTCTCCTCCGTCTCCTCCACCACCGTCCGAGAGGCCCCCATTCTGTGCCCCCGCGCGGTCTGACGCTGTAGCCACTGGGACTGTCTCCTTAATCGTGGTAAGAGATACACAAAACCGGACATTTGCCACCAACCATTTAAAGTGTCCGGTGCGGTGGCGTTAAATACGTTCACCTTGTACAGTCGATCTCCAGAACGCTTTCCACCTCGGGGAACTGCGGTTCTCTCCCCGCGACACCGAACCCCCCTCCTTCCCCCCGCCCCGGGGGGGGGGGGCATCCTACTGTCTGTGCAACTGGCTGCTCCAGGGACCCCTCGATAAAGGGGAATCTTAACAGCGCTCACCCACTGGGGGCTGGCTTACTGCACGTGACATAATGTCCTCACGGTCTGCCTATGTCGCAGCAGGTGTCAGGACACCCTTCGTTCTCGAGGCTGAGCACGAGTGCCCGGCGTGGCTAGAGCACGTCCTGCGTATCTGTTCATCCCTCCACGGACGCCGGAGCTGCTCTCGCACACGGCTCCGCATACAGGTGTGCAAGTAGCCAGGGACCCTGCTTCTTGCCTCCTTTGGGGACATCCCCACAGGTGGGATTGCCGGGTCGCATGGCATCAGCATCTTTGATTTTTGTGAGCAACTGCCAGCTGTTTTCACGTGGGGGCCACTGAGCCCTTGAAATGCAGCCCGGCCGAGCGAGGAACTAGATTTATTTATTTGATCTGATTTTAATTAGTTTATATTTAAAAAGCGACACATGGCAAACGACAAAGATGCTGGACAGCACACAGTTCTAGGTCAACCTACTCCTTTCACAAATGGGGAAACTGAGGTCCTCGGAGCAATTTTTTTTCTCTTCCTGAGACGCCATCAAAAGAGGTCAGGCCAATGACCTGCGACCTTCACTCCATCTGTTCGACCCTGAAGCTTCCCCTGCACCGCTGTGCCGCGTGATTACTGACCCCCTCCCCGCCCCGGGTCTCCAGACCTGCACAGGAGGGGACACAATCAATACTCATGGGGTGACGGGGGTCTTGGGAGTGTCCCCTTGGTGTCGGGTGGGTGGAGGAGGGCTGTGCTGCCCCAGGCTGGCCCGCAGCTCCTCCACCACGATGGTCAGACCTGCATCCAGGCCACGTCCCCCAGTGACCTCTCCCTGCAGCTGGGGCCTCATCCTCTTTCCATGGCCCTGGCACCTAAGGTCTTGTTTCACACCCCAACTTCTTGAGATGCTATTAATAGGAAAGAGATGTTCTTCACGTAAAAAAAAGGTTTCGCATTCACCTCCCAGATACTTCTGTCTGCACCTTCATCAGCTTAAGAGAACAAGAGGGAGCCCCATTTTTAAAAAAGATTATTTTTGAGAGAGAGAGAGTGAGTGCATGAGCAGGAGGGGCAGAGGGAGAGAGAGAATCCCAAGCAGACTCCATGCTGGGTGTGGAGCCCAATGCGGGGCCTGATCCCACGACCCCGAGATCATGGCCTGAGCGGAAGCCAAGAGTCAGATGCCCAACCAACTACACCACCCAGCAGCCCCGAGCTGGTTTTTAAAGAAGATCCTGTTTTTAAGTAACCTCTACACTCAACTGGGGCTTGAACTCACAACCCCACGGTTGAGTCACATGCTCTACGGACTGAGCCAGCCAGGAGCCCCAGCGGAGCCCCGTTTCTGAAAGAGGAAAACTCAGGTTCAGATCACAGAGGTTAAGTAACGTCCTTGTGGTCACGCAGCACTGCCTGCCTTCTCTCCCTGCTCCCGCCTGGCTCTCGGGCAGGGCAATGCGGCGCGAGGGCAAGCTGCACGCTCTTGCTTCCCCACCTCAGAGGAGGGGACCCCGGGTGTGCCCTGGACGCATGGGCCCCGGTGCGGCCTCCCTCCCTGCCCAGCAGCCGCAGGCCAGCAGCTCTCCCCTCAAGGCTCTCAGGCCCACGGTGACGTCACTGCCCACCAGGCCACCGACCTCCCCGTGGAAGGCAGGCCCAGGACCACCCAGGCTGGGGTGACCCTACACACGGGCTCATACCTTCCTCCAGCCTAATTCTTTCCTTTGTTGTGGTAAACATACACACACAGAACGTTTCGACCGTTTAAACCGTGTTTCAGCGTCTGCTCCCGCGGTACGCAGCCCGTGCACGACGGCGCGCAGCCACTGCCACCGTCTACCTCCAGACTGTTTCCATCACCCCAGACAGAAACTGCCCCCACCAAAGTCCAACCTGTCCTCCTGCTCCCCCAGGGGCCTCTCCGGCCCACCTGCTAACTCGGTGAACTTGACCCGTCTACAGACCTCAGCAGCACGGTCGCAGCACGGTCCCGTGTCTGGCCTCTTTCACTGAGCCTGACATCCTCAGGGCCCCTGCATGTTGCAGCAGGTGCCACGACGTCCTTCCTCTTCACGTCTGCGTAACATTCCACTGTGTATCCATTCACCCGTCGGTGGATGAATTCTTCTGGGGATCCAGCCTAACTATGAATAGAACCCAGGTGACCCCCAGCAAGACACAGCAACAGACACGGTCATCCTACGGTGAAAACGAGGCGGCACGGCAGATGCCAGGGGCCTTTGGTTCTGGCCTTGGCTCCATGTGGCCCTTTGCAAGCCCCCACTCCCCGCCCTGCTACACTGACACTGCTCACAGGGGCAGAAGATGGGCCACCCGCTTCCTGACCACCGCCCCCTCCTCTGCAAGCCCCTTGAACCTGTGGACACTGTGGCCTGCTCAGTGGTATCCCTAACTCCTGAGCCCAGATGGCGGCACTCGAGAAATATCTAAAATCCAGCGATGGATGAAGGGATAAAAATCACAATGGGAGTATCAGCCATAAAATGCAGTGACGACCCGGCACCTGCTACCACGTGGGCAAACCTTGCAAACGTCACACTCAGTGTTTTAATAAGCTGGTCGCAGAAAGTCACCCGTGTACGATCCCACTGATGCGAAACATCCAGAATCAGCAAATCCACAGAGACACCAAGTAGATGAGTGATGCCAGGGGCTGGGGGAGAGAGAGTGCTTGCTTCATGCGTAAAGGGTTTCCTTTTGGGGTGATGAAAATGTTCTGGAAGCAGACAGGGGACGCTCAAACAACTCGGGTAAATGCCACCGAACTGCATGCTCTAAATGGGTCAATTGTCTGGTGTGGGAACCGTCATCTCAATAAAGCTGTCATAATTAAGAAAGAAAAGCAGAGGCTGCCAGTGGCGCTGGACTGAAAAGAACCCAACTGTGCCCATGAGTGCCCACCAGCCGGCTCTACAGCTCAGAGGACAGCTGGGCCCCAGATGCTACGCTCAGGCCTGAGGTCTGGAGCCCCGCAGCTGCCAGGTGGTGCCCCCCGGGTCGGAGCCCTGCATCTCCCAGAAAGGGCAACGCCGGGGGTGGCAGATGATCTCTCTGCAGGTCCCCATTTCCGCCCCTGGCCCACTTACCACTCCCTGTGGGTGAGCCCCACCCCCTCCTCCAGCACGCACACCTGCTGGGCGGGACTTTTCTCGGGAGGTGGGTGACAGGGTCCAAAAGCAGGAAGGAAGTGCCGGCAGGGCTCTGCCCAGCCCCTACCAGGGACCTCCCTCTCCCAAGTGCCCGCAGCCCAGCGGGGGCTGTGATTCCCAGCCGGAGCCAGCCACATCTGGGCACCTCTGCTCGGACCCAGGGCCTACAAAGGATGATGGGATCACGCGGCCAGGGAGCTCGCAGGGCCTGGGGCTATGGGTTGCTCATCTGGCTGGGAGGCCGACCCTGGAAAGAAGCCCGCTCTTGGGGTGGGGGATGCCTCCGGAGCCACTCAGTCCACCCCAGCTCCAGGGCAGCTGCAGAGAGAGCTCACCACGGCAGGCTTGCAAGGCCTGACCTGGAAACCGACACTCAGGGGACCCCCCCAGCCTGCCGCCTCCCTGTTTGTCCTGCTGCCTTGTTCTGCATCCCGGCAGTGTCCCAAGTTCCATCCTCCCCAAACATCAGCCTCGTCTGCCAAACACAGAAGCAGCTCTGTCGGGGCCATGGCAGCCACGTGGTACCACGTGGGGCAGTCAGGTCGCCCCAGCGTCACAGCCAGGCCCCAGACGAACTTCTTGGGGGTAAAACCGATGCCGTTGGCCGAGCTTACCCAGATCGTCTCCCAAGGCGGGGGCGCCAAAGCACGCAAACCCTAGTACAGTTGGAGGCCCCACGCCAGAGGCCTGGCACACCTGCTGCCCCGCCAAAGCTCCCACATGGACCCATCTGAGCAGACGTCAAAGTGCCCATTCTCATCCTTTAGGACCCTCCACCTCTTGGAGGTCACCCCAGGTTGAGCTGACAAATTCACAGAGGCCTCAGAGAGGACTCCTCAATTCTGGTGTAAGTGGCAGGGAGGGGAGGGAGATGCTCTTGTTAGCCAACCTGGGATTGGGGAATGCAGGTGAAGGACCAGACACACACACACAAGCACTCACAGGCTACAGAGCTGCCCTGGAACAAGATGTGCAAGAAACGGCACAAACAATAATCCTAGAAGAAGATCCCAGGGTTCTAGGGGACCTCCCTCCCTGAGCTGCAGCAGGCAGGACCAGTGAGAACCAGCAATGGGCATCAGCAGCAGTGGGCCTGGAGGGTGCGGGGCCTGGCTCTCCCCGCAGGGCTTGGGAATCAGGACCTCTTCCCATTTACTCCGTTCCTTGCTCCTAGTCCCCACCCCCACCCACCCCGTTCACCTACCCAGGCCGCTGCACACTCCCCAGAAATGTCCCAGGGGAACTTCCTGCTCCCTTCTAAAGACGGAAACACTGAATATAAACGACCAAATTTTGCAAATTTGTGCAGGCGGGGATCAGAGGGACTGGATTTCAAAAAGCGCACAAGCCTCATCTAATTCGATAAGTAATTCCAAATCACATTACACTTCACACTTTGTCCGAGGCAGGAAGCGTCTAGTCAGAGTCTGGTCAGGAACTGGGGATGCCAGAAATCTGAGACTTTGCCCTCTGTCCTGAAACTCCGCCTGGAAATGGAGCACAAAGGCTCGTGCCTCTCTGCAGAAAGGAGGGATTTGCACATGCAAAGGGCTGCATTTTCTTCAGCTAAGAGCTCCTCCTTCCGTTTTCCCCCTAGGAGGAGGAGGGGGAGGAGGAGGGGGAGGAGGAGGGGGAGGAGGAACAACAACCAGGCCCAAGGTTGCAGCGAGAGAAGACCTGGTGGGGGTGTGCCCGAATCAAGATCTCCCAGGACCCCGTGCCCTCCGCAGACCCGGGAGGGGACAGAGCAGGGACAGTGCCATGCCCGTCCAGCTCAGGCTCATTCATTCTTTCAGGGGCCGGAGGCGCCCCTGAGGCGGGGAGGGGGGGTCCCCCACTCCTACTGCCTGCCAAGGCTCCTGGGCTCGGCTCCCGCCAAACGCGTGAAAGCAAGCTTCTCCTCCATTGTGCAGGGAGGAATCTCAAGAAGCTCTTGGTTTCAATTGGCCCGAGTCGGCAAGAGTCAGATTTGGACAGCGGCCACCTCTCACCAGGCCAGCCCACCCCCTTCGGGAAGAGGCCCTCTTCTGTTCTCTCTTTGCGGCCCGGCCTCCTCCTCCTCCTCCTCCTCCTCCTCCAGTGCCTCTGGGCCAGCCAGGCTCCGCGGCCCCACGGAGACATCAGGCTTCGTCCAGAGCAAGCTCCAACCTGCAGGCCGCCCATGCTCCCTTCCTAAAAAGCAGCCTGCAGCAGGGACCCGCAGCCGGGGCCCAGGGATGAGCCCTCCGACTTCCTGCGTCAAGGATTTATTATTTAATTTTCCACCCACCCCGCTGTCCTTGCAGGATCAGGGACCGTGCCTCCCCCTGCACCCCGCCACGGAGCATCCTCCCACCCCAGAGAATCTTCCGGCATGAAGACCCCCAACCCCAAAGCAAACCCAGAATCCAGCCCCGGCCCGCCCGCCCACCAAGTCCGAAGGGGCGCCGGCTGACCGCAGAGATTCCGTTAGTTCTTGGCAAATATTTGCCAAGTTAAAAAGAGAAAGAAAAGATCCTCCCCCGTGGATGGGTGGAAACTGGCCATTTGTCACCGAGTGGAATTTCCTCTTATCAGGGACGTCCCCCTAAGGAGGGGGCTGAGGCCTCTCCTCCACCCCCACCCCCTCTCCTATCAGCAGGACTGTCAGCAGATCCTCACCAGAGCTGGGGGCGCTGGGGTTCCGCCTCCCCCCACTGATGAAATCATCTGAGAAAACAAAAAGTAGACAGGCCTCCCGGGGTGCAACAGCGCAGCCCCCCCACCCAGGGGCTATGTAGAGGAAGATATCAAAAATTCACCCCCCTCCCTGCCCGAAGTTATGAAACGATTTGCATCTGTGCAGTCCTGGTCAGGCCCAGGGTGGGGTGGGGTGGGGTGGGGTGGTGGGGGGTGCTACCTAAGGTGACCTCGTGCCCAGAGCACTCGAGGCAGGCGGAGCCCAGCCTGGGAGGGGGCCGAGCAGGGAGCGGCACATTCTTGGGCTAGGAGAGAAGTCTGGCCCGATGACCCCGGAGCAGGGAGCTGGCCATCTCGTGCCACCAGCCGAGGGTCTGAGGTCTAGGAAGCAAGCGCGGGGTCAGCCACTCCGGACCACCTCGACTCAGGTCACCCATCCATTTGCGGCTCCAGCTCTGGGCTGCAGGGAGAGAGCCGGAGTCACTGCTCTCCCGCCTCTGGGTCCTCCCTGCTCAGGAGGGAAGTGGGGCTGGAAGCAGTGTGCTCAGGGCCCGGGGGGTGGCAGGGACCCTCCTACGGCTCCCGCAGCCCAACTGCCAGCGGGGCTGCTTAGATCCTCCATGTCCCCAAGTAAGACCCCACTGCTCATCTGGTGAATAAACCACAGAAAGACCCTGTGAAACCCAAGGGCACATCCTAGGGTGCGCCAGGCCCACCACCTACGGCTGAAGCTCTCTGAAGGGACCGTGGGACGGACTGCCTGCCCATCCGCGGGGTCTCAGACACACAGCCACCCCCCTACCCCAGGCCCGCCCCAGGAAAAAGCCGTGAGCAGGGACAGCGGTGAGCAGGGACAGCGGCCCAGTCAGCCCTCGGGACAGACACATCCATCACCCCCGTAACCCTGCCTGGCAGGGGGTGGGCGGGGTGCAGACACCTGAGCCCAGCGCTGGGTCACACCACAGAGGAAGGAGAGGCGAGGTCCGTCCTCCCGTCTGGGCTGTGGCGTGATGCACCCTGGGGCTTGGGGTTTTGAGGAGACACAGCGGCCAGGCGTCTGCAGGGCAAAGTACTTAGGGGTCACCCCTCACCCCAAGTTGCAGCACATGCGCCCGGACCACCCCAGCCTTTCCCTTCCTGAAATCTCTCGGCTTCCGCGCCAGCCCCTCCTCCACATGCAGCATCAGCCCTGGTCCCTGGCTGGACACCGTCCCCGGGAGACTCTGCCCGTCTTCCGTGCATTAAATGCCAGCCTCTGTCCTTCACACACCGGAGCCGACTGACCATTCCCTTACGTCCATCATGGCTCGACAGAGATGCCCGGAGCCCCACGTCGGCCAGGCCTCGAGCCCAGCACAGGGGATCTGCGGCCTCGGCCCCAGCGCAGCCTGGCTGTCTCGCACTGAACATGCCCTGAGCCAAACTCCGACTCTCCAGCCTGCCCCGCACGTCCCTCTTGGAGTAAGTGGCCCCTTCGTGCATGCGGTCATTACAGCTACAAACCTGGGGGGCCGTCTTTGACCTTCCCCTTCCATCTCCCAGACCCATCACCCACCCCAAATTCCTACCACTTCTAACCCAACATTCCTGCAGGCGCGTCTCCTTGCTCCCCACCCGCCCCCCTTCCTCGCCACAGTCCAAGCCATCACTGTCAACCGCCTTCGCCCTCACCCGCCCCACCACCACACTCGCTGTGACCCTGAGCAAGTCCCTTAACCTCTCTGTGCCTCCATTTTCCTACGTGTATGTTGGAACAGTAATATTTGCCTCCCAAGAGCACTAGGAGAATCAAGCAAGGTCATTTACGAAACACACAGAATCACGCGGGCACACTCCACGCTCTATAGTGGTTAGCAAGACACAGGCCCGGGCCCAGCTCTCCAGCCTGGGTGCACGACGGTCTCCCGGGCTCCCATCAGCTCTGCAAAGGGAGCCGCTCCCCCGCTGCTCCTGGAGAAACCCTCCCTGTTTCCCCAGGTTGCTGAATGAAGGAATGAATGAATAGGGAGCTCGCTGCCCTGCTGCCCTTCCTCCCCCTGTGGCTCTTCTCAGAACGTCGTGGGGGGCCGGCCACGCTCCCGCCCTGGCCCCCAAAGTGCTGGCCTGCATCCTTTCCCACGGGCTTCCCCGCGGCCTGCAATGTGTGGCAGCCCGTGACCGAGACGTTAACCATTTCCAGCTTCCATCGTCCTCTGGAGCCACAAAGCACCAAACAGGAAGGAGGGATGGAAGGACGGACTTCCGGGGACAGCTCCTGCCGGTCAGGAAATTTTGCTCAGGAAATGGTGGGGGGTGAAGAGGAAGGGGGCCCGTCCAGGAGGAGAGGAGGGGGGACACGGCGAGGCCCGGTGGCCTGTGGCAGGGCCCAGTCTCGAGCCCCATCCTCACCCCAGGGGCAGGTGGCGGGCTCTCCTAGGGGCACAGCAGATGCAGAGCCTGGGCAGGCGGCCGGTGGGCAGGACTCGGAGCAGAACGGCGGAGGCCACCCCGGCACTGCCCCAAGCCGCTCCCCACGCTGCAGCTGGCCCAGCCAGCGCTACAGTGACAAGTGGATCCCCTGTGTGGAGGGACCAGGCCATCGGTCATTGAGCAGCCCCAGAAGGAAGATGTGCCCCTGGCACTGGGGCCCGCCAGTTAGTTTCACAGCACGAGGGTGACTTTTCCTGCGGCCGCTTAATCCGCGGCCCAGCTGTTCATGTGACACACGTCCAGCCCACACTTAAGAGTGGCTGGGACTGGCAAAGAGGACTTAATCACGGAGACACGGGCCACCGGAGCAGCCGCCGGAGCAGCGCGGACCGCCAGCCCTGGGTCGTGCACGGACACTTTACAGTCTACATCGCGCTCGAATTTGCTTTATGGCACAGGGTCCTGGCTTCCAGTCCCTCCTTAGGGTCCACGTTTCCTGCGGTAATTTGCTGCGACTCTTGAAACGAGAGCAAGAGGATGACAGTATGGGGTTCTTACACAAGTTCGGCCGGAATGAAGTTGAGCCAGGAAGCGTGACTGTCTGCGGGGTCCCACTCTCATGGGACCCTGCCCACCAGCCTGCCGGCACCCCCACACCCCCACACCCCGGGGTACCTGCCAGTGGATCGGAAGTGTTGTCGGAGTTCTCCACCCGATGGAGGCCACTGGTCAGAAGCAGGAGGCCCTGGGGGTAGGAGCCTGTCCCCTCGTCTCCTCCCAGGTCCCTCAGCCAGAAGCTCCGGCTCCGGCTCCGGGAAGGAGCCACATTCATATGGTAATTTCTGCCTGCGAACTGGCGACAGGCAGAGGCTCCTCCAGCTGCGGCCAGAGGGGGAGGAGGGGAGCCTGGCCCCCCAGCCCAACCGCCCCTGACCACGTCCCAGCCCCACCAACAGGCCCTTCCCTCCTGAACTTGGGCTGCAGTGGGGGCGGTGCTGGGGGGGGCGCCCCAGTGCAGGCGGGGCAAAGGGCCTTCGCCGTTTGCACTCACGTGGTGGTTTCCGATGACAATGGACACACATTTGTTTGAGCCTAATGTTTCTGTGGGACACGCTCTGCAGCTCTGCAGTCCCGCCGCCCGCACCCCCTCCCGGGATCCCAGGGGCAGCCCTCGGCACGTCCACCCTCCCAGGAAGGACGTGTGTCCCTGGGGCCGCGGCTGGTGGGGGCAGGGGGAGTGCGTTCCCTAGGGAAGAAAAAGCAAGGCCGCTCCCACACCCCAGTCCATTCCCCCAGCTTCCTAGAGGGGGAAGGGGGGGCCACAACGAAACCCAGCCACTCCCTCCACCCACTTCCTCTCTCTCACTGCAGCAGGAGCTGGGGCTGCAGCTCCCCTATCGCCCCAGGAGGACATACAAACCTGCCCAGTTCAGGCCATGCGGAGGAAGGGGACCGGATGGCCACTCCATACCCCCACGCCTACCCCCGATCCACCCACGGGCCCCTTCACCGCATCCCAAGGAGCTGGCCCTGGGCTCAAGAGGAAACAAAAGGACCCCTGGCGAAATGCCCGGACAGATTCAGGACCTGTCATGGGAGAAAGCGCAAGAAACGCACAAAGGATTGCACACAGGGCTCCCCCACTCCCACCCCGGGGGGCAGGCCAACCACCTCCCACACCACAGGAGCTTCCCGAGAGAAATGATAACACACGTCCACACCAAGACGTGGGCACATGTGTTCAGGGCCGCGTGGCTCACTCAGAACAGCGAGAACGCGGGCACATCCCTGATGCCCATCTACTGGTGAACAGGGAAACGCGCCGTGGCCAGCCCGTGGGCACCTGCCATGATGCAAACCTTGAAGCCGTCGTGTTGTGTGAAAAAAGCCAGACACAAAAGGCCGCCTGTTAGGCTCCCACTGGTGTAAAATGTCCAGGACAGGTGAACCCACAGAGACAGGACGAAGATTAGTGGTGCCGGGGGCTGTGGGCAGCAAGCTGCAGATGGGTACGGAGTCCCTTTGCAAGTGATGAGAATGTTCTAGAATCAGCGATGACCGCGTAACTTTGTGAATGCATTTGAAACACCGCGGAGTTTTCTCCATGTGTCAGAAGAGTGAACTTTACGGCATGTGAGTGATCATCTCAACAAAGCTACTAACGACGATGGCACCGGTGACCAGTGCTCCCCAATAACCAAGAGCGGGCACTGTGTCGGTGGCCAGCCCCCAGCCCTGTGACTTCCTGCTCGCCCTCCCTGCTCCTCGTGCCACCAGTGCTCATAAGACCTCACCATTAATCTCAAAAAAAGGGCCTTCGGTGCCACGGGCTGGAACCCATAAGTCAGAGTGAGCTAGGAGCAGGCCCCGTTAATAGAGGGAAGCCCCAAGCCTCAACCCAAAAGGAGGGGAGTCTGGGAAGAAACATGCAGCCAATCAGCAACCACAGAGGATGAACCGGCTCATCCCAGGCCTCCGGGCAGGCAGGAGGGACCAGGGAAAACCCACTCAAGCATCCCCTCCCGATGTGGGGACCCTGGCGACCCCTTCCAGGCACCAGAACCAGCTGTGAGCAGCAGCAGGACCCAGCACTACGCCCCCCCACCCCACACACACACACTGGGCAGGTGCTCAGCCTTCTGCGCAGGCCCAGTCCACCTGAGGAAGTGACTGCAGGAGGCTGCAGCTGCTGAGGGGCGGCCCCCGGATTTCCTGAGCCATCTCTGCAGGACCCACCCCGAATCTGCTAGAGGCCCGAGGCTTCTCCCTCCCCACAACCCCGACTCTAAGGATGCTGCTGGAAGAGGCTCCACGAAGACAAGTCAGAGAGACTTCACTGAAGCCCCACATTTACGGGGCGGCACAGGCCCCAGAGGGAGAGGGGTCTCCGGTGGCTCAAGGTTTAATTATAACTTCATCAGCACCGAGTCTCTCCCAGAGTGGTGTTAATTAGCTTTTTAGTCCCCAACCGTCCTTGGAGAGCCCCACGGGGAGGAGCCAGCCCAGAGCAGCACACGCACACAGGGGCGTCCCCTCACCCCCGGGAGAACCAGTCCCATCCGTGACTCACACGTCTCCCGCACAACCCCGCAAACTGCTGCTGAGCCGGAGGCAGAAAGTGAGGTGCAGACAGAGGCCACTGGCTCACCCTCCCACGGCCTACGACGGGCCTGGCCCCGGCTGCACCCCAGAAGCCGGCAGCACGACGCTCTCTGCAGACCAGGCCTGGGTCTCAGGCCCAGACGTATCTGTGCACCTTACTGCTGAGTGGTGTCCAAGGCGCACGGCTGGGTGAACGTAGGAGGAAATAACAAAGACAGAGGTGGCTGCTGGCACACAGGCAAGGTCCCAGGAGCCTCGGGGAGACAGACCAGGCGCTCCGGTTCCACTGCGAGCCCTGGAGGAGGCTGGGGAGGCCGCCAAGACCTTTGGAAGGATGGCAAAGGTCAGCTGAGGAATCTGTGCCAGGAGAGCAGGAAGCAGGAAGCAGGCAGCTGCGGAGGGTGCTGTGCGGAGGGCTCGGCGACGCAGGCGGTCTGCGGAGCAGCTCGGAGGACTGGCCCTACCCTGGAGGCCGCCGGCTGTCCCAGGACAGGCGGGCACCGCACCCTGGGGCCCCTCCCACTTGCTGACCTCGGAGCCGCTCTCCTCTGTGTCTCGGGTGAAATCCCAGACAGCCCGGGGACAGCACCTCCACGCTCCGGGAGCATCTCATTTGGAGCTGGCATGTACCTACCACCTAACTGGATTGGAAGCTTCTGGAAGGCTCGCCTCATGTGCTCCCCTATGCCGCTCGGCCCAGGGCTGCCATGTGGGGTGGAACTCAAGATAGCAGCTGCCCCGGGGTGCCATACACGCAGCGTGTCCCAGACCCCTCTTCTGTCTCATGTCCGTCCTACGCCGACCCTGCAAACTGGTAACTGAACCCCGGGCTGTGGCTCAGAAGGGGCGAGTCCCATGTGGAAGGCCACAGGGTCATCGAGGTGCACAGGGGGCCCCTGGGCAGGTCACCGGCCCCACCTGTGAAACTGCCTCCAGGGAATAGCTATCACTGAATTTGGGGAGCGGATGGCCAGGAGCCTCAGCAAAGGCTGACCCGGTCCTCAGGGGGCCGGCCTGCGCCCCGGCCACTTTAGTGGAGGCGGAGCTGGCACGTGGGCCCCAGGCTGCGTCAGAGACAGGGGTCTTCGTGCCACCCGCCCCTGTCCTCCTCTCCCCTCATCTGCAGGAACTCTGGTCGGAGACAAATCAGGCCCCTCACTGTTCCCCAACTTCCCAGCTTCCACCCGGTGTCCCCCACCACCCTCGCTGGGAGAGCAGGCCTCACCCAGGGGGGCTGTGTTCCCTTGGATATGAAGGGCCCCCACTTCCGGCCTCCCAGGGTCCTTAGCCCGGGTGGGGGGGCCCTAAGCAGAGTGCTAAGAGCGGCTCACACTAAACCTGTGTAGGGAACTCACAGGCGGGGGGTCCCACCTCCCCTGCCCCATGGGGGGCCGTGTGACCTGCTTCCCCAGCCTGCGCCCTGGCCTCCAAGGGGAGGAACACAGGAGGGCATGAGCCGTAACATCCCCAGCGTGCACCTGGGTGATGCCGGCACAGCCGTCCCCCGGGCACCGTTTGGCCACCCAGGCCCTTCCACAGGGAAGGTGCCCTGACGCAGCCCTTCCCCCCGCCGGGTGGGGTCCTTGCCGGAGCGCCCAGGGGAGGCACGTGTATCTCTGCTGTGGGGTGAGGTGGCCCAAGGGATCAGCTTAAAGCTCATTCCCATCTGTAATAAATAAACTTATTTCTACTAGGTGACCTGATTTTTGGTCTCAGAAGAGACTTTCTCACCCACCTACAACACTTTGGGGATGACTTCACTGTGTTGCCTGTTTCCAGGGAGGGAACCAGGCAGCCTTGTTACCTAAACGCCCCAAGATGAAGACGGAGGGCTCCGGGCCCCAGGCCCAGAGATGACCCTGGTCATCATGATGGTGCCCGTCGTAGGGTCCGGCCCCTCAGTAGCAGTAGCAGAGCGTGTGGTTTGCAAAGTGACCACAGCCTCCCTCAGCTCCAGGGGCGCTCTCTGCTGGGCAGGGCTGGTGCAGCTGAGCGAGGCCTAGAGGTAGAGAATTCCTGGCAGGACACGTGGCCTCGCCACATGATGTGACGCCACAGATGCGACACTCCTTCCACCGCTGTCTGTGCTGCGCTGCCCACCTGTGCCCCCCGCCCCCCACTACCTCCACCAACGGTGGTTCTCCCACTGACTCGTGGGGCCACTGTCCCCGTCATCAGCCTTTGGAGCCCACAAGCGACACCCAACAATGGGTGGCAACACGGATCCTTTCCTTAGGCCTCTCCTTCCCGGAAAGCAGGGCACAAAGGGGGGGCCAGGGTCACCTGGTCGGTCCAGTCCCCTGCCCCGGGGAGAATGTATTCAGATCTGGGAAACGCTCCAAGAAGAGCGCGTATAAAGACAGCAGGCCCAATGGCTGTTCTCGCAAGGCCCCCTCGAGCCAGCTGTCCAGAAACCAGAGGACTTGGACAGAAGATGAAAAGCTGCAGTCACATCGTGCTGACCGAGTACATTCATTCAAATATTAACTAAGCAAGCTCCTGGGAGGTCCAGCACCCGGAGCCCGAGATCGATAAACCACAATCTCTGCCCCGGTCTCCACGGTCTGGCCAAAGACAGACAGGAACAAATGTCCCCACCTGATGGGGGGGGGGGGGGGGGGGCGGGCGGTGTCCTCTGGGCAGGAGGGTGAATTCACAGTCCTGCTCCGGGCTGGGAAAACCTTATCTGCGGTCAGAGGCCTGCCTGTGACAGGCACCCAGAACCAGGCCTGGGGACACCAGCAAGGACACCGTTCCGATGACTGTCCAGAGGACGGGGCGCTTGGTGCCTGGTACTCGCAGGGCAGGGCAGAGGCTGGCAGGCCTCTGGGGGCACAGGTCCGGCAAGGGGAGGCCCTCGCCAGGCACAATGGAACAGAGGGAGGAGCACCACAGCAGCGCCAGGTGAGGCCCCTCCCCAAGGCCAAATGGGGGGTCAGTGTTGGTGACTCACCCCCAAACCAGAGCTGGGGTTCCACGTGCAGCCACAGGTGCTCAGGGGCTGTGCCCCACCCCCAGCTCCAGAGTGGAGGCAGGAAACCTGGGGGTACATCTGCCACGGTCCAGCTACTGATTTCAAACCAAAATTGTTTATGATTCGAGGGACGCCTGGGCGGCTCAGCGGTTGAGCGTCTGCCTTCGGCTCAGGGCGTGACCCCAGGGTCCTGGGATCGAGTCCCACATCGGGCTCCCTGCATGGAGCCTGCTTCTCCCTCTGCCTGTGTCTCTGCCTCTCTCCGTGTCTCTCATGAATAGATAAATAAATAAAATCTTTAAAACGAACAAAGAAAATGAAACATTTATAATTCAATTTAGGTTGGAACAGCCAGGAAGAGGGGAGTGAGCTGACAGGCTGGCCTTCACCTTGCAGAGCCTTCCTTCGCACGAAGCTGCCGCCCCCAAACCAAGGCCCAGGCCCTCCTCCCGGAAACCGGCTCCCACGGGCTGAGCACTAACTCTGCTCTTACGGTGGGAACGGCCAGCCCAGAGGGCAAGCGGCAGCTCAGGGCCCTGCACAAAGTCAGAATCAGAACTCAGAACCCCCGGTCCTGGCAGCCCGTGCTTCCCAGGGGTGGCACAAAGAGAGAGAGGAGAGGGGCGTCTGGACCCCATTCACCCACCCACAGCCCAGGGACGAGCCAAAGGTGGGCAAGATGTTGCCACCCGCCCCTCCGGCGACCCTGGAACTGGAACAAGGCTCCCGATGAGCCCGCTGAGAGGCGGTCAGGCTAGAGGGCCTGTAATCGGACATCAGACGTGAGCCTCCCCTGGCTTCCCAGCCTGCTCCTCTCGCCTGCACAGCCCACTGCGCGGCCTGCCACCCCCGGGAGCGGTCCTGGGGAGGCCTCCTAAGGCTCCACTGAGCTCCCGAGAACAGGTCCCTACCTGTCCAAGGAACCAGGCTGGCGCTCAATAAACAAATCAAAGCTTGCCGCTGGAAGGCAGAAGTCTGGGCATGGAGTCTTGGCCAAGGGCTGTGATTTGTGCTGGAAGCACCTTCCCCAAGAGCCCAGCTGCGGATACGGGGCTCTCCGGAGATCATCGGCCCTGGAATAAACTCATCCTTCCTGTGCACTTGGCCGTGGAGAGCAGGAGGGAGCCCAGAACCTCTGGGTGGCACGGGGGAGCCGGCCCAAGACTTAAATGTGCAGGGGGCATGGGATGAGGGAAGCTCAGCCAGTCAACCAATGGCTCCCTAAGAACAGCCTTGAGATCTTGGACGACACAGGAAACCGGGCAGGGCTGGCTGGGGGTGCTGGGGGCGCTCTCTCAAGTATGGGGTCTTCTTCCCCTGCAGGGAGGGCCCCTGGGGACCGTGCCCCACGTCCTATCTGACAACAGCAGCTCAGACAGTGACACAACAGGAAGGGGGGAGGGTATGTGGCCGGGAAGTGGGGAGGGGTGGGGAGGTATGTGGGCCCAGAGAGTCTAGTCACCCAAATGGGGATGGGGCTCCTGGGGTGAAAGTCCCTGTGAATGAACCCTGTGCTGTAGGTTTGGGGCACGGACCAGGCTCCCAGGGAATGACCCCTCCCCCGCCCTGGGCCCCAACCTGGGCTGTCCTTGGCTTCCAGGGGACAGGGGACAGGGTGGGGGGCCGAGGGGGGCCTTGAGACTGCCCCCTTCCCATCAAAAACAGTCTACTGGGTCCCCCGCACAGTGTCGGCCCTCCCCGCGCCCCAACCCACCTGGCCGTGGTCCCCGACGCGGTGCCGGGCACCCAGAGCAGGCTGGCGGAAATACACACACGAGCCCGCAGACACAATAGCGTTGCAAGTGCCACAACACGGAAGCGATCGGGGTGGCAGGGGGAGGCCTGTGAGCGGTCAGCGACAACGCAGGTCCCCAGACACCACTGTTAAAAGGGGTCCGTCAGGGAAGAGAGGTCTCCGCCTGCGGTCACACCCTGGCCCCGAGGAGACCCAAAGGGAGAGGAAGAGGCCTCAGGCAGACACTGGGCCTCCAGCCCCAAATGCTTAAACTCATTCTCCTTTCTATTTCCTGAAGGGAGGGCCCCCATGGGTTGCCATGAGGAGCCACCAAAGAGAAATGACATTTATGTAGACACCCGTGGAGGCGAACCAACGATGAATCTAGTGGGAAACCCACATGTAATTCCAAGGAATTCTAAGGGAATGCAAGGGAGCCTAAGGGAACGGGGGCTTTCTCTCCCTCGTCGCCTCTCAGGCTTTTCCACGGGGGATCCAAACCAAATTCCTACTGGGGCGCCGTCCCTACAGCCAGAAACCCACTGACTGGAAGGCACATTTCTTATTTTCCTCCTGGAACGGAATTTCAAACTTCTCTTGGGTCAGCAGAGATGCACCCCCAAAGCTCTGAAAAGCCCCGCAGATTTCCCGGCGGAGAGGACGGGCAGAGAGACGGGATGGAACCCGGAGGCCGAGCGATCCCCAGGGGACGTGTGGGATGAAGTTTCAGGAGCAGATGGCATCGGCTCTCCGGCGGCGGGCGGCGGGCCGGCCCGGGGTGGCCGTGGGGCTGGGGGCTGGGGGTCTTCCCAGCGTCTCAGCTGGAAGGGCCTGGCGACGGCGGGTCCCCGCGGAGCAGCCTGGCCCAGCACAGCACACGCACCCCGGCCCCCGCCCGCTCCGGCTCCCGGACCGGCCGCCCGTCCCACGCCTCCCCGGAGCCCGGAGCCGAGCCCAGCGCGTCGGACCCCGCATTTGGAGCGGCTGTTGCAGCTCACGCCGCCCGGCCCCCAGCCGCCCGCCCCAACGGCTGACAGTCTGTGCCGAACGACTTTAAGGGGCGGCGGCGGCCAATCCGATCCCCAGCCCCCCCAGCCCCCCCAGCCCGGGCCTCGCTAGAAGTCAGGGCAGCCCCTTGCGAACGGGAATCGGGCTCCTGAGAAAGCCCCGCCGCCGGGAGGACCTGGGCACTCAGCGGGCGGGCACGTAGCAGTGGCCGCACAAAGCCCCGCACAAAGCCCCCGCACAAAGCCCCGGTCCTCTGCCCCGCGGCCCAAAATCTGGGCCCCGCGTGGAGACCGCGCTCCCGCCGCCCCTCGCTCGCTCCCGGGGACCCGGAGCCGGTCCCGCCGGCCGGGGGCGCGGGGTGGGCCCCGGGGCGGTGCCGCTCCCGCCCCGCCGCCGGGCCTCCGGGGGGCCGCCGGGCACCTGAGGGCCCCCCGCCGCCGGCGCGCGGCTGCGAGGAACAAAGGGAGCGGAGGACTCACCCAGCAGCTGAGTCGGGCTGCGCTGGCCGCCGGAGAGCGCGGCCCGCCCACCGGGTCACATGGCTCCGAGCCGAGCAGAGGATCAAAGGGGCTTTGTGGCCGCGGAACAAGGAGCCTCCCAGAGCGCGGGCAGAGGTAGGAGGGACGGGCTGGGAGCGGAGGCTCGGGGGCAGGGCGAGGGGAGCGGAGTTGGGGGGACGGGTGGGGGCGCGGCTGCAGGCCTGAAACCAAGCCGGGCCGGGGGGTGCATTCTGTGCGAGGAACGCCGAGGAGCCGAGCTCCCCAGCCGCCGCCAGAGTCACCCCCAAAAGGAAAGTGACACGGTGCCCGGGAAGGAGGCTCACCTGGACGTCCAGCCCCGCTGCCCGGGCCAGAGCCACCAGTCCCCTCCTCCCAGGCTGTCCTCCCGCCGGGTGAGGCCGGCCGGAGCGCGGGGCGGTGCTGGGAATCTGACACTGCCCAGGGGCGCCCTCTCTCCCCGCTACCCCGCCCGGCACTCCCCGTTTGCCAGGTGAGCCCCAGATGGGTCCTGACCCCCGGCCGGCTCAGAGGACACGCCCAGGCTAACGGGCAGGCCTCCGCCCGCTCACAGACCCCCCGGAAAAGCAGTCCTGAGCGATCCTGGGGTCCGGAGCACAGCCAGCCCCGTTGGCCATCGACTGCCTAAGGGTTCTAGGGTGGAAACACCCGCAGGGGAGAAGCCACGGAAGGGGAACTGGGGCAGGGCCGGCTCACCCAGTGCTCGCTCTTCTTCCTGGAGCCTGAGAACTCGGCTTCGGGGCTGCGGCTTCTACAGCCCTAAGGGCCTGGGCAGTGAGTCACCCTCCCTGCAGACCCCAGTCATACGCCGAGACCCTGAGGAGGGTGGGCTAGGTGGTCCCCAGAGGGAGGAGCTTGGGAGCCACCCTGTTTGGGGCTGGGCCTGGACGCTGGGATCCCTGGGATCTGCCAGCCAGACCCATCCTGTGCCCCGACCCCTGACCCCGAGTGAGTCCCGCCCAAGCACAGGCGTGGCCAGGGCAGCCCCAGGCCTACTCCCCACCAGAAGAGGGCTCCCACAGGTTTTGGGAATTTGCAGGGGCAAGGAGCGAGGAAGTTCAAGTGCAAAGGAGCCCTGAGTGACCCCTGAGCAGGTTGTCCTAGGGAGGTCCACCCTCCCGTCCCCTGGAGGGCCAACTCTGGCCCAGTGCTCGCTCCCAAGGCATGCTCTCCTTTCCCGTGCCCACCCCCTCCCCATGGCCGGTGGGTGAGGCCCCCAAGCACCCACCCCATGGGCCACACGGGCAGGCTGACCGCGTCCAGCTGGTCCACCCTCCAGTCCCTCAGAAGCAAGCTCGCCCTAGCAGCAGCCACTGGCTGGTCCAACCGCTGCCCACCCCGGCTGGCCAACGTCCTCCCCGGGGCCTCCCAAGTCTTCGGGTTTGCCCTAAAGGCTTTGGGGACTGCTGGGAGCGTCAGGGGAGGGACGGCCTGCATGCCCGGGGTTCCTGCTCCCCCATCAGACCAGAGATGTGGGCCCGGGAGGCAGACACCAGACTCCAGGCCCCCTTCACTCAACGTAGCTTAGGTTCACCACCCAACCCTGTGGGACAGGACCCGTGAAATGGGCACGATCAACTCTAGGTGCAAGAACTAAGGTGAGACATGATGTCCAGGATGAGGAAAAGCAGCTGCTCAAAATCTACACTTCTCTTTCCCTGGAAGGTGGTTTCCTAGGACAGGGAATAAGGCAGGCCCGGCCCCAAGAACCATTGCCAGATGCCCGCCAGGAGGGACTCCGGTCACACCGGGTGTCACGGTTCACGTGGAACCTTGGAGATGACACCTCCACTCCACACCTGTCCTGTGGGCAGGGGCCTGCCTTCCCCACACTCCCCTTGGAACCTCCTTCCCCGCCGCTCACCTGGCTGTGTCCCCCAGGGCCCATCACCCCTTCCTGGGAGCCAGGTGGGCAAACCGCCAGCTCACCAAGGCCACTCCTTGCCCTGCCTCCTCGTCTCCCTACTCCCCCCTGCAGAGCCCTGGCCCAGGAGGTGGCCTGGGTGCTTTCTACACGTTCCCTCACTCATGGCCCATGGGATGGAGGGGGTTCTCCAGAGCACAGGAGAGGGAATCCCTGCACCTGACAAGACCCTGCAGCCCAGGGGTGCTTTTCCAACCCAGAAGCCCCGCCCTCCGGACCCGCTCAGGGTCTCTGGGCTCAGCACACACAGCAGAGAGAACAGCCTGAGGCCTGCCCAGCCGCCCACCGCATCTCCTAGCAGAAACAGAAGGCAAGGCACGCGTACACACACCACATCTGTCACTGGCTGCTGTGGCCAGTGGCTACTGTACTGGGTGGCAACTCTCTCAATAGTCTCGATTCTACCCTGGAGTTAAGCCAGATCCTTGGAGAGCTGTATAGACCGTATTATTTTCGCCCTACACTTCATTTTCAGCAGTGGAAATGCAACTTCACTTGGGGGTGCTACAGGATACAGCTTGATGGAACCCACAGCAGGTGATCACAGCGTCCCCCTCCTGGGGATATTTCTCCCAGATTCTACTATCAGAAAGAGCAGAACTTCTCCCAAGAAGTGACTTCGCCAGAAGTGACTTCTGACTGCTAAGCACCAGTCAGAAGACGTTCCGAAGATGTCCATTAGGGCCACCACCCATTTCTGGGGCTCTCTGTCCCCTATGTGGTGCACCGCTGCTCAGACCAGGGTGAACTTCCTGGCTCGAAGGCAGCCAGCCCCTGACCTGAGGCCTGGCTCACACAAGTGATGAGCTGGGCCACCCGGAGGGTCCAAGAGCTTGAGGTCATGTACTTCAGGGCTGGGAAGCTATCTGGGGCCATTTGCAAAGGGAGAGAGGAGAGAATGGGGGGGGGGGGAGCAGAGGAGGAGACCCCAGGAGAGAGAAAGGGAGTGGAGAGGGGGGCCCCACTGGGCTCCTGCAAACCCTGCCCCTTCTGAGCCGGGCCTTCCACACTCCAACTTCCTCGCACGTTATGTCCTTCCAATAACCGACCCGTCCTGTTTACTGACTTCAAAGTCACACACAGCCACACTGATTAGGGAAAAATCTATAGAAACAGAAAGCGGATTGGTGGTTGCGAAGACAGGGGTGGAAGGGTCGAGGGGGAGGGTGTGGGAACTGACCACTTAATAGACACGGGGCTTCCTTTTGAGGGGACGAGAATGTTCTGGAGCTTGATCCTGGTGATGCTGCACAACACAGTGAATGTGCTCAGTGTTATTAAGGGCAAATTTCATGTTCTGGTATCTGATATCATAAAACATATTTAAAGGAAAAAGAGTTTAGTGCATCCTTTTTTTCTTCTCGAGCCGGTTTATCGTGTTGTTTCCTACCTGGAGACCACAAGGGCCCCAAGACAAAGTGTAGGTGTGGGGGTGGGGTGGGAGACTGAGCTGTGTCCCCTGCTTGGAGCTGAGACAGGTCACCAGATATGGCAGGAGGGATGTGGAGACCACAGAAGCTAGAGACTCAAGAACCGATTCCCCACGGGGGCCTCTGGGAGGAGCCAGCCCTGCCCACGCCTCGCCGTAGCCTGGTGGCCCTGACCCCTGATCTGGGGCCTCCAGAAGTGCAGGACAGTGGGGTGCTGTTGCGCAGGGCCACGGTAACCTTTGGCCCCTGGACACTGACACAGCCCCGCAGTCCTGACCTGACCCGCGGTACGTACAGTAGGAGCTTCCTCCCACGAATGTGGAAACCCACGCTCAGACCTGAAACTTGCTCTGGCCAAGGCAGTCCAGAAGCAGGAACAGGATCCTCCCCCCCAGGCCCCTTTGAGGGGGTGTCCAGGTCAGATTTTCCCAAGCTGTCACTTTCGGGATACTGTGATCTCCACCTGTGCCCACAAAGCCAAGGGAGCCCCCTGGCTGGACACCAGGCTGCCGTGGAGTGGAGGGGAGTGGGGTCCACTGCCTACCTGGGGGACGCCCCAACAGAATGGTCGTCAGGGAGCTGGCTGTCCTGGCTCCCACCTCCAAATAGGCCAACTGGGGGAAATGCAGTGTCTGGGGGTGTCACCTGTGCGCAGTGGGGGGGCGCACCCACATGATGGCTGCGACCCACCCGCCCTCTTGCCCACAGCGGCAGCACAACAAGGAAGGGAAGTGGTCACAGAGCACCCCTCCCCGTCTCAGGCACATGTGCACACATGCACAGTTGTGCATACACACCCCAGTGCCCTAGTCCCCCCACCCCCTTTCTCCAGCCAAGCCCAAAGCCTGGGTGTAAACACAACACTCAGCCCTCCCACAGCCTCTTCTCCAGCCCACCCTGGGCCAACCCCCATGGGATGCAGCAGATACTTGCCATCAGAGGCCCAGAGAAAACACCCTTCCCTCTGCCCCGCAGGCCGGGGGCTGGGCTGCCCGGGAGGGGCTGCTGGCAGCAGGTGCAGCCACACACCCCTGGGCGGAAAGGGGAGCCTGCCCGGCCCTGCTGTCCCCGGGGGGCCTCCCGAGGGCCCCAGAGTGGGGGCTCAGGTGAGCCTGGGGGGGAGGGTGCCTCCAAAGCCTCTCTTGCCCCCCCCGAGTGGTGGCTGTGCCACCTAAACGAGTCCCCACTGGGGCCCAGCCTCATCCTCCGCCGCTGCCACTGCCACCTCTTCACAGTGGTCAGCACCGTGGCTGCCACCACCCCCCCACCTACCCTCTGCTGTCTGCTTCCGCCCACCTCAAGAAAGCCACCCTCTTGAGAGAACGCGCCCCGCCAACATGCAGGCGCACCCGTTGACCTGGGCCAGCCCACGCCGCGGATTAACCGCCCCTCCTCCTGGAAAGGCGCCTTGGAGCACCATCCTCTCCTGCTGCCCCTCCAGGCAGGGGTTCATGGGGCCCGTCCCCAAGAGGCCCTCCCAGCTCGGCTGTGACTTAGGGCACACTGTTTTCTCCAGGCCCTGCAGTTGCCCAAACCCCTCCTAGAATCCCCTCCCCTGGTAAAAGTCACTGCCTCCAAGGAGCCCTCCCGGCGAGCACCCTGACCTGGAGCACCTGCCAGGCTCACTCACCCCGGAGCGGAGCGTGGAGGCAGGAAGCCCCCCCCTTCCTCCTTCCTAGGAAGTGCGCGCCTCCCCACGGTCACACGTCGCCTTTTCCCTCTGGGCCACCTTGATACACATTTCCTTCCCCGCTTGCAAAGCTATGGTGTCAGCAGTGTCTTAGAAATTACGTGATGATACCATAACTTCAGAAAACCGTGCTCCTGCCCGGCAGCCAGCTCCGTTCTCGGGTGGGGGGGCACTCGGGGGGATCAGAGGAGCCCCAGGCGCGCTGCCAACCGCACCCACCCCGCCCCCGCCCCCCCTCGGCCGCCCGCGTGTCCCGGCTGACACAAAGCCAGGATCCTAGACACCCAGCAACAGAAGAGCCCCGACCCTGCATCGATTTCAAAGACAAAAACCAAGGTGTCAACCGCACGTTCTCTCGGGGTGTCAGCAGGGAGGATCGCCAGGTGGGGGCGCTCCAGGTTGGCTTTAGGTGCGGCGCGCGGCCTCCTCGCCCTCCCTTCGCCCTCCTTTCGCCCTCCCTTCGCCCTCCCTTCGCCCTCCCTCCCACCGAAACGAGGGCCCGAACCAGAAGCCCAGCTGCTAAGATGGTGGGATCCTGAGTCAGACAACCCGCAGCTTAGTAGTTAGTGGGGGGGCCGAGGCTCTGACACCCCAGGGTGCTTAGATTCTGGAAACAGGTTCTCAATCCTCACAATGCATCCCATTCTAAAGGGGAGCTTCCAAGAAATACAGAGGCCTGCGCCCGGCCCCCGCCGTTCTGAGTTCACGAACCCAGGGGTTGGTATTTCTTTGAAAACTTCTCAGGGGGTTCCAGCGTGCAGGCCGGGTTGGAAAGCACCGCGTGGGACTAATAGATACCATCTGGGACCTGGTGAGATCTGGGATGTCTGGGATCCTGGGACATGGTGAGGTCCTGGAACCTCTGGGATCTTGGGACCTGGTGAGATCTGGGATCTCTGGGATTCCGGGATCTGGTGAGATCCTGGGATCTAGCGAGATCCTGGGATCTCCAGTGAGAGCATCCTGAACCCAATGTACCTAAGAGGCATGCACGGGACGAGTGGGGTACTCGGGTCAACAGCTCCTTCAACTGCCCAAAGAAGCGTGTGTCCTCCAGAGGTTTCATCCCGCCTCAGGACCAAAGGAACCCCGCACAGAACCAACCCTCAGCTCAGAGAACTTGGTTTAAGCCCAGAAGGTCCGCGCAGCTCTTGCTGCCCAAATAGCAGCAAGGGGCCCGGGCTGGAGGGGCCCTGGCCATTCACTGGGCAAGGCTCGGGCTTTTGATCAAGCGTCTCCACGCTGCCGGCTGCCTGGCTGGGACTTGGTAAAGACGAAGAAGAAAGCAGATCTAGGAACGGGTCCAGAGTACATCCCAGTGGCATAAAAGGGACTTTGAGAAGACAATTGAGCTCCTGAAATCTCTTATCTGACTAAAGGCAGAACTTCCCAAAAGAAGTCCGTGGTCATCAATCCCCTCCTCTGGGCAACCAAGGAAGATGGACTATCGGACTATCACAGAAGACGAGAAGTCTTCACACCACACCTAAACATTCACAAAACTATCTACCTCCCATCTACTCTCCTAAGGGGCCATTTATCTTTCCAAAAAGTCATTTGTTTTCCAGGAAGGGCTCCTCTCCCCCGCCCTTTCCCCTACTAGGAGAGCATATAAGCTTCAAATCCTAACAGCCCCTTTGAGTCACATTTTTCTGTAAAGTCCCATGTGTGTATGTGATTAAAGCTCTTTTCTCTTGCTAATATGGCTCCTGGCAGCTTAATTCTGGGGGGTGGGGAGGGGAGGCCCCTGGCAGTTTAATTTGCAGACCCCCAAGAACTGGACCTAAGAAGACAGACAAAAGTTTTTTTCCTCGACAGCACCTACCAAAACCAAACCAAACCCTCGCCTCACTGCAGATCCACACTTTCCCCACCCCCCGCCAGCAATTTAGACCTCTGTTTCTCAAATTCTGTTAAAGCAGGACAATTTGTCCTGCAGAGCACTCCCATCCTAAAAGGTTTCCACAGATAAATGTATCAACTGCTACCCTCCACTGTCCCTCTTTTGATGTTTACAAGTATTTACCAGCATAATATATAGAATAAATATTCTATAGAATATAAAAATATTCTATGATGCAAGTTTTTTTTTTTTAAGTTTATTTTAAACTATTTTCTGGGGATCCCTGGGTGGCGCAGCAGTTTGGCGCCTGCCTTTGGCCTAGGGCGCGATCCTGGAGACCCGGGATCGAATCCCACATCGGGCTCCCAGTGCATGGAGCCTGCTTCTCCCTCTGCCTATGTCTCTGCCTCTCTCTCTCTCTCTGTGACTATCATAAATAAAAAAATTAAAAAATAAATAAATAAATAAATAAATAAATAAATAAATAAACTATTTCCTAAACTTGTTGGACCGTGGAACCACTTTGCCTCTATAACACCTACGAATGGTCCCAGGGAGAAGGCCATCTGGAAACACTGGTTCGGACTTAGCCCGTCAGCAGCTCTCTCTTCTTGTTCCAGGCCAGACCTCATCACAGATCGGTCCAGACCCTCTGGACACAGGTTGGAGTGGGAGCAGAGACCATGAGCCCCACAGGTAGGATGGCTTACCCAAGGCAGCTAGAGAGCTTGGAATACTATTTTTAAACCCAAATTCCTAAGTTACCAGAGAACACAAGAATGTGTGGTGGTGGCATTGTTTATAAGGGCAAAACCTGAAAACAACCCAATGTCCATTAAGGAGAGAACAGAAGGGATGCTCAGGTGGTTCAGTCGGTGAAGCATCTGCCTTCAGCTTGGGTCATGATCTTAGGGTCTTGGGATGGGGAGTCTGTTTCTCCCTCTCCCTCTGTGCTCTCTCTCAAATAAATAAACAAAATCTTTATTTTTTTTTTTTAAAGGGGAGAACAGAAAGCTCTGGTACATCCACCCACCAATGATCACGCGGCAGTGAAAATGCACGGACCAGAACTACAGACACGACAGTAGATGACCTCGATTCCAAACATAAAAAACTGCAAAAAGGGTGCTTATACCTTATATGCCCCAGTTATGCAAGGTGCAAAACAACGCTATGTCTGAGAAACACAGCTACACAGCAGAAGTTCTAAGGCATACGTGGGAAGGAGGAACCTGAGTGCAGGATGCGGGCACATCTGGAGGGAGGAAGGAAACGGGCCTGGTTATTGCCTGCCGCTCAGGCTGGACAGGGGCACGCAGGTGTCCGCTGCCTGGGATGGTGCACGTTGGTTAAAAACTAAAGAAATCTCTGGAGGCCCCAGGAATAACAAGGCTGTGACTTAACTGCTAAAGGCATAGCCTCCCTGAGCCACAGCTTACTCCCCTGTAAACCGAGGGCCGCGAACCCACCTGCTACTTGGCTGCTTGCAAGGAGGCTGCTCAAACTTCCTGCCCTCCCTTATGGGGTTCTGGGTAGGATGATAACGAGCTAACAGCCTCGAAGGGCTTTGAAAACCACACCAAGCTTCTAACCCAGAGCGGGGAGCCCGCGACTCCAGGCCTGTTTTCATGACCTGGCATAAAACACCCCAGCCAAAGGAACCTTGTTTTTTCCTCCAGGGCAGAGGCCTTGGTCTCTGCCGGCTGCTCAGGATATCTGACAGGACAGTTTTCTTTTTAAAGATTTTATTTATTTATTCATGAGAGACACACAGAGAGAGAGGCAGAGACACAGGCAGAGGGAGAAGCAGGATCCCTGCAGGGAGCCCGATGCAGGATTCGATCCCAGAACCCCGGGATCATGACCTAAGCTGAAGGCAGATGCTCAACCGCTGAGCCACCCAGAGACCCCTGACATGAGGTTTCTGTCAGCCCAGACCAGCTCTTAGTGAGGGGCTCTTGACCCCCACCCCCACCCCCATCCCTTTAGCATAGGACACAGACTGGTGCAGGTGCAACCACTGCTCACGTCAAGGAAGAAGCCCAAGCCAGCCCCGCTCTTTCCTCTCTGCCCCCAGAACCAGGAGCTCCGGAAATTCGGAGGCTGTGAAGCTGCTGGCACATCATCTCCGGCTGTTTATTCACAGAGGGGTCGCTGACCCTCCCGGGTTCCCGCCACAAGCCGGAGCACCACTAGTGCCAGACCCTCTCTGCCTGGGGGTAGAGGGAGCCAGCGATCCCACTGAGGAGCCTGTGGGCTCAACAGCCACCCCACTTTGCTTTCCATCCTCCACCACCCACAGCTCAGGGACTTTGGGCAAATTTCTAAACCTTTCGGAAGCAGCTTTCCTACCCACCAAGAGGGGAAAGGGGTCCTTCCTCCTGCCGGAACTGGGGAAGAAGGAAAGAGGCGCTACGTGCACAGACCGGGGTGGGGCCTGCACTCAAGCAGGGGCTCCAGAACGATGCCCACCCATCTTCCACCGACACTGACGTGGGCGCGGGGCCAGGAACAGTCAGGAGGAAGCAGAGGAAGCAAGCATCTGCCAGCCTCTAGACTCACGATGCTTGGAGCTGGAAGTGAAAGCAGGAAGGAGCAGAAACTGTTGGACAGGGAAGTGTGATCACTGTGAGCATCTGTGCTTTGAAACCCTAACAGTGCACCTGCAGGGCCTTCTGGGGAATGTCTCTCTTAAACATGTATTTAAAAAAGGAAAGTGAAGGGGGACGCCTGGTTGACTTAGTGACTGAGCATCTGCCTTTGGCTCAGGGTGTGATCCCGGGGTCCTGGGATCCAGTCCCGCATTGAGGCTTCTTCCTCTGCCCGTGTCTCTGCCTCTCTCTGTGTGTGTCCCATGAAAAAATAAATAAAATCTCTTAAAAAAATAAATAATAAAATAAAAAAGGAATAAATATGCAATACTCAATGAAAGAAGTCAAGATAAAATAAATAAATAAAATATATAAAAGCATCCTGTATAAGGACAATTAGGGAAGTTCAAAAGCGGGCAAAATTCTGTGTGGGGACGGCGCACTTCTGTCTCCCGACTACGGCAGTGGGCACATGAGTCCGTGTCCAGAACAAAAGCTCACAGAACCACACACGCAAGCAACTGAGAGCCCAGGAAAGCGGGTGAAAGCCGAACGAGGTCCCCAGCTGAGTTCATACTGCGGCACCGTCGTTTCCTGGCTTTGCTAACGAACTGAGTCCTGTAACACGTCAGTGGGGAGGCTGCTGGGGGAAAGGCCACAGGAACTCTCTACCGGGACTTGTGCAATGTCTTGGGAGTCTAAGACTTTTTCAAAATAAGGCTTTTAAAAACATATCAAAAATGGGAAAGGCCGGGAGTATCGATCACAAGGCACAAGTTAGAAACGGGGACTGGACGCCTTTCTCCCTTCGTCTCTTTGTGCAGAGTGTCTGGACGGTGTCCCGAGCGCAGGCTCTGTTCCAGGTGCGGTTGGGGACCCTGCAGGCTCAGGTCTCGGGGTCAGGGAGAAAGACGCAGAGATAAAACGCAGCGGTAGGCAGAAGCCAGGTGGAGGCACCTGAGACGGGTCCGCCGAGGCTCTTCTCAAAGAATCCTCACAGAGGCCCGACACCCCGAGAAAGCAGGTGTTCCAGGCAGGGGCACCTGCACACAAGCCCTGGGGAAGCAGCTCTGATGTCAGGAGAGGCCGAGGGGCCAAAAGCAAGGTGGCCGGAGGCCCCCACTTGTCCTAACGTGTCATTCCCAGCTGTTTTTTCCAGACCCCAGGATAGGGCCATCATGGCAATTTGCTCACCGGGTCCCCAACTCAGCTCAGGAAGTAACGGTTTCATGGCCACATGGAAGAGCCTAATTTCTCGCAAGCTGCTGGCCACAGGGTGCCGATGGGGAAAGACAGAGGTTGCAAACCCACTCGCCAAGGTCTCCGGGAGCCCCTTGGGCAGCCTGGAGGCACCTGCAGGACGTGAGGGCAGCAGCAGTCTGCAGAGGGGGCCCCCACGCCCGTGCAGGGCACCTGACCCTTCCCCACCCTCAGCCAGGCCCCAGCCCTCAGGTCAGGGCAGCCTCTGGTGCGGAGGCAAGCAGTCCATGCAGGCCTCAGGTCACCTGCTCCCCCAGCTCCCCTGGCCCATCCAGTTTGCTCCGTGAGGTCCGCTAACCGTCCACCACTGGGGAAAGTGCTTGAAGAGACGAGCTGAAAATCTGGCCTGAACTTCCTGCGTGCCCTTGAACCTGGCACGGAAGCTCCCTGGGCCTGCCTCCCTTTCCTCACTTGCAAATCATACAGATGAACCCTAGAGTCTCTTGCAGCTACAGAATTCTCAGGAGAAAAAAAAAAGGATCCCTGGGTGGCTCAGGGGTTGAGCGCCTGCCTTGGGCCCAGGGCGTGATCCCAGAGTCCCAGGATCGAGTCCCGCATCAGGCTCCCTGCATGGAGCCTGCTCCTCCCTCTGCCTGTGTCTCCGCCTCTCTCTCGCTCTGGCCTGAATAAATAAATAAAATCTTAAAAAAGAAGAAAAAGAAAAAAAAAAGCCACAAAAATGAGGCGGGTGTGGGGGTTCACACCCTAGCCTTCGCTTGTGAAAAAGGGAATCGTTTTCTCGACTGGTTTCTTGCCTGCCCTGCCTGGGGGAGCCTTCCTGCGGACTCTGGATCTGGGAGAGGCTGTGGAAGCTCCGCGTCACCCAAGGAGGGCCTGAGGCACACGGAGAATTCCCCGGAATTTTTCCAGAAGATCGCCGCTTCCGGACTGTATCAGCTTCCTGTTGCTGCTGTAACAAACTGCCACAACCTGAACGACGCACAGCACAAACCTGTCACCTTACGGTTCTGGAGGTCAGAATCCCACATGCGCCTCTCCGGGCCTCTCCCTTCCTCCTCCTTAAACTGAGGGAGTGGGGCCACGGGATTCCACGAATCGCACCCACACGGGACGGCTCTGGAACCCTCTCGAAGGCCGGACGGGCAGCTCACCCCTGCAGGGGCGTCAGCAGATCTCAGCTGCTTCCAGGACCAGGGCGGCTGCCGGGAAGCGGCTTTTGCCCACGCCCGCCCCGGGCCTCCGTGAGAGAGGCCAGGGCAGCAAAACAGGAGGCCGTAGGTGGCAGGGGCCAAAGAGGCCAGGCCATTCTCTCCAGCAGAGGCCGGGGCAGCGGAGGAAAGCCGGGCACGTGACTCCAGCCTGCAGTTCTCAGGGGAAGGGCGAGCCCGGGCCCAGGGAAGCAGGGCCCCCCCCAGCCCCCCCCCACCCCCCCCACCCCCCCCCCACCCCCGCCGCCAGCCCAGCTCAGCTGTGGGGGGATGGGCAGGGGCCCTTGCCTGACAGCCCCCCCATGGCTCCAGCCCAGCCTCCCCGCCCCCGTCCCATCTCGGGGGAGAAAGTGAGGCTCCTTGCATTGCCAAATTCCAGTAATGAATCCCACATTCATTCCATCCTCTTTGCTTATTGGAAGCTCTCTCTCCACCTTCTGGGCTCGCTCTGAACAGCTGGCCTGCAGAAGTCGCTGGAATTCAATATGCAGGGTGGCTTCGTGGTGCCTGCACAGAGAAGCCCAGCTCACTGCATCCCCCACCCACCCCTTCCTCTGCGGAGGCCACGTTCCTGCCCTTTCCCTGGGAAAAGAAGGAGCAGCCAGGATCCCTCGTTAACTCTTTCAGGCCCGCCAGCTTCCTGCGGGCAGGCCTCCCTGCCCGGTCTGCCTCGTGGCCGGTGGGGCATGCGCCTTGGCTCCCTCCCACCACGTCGGGGACCGGGCAGGGACCGCGGAGGGCAGCAGCGACCGGCCGGCCATATAGGAGCCCACGGTCACGGCTGAGAGACGAGAACACGGCCTGGGTCCGTCCGGCGGCCAGGCTCCTGGGCTCTCGGCCCTGCCGGAGGGCAGGTGTGCAGATTCCGCAGGAAGTTGGGGGCGGGGGCGGGCTAAGAGGTTCGGGCCTCGCCCGCCACGCAGGGGCAGGGCTCCGACCCCAAGGTGTTCAGACACCCACGGCGCCGCTCCCGCAAACTCCCGCTGCGCGTCACACACCAACACGCCTGTACGGAAGGCAACCCACCGCCCCACTGCCGGCCAGGTGAGCGGTGACAGGGATGCGAGGCCCAAAGCCACCCCCACTGCCCTAACGAAGCCAATGACGAACAACCGTGGTCATGAGCGCAAAGGGTGTCTGTGTCCCTCAGAAGCCCCATCCTGTACGGACATCCTTCTGGAATGACGTGTGCAAACTGGGCTGCAGTGACCGGGGGCACCTCCAGCCCCACCCCAGGGACGGGCACCAAGGGAAGGCCACAGAACAGGGCCTGAGATACAGGATTCCAGCTCTGCCACGAAGCTGTGTGACCCTGGCCAGGCCACTGCCCCTCTCGTGGCCTCAGGGTCTCCACTACAACCAGAGAGCGGAGTCGGTCGGTGGTTAGGGACAGGGGCTCTGGGGTCAGGCTTCCTGAACCCAAACCTTGTCTCTGTCACATGCACCAGCTGTGTGGCCTCGGGCAGGTTACGTAACCTCTCTCCGTGCCTTGAGTTCCTCACCTGTGAAATGGGAATTAACAGAACTGACTTCACGCTGTGGTTCACCACACTACAGGAGATACACCACGTAAACCCCCCCAAGGCCACACAGAGCCCACGGGAAGCCCTAGTTACCATGAACGGATGGCAACGCCACTGTCACGATCTCGGGGGGCTCAGTCCGGCCTTGGCAGCTCGGGGCCCCAGGCGACAGAAGGTGCTACCCCTCCAGTGACAGGAGCTGAGATGCCGGAGCCCAGGGCCTGAGCAGGTCTGGCCACCCCACGGTGGGGCCCGCGTTCCGGGAAACCTTCCCTAGAGAGGCCAGAGAGGAGCTGCCCGGAGAGGCGGAAGGGGCCCTGCCTGTCCCAGCGAGGGCTGGGGATGTGGCCTGTGAACCCCAAGCACAAAACTGAGAAGCTCAGACGCACAGAACGGCTTTGACGAGGCTGCTCCACGGCACCTCCACCTCCACCTCCACCTCCACGCACCGGCAACAACGTCTGGTTTTTGAAGGCCAGGGGACGAGGGGACCCCCCCAGGGGGCGGGGAGGCCCCACACAAGCTCTGCTCTCGGCCACTGAGCAGCGAGCAGGCAGGAGGACTTAATCACTACCATACGCCGCGCCGAGCCGAGCCGAGCCACAGGGAGGGGGCAGGAGAGGAAACCAACGCGGAACATGCTGGGCGGGTGGGGGGACCAGGAAGGAGCAGGGTGCGCTCCCAGCCAAACCTGCAGAGGTGCGGCCAGGCCTCCCCCCACCCCCCCAGTGTGTGTGTCCACAGCCTGTCCCAGGGACACCTGGATCCGGCCCCAAGGTCAGGCTCCAGCTGAGCCCACCCTCTCCAGCCCCCAGAAAGCCAGCCCGGTCTGCCTCGGGCCGCAGCTGCTGTTTTTCCAGCAAGGACAGGGCTGGGGCTGGAGTGGGGGGGCCACCGCAGTGTCCGCACCCCCCGCCCCCGGGGTTGGCAGAACCAGGTCCCGCCTCAATGGCTCACCCCGACAGCCTCTTCCCTGCCCCCTCTGCTGAAGGAGGGTCTCCCATCCAACCCCACCTTTCCCAGCCCACCCTCATCTGGGTCAGGGGCTCACCCTCCTCTCTGCTCAGCCCCGAAACCTCGTGCTACAGGGCAGGAGCCGCCAGGACTCAGCCATGGGGCCGAGGGGCAGAGCTGTGGGATGAAGGGGACAAGTGGGAACACGCAGAGGGGCTCGAGTACCGGTCCCCAGCTTGGAGCAGGGCTCACAGGACAGGGCTCCCCCTCCTCCGAATGCCGCAGCATCTGCAGCCACGGGGACCCGCAGAGAGCAAAGCCACACCCGAGGGCGGCTGAGCGGAGCATCCCGCGGAGCATCCCTGAGCCGCCCGGGTCTCCAGACTCCCCGCTCTGTGCGAAGCATGCTCTCGGGCCACTGAGAGCTGGGGTTGCTGTTGCACGGCCCCTGCTAGTGGGGGGCAGCCCACGAGGCAGGGCAGGGAGGCCCCTCCACACCAGAGCAGGGACCATCCAAACCTTGGGGAATCAGATCCCCACAAAGGGCCACCTCTCCCCGCCACCGCCTCTCAGAGCCGGGACACAAGCTTCCGGGAGAGGGGGGACCCAGAGCGGGCCACCTCCCCCCTGAGAACAGGCAGCGGCTCCCAGGCAGGCCCTCCTCGATGGCTCCCATTCCATCTACTGTCGTCAGTGTCCCGATTTCCAAGAATATTCTCAGAACGGCAACAAGACGAGCTGAGTAAGAGCTTACGGATTGCAGGCACCGTTCCCAGGGCTTCACACGCATCCCCCTCAGGTCCTCACGGCGCCCCGACCGGAGCCTGCCCGTGGCTCTCCTCCCCCCTCCGGCAGATGAGGACACGGGGCACAGAAGGGCTCGGCAACCTGCCCCGGGCCACACAGCGAGGGGGCGCAGGAGCCGGCCCCGTGTCCTGCTAGCCGTGTAGGGACCCGCGGAGGAGTAGGCGGCAGGGCGGGTCCCCGAGACCCTCACGTTCTCCTCGGAAACCCCAGCTTCTACCCCCCACGCCCCAGAAGGTGAAGGAACGGATGCATGAGAGCCGACAGCACACAGCGGCGGTGGGCAGCGGGGACGAGGACCGAACACAGCCAGACACCACCGACCGTGATGGCAGGGCTGCTCTGGGCCTCCGCTCGGATGGACGCATCCGCTCCTCACTGAGGCCTCCCGAGGGTGTTTCTCTAAGCCCATTTCACAGAGGGGCACACCGAGTCCTGCAGCCAAGGTCGTGCTGCCAGGGAGGTCGCGAGGGCCAGCGCTGTGGCCGCAGCCTTGCCCACGCCACTCATAGACAACCCCATGGAACAAAGAGGAAGAAGCATCCATGGGGGAGGGGGGGCCAGGCCTGGTCCGCCGCCCCCAGCCAGGGGCCACCCTCTGCTGGAAGCTCCCAGCCCGCTTCCAAGTCCCACTGACCCCACGATGGTCCTCTGACTTGCTGTGCCCTCCCGGAGCCAGGGGGCCCGGCCTTTTACGAGGCCGGATGCGGGGCAGGATGAGGAAAATCCCTGGGGAGGCAACACCCTCGTATGTGACAAAAAGAAGCATCAGATCCAGATCCTGTTTGTCTTTTTTTTTTTTTTTAAAGCCCTTCGTGTTTAGCATACGCATGGAGAAACAGCTTGGAAAAAACGCCAACAGTGATTTCTGCAGGATGCAATTATCAGCGATCGTATTCTCTGCAGTTTTCTAATCTGGTTTTCTTTGCCATGAGTCGGCATAATTTTTAAATCACAAAAAATAAGGCTTGGTTTCAATCAGGAAGACAGATGCTTCTTAGCTTCTCAGCAGCCCCGTGAAGGCACGCGGGCATCACCAGCCAAGCAGAGAGAACGTTCCAGAGCTGTCAGCCAGGCCCTGGGCCGGGTCTTCCCGGGATGGCTGGGAGGGGCCGGGTCCCCTCGCCCCCGCGCGCAGAGCCGGGTCCAGGACCCACTGGTGGAAAGTGCGGTGGGCGCTGCACAGACCCTGCCATGAGGTCACTTCCTGCCGGGCTGCAGGGAGGATGTGGGTTCAACTGGAGTTTGTATCAACACAGCTCGGCTTCACCCCCGGCCTGGTGGGGACCCCCTGCCCCGGCCGGCATGACAACCCCAGGAAAGATGTGAGCAGGGAGGGAAGCCACTGCGGGCGTGACCCGGAGAGACTTTCCAGGGAGAGATTTAGAGAAACTGCTGCATCCGCTCGAGACCTCCGCTGCCCCCTACTGCCCGGCTGTGGCTCAGGGAGGAAGACGGGGTGGGGAGGGCGCCCAGGGAGGCTGGGGGCAGAGCCCGGCAGGGAGTGGGGCTGCGGGCACGGGGCCCCGGAGGGTAGCCTCTCCCCACGGGCAGCTCCCGTCTCCGCAAACATCACTGTCCTCATTCCTCTGCAACGAAACCAGGCCGCCCAGGGGGCTGGACACCCATTCCCAGGGGAGCAAGCAGCCCTGCCTGCACAGCACACCCCGCAGAGCCAGCAGCAGGTCCACTCCCCGCAGGAGGTGGCGGGCCCCCCCAACAGAACCCAGGAACACCTGCCAGCCAGCCTGTTCCTGGGACCAAGTGTGAGGGGATGGGGTGGAGGGTCCCGGCCCACAGGAGGAGAGCCCCCTCCACTGTGCGTGCCCCTCCTGCTCCAGGCCCCACCTCTGATGGGCTAGGACCCCGCAAGGCACAGCCGCAGTCTGAGGGGCGAGCCTGGGGAAGCAAGCAACGAGGCATGCTGGGAGGAGGGCACCACATTCACACGTGCCGTGGGCCCTGGCCAGGTGCCGGGGCATCTGGGGCTCACTTGGACCGCCCCCCAGGTGAGTGTTTGCTCCATAGCCAGGCCCACCCACGACTCAGGAGGCAAACCCCAACGCAGAGTGGGTGCCCGAAGCCTGCGTGGCCCTGAGCACGTCCCACCCCTCTCCGCACCCAGGTCCTACCAGGTACCAGCACAAAGTAGGTGCCTGAGTGAGTGACTCCCCGCATGCAAAGGCCCTGGGATCAGAGGTCCAGCTGAGTCCCCGGTACCTGCTGTGTGACTACAGACCAATGACTCGGCCTCTCTGTACCTCTTGGGTTGCTGAGAAGGCTACAGGACATGCACGGAGAGCTCCGAGTGCAGTGGCTGGCATGCAGAGGGGCTGGATATCCGGCAGCCAGCTGTGGGGTAGTGAGGACCGCGGTGACAATGAAGAGATCAAACCAAAATGGCAAATGAGCCCAGGGACGGGGTGCTGGTCAGACAAATTCACGCGGCTCAGGACTCACTCCAGTGACAACCGAGGCAGGGCCTGGGGACTGTCAAGGTGTCCTGTCCACCCAGCGCCCCTGGCCTCCCTGTGCTCTCACTGACTGGCCCATGGGGTATGATGGCCCCAGTGGGGCTCCCGCCTCCACTCAGCCTTCCTGGGACACCTACATGCTTGCGGGGCTTAGGGCTGCCTATCCTGACCCAGTTCCAGCCGTCCGGCCAGACAGGCCCCCCCAATGCTGAGCTGCACCCACAGGTGCCATTTGCACCTAGGGCCTCCGCTCAGGCCGGGAGCTTGGCCTCCCCGGGGACCCCAGCACACGGCGATCTCCGACTCCCCCTCGGCCCCACCAGTGGCACGGTCTTCGCTGCTCGTGGCTGTCCGCTGAGGCCTGACAACGCCCTTCTGCCTTCTACCCTCATCTCTGCGCCAGACAAACCCGTCACTCTGCAGGGCTCAGCACACATCAATCACTTCCTCCAGGAAGTCTTCCACAACTGCTCCAGCTGGATGGACGCTCCTCTCCTAGGCCGCCCTCTATGGCTCAGTGCTCAACAGGCATTAACTGAGCCCGGGTGACATGCTGTTCTGGGACACAAGCCGTTTCTCTTGCCGTCGTGGAGCTTGCACTCCACGTGAACAATAGGTGTAGGATGCACGTGTCACCTATTCACGCTCCGCTCGCAGAAAGCCACCCACTGAGAGTGCCCATGAGAGAGCCGCATTAGCTGGGGTGACAGGGGAGGTACCTCTCTGATGAGGGTGGCACTTAGGGGCCCAAATGAGGCAGCCAGGAGAAGAATCAGGAAAAGATGGCTCAGGAAGGAACAGGCAAGGTGAAGGCTCTCAGTGGGGACAACCCTTTGTGTCCTGGGGCAGCCAGGGGGCCGGACGCCAATGATGGGGGTTGGGGGTGAGTGTCCCCAGGACAAGAGGTGCCCACGGAGAGGTTTGAGATGCAAAGCGACCTGAACCGTTCAGAAAAATCACTCAGGACCGCCAGCATCGCGGTGTCAAGCTTCACGCCCGTTACACGTAGGAAGGCGTAGGAGCCTCGTAGGCCGCGTTGGGGGTGGACGGACTGCGGGGCCGGCGTGGGGCGGACAGGCACTCCCAGCCGGGGCCCTGCCCGGGATCTGTCTCGGAGACGGCTGTGTGCGGCAGATGATGCCCGAATTCTCAGGCCCAGGCACATCTCAGTGGGCGAGCAGGGCGCTGTTTCCTGCCCGGGAGGCCTGGGGCAGGGGCTCAGGAGGAGACGGCGGATTGTGCTGGAAGCGCTGGGCTGGGAGCTGTGCCCTCCCACCCCCAAGCCGCTGCGCATCCGAATTCACTGTTCTGTGTCACCGGTGTGAACACAGACCTTCACTTCTCCCGGAGGCCGACACCCGGGCCACGGCACATCCCCGGCACGTCACACCTCCTCCGACGGCAGACCGGGGCCCTCGTGCGGGGAGGCCCGGATCCGTCCAGGGTCACGTGGCCAGTGGCCAGCAGAGCTGGGCTAACCCCGCAACTTCTAGCTCCGAGCCTCGCAGACCGCAAGCGCTCGGACGGACGCCTACCGGATGGGTGCGGGTCGGCGGGCGGCCGGATGGACAGGTGGACGGGTGGGTAACTAAGAGGGCCTGTGCAGAGCTGGGTGACACTGAGTGACCCCAGCTGGGAGTCCAGCCCGCCCCCGTGCAGAGTGGGCACTCGGCCAAAGTGAGCTCTCGCTCTGTTCCCGGAGATGCGGCCCCCTCCCTGCAGGCTGTTCCTGGCACCCTGCCCTCCCCGCGGAGCAGCGCTGACCCCGCGCACCACGTGACCCAGCCCGAGAAGCCGGTCCCAGATGTGGGAGGTCGTGCAGGCCGGGGGCCGAGTGTGCAGGAGAACCAGCTGCACAGGAAGCTCCTCCGGAAGCCTCCAGGCTTCGCAGGCCGGACTCCCAGGGCCTGCTGCTGTGGGGCCCGCTCCCGCCTGGCGTGGGCAGCCCCGACCTGGACCGGGGGGCTCCAGAGGGCTGGGAGGGGGAGATGTGGCCTTGTCCCCAGGGTAGCTGCCCACCGGGAGTGAGACTCTGGCTGCGGCCCCTTCCTGTCCCAGCCCTAGTTGAGCCGTGGGGTCACTGCCCCGGGGCTGCCCATACATGGAAGGGACCTCGGCACAGCTGGGACCCAACCAGAAGCTGTCTGAGTGGCAGAGACACCGGGCACCTCGTTACAAACCCGCTGCGGCTCTGGACTCAAACAACCCCCATTCAAATTCAAAGCCAGGACCTGGGAAGCCTGGGTGGCTTCGTGGTTGGGCGCATCTGCCTTGGGCCCAGGGCATGATCCTGGAGTCCCGGGATCCAGTCCCATATCCAGTTCCCTGCATGGGGCCTGCTTCTCCCTCTGCCTGTGTCTCTGCCTCTCTCTGTGTCTCTCTTTCTATGTCTCTCATGAATAAATAAAATCTTTACAACAAAACAAAATAAAACAAAAAAACCAAAAAACCAGGACCTGCCACTTCCAGCCTGAGTAAGTTTTTCACCCTCTCTGCGCTTGGCACCTTCTCTGCAACAGGTAACGCTAAGTGTTTGCTAAGATTGCTGTGCAGATACATCCCCGGAGCAGCTGAAACCCGGAGTCTAGCACTTGGAACGGTCACCATGATTAATGGGATCTTAATAAAGCCTAGGAGAATGACAGCCTCTCCGCTGTGTCCCTAAAATGGAAACAACTCTGCTTGCTGAGCAGCAGAGAGCCAGCCAAGGGCAGGCTCCCAGGTCTGGCTTCCAGCCACCGTCCCCCTGCAGAACATCCCCCGCTCCCACCCCTGCCCCCCCACCCCCGCCGGGTCTCAGGCAGGCCCCACCCTCCAGAGAATCTCAGGGCTGGCACCTGCTTCCAAAGCACATGTCGGGACTTTCCAGATCTTTCCTCCCCTCTCTCTGACCTTCCCCTACTCAGTTACCCCCCCCACACTTTCTTACTCACTCTCTCCTTTCAGTCCTGTTCAAAAACAAATGATCCAGGCCAAGTGTGTCAGCTGGCTCCCTGGAAAAGTTTCTCTGCAGCAGGAACATGTGGCTGCTCACTGCAGGGGGAGTGGCGCTGGGCAGGATTACTCACCGCAGAGCTCGATCTCTCGGGGCGCTGGGTCACTGGGCAATGACTCAGGCCAGCCTCGCCCTCCCCCCCCCAACTCCCCGATAGGGAGGTAGCCGGGGGCTGTATCTCTACAGTCTCCTGGGCAGAGACTTTGCCCATACACGGTCACAAGCACTGCATCAAGTCTGCCACTCACCAGGGTCCCCGTGGTGGGCTCCCGAGCACGGTGTGGATGACTCGCTCAGAGGAGCTACAGCTCCTCACATTTGCCCGCGGCCTGGGCCAGAGGCGGGTGCGATCTCAGAGCCCTCGGCTGTCACCCGGGGCCCTGGAGCCGAGTCCTGACCCAGACCCCAGAGGCACGGAGGAAGAACTGGACAGTGCAAGGGACACCTGGGTGGCTCAGCGGTTGAGCATCTGCCTTCAGCTCAGGGATCGAGTCCCGCATCCCGCATCCCCCGGTAGCAGGGAGCCTGCTTCTCTCTCTGCTTCAATCTGTGTCTCTCATGAATAAATAAATCTTAAAAAAAAAAAAAGCTGGACAGTGCGGGGAGTCGGTTCACAGTGGGGTTCAGTAAGCTCCCCTCACAGGGGCCCTGGTTCCAAAGGGCTGAGTGTGGGCCCAGAAAGCTGCATTTCAGATTCAGAACTATCTAGAGCCTGAAAGGGAATACTCAGGCCCAGGAGGTGAGGGGACAGCATTCGGACAACCATCAGCTTTCTGCCACCAAGACTCCTCATGCGCATCAGCTTCCCATGATCATGTGGGGCCAGCAGCCCGCTCCCCGGCACCAGCCCTCAGCACCCCCAGGGGAAGGAAGGGCCCTGAGGGGTGAGGACGGACGGTTTTCCATGGGTCCTTGGCACCCTCAGCCCCCTGCTCTCACCCTAGACTCCCTCTACCTCGCGTCCCCAAGTAGAACTCTGGGGGCCTGCTCCCGAGGCCCAGAGACGGGAATGGGCAACCCAAGGACGGAAGCCCCCTCCCCAACCCCATCCCCGGAGCCATGCTGACAGCCTGGCCTCCCAGGAAGCCATGTGGCCACACGAGGGTCCTGGCCACCCTGCCCAGTCCCGAGGAGCGGAGACGTGCATGAGGAGCTGGCCTCCCCACCTGACACTGTCTCTGATGTCCCGAGGGGCTGAGCCACGTGAGCAGGGAACACCTGTCAAGAGCTGGGCCCGGTGCCCGCATGCTGGAAGCACTCTGGGGGCTCAGCGGGGCCTCTGAAATAAGTATGGAAGCCACCGGTCCCCAAAGAGGGGGACCCATCACTCCCAACCTTCACCCTGGCGGCATGTGTGTGTGAGCCTGTGTGTGTGTGTGTGTGTGTGAGAGAGAGACAGAGAGAGAGAGAGAGAAGAAAGCTTCGCCCTCGCCCATCTCCGCACTTTGCGCAGCCCAATCAGGACGGCGGAGAACTACTCCAAGCTCCAGGAAAGTCGGTAACCCAGGCGAGCCTGTGGAAGCCATCTCTGCACAGGACGGCGTGCCCTGGACCTGCAGGGACCTGCTCCGAGGCCTGGGAGCAAAGCTGGCAGGCAGGAGGCTGGCGTGCCTGCCCACGGTTCCGTTCCGGGCCAGCCGGGGCCAGCCGGGCTTTTAATGCAGCCGCTCCCCAACCAAGAAGGCACACCCCCACCTGCGCCCTGCCCAAACCTCTCCCTGGGCTCTGCAGCAGCACTGGCTGGGCTTGGAAGGGGGGCGGGAGGATGGGCAGGGGCAGGGGCGCCGCGGGGCTGCGCAGGGGGCGGGGCAGGGCCGCACTGAGCTTGGGGGGCCCAGCCAGAGCGGTGGTGAGCAGCCACGCGGGGCTCCCTGCAGCTGTGATCCCAGGCAGAGAAACGGGACTCCCAATCTGTTCCCACTCAAGCCCCTGACAAGCAGTATCTTATTTCAAAACCCAGGGCAGCTAAGGGGCTGGAGGCAGAGGGGGAATACCAGAGTCTCTCCTTCCTAAATGGGGTTTTCTTTCATCATCTCCTGGCGCCTTGCGAAAGAAAGAAGCAAAAGGAGGGTCCGGCTTGGGCTCCCCTGCATCCTGGCCAAAGCTTAGGGCAGGGACCCAGCTTCACGCACCGGCCGGGGGCCCCAGGCAGCTCCACCCCCGCCGCCGCAGCCGTCCCCTGCCAGGCCAGCGGGGCAGCCAGGCCCCCCCAGGAATCAAGTCCAGACTGTCAGCAGCTGCTGGGCCTTCGGCACGCAGCTGGAGTCTCTCTCGGACTTGACTTCCTAACCTAGAAAATGGGATGCTGAGGGTGACTGTGGCCGGAAGCTAGCCTCAAGGTGCACGAATTGTTAGGTCCCTATGGATGCCTCCCCGCTGAGATAAGGGTTTCTGGAAAGGCTGTAACAGGGATCTAGACCTGGAAGGACCAGGAAAGTCTTCCAATCCCTGAATCCATCCAGTCCCATCCTGTCCCATCCGGAAAGGGAGGTGCTTGTGCCAAATGAAGTGCCTCCGGGGAGGGGAAGAGGGAAGGAAAATCCGGGGAGGAGGGGCAGGGATGTGCAGGAGGCGAGGGAAGGGGAGGACCCTTCCAGGACCCCACGTGTGACCATGTGACAGGAAGACTGCGCGGAGTGCCCCCAGCCCCCAAAGGCTCCTCTGGATACTGAGGCTGCACATTCCCAGACCTTCTGGGCCCAAACAGAATCACCCACACCGGAGCCAAGTGTCTCGCAGGCTCGCAGGCATTGGGGTTGGGGCAGACACCAAGGCCAGGGCGGCTGGGGGCCCCCACCACCCACAGAGAGCAGGGCCAATACCTGCCAAGAACAGGCACGCGTAATAAGCAAGGATCTGGGCAGAGGCAAACTTGCTGCTGAATTAATCCCAGGGAATTCGGCTTCTAACTCGCGGAGCTGGGCTGCCTCCCCAGAACAGAACGTGCACTTACAGAGCAGCCCTGGTAAACCACAGGCAGCGCTGGGGTCTGGGTTCGAGGTGTGGCCCTGTGCATGCACCAGCAACCAGACTGCTTAGTCCTCCCCGGGGACAAAGGAGTGGCCAAGGCCCCGTGGGTGGCCACAGGAAGAAGGGACGGCCAGGTGCCAGGCTAGTCCCTTTCCCCGGGGTGGGGGGCAGGGGGCAGATGGGGATCTGCCCTCCTCATCCACCCCAGCCTCCCTAGCCACACTCCACCCCAGCCCAGAAACCCACCGCACCTCATCCTGCCACACCCAGCCGGAACTCACCTGGTGCGGGTGTTGGGCCGGGGGCCTGAAGTCCAGGCCGTGGTGGAGGGTCGGTGGCTTTGGGGCCTTGTTTTAGGAAATGCCTCCACCCTCGGTAACCTGAGCCCCGTCACAGGGGCCTGCTGCCTCCCCGTGCCGCCCTTCCTATCAGGCACCAGATCCGCATTAGTCAGCAGGCAGGCGGGCAGACAGCCACAGACCTAAGGAAGGCCCAACGTTAGACCAGAATTAAGGTGGGGGTGGGGATCACCCTGAGGATGAAAACAGCCCCCTCTCCTCTCTCTTGGGCTGGGCTACCATGGTGCAGAGAAGCAGACGCTGTCCCCTGGGAGTTGGGGGGGGGGGCGGGATCACACCATGACTCAGGCATGCTCTGGGGTCACCAGCCACTAGCGGTACCGTGGGTGTCACCTCCCTCTGGCTCAGCTGATAACAGCTCCCCCATCCCCGTGCACAAGACGGAGCTGACACCCCAAATTCTCCTGGACCAGGAGGCTATGCCTGTAAGTATGACCCACCTTAAGGGGAGGAACAGAGAGAAAAACTGCTGCAGCCCAAGCCCTTCTGTTCAAACAGCAGCCTCCTCACGCCCCTCTGGGAGCCCCATGGGGTCTCCTGTTTCTGCCTGAGCAGAAGGGGGGCAGGGCCTGAAGCCCAGTGCAGACCCAGGACATGGTTCTGGAGACTGTGAATGAGGACAGCGGCTTCCAGGCTGGACCCCGGGGCCCAGGGAATAGGGGACCGAGGAGCTCAGAAGTAGGGACTGGACAGCCCGGCCTGCCCACCTCCTAGCAGTGGTCTCTAGGGGGAACTGTTAGCTCTTGGGGGGGTCGCCTCGGACCACACACGCCCCAGCAGCCGGACGGGTGGTCCAGCAGGCACACGGGGCCCAAGGGCCCACATGATGGCAGGACTGTGCTTCTGCTAAAGCCCGGCCGAGCCAGGGCTGCCTGGAAAGCGAATGTGCTGTTTTCCCAGCTCAAGATGCTCCCAAAGGAGGTGTTTCTGGCAGAGCAACTGGAGACTTCGCTGGGGCAGTGAGGCAAGCAGAGCCAAGGCCAGCGGGCAAAGGAAGCCAGGTCGGGAGGCCCTAGTGGGCAGCAGCCTCCCACCGTCAGCAGGAGAGGGGCTGGCCCCGGCTCTGCCCCTGCAGCAGAACTCCTAGAGGAGGCACGGCTACTCCATCAGCTCCGCTGGCTACCCCTGGGGCGGGCCACCCTCTCCAGAAACTCGGCCTGGCCCAGAAGCCGACCAAAAGGCCTCTGCTGCGTCCTGGGGGCAGCCCAACCTGTGAGTCGGGGGCTCCAACACTGTGATCTCGCCGGCGCAGCACACGTTATCTTCCTCCTTAACTTTCACAGCCAACGCTGGAAGCCCTGGGCAGCAGGTGCTCTCACTGGGAAGTCTGGGCTCCTGGGACCCAGGGATCGGAGGATTTGAGACTGAGGATGAGATATTTGGGAGTAGGGAATAAAGCCTGGGGGCATACCTAAGAGAGCCCCCAGATGAAAATGAATATAAACACACATTTTAATGCAGTACATTCACAACAGGCAAAGGGGGGAAACAGCCCAAGTGGCCCTCAGCTGATGAGTGGATGGACAAACTGTGCTCTAGCCACACGGTGGAGCGGCACTCGGCTGTCAAAAGTGATGACGCACTGATGGGCACCGCAGCATGGATGTCACAGAGTGAAAAAGCCAGTCAGCGAAGACCACCTACCACCGCGCCTATTTCTCTCTCTTTTTTTTTTTTTTTTTAAGGAGACGCTGTGTTGGGCATGGAGCCCAATGCAGGACTTGAAATCAGGACCCTACAATCAAGACCTGAGCTGAGATTAAGAGGTGGATGCTTGGGGCACCTGGGTGGCTCAATGGTTGAGCCTCTGCCTTTGGCTCACGGCATGACCCTGCGGTCCTGGGATCGAGTCCCACATTGGGGAGCCTGCTTCTCCCTCTGCCTCTCTCTCTGTGTCTCTCATGAATAAATAACATCTTTTTAAAAAAGTCAGATGCTTAACTGAGCCACCCAGGTGCCCCTGGTCCTGGGTCCCAAGGTTCAGAATAAGCAGATCTAGACAGGAAGGCCTGTTACCGCTTAGGGCTGAAGGAAGCGGTGGGGGGAAGAGTAGGTGACGGCTAAAGGGTATGGGGAGTGTGTCTGAGGGGATGGAAATAATCTAAAACTGGATGCGGCGATGCCTGCCCCACTCACGGGAGCTGTGTCCTTCCGAGGACCGCGCTGCGAGGTATGGAAAGTGTATCTCAATATCTCGATAAAGCTGCTTTGGAAGGAATAAGCAAAGCTCCTCCCACCCAAAAAGAGAAAAGGACAGAGACCACCAGAGTGTAGCAGGTAAGGATCACTTCCAGGAAATGCTGCATGTGGATGCACCCCACACACACGTGCATCAATCTACACATACACGTGTCCTGGTTTGTGGTACAAAATGTGTTTCTTACCGGGAGCTGCAGCCCAGCAAAGCTTGAAAGGTGCTCTCTGGGCAACATCAAATCCACAATTCCTGGAACGTGGGCCCTTCACCTGCCTGGACCACTCTGCCCATCACCACCCCCGTTTCCGAGACCCAAGGTCTCCCCCATCACCACCACCAAGAGGGGTCCACCAGCAGAGAAGGGGGCTCTCTCCTTGGGGTGCTATGACCCTCTGGACTGGTCTCTCTCCAAACCCTCATCACGCTGCCCTGCTCGCGTGTCAGAAGGAGCATCCCCAGGACAGCGGCCACATCCACTGCATCTCTGGACATGGTCCAGGATAGTGGCCGAGGTGCCCGGAGCAATGGTGCCACACTACCACCTCTCTAAGGGATTTTATTTGTTTTTTATTTATTTTTTATTTTTTTAAAGATTTTATTTATTTATTCATGAGAGACACAAAGAGAGAAGGGCAGAGACACAGGCAGAGGGAGAAGCAGGCTCCACGCAGGGAGCCCGACGTGGGACTTGATCCCAGATCTCCAGGATCACTCCCTGGGCTGCAGGCGGCGCTAAACCGCTGAGCCACCTGGGGCTGCCCTCTCTAAGGGATTTTAAATGGCTTAAAGGATGATCTTCTAGGGAAAGAAGGTATAAAATATGAGAAAAACAACAAACAAGAATTCAAACAAACTAATGGAAAAGACCTGGTTACGGTTTTTGAAGTACGAGGGTCCCTACAAAAGGATCAGGCTCCGATGGTTTCACGAGTGAATTCTCTAGAAGTTGTTATGTGGAGACGACTGTGTTGCTGTTTAAAATGTTCCCGGAGACAGAGGAAGAAAGAAACACATCCAAATTATTTTTTGTGAAGCTGGCGGGACACTGACACCAAAACTGACAAAAATAGCGCGCAGGAGCGCACCCCACCCACGGCGGAGCCAGCTCACGTGCACACATCCGTGCAAAACCGTATGTCCCTACCTCGCTGTTTACACCCCAATAAATTCCAATAGATTAATGACGGCAATATGTTAAAAAAAAGAAAAGCGAACCATAAAAGTGCTAGAAGAAAACCTGGAGGCATGGTTTCTATAATCTTGGAATGCAGGAGGCTTCCAAGCAGGGTGTGGATCCCAACAGAAGACGAAAAAAAAAAAAAAAAGAATGCACTTGCCAACCTACAGGTTAAAGACCTCTGTTTGGAAGAACATGCTATAAATAGAATCGAGAGTCAACAACTGGGGAAAAGCACTTGTAGCAGCTACAACAAAGGTGTGGATAAGAAAATGTCACGGCCACCAGGATGGGCAGCCCACCCCGTGCACATGAGGGCAGGGAGGAGCCGCTCACAGACAACCCAGGGCCCTGGGCCTGGAATAAGGAGAAGACACTCCCCTTCATACCAAAGAGGGGTGAAATAAAGCCCCAGCCCGAAAGCGACAGCGTTGCAGCCCCGCAGGTCGGAGCGAGGGCACAGGGCCGCTGTGCTACTAGCGCTGAAATCGGGTGTGACCGCTCGGAGGCCAGTCTGACAACGCGGATCAACGTTTTATTTTATTTTAAAGATTTTATTTATTTATTTGAGGTGGAGCAAGAGGGAGGGTGGGGGGGGTGGAGAGAACCAGCAGGGAGAGGGGACAGAGAGAGAAGAAGCAGGCTCCCCCCACCCCTGCGCCTGGAGCCTGACGACCAGGGCTTGATCCCAGGACCCAGGGATCATGACCCGAGCGGAAGGCAGACACTTTGACCGACCGAACCCCGCAGGTGCCTCCAGGGTGGATCAATATTTTAAATGCACACGTCCCGTGGTGCAGAAATCCCACTCCTGAAGTCGGGGCAGCCCCCTCCCAAACACACACACACACACACACACACACACGGATGTTAAATGCGAGCACGTTCACGGACACCTCGAGCATCACGGTGAAAGGGGGGGCAGGGACGGTAGGACCAGAGGGACCGGCTGGGCGCAAAGGCAGCATCAGAGAAGGAATAAAAAGCTAGCTGCAGGAGTCCGGTTTCACTTGTGTTCTCACAAAGTCTCTAAGATATTTACACACAGACTTCTCTCCGCGTGGGCCCAAGGACGGTGCCCACGTGCCAGTCCCGGAAGGACACGCGATGTGCCCCGCAGGTAACACAGGCTGCCCCGGGAAGGACGGGATGGGGGGGTTGGTCAGAAAGACAGGCTTTCTTTTCAAAGTCCCCATGATCATTGTTTCTTCTTTTTTTTTAAGATTTTATTTATTCATGAGAGACACAGAGAGGCAGAGACACAGGAAGAGGGAGAAGCAGGCTCCCTGCGGGGAGCCCGATGTGGGACTCGATCCCAGGACCCTGGGATCACGCCCCGAGCCGAAGGCAGACGCTCAACCACTGAGCCCCCCTCCAGGAGCCCCTATTTCTTCTCTTCGAACACCGGCCCCGCCGCTCTGGAAGGAGACAAGGTAAGTGGGGGTGCGGAGCGGACACGCCCGCGGAGGGAGGGCAGCGGGCGATGGGCAGCTACGCCTGTCCGCTAAGTAGGTTTTACCTTTGGTTTTCGTCCACCTGCTTGTTCCCCCAAAGCCTTCCGGATGCGGGGCTCCGCACTGGCCATCGTCACCCTGCAGTGCTTCCATCCTAACGATGCCATGTGGGAGGAATCGTGCCACCGCACCGAGGGGGAAGCGGACGCCAGAGCAGAAGTGGCGCGGCCTGCAGCGGGCAGCAGCGGGGGCCCAGGCGGCCCGGGGAGGACGCCCATGCCCGTCAGCCCTGCCCCCACACACTGGGCAAGGCCCCCAAGGTGACCCCTGTCGCCTAACCTGCTATGCTTCGACGCTGAAACCTCTGGGGGTCATTCTGGAAGGAGGGAGTTGGCAGCGGAGGGCATGGGGAGGGGAGGCCGAGCGTGGGAGCTCCACGCCCCTCCACCCTTTAAAAAAAAAAAATCACATCCACTTTTGTCCCTGTCCACTGCTCCAGGAACGGGAGGCTCAGTCCCGGGCACAAGCTGCCTTTGCTCATCAGCCACATCCCAGAGCTCCGGTGCCCCTGGGGTTCCGGGCAGGGGGCACCCGTGCTGGCCACAGAAAGCCCCAGGTCAGAGCCCAGGGAGACACGGGGACAGGAAGGCCTGTCCTGCCAGAGAAGAGCCTCCGTGGCTCCCCCTCACCCGAGCTCTCGGACACGCCACCGCAGGTCCACATCGGGCCTCATCAGGCCGGCGTGAACCTAGTGGCGTCCTGCAGGCAAACTGTCGGAACCTGGAGTCTGGCCAGGGCTGCCCACACTTCAGGGCACCAGGTGGGGGCCTGAGCGTGCTCCCCCAGCGCTGACGTGTCCTGCCCACGCCGCACAGGGCGGGGCTGTCTGGCTCGGGCACATTCCCCACACAGCGGCCCCATTGTGCCGACCCCGGCTCCCGGCAGCTGTCCCGGGCCCCACAGGCTGTGGATGCAGACCCGGCTCCTCTGCTGGCAGCTGCGCCGGTTCCCGGAACAAGCGCCCGGGAGGCCTCACCCAGCGCCATGTGTCTGGGAGCCCGGGTTCCATCCTGGGGCCAGGCTGGGTGGCCAGGGCCACAGCCCCCGAAGCGGGGAAGGGCTGAGGCCGCCTCCTCCAGCGCCCGCCTCCTGCCCTGCCCTCCCCGCAGCTGTGCCTGGCCCCGCGGAGGGCATTCCGCAGCTGCCGGGGTTGCATTCCCCGGACGGGCCCTCGTTCCTCCTCAGCCCTGGGCTGGGCCGGCAGACAGCCAGGCGGGCTGGCGAGGGGAGGCGGTTGCTTTTGCCTGGGCCCCGGAGCCCAGCTCTGTCCTTGCTGCCCCTATCTGCCTCACCTTGGACACACACCTGCCCTGGCCGCTGTCCACCTGCCCACCCCCCGCCCTTGCACGGGGACTTCCTGCACAGACACAGGTGGGAAGTGTGCTGGTTCTTACCAGGGGGCAGGAGGAGGAGACCCAATCCCCAAAAAGTAAGCGGGTGCCTGGATGCTCCCCTGGGGCCGGGTCAGGAACATGCTGGAGACATGGCCCAGTCCTGCCACAACAGAAATACTGAGGGGCGCCTGGGGTGGCTCTTGATTTCGGCTCAGGTCATGATCTCAGGGTCCTGGGATCCAGCCCCACGTCGGGCCCCCTGCTCAGCCAGGAGCCTGTTTTTCCCTCTGTCTCTGCCCCCACCCACCGCGTGCACGTGCACACACACTCTCTCTCAAATAAATAAACTTTAAGAAGAAAGAAAGAAAGAAAGAAAGAAAGAAAGAAAGAAAGAAAGAAACATTTAGCCCTGCACAGAAGGAAATTCTGCAGGTGAGGGGCCAGGGCCTGGTGAGGTGCGAGCCCACTGCTCTGCTTGCTTCAGCACACTTATCATGCTCCTGCTGTATGCCAGGTGCTGGGATGGGACTTCCCCAGGGAGTTTACTGCCCAGCATCAGGCCCAGAGTGGACCCCAGTTAGTGGGGCATCCTGCAAACACAGGAGGAGTCTAGGGAGGCTCTGCAGAGCCTGGGCCTCCCCCTGAATCGCACAGTGGTCCCCCTCACCCCACCTCCCTGCTCCAGCCTGGCACATTCCCGCCCACTTCCCTGGCTGACCCGTCCCCCCCTTTATGCTCAGTACACACCTGTCCTTCCCTGAAGCCTCCTCGGCCCAGCCTCCTCCTCCTCCCAGCCTCCTCCTCCTCCCATGTCCCCACTGGGGGTCCCAGGAGCCCTGTGCTTCTAGCCCCCGCTGTCCCCTGCAGAGCTGAGACCAACTTCATTCTGTCCCAGCCCCTAACGCGGACTCAGTGCAGCAGGCACCCGGGTCCTCCTGCAAGGCAGGCAGGCGTGCAAAGACCAGGTGTGCAAAGACGCTTCGCCCAGCAACAGAAGCTTAGGGACCCACCGTCACCTTCCTCCAAGCTCCACCCACAGCCAAGAACATCTCTAGACGTTTCTAGTGAGAGGGACACCCTCCTGAGACACGTGGTGAGTCTGCCCCACCCCAGGCTCACATCCATCATCACCAGCCATGCCTGGCACCACCGTGGAACGTGGTTCTGAGTGCACCGCCTCGGGACAAGGGCCCCAACCACTCCCTCAGTGGACAGATCAAGAAACTGAGGCTGGGGGTGGGGGGCGGCAAAGTGAAGGCTCAGAACGAGCTGGCCCGTGGGATGGGACCGGGACCCAGATAAGAACTCAGCGGGAGCCGGTCCAGGGTGCTTCGGTCCCCACCCTGCCCCGTCAGCCCCAGCCTCCCCCGTGGCTTCTAGTTAGCATCCGGAGACGTCAAAGCAGCAGACCCAGGAGTGAGCAGCCAATGCCCGCCTTATAAGGCAGCCTCGGGGAAACTTGGCCGGTGTCAGCCATGGGCCAGAGGCGGGTGGTTCCCGGGTGGAGGCAGAGCCAGGCGCTCCCCGCACAGGCATGGTTGTGGTCCTGCCCCACCCGGAGCCACCCATGCAGGGGCCGCGGAAAGCAGGGACGTGGACAGGGGACAAGCTGCACTCACCCAGAGCCTGAAGAGAAAAGCAGGAATGACCAAAGGGTGACAGGGAGGGTCAGGGGTCAGGGCCAGGGGCCGGCAGCCTCAGAAACAAAGAACCCAATGCACCAGAGCAGAGCAGGTCACAACCTGTGGGTTCTGGCTTGACCAGGAAAGCATCGGCTTGGTCCCCACAAGGTCCCATGGGGCCCTCGGGGTCTGCCCCCAGGGGCCACAAAAAACCATCTCACTCCTCCAACATCGTTTCACTGAGCACCTATTGCATCCATGTCACTCAGTTAAAAAATAAATTAAAAAAAGAAACTTGAAAAAAACTAGCACCAGCCTCACCCTCAACCTAGAACCCAGCAGGGCGCACGGAGGAAATTCTGAAAAATACAGGATGAATGCTGAACATGGATAGCGCTGGTTACAGGTGAACTTTAGGTTCTAACTTCTACGTTTTCTGAATTCGAACTATTTTTACATGAGGAGTCTAGCAGAGAAAAGTTTCATGCAACACAGGTAATTAATATTCCAAGCCAAACACATACATACAAAAAAAAGATGAGATATCATACATCAAAAAAAAAAAAAAAAAAAAGCAAAAAGGCACAGAAGTCAAAGGAAGTAAGGCCATTTCCGGCTAGCGGGAGGGCTTCATGGAAGAGTGCTGTTTGGGCTTTGAAGAATGCATAGGAGTTCAAAAAAGAGGAAGAAGGTCAGGGGCCAGGAGTCAGGAGGTCAGGGCAGGAGGGGGGGAAGGGTGGATGGGAAGCAAGGTTGAGGGACAGCCGGTCTGTGTCTGCATGGACTGGGCAGGCGGTGACCAGAGGAGCGGACGGAGCCCCGGAGCAGGGGACCTCACCGCCAGAAGCTGCTACAGCAGATTCCAGGACTGCAGCCTCACAGGGAAGGCCCTGCCCTGCACTGAGCTTGCTTTAGGGACTTAAAGACTGGACATCCATGGCCAAGCCGGTCAAGGCTAATCTCCCACCCACAGGGGGCCCTGCTTCCTCCTCTTCCTCCTCCTCCTCCTCCTCCCCCACCCCCTCACCCAAGGCCCGAGGACCATCTGTGCCCCCACCTCCTCCAGCCCCCACCCCCGAGCATCCCTCCTAACTGCATCTGTCCAGCCCAAAGGCCCTCAACCTGTGAGCACTGGTCCCGGAGAGCCGATGAGACACGGGGGGTCGGGGCACAGGCGTGTACTCATGTGATGGGTACACAGCCCCCCACTCCTCAGAGTATGCTCCACGGCAGGAGGCCACTGGGCGCAGGAGCTGGGCCCATCTGCCCTCTGAGGGGCCCCGGGGTCTGGGCGGCTGACCGCGGAGCTCTCGTGCCGGGCTTGGAGATTTAAACTCTTTTCTACGGCGAGAGTCTGCGGTTCCCTCTGAGTTCCAGGCTCCTGGGCACCTCGGGGCTGCTGCCTTGGCTCCCCTTCCCCGCCTGCTTAAATTCTACTTCCTCCAAGGCCGGCTCAAGACCCCCCACGGCCCCCTCGGCTGCTCCTGAGCAAAGCCAGACTGGGCCCAGCGGCCCCGGCTCCCAGCACAGCCTAGAGGCTAAGCGGGGCTAAGCGGGGCCTGAGCCGCGTCTACATGCTGAAGGAAGACATCCTCGCATCCCCGAGGCCGTGCCCTGCCTGCCCCGATGACCCAGGGCGGGTCCACCCTGAGCAGACACCCTCCTGCCCGTCGCCCAGAGCCAGGACCCCGTCCTCACGCATCCTGCACCAGCTGCCATCACGATCTGGACGTGGACGGGCCCTGGGATGACCGCATCCCCAACCACGTCCCGCTTGACTCAGCCGGGCATGAACACCTCCCCCACCGGCGGGACACCTCACCCACGGGCGGGACAGCTCACCCACAGGAGGGAGCCCTATCTGGAGGCAACGGCCCTGGACCAACAGAAGCCCACTCCCCGTGCAGGGGCCCGCCGACCTTCCAACACGGCGGTGTCTGAGTGGGTGGGCGTGGCTCTGCAGGGTCCAGTTTAGGGAGATGGGGGAGTGGGCTGAGGCCCAGCATGGCCACAAACGGGCGTCTTGGCCCCCACCCCCGTCTGCCACCTGCTCAGTCAAACCAAGGGAGCTTCTCCCACTGAAGCGAGAGGAGCACTGGTCCCATCCAGCGCCCCACCCCGTCTGGAGCCCAAGGACCCCTTCCCAGCGGCCCCAAGAACCCGGGCACACAGAGAGGAGGCGTTCTCGTTTCCCTTGCCTCTGGCCACGACCTTCCCTCCCTGAGGAGGAGCTAGAGGAAGACCCCCCAGGACTGAACCTTAGGAGGGCCACGAGGCCCCCCACCTGAGGCTCCTGCCCCCGCCGGGTACTTATGGGGCAGCCCGCAATCCCTCTTGAGCAGAAGCCTGCCCGCCCCACCCCACCCCCGTGGCCTGGTGATCAGAGGCACATGGGAGCCCGTCCTTGGACCTCAAACCCATCGTACCCCCGTGTCTCACATGAGCCTGCCGCCTCTTCATTTCCCAGACTTGCAGACCCTGCTGTTCGGGGCGGACAGCGCATGCTCTACACCACGGCGCATTCTGACCCATAGAGGGGTCCCTCGAAACCCAAAGATTCTGTCCAAAGCCCGACGCAAGCATCCTGGTCCATCCCCAATGCAGAGTCCCCCCACCACCAGCCTTGGGCCCCCTGCCCCGGTGTATTCTTGGCTGCCACGGAATCCTGCCCCCACCCACCTGCTACACCCCCCCCACGTTGGGACTCCAGGGCAAAGCCAGCTCCCCATCCCCGCTCCTGCTACTCACCCTCCTGGCTCTTGGGTGGGGCCTCGGCCACGGTGGGCTGGGGCTTGGGCTCCAGCCTGCTCTGCAGCTGAGACATCGGGGTGTGTTCTGAATTCTCCAGGGTCTGGGGTGGGATGGGGGAGGCGGGCACCTCGGCCGGCTTGGGCACCTGGATCTCGACCCTCTTGGGGGCTACGTCCGCAGTGGGGGCTGCGGGCACCTCGGGGATCTTGGAGGCGGGCGTCTCCATCCTCCGGTGGGCCGACTCCTGGGGCTTGACTATGGTGATCTCCGTCCTCCGGGGGGCGGGCTCCGGCGTCTTGTGGCCCAGCGCCTCGGCCCGCTTGAGGCCGAAGCGGGACGGCCCGGCGGCGCTGGCGTTCTCCACCTGCTTGGACGAGATGTCGATGGAGATCTCCGTGCGCCGGGACACGGGCTCGGCCTTGGGGCCCGAGAGCTCAACCCTCCGCAGGGCAGCCTTGGGGGATCGCTGGCTGAGGGAGTCTACATGGCGGGCTGCGGGCTCAGAGTTCTTCACGCCCAGGTCCTGGAACTTCTGGGTGGAGCTGGCCACAGTGGCCCGGAGCAGGGGGGTCTGGATCCTCCGGGGCGGGGTGGAGTTGGGCGTCTCAGCCTCCTCGACCTCAAAAGATCTTTTCAAGGCTGGAAAACAGAGAGAGGGGGACATGAGGAGCGGATGGTCCGGGAACTCGCTTACGCCAAGGGAGCTGGCGGGGGTGCTGCGGCGGGGGGCCCAAAGGACTCGGGCTCCCTCCACCTTGGGGGAACAAAGGGGACAGCCCCACCGTCCCAGGGGCCGCGGGCACCAGCAATCTCGTGCACTGGGACACAGAGCGAAAAGGCTGGAGCTCGGAGGACACAGCAGCCTCTATGTCCTCCAGGGCCACGGCGTGGACGTGCCAGCCACGTTTTCTATAAAGATGTCCTGGCTCAAGGGGAGCTTTGGCTTCTTTCTCGTCGTGGCCTTCCTTGGTCCCTCCTCACCTCCACCCCACGCAGACACGGCCAGACACAAGCCACACCACCAGCAGCAGCAACGGGGGCGGGAGGGGGGCGTCCCCAGTAACAACCGTCACCTGCCAGAATCACGACGGCAATGACGTCACCCTAACAACACAGCACGAACAGCCAGTGGCACCGGGTTCACTGCATCCGTTTACTCTTCCCGTGACCCTACCCTGTGAATACTGCGGTTAACCCCTGGTACGGATGGGGAAACTGAGGCCCTGGTGCTTAAGCCATGTGCCCGATGACGTGGAGACAGAGTAGCCAGAAGATGCCATCTGTCCAGATGCAGGGCCCAGCGTTCTGACCACGTGGCTGCCCTGATGCAGGTGGGATGACAGAGCCCTGGCGCGTCCACACCCTCCAACCCGCTCGGGTCCTCGCCCCCGGCTGCCTCCGTGCTCTGCGACCTGCCCCAGCCCGACCTGGGCCCCCGAGGGACACCAGGCATCTGACTCCCACCCCAGATGCCCACTACCTCTGCCGGGACCTGCTCCCTCCAAGGCCAGGGGACAGTGCCTGGGAAGCTGCCGGCCATCCCCACGGTCCCTGCAGCCGGGCTCCCAACAAGAACCAGCTGCTCCCGTTATAAAGACCAGAGCATGCAGGGCCCTCATGGCAGGAACACTCACCAGCTCCTTCCCGGCAGGGCCCACAGGGTCTCTCCCACCCAGCGCCCCACCTCGCCTGCCCAGCCCCCCCCACCACCACCCCCGAGCCCAGGATTTCCTGGGACCTCGCCAGGTTGTCCCCAACCCCAGCAACAGCAACGTGGGCCTGTTCTCAGCGCCGCTCACCCCAACCCCGAGTCTTCCATCCTCCAAATTCCAGCACGGCCTTGTCTGATCCCCGTGGACGGGGCTTCCTCCAGAAGACCAGGGCCTGCTGGGTGGCTGGGTGGGGGTGGCCAGGGGAGCCTGTGCTCCTACGTCCTGGGAGACAGGAAGCAGAGGAGGCCCCGTCCCCGACATCTGGCTGCCGGAACGACCAGTTCCCCAAACGTGGCACCCAGGCGGGACCTCTCTCAGCCCCGGGCACACGGCCTGCTCGGTGCACAGACGGCACGACATCCTGAGTTGCAAAGCTCAGCCCTGCCAGAGGCCCCGCGGGACAGAAACGTCCCTGGTCAGAGGGAACCGGCCTTTCTCAGGGGCCCACCTGCTGCCCCGCAGGCCTGTGAGCCCATTGTGGCCAGAGCGACGCACTTGTCGGGAGAACCTGGGAATCTGCATTCTCTATGTGCTAACTCCTGATCCGTATGCGCTGGCACAGGGGAAACCACCCTCTCAGAACAGGTGTGGTCAAACCAAATCATATCCACAAGCTGCAGGTGGCCCGTGGGCCTGGCCTGTGACCTCTGCTTGATATCGCAGCCAAGGGCAGTGGGGTTCCGTGCCGAGCAGCAGGGATGTGCCAAAGCAGGGATGCCGGCACCCCTCCCGGCGCCCTCTCCCCTCAGGTGACCACAGAGTACAGACCGCTTGTTCCAGGGCAGCCTGAGGTGACAAAGGACAGGGCAGGGGCGTATCCAGAAACCGTGACCTCATGTGGGTCCCGGGGGGGGCCTCTGGTCTACCCCCAGCCCCCAGAGCACCGTCCAAACCGCCCCCTGCACGGTGGCTCCATCTGTCTGGGAGCTCTCTAGAGGAGGGGTCCGCACCCCACCCACCTCCAGGTGAACTCGTGCAGCCGCATCAGAGAACAGACATCAGGTGGGTGGGACGTTTCCTGGGTTTGGCCCAGAATGAGATGACCTTCTCCCTGGGGGTCCAGGGAGGTCTGTGAGCCCCTCTGGAGGGTCCCCTCTCTGGGAAGCCCACTTGGAGGGTCCCTCAACTACTGACTTACAAGTGAAGACCCTGCACCGAAGCAAAGATCCCACTGACTCGGGCGCGGAAGGTCCTGGGGGGTGATGCATTCGAACCCGGCCCACACGCAGATCACTGCCCAGCCGGGTGGGCCACTGCCCCCGCAGGTCACTGCCATGGCCATCTCTGCAGACGCACACGCCCGGCCCCACCCGCCATCCTCTTCTCTCTCGCTGCTTTGTGTTTCTTCATGCCACACGTCACCCCTTGGCCCCCCATTACCTGTGTGCTCATCGTCTGGCTACATGATCGACCTAGGTGTTCACCCCCAGACATCCGCCCATCCCATCCCATTCCTAGTCCTAGGCTCGGAGAGAACCAGAGCCATCCCCACCCCCAGGGCGGTGACTGGCAGCAGAATGTACAAGTTGTTAGGGTTACTCTTGACAATCTACGCCAACCCCCCCAAAGCAGCAGACCCCCGCGCCGCCACCTCCTCTGATTTCAAGTACACCCCAGAGCCAGGCTCGCTGTCGCCTCCTGCCCTGGCTCCACGCAGTTCACATCTGTCCCTCCCATGTCATCCAGGCCATGTCGTGGCTATGGGGCGGGGACAGGGTGTGTTTGGGGTCCCTGGAAACATCCTCTCCTTCTTAACTCCACGAGCCACCTCTCCGTCCCTTCATGGGCCTCAGGGGCTGCTTCTACACGACCGGAAGGGGGGACCAGGTCACAGGTGTGTAGCTGTGGGCACAGGGCCCAGGGAAGCCCCAGACAAGCTCCACTTCTAAGGTTCCATAGTGAGTTGAGCCGTGTACCCCAAAAAGGTATGTCCTGGGTCCCAACTCTCAGAACCTATGAGGGGGACCTTACCTGGGAAGATAAGGTAAGGATTCGAGATGACATCATCCTGAATCTAGGATGGGCTCTAACTCCTCTAGATGTCCTTACACAAGAGAGAAGGGGGGGATTTGAGGCCCAGACACAGAGACGCCCTGTGAGACCAGCAGAGACCGGGGAGGTGCAGCCCCAAACCACCAGAAGCCGGGAGGAGCAGAAAGGAAAGAGCCTGACCCTGCCGACACCTTGACCTTGGACTTCAGGCCTCCAGGACCGTGAGACTACATTTCTGTGGTTTGAGCCTCATGGTCTGTGGTCATGTCTTAGGGTGGCCCCATGACGTTACCACGGGACGGCTGGAAGGGTGAGACCCCTGGGCTCCAGGATGGTCCGGGCTCACCCGAGGGCGCTGCCACCCTGCCCAGCACCCCAGCCCCTCTCCAGGGGCCCAGGAGAAAAAGCCAGCTCCCTTTCCCTCTCCTGGGATCACGCAAGACCCCAGACAGTAGGAGACGTCGTGGGGAGTGATGCTGCTCTGGATCCACACGCGGGCTATTTGGTGATGAAACAAGATCACTGTGTAAGGCAGGCCCTGCAAGGGACACCCCGTACGAAGCTGCCTCCCCACGGAGGGTGTCGTGACACGAGCAGCACCCAGCTGGGAAAAATTAGCAAACTGTCATGTAGCCTCCCCCATCGGAGTCCTAAAAACAGCCCGGGCCCTAGGTGCACACGTCCAGCCACTGTCCTTGGGAACACCCTCCACCAGCTCCGAGGGAGCCTGGGGGTGGCCTACCACGGCGGCAGGGGCCTCTCTCCTTCCCCACCTCCCCTTCCCTGCAAGGGTGTAGAGACAGCCGAAGGGTGTCCACGAGCAGCCACAGGGGCCAGCAAGAGTGCTCAGGAGCTGGTCATTTGGCATTTCTGAGACCCTGTGTGACCGTAGGGCAGAAAAGTGGCCTTCACTGGACCAGTGGGGAACAGTGGGCTGCACACTGGGCCGCCTCCCCTTTGTCTGCCGGATGTCACTGCCATCAGGGGTCACGACAGACGTCCCCAGCTGGATGTGACAAGCCAGAATGCCTCTGAGCAGTGGACGGGTATGAGGCCAGCAACTGGGGCGGGGGAAATACTGCCACCTCCATAGAGCAGGAGGTGCCCCGCTCGGCATACACCGTGTCTAAAACACGATCGCCCCCCCCCTTCCTTCTCCTTTGCATTCACGCCCCTGCGAAGCCAGGCTCAAACCTCACTTGCTCCCCAAGGCCCTCCTCGCCCCCCACCCCCTACCCCAGCCCAGTGGGCGCCAGGAGCCCGAAAACGGTTGCGTGCACCCTGGCCTGCCGCTGGGAATTTACCCCAAGGAAATAAATAGAAGCGCAGAGGATTTACGGACGGGGACATCTGAATCCGCGTTCAAAGAGCAAATGCTGGAAACAACTGGGGTTCACATCGATTTCCTAGACCCATATGCCCAAGTCCTGAGCAGTCATCAAAACCACGGTTCTGAAGATGAGAAATGTTGAGAATATGATGTAAAAATAGCAAGATGCAAGCTGTGTGCAAGGGCGTGACCGCATCTCACACGCACATGTGCGGCGCACACGCGCGCTCGCGGGGGCGGGGGGGGGGGCGGGGGCTCTGGGTGTTCGGGTGGGTGCTTCGCTCCCTGGGACGCTCCTGCCTTTTGCCAACGTCCTGCGCCCAGCGCGGCTGGCTGACGACTTCCAGGGCATAAACCCGTCAGCAGGGTTTTTAGAAAGAGCCGTGGCTGCGGCGGCGGGGGAGGCCCGGCCCAGGCCTCCAGATGCGCGTCCGGGCCCACGGGGGGCAACGCAGCCGCGGCGGGGTCTGGGCCTGGTTAGGGAGGAATGCGCGGCGCACAAGGGGCCATTGTGAAGGGCCTGCCCCGACCACAGGCTGCGGCCCACCTCTCCCCGCTTCCGGCGCGCGGTGCTGGCCCCGGCTGGGAGGGGGCACCCGGGCGGCCACTGGGCGGCCACTAAGCCCGGCTCCGGGGACAAATGTCACGCAAAGAACGTTAGAGCCCAATGTCAAAGCGAACCCCTGCACAACTCGCGTGGGAGGGGCCGCCCAGGACACTGCCGACCGTGGGGACCGATCTGGGCTCGGGCCCCAGGAGTGCCGGCCCCGGCCCAACGGGGAGCCCCGTCCAGGTTCTATCCCCGAACAGCGAGGCCAGCCAGCAGCGGGGCCCAGGGCACCGGGCAGAGGGTACCGCCCTGCTCCCCATCCCGAGCCTGCAGGGCCAGGCCCCAGGAAGACGCCACCGCGAACGTAAGTGCTCGGCCGTGAGGATGCAGAGCGAGCCTGGGAGCCCCCGGTTCTCCTCCCAAGCAGGGCCGGCCCTGGCACAGCCCCGGCTCCGGGTCAAGGGCTCCGGCGGGGCGGTGGGGGGGGGACAGCACCGTCTCGCCGCAGAAGACGGGAGCTGGGGGCTGCAGCGGGGGCCTCGAGAAGCCCCCACCGAGTAGGGCAGGGAAGGCACAGCAGACGGGACAAGGCCCAGTCATTTAAGCAACAAATCCTCCCAAGGAAAAGAACCCGGGGTCACAAAACCAGGACTCGTCCCCCTAAAGGATGAGCCACCTAGGGAAAGAGGGGCAGGGCAGAGTCCCGGGCAAGTCCGGGCAGAGAGGGTGCAGGGTGAAGGGCCTGGGTGCCCAGGGGTGGGGTGGGGGGCGGTGCTCACGCAGACCCCAGGTAGGAGCTCCAACAGGGGGTGACACGACCCCATCATCACAGAGTCTCTGCTTCCTCGGCTGTCCTACTATGGCACTGCCAGGATGACACGGTGGTGTCCACGCCCCAATTAGGTGGTTCACCAGCGCACCTGCAGGTGGGTGTGCACCCAGGGGTGTGTGTGCTCACCCCACAGGAGGCCAAGGTTGCACGGGCCTTACCAATGTCTCTGACACCCGCAGCTAGCATCTGCCCCTCAGCTGGAGGGCCTGTCCTGGTGGCCACCTCGTGCCACTCAGCCCTGAAGGCAGGAGGCGGTTAACAGTGCTCCCCAGGCCAGCAGGCTTTAGGCAGTAAATGGAATAACTCTGGGGTGCAGGGTCCCCCAGGACCCCCAGTCGGGCTGAGCCCCAGCATAACATGGTGGGTGCTGCACCCTCCAGGCCATGTCCTACCCTCCTCTGCAGGGAGGGGGGGAGGGTGTCCCTGGGATCACATCCGCTTGGATCCCAGTCTCAGGAGCAGCCTCTAGGGGCTCGCTCAGTGGTGGGGAGACGGCTGAGGGGGCAGGTGGGGAAGGGGGCTGCTTAGGAAGTAAAAGAGCCCAAAAGGAAAAGCTTACAAACAGGCGCTGGCGGAGCACGGCCAGCCCTGGGAAGCCAACAGGCCCTGGATTTCATACAGAGAAGCACGCGTGGTCAACAGCCAGGACGCAACACGCAAGAGGCAAAGTCCAAACAAAGGAAGAGCGATGGAGAGCTCGGCGCCTGCGGGCCCAAACCCTCCGCCCGGCCCCTCTCCCTCTCCCTCTCCCCCGGCTGCGGGGCCACGCGAAGCCTGAGAGCCACGTCCAATGCCAGCCCCGCGCTGCCCGGCTCTGGCTCACGTCTGGGGGCCAGTGGGCGGCGAAGGGCTAGTGGCTGCCCCAGACTCACGCGCTCGGCCCCTCTCCCTGGCCCCGGGGCCACCAGCAGGCCTGCGTTTCCACACCAGGCACGGTTTTCCCAAGGATCCGGCCTGGGGCCCCTGGACAAGGAGGAAGCGGCTGACCCCCAGGAACCCTGGGGCGGGGTGGGGGGGTGTACAGGGAGGGAGGGACAGCCAACAGTATCACTGAGAGCTGGGGACTCACCCCTGCACCCAGGGGAGGCCACGCAGCTCCAGGCAAAGACTGCGAGGTACCCCCGTGTTCTCTTGGCCGCCTGGATTTATTTTGATGTCTGTCTTTTGCTTTGGGTGTTAGGAGGCACTGTCCTCTCTCCCCCCTGGTGCCCTAGGCCTGGGGGACACGGGCACTCGGGGGTCCTTCTTGTTCCACGCAGCCTCCGCCCATGAGGCCTGGCCCCTGCTCTGCAATGGCAACGTGAGAAAGAGCAGGCTGGGTTTCCCCGATGGGGCCAAGAGCAACAGACGAGCCCCCTCCCTCCCTTCCCAGGGTCCCCCATCGCTGCTCACTGCAGGGCCCCCCACACACAGCCTAGGTGGCCCCACAGCCTTTCCCAGGCCATGACCTTTTCAGCCACAAGAATACAAAAGCCAGAAGGGGAGTGTCAGTGACCCCCCCAACACACACACACAGACCCCCTCGGCTCCATGCAGGGAGCCCAGTGGCAGCTAGGCCCCCAGACTCCAGCCCCCAAGCCCCAGACCTTCTCTTAATCCCCAAATTCACTGCGTTAAGTTCTCCGTGGGAAAAGCTCTCGGCAATGTGGCAAGCAAGCCAGCACGCAGGTGGAACCAGCCCTCCCCGGCCTCGCTACACAGCCCTATCCACCCAGGAAGGGGCCAGGGTCCTATCGGATTCCTTTACAACGGCTTCCAGCTTCTGCTGTGCCGTCTACAGAAGACGCTGGTCGAACGGTGGCCCCCAAAATGCTATGTCTGGGTCCTCTAATTCCCCAAACCGCTGAAAGCGACCTTCCTTGAGAAAAGGGTCTTTGCAGCAGTACTGTAGGATCTCGAGCTGAGATCATCCCGTATAAGGGTGGGCCCCACATCCAGCGGCAGGCGTCCTTGGAAGGCAACAGAAAAGGAGAAGACACACAGAGCTGGAGGCCCTGTGACGGTGGCGGGGACCGGAGGGACGGGTCGACAAGCCAGGGGTGGTCCCCGAGGCTGGAACAGATAGAAGCCTGCAACAGACCCTCCGTGCGAGCACCCAGTGGGAACCAACGCCTGCCCATGGCCTGGCCTGGGACTGTGGCCTCCAGAAGGGGACACACTAAACGTCTGCTGTGCTAAGCCGTCCAACAGCCCCAGGAAATGAACAGCCCAAGAGAACACGGAAGACAGGAGAGGGGAGGTCTCGCAACCACTGCGGCCACCTTCTGTGGATGCTAAAGCCACTTCCCGCCATGACTCACCAGCTCTGAGAAGGGGAACACGGGTACCCCGGGATCGGTCTGGCCTGGTGGGACGGAGCCTCTGCCCCATGGCTCCCAGGGGGCAGCCCCCTCCTGTCACTTGCTCTCTCTCTCCCCCCAGCCTCACAGCTCCCCCACGTCCACCTGGACCAGGGCCCACACCTCCCACCCACCTAGGATGTCCCAGCTCATGCCTGTCGTCTAAGTATCGCTGGACAGGGCACCCTGCTTGCTCCCAACACCGTCCCACTTGGGGCAGAAAGTTCTCCGGCCGGCCTACCTTCAGAGGGCTCATCACTGGGGTTTAATTACTGGGGTTTATCTCTCCCAGACTAAAGATGAGCCTTTGGGTGAAAGCCGTCCAGCCCGGGAGACCCCAGCAGGCAACAGGGGACACTGGCGGAGGGCCTCCTGCTGTAAGAAGTCCCCCTACACAGAGCAGAACCATGACACATGGGCACGGGCCTCTTCTGGCTGTTGCCATCTGCCCAGTCCCCCTGGGTCTGGAGACACCAGGGTCATTCTAGGAGAGCTTAAAAGTCCCCTAAGACGCTGGACCACCCTTTTCTTCCTTGACTAAATTAAAGCTATGGGAGCTTGTGCACACGTAGAACAACGTGATGCAGAGGGAAGGGTGTCGTCCTCCCCACCCGGAGAGAGCAGAGTGGGGGCACCTGGCCTTACGGTGGCGGTGGCTGTGGCCAGCAGAGATGGGGATGAGATAGGGCAAGAATGTCCTGCCCCAGGCTGGGGACGCCAGGCTGCCTGTGGAGCTCTCCCTGGACAGCGGGGAGGAGGAGGGGAGGGACAGGAGAAGGGCCAAGGCTCGGCCCAGCCTGGAGGGAGAGGAGGGGACACATGACCTCTTGGCCTCCTCGGGTCAAAGGTTCTCAGATAAATGGCAGCCAGGGAGGGCAGAGGGGAGCCCCCGGGAGGGGACTGACATCAAAACCTGAAACCACAGGCCATAGCTTCAAGGGCCTCCGAGGTCACAGAGCCCAGAGCCCTTTGGCCTGTAACCCCCTCCCCGGCACCCCAGACACCCTGAGGGGGTCTCCAGGAGGCCCTGTCCCAGAAGGAGAGCTGAGCTGCTGGTTCCAGGTTGGAGCACCACCACCCTGCCCCACGAGAGGGTCCCCAACCACCTCCTCAGCCTTCTCCTCCGGCACCCTTTTACCTGCACCCTCCAACCACCCACCGCTCCCCCAAACACACCTTCCCCAAATCCACAGGCCCATAAGTGCTGCTCTTTGGGATGCTGCCCCAGCCCTGTCCCTGACCTCAGAGCAAGTAGATAGGTGGTGAAGACCATTCCGCACCAGGCCCTCCTGCACCTGACCCTCCTGCACACCGGCCTCCTGCACACTGACCCTCCTACACACCCACCTCCTGCACACGGCCCTCCTGCACACTGGCCTCCTGCACACGGCCCTCCTGCATCAGGCCCTCCTGCATCAGGCCCTCCTGCACACTGACCCTCCTGCACACTGGCCCTCCTGCACATCGGCCTCCTGCACACTGACCCTCCTGCACACCGGTCCTCCTGCACCAGGCCCTCCTGCACACAGGCTTTCCTGCACACCAGCCCTCCTGCACCAGGCCCTCCTGCACCAGGCCCTCCTGCACACCAGCCCTCCTGCACCAGGCCCTCCTGTACCAGGCCCTCCTGCATACCAGTCCCTCCTGCACCAAGCCCTCCTGCACACCGGCCCTCCCACATACCAGCCCCCCTGCTCCAGGCCCTCCTGCACACAGGCCAAGCTGCCAGGCCATGGTCAGGGGAGGGGGCCAGCCGCCTCGGGGGGTTACTCCTCCATTCTCTGCTCCTAGCCCAGCAACCTCGAAGCCGGGCACTGGCTGTTCCTGATCCGCCAGAGGAACTCCCCCCCCCTCCTTCCTCACCTCACTGACCACTGGGAGAGATGATAAAAGCACTTTAAAAAAAAAATGAAGGAAAAAAAAGGCCTAATACCCGGGGGGGGGGGGGGGCGGGGAGCACTGGGCCCAGGTGGTGCCCTCCATTAATCACACCGCCTGCCGAGGACGCCAGAGGGACAGATGGCTCTGCCTGTGTCGTGGCCTAGGGGCGGGCAGCAAGCGGGCGCTGCCCAGGCCAACGGGAGCTGTGGCCTAATTACAGGGGATGGTGACCCCAGGGAGCAGGGGTCAGGCGCCGGTCAGAGCAGCACCCAGGCCTCCCGAGGAGTCGAGGAGTGGGGGGGTTGGGGGGGAGTCTCGGTGACCACAAAGCCCTGCATGCACCCACGTGGACTTGCGGCTCAGGCTCTACCAACCCAGCGGGGGAGTGGACTTGGGCTTTATCCTCAAGGATACGAGGGGTGTGGCAGGGGAGAGGGGCCCAGAAAACTAAGAGGAGGAGGTGAGTTTGTTGTGTGGAAGAGACAAGAGCTGGACACCGGGAGGATTCTGGAAGGGGCTCCCAGGGAGCAGCAGCACCTGCATGGGAGGCCGCCTGGCTGTTCTACAGAGCCCGGGGCGAGGCTGAGTGAGGCGGCCTCCGGGGCCCTGCTCGGGGCCTTCCTGGGCTCCCACCAGGGACAGCCAACCATCTAGAACTTGAGGAGACCCTTGGAAACGTCCAGCAGATGGGCCGAGGGCAGCGGCTCAGAGGATTGCAGACGGGACACAACCACACTCCTGGTGCCCAGATGTGGGGGCCGAGGCCCGGGCAGGCCAACCTCCCTCCAAGCCTGGTCTCCCATCCCAAGCCTGGGACACTCTGCTGCCCTCGGATGGGCCGCTGGAGCTGGCTAGAGAGTGGACCCCAAAAGACGTGTCAGTGTCCTAGCCCCGAGACCCGTGGATGGGACCTGATTTGGAAATAAGGTCCTTGCAGACGTGATTAAAAATCTCAAGATCTGATCATCCTGGATTTAGGGTGGGTCCTCACCTTAATACTGAGTGACCTCCAAGAGACAGGAAAGACACAGGCACGCAGAGGAGGGGGCCGTGAGGCTGAGGCAGGTGATGCGTCCACGAGCCAGGAATGCCAAGGACCTGGGGCAGCCCCGGAGCCAGGACAGGGGTCTGGGACGCAGTGTCCCTCGGGGCCTCCAGAAGGAACCAGCACGGCCAACACCCGGATTTGGGACTTTGGGCTTCCTGACCCGGGCTTTCCGGCCCCACCAGCCTGCACATGGGCCTGTGGAACTTTGCTGGGCAAACTCACATCCTCAGGCTGCCTCCCGGCCTACTCAGCCTCCTCTCTCACCAAAAGCCCCTGCCCCACCCCTGCCCCAAGGCCCCGCAGGCTGACCACGGCTCACACTCGTCCTGTCCATGCCTCACCTTCCAGGCAGTGGTGAACTTACTCTTTTCACCTTCTGTGTTCACCCACCATGCAGGGCCCAGGCTGCCCGCTGCCGCTCCTGATTCCCGCCTCTGCAGGAGCCACCACCCCACAGGGTCCGCCCACCCCGCCTGGGCACCCCCACCAGGGGCAGGAGACAAAGCTGCCTGCGGGAATCAGACATTTCTCAACCAAACATGGAGAATTAGGGGCACCTGGGTGGGCTCAGTGGTTGAGCATCTGCCTTTGGCTCAGGGCGTGATCCCTGGGTGGGGTCCTGGGATCGAGTCCCGCATCGGGCTCCCCGCAGGGAGCCTGCTTCTCCTTCTGCCTGTGTCTGCTTTTCATGAATAAATAAATAAAATCTTAAAAAACAAAAATAGAAATGGAGATTTTTAGCTCAGTTGTCAATATAACTGCTCAGTACAGGAGGATCAGGGCAGCTCGGCTGCGTCCAGAGCTGGGGAGGCTTCCTGGGCCACAGAGATGGCCCCTCTGGTCAGGCCAGAAAGAAGGGCAGGGCCCTAAAGCCCCGTCCAGCCCTGGCACCCGACGACCCCAGAGCCTCAGTGCAGTCTGCTGGCAGCTCTGGCGACGCTTGCTGCTCCCGAACCAACCAGCAATTCCCAACACTCAGCAGAGCCGGAGGGGCCCGGCCAGGGACGGCCCAGGGACGGCCACCCCACCTGGTGAGGTCGAGGAGCAGCGTCTGGGAGGGGGACTCCTGGAGCGCTCGCCTTTGGGCCAAGCTGCCTTCTTCACTCAACCCAGCGGCCCAACCTGGAGCTGGAAAGGCCCGCGGGGACCCATCTCTCTAACCGGGGTGCGCGGCAGGGTGGAATGAGTGATTTCTCTCTCCGACAATCAACTTCCAAAGATAACATCTATTGCTCTTTTATCCTGGCTGCAAAAGCGACTTACAGACAACGCAGAGAATCGGCTAGACCCAAAGAAATAGGAAAAAAAAAAAAAAAAAAAAAACAACCTCTAAGCCCATGACCCACTATCAAGATCACCGTCCTGATCTTTCTGACGTGCATGCGTGTGTTTCCACAGCAGCCTCGTGCAGTGACGCGCTCTGAGCATCACACGGGTCCGATCTCTGCACATTCTGGCACCGGTTCTCTGAATTCCTTTGCAGTTCTAAGCTGCTGGTTCCCGGTCGTTCTCAGCTCTGACCACTGGTCAGAATCATTTCTGGAGTCTGTTACAAAACAGATTGCTGGTCCCACCTCTTAGAGGTTCCGATTCAGGAGGGCTGGGTGGGCCCGGCACCCCAAAGTACATCAGAGGGGAAGGTGGGGAGGCCCCTCCAAGCCTCCTCTCCACCGCCACCCCTTGCCGAGGATCCTACAAGAAGGAAATCCTAAGCACCGGCCATCACGGGGGCCGCCCTGGTCACAGACCTCGGAGACACCAGCTCAGCAGCCCCACTGCCCCCACCTGCCCCAAAAGTCACCCAAGGTCAGCAGCGGCCAGCCTCAGCTCCTGGTCCGTCATGACCCAAAGGACACACTGGGCCCTGCTGGGGGCAGATGCACATGTGACAAGGGGGCGTGTCAGTCACGAGGCCTCCAAACCTGCCCCAGGCCCAAGCCGTGTTGACCTTTGAGACAGAGAAGGTCCAGGCAGCCCGGGGTCCGCACAACGAAACATGGCATAAGTCACCTGCTACAGGAAACACAGGACAGAGCTGAAGGCCAGTGCCCTGGGCCCCTGCCCGCCTCCTGCCTCCCCCGAAGGTGCCCACTCCTCCCCAGGACGGGGATCACAGTCCTCCCTGCAGACTGTCACCCTCCTGGGGACGGAAGCAAAGCTCGGTAGTGTCTGTCCTGGCTGTACCCTGAGCACTTGTCGGGTCCCACTACCAAATTCACACATTGAATCCCATCCTCAGTGTGACAGGATGCAGGGTGGGGCCTTTGCAGGTGCTGGGGACATAGGAGTAGAGCCCTCGGGACCAGACCAGGGTCCCATAGAAGCACCCCTCTGCCCTGTGAAGACCCAGGGAGAAGACGGCCGTCTGGGAGCCAGGACCGGGCAGCAGCGTGATCGGGGACTGCGAGGGATGAATGCATCGGTTAAAGCCCGGCTCTCGGGTTTTCGTGACAGCGGCCATGCAGGGGGGCCTCCACCAGGGCCAAGGACACCACCTGGCCAGTCCTACAGGCCCAAAAAGTACCATTGCCCTGAATTTCTAATCGCTGATGTTGCTCAGTGCTTCCGACACGCCGGGCGCCGCTCTGCAGTCCGTTCAGTCCCCGCAGGTACCCCAAGTCACAGCGACTTTCTTCCCTCCCCATTTCACGGATGGGAAGGCGAGGCGCCGAGAGGCCCAGCATCAGAGCCGGTGCGGGTGCAGCCAGGTCCCCGCCAGCATGCTAACCCCAGCCCCACCCCCACCCGAGTCACACCCCAAAGTGGGGAGCTACCCCCCCAACAGCACTGCGCGCCCTGAGCCCACGCCACCTGCCACCCTGCAAGGTGGGTGCCGTCATTCCCAGCTCACAGGGAGTGGCCACAGAGCTGGAGGGCAGCGAAGATGGGACTCGGGGGGCAGCCCCCCTAGACCGCAGGCCCTGGACGCCCGCTGTCCCCATCCACCGCCGCCGAGTAGCCTGAGATGGCAGGAGCCCGTGTGGGGAGGCACCAGGAGGGCCTGAGGGCAGGACTCAGGAGGAGGGGTACAGGGGGCTGGGTCTGCCTTCCATGTGGCCTCGGGCCAGGCCTGACCTGACGGAGCCTCGGCGGCCCGTCCACCTTGCTGGCCTCCGGGAGGACCGAAAGGCTGAGTATCTGACGTGGCCACCCCAGCGCCCGGCACGTAGTAGGTGCTCAGGAAAGGAGATGGTGATGGACACTAGCAAGAGCCAGCGCGGTCAGAGGAAGTGCCTGTGAGCAAAGGGGCAACAGCTGGAAAGGCCGGGACTTGGGTCAGAAACAAAGAATGCAGGAGGAGGGGGGGAGGGAGGGCGGGAGGGAAGGAGGCAGGGAGGCCAGAGCCTGACAGCTGGCTCCAGGGCAGCTGTTTGCAGGAGCCTGGCTTCATCACTTAAATATTAGGAGAGATGTAAATATTCGAGTGCGAGTGCACAGGGCAGGGGGAAGATTTCGTCCCTCTCAGTGCCCCCATCCCCCCAGCTGCCCCAAGACCCGGCGACCCCCAGGGCCCCAAGTTGGGGTGGGGACAGCAACTCAGGAGGGAGAGGACGTTACCCCTCCTCCCTCCTCTCCCAGCCTGGGCCTACCAAGGTGTGAATGGATGACGGCCCTCCCGGTCTCAGCCCCAACGGGCCCCAGGCCTGCCAAGGCTTTCTTTTGTAGCTTAGTAAAAAAGCCAAGCAGCCCTTCCTGAGGTTTTGTGGTGAAGGCCCAGGACGCAAAGCTGACCCCTCCCACCTGCAACTTGCTCCCCGCACCCCCCCATCCCATCCCGCCCCACCCCTGGAGAAGTTAACACCTGGATCATTCATCACCCAAGTCCCTCCCAGCTCACCCAGCCTCCTGACCAGGAGCAGGGACGGAGCCTGGGTCCCCCTGGCAAGCATAGCCCCAAGGGCACCTCCACCAGGTGCAGGCACCCCTGCCAGGCACGGGCACCACACAATCTCCCAAGGAAACTACAAGCTGGGAGAAATCACGAGAGAAGCCAGCCTGCCTGGTAAACTCCCACCCAGGACTCTGGGTAGGTACTCCTGCCTCCAGGAAGCCCTCCTGAACCTACCCCTCTCTTGGGCTCATGCCTGCCCGCCCCCCCCCCCAGAAGCTACAGCAGAGCTGGCACGGAGCTGGCACCCACAGAGAGCTGTTGAATAAGAGGAATGAGCCGATTGCTTCCCTCACCCCAGGATCCTCCTCCTGGCCCGCCAGTGAACAGAGGGATCCCAGCACTTCATCTTGCGCCGAACGAAAACCCAAAACCCAAAACCCAGGCACTTTGCAGAGCGCGCCTTCCCCTGACTTTTTACGGGGGACAGGAGCCAGGGGACAGCAGAGAAGACCGCCCCTCTAGGCCTGGTTCGGAGCCAGGAAAACTTGTATGCTTTTACTGTAGATAAAATCGGTCTCCGGGGGACACGGGGCAGGGGCCTGGCCTACCACTCGCGGGGAAACTGCCCACCCACATGGAAAGGAGGACCAAGTATCCCCGCTCCGAGCCGGCTGCCGGCGCCCGAGGAGGGGGCCAGCCCGGATACGGAGCGAGATCCAGCCTGGGACGGTACAGAAATCCTCCGGACTGTGGCCACGACAGTTAGAACCAGCAGTGTCTCCACCTTCCAGGTCAGTGTCTGGGGGAGGGGAGATGCCAAGGTGGCCCATACTGGGGACGTCTCTCTCCTCCCACCAGAAGGAAAGATGCTGCTGCCCGTGGCCCGGGTGGCTCCCTGCCTCAATTCCTGGGGACCCTCATAGGGAGGTGCCCAGGACCCCCAGGCCCAGCCCGAGGGGACAGCCAGAAGCCCATCAGCGCAGACAGCCAATCACCGGTCAGTGCTCCTCGAACAGTCAGGGAATCATCCAGAAAGACCTGACAAGGGCTGCAGAAGAGCTCAGAGTTTCAGCTCCTCCTTGGAAGACGGAGGAAGCAGGGCAGAGAAGGGAAGCAGCCCTGGAATTCCTCCACTTGATCCAAATGAGCCCCAGGCCACATGACCCCCCACCTCCCCACAGCCCCTCACTTGTACCCAGGGAACCATGGAACCCCCCAGCTAGAGAAACGGACCCTCAGAGACTGGACGAAGAGTGGAATGGACAGGAGGTGGAGGGGTCACCTCTGCACTTCCCCCCCCCATTTCCCCCCCTGGCTTTCCCAGGAAGCTACTTCAAGTGTTGGAAGGCAAAGGCTCCGGGCCTCGGGGACAAGGACAACACAGGAAGCTCGGAGCCATGGGTGGGGAGGACACACTTATGCATGTAAAGCCAGGGCCCTGGATTTTCTGGATTTTGCAACTCAGCCCAGTGGAGGGAGAAGGCCCCAGTGGCAGAGGCTCCCCTTCCCAGGAGGAGCTGTTAAAGACTCGAGAACACAGGAAAGAGGGCAAACCCCAAGCAAGAAAGAGGTGGGCCGGAGCTTCATTCTGGGCTCCCCATCTGGGCACCCCCGGCTCTTCACCGGCCCCAGGCTGGGCATTGGGACTCCACGGACATCGGCGCTGTCCTCTTGATCCCCTGCCTGAATTTCTGGGCACTGGCAGCACTTTTAAAAATGACAACAAACGTGGGAGCTTCTAGAATGTCTCTTGGTCCAGGCTGAACAGAGCCTCCAGGCTCTGCCCCCACCAAATTAAACAGCCCGAGCCCAGAATTGCCCCAGGCGCCAGGGGCGTCTCGGGCCGCGCTGGGTCTGTTTGGCTGGAGATTACAAATCCTCAGGCTTCTGGGACCGTGTTCCAGAGAGTTCCGGACCGTTCGGTCTCATAAGCAAAACTCAGAGCCTCCAAATTTGGGAAAAACCGAGAGGGCCTTGGAAAGAAAGCCACTGTTTGACCATTTTTCCTCAGTGGCTTTGTCAAAAGAAAGCGCAAGAACTCGTTTCCCGGCCGAGTTTCTGGGATGTATCCAAAAAATTGAAATATCCGGGGGCTTCCACCCTCTGATGAACCTCTCACCGGGGCCCCTGGCCACCCATGCCCCTCCACCCTCCCCCACCCCACCCTCCGATGCACACCACCAGGTCTTTGAGGGCGTACACCATGTAAGCCGTTGCTCCAGCCACAAAACAGTGAGCAAAGACGCACGACGTGGCCTTGGGGGGCTCCGAGCCCGGCGGGAAGCACCTGGTCTGGCCAGGCAGGGCAGGTGGGACTCCCTCCTGGGTCTGGGGGCCAACATGCAACCCTTGAGTCTGGCCCCCAGGTCCTTGCTGCCAAACCAGGGTACGCCCCCCTCTCTGTACCCCGACAAAACTCTTCTGAGCAGCAAACTGGCCCGAGCCCAGGGCTGCTTGGCCAGTAAACCAAGGAGGGTGGCAGCTATAGTGCCGGCGGGGCTGATCTCTGAGCGTGACCTCCCCTGACCTCTGGGCACCAGGGAGAAAGAGGAGGAGGGAGCCCTGTTCTGCTCAGCCGGCGCCAGGGTAGCAGGGCCACAGCGCCAAGAGGCAGGCTGAGAGGTCCCCGGCTCCTGCAGGGCAGGTGCAGCACCTGCACACCTCCGCTTCCTCGGGGGCCGCCGCGTCATGAGTGGGCTCCTCCAGTCCGGCCAAGTGACCTCATCGCCACACGGCTCCCACCTCCCGCTACAAAGGACGAGCTGCAGGGAGGCGCTACCCACTGGAGGCCCTGCGTCTGGCTGAAAAGCGGGAGGCATCGCTCCAGAGGCCCACGGGCATTAATTAGGGACAGGTCTGCACCCATCGCCAAGCAACAGGCCTTGTCCCTCTGGGAGGAAAGGGGCTCCTGCATCCAGCAGTCGAGGGAGCCCCGGTCCCAGAGGCTCCTGGGCTCCCAGATGAGCTGGCTTGTCGGGCCAGCTGGTGAGGTCCCCTCGCCCCTCCCCCAGCACCGGCACTCCCCCCACCCCCACCCGGGCCTGCTCTCCTGGGCCAGAGCCTCCAGGACCATCTGGGAGGGTCCTCCGAGGAGTCAGCCGAGGGTCTGGGTGGCCACAACCTGTCCTGTCCGCAGTAGGGCACAGCTGAGGGACCTGAGTGCCCGAGGCCCTGGGCCAGACTGCGTTTCAACAAACATCAAGGACTTTCGGGATTCTTTCACCGCGCGCAAATACGGCTACGGCAACCAGGGCCGAGGAAAGCAGGCCGGCAGCTGGCACTTGGAAGGGCTTTGTTACACAAAGACCAGAGTTGTAAGGGCCTCACAGATCCGTCCAACTGCTCCGGCCTCCACCGGCCCTGCGATGGGGGAAGGAGTCGCCCCTCCTGCCGCCCCGTCCCAGGCCCATCTGCGTGGTGGGGGGAGGGGGGATCAAAAAACTCTAAAAACAATCACAGGAGCAAAACGCAAACCCTCTTCTTGCCCCCACGTGGGGGTTCCCCACAGAGCCCTGAGTTCACCCTCAAAGGGAAGGCAAAGGCCAGTGTGGGACGTTCGTGCCCATGAACGACACGCAGCCAACAGACACTTCCACAGTAGAGTATGGGCTGAATCCCCACGTCACCTCGACAACGCAACAGAGCCAAAGCGAGAAAGGTGCCGCTCCCCAGGGCCAGGGGCAGATGTGCCAGGACGTGGGGCATCAGCTGACCCACACACACCCACCTGCAGGGGCGTGCTGCTCTGGCTGGACACCCACCCTGCACCCCACCTCCTTCCCCCCCCGCCGCCCTAGGGGGCACACTACCCTGGCCGGACACTACCACCAGCTCCAAACCTCCCCAAGACCAGTGCCCAAGGATTGACAATCACCCGCAGCAATGCCCTGGCTCAGAACCTGCTGGGCTTTGGGGGTGGCCCCTGGGGCTTCTGTTCTCCAGCAATGAGCACGCGCCTGGTGACAGGCCGAGTCCGCCGGCCCCAGGACTGTGGGGGCGCAAAAGCTGCTGAGGGGCTGGCGGTCTCCTCCCCGACCCCTTCCATCCTACCTCACAGAAACCCCGAGACACTGGTGGGCAGCCCCACGGGCACGGACCAGCGCTCCTGCGGCGCTGCTCTGGCCTCCCCGGGACAGTCGGAACTCCAGGCGGGGACGCCTGGCCTGGCCCTCTGATCCGCTCCGACTGGCCCCTCCTTGGGCCCCATTCTCCAATGGACCAGCTCATTCCGGCCTCCCCCGCTTCTGCTGGCTCCTGGGGACCTGAAGGCTCCCCTCCCTCCCTCCCTCCCTCCCGCAACAGAATTCCGCCTTTCGCCTTTCGCCCAAGGTCGGCCTCCTCCACGCGACCTTTCTGTGCCGGGTCCCTGCCGCACTGTATCGGGCGCTGTTGCCCCGGTCCTGCGCTGTCCTCCTCCTCTCCGAGCTCCTTCCCCAAGTCCGGCCCTCCCAGGCTCAGCCCCCAGCAAGCAACCCCACCCCAAGCTCCTGGGGTCCTTTGGGCCACTCCGGGCCCTGGAGCTGGCCAGCTGGCCGCTTAGGGCCCTTGCACACGCTTCCACTCAGAAGCCCCGAGGGCTCTAACGCCCGACCCCTCTGCCTTCAGTGCACACAGCAGGGTGACGGATGCAGACAGGGAACCAGGGGCTCCCCAAGAGTGAGACATCTCCCCCTGCAGTCACAGGGCTGCCAACTGTTGCACCAGGATGGTCTCAATGAGGCCATTGTCTCCGACCAAATGAGAGGGTCAAGCTGCCGCCTGGAGGCAGCGCAGAGGCTGCCAGCGTCTCCAGATGGGGTGCGCCTGGGGTCAGGCTGGAGTTATACACCGGGACCCCGAGGCAGAGACGCTAACAGCCTGCATGGCCCCGACCTAACAGCTGTAAAACCACAACACCCCCTCCGTCCCCGCCCCCCTGTCCTGCCTCGGGGCTACCGTGGAGTCCCACTGCTCTTCCCCACAGACCCTGCTGCCAACGCCAGGCTTTCCGCTTTCCGCTTTCCGGCCCGGACTGCAAGCCAACCTAACTGCACAGGCGACACACAGCGCGCCACCTGAAGGGGGCAGCCGTCTCTAGACCGGCTGGTTCCCGCACTTGGACATTTAGGACATAAAAGGCCCTTGAGGGCGGCTGCAGGAGAGCCTGGCTCTGGGCATCAGAAGGCCAAAGAGGACCAAGCAGACGCGGGGAGACCCCAGGAGGAGCCCGCTACCCAAGATGCCCAAACAGCAGGGGATAAGCCATCACGGCCCCGCGGCCCCAGAACTCCCCTCGTCCAGGGCTCAGTGCCAGAACCGAGAAAGTGCTCCCTCTACGGCGCCAACGCAGGCGGGTCCCTCTGCGTGGGCAGGCCGGCCACGGACCCCAGCCCTCTGGGCTCTTCACACCCCTCCCTGCTCAAACCACTCCAGGCCCGGCCCCAATCGCAGCCGCATCTCCCCTTGGGATCCGGCCAGACTCTGGCCCCCAGAAGTGCCCCCACAGACGCGGCTGACCCCAGGTGGACCATGTGGCTGCAGAGCTCTCTGCCCCGCGGGGAGGGGCCCTCCTGGCGCCGCGGGGCACCGGGACCTGTCGGGCTCCGGGCAGCCCAGCGTCCCCGAGGCCGGCCCACGAGGGCTCTGCCCAAGGCGGCCTGGAAGCCCCTGCGAGGGGCGGGGCGGGCGCTCGGGTCCCAGCAGAGCAGGCCCGCCCCCGAGGGCAGACCATTGTGTGCGCTTCCCTCCTCCGCTTTATTTACTCCCCAGGACGCAGGACGCGGAGCCACAGGCGGTCACGCGGGCTCGGGGAGGCGCGTACACACACACACACACACACACACACACACACACACACGCACACGCGCACCCGGCCGGGAAGCCCGCGGCTCCGAGGAGGCCCCAGGTCCCCGCAGGCTCCCAGACCCCGGGGGCCGAGCGCTCCCTCCCGCCCGCGGGCCCCTGCGCCGCCGCCGACTCCAGGGGGCCCTGCTCCCCGGGCGCCCCCGCTCGGCCCCCGCCCACCCCCCCCCCCCCCCCGCCCCGGCCGGAATTCGGCTGCGTCCGGCCCCGAGACTGGGCGGGCGCAGGGCCGCGGCCCGAGGGCCAAGGGGCGGACAGCGCCGCAGCCACGGAGCCCGCGCCCGCCCGGCTTCCCCCGCGTCCCCGGCGCTTCCCCGGCGTCCCCGGCGCCCCGCGAGCCCTCGGGGCTGTGGCCGCGCGGATGCGGCCGAAGGGAGGAAGCGGGGGCAGCGCCGCCCCGCCCGCCCCACCCGCCCCCCGCCCCCGCGGCACCCACCTTCGAAGTCCGAGATGATCCCGTCCAGCTGCGCGTTGACCGCGGGGTCGGACATGGTGGCCGCGGAGGGCGGCGAGGAGGCGCCCGGGCCCCCGCCCCAACCCCGCGCCCCGCCCGCGCCCCAACCCCGCGCCCCGCGCCCGCGCCCGCGCCCCCGAGCGGAGCTGCCTCGGCCCGGGCTGCGCTGAATGAATGGGGGAGGCGGGCGGGCGCCGGCCTGGGCTCCGCTCGGGCTCCGGCCCCCGCCCCGCCCCGCCTCGCCCCGCCCCGCCCGCCCCGGGATCGGGTTCGCGCACCGCCCGGCCTCCCGCTCGCACTGGCTGCTCCGCCCGCCCGTCACGGCCCGGGGGGGGGGGACAGGCCGAGTCCTGGGCGCCCGGGACGGCGACCGCCGGCCCCTCCCCCGGCGCCCCGCGGCGGCCAGATGTGGGCGGACGTGGGCCGGGGCGGCGCGGGCCGAGGCCTCCCTCCCGGGCGCGGGTGCTCCGCGGGGCGCCCAGGACGCAGCCAAACAAAGTTCGCCGCCGCCGCCGCCGCCGCCGCCTGCCCGCGCCCGGGAGGGGTGAGGGGTGACGGGTGAGGGGCGAGGGGTGAGGGGTGAGGGGCGAGGGGCGAGGGGTGAGGCCCGCCCGGACCCGCCGTGCACGGGCCGCGGGGCGAGGGGCGCGCAGGACTCGCGTGGCCCCCCCGCTGCGGGCCCCCCCAGGGCCTCCCCACCCCAGCCCAGTGCCCGGGAAGGTGCCAACCTGGAGGGGGCGCTGGGTCGGGAAGGAGCAGCCCGGGGCGTGCGCCCCCGCCCGCCCAGCTCCCACCATGAGGGGGGCTGCCGTGGCCGCGAGCATGGACGCGGGTGCTCGCCCCGAAAGGCGAGGATGCTCCCTAGCACCCGAAGGAAGGAGCCCGGGATGGGGGGGCTCCCGGCTGCGCCCCCCGCAGGCTGCGCCCCACCGCAGGCCTGGACAGCAACTTCGACACTGGCCCGTCCATTCGCAAAAACAGATTAAAGTCACCTACAAGGGAGGCAGGCTGGGGACCAACAGGACCAGTTGGGCCTTGAGAAGCAAAAGGATGGAGCCCCCCACCCCCCACCCCCCACCCCCCACCCCGGGAAGGGCCCTCCAGGGCTGGCACCTACAGCGAGAGGGCCTCCCCCCCTCCCCTGCCTAGGCAGGTAGGCTCTCCGGCCTACTCTCTCCCCCCTCATTACCCGACTCCCAGAACCTCTGCCCCAAGCCCGCCCGTGTGAGAATCTCCGGCAGGGAATATACCCTCCTGCTGGCAGCAGGTCCTCTCATGAGTGGCCTGTGAGCCCCCGAGACCTGGTCCCGGGTCTCAGGTCAGTCCCCACCACTCCCAGCCCAGCCCCCACAACCCCGGTCTGGAAAGATCCCAGATGTGCTGCGGATGGATGCCGAGGCCCGACTGCCATCCCACTCATTCCCCACCTCTTTCTGGGAATGCACTGGGCTTGGTGGGCTCTATCAAGGAGACAGGATCGCGTCCTCTTTCTTTTTAAGAAAAGTGGTCACTCCCTCCCTCATGCTTTGGATATTTTGAACTATTTTCAACCGAGTGAGTTTGTGGACATGGAACTGCAAAACCACAGACATTTCAGATGCGCACACACCCTCATCTGCCCGGGAGCCCGAGGTTTCAAAAAGGAGTCACCACTGGCATGAATAGTGCCCCACTGGCTTTCACAGCAGCCCTGGCATTCGGTGTTTGAAAGCCAGCTCCTGGGTCTCCGGCCTGACACCCCAACCCTCTGGGCCACCTGTCCACCCAGCATTTGGGAGGTTGGTGGTCCGCCACCCCTAAAAAGCAGCCTAACTGCACAGGCCCCTGGGAGGATGCTGGGCCACAGCATTATTGTCCCATGTTTTTATAAAAAAGCACCTGGGGACTGTAGACACACCCATGTGATTGTTCTCCCAGGGTGCTGGCATGGAGCTCCAGCAGATTAGCATAGGCTCAGCTTATTGTGCACTATTCACGTCCATTCATGGTGGAGCTGGACAGACCTATGCTTATCTCCTCGGGAAGCCAAGCCAGGGTGCACGCCTCCCCCAAAATGCCCCCCTGTGGGAACCCGAAAGACAATGGCAGGAGGGGACCGGCCTCTCCAGCCAGAAAGCACCCCATGTTGGCATGACTGCGCTCCAGAGTCCATCCTGTTCCACACCCCCCGCCTTCGGTTTAACCTCTAGGGCCACCACTGCCAGGCCTCGACACCTCCAGGTAAGGAGATTCCCCATATTCCCTCCGGAAACCCAACCCTGCGCTTGGCCACACTCCCAGCCAGGAAGTTCACCCTTGTATCTAACCAACTGCTCTAATTGTACATCGTTTATTTCCTCTTTTTTTTTTTTTTTTTTTTTCTGTCCTCAGAGGAGATGGGAAACAGCTGGGCACCACCCTCCACATAATCACCTTCTCCAAACTCGAAGACAATCCGGCAGCTTCTCGGGCATCTCTTTCTCAGCTGGAATCATCCACCCGGCCCTGTCTAGTTCCCGCCTTTGATCACCTCTGATGGCTGCATCCAGCCCACAGCTCCAGGACTTGAAGAGGCCCTGATCCTCATGGGGATGTGAGGGGTCCCTAGCCCCCTTCTCAGGGCAGAACAGTCAGGGTTGGGGCAGGGACGGGCAATCCTGGCGGGGGCGCTGGGCAGATAAAGTCAGCAGCAGCAGCAGAGAGGAAAGCAAGCTGAAATTTGGCAAGAAAAATAGAACTCGAAGGCGTCCGCATTCTGCAACGGTGCACTCTTCCAACGCCATGGAGAAGGCCGGACTGTAGGCCTGGCCCAAGGGGAAAGTATGATTATAGGGGACACCGGAGGGGCCACCCACCTCCCCGGGTCCCCCATGAGACCTGTGGTGGGTGCTCCAAAAACACACGTCCACCCGAACCTCAGAATGGGACCCAATTCGGTACGAGGATCTCTGCAGGTGTAATGAAGGTAAGGGTCTCGAGAAAAGATCACCCTGGATGGCCGCTAAATCCAATGACAAGTGTCCCTCTAAGAGCCCAAGAAGGAGGAGACACAGTGAAGAAGCCCTGTGAAGGCAGAGATTGGAGAGATGTGGCCATGAGCCAGGGGCACTTGGGACCACAGAGGCTGGAAATGGTGAAGAAGGATCCTTCCCCCGAACCTTCAGAGGGAGAGGGAGCGAGGCCCTGCTGACACCTTGTTTGGGCTTTTGGCCTCTAGAACCGTGAGAGATGACATTGCTGCTACGTCAAGCCCCCTGCGTGTGTCCTTTGAAACAGTAGCCCCCGGACGCTCTACAGACTTTCACCCCAAAGAGGTTCGTGATCGGCAAAACCCGCTGGAGATAAGGGATGCTGTCCAGCAGGGGGCCGCCCTGAAGGGATTGGGGGGGTGGCTGGGGACACTCGGACAACCAGTGGCACGTTTTAATAAGAACGGCTGAGGGCCAGGGGTGGGTAAGAAGGGTGTGATGTGAAGTCCAGTTCTAAGCCTTTCTGGAAATGGGAAGGAGAGAATGGCGTGGAGAGAAACCCCACGGGTCAGGCCCCGGTGGGACGAGCCTTGGGAAAGAGGGAAGGAGGAAGTCGATGGGCGGAAACAGCCGTTTGGCTCAACCTCGGTATCCATGACCTGGGGTTCCCTGCGGGGATTGGGGAGTAGAGGGAGGTCGGTGGCTCGCTGCCCAGCCGCCCTGGGCCTTTGGACAGGACACCCTGTTAAGTGGACCATCTGTTTCCTCAAAGTCCAGGGCAGGCGCCCATGGTCTCGGCCTTGCCCGGGCCTGGCGCACAGTAGGGCTTCCCTGAGCTCCATCACCCCCCTCCCCACGCTCCCCAAGTCCATCATCTTTGTAAATGGTCCCACCATCCACCTGGAGACTCAGGCCAGGTGTCTAGGCCTGTTTCCCTCAGCCCCACATCCAGGCCATCACTGAGTTTCCACCTCCCAAATATCTGTGGGTCATCGGGCTGCTTCGAACCTCAAGTCCACGCCCCCCCCCTTCCAGTGGTATATGCTACCTCACGTTTAACAACGAGTCTGGGGGGTAAAAAAAAGTAAATTAAAAATTTTTTAAATTAAAAAAAAATCCCACCTGATAATTACGTAGCACTTGCCTATTTCTGTGGTGTAAATACTCCCACCCTGGCCAAATCTGAGCTGCCAGCGTGACACCATCCAAGGCACAGCTGGGAAGCTCCGGCAAGTAACCGTCACGGTGCAGCAGGTCTACGGCGCATCTTTTTTTTTTTTTTTTTTTATCGCGCTAACATCTACCTAACAGCGGCCGCGCTGCCCTGCGCCCGTCCATACGCCCATTCCCAGGACGGCGGGCATCCGCCCAAACTGAAACCCCTCTTTCCATCGAGCCGGAATCCCTGTGTCCCCCTCGGCTCCCCCGGGCCCACGGCAACCACCCCTCCACCTTCTGTCTCTGTGAATTTGGCTGCTCCGGGGAACGTCGTACAAGTGACGCCGTACGGTGTTTCCCTTGTGTGTCTGGCGTAGTTCACTTAGCATGACGTCCTCGGGGTTCATCCTCGTGGCCGAGTGCGTCAGGATTTCCTTCCTTCTCATGGCTGATACCCTGTTGCCTGGACATAACACGTTTTGTTTATCCATCCATTCGCCCCTCGACGGACACTTGGGCTGCTCCCACTTTTTTGGCTGTTGTGAATAACCTGGGTGCGCACATCTCTCTGAGCCCCGTCTTTTGCCCCAAGGCTTTTGGGGCATTCACCTAGAAGGGAAACTGCTGGATCCCATGGTAATGCCGTGTCACTTAATTTCAAGCCACGATTTCTACATAACTTATTTTTTTAATTTTATATATCCCATAAAATATTAACTATATTTTTCACAGAATACACGAATAAATCGCTGACAGAGGTTGCGCCGAACCACCGGCTCGCAAAACACCTCAAAATTTGACAACTTGGCCGTGGTCCCACTGGGACCTCTCCCTCCCGCAGAGCCTCCTAAGTGATGCGCTCCCTGCTTCTTCTCCTGCCTCCCTCCATCCAGATCTCAGTGAGGCTGAGGGATCAGAGTCCCCGCCCACGGCCTGGTGCCCACTGAGACTCTCTAAGCGCACACTCCTTACCGCGGTCGCCGAGGCCCCGCGGCCCTGGCCCCTGCCCAGCTGGCCTACGCACCGGCCGCCTTCTTCACACCGCCTTCTGCCTCAGGACATTTGCATCAGCTGTTCCGTCTGCCTGGGCGGCATCCCCATGGTGTCCCCCCGCCCCGCCCACCCGCACCCCGCCCCGCCGACTCCCTGTCTGTCGTTAGCGTCTTAAACATCAGAGCGACCATCGCAGGGTCCTCCGGTGGCTTCCTCGCCTCCCGACTCCCCAAGAACCTGTCAAGCCCCTGTGGAAAGACGACGTTCAGTCTCCCCTGCAGGGTGGCTCCTGACGGGGAATCAGCCCACGGCGGGCAGCGGAGGGGGGACATTCAGGACCCACGCGGACTCCCTGCCAGCCACCGTGCGGACCTGCCCCAGCCCCGGCACTCGGGATGACAGGCAGGGCACCGTCTACACCCGGACCCCGGCTCCAGGACCCCCACGTCTCCCTTTATGTGGCCCTCAGACCACCGCGTCTCCCAGGTTGCCGGATTTTGAGTCTCCCCCGTGACGCCCGTCTGTGGGTACAGCTGACATTTCAGCAGCGTGTAGGCTACACAACACCCTCACACCATCTGCCCGGCTGCTTAAATGCAACCATAAGGTTTCACTTCAAAGGGGAATGCCGGTTTCTTAGGCGCGTGATTAATCTGTTCCCCAGGCTCCCCAGCTCGCGCCCCAGCTCGCGCCCCAGCTCGCGCCCAGCCCGCTTTGTTCAGAGAATTTACAGCAAACCCTGACCACAGCAGCCCGGGCCTTATCTCGGAGGCAAGGGAGCTTTTTAAACAAAGTGTGGCTCCTAAATTCAGGCTTTCGAGTCCCAGAAGGAAGTGCAGGCCGGCAGGACCCAGGCCAGCTCTCTGCTCCGGGGCCGCTGCCCTGCCCGGGCCCCCCCCATCCCCAGCTGGGCTGACAGATGCTCGGGACCCTGGCAGCTCCGGGGGTGCAGGGGTCGGGGGGGGGCCTGCAGCCCTGCCGGGCCCTCCCATTTTCAGTTTCACTTGCAACTTTGACTGCAGGGATGTGAAAGCCAGTGGGACCACGGGAGCCACCGCAGGGCAGCGGCTGCCGACACAGAGGGACAGGAGCCCCGGTGCTCCAAGACTGTGACACTGCGAGATGGTTCCTTGCCAGCTGGACTCTGTCTGTGGCTCCAGCGCATCTTTTGTTTATTGGCACGTCCAACGGGCTCTGGGTTGGCAAATGCGGGTGTCTGGGCCCCCCCGCCCACCATGGGCTGGGTGAGCTATGGCCCAGATAGGATGGAAGAGGAGGAAGACGTGACTCATCCTTTATTCTGCTCTGTTCCCTCTACACACAGTCCGTTCCTACTGCAGCCCCCAAGATGGGGCTTTGGGAGGGACTAGAGTCCCCCACCCGCCAGGAGCCCATCTGAGAGGCTAGAGGTACAGGGATGGGCTGGGGGGCATGCAGCATCCCCTGCACCCCAGCTGATGGGGAAGAAAACAAAACCACTCGTCCTCCCAGGAGCTCCAGAGTCACACAAGGGGTCTCGAAGGAGTGGCGGCCTGGCACCCACCCGGCCCCAAAGCAGCAAGTGGCTGTGCCACCTGCAGACGCCTCAGCCCTGGGTCTGCCAGGACACCTGGCCAGGCCACACAGGCCAGAGGACAGGCTGTGCCCGCGGTGTCCCGACCTCCTCGCCGCGTCTCCCCAGCAGACACCCGGCTCCGAGAGTTCAGAGGCTGGAGGCAGCTCGCCACCGCTGCATCGTGGGGACGAGGGCTGAGTCACCGGCCTCCCCCCAGCTCCACGTCAGCAGGCACAACAGGATCTGAGCAGGATCCAAGCAGAGAAGAAAGGGCAACAGGCCCTCTGTGGCCAAACTTATTTTTAAAGTCACCGCAGTGACCGAGGGGACGTTGTCCTCAGGGAGCTGTCTGTCCGCCTGCCCCCTTGGACTCGGGCCACGTGTCCAACAGCCAGCAGGCAGGTGGGAGGAGAGGGGGCCGCGGCTCGGGGTGGCAGCCGTCCACGCAGGGAGGGCAGGGAAGGGGGAGCCTCCCCACCACCCCACCCCGCACACTCTCACAAGGGTCCTCGGGATTCGGGGCACGCACAGCCCTTGCCTGGAGTCCGGGGCCCCTGCTGCTCCATTCTGGGGTGGGGACTGAGACGCTGGCCCCCCGGGAGTGCTGCAGGAGCGGCCCCTCAGGGGACACCAGCTCCCATGCGGCCATCCGTCCGTGGCCAAGGTGGAAACCTGACTGTGGAAGCTTGCAAGGGAAAGACCAGGGTTGGCTCTGGGGCCTGGAAGGGAACTGGTTTTCCATCAGGTGGCCGCTGTGGGGAGCGTCCCCAGAAGCCAGCCCGTGAGCCTGGGGCTGCAGAGCTGGTGCCCATCCCTAGAAGCAGGAGATGCATATGTCTAGGCAGACCCAGACTCTGCCCCCCTCCGCCCCCATCAGCCAGTGACCTCGGGGCCCCTGGGTGCTCCAGAAGTCCACCCAGGGGGCAGGCCCAGGGTCGGGCTGTGGGGGCAGAGCGAAGGCAAAGGCTGGGTGCATCATCGGCCCCTGTCCGGACCAGGCCTCTCTGGGCTCAGCCGGAAGAAGCCACACATATTTTGAGACGGAATCTTGAGCCAGGGGATGCCTGGGTGGCTCAGTGGTGAGTGCCCCCTTCCACCCAAGGAATGATCCTGGGGTCCTGGGATCAAGTCCCGCATCAGGCTTCTTGCTTCTCCCTCTGCTTGTGTCTGCCTCTCTCTGCATTTCTCATGAATAAATAAATAAAATCTTAAAAAAAAAATCTTGAGCAGGCAGGTCCTCAGCCCCCAGCCCCTTCTCTTCTTTCTCCTCCTCCTCACTTCCCCCAAGCATCTCGGACCACGCGTCGCCCTCTCTACACCTCCACGGAAGGATGGAGAAGAAGAGGGGCCAGTCCCCTCACTCAGTGGACGCTGCTGAGCACCGCGTCTGGGGACAAGGGGCCCGACGTCAGTAACCAAAGTGCGTGTGGGTCTACCCGGGGGCTGGACTCTGCTTGCCGCTCCCGCCCACCACGAGCTGACACGAGGTTTCATACCACCAGATGCGCCCCTTGGCCTGCCAGGACCCCCAGGGGAGGGTGGCCACGGTGCCACACTGTACCTGCGCGGCCGCCTCTCGGTCTCGGCCCGGAGCCTTGGGAACAGAGTGCCCTGCGTGGGAGGGAGGCTGGCCGGGTCCCCTCCCGACAATCTGGTACCACTTTCCTGGATAATGCAACCTCCCCACTGCCAGGGCCACCGGGGCCAGCCAGCAGCGGAGCAACCTCAATGAACCATTTGTCCCTCGTGTGAAGTGACCTCAGGGACGAGGACGTAATGAGTTTGCTATTACCGCCCCCCCCAATGCCCTCCTGGTGCTCTGCTCCCCCTGCCCCCAGTGTGAGTCACTCCCTGGGATGACAAGACTGGACTGAGGGCCCCTCCCAAGGTGGTGACGGACCAGCCCCAAGGGCAAAAGCTGCCCGGTGCAGAGGCTTCCCTAGACTGTCTATATCGGGGCCCCTGGCACAAACGGGAGTCCCCCCTGTGTCTCTTTGGTTCCCTGGGTGCCTGCCCATCTGGGGACTGACAGTGTTCCGGGAGACTCCTGCAGATGGGGAGTGGAGGGGGCGAACCGGCCAGAGAACTGGCATGAGACAGCCCCAAGGCCTCTGCAGGCCACCCGGGCACCCCTGAGACGGCAGCAGGTCGGAGACAGGTTCGGGGTGTCTTTCGTTACCGCCGAACGCTCAGCCCTCTCACACGCTTGGCCACAGCTCTAGGGAGGAAACGTGCAGGCCGCAAGCTGACGTCCCTGCCCAGGGTGCCCTCTACTCCCAGCCTCACTCGGAGCTGCTGGTGGGACACCCCTCCTGGAATGCACCTGCGACCCGTCACCGGCTCCCTATAGCGAGCGAGAGCCCAGCGGGGCCCACACGGCTGCGCCGGGCGCTCCGACTCCGCCAGCCACTCCTGCCTCCTCTCGCTGTGCTTCTCCATGGCCTCTGCTCCCACCCAGCTGCTCCTGGTTCCCGACACCCAGCGTCACACCTCTGTACCTGTCCCCTGCTGTTCCCTCTGCCTGTAGGCCCTCCCACCCTCCTTGGCTGGCTCATTCTTTTTTTTTTTTTTAATTTTTTTTTAAGTAGTCTCCATGCCCTGCTTAAACTCATGACCCCGAGACCAGGACCTGAGATCAAGAGTCGGACGCTTCACCGCCTAAGCCACCCAGGCGTCCCTTGGCCAGCTCATTCTCACACCTTCGTGTTCTCAGCTCAGATGCCACTTCTAAGAAGCCTCCCTGGAACCCCCTGGGTGGAGGGACTCTCTTCTGGGCCCTCCCGTGGGTTTTCCCAACCACCGGGGCAGCCCCTGACCTGAACCATTCACTCGCAGGAGGGGGAAGCCAGGCAGTGGGCATCGGGAGGTGGGGTTTGTGGAGCAGAGAACCAGCCTGGGGGAGTGACAGTCCTCTCCTGCCACAGGGAAGACACAGCCGGCGGAAGAAGGAAGCGATGGGCATCCCCTGCCTGTGCCCCCGCCGTCCTGACGGCCAGATGGGCTACCTTGTCTTGACAGATGTTCTCCAGCAGAGAGAAATCTCTCCCCTCGGGGATGGGGGCGGGGATATTCCAGAGGTGGCCACGTCTACACGGGTCCCAGAGACCGTGGAGTCTGGATCCTGGGGCTTGTTCCATCCACATGGCCACAGGCCGGGCCCAAGCCCGCGGCTCCTGCCCAAGCATGAGCACACATCTGGAGCTGCTGGGCCCCGAGGGCAGGGCGGGGCAGGGGAATCCGAAGCCGCAGCACCCTGGGCAGAGAGCAGAACCGCACACAAATCCCCGGGGCCTTTGGTACCAGGGGCATCGTCTCCAAGGAGGTAAACGTGGACATTCCAGGCCCGCGAATCACCAGGCGTCAGCACATCTCGCCAGGCCCCTGGCCCACCCCACGGCTGGAGAGAAGGCAACTGGCGGAGCCCACGTGGCGCGTGCGGTCCTCTGGGCCAGCAGGGTGTGCAAGCCCGGGGCCTGAGAGGTTCCCGCTCGATTGCAAGTGATCTAGGTCACCCCCATCCAGAAGGAGGCCAGCGTTGTCCCGTTGGGGACCTGTGACCTCAGATGAACACGCAGAGCGCCCATCCCATCTGGCCAAGTTGCTATTGTCCGTGGCCCCCAGCACAGCACCACAGCTGTGGATCCTGCGTCCTCCCGCATCTCCCCACTCGGTTCTGAGCAGGAGGGCTGACGTGCGGAGCAGTGACCCCCGAGGCAAAGCAAGATCGTCGAAAGGAGGGAAGTACTGAGCAATAGGAACCCCCTATTAAAACAGAGACCAGGACTCAAACCCTTCAGGAAGACCTTGGTGAAGGAAGGATGAAAGACAGGGCTGACGCAGGGCGTGCTGGGAGACGCTGAATGACCTGCCCCAGCATCGGCGGCGGGGAAACGCCTGATTTATAACATTTGCCCGTTGCCGTGATGGACACGGCCCCAGCCATGGCCAAGGTCAAGCAACCAAAGTGACATAACTAGACGCAGAGTGGGCAAGGGGCACGCACACCGCCAGCTGACGCCATCAGACAGCCGCAGCGGGCTCATTTTGGGAGCAAGTGAGTTGACCCACGGTGTCCCCTCACCTCCCCAAACAGCTAGGGCCGATGGGGGGCCCTCCTGCCCCTTCCCCCAGTTAGAGTGCAGATGTGATGGCAGGAGCCGCAGCAGCCGTCTTCTCTCACGAGATGGACGCTGCATGGGGAGGATGCCCGAGCAGCAACGGAGCACGCTGTGTGTCCCCCCCGCGCTGGGCCATCACGATTGCTTATACGTGGACAGGGAAGCAGAAGAGAAATTAATCTCTCTGTTGCGTAAGCCTCTGCTGTTTCAGCCTCTGTTACGCAGCCAGCCAGCTCCCTGACTGGTAGCGTGTGTGCCCCTCATCCTGCCAGTCTGGTGCAAGGCAGTCGGTCTAAGCTTTATGCACTACGCCTCTGGCAGACTCTGATACAATAAACGTAGTCACAGCAGAATGAACAGTGCAGTTCACCCAAGGTGTGTCCCGTTTGCTTGTTTGGGTATCGGGAATCGGAAAACAAAGGTCTGAGCTTAACAGAGGACAAATGCTCGCATAACGCAGAGGGGACGCCTAAACAATACATGCCCAGAGTAGGCCCGGAGTGTTCTGGAAAGGTCTGCGTCGAGATGGACCTTGAGAGGTCACCAACGTGAACAGCTTGTGCCGCACAGAACAGACGTGGCCACGTCAGAGACAAAGCATGTGCCTCAGAACATCTGTAGGAGCTGAGGCCCGGGCTCCGGGTGCGACTGCTGCGTGCAGACCCAGGCTGGCCGTTCACCTGGCAGCAGGATCGCGGGCGCGTTACTTCACCCCTCTGAGCTGTCCCCGATTCCTCCGTGTACGAGGGACAGCAATCCCCTAGAGTGAAGGGATCGGTGGCAGTGAGTGTCTGGCATAAAAATAGGAACTTGGGGAACACCTGGGTGGCTCAGTGGTTGAGCGTCCGCTTTGGGATCGGGTCATGATCCCGGGGTCCTGGGATCAAGTCCCGCATTGGGCTCCCTGCATGGAGCCTGCTTCTCCCTCTGCCTGTGTCTCTGCCTCTCTATATCTCTGTGTCTCTCATGAATAAATAAATAAAATCTTAAAAAAAAGAAATGCACCAGCAGTAACACCAAGGGGGACCTACGGAGGGATGGAAGGAGGGACAGGTGGACAGAGGGGCATAACTGGGTGCCGGTGGTGGAATCTGAGGGATGGGCATGTGGGTGTGCACCGTAGAATGCTTCCAACGCTGCTGCATGTCTGGCCATTTTCACAATCCACGGAGGGAGGAGAGAGGTACAGGGAGCCACACCAGCGGTCGGGGCAGGCCAGACCCCCACGCGTCGGAATGCAGCCCTGCAAGTGCAGATGCGCCTTCTCCCTCCTCCTGAAGACTGTCAGATGGAGGCTTACCGAGCGTGTGCCTTAAAGGTTCAAGGCCCTGGCTTCTCAGTCCTGACTATGCCCTCCCCACTTGCACCTGGAAGGTTCTGCAAGGGGTCGTGGGCCGGCCCCGATGCCAGCGCTCCCTCCCGCGCACAGTGCCTGTCGAGTGACAGATGCCAAGCTCACCTCAGCCCCTGCCCCGTGCTTTGTCTGCCTGCCCAGAGAGCACGCCCCGCCCCAGCAGCCCGGTCCAGCCACCCAGCGGACACTTCTGGACATGGGGCCAACGACTTCTTCACTATGCTCTGCTCACCCCGCAAACATCCGAAGTCATAAATAAAGCACTAGCGAGCGTCTCGATAGCTTCCCCTCCAGTGGCGCCTGCCCTCTCCCCGCAGGGCTCTGTCCTGCCAGACGGCCCTTGGTCCAAGAGCCCCCTTCCGGGCCTGTGTCCCGAGGCTGCCCCCTAGCCCCCAGCAGGCCCCAGGCCGACTGAGAAGCAGGCTGAGGGCTGCGGCCAGTCGGAGCCCCCTGGCTGGGGCAGCCCACTTAGAGCCCCCACTTAGAGACCCAGAGAGAAGGCAGGACTGGGGGGGGCCACTGGGGCCAGGGAACTGTAGTGCTAGTGAATGGGGGAGGGGGTAAGGGGGAGGAGGAACAGATGGAGGAAAGCAGGAGGAGGAGCCCCACTTCCTTCCCCGAGGGCGAGGGCGGGCGTTGCCTGCAGCCCACTGCATTTATTACATTTAAGATTACTATTACATTGTTTCCTGCACGATCACCTCCTTGAATCCTTGAGAAGCCACGGGGAGGCAAGCCTCTCCATCCCCGAATTTCCCCATGGGGGGCACAGGTGCAAGAAAGGCAAGAGCCTGCCAAGGCCCCAGGGATCCATCCGTGGAGTTGCCGGGACAACCTCACGTCCATCTGTGTAGCCCTACACAGAATCATGGGCAGCAGGGGCTGTGGCTTTGAGTCCTCGCAGAAGGCTCCAGAGGCCCAGGAGACTGGGCTGGAGGCCAGGCCAGGTGCGCAGGACGTGGGCTGTGCGGGCTAAGCTGAGGGGCACGCGGCGTGCATTTAGGGGCCGGGACGGGGCCGGGATGCTGCACGCGTCTGCCGAGTGAACCTTCGCGGGAGTCTAAGCCCCAGGTCCCTGGTTGGCCTGGTGTCCTCTCTGGAACGCCTTCACCCGCAAGGAGACAGCACCCACCCTGCACCACTCAGAGATCCGGACGTTGGTTTTCTCCTAAGGATGGATACTCAGAACGCTGGCACGGAGGAGGAGTCTGTGCGGGCCCCACGGGAGCCCTTCACCGCGCAAGGGCCTTCCGATGCCGCAGCCACTGTGTGTGAGATTGGAGGCGGGTGTCTCCCCTGCCCCCGTGATGCCCCAAGGGGAAGGGGCGTGGGGTGAACGCATGACCCACAATCCACGCTCAGGGTCCTGTGCACAGCCCCGTGACATGAATGAACAACCACAACAGCCAGGACACAAGGCAAGACCCCCCGGTGGCCAACGTTCCAGAGCAGACTCTTGGCAACCACCCAGGGGGCTGGTGCGGGAGGGCGGGGGACGGGGCGGGGGGAGGATGCGTTTGCACCAAGCCCTACTTGTGCACACACATGTGGCTGACAATCACCCACACAGCCGTGCCAGGAATCTGGCGCACGGCCTGCCAGCCACAGGGCGCTGGTAATCCCCAGCTGCTCTCCTGACGCCACTCAAGAGACGCTGTCCTGTCCCAGGCAGGACGGAGGGGGTCACTGTTTCCAAGGTCACATACCCCAAGGGGAGACAGGCGTTTGGGCCCAAGCCATCAGCCCTCGGTCCTGCGGGCCAACGGGGGAGCACCCACCCATTCATTCAGCGTTTTATTGAGCAACTACGAGCTGAGCGGCCAAGTGCCACAGACCATGGAATAATCAGCTCGTGGAAAACCATCCTGATCCTCTCCTGGGCCTGAGGCAATAGGAAGAACGTGGACTTGGGGGTTGCACGGCCCTCAGAAGTCCTGCCTCTGCTAAGTTATTGGCTAGTGGAGACGGGACAGGTTTCTCGACATCTCTGGGCCTCAGTCTCCCCGTGAAATAGCGGGTCTTGGCGCGACGAGCAGCTGGTGTCTGCAGGCGGCGCCGGCCTGGGCTGGTGTGTGCCCAGCACACAGGACATGAGGGCAGCTCCTCGCTGGCCCCGTGTGACCAGCAGGCACCAAGCTGGGAACGCTCAAGCGCTGATTTATCCGTGCCCGTCCTCGGGGGCAGGGAGGTGGCAGCAGGAGGTGGCACGGCCCCGCAGCTGCTTCTCCCAAAGCTTCCCGGAGGCTCAAGTATCACTTCCTTCCCTGACAGCTGCTGGGTGCCCGGGTCCGCCGGCAGCAGAGCGGTGGCGGGAGGGGCTGGCGGGGCACCCACCGTCCGGGCCGGGCAGGGACTCTGGGGGAAATCCAGGTCCCGGGAGACAGGCCTGGCCACAGGCTGAGGCTACGGGAATGCCCCTCGGTGTCCGCAGCGAGATGCCGACCCCAACCAGGGCCCCGGCCGCTCAGAGACCCACTTCACGTCCGGGAACAACAGCCGCCGTCGAGCACACGTGTGAGAGTGAGTCCGAATGGCTGTGTGCGTGTGCGCGTGTGCCCTGGGAGGCGTGGGGGGCAGGTCTGGGGCAAGTCCCTGTACCCCATATGCCTCACTCTCTTCATCTATAAAATGGGGGGGGTAAACATTGCCTACTTCAAAGAGTTACGGTGGATCGAAAACGAGTTACCCTCTGTAAAGCGCTTAGAACAGTGCCCGGCACGGAGCGAGTGTGACAGGTTTGCTAAGCAAGTAAAAAACACATCAGACCCGTGTTATTAGGTGCTTAAAGCAGAGCTTGGCACGTGGCAGGCATCAATAGCTGGCGTTCTCGAAGCTGCCTGAGACCCAGGAGAGCAGATCGGGGCGGCGGGGGGGGGGGCGGCGGCCCTGTGCCAGGCGGCCTCGGCGGGGGCAGGTGCCCACACGTGCCACACACAGCCAGGTGTTCATCCACGCGTGTCACTGCCTACACACGTTTCCCCAGACCCGTCTGACGCTTGATTACGACGTCGGGGCCTGGGCAGGTGGGCCACGGGGCTGAGGCTTCGCTAGGAACCCGAGGCGCAGCCAGAGACAAAGGGCCCAGGAGACAGCGCTGCAGGATCAAGCCCAGCCTGACCCCCAGTCGAAAAGACAAAGCAGAATGCGTAGGGCCTGAGCAGAAGGCCCCCCACCCCTGTCCCTCTTAGGCATGTTCCCCACATCGTTACACTTTGAGATTTAAGTTCTCTTAAAATAACAGACACCCGGTCCCAGCAGGCACCTCAGAGGTCCCTTCTGCAGCTCTCCTGAACAATCTCCATACAGTCCGCGTTTGAATACTTGCAGGCATGGGGAACTCACTACTTTGTGAACCAGCCTATTCCATTGTCAGAAAATCCAACCTGTGGGCAAAATGCCTCTTTCTTTTCTTTTCTTTTTTTTTTTTTTTTAGATTTTATTTATTCATGAGAGACACTCAGAGAGAGGCAGAGACACAGGCAGAAAAGAAGCAGGCTCCATGCAGGGAGCCTGACGTGGGACTCCAGGATCACAACCTGAGCCAAAGGCAGACGCTCAACCACTGAGCCCCCCAGGTACCCCCAAAATGCCTCTTTATGTAACGAGTCAAGCTGCACTTCCTGGGACCTGGCACTGTCCGTGCATTTTGGAGCAACTCAAACGAAGTCCCTTTCTCCTTCCATGTGACGACCGTCCAGCTATTCAGACACAGGCCCCCTCCCAACCCCTGCCCTGATTCTCTCCGAGCGCCCCCTCCCCATGGCATCTGAGTCCCCCGAGACCCAAGGCCCTCTCTTGCCCACCCACATCCTCCTTCACTCCTGAGTCCTGGGGAGGCCCCTCGGCAGATGGAGCCTGCTGCAGTCGAGCTGTGTCCCCCACAAAGGCGTGTTGAAGCCCTAACGCCCAGACCTGTGCACGCGACCTTATTTGTAAATTGGGACTTTGCAGATGTGATGGAGTTAAGATGAGGGCATCCGGGTGAGGGCGGGCCCCAAACCCAGTGACTTGTGTCTCTGTAAGAGAAGGGAATGCGTGTGAATGAAGAGACTCCCAGAGGCAGCCCTGTAGTGAGGTTTCTAGAAGCTGCAGAAGGCCAGCAGCCACTGGACACGAGGTAGAAGCACGGAGACGACTCTCCCTGGATCCTCAGAGGGAACCAGCCCTGACCGTGGACTCCTGGCCCTGGAACCATGAGACAACCGGGGTCTGCCCTCACCTGTTATGACAGGACACCCGTCCAGGGACTGAGCGAGGGTGGTCCCGTGGCCACGTCCCCCCTCCTGCAGCCTGGGGCTGCATCCACTATTTTATGTCATCGGCGGGGCCCAGCGGTGGCTCACCCCGGCTTCGGTCAGCAAGCACCCGCAGGCCTTCCCACCGTGCCCCCGGAGCACCTGCCGAGGGCCCCTTCTCGCTCCCACCGCCACCTCGTTGGATGCCGGGGCCTGGGGGGTCGGCCTGGGGGGGTCGACCTGGACCTGGTGTTTTCACAGACTGCCCACCTGCCCTGAGCTGATGTGGGGAGCCACTGGGCAGGGTTCCAGCTGAGGGTCCTTCCAGGGGCGACCCCAAGATCCCGGCCTAGAACTGCAGGAGCCCCAGCCTGGAGCGGGCCCCCTCCCGGCCTGCGAGTCTCCTTGGGCTCAGATGGGGATCCCGAGCCCCCCCCCCACCCCCCGAGCTTGGGACATGAACCTCCCAAACCGGCCCCCAACTGCACGGGATACTGGTGAGAAGTGCTCTTCTGCACATAAACCGTCCCTGCCCCACCCCCGCTTTCTGTTCCCTTGAATGCACAGCAACAAAAAGCACAGTTTTGTGCCAAAGGTGGGGCCTGAAGTTTCCCAGAGTCCGGTTTCCTGCCAGGCCTAGGTACAATCTGCAGGACTGCTCGCCCCTGACTATGTGCATATGTGTGTGTGTGTGTGTGTGTGTGTGCGTGTGCGTGTGTGCGCCCACTCACGCCTGCATGCCCGTGTGCACACGTCCCACCCCGCGCAACACTCAGCAGGGGGGAGAGGTTCGCAGAAGTTCTTCGTGGTGGTCAGGAGGATGGTAAAATGTGAAAGGAGAGCTGTGCACACATGCACGCACGCACACACGCACACACACGTGCACACGCACACGCCCTGCAGGGGAAGTCCTGTTCCTTCCTTTCCTTTCACCTCGAAGGATCCCGGGCCTCATGACACAAGACTGAACTTCAGAAATGAGCCTGAAGCCCCATCCTGGGCGTTGCGGAAATCTCCACCGGCCTTCTAGGTGTGCAGGGCGCCTCTCCCATATCTGTCACATCTCCTGCCCCCTCCCCCGCCCCGTTTCCTCCAGGGGCTTCTGCTCTGACCCCCACCTTTGCACTTGGGTGTGAATCATTTCCTCCGCACGCACACAGACACACACACGGCGCGGGAGGAGAGACAGGGAGAGGCTCCCTCGGGCACCGCAGAGGAAGGGGCTTCTCTTCCTGGGCAGCCTGGGGCCCGCCCTTCCCTGGGTGTCTCCGGCACCAGCTCTAAGCCCCCGGCCCCCACCCCCCCCAACACTTCCCCTGGACCAGGGCCAACCTGCCCACGCCCTCTCTGTCACCCCATAAGCTGCTCCTACAGACCAGCCCCACCAACACCCTCTGGGAAGAACGTTTTGCCACCGGGAGACCACGGGTTTCCGTGGCACCACACACTCTCTCCGGCAAGGCCTGGGGCCCGACCCAGGGAGGCAGGGCTGCCGGGGCTCCGAGTCCTTCGCTTCCTCCCGTGCTCTGTCCCCGCAGCCCCGCAGGTACCTCTGCTCCTCGCATGTGTGTCGTGAAACATCCACAACACAAGAATTCACCGTGTGACAATACTGAGGCCTACATTTCCGTGGCATCACGGACAGCCACGTGGTTGTGCAACTATCAACATCACCCATCTCTAGAATCTTCATCTTATCAAACTGAAACTCTGTGCCCCTCAGACACTAACTTCCCATTCCCCTCACGCCAGCCCCGCCGGCCACGGCCTCCTGTGAACGTGCACCCACACCTGCGAGAGCCCCTGCTTTCAGGTCTTCGGGGAATACAACTAGAAGGGGACCTGCTGGATCGCGTGAGGATCCTAGGTTTAAGTTTTTGAGGACCTTCCATACTGCTTCCCACAGTGGCTGCACCACCAACAACAACAGAGCACGAGGGCTCCAATTTCTCCACATCCTGACCCCCACGTGGTATCCTCTGTTTTTTGGATAATAGCCATCCTCGCGAGTATAAAGTGCTATCTCATTGCCGTTTTGATTTGTGTTGCTCTAATGATCGGGGACACCGAGCATCTTTTCCTGGACTTGTTGGGACCTGTGTGTCCTCTTTGGAGAAAGGGCTATTTGAGTTCCTTTGCCAGTTTTTTAATGTTTTTTTTGTTGTTGTTGTTGTTGGGTTGTAGGAGTTCTTTATATATTCTAAATATTAATCCCTTATGGATATATGGTTTGCAAATATTTCCTCCACCCCCCCCCCCCATTCTGTGGACTGCCTTTGCCCTCTGTTCAGGGTGCCTCTGAGGCACAAAAGTTTTAAATTTTGATGAAATGTAATTTATCTGGTTGTTGTTTTATTTTTTTCTCTTGTTGCCTGTGCTTTTAATGTCCTGGCCAAGAAACTGTTGCCAAATCTAAAGTGACAAAGCTTCCCCTGTGTTTCCTTCTGAGGTAGCTGCTTCTTTACTCAGTGCCCTATGTTCCTCACAGTCTTGTTTTACCCTTTTCATAGCAAACTAGCTTTTACCTGTTAATGATTATTTGTATTACAGTTTGCTCTTCAAACTACTGTGTGGTGTGGTTTCTGTTTCCTGCCTAGGACCTGACTGATACATCAAAGTAAGCAGAAGGAAGGAAGTCATGAAGATAAGGATAGAAATAAAGGAAACAAAAAAAATAAATAAATAAAGCCAAGAGTTCGTTCTTTAAAAAGATCTACAGATCAATAAACTCATAGCTAGAGTGATGAGAAAGAGAAAGAAAAGAGAGATGGAGAACATAAATCACCGGTGTTAGGAATGAAGGGTTATCCCTAAGCTTCTATAGATGTTAAAATGATAATAAAGGAAAATTATGAACAACCATTTTTTTAAAAAAGATTGTATTTGACAGAGAGAGAGCAAGAGAGCACAAGCAGGGGGAGCAGCAGAGGGAGAGGGAGAGGGAGAGGCAGGCCCCCTGCTGAGCAGGGAGCCTGAAGATGCAACGTGGGGCTCAATCCCAGGACCCCAGGATCATGACCCGAAGCTGAAGGCACTCAACTGACTGAGCCACCCAGGCGCCCCTATGAACAACTTTACATGAATAAATTCAACAACTTGCATGAAATGGACAGATTTCTTCAAAATACAACTTATGCAAGTTGACACAAGAGGAAGTAAAAACCTTGACTAACTCTCTAGATGTATCAAATACATTTAATGGATTCAATTAAATACTAAACTCATTTAACATATTTGATACAAGAACTTATTTAAAAAACAGCTTTCCGGAAAGAAAACTCTAGAGACAGATGGCATCCTTATTGACTTCTACCAAACACTTAAGAAAGAAAGAACACCAATTTTATGCAAACTTTTACAAAAAATGGAGAGGAGGGGATCTCTGGGTGGCTCAGTGGTTTAGCACCTGCCTTTGGCCCAGGGTGAGATCCTGGAGTCCCGGGATCGAGTCCCACGTCCGGCTTCCAGCATGGAGCCTGCTTCTCCCTCCTCCTGTGTCTCTGCCTCTCTCTCTCTCTCTCTCTCTCTCTATGTCTATCATAAATCAATCAATCAATCAATCAATCTTTAAAAAAAAATGGAGAGGAAGGAACACTTCTGAGCTCATTTAATGAGGCCAAAAGACCACTTGCAAAGGCCTTACCAAAACAAACTAACCAAGAAATACCACACCGATAATATCCCTCATGGATCTACATAAAAAATCCATTACAAAAAAACTAGGCGAATCAAATCTGGCAATATATAAAAAGGATTACATATCATCACCATATGGGAGTTATTCCAGGAATCCAAGCTTGGTTTAATACTCAAAAATCAATCATTATAACTCACCCTATTAGTAGAACAAAGGAGAAAATAATGATTATTTCAATAGATACAGAAAAAGTATTTGTCAAAGTCAATATCCATTCATGTTAAAAACTCCAGCAGATTAGGGCGAGAGAAAGGAATCTCCTCAATCTGACGAAGAGCATATTTAGAAAATCTATACTTAACATCCTACGTTCCAGCACAAGACAAGGATGTCTACTGACTTCTATTCAATATTGTACTGGCAGTTCCAGCTCATGTAATATGGCAAGAAAAAATAATTAAAAGAATCAAGATCAGAAATAAATAAATAAAACAAGTACTAGGATAAAAAAATGACTCTGACAAGTTCACAGGATATAAGGCTTATATATAAAAACCAATTGCATTAAAAAAAAACAATTGCATTTTATATACCAGCAACAAACAACTGGAAATGAAATTTTTAAAATATATACTCAAATTACAACAGCACCAAAAAATAAAATGGTTGACTCTCTACTTCTAAAATTTATAAGGAAATTTAAAAGGCCAAGAGTGTCTAGGGGCATCTTGTGGACTCAGTCAGTAGAGCACGGGACTCTTGATCTTTGGGTTGTGAGTTCAAGCCTCACATTGGGTGTAGAGATCACTCAAAAATAAAATCTTATATACTATATGTTGGCAAATCGAACTCCAATAAAAAAATATACAAAAATAAAAAATATATTAAAAAATAAAATAAAATCTTAAAAAATAAATAAATAAAAAGAACACGTAAAGCAATGTTTTAGATATATTGGGAGAGCTTATGTCAAAGCTTATTATGAAGCCACATTAATCAAAACAGTGTGGTACTGGCCAGAGAATAGACAAAATATCAGTACAATGTGATAGATTCCAGAAATAGAACCACATATACAAATTCAATGGATTTCCAACAAAGGTGCCAAGGTTCTGCGATGTCTTTTCAACAAATGGTGCTAGAACGACTGGGTGTCCATACTGAAAAAACAAAGCAGCAAGCAAAACCCAACATACTGAACCTTAACCCCCTACCTCATTACACAAAAGATGATTTGTAAAACCTAACATAAAAGCTATAATCATAAAGCTTCTAGAAAAAAACCACTGAGACACTCTGTGCCACGTGGGAGCAGGCAAAGGTTCTTATAAAGCTCGCAGAAAGCGGTGACCACAAAGGAAAAGCAGTCTGTTAAATCAGATTTCATCAAAATTAAAATGACAAACTTTTGCTCATCCAAAGATAACCACACTAAGAAATGAATATGTGGGCCACAGGGCCGGAAAAGAATATTTCCAATATACGCATCTGACAAAACACCAGCATCCAGAAAGAATAAAAGTCAAGCAGCCTACTTTGAAAATGGGCAACGGATCTGAAAAGACCCTTCACAAAGGAAAAGTAGACGAGTCCCCAGTAAGCAAATGAAAATGTGCTCGCCAGCATTAGTCATCAGGAAAATGCAAATGGAAGCCCGAGATGAGATGCCGCTACACACCCACCAGAAGGAGGGAATCATAGAGACAGCACCAAACGCCGGCGAGGACATGGTACGGGTAAGATGGCATGGCCACTTTAGGAAAAGATCTGGCCGTTTCTTGTCAAAGTAAACCCATACCCACCTACCCTCTGGTCCAAAAATTCTACTTGGTATTTACACAAGACAGATGGCAGCGTATGTCCATACATGCACCACCGTATACGAATGCTCATAGCAGGGGATCCCTGGGTGGCGCAGCGGTTTAGCGCCTGCCTTTGGCCCAGGGCGCAATCCTGGAGTCCCGCGATCGAGTCCCACACTGGGCTCCTGGCATGGAGCCTGCTTCTCTCTCCTCCTGTGTCTCTGCAACTCTCTCTCTCTCTCTCTCTCTCTCTCTCTCATAAGTAAATAAATAAATCTTAAAAAAAAAAAAAAAAAAAAAAAGAATGCTCATAGCAGGGATGCCCGGCTGGCTCAGTTGGCGGAGCGTGCGACTCTTGATCTCAGGGTCGTGCGTTCGAGCCCCACGTTGGGTATGGAGATTACTTAAAATTAAAAAATATATATATCCTTTGGGGCACCTGTGCTTGAGCATCTGCCTTTGGCTCAGGGTGTGATCCTGGGGTCCTGGGATCGAGTCCTGCATCGGGCTCCCCACAGGGAGCCTGCTTCTCCCTCTGCTGTGTCTCTGCCTCTCTCTCTGTGTGTCTCTCGTGAATAAATAAAATCTTTTTTTAAAAAATCTTTAAAGAAAAGAATACTCACAGCAGCATCTTATTCATAAGAGTCTCCACTGGAAACATGAAATGAAGACCACTCAGCAATCATGGGACAAACTACTGGTGCTGGCGGAAACACAGATACATCTAAAAAAAAAAAAAACCCCACGCAAACTGGCAAAATTAATCTATAGAGGGAAAAACCCGAGTTTTGGCTGCCCCTAGGAAGGTCGAGGCAGGAACCGCCTGGCAAGGAGCAGGGATGGGGATGATGCTCTGTACCCCGATAGGGGTTGGGAGGCACAGTGTAAGTCTGTGTCCAGACTCAGAGGGACAATGCTCAAGATCTGGGGAGTTTCGTGGCACGTACACGTTTTACCTCAAAGAAAAAGAAGAAAACAAATACTGGACTCTAGCTAATGAGATGCAAGCTGAAGTGTTTGCAGGATAATCCACACAGATAGCAGCAGCTTATTCTGAAAAGGGGTCCCCCAAATCACACAGGCTGTGGGCAGATGGAGGGACGGACGTGAGTTGCAGCCAGGAGAGCGAAAGGTGCGTCACATGGGGGTGATGGACGTATGGGGGGGTTAGCACTAGAATTCTCTCCTCTTTGCTGTGTCTTGGAGATTTTTCACAGTAACAAGCTGGGAAAGTTTAAGAGACAGAGACACATCCACCAAAAATAGGGAAGAAGAAGGATGTAGCAGGCTCCGCTGAAGCCCCCAAAGCTCGGAGGCCACAGCCAGCGTAGGAGGGAGTCCTCGCTCCCGCGCTGGGGCCTCCAGGGCCTCGAGGTGACTCCCACTCTGCCACCGCCACCCGCCACCGGGTGGCCGGGCCTGCAGGAGCCGCAAGGGGAAGGGGAAGTAACACCCCCGCAGCCTCTTCCCCAAGATACCGGGAGGATGGAACCCGGCAGGGCCCGGCTCTCGGCGGCCTGTGCTGCCACCTTCTGGGCGAAAAGCTTCCTGCAGCCCAGTCCCTCTCCCCCCTCCTGCTGTGCGGCCCCCTCCCTCCCCAGGCCCCACCCCGCCCCTCACTGAGCCATGAGGGCACCCATGCACCCACCAGGCAGGTCTCCAGAACCCAGGCCCCTCTGTGTCCCCTCCTCCCCAGAGAGCTGCAAGCTGGGGCGGGGGCGGGGGCGGGAGGGGGGCCGCAGGGCGTTCCTGGAGTACCCCCCCACCCCGCCACCCTTAAACACACAGCACAGAGGAGCGGCCCAAGCCCCCAGCCCACCGCCCCCTCCAGCCCCCACATCTTTGCTTGTTACCAGGTAACAGCATCCTCTGTTGTCTCACACAGCACCATGGCCGAGAGCCCTGCATCCTTGAAAGGAAACGCCACCTGGCCAGGGCACCGGGACCCTGGTGGGCTGGCTGGGCGCATGGTCGGGGGGCCAGAGAGGGGCGCGGGCCTGAAGCGAGGCCACGGGATTGTGAGGTCTCCGGCCTGGGTGAGCCTTCTGCACCCCACGATCACGCCTGTGCGCCCCCACCAGGTGTCCCATAGGTGCTCAGGGAGCACAATCAGTAGCAAGCAAGGCCGGGCCCAAAACGTCCCCTGCGTGGGCCGGGGGCACAAAGGCACCTGCCATCCGCCATCCTACGAAAGAGGCCCTTGAATCTTCATGCCCCTTGCCAGCCCTTGCGAGGTGACTGGACGCACAGGAGCTCAGTCCACACCAGCAGGAGGGGGTGTCAATCCCTTGATGGGCACGTGGGGTCACATCAGCGTTCAAAGCGACTCTGCCGGAGACTCAGGACCTTGTGGGACATGAAGGCGTGAGCTGCGTCCCCCACACCGCATTTGCTCCGGAGGCTCCCCGCTCGGGGTCCCCTTCCCAGGCCTCAGGCGGCCTCAGCCTCCCCTCCCTGCTGGTTGGCAAAGCAGACGCCCAGCTGGCATCCTCCCAGTTCAGATGGGACAGGCCTCCCTAAAGTTAGCAGCCGCCAGGGCAGGGCTGGACGCCAGGGCAGCGCACCTGCAGCCTTGCCGACCCCCCGGGTCCACCCACAACCAGAGGCCCTCCCTCTCCCGCTGCAAAAAAGTGACTATGGCATCCTCCTCCCCTCCAGGCCTCCCTGCTTCCCCTCCGGGCCTCCCACAGTGACTCAGCAGCCACTGGGCACCCCAGGCCTGAGGCCCCCTCCACGGGGCACCCAGCAGGCCTCCCCAGTGGACCAGACCCAGCCCTAGTCCCACCCCCACCCGTTGCCTTGATGATGTGACCTCAGGACCTTTGCATATTGTTTTCTTTGCCTGGAAGCTCTTCCTTTGGACATTGGCCTGGTCGGGTCGGGTCCTTCTGGTCATGCAGGTTGCAGCTCAGTGTCGCCTCCTCGGGAAGGGCATCCACTAATTCCCTAACACACACCCACGGACATGCGCACATGGCAATGATCACATCACCTGTTCTAGGCTGCGTCTAGAATCATCTACCCACGTGCTTATCGGCTAGCTGCTTGACGTCTAGTTCAGACAGAGTCCCGAGGGAGCAAGGGCTGCATCCTCCTTGCTCCTCCAGGCCAAGAACCGAGGTGAGCGCCTGCACCTTGCGGGACCTCAAAAAATACTCGAATTGCGCACGGGACCAACCTGAGTGGGATAGTCCCGCCACCGGCAGCCCCGCTATGGCCTGGCAGGAGGTGAACTCAAAGCAGAACAGACTGCTGCGGGTCTGGTGGGAGGCAGTGGGAAGGCAGGAGAGGAGCACGGGGCGTGCGGGGTCCTGCCCCCACCGAGCCCTGCGGCCCCGACACACCCACGGGCTCCTGCAGATCCACCCAGCCGCAAAGCAGGCTGTTTTTTTTTTAAGATTATTTATTTATTTATTTATTTATTTATTTATTTATTTATTTATGATAGACATAGAGAGAGAGAGGCAGAGACACAGGCAGAGGGAGAAGCAGGCTCCATGCCGGGAGCCCAACACGGGACTCGATCCCGGGACTCCAGGATCACGCCCTGGGCCAAAGGCAGGCGCCAAACCGCTGAGCCACCCAGGGATCCCCAGCAGGCCGTTTTTATAGCAAAATTTTAGAGCTGGTGCCGCTTCATTCATTTCCCAGGGGCGTGTTGCTTTGTTTACTCAGCTTTGCTCGTCAGAGTTTCCTCATTTGTTTGAAAAAAAAAAAAAAAGAAAAAAGAAGAAAAGGAAGGAGGACCTAAAGGTCTAAAGGCAGAAGTGTTCACCAGGAGCTGAAATCCGCACTATCTGCCCGGACTTCAGGCTGTGGCCGAGACGGCCATCCCAGTGCAGGCCACTTGCTGGGACAAAATCTCCCCAGTTGCTCTTTCAGGCCCTACACTGCCCTTTGCCCGGTCACATGCCCAGCTCAAAAGGGGTTCTCAGTCCACAACCGACCCTGTCAGCGGAATCCGCACAGAAGTTTCCATCGGAATGGAAGGGAAGACGAGAGGGATGACCAACTCTGAGCAGGGGGCAGAAGCCGAGCAGGAGAGTATGGGTGGAGGAGGCTTCCTGGGAAGAGCACAGGGACAGGCACCTGGGTGGCTTAGTGGTTGAGCATCTGCCTTCAGCTCAGGGCATGACCTTGGGGTCCTGGGATCGAGTCCCGCGTCGGGGTTCCTGGGGGGAGCCTGCTTCTCCCTCTGCCTGTCTCTGCCTCTCTCTCCATGTGTCTCTCATGAATAAATAAAAATTAAAAAAGAAAAAGAAGAGCACGAGGACAGACCACTGGATGCGGAGCCCCACACTCTGACACACAGACAGCCAAGGTGACATCCCAGGCCGGCCTCCACTGTCAGCCCAGAAGGGCCCGGTCTGGGCTTCCCCGGGCACAGCACATGTCCAGCTATGTTCCAGGCCAGAGCTGAGGGATTCAAGGCCTGGGCCAGCCCAGGGTTTCCCCACTCCCTGCCACCCAGAGGAGCCAGCCTGGGCGTGAGAGCAGAAGACTGAATCGGGATCCCTACCTCACACCATATACAGAAATTAACTCAAAATGGATCCAAGGCCTAAATGCCAGAGTCAAAACTCTACGACACTTAAGAAAAAAATCTCAGGGGCAAAGCTCTGTGACAAGGGGAATGACACCAAAAGCAGAGCAACAAAAGAAAAAATAGTAAAGTGGGAGAAGCAGCTTGCCAATCACGGATCAGATAAGGGACTGACATGCGGGGTATGTAAAGAACTCCTACCACCGACGACGAAACACAAACGACCCAATTAAAAACTTGGCAGAGAAAAAAAATAAAAAATAAAAATAAAACAAAAACTTGGCAGAGGGGTTGAAGAAACGTTTCCCCCAAAGACACACAGATGCCAACAAGCCCAGGAAAAGGCGTTCACCATCTCTAGCCGTTTAGAGAAGTGCGCGGCAAAACCACAACGTGACCCCACTTCGCCCTCGCTGGGATGGCTGGTGTCCATGAAAACGAAATAAGCAAATAAAACAGCAAGTGTCGGTGAGGGTGCGGGTGACCGGAACCCTCGTGCCCTGCTGGCGGGAATGGGAAACGCTGCAGCCACTGGGCAGGCGGCACGGAGCTTCCCACCAAAACTAAAAACTGCACCTGATCCAGTAACGCCGCTTCTGGGCATGTAGCCGGCACGTCTGGGAGCAGGGTCTCGGGCAGATACCCGCACACCCGTGTTCATAGCAGGAGTTGTCACAAAAGCCAAAAGGCAGAAGAACCACCCAAATGTCTCTCCAGAGACAAAAGAAGAAACACAATGTGGTCTCTCCAGATGATGGACTCTCCTTCTGCCTCAAAGTAGGAAGGAAACTCTGACACCTGGGGCCCCTGGGTGGCTCAGCAGCTGAGCATCTACCTTTGGCTCAGGGCGTGATCCCGGGGTCCTGGGATCGAGTCCCTCAGTGGGCTCCCTGCAAGGAGCCTGCTTCTCCCTCTGCCTGTGTGTCTCTGCCTCTCTCTCTGGGTCTCTTATGAATAAATATATAAAATCTTTGAAAAAAAAAAAAAGAAAAGAAAAGAAACCCTGACACCTGCTATGACACGGATGAACCAATAAGCCAGGAAGGACAAATAGTGCAGGGCTGCACTTCTGTGAGGTACCTGGAACAGTCTAACCCCAGAGACACGGAAAGTAGGATGCCGGCGGCCAAGGGCAGAGGAGAGGGAGAACGGAAAGTTGATGTTTCATGGGGACAGAGTTTCACTCTGGAAGGTAAAGAAGTTCTGCAGATACACGGCTGGTGGCACAACTATGTGAGTGTTGTTGTTTTTTTTTTAATATTTTACTTATGTATTTGAGAGAGAGAGGGAGAGAGCACAAGCAGAAGGAGAAGCAGACGCCCCACTGAGCAGGGAGCCCGATGTGGGACTCGATCCCAGGACCGCAGGATCATGACCTGAGACGAAGGCAGCTGCTTAACTGACTGAGTCCCCCAGGCACCCCCATGAGTGTAGTCATTCATGCCACTAAACCGTATACCCCAAAATTGTTAAAACGGCAATTTTTTATGGTGTGCCTATTTTACCACAGTTTTTAAAAAGAGTTCAGGATCTCGGGGATCCCAGGCCCCTGCAGCACGGCTTGGCTGTGGCAAACGGCCCGGGACAGCTGCACGTGGGACAGGGGAGCTCCAGGGAGGAAGCCGCGTGGAAGGGAAGCAGGGCAGTCTCCCGGCCGGCTCTTGGATTCCGCACGAGGCTGAGCTCCCCACATGCCACCAGGCACCAGGGAAAAAGGCTAGTGGCCCCCACACCCCAAGGTCCAGAGTAGGACAAGGAGGAACCTGGGGCATGGAATCATTCTGTGCATGTAGGACACATCGGGCCTGAACTGGGGAGGGGGGAGTATTTGAATGGTGCTCCCCCACCCCAACCCCCCAAAAAACACCTGCTCACCTAGAACCCTTGATCATGGTCCTATTTGGAAATAGGGTCTTGCAGGCATGATTAAGTTAAGGGTCTTGAGAGGCAGTCATCCTGGATTCTCCAGGGGGCCCCAAGTCCAGTGATGAGTGTCCACATAAGAGAGAAGCAGCAGAGATTGGGGACACAGAAGGTTCCATGACGGCAGGCGGAGACTGGGTGATGCTCCTACAGGCCGTGGATCACCGGGGATGGCGGGCAGCCCCCAGAAGCCGAGAGAGAGGTACAGGGCAACAACGCCCCCCTCAGGCCTCCAGGAACCAGCCCTGCCGACACCTGGAATTTGTACTTCCAGCCTCCAGAACTTTAAGAGTCAAGCACTGTTGCTAAGCCGCCCAGTCCGTGGCCTTTGGTCTCAGCAGCCCTAAGAAACTACTCCAGGGACCAGGTCAGAGCCCTAAGAAACTAAGCCAGGAAGGCTCCTGGCCACTCCCCTTGTCTTGGCGACGAGGGAAATAAAGTGAGAGAGGACAAGGCAGGTCCAGGCAGCTTGTGACCTGCCCGTCCAGGACCGGGGTGAGACGTGCCCGGGGGACTCAGAGACAAGCAGGGACAGGTGAGAGGTGTCCAGCTCCCTGCCCCCCCCCACGACCGTGGATGCCCCGAGAAGAGCAGACGAGCGCTCCGTGCCTCACTGGGTCGGGCAGACGCCGGCCAGCCAGGGGCAGCGGCCCTCCTAGGACCCCACAGCAACGTCCCCGCGCAGCAGAGAGCTGCCACATTCCCTGCCTGCAAGTCACCCGAGAGAGGCCCGTTCCCACCCCCACCCCCCTCCCCCGAGGCCCAGCTGAGCTAAGTAACAGCTCCCCAGTCGAAAGTTCCCTTCTTGGAGATTCTCTCCCTGCTGAAATACAAGCACTTGGAACAAGATAAAACTGCTTAATTTGTAAAAGCCACAAAGCCAGTCCAGAACAAGGGAAAAAACCCGACCCTTGGCTGGAAGGCGCGGCCTTCTGTGTCTCCGCGGCCAGTCCCTGCTCCATGACTCATCCCTGCCCTGCTGACAAGCCCTCCGGCATCTTCCCCGGGCCATGGGGGCAGGGGGGTGCCTCTGAGAGGGCCGGGGCCACCCCACGGCCGAAGGGGACCCCAGGCCCCGGACCCACGGACGGGGCAGGAGCCCAGTGCTGCCAAGAGAAGGAGCGAGCAGACGGAAGGGTCCTGTGGCTGCCTGCACCTGCCCCAAGCCCCCGTCCCCTCCCCAGCAACTGCTCCGGGACAGGACCGGACAGACACACCGCAGACGCCAGCCCAGCAGGGGCATGGGCAGCGGCAGCCCCGTCTGGCAGGTCGGGCGGGGCACCCTGGCCCCCAGCCCCAGCTCTGCGCCAGCACGGGCGGGGCCCGAGGCAGCGGTCACAGCCGCCTTAGGGCGACACAAGGGGACGTGCCTGCAAGAAGGAAGGAGCCTCCGGGGACACCTCCCCTCCAGGACAGGCTCAGAAGCCCACCGGCTTGGGCCACGCCGGTCCAACCCCTTCACGCTACAGGCTAGGACACCGAGGCCCGGGGCCACGGGGTGCGCGGACGGAACTCGCTTCCCTGGGGAGCGGGGGTGCTGATTAGGAGCGCAGCTATAATTAAGGACCAAGGTCAAGATCTGAGCAGGGCTGGGGAGTGTGTCGGGAAAGGGCCCGAGGATTCCCACTGCCCTTCCCATCTGTAACCACTTTCTAACTGAGCTTTGAAAGAAATAAGTAATTTTTAGTGACAACGCATCCTTATGGGAATTTCATCTCAGGCACATCCTGAGAGAAGGTCCCCTTTCTGTCCCTCGCGGGCAGTCCCAGCCCAGGGCGGGGGCGCCTGGCGTGGCCGGAAAGGTGCCCAGCTGACCGTCTCCAAAGGCAGTTTAGTTCAGTTCACGGAAAGCTCCTGGGGCCTGGCTGGCCCAGAAGGTTCCGAAGGGGCTGTCACTTCCCAAGGGTCTCCTCCCCGGCTCTCTCCTCCCCTGGGGTCACCCACCCGGCCGTGGCGCGGTCATCTGTAAAACGAAGGCTGGACCCACGGCCCCGCGGGGCCCTGCAAGCCAGGCTGGTGAAGTGGCCTGTCAGGCCCTGTCCCTGCCCCGGCCCCACAGCCCCTGTCGGCCCGGTCCCTGAGCCGCCACCGGTCTCCACGGCTGCCCCTCCTCCCGTGGCCGTCCAGCAGCGCACGCGTGCGCACACGCACACTCAGCACACACACGTGTGCGCACGGCCGGCCAGCGGCTCTCCTCCCAGTGGCTGCCCCATCGGCCCTGATAGCACATCACGATCTGATCGCCCCCTGCAACAGCAGACAAGGAGGAGCTCTGGGACGGACCACCCGTTCCTGGGGAGCCCCCGACACGCACAGTGGAGGCAACACACGCGGGGCTGTGGCCCTTGTGGGGTGACATTGTGAGCCCCACCAGGGCCCAGGGGTCAGCCCAGAGCAGCCGAAGCCCTGGGGTGCCCCAGACCTGCCCGGCGTACCGGTCCCCCTGGGGGCACACCGTGAGCAGGAGGCACTATGACGACGGGGACTTGAGATGTCAGACGCGACGCGGCCACTTGAGATGTCAGACACGACGCGGCCATGGCCAGCGGAGGGACAGAGGGCCTCTGACCCAGATGACTCAAGGCAGAGCTGCCTCCTTGGGGTTGGCTCTCGCGCCACCCTGATGGCTCTGTGCCCGCTCCGTGGGGGCTGCCGGTGACAGCGGCCCGTCTACGAAGGGCTGGACCCCCAGGGGGAGCAGGGATCCCTGGTTCAGACCCCGAGGGCCCAAGGACAGACCATCTGCCCTCACTCCGTGGCCTAACGTGACACTGAGACACTGAGACGTTTTAAAATGCGATTCTGCTCCAGGTTCTGAGCGGAGTCCACGTCTGCTCATCTTTCCGGCCCATGGGGTCCCTTGGTGACCCTAGAAGATCGTCACTCCCCCTCCGCACTGTCGGGTTCCCAGGTGAGCAAGGACCCCAGTGACACCGCTGGCCCCAAGGGCATTCGCCTTGGTTAATGTCCCCAACGGGCCAAGCTCTGAATGCCATGCATGGGCACACGCACACACACACAACACACGCGCGCGCGCACACGTTTGCACGTCTCCTCTGAGCACCGGGAGAGCTCCACCCCTGCAATCAACTCCTGGGAAGGCACCAAAATGCTATTTCAGGGAGGAGACCGAGGCGGCCTTGAAGACTGGACTTTGGCTGGCAGCAGAAACACTAACCACACGGTGGACAAACAAACCAAGTAGCGGCCCAAATGCCGCCACCCCAGACGAGGGCGCCAGCCGCGGGTCCCCCCCACCCCACCCCTTCCCAGAGCCCGGGCGCCAACGGTCGCAGCCTACAGATGCAGAAGTGGCCGGCTGGGGAAGGAGAGAGAGGAGCCCCGGAGGGAGAGCAGGGTTTCAATAAAAGCCAGACTTGGTGAAGCTCAGCTCTGGGAACGCGGCGTCCCACGACCTCAGCACAGTCGCGAGGGAAAGAAATATGTGCACAGGAATGAATCAGAGTGACCCCGGGCGCTGACTTCCCGAAGCGGGGCCGGGACTCTGGGTTAGGGGAGGGGGCAGCGAGTGGCCTACCTGTGATCCGGTCTCTCTCCATTACTACGGATATATTTAGCAGCAGGCGGTCCCGGCGTCCCCCTTTCCAGAGGCGTCCTCCCCTTCTCACCCCCGACGCCCTCCCTCTTTCTGCCTCCTCCTCCTCCTCCTCCTCCTCCTCCAAAAACACTCTTTGTCTGGTCTAATTTCTTCAATCTGTTGCAATCACGAATGCATCCAAATTACCACATTTCCATGTGCTGATCATATGTTTGTGCCCCAAACTGAAGTAGCATTGTCTCTTGGAACCCGGAGGGAGAAGGGACCCGAGGCAGAGCCGAGAGGCGCGGAGGCGGGGCGGGGGCCGGACGTGGGACGTGGGCCGCGAGCCTCCCGCAGCAGCTCCTCCCGCGGCCCCGGCCCGGCCGGACCGCCGTCTGGGCTTTGTGCGCGGGGCTCCAGAGGTGCGGCGTGCGGCTTCCGGAGGCTTCTCTCCACCCCCTCCAGCCCCGCCGCCAGGCCTGCTGCTCCTTTTTAATATCCACTTGGAGAAGCTTAACTTAGCCTCTTGGAAACCAGCTCACAGTCAAATTCCTGGCGACTTCCAAAGTCTTTCATTTTCCCCCCGTCCCGAGATGCTACGTTTCCTCTGGTGGAAGCCTTAGAAAAGCCTAGTTTCCTCCTGCGTGCCCGCCTCGCCTTCCCTGCGCTGGGGGGGCGGGGGTGCGCACCCCACCCTGACCCTGGACTTGGCCCCAGGGAGGCAGGCGGCCAGGGAGGGCTCCGGAGCACCTGCCCCGACGACAATGACTACGAGGAGCCCGGCAAAGGTGCCCCTGTGGCCGTCCTGTCGGAGGCGGTGACATAGGCCACTGGCCGTCCCACGGGGGGGAGGGGGCCTGCGGCGGGCGCGAGAGAGACTTCCTGGAAGGTCCCACTGACTCATGAGTCAGTGCGTCCCCAGCTGTCCCCGGGGAGGGAGCCTGGCTGCTCAGCACAGTTCCCCACACTCAGCACTTCTCTGGGAGGGCCCCCCCCAAGGCCAGGCGGTGGGGGGGGGGGGCGGCCTCAGCAGCTTCCTGCACTTCCCTGGGGTCCTCTGGGGCCCCGTGGGGCTCCTCCCCGGGCAACCTCGGGACCCCACCAGCACCTGACCAGAGTCCGTCAGAGCTGGGGGGCCGGGGGGAGCACCCCCTCTGCTCTTCAGGCTTCTTTCCTTCGGGAGCTCAAAAGTGGCAGCCCTTGGCCCGAGACTCGGAAGCAGGTTTTGTCTGCCAGACCCCATTAAAAGAAAATGCACATTGGTGCCCACGTGTCAAGGGAAGCTCAGGCGATTTTGCTGGGAACTCCAGATGTCCCAGTTCTCCTGCAAAAGGGGGCATCTGGCCACAGGGGCTGGTTTGAGGAGCACTGCCCCTCCTTGCATGAAACAGCATTGGCCAGTTTGCTCTGATTTATCCTGAGTTTGCATCCCAGTCCCACAGGGTCCCACATGGCCACATAAGCATGTGTTACGGGGGACGACGGGGGGGGGGGTGGGGGGGGGGGGGGTGGGGGGGCTCCGTGCACACCTGCTGGATGGTGCCGGCAAAATTCCCATCCCCTCCTGCCTGGGACAGGACCCCAAATGTGGTCTCCTTTGTAGCCAGGGTGTCTCCTTGGGGGTGGGGGACACCAAGTAGCAACCATCTCCCCACCCCCACCCCCGCTGGATGGTGCCGGCAAAATTCCCATCCCCTCCTGCCTGGGACAGGACCCCAAATGTGGTCTCCCTTGTAGCCAGGGTGTCTCCTTGGGGGTGGGGGACACCAAGTAGCAACCATCTCCCCACCCCCACCCCCAAGCGGAGCCTGGGGCTGGAAGCCCCAGAAGTGGCCTGTATGCTGAGGGAAGGTGGGGGGGCGGTTTCTCAGCCAAGGGAGGTCCCAGACAGGCTGAATGACAAGATATCACATCCTAATCCCTGTAAATGGGACCTTTTATTTAGAGAGTCTTTGCAGACTGGATTACATGAAGGATCTTGAGACGGGGAGATTAGCTGGGATTATCAGGCTGGGCCCTAAATGCCATCCCTTCCATCCTCCTGACTCCTTTAGGAGGGGAGTGTCGAGGTACAGACACAGGGGAAGGGATGCGAAGGGAGAGCGGAGACAAACTTGAAGGCCCCTGCTTTGAAGGCTGGATGCAGCCACAAACCGAGGACCCCACAGTCCCCCAGAAGCAGGAAGAGGCCAGGAAAAGATCCTCTCCGGGAGCCTTTGGAGGAGCCGCGCGCAGTCCTGCCCACACCTCGATCTCAGACCTCCAGCTCCAGAACCTTGAGAGGATGCACTTGTGTGGTGGCAAGCCACCACGTCCCTGGCCATCCGTTCCAGCCCCCCCGGGGACCCACCCAGACACCGCGGGCCAAAGGCCAACGTCCCCGTAAAACGTCTTCTGGTCATTCTATTCCGTTCTGTTTGTTTGTGTTTTAAATATTTTATTATTTATTCATGAGAGACACAGAGAGTGAGGCAGAGACACAGGCAGAGGGAGAAGCAGGCTCCATGCGGGGAGCCTGATGTGGGACTCGATCCCCAGGCCTCAGGATCACAACCTGAGCCAAAGGCAGAGGCTCAACTGCTGAGCCACCCAGGTGCCCCCATTCCATTCCCTTCTAAAAACATCCTGTTCAACCAACCACTAAACAATCCTTGCATTAAAACAATGGGAATCATGGAGATTTTTGTTGTTGTTGTTTACTCATTAACTCTCTTTCCTGACTTTGAAAAAGTACTCTTTACTGGTTTTTCTGATTGTAAACATAATATCCGTTCATTGTATTGAATTTAAAAACGACAGAAAACACATAAAGAAGCAGCCCCTATGGGGCAGCCCGGGTGGCTCAGCAGTTTAGCGCCACCTCCGGGGCCTGATCCTGGGGTCCTGGGATCGAGTCCCAGGTCGGGCTCCCTGCGTGAAGCCTGCTTCTCTCTCTGCCTGTGTCTCTCCCTCTCTGTCTCTGTGTCTCTGATAAATAAATAAAATCTTAAAAAAAAAAAAAAAAAGAAGCAGCCCCTTTGATACCACGTGGGACTCTCTCCGACACCAATCCCCACCGGGGCAAGCAGGTCCCGGAAGGCCCCGCAGACAGGCCCGCCGGTGGAAATTCTGGGGAGGCCGGGCCCTGGCTGGTGGTGGGCCCTCCCGCAGGCGCCGAGCGCGCAGGCTGTGATTTCCCTGCTGTAGCTGGTACAGCTGCCGAGCACAGCTTTGACCCTGGGTTCTCCCCCGGCATAGTTTGGCTCAACGTCCATTCCCCCAGCCATGCCTAAAAATCCAAGCATTCTGGCCCAAGCAGGGGATAATTTGAAACCAGAAACCTGGCAGCGCGGATTGGCTCCAGTGAGGCCGGGGTTAGTCATGAGCCAGCTCAGAGCCCAGGCGCAGAGGTGGGGTGAGGCCAGGCCGTGGGAGAAGGGGGCAGCCAACCCCCCGCCGCTCACCACCGCTCACCCAGGGCCAGTCTAGGCACCAGCACTCTCCACTCAGGGGGAGGAGGAGGCGACTGGCCAGGCCAGGCCGGACCTGCATCCCCAAAGTGGGGTCCCCATGTGGCTGCATCCTCCACTGACAGGGCTCTGCGGTTACATAAAACTAGATGCCTGCCTTAGATTCCTCCGGCACATTAGCATAGTAAATGTGGTGAGTTGTCCCTGTGAGGGGGCTGGGGCTTCCTTCAACCCAGCACTTCCCAAATTGGACCGACACCTGCCATCTGGGGGAGGCAGGACCCCCCCACCAACCGGCAGGCCCCGGCTCCCAGCCACCGGCCCACGTCCCCGGGGTGGGCACCGAGGCCCACCAGCCTCTTCCAGACAGTCCTCAAGCTGGTATCTCTGTCCTTCACCCCCCAACAGCTCTGCACCTGCCATCTGCACATTGCTGACCGCCACCGATGTCACCATCACAGCGAGGGGCACGGTACAAGGTAAGGAGGAGGAGTTCGAGGAGGGCTTCATCTTTATTTTTTTTAAGATTACTTATTTATGATAGATACAGAGAGAGAGAGAGGCAGAGACACAGGCAGAGGGAGAAGCAGGTTCCATGCAGGGAGCCCGATGTGGGACTCGATCCCGGGTCTCCAGGATCACGCTCTGGGCCAAAGGCAGGCGCCAAACCGCTGAGCCACCCAGGGATCCCCAGGGCTTTATCTTTAAAGATGCGGCTCGGCCCCGTCCGTGAAGCACACCTGCCCGTCCCCCACACCCAGGAGGGAGGGGACACCCAAGTAAGGGGCGTCCCCAGGGTGCCCTGAACTCCTGCCACCAGGCCAGGAGGATGCTTCCGAGGATGTGGGCAGCGTGGGCCCCAGGAAGGGGTCGGCAGGACCAACCCGTGGACTTGTCCCCAGTGCGCATTCTGAGGAGGGGCCGTGAGGAGGTGGGCGAAGGGGAGCCCGGCCGAAAGGAGACTTCCTGAGGCTCTGGGCTCAGCCTCTCGGGCCCCCTCCCCCCCCAGCGCTGAGTCCTCCATAATCTGCTCCATGCTACGGGGAACTCGCTCTAAAAAAGAAAAAAAATGACTTTTCCATTCATTTCCTGCTCATCCCCAGACTCAACGGCTGACGTCTGCTTCCCGGAGTTAAAAGAGCTGCACCCCGACCCCCACGCGCCAACCCCTGGCGCCGACCCTCCGCAGCCGCTGCGACGGTACCCACCAGCGGGGCGGCCGCACCCTGGGCCGGCGGATCCTGGGCCGGGCCGCCTGCGCTCCTCTCACGAAGCTTCTCTCTGCTTCTTACTGTGCAGCAAGTTTCGGCTGCTCCTAAATAAACACAACGCGGCTACCATCTGCCCTGGGGACTGCGGCGGGGGTGCCGGTGCCGCCTGGGCCGGCCTGCGCCAGAGAAGAGGCCCAGATGGGCCAGGTCCTGCCCGCACGGCCCCCGCACTCAGCCACCCATCCCGGGCCGCAGCCAGGCCCGAGCTGGCACCGTGCGGAGCAAGGGGACCCACGGGGTACGCGGGCCAGGGAAAGCCTGCCCCGGGGCCCCCCAGGTTGGAACTCCCCCCTGCCAGGAGCAGGTGTCTCTCACTCGATGGGGGCCCAACATCCTGCCTGCACACGAGGCGCCCTACAAACGCTCGCTGGGTGAACAGCGGACTTGAGGACCGCGCCGTGGACCGTCCCGACCAGCACTGCCCGGCGGAACTTTCCGCGATGACGCCAGCGTTCTCCATCTACCGCCTCTCATAGGGCAGCCACGTGTGCCCACCGCGGAACGGGTGTGCTGCCCCCCCGCTCCCTGGGGCCACCGCATGCTCCATGAGTTTCTTCACCAGAAGACAAACAGGGAGAAAAGCTACTTTTCAGCCAAGGCAAAAAAAAAAAAGGCAGATACTTCTATTTTAAGCTTGTCCTCTGGCCGGTGGTCCCAAGTTTGTCCTATACCAAGCTCAGTCCAACAATATTTACAGCCTGCCAGCTGGCTGTCGGAAGAACATCCAGCCCTGGGGGGGGGGGGGGGGGAGGCCAACCTGCTAACGGAGATGGGACAGGTGGGGTCAAAGTCACCCCAGAGAGACGATGCCTTCGGAGGTGACAAGGTGCAGGGCTGATCCTGGAGCTGTGGCCCTGGGAAGGAGGGAGGAGGCGGGAGCGAGAGCTCGGGAAGGGGAACAGGAACTGCGGTTTATCCTGCAGGGACAAGGGGACCGAGGGTTCTCTAAGTAAGAGGCCCAAGACGGGTCTGTGTGGAATCATCACGTGGATGGAGCCTACAGCCCAGTCCTGGGCACACAGGCGGGTCTCGGTAAACGCCACTGCACGCTGACGGGAGCAGAGCAGCCTCCGTGGGGAGAAGGGGTGCGGGTGAGGAGGGACACTGAGGCCTGACCAGGCCCAGGCCACGAGGCCGCCCATCCAAGGGTCATGTGGGGGGACGAAGAGGAGTTGATAAGATCTCGGTGACCTGAGGGTGCCGGGCGTGGGACAGAGGTCAAGGACGACGCTGAGGTTTCTTGCTTGAGGACCGGGGTGGAGAACCGGGCTGACACACGAGACATGAGAGAAACAACGGAGGAGCAAGTGTCAGTGGGTGGGCACAACGGCACCAGCGAGGGGTGCCTGTGGGGGCCCAGGGCGAGCCCCAGGGGCAGCCAGGCCCCGGCAGTGTCTTCCTCGACCACCCCCGTCACAGAGGCACAGTCTCCCCCTTTAGCCCACGTGGCCGTGACGATGGCAGCTGGGCCCTGCGGACAACGGGGTGTCCTGGCGGGAGGCTGAGGTTCACGGGGCCTGGAGCAAGGATGGAGGTGGGGGGACCCGGGGAGCAGCGGGAGCATCCGCTAGGGGATCCCGTGGGGCCCCTGCTCGTGAGTGGAAAGGGAAGAGACGCAGCCCAGACAGCAGCGTTTCGGGGAGATCCTTCGGTGGGTAGGGGTCGTCCACCCGCAGCAGCCCGCGGGGCGGTGCAGGCGCTTCCTGGGGCTGCCCTGACAAACCACCACCAACCGAGAGGCTTTAAAACAACAGAAACCGATCCCTTCCCAGCTCTGGAGGCAGAAGTCCAAACTGAAGGTATCGGCAGGGCCACGCTTCCTCCGGCGGCTGCGGGGAAAACCCCTCCTGTGTCCTCCAGCTCCGGGCCCCGGCGTCCCCGGGCTCGTGGCCACCTCACTCCATCTCTGCCTGCTCCCCTGCGCGCCTGTATCTGTCCCCTTCTTGTAAGGACCCCAGCCATCAGGTTCAGGGGCCACCCTAATTCCAGCAGGATCTCACCTCAAGATCCTTAACTAACTTGAGTTAACTAACTAACTCAAGACCTATTTCCAAGTCAGGCCACTTTCTGAGGTTCTGGGTGAACATGAATTCTGCGGGGGATGTTATTCAGGACCCTACAGAAGGGATGAGATGGGATGCCCGGGGGGCTCAGTGGTTGAGCATCTATCTGCCTTGGCTCAGGGCGTGATCCCGGGGTCCTGGAATCGATGCCCGCAGGGAGCCTGCTTCTCCCTCTGCCTGTGTCTCTGCCTCACTCTGTGTCTGATGAATAAATAAATAAAATCTTAAAAAAAAAAAAAAAAAAAGAAGAAGGAGAAGAAGAAGGGATGAGGCCACCAACCCCAGAGCACACCGGATATCAGGGCAAAAGAAGGCTCTGAGGGATCCCAGCGGGGACGGTGGGGCAGGCTGGCTGGGCCGGGCCGCGGGAGGTGAGGACGCTGACAGAGGCAAGTGCTGTGGGAACCAGGACAAAGGTTGGCCGGGGACCGTGGCCTGGAGGCAGCCGCCCAGAGAGGCTGTGGGAGGCCCAGAAAGTCGGTGAGCGTGGGAGACCAGACTGGGAGGCCACTCCGGCGGCCTGAGTGTGGGCATCATCTGCCTGTGGACACACACGTGTGCACGGGGCACATGAGAACGTTTCCGGCAGCGTCTGTCACAGAGGGAAGCTTCCGTGGGCCTCCAGCAACCGTGGGTACATAGCTCTGCCTGCCTTCGCCTGCGGTCAAAATAGATGAACTAAAGCTACGTGGGCCCCGCGTGGGTAAGCCTCAAAGTCAACCCGTCGCGTGAAAAAGCAAAGAGTAACCAGCAGCCGACTCCCCTTGGACACTCGATGTGATGCTGCCGGTCTGCAGGGCGAGACGCGTGCAGTCCACAGGCAGCAGCACAGACATGCCCGGCGGTGCCCAGTTCTGAATGCAAACGGGTGGTCACGGGGCGCCTGGGTGGCTCAGTGGGTGAGCGTCCGCCTTCGGCTCAGGTCGTGATCCCGGGGTCCTGGGATCAAGTCCCACATCGGGCTCCCTGCTCCGCGGGGAGCCTGCTTCTCCCTCTGCCCCTGCTCGTGTGCTCTCTCTCACTGTCTGCCTGTCTCTCAAATAAATGAATGAAATCTTAAAATCTGTTTTGTTTTGTTTTTCTAAAACAAGCAGGTGGTCATCTTGGTGGGAAGAGGCATGGGGAGGGTGACTCGGGGGCTCAGACCACACTCGCAACCCCTTATTTCTCAAGGGGAATATGGTGGGTGCATGGCTGGTTGGTTATTTTATTCTTTATAGTGTATTTTGTATGTCTACCAATTCCATTAAAAAAAAAAAAAAGAAAAAGGACAGAAAATGAGTGAGTTCATCGAAGGCTTGACCATGGATGTGGCTTGAGCTGATGGGCTGCGGCTTGTGCCAGAATCGGCCATCTGCGGCCTGGGCCCAAACACAGCCTCGCGAAGACCCTGAGCTCACAGGGGCGGCGGCGGGGACGCTGTCATACGGCCCTTTGCCCTCTGGGAGGACTGGGGGTCTGGGGTCCTGGACGCAGGAGACCAGTCAGAGTGTGGGCGAGAGGTCAGGCTGCGGGGCAGGAGCAGGACCGCGGCAGCTCTGAAGGGGGATCCTGCAAGGGCCAGAGGGACTGCGGGGAGCTGAGAAGCTGGGGGTCCAGGGAAGAACCCCACCTGGCCCCCGGTCGTAGCCCCCGGATGGCAGGGATCAGAGAAGGAGCCAGGAAGACAAGGAAAGGGTGTCCCAGGCCAGAGCCTGCACAGCCCCCCCAGAAAGGATTTCGTGTGTCAGCAGGCGGTCCCAAGCGAAACCCAGATCACCGGCTTGCAGCTCTGGGCTTTGGCAAATTATGCCTTAGGCTTCCAAGCGGAGCCATGGAAGCGGCTGCCAAGTGCTGACGGCACAGAACCGGCCGGGCTGAGCACAGGGCAGCGATGGCCAGAGGAGACGGTGTCCACACAGCCCGGGGCGCCAGTCTCCCGAGACCTCAACCCCAAACTCAGGAGCCTGCTCGCAGCCCATCACGGGGCAAGGCCCCGGGACCCAGCCCGGCTGCTGGAAGGGAGGGAGGCAGAGAAGCTCTCCGGCTGCAGGGGCAAGGAGCCCCAGACAAAAGCTGCCCCAGAAAGACGACGGGGCTGGGCAGTCCAGTGGTTGGTGTCCCGCCGCAGCTGGGGGGGGGCGGTCGGGAGTGGGGAGCTCTTGCTTAACCACGGATGTGAATCATGCAGCCGCCCCGGAGACCTCCAGCCGGGCGTCACCCTTCCCTCCCCACACCCGGCCCCATCCCACACCACAAGGGGCCTCCGACACAGCCCTGTGGACATCCCGGCCTGTACACCCACACGCCCCGACACTACCACCCCCGTCCTGGGCGAGGAGCTGCCCCTCGGCCGCCCCGCCAGCCGGGGGTGCCCAGCCCACGGGCAGGTGCCACTCCGATGGTTAGCCCTCGGGGCGGTTTGCAACGGCCCCGGAAATGGGCTCAAGGCCATTGGGTAAGGAATTCTGGGGCGGCCAGAATGATCCAGAGCTGTCGAACTTCACAGCTGCCGGCTACATGTGGATATTAAGTGGAAATTCAGTTAATTGAGTAATTGTACACAAGTGACTGAATGAGTAAAAAACTCAGTGAGGCGCGTGGCCACTGTACTGGACAGTGTGGACGTGGAACCGCCACGGGAAGCTCTGCTGGGCAGGGCTGGTCTGGGAGGTAGGATGTGGGCTCTAGGGGAGGCAGGGCCCTTCACCTCTGGGCCTCAGTGTCCTCTTCCACAAGAGGCCACCAGCACGACACACACACCGAAGCAGCAGGGAGAAGAGCTCGGCCAGCACCACCGGGAGCCCGTTTACATGACACGGGTCAAGGCTGCGTGTCCGCTCTGTCGCGGGAGCACCCTCCATTCTGCAGGGTCACAGGGAACAGGCACCGTGGTCCATGGACCCACCGGCCCAGAGCCGCTCAGAGTCAGAGCCTCCCTCCCTCGGGCCGCCCGTCCCTGGGCACCTCGGCCAGCGCGCCCTATGGCATCCACGTCCACCTCTCCCCTCTGCCCTCTGTCCTGTACCCCCAGGCCTCTGCTGTGGTCAACGGGCCTGAAAGCCACCTGCAGCAGAGCCACCAAAGACAGTGCCTCCCTGGGCAGCAGGGAAGAGGCCCCACTCACCCGGGAAGGCAGGCGGGACGGAGCGCTGGGGATCATGGCTGAACAAGCCACTTACCTGGGCCAGTGGGGTCGCCAAGCTTCCGGAGACGGTTGCTGGAGGTCCGCGTGACTCCTAAAGACAGGGGCAGAGGGCAAAGGTCACACAAGGCCGCTGGGGGGTGGGGTGGTTACCACTGGGCATCTCCTCACCTGTCCTCCTGCCATGGGCTCCCTCGTCCTCCCAGGTGACACCCAGACCCGGTGGCCACCAGCAAGGACAGCCACTGCCGTCTGGATGCCGGCCGCTGGTGGGCACCAGGCCAAACCCTTTGCACACATTTCCCACCTTACAGCTGAATGTCAGTGGGGTTGAGGCCACACGGCTACTAGGAGTTGAGCCCAGAATGAACTCAATGTCCATCAAACTCCAAAATCGGGGCTTGGCCAAGGGTGCCGCACCACCCTGCCTGTCTGCAGGCTGGCGAGTGGTGCTGGCACCCAGTCAGGCACCAGCCACCCCCTGGGACCATGCACGTCTACCCGTATCGTGAACTGAGATTTCCCTGCACCAGGGTCCTGGACGCAGCCCCCTCTGCTCTGGGGCCGGGCAGAGCCAGGCTGGATGTGGGAGGGTGGAGGAGGAGCTGCTCTCTCCCACACCCCCAGGAGGGAGCAAGAACAGAGCCCAGATTAACACAGCCTCGTGCTGCACGTGCTCCGTCCCCGCACACACCCCTGGCGGCAGCGCGTGCTCCCCGCAGAGGCTTAGGGCAGGCAAGTCCCAACTCGAGGAGGTTTGCTGAGGTGCTAAGCCGAGCAAGCCTGAGGCTGCCAGGAAGGGTATCCGTGGGATCCGGAAAGGGCCTGCCTGGGCAACCAGGCCGTGCTTTGGAGCTGCCGGGACACCCCAAGTTGGCCAACAGAGGCCCTCCCCACAGACAGCAGGAGGAGTGCAGAAGGGGCCCAGGGCTAAGCCAGAAACCTGCCTGCGGCCTCCACCATCTGACCCCCACCCGGAACGCTGGGGTCCCGAGCACCTCCACAGAGGCTCTTGTGACATTCATTCATTCCCTCATTCGTCCCACAAACCCGCTGCTGAACTACGGGCAACGGCGAGTGGATGTAGCCAGCACCGATCCTGAAGGTTCCAGAGCCCCAGGCAGGGCGGCCTGCAGACCTGGCTTCATGTCCAGCTCCCCGGCGACACACACGCTCTCCACATCGACAGAACGGGGTGCAGTCCGTCCTTCGGGGTCTGGTAGTGAGACACCTACCACTAAGCCTGGGCCGCTTTCCAGAGCTGGGGAGGACCCCAAGATGTGCAATATTGGGGTCTTCCAATATTTGGGGTACTCCAGTATTTGGGGTTCAGATATTGAACACACCCTGAAACAACACCAAGAGGTGCACGTGGCACAGGACTCAAGGGCTCAAAGTGACCAGTGAGGCTTCCAGGAGGCGAGGAGGCCCAAGCTGTCCCTTGCAGGAGGCCAGGGGGATGGTGAGCCATGTCCACTCGCCGAGGCTCTAGGACAGTCACCAGCTTGTGTCCTCTCCCCACTCAGCCCCCCAGGCAGGTGCCACCACTGCCATTTCAGGGAAGAGAGGCTCGGAAGTCCCCAGATGCCAAGTTCCCCTGCAGAGCCCCTGCCCCGCCCCAGCCACGTCGTGTCAACTTGACCGCATGCCCAGGTGCCCGGATATTTGGCCACACAGTATTTCTGGGAGCGTGAGGGTGCCAGGGTGTTTCTGGACGAGGTTGGCGTGTGAATCGCCAGACTGAGTGCAGCAGGCCGTGCCCCCGGTGCTGTGGGCTTGAGCAAAGGAGGGAGGATGCTCGCGGCCTGGCGGGGACACTGGGCTTCTCCTGCCCGTGGACGGGGACGGCCACCCTCGGGTCCCCTGGTTCTCGGGCCTGCAGACTCGGGCTGCACGACAGCACCGGCATCCCGGGTGGCCGGCTTACAGACGGCAGCCCGCGGTGTCCTGCGGCCTCGGCCACCACAGGAGCCCGTCCCCCGCGGGTCTGCTCCTCCGGCAAACCCTGACATACGGTGACCTCACCCGGCAGACACGCAAGCATCCTTCCAGGTGCCACCTGCCCTGACTGACATCGGCTCCCGGCTGAGCCATGGAAACCATCCGTCCTCGGGCGTCCAACCAGAACGCGGGGTTCCAGGCCGGCCTGCCAGACGCGAGCGGGGACCACGGCCTCGGGCCGCGCCGGCTGGTCTTGCATCAGGCTTCTGCGACGGCAGCTCCCGTGAGACAGGAGAGGGTGGCCCGAAGTGGCTCCGGTGGGGGCCCGGGGCCGGGGGGGCGCGGAGGGCGCGGGCCCGCTCCCAGGGCTGCCCAGGCGTGAGCGCGGCATCCCCAGCCTCCGCAGGCCTCCCCCCACGACGGCTGTGACCCGAGTGGGAGCGACGCTGCGTGTAACCGCCCCGAGCATCACTCTTAGCCCCAACACGCACATGCGGGTGACAAGCCACGCAGAGGTCCCGCTGTGGCCCCCGTGGGCCACGGCTGTGCCTCTGAAGCCAGTCAGTCCCCAGTATGGAAACGTCGGGGGTGAGACACAGGGAAGGAATGGGCCCAGCATTCCTGTGGATTGACTCACTTCCGGCTGCGACATCCCCTGGGCCGGCTGGACGCCCACCCGCACCCCTGCCCCTGCTTCCGGCGAAGGGAAAAGGGGAGAGGTCCCATTCAGGTCCCCGAGCCCCCACCCCACACCCGGGGCATCTGGTCCCCCAGCCCCTCCTGGGCTCGACGCCCCCCAAGCCCCGGGGTGGGGCTGCAGCGGCCGCTGGGACCAAAACAGCATCTGTCTCAGATTTCTTGGGTGGAGCTTTTGTTTTATTGATGCTGTTTATTTTTCCGATTTCCCAAAACACGCGGCCGGTGCCAGGCAGCCCCTGGCACGGAGGAGGCGCCGGGCACGCGGGAGGTGGCGGCCGCGGCCCCCGCCCCCGCACAGGCTCCCGCCCGCTGCCCGGCCTCCCGGGGCCACACCCCGGCCAAGAGCTACTGAAATCCGGCTCCTTGGACGGCTCCCGGCCGCGGCGGAGCCCAGCGGAGAGGGAGCCGGAAAGGCCTCCGAGCCATCCAAGGGCTCAGTTGTTCCAGTTGAGAATTGAGTTATTTTTATGTGATTTTAAAATAAAACATATTCCGGGGGAGAGGAGGCGATCTGGAATCTGGCTGGCTGGAGTCATCCCCGACCGAGCCGCGTGAGTTCCCCGAGGCCCGGCAGGCGGGACGGCCGGCGGGCAGAGGAGCAAGAGTTCAAACCCAGGCTTCGCCAGGTGCCTGCGTGCACCTCCCCCCACCCCGGGGTGGGGAATGACCTCCCGACACCTCCCGGTGTCGGGTCCCCCCCCACCGCGTGCAGCACGCGGACGGAGCGTGGCGGCCGCACCCGTGTGACCGAGATTAGACGAGGTCCCACGCTCCGGGCACTCGGCAGGGCGCCTCGCACGAGGTAAGCGCTCAATGGATTGCATAATTATTATCATTAGTAGCATATTCATCATAATCATCATCATTTTCAAATTATTATTATGCTCGTTATTCACCAGCCCCACATCCAGCCGGAACCCAGGGATCTATAATTAGGAATTAACAAAGCTCGGCTGCCCCTGTGCTCATGCACGGGCACCGAGTGTGAGTTAGCGTGAGATCCAGAGGAAAACGGTCACTCTTGGGGCAGGGGGGCTCAACATCTGGACGCTCTCCCCTCCCAGACCCCGGCCACCCCAGAAACTCCGAGGCCAGGGCAAAAGCCATTTCATACAAGGTCACAAACTCCAGAGTAGTGACAAACGCCAGGAAGGTGTGACGTGTCGGGCTCCGAACCCCCGAGACTGAAACACCCTTCAAAGGAGACAAGGAATCTAACTAGACTCTCGAGTTCACGTATTATCGATAGTTTTGGGTTTGATGAGTGCACGGCCACGCACAGCCTCGGAGCCACCGACTCCGCCCAGGGTCGCGCACAGCCTGGACATCCTGACCCGGGCAGAGGGTGACACCCCCCGAAACACACACACGTGCACCCCATTCTGCTCCGAGCCAACAATGAATGAGGTCTGGACAGGACCTTCCCCCAATCAAGAAGTCACCGTTTTGGGATCCCTGGGTGGCTCAGCAGTTTGGTGCCTGCCTTTGGCCCAGGGCGCAGTCCTGGAGTCCCGGGATCGAGTCCCGCATCGGGCTCCCTGCATGGAGCCTGCTGCACCCTCTGCCTGTGTTTCTGCCTCTCTCTCTCTGTGTCTATCATGAATAAATAAATAAATTTTTTTTTAAAAAGTCACCGTTTTGCAGGAAGAGGCGCTGTGAAAACTTGCACCAACGTTCATTTTTTTTTTTTTAATTTTTTTTTATTTATTTATGATAGTCACAGAGAGATAGAGAGAGAGGCAGAGACACAGGCAGAGGGAGAAGCAGGCTCCATGCACCGGGAGCCTGACGTGGGATTCGATTCTGGGTCTCCAGGATCGCGCCCTGGGCCAAAGGCAGGCGCCAAACCACTGCGCCACCCAGGGATCCCCAACGTTCATTTTTAATAAAGAAAAGAAAAGCATCTGGGGCGCCCGGGTGGGCTCGGATCATGATCCTGGAGTCCCAGGATCAAGTCTCGCATCGAGCTCCCCGCAGGGAGCCTGCTTCTCCCTCCGCCTGTGTCTCTGCTTCTCTCTGTGTCTCTCATGAATAAATTAATAAAATCTTAAAAAAAAAAAAAAAAAAAGAATCCATTTTCAATTTTTTTTCTTCCAACTCCTGAGTTCGAGTCTCTCAGGAAAGGACGGGGAGGTCACAGCGACCTTGGCCCGCAGCCGCCTGCCCCTCGGCCTCTGAGCCCGGGGTGGGGGCCCCGGGACGCACCGTCTTCACCCCTTTCCCCAGGGCCCACAGAAGCTGGGAGAGGCTCCAGCAAAGTCAAAGGTCGCAGGTGGGAGTGAAGAGTCAGATTCTAGGCTTATCCTGAGAGGAACCTGAGATCAGGCGATAAGCGCTCCTCCCTCTCCTCCCAGCCTCCGCCCTTGGTGTGCTGGACAGGCGAGGGAGGAGGGGGTGCCCTCCCGGGGACGCCCCGAGCTCTGACTGCATCTTCGGGCGGGTGTTCCATCTCTCTGAGCCTGTGTGGGCGCATCTCCAAGATGAAAACATTCATGAGCATCGGCTGCACCGGGCGCTGTTCAAGGAGCGGGGGAACAAGGGACCCGGAGTGGCCTGGCCTCTGGTGGCGGCGCTCGCAGCCTGGGCGCACAGGCCGGGAAGGTGCCAGCGGCTTCTGCACGCGGGGGCTCTGACCACCCTCACCAGGCAGCAAGGTCACCCGAGAGCCAAGTCTGCCCCACGACATCGGTGCTGAGCAAGGTCCCGCAGAGCCCTTCCCCCCAGGGCCCACCAGCTGGCCATCTCTGGGTCCCACCTACATAAACGACGTTCGTCATATAAAATACACACTCAGCAAAGTCTGAATTTCAGGCAAACGACAGATCATCTTTAAGCATAAGCGGATCCCTCGGCTCCTCGCTGCCCCTCCAGGCGCTCGTCTGAGCAGCAGAAGGGCTGTCAGCCACAGAAGACAGGGTCCCCAGGTCTGCCAACCAGTGTGGGGCTGGGGGTAGGGGGGACTTGGGAGAAGCCTAGAAGGTGGGAGCACGGGAGAAACGGGGTAGATCCTACCCCCTCAATCCATCCTGGAAGTTTCTCCCGCAACAGGTCTCATCTCTGCTGAAAGCTGCAGCTCGGGCCTGGCAAGCTCACCTTTATCCCCACTACCTGCAGGTGCCCCTGGACTGGAGACACGAGCTCCTCCCTCTGACCCTCTGACCTGGGGGCAGGGAGCTTCCTGCTGCTCACCTGTAGCTTGTCTCCAAGAAGCCAAGGAACCATAAGCTCCAGGGCCCTCGACTAGCACGAGAAGGACCCTAACAACATACCCACATTTTTGCAGAATTTGCACAACAGAAAATATCTTCAATCCGATCAGTTAAAATCACGGTCTACGTGGACTCTGAGGCCCTGCCCATCACACGGCTCCTGTGTAAGGTACCAGGGGAGGCGCCGCTGGCATCTGGGGGCTCCCACCACGGAGAGGCTGGACGGGGAGATGTGTAGTTTGGACTCGGCTGGGTTATATTTACATAGTTTATAGTTATTTCTGTGTTTACTTAGGTGACGGCTCGCCACCCCGAGGTGCAAGTCCAGCAACACTCCTTCCAATCACTGCTCCAATCTGTCTGCTGTGCAGGATCACCAGGGATAAGACACCAACACGACCCGAGTGCCTGCCGGAAACATGTGGGCAGCAGGGGTAGGGGTGGGGTGGAACGTATGGAAGCAGAAGCCAGCCCACGGAAAACCACTCCGACCCCCAGACACAAGTCGGGAGCAGAGAGCAGAGAACTTGATTCCCTTCCACGTGAGTCAAAACAAAAAGTATCCCCAGTCGGAAATAAATATACAGTTCTAGATGCCCCATACTTTCCTTTTTGTCTTTTTAAGATTTTATTTATTTATTCATGAGAGACAGAGAGAGAGAGAGGGGCAGAGACACAGGCAGAGGGAGAAGCAGGCTCCGTGCAGGGAGCCCCATGTGGGACTCGATCCCAGGACTCCAGGATCACGCTCTGGGCCGAAGGCGGTGAATCGAAATTGTCCTAATAGTATTTATCAGAATTCTTGTGTTCATAGGGCAAAAATTGTGGCAGTACTACTAACTCTGGGTGAAGTCACTTTTTTTTAAAGGGCAGCAAGTATTCTTTTAAAGATTTTTTTTCCTTTTTTTTTTTTTTTCCTTTTTTATCTTAGAGAGAGAGTGCACGTGCGCACGAGCTGGGATTTTGGGGGAGGGTGTGGGGGAAGAGGGACAAGCTCCGAATAGCTTGATCCCACCACCCCAAGATCAAGACCTGAGCTGAAACCAAGAGTCTGATGCTCAACTGACTGAGCCGCCCAGGTGCCCCTGAAGTCACACTTTTTAATGCATCTCAATTAACCAAAAGTAAAAAAAAAAAAAAAAAAAAAAAAACTTTGATTAACCATAAGATGAATGAACTTTCTAGTCTCTCACGAGAAAATGATGTTACCAAGTCATCACGTAAAGAAGCGATCAGAGTACGTGGCCAAGCCATTGCTTCTGGGGAAAAGACAAGTAGTTGATTGATAAGAGTATTGTTATTTTTCTGGATTTTCTGGGGTTTATGGTATTTGCTAGCTGTTTAAAATTTATAATTTGGGGATACCTGGCTGGCTCAGTCGGTGGAGTGTGTGACTCTTGATCTCGAGATTATGAGTTCGTGCCCCACGTTGGGGGTAGAGATTACTTCAAAAATAAAATCTTGAAAATAATAAATAAATAAATAAATAAATAAATAAATAAATAAAAAATAAAATCTTGGGGCACTTGGGTGGCTCAGTGGTTGAGCGTCTGCCTTTGGCTCAGGGCGTGATCCTGGGGTCCTGGGATCAAGTCCCACATCGGGCTCCCCACAGGAAGCCTGCTTCTCCCTCTGCCTGTGTCTCTGCCTCTCTCTGTCTCTCATGAGTAAATAAATAAAATCTTTAAAAATAAACAAATAATAAATAAAATCTTTTAAAAAATAAAATACGATAAAATTTACAATTTGGTGTTCTTTCTTCCCTCATTCTAAACAGGGAATCATGTCATACAGACCTCATGCAAGCTGGATCTGCCCCTAGCTGCTTCTTTCCATCATCCCCCGAACAAAATGCCTACATTGAAGCCCTTCTGTTCCAAGTCCTCGAGTGATTTCTGTGTCCTGGTCAGACACCCAAATACAAGCCATGAACAAACTATTCCTGTAAGAAAGATGAGCAGATGAACAAAGGGCCCAGGGACCCTAGGGGAAATTGAGGATAAGCCATCAGAAACTGCTGACTGCAGCCAAAAAGAGCTGTAGGAAGGCGTCCCCAGATTACAGGAAGGTGCATGGGTCTTCTTGGGGTCCCACTGTTTACTATCCCCCCGAGTCACCAAAGAGGTAGATGTGCTTCGCTCGAGCTTGAGACGCTGGGGAGAGCATGACAGGAGGGCACGCCCCAGAGAAAGGTGAGGTCAGGGGTGCAAGGGCCCTGGGAAGCCTGGCTAGGCAGGCGGCTGTGCAGGCAGCGCTGTCGACTGGCCTGTGGGGCCCGGCGTCCAGTAGAAGTCGCTGCACAGGTAACGAGGCAGCATAAGGAATGGTCGCCAGGAGAGGCGATCGGTCACCAGGGGTGGCCAGGGCATTTAGGCTGGCTCAAAGAAGCCAAAGGACACTTCCTAGGGTACAGGTGCATCCATCCGTAGGGGCCAAAGAAGGGAAGCAGGGCCCCAGGGTGGCCGCCCTGGCATTGCACACCAGCCAGAGACAGGAATCAAGCCCTGGAGGCAAGTGGACTTATCTTTTATTGATTTCTAATTTAAAAAAAAATTTTATCCTCACATGGCAGGTAGGGGGAGCACTGCAGTCTCCTCCTCTTATAGGGACACCAACCCCACCATGAGGGCCGCACCCTCAAGACTGTCTCAACGGAAATCACCTCCCAAAGGCCCGGCTTCCAAATGCCATCCCACGGGGGCCTGGGGCTGACCTTCTAGACAAGTCAATCCTCGACGTGGGTTGATAAGCAGAGCGAACGGCATTTGCTGTTCATCGGGCCTCCTTACAAAACGCTGCAGTCAGAACACTTGTCTGGTTTTGGATGCAATCCCAGGAATGATGGAAAAAAGGAGTCATCGTGCGCAATGTTTTATTAAGCTAATTACCTGGAGAAATGTTCAGTATCCAACCAGCCCGTGTCCCCCAGCTAGGAGCGCGGCTACTGTGACAAGGTCGGCTTGGCACAGAAGCCTCGATTCGAGCCTCGGGGGCCCCCCACCATCCCAGGGGAGGGGCAGGGTCAGCGGCTAGTAAGAGGAGGGATCAGCAAACCAGGGACGTCCGCTCTGGGGAGCCATCAAGTCAGAATCCTGCGATCCATGCATGAGATCCCATCTCAGGTGGAAAGGACAGAATTAAAGTGGTTTCCCTAGGGAACCTCTGGGAAATATGTTTTACACCTTTGAGAATCAAATCAAACGCTACGCCTGTGCCTGTGGTGGAGGGGGCTCAACAAGCAGTGTTACACCGACGGGACGGGACGATTTGTTCTTTCAATTTCCTATTCTCGTTGGTGATGAGTAATGAGCAAAGTGAATAACCGAGAGGGGGAGAAATTTTAAGAAGACCAAAGAGAAAGACGAGATGCACAGTGTGTATTTTAGAAAAAGCTTTTCTTTAAGAAAACAAACCCCCCAAAAATGTATTATGCAAAGGTCTGGCTGCTGAAGCGCCAGCCCCCCGGCTGCCAGGAAGGCGCTGCCATCCAGAATGACTCGCCCGCCCGTGCGGCGGAGGGTCCACCTCGGCCAGACGCCCACCCCCTCCGCCTCTCCGGCCTCACGGCACCCCCCGATGTGTGCACCACCGCCTGTGTCCCCTGCAGCGTCTACACTGGCTCACCTCTGTACAACAGTCTAACACCTGCCCCTCGACACCCACAGGTTTGAACCTGTGGCTACAGAACCCAAGTCACGGTTCTATTACAGCATTTTGCAAACTAACCCCCAAATCCCTCCGGGTTGATTAGCCAGGTCCTTAACAGGTTAGAAGACAACAGGGGTTGGATTTAACCCACTTCCAAGTGGCTTGGGTTACAGGAGCATTATTCTCCCACCGGGATCTGATCCTGGGTGGAAACAGGAGGCCCGGTCCATGGGAATTCTGTGAAAGCCCCCGGATGCGGGTCAGGTAGGGGTGCAGGCCAAGCCCCAGGCAGCCTGCCAGCCTGCCCCTGCCCGGCCCCTCCCGGTAACCACACTCCCCAGGAGCCGTCTCCAGCCCGGGCACACAGCTGCTGCCCCGACACGCCTGGCGCGGCCGGGACGAGGGGCCCTGGCACAGCTCGCGGGGACTTCCATGGGACCAGCACCCCCGTTCCCAGGCCCAGCCACAGCCTCGGTGGCTCTGCCTGCCCTGTAAGCCACCCATGGGGATGACCACAGCCCGTCCAGCAGCCAAAGAGAGGACAGTGGACAAGCCCCCGCCCCATCCTCCTATCTCGGCCCCACTCTGAAACCCCAGGCCAGCAGAAGACACGACTCTCCAGGGGGCGTCCGCCAGCAGGGCAGAGGCCCTCCTCTCCCCACCCAGCACTTTGGGGGGCCCACACATGGGGGCTGGGGCCTGCAGCCCGCATCGCTTGGGGGAGGACCAGAGGACATGTGACATGCGCTCCTGCCGCAGCAGACAGGGAGCTGGGGCTCGAGGGCCACCCTGCGACCCGGATCGTCTTCCTCTCCCTGCCGCTGCCCCTTTTGCTGTCCTGGAGGCTCGCAGGCTGCCAGCAGTCACGCTTCAGAGAACCAGGTCAGATTAGGCTGGGAACAAAGCGCAGTTGTCGCAGAGCTTCCAAAAGGCCACTGACAGCAAGACGCCCGGGAGCCGCCACCCCCTCCGCCGGCCGCAGCTCAATGCCCCCCTTCACGCAGCCTGCAATGGACCCGGGCCCGGGCGGGGACACGGAGATAAGGCAGAGAGAAACCGGGCCGCGCGGAGTGCCACACTCAACCTCGGAGACCCAAGGGCAGGCCACCTTTCCGCGGAGCCACCAGCGTGCAGGAAGGACGCTCAGAGCCTGGCATCAGCAGCGCCCGCAGACGCTCTGAGGATGAGCGGCTGAATCCACAGGGACAGTCAAAACTGGCCAGGAATCTGGGGAGACAGGCACCCCGCTGCTCAGCCCACGTCCCTCTGGGAGACCCGGGCCCTCAGCACAGTGGGCGCTGCAGCCCGTGGGCTCTGTGCAGGTCCCCAGGGGGCCCCACTGCCGCCCGCACCCACGGATCCCCCCAAGTCCCCAGGCCACGATAATAGCCCCAACAGAGAGAGCCAGGAGCCCAGCAGCCACTTCCCTCCCCACACAGAGGCTCGGGCCCTGGGGCCTGGGGCCTCCCTCCCCCAAGGCCACCAGCTGGATCCGCCCAGGAACTGGCGCTCCTCGCCCCTGGCTGGGCCCTGCGCCGCTGTGTGCTGAACCCTCCTTATCGAGCACATCTTAGGCAAACTGCACGGCCCACGCAACGCTGCGCAGGGACAAACAGAGTGCAGAAACGAGGTCCCACCCCCAGGCCCCAGCCGCGTGGGGCAGCCTGGGATGGGCAGGAGAGTCTCAGGGCTGCCCAAGGCGTTGAGGGGTGGGGCGTGGGGAGCCCCTTCTCCCTGCTAGTGGGGTCGCAGGGTCCTCAGGTGAGATGCCCTCCGCTGACACCCTTCTGGGAGCTCTGAGCACACAGCCCGCCCTCACGTCCACCTAGGTCATGGGCTCTAGGCCTCTGCTCTGGAGGGGCAATCTCACGCCCCCTCTGCACCTGTCCTGCCTCCAACTGGTTACTTGGAGGGGCAGCAGATTTCCGGGAAAAAGGTGGGCGGCCTCAAACTCAGGTGTGTCTTGCAGGACTCTCAGAACCCCTCGGGGCTGGCTGGGGAGATGCGGCCAGCAGGTGACTCTGAGCAGCCACACAGTCACATAGAAGCGTGAGCAGGCCCAGGCCCGAGCCTGCCTCCCCACTCCTGCAACAGGCCAGCCAGGGGGATGGCCCCAGGTCTCAGGCTCAGCCTGCCTGCTCGTGACTGGGGGGCTTCGGGGGTCCATGAGTCCCAGGGTCCTGGGCACAAGTCCACGGGGCTAGACTCAGTGCACGAGGTAGCTCTGTCTCTCTGCCCAGGTCCCGAGCTGAGCCAGAGCACATTGGCTTGGGGGGGGGGGGGCACAGAGAAGAGGAAGAGCCCTGCCTCAGCTCCCTGGCCATGCTTACCCTGCAAGCGGGGAACCCGGGGTTAGCACACTGGGGAAGTGTTCTCGGAGGTTCCTCTCTCTCTTCCCATAAGTCAGCTCCCAGAGCACTGGGTGAAAGGAAGGCCACACTTTCCAGGGGCCAGCCATGGACATAATCTCTGTGAGGCCATTCCTCTGGGGTCCAGCCTCCTACCCAGGCCTCTAGAGAGGTCACCTGGGTGCAGAGCTTTTTAACCCCTGGTAGGCCAGGGGCGCCCTTTGCCAATGTCCTGAGAGCCACAGAGAATCTCAGAATAGCTCCCAAGTGCACACACAGACCAATCCCCACCCCCCTTGCTCCTGATTTCTGTGGCTTGGGGGCCTCAGGTGAGGCCCCACGGGAGGATTCCCAGTGAGGATTGCCAGGGGAGCCAGGTCCATGTGACCTCATTCCAAACTCAGAAAACCAGAAAACCAGAGGGGGTTCAGATCTCAGCCGGCTCCGGCGCCAAGGGGCAGAGGGAGAAGCCCGGGCCTCGCTCCGGGCCTCCAAACCAACAGAGCTGCAGGGAGGACCAGGAAGCCTCCAGGCTTCTCGGGAAAGGCAGGGACATTTGGCCTTCTCGGCCTTCCTACTGCCCGTAAGAACGATGAAGATGGTAGCAGCCACCGGCCTTTCTAGGCCTTTTTGTGCGCGAGATCATGCAATCATCACAACAAATCAGCATCAACCCTGTTTAACAAATGAAGCGAGATCGAGTCGAGGAGGCGCCAGACTCGGGTTTAATTCCAGGAGCCCGGCACTTAGCCCTGGGCCTCCCTGCTGCCCCGGAGCTGGAGCCGGAGCCAGAGCCGGAGCCGCCGGTGAGGTGCATCTGGGGAAAGCCAAGAGCCACACTGGAGCTGCCGCCCTGCAGCCCCCATCTGGGCCTTTGCTTTGCTCCCCACTCGGAAAGCCTTTTTTTTTCATCCTCCACCCACCCCCCACCTCTCATTTCTCAAGGCCCAGTTCAATTTTGCCTCCTACTCATCTCGCCTGGGGTCCCTCCTTCCAGAGCATTCGGTAGCATTTGCAGCCTATGGTTCAGGTCGGGAGGGTGTCATCAAGCTAGTGTCTCGTCTCCTTCTCGCCTCCCCAGGGAGAATGCAGCAGCGAGGACCCCCCCATCTTTTAATCAGCTTTGTACCCACGAGGCCCCGGTAGTACGTGCCCAACGCACAGTGTGTGCTCAGCAAACGCAAACGGACCCGAGACACTTGGGATCTGCCCCAAAGCATAGCTTAAAAATCTCCCCCTTTTCAGAGACTCATGAGTGCTCCAAACCAGCTCTGCAGAGGACACCATTACCATCATTCAATTTATTTCCAAGCCCATAAATAGGTTCAGAAGCAATGATCCCACTCAATCTAGGCAGTGAATAAAAGCCCTCCAAGGATTTTCAACCCTGGGGGATTTTTCCCACAAATTTTCCTTAATTTCGTGGCATTGACGCTAGGCAGGGGTCAGTCTGACTTCCACAAAGCATCCCTACAGAATTGGGGGTGGGGGGTGAGGCGAACTGCGGCATGCCCAGAGGAGGCCGGAGGCCAGCCCGCCCCTGGGCCAGGCCCCTCCAGCCCGATCCCACACAACTCTAAGAGTGACCCAACCCGCCCTGGACCACTGCCAGCCAGGGAACAAACTGGAAGTGGTCCAAGCTTCTCCGGCTCCCATCCTCCAGGGCCCCACCCCGTTAGGTAAACACAGGAGCCACGGAGGCTGCCTTTACAAGAGCTGGTTCCTACTCACCCCATAAACTCTACTTCCACTTATTACACAAAGCTTCATCCCTCTTTTTTAAATTTACCTGGGGCAGGGGGAGGGGGAGAAGGCGTGGAAGAGAGGAGACCCTCTGGCACCCATGTGGGATGATCTCAAAGTCTCCCAGGAAGAGGCCAAGGACCTATGACCTAGCAGGGCCCATATCATCCCTGCTGTCCAGACCCACCAGCAGGATGTGACGTGCAAGGAGCAAGGAGCCTAGGGCAAGAGCGGGGCTAGTGATCCCGGGGAGGGAGCCGCACACGGCAATGCCCACAATCATCTCAAGTATTTGGAGCATGCTGGGGAGGAAGGGAGGCCACGTGCCAAACCCCAGCATGTGCCACCTGGAAGCCCCCTCCTCCTCCACCATCACATCAACGCGCCCATGCTTCCAAGATAGAGCGGAGAGGGCTCAGGGGGTGTCTGAAGGGCCGCGCTGTCTGCAGCAAGGGGGTGAGAGCTGGCATTCTAAGCTCCGGACCCAGGAGGGCATTTTGAAGGAAATTCTGAGTAACCCTCTTTGAGACAAGTTATTCTTTATTACTCATTTCAGTTCCTGAATGTGGAAAGCAGGAGACTGAGAAATGGCCCAAAGACAGGGGGGGTGGCGGGAATGGCCTCTTCAGCTCCGACAAAGTCCCATGATGTTGTCCTCTTATCAGCAAAAATCAGTTCACGAGTCCTTGGCAGAAAACTTCATGTCCAAATAGATTAAGGGAAAGAGCACAGTTTGCAAGGTGAGCAAAAGAGGAGAAGCCAGTTATTATTTGAGAACTGAGGAGGACCCTGGATCCTGCCTGGAGCCTTGGGGGGTGGGGGTGGGGGTACCCACAAAGGAAAAAAAAGACAGAAAGAAAGGACAGAGGTCTGGATGACCCTTGCTCCCCCTTTCCATGCTTGTGGCTTGTTTGCCCGTCTGTGAAGTGGGACCTCAGAGCAACCCGAACCAGGGGGGCCTCCCCCACCTGCGTGAGGGCAACCTGCCGCGGAGTCAGGATGCCAGCACGCGGGGCGGGGGCGCTGAGACCCGCGGGGTGGGCCCGTGGTACCAAGCCCGGGCCTTGCTGGAAGGTCCCATCTGCCCCACGGGGTAGAGGGTAACTAACAGTTCATCCGCAGAGGATGCTGCGGCCCCGACCACCAGCCCCGAGGCTGCCCCAGGGCGCCCCCCGCCCCCGCCAACACGCACGCGCGCGCGCACCGCGGACGGCGGCACCTGGCGAGGCCCTGGCGAGGCCCCTGGCGAGGCTCGTGGGCGCCGGGTGAGGAGGGCGCGCAGGGAGGGCGGCCCCCGGGCCCCCGGGCCCCTGCACACACCTGAGCGCCCCTGCCCGGGGCCGGCAGCCGGGCCAGCCGGGCCGGAGCCAGCGGCCTCGGGCGCCAGGACGACCCCGACCCCGACCCCGACCCCGACCCCGACCCCGACCCCGCGGCCTCGGAGCGAAGGGCAGCGCCGTCCGTCGAGGGGTCACGGCCTGGAGGACCCTGGATCCCGGGGCGGGGCGGGGGCTGCGCTCACGGGCCGGGGGACGCACCCGCACGAGCCCGCCCGCCCGCCAGCGCCTCTGCCCAGGGAGGCGGGCTCGTCCCGGGGCCCCGACCCCGGCCCCGGCCCCGGCCCCTCCCCCTCCCCGCTCCGGCCGTGGCGCCCACCTGAGGACGACTTTTTCATGGTGCCGCCGCGGCCGCCGCTCCCAGGAAAGTGTGGCGGCGGCGCCGCGGGGCGCGGGCTCCTGGGTCGCTAATCCCGGGCTCCGAGCGCGCGGGTGGGGCGGGAGGAGGGGCGGCCCCGGCCCGGCCCCGCCCCGCCCCGGAGGTGCGCGCCGGCCCCGCCCCGCCAGTGGAGGTGCGCGCAGGCCACGCCCCAGGCCCCGCCCCCGCCAGTGGAGGTGCGCGCAGGACACGCCCCCAGCCCCGCCCCCGCCAGTGGAGGTGCGCGTCGGCCCCGCCCCCGGCCACGCCCCAGGCCCCGCCCCCGCCAGTGGAGATGCGCGCCGGACACGCCCCCAGGCCCCGCCCCGCCAGTGGAGGTGCGCGCCGGCCCCGCCCCCGGCCCCGCCCCGCGGAGTTGCGCGCCGGTCACGCCCCAGGCCACGCCCCAGGCCCCGCCCCCGCCAGTGGAGGTGCACGTCCGGCTCCGCCCGTGGCCACGCCCCCAACCACGGCCCCGCCCGCGGAGGTGCGCGCCCGGCCCCAGCCCCGCCCCGCGCTGCACCTGCGCGACCCCGCGGCCCCCGCTCTGCATCCCCGCGCGGTGTGTCCTTGGGGAGGGGGCGCCCTCGTAGCCCGCGGCAGCCCCCGCCAGCGTAAAGGGCTGGTCCCGGGTCCAGGAGCGGGGACTGGGGTCCCAGGTGACCGCTGGCGAGGGGAGGAGGAGGAGGTGGAAGCGCGAGGAGCGGGCGCGCGCGCAGGTCGGGGGGGGGGGGTGGGGGGGGAGGCGGTGGTACAGGGACCAACCCCGGGGGAGGGAGCGCGACGCTGGCTTAGTCGCCCAGGGCGCGGGGGGGGGGCCGGGTACCTGTCTCTCTACCTGTCTAGTAGTCAAAAGAGTAGGCTGCATCGACTCCTCTGATGAGCTGGGGGCCTCGGTTTCCGCATCTGTAAAATGGGCGCATTGTAGCGGCTCATTTCTGTTCCATCTGAGACCCACTCATCCGCTATGTGCCAGGTGCCGTGCGTGGCTCTGAAGAGCAGCGCAGGGACGGGCGTCTTGCCGGCCCGTGTAACAGGCGGTGACGACAGCGAGCATCCCCTGGCAAAAGTTGTACAGAGGAATTCTGCTTTTGTATCCTCAAGGAAATTTTCCGTAATAAAACTTTTTTTTTTTTAATGTACAGAGGAGAAAGTGATGCATTTTGTCCGGAGGGTGATGCCAGAGTTTTATGAAGGTGGTGCCAAAGCAAGGTTGTTTTTTTTTTTTTTTTTTCAAAGTAAGGTTTTATAGAATGAGTAGGAATCTGCCAGGTGGCCAGGGTTTGGGAGGCGGGCAGTTCCAGGCAGGGGGAAGGGCGCAACGGAGCCGGAGGCGCGTGGAGACACACCGGGCCAGCCCTTCCAGATTTGCCAGCCCAGGCCCCCGGGTGTAGACAGTTGAGGGGGAGGAGATCCAGGCAAATTCTTGGTAAGGGCGCAACCCTGCCTGCTCCTGCCCGCGCCCCGGAACCGCACGCAGGAGGAAGTATGCTCAGCTTCACCAGAACACTGTCCCCCTCTCCTTTACTCCCCACCGCGCCCAGGAAGCATTTTTATTTCCTGCCAGAGAGCGGGAAGCTCGTATGTATCAAGGAGAACTGAAGTACATGTGGCTCCGTGGGTGGGTCCCACCTGCTCCCCTTTTAAAGAAATCTGTGCAGTCAGGTGACCTTCCCCACGGCCAGGTCCCAGGCAAGGGGCCCAGAGTGGACACTGGAGTCTGTCTGGGCCCACAGGGAGTGGAGGCTGGAGGGGGGGGGGGGCAGGAGGGCAGGGGGTGGGTGAAGATGGGAGGGGGGCAGCCTCAGGCCTGGGGAGTATAGACGAATTACCGAATTACCGTCCCTAGATTCTGGGATGGCCGCACAGCCCGCACACCCCTGCAGTCGCCACTTGCACTAGCACAACACCCCTCATTGCCACCTGTGCAAATTCCACTCTGGTCAAGCTTTGTTCTGATTCTGGCTCATACGCGTGACACTCCCCCGACACTGAGGCCTGAGGTTCCCAGAGCCCAGAGGCCTCTCGGGAGGCTAATCGTTGGCTTTGTTCATTTTATTTAGCTCAAGTCAGAGATGCCCCCGTGCCTGGAGTCAGGGAGGACTGTTGGGTATTCTCTGGTTGGTTGGCCCCGCCCTCGGCACCCACCGTTTCTGCCTGTGGGTCATAATTCACACGTACCTGGGCACCCAGGAACCAGGAACACCTGTGTTGTAGTCATATTGGACGGGGAACATTCCCAGAACTCAGAAGGAAGGAGGAGGGAGGGAGGGAGGGAGGGAAGGCAGGGCAGCGAGGTGTTCCATTCCACTGTATGGCTAAGTGCGTGACTTCCAAGATGCATGAGGGTTAATTGTTCAAGCACAAAAATTTTATTTTCAATCTCTTTATGGATGACTCTAAAACATATAACCACCCGCCTTAATAGAATGTACCAACCTTTCTCTTGGCTCAAGATCATCTTAAATGACACCTTTAACGGTGACCGACTCATACACCGCTATGCTGCTTCTTCGTGCAACATCCCCAGGCCACATGCTAGCCAACTTGTAAAGATTCTTCTTCAACACTCGGCTCCCTTGTCACAAGCCACACGACTTCTCTGAGTCTCGGTTTCTGCTCCTATAAATGTGGATCACAGTATCTTACTTGGCTTGCGAGGCGGATGTACTGATTAGAAAAGCAATGTTACAGGAGCGCCTGGGTGGTGGCCAAGTTGATTAAGGGGCTGACTCTTGATTTCTGCTCACTCTTTTTTTTTTTTTTTAAAGATTTTATTTATTTATCCATGAGAGACACACAGAGAGAGGAGAGAGAGAGGTAGACACAGGCAGAGGGAGAAGCAGGCTCCATGCAGGGAACCCGACGCGGGACTCGATTCCGGGTCTCCAGGATCAGGCCCTGGGCTGAAGGCGGCGCTAAACCACTGAGCCACCCGATTTCTGGTCACTCTTGAGATCAAGCCCCGCGTTGGGCTCTGCGCTGAGCGTGGGAGCTGCTTAAGATTCTCTCTCTCCCTCTCCCTCTGCCCCTCCCCCCATAAAAAAAAAGAAAAGTATATTAAGTGCCTAACTGTGCTGCTGTCACTAAATCCTAAAAGGTGTGGGACTGGCGGGGAGTGGGCAGTGGGCAGAAGAAGCCTGAGAGCCTTGCAGAAGGTCGAGGAGACCCTGAGGGGAGTAGAGAAAGCGCCGTTGCCCCCTCGGGGACCGGAAGCCGTCACCAAGTGGTGGCAGAAAGCTTGGCAAAGCTGGTGCCTGCAGTGGCGTGGGAAACAGACCGCAAGCGTGCTCGCGAGTGTGACGACACAGCTAAGGCGTTTTCGAGGCCGAGGGGGGAGGCCCTGCTTATAATAAAATGGAAAAAGGAGCGACAGGAGCCAAGAGCAGACTCTCTGAGTTTCAAGTGGAATTGGGAGGAAATGGGAAAAGCCGGAACAGTCTCTGCAGCCAGCCAAGCTTTCTCCAAGTGACAAAGGGCCTGGAAGGAAGCAGCCCAGGTGCGACTGCAGGATCTCGGGGAAGACCCCAGGGGAAAATCGCAAGGGGCCTCCTCACCCCACAGACCAAGGCACTGTCACAGCCTCTGTCACAGCGCCGGCCTCGGGGCTTCTCCCACCTCCCGTGGGCGCGGGGAGGGCTCATCTCACGGAGCCCCTGCTGCTCGGTGAAGGCGGCCTCTGCCAAGGCCACACGCCGGGATCCCAGGCGAGCCACGTCCCCGTGAGGCAGAGCCACGGGGACCGTAAGCCGCGGGCCGCCAAGGGGAGACAGGACGGAGGGAGGAACAGGGGGGCACGGGGTTCTTGGGGCAGCGAAACCATCGTGTAGGATGCTGTCGGGCCGGTCCGTGTCACTACGCGTTTGTCCAAACCCAGGGAGTGTGCAACAGTAAGAGTGAGCCCAGGTGCGAACTACAGACTTGGGTTAATGATCATGTATCGATATTGGCTCATCAGCGGGCGCCTGGGTGGCTCAGTGGGTGAGGCGTCTGCCTGCCGCTCAGGTCATGGTCCCAGGACCCTGAGATCAATCCCCACGCCCTGCTCAGCGGTGGGGAGTCTGTTTCTCCGTCTCCCTCGGCTGCCCCCCCCCCCCGCTTGTGCTCGTTCTCTCTCCCTCTCTCTCAAATAAATAAAAATCTTTAAAAAAAAAAAAAATTGGCTCCTGGGTTGTAACAAATGTACCACAAGTTAGGAAGAGGGGATACTGGGGGTGGTGGGGGGCGGTGCACAGCTCTGTACCTTCTGCTCCACTTTTCTGTAATCCTAAAACTACTCTTTAAACACAAAGCCTATTAATTTTCTTTTAAGATTTTTTGACAGAGAGAGAGACAGAACAGGAGCGGGGGAGGGGTGGAGGGAAAGGGAGAGGAAGTCTGTCTGCTGAGTGGGGAGCCTCATATGGGGCTCGACCCCCCTGGGATCCCTGGGATCGTGACTGGAGCCGAAGGCAGACACTTAACCGACCGAGTCACCCAGGCACCCCAGTCTATTCATGTTTTTTAAAAGTTTTGTGGGTGGGGTTTTTTTTGCAAGGAGTGGATTTTAAATTAATACATAGGCAGCCCCTGAGCTTTTAAAGGAATTAGGTTTGGACTAACTGGGATCAAGAGGAGGCAAAATGAAAAAGAGGAGGGTTTTGGACTCTCAGCCTTTTAGAGGAAGAGGTGGGCTGAGAAAGCTATTCAGTTGCAAACTCTGTTTTCTTATGAAAGAGGAAGCGTGACTCAGAGAACAGCCGCAGGCGGGACAGAGGACTGAGGAGCACCCCCCTCCCCCAGACCCATCTGCAGCAGGTGGCCTCAAGGACTAGAGGAGATCCTGCACCTGGAGTCTGGGCCCAAAGCTTGCGGACCAGACACGTTCGGGGGCTTGGGGGCGGGTGAGTGTGTTTTGCACGCGGGAGGCCTGTGAGTTGCTGCGGCCCAAGGACAGGCTGTGTCAGAGCGTATTTTCCAAAGACAACCGCGGCGCCCTGTGCATCCCCTTCCACAGGGTGACCTCGGTGTTCCTCCCTGTGTCCCCCTCCCACTCTGAATGTGGGAGGGCTTGCGGTTTAACTGTAACCCTTAAACTTGAGCCGCTCCAGAGTTCTGCGCTGTGAGGACGCCGAGGCACACAGGAGCGTATGGACTACCTGTCTACTGCCGCATAACAAATGGTCACAAACTTAGTGGCTTGAAATGATACGTGTACAACATCTCGCAGCTTCTGGGGGTCAGGAACACGTGCGTGGCTTGGCCTGGGCTCTGGGCCAGGGGCTCACAGATGGCGCTCGAGGGGCTGGCTGGGGCGGGTCTCATCTGAAGGCTCAACGAGGGAAGGGTCCACATCCAGGTCCGAGTGGCTGTGGGCTGAACCAGCTCCTGGGAGCCTCTTAGACTGAAGGCCTCAGTTTTGCACCAGCCAGAACCGAGCTCCTTGAGGAGAGGGTGGGGGGGACTCCCGACACAGCAACTCGCCCGCCACAGGAGAATGGTCTGCTGGGAAGCTGGCATCCGTGATCGCGTGATCTGATCGGACGTGGCCACCCTGAGTTCTGGGAGGGAGACGTCTTTGGGACCATCTTAGAAGCAGCCTGCCCGCAGGAGGCCGCAGTCCTGGCTGGCAGTCCTGGGCTCTAGGTCTTCCCAGCCTTCACGTGGTCCCCGTGCTGCGCCTCCACGTCGTCTGCAGACCTGAGACCTCCCGCTCCAGCCACCGCGCGTGCCAGCTGCCTCCATTTCCCAGCTCTGCTGCTCTGCCCACCGTGTCTTCTCTGTCTTCTGCCAACGTCTTGCTGGTCCTCCCCCTGGTCGTCCCACCCCGGTTTCCAGGCCCAAGTGGTCAGCCTCGGCTCTGACAAGTCATCCAGGATGATGGATCGCTCCTGCCCTCCGTCCTGGGAGGGGCACGGTCATGCCAGCCGTGTGGCTAACTTCACTTCTTCGGCTCGGCTCAGCACGTCTGCTGCTGACTGTTCTCCGACTCACGCCGTCCCTGAGCTCCAACTTGTCAGATGACTGAGGCCTGGCTGCGTGTGCAGAATTTACGGTAAAGGTGTGGCCACTCTGACACCTGCATGTGCAATGTGGGAGTGTACGCTGCTCCCCCCTGTCCAGAAAGCACTTTGGCAAAATGTGTCAAGGGCTTAAAACACTCGTGTGCTTTGTCCTCTTTAATTATGTTGTTTTTTTTTCACTGGCTGATTCAACATAAATTTCTTGGTTACTCATTATGGCCCCCTTCCCTCTAATGCTTATAGTCGGGTGAGGAAAATAGACATTAACCAAGCCAACATAGAAGAAGGTACGATGAGAGCGAACACTACAAGCGTCACCTCTGGTCTGGGGTCAGGGAGGGCTCCTTGTCGGAGGGGAGACGGGACTGAGGTCAGGAAGATGAGCAAGGATTAACCAGGAGAAATGAGGGGAAGGAGACCACAGGCAGAGAAGAGCTTGTGCAAAGGCCCTGTGGTGGGAGGCCTTGTGGTCCCTGCAAGGAACTGGAGGAGGACGCAGGAGGCTTGAACCCAGAGAAGCTGGAGAGATGGTGGAGGAGGCAGGCCTTACAGGCACATTGAAGACTTGGACTTTTGTCCTAAGAAAGGGAGGTCTTGGAAAGGTTCCAGGAGGGAGGAGTGGGCTGGCATGAGCAGACTGGCACTCTGAAATGGCAGCTCTGGGTGGACTGCAAGTGGCAGGAGGGGGCCAGAGTCCAGCAGGAGCCTAAGTCAGTGCTCTGGGTGGGGATGAGGATGTGTGGCCGGTGGGCGGACAGAGAGACGCAGAGAGAGAAATTGCAGAGCCCCGGAGGTAAAGTCACTGGGCCTGGGGATGGGCTGCCTGAGGGATGGCTGGGAGAGAGGACAGAGGACAGAGGACACACTGGGCTTGGGGCACGTGGTGTGGGGGGCTTCCAAGCATCCAAGGGGAGCCATCAGCTGGGCCGTGGCCTCCGTGCTTGAGCGTCAGAGGCGGGCCTTGGCTGTCCATCCCTCCCTCTGGGCAGACAGACCCACCGACAACGGGTGCAGGGCACTAAAGTAAGTGCCCAGTGACAGCTTTAGAGTTCAAGAAGTACCAGCCCCCTTGTTTGGTGGAAGAGTTCGTGTAGCTCTGGCAAGTGCCAAAGGAAGACTCCAGAAAAGTTTCGGAACAAGACACGGTGCACGCCGTGAATGTGCTACATGCCACTGACGTGCTCGCCGTAAATGCTTATTTTTATTTTATGTGATTTTCACCTCAAGAGGTTATTTTTAAAGAATGAAGGTGGCAGGCTGGCTCTGTCGGCGGAGCGTGCGACTCTGGATCTCAGGGTCGTGCGTTCGAGCCCCGCATTGGGCGTAGAATTTACTTAAAAACAGAAAGAAGAAAAAAAAAACAGAAAGAAGGCTGCAAGGTCCGTAGTGCACGGAGATCTTGTCTAGAAAACAGACACATGACGCGTGTAGTAAAAGAAACACGTTAAAATACAGGGCAGGCGGCACCAGAGGCCACAGGCTGTGCCTGCCTGTCGTGGGATTGCGCGTGACTTGCTTTCTTTGTCCTTTTCTGTGTTTTCCATGGTCAACGTGTATCGCTCTCATGATCTGAAAAAAACAGCGATCCATGCTGCGTATACACATACGGACTCATATCAGTGGATTATTTGTGTGCATAGACACTTTTTTGAGGTCGACGTTGGTATACTTTGACCTTCAGATCGTTTACAATCAAACTCCTTGTTATTAGGACCTAAAGCGAGGTTTTTCCCCCACCTTGGGGCAGCGTGGCCTGCCAACTTTCAAAGGGTGGTTAAGCATCATTTCAGTGGGTGGCTTTCCCGTGAGACCATTATCCAGAATACGGGCCACGGGGCCCGAGGTTGCGGGGGCTCGCCTGCTAGGTTTCTCCTCTGCACCCCGACAAGCAGGGCTGGGCCCCCAGATCCTGAGAATCTGCATCTTAAAATTTGCATTTAATTGATTTTATTGGATTTCTTCCAGGTCAGGCCTCAAAACGGCAGCGGGGCTTCTGTTAGGGGGAGATCTGTCCTGGACTCATGCTGAGTGCTTCCTCCCAGACAGCGCTTCCCTCCCTCCGCAGCAGCCTGAGGAAGTGGTGGCCCTTCTGGAAGATTCTCCTGGACACCACGGATCCAAGCGATCCACATCCCCCACCTCCTTAGGGAACCGTTCTTAGGGCGCCCAGGAGCGGTCACTGCCTGTCTCCAGGACGCATTCCCAGATGATCATAGGTTTCCTCGTCATACAGAAGGGCTCTGAGGTCACAAAGTGTCCCCACTTACATCAAACCATACTAACTGGGCAGCATCTTGCTGTAGGGCTTCTCAGAGCCTTTAACGTGCTTGTGGATGCTGTGAGTCTCCAACAAGAGTTAGAGTTCACAGCCTTCCCCAAACCCACGACACCAGAACTCTTCCGTTACAGGTCCCTGCAGTTCCATGGGACACTCTCTGGGAAAGGGCGCTTGTAGGAGGCGGGAGGTCGTGGGGGCGGGAAGTGGGCTCAGCTCCAACATCAGCTGCAAATGAAGGCTCCTCGGACCCTGGGCCGGTCTCCTTTGCCCTTGCCTCTTCCCAGCCGGCCTTGCCCACTCTTCCTCTCCCCTCCGCTGCCCTCCTGCAGGAGGAGCCAGGACGAGCTTTCTGATGGGAAAAACCAGGGCTGGCATCCTCACTGACGCTGCACCCGTGCTTTTCGCTCAGGGGTAGCTGGGAATCCCCAAGGCAAGGCCCCGACTGCAGCTCAGCCCTCTGACTCCCTGGGAGTCCATCCCACCTCCCCGCCTCTGCTCAGGCCACCCTGTGCTCCCAGCAGACCCTCCAGCCTGGGAACCATGGGAGCTCCCCGCCTTCCTCCCCTCCTCCTCCCCTTCCTCCCCTCCCCTTCCTCCCCTCTCCTTCCTCCCTCCTCCTCCTCCCCCTCCTCTCCTTCCTCCTCCTCCCCCTCCCCCTTCTCCTGGGGCTTCTCTTCCCACAGGGGAGCTTCCTCTGACTTTCTTTGTGGGGAGAAGCCAGATTCGTCTCTGTCCACTGGTACCTCCAAAGGAGCCCTCAGAGCTTCCCACCAGCCCCCCCCCCCCCCCCCCCCCCAGCCAGTCCCATTCCATCAGGAGGTCTGGCTGTGGAGGTTTCCAGAGCACTCCCTGGGCCTGAACTGTTGGTCTGGTGGAGGGAGACCCGAGGTCTGGGTTAACACCCCAGAGCCGTTAGATATCAGCCCAGTGGAGCTTCTGCATGATCCTAAATATCTGTGCCTCAGTTTCCTCAGCTGCCCTGGGCTGTTGTGCGGTTGGGGGACCGTATGCAGTGCTCCCACATCACCAGGTGGAGGGTGAGTGAGAGTGGAGGTGGCCCCCCCACCCCGCCACAGTGCCCGGTGCAGAGGCGCTCCATACACTTCCGCCACTGGAGTGCTGGCGGCCTGTGGGGTCGGCCTGCTGGAACCGGAGCCCCACGCCGGACGCGCCAGGCTGAGAAAAGCCAGGTGTCTCCACTTCCCCTAAGGGCCATCATGTTACAGTTCTCCAGAGAAAGTGAATCTTAAAATTTGCTTTCATTAAAAGCATGAATAAATACGGGGCCTGCCAGGGGCTGGGGCTGCAGGTCCTGTGGGTCACGGGGTCGGGGGGCACCCTCTCGCTCTCTGGGCGTACTCCGCTCAGCCCTCGGCGAAGTTGCAGGACCAAACACAGAATGCCCAGTTAGACTTGAACTTCAGGTAAGCAGCAAATAATTTTTGCAGTATGAGATGTCCCACATAGTATTTAAGACATAAACATATACTTTAAAAAATTATTGTTTATCTGAAATTAGCATGTAACTGGGCATTCTGTATTTTTACTTGCTAAATCTGGAAACTCTGGCCTCGGTCCCCGGACCCAGGCTGGTAGCCCTGGAGAGGAGCTGTGACCGTCCCCCAGTTGGGGTTCCCAGACACCAGGCTGGGGCCTGGAGCTGGCCCGTGACAAGTCCACCAGTTAGAAGCAAAATGAGACAAGTGAGAACAATGCAAAGAGGTGAGTTTCTTGGTTTTGTTTGTGTTTGCTTTTCTTCTTTTATAAGAGACTAAGATGTTCAAAGACTGGTCTTTCTTCTGAAATTTTCCTTTCCTGTGTAAATGCCACTACCCACCCACCGTCCCCTCCCCGCCGGCCACCAGCAATGACATGGGCCTCTCAGAGCTGTTCCCTGGACGTGGGACCGTGAGGCCTGGCTGAGTCTCTTCCTAGCTGGGAACCTTGGAAAAAGCACTTAACCTCTCTGCTCTTTCACTTCCTTACCCATGGAATGGGGATCATGACCTCCCCAAGGCCACAGGCTTGCTCAGGACTGGATGGAGGCCACCCTGGTACGTCCATGTGCAGAAGCTCGTCACGTGGCCCACTGAGGATGTGTGCCCTTTGCCGTGTCATACTGTAATTCAATAAAATAGTTTATAAAAAAAAGTTAAGTTCAATGAGCAAAGAGGCTTCTAATAGAAACTTACACCATTTATCTTTCAAGGAGATATTATTACCTCCAATTTTTAAATGGGATCGCTAATTTATTACCCATTGCCTGCATGCAGCTGGCAGAGGCTTGCCACTATGGAGGAGAAAAAAAAAAGTGTAGCTGAGCTCACATTTGGGTCAGCTTGATGAGGTTTCATTTCTAAAAGTTAACCTTCAAACCTATTACATTCCAGGAAACTGAAAATTTATACTGGTTTTCTATTTTTAATGGATTTATAATAAAAGGAAATATTTCAAGCTTAAAAAAATAGATGGCACTTTAAGTTCATTTTCCAAGTCGTCTCATATAGCAAAGGCAGATAAACTATAAAAAGAGTAACTTAAAAGACATAATCTGGAAGAAAAATTCAGATCCCTGTCTCCATGTAACAGGCACCGAAAGGAGGCCTGAGCTGGAGTCGCACTGTGCGAGGGCCAGGGCAGGGCTCCCAGCCACATGCCTGGAGAAGGGGAAGAGACCAGCCATAGTTTCTGAGCCATGGGACCCAGGGGTGCCCAACATCCCCCCAGGCCAGCAACAAATGGCTTCATTGTTCCACATTGGGTCCCCCAGGAGGCCAGGTGGAGGCAGCTGGACAATCAGGGTAGACGGACAGGGGGAGAGATTGGGGAGACAGAAACATCGACTCAAGACGAGCCTACAAACCTGATCCCCAAAACCTGGGCAAAGCTAATGCTGATAAAGACAATTAAGATCAACCATGGAGATGCGAAATAGCTCCTGGTGACGTGGAAATAATAGAGAAATCTGAAAATGATTTTCACACATTTTATTGATTGGTTGATTGAGAAGGTGAGGGCATGGGGGGGGGGAGCACAGGGAGAGGTAGAGAATCACATGCAGACTCCATGCTCAGCAAGGAGCCCAGTGACCCCGAGATCATGACCTGAGTGGAAATCAAATCAGATGCTTAACCGACTGAGCCACCCAGGCACCCCTGAAAATTATTTTCAAATAAAAGTGTTTAGGAACATCATAGAAAATTTTAAAATGATGAAAGCAAAACCAGCTTGAATGAAACAAAACTGAATGCTCATGATAAAGAATCAACTGGCAAAAAAAATAAATAAATAAAAATAAAATAAATTAAAAGAAAAAGAATCAACTGGCAAAACTGAACGTGAGAAGCATGATTGTTGAACGTTAATGCTCGACAGATAGAATAGGTGTTGTTGGACGCACTGAGGAATGAGGGAGTTGGCAGGTATCACTGAGGATGTGGCCCAGAAATAAACAAATGAAGCAGATAAGGACAAGAAGTTACAGGTAAGAAATGCAGAGAGTGGATCAAGAAGTTCCAGAATATGTCTCACAGCGGCTTCAGAAGAAACTAGAAGGAATGATCCAAAAAATAATGTTCTAACACAGAATTGCCGAAAGCTTTCAAAAACTAAAAAGGAAATGTGCGGTGCCAGAGCAATAAACACCAGTTCATAATTAGAGACTTCAGCAAACCTGCAGCACATCTGAGGACACAGAGAAAAGTCTGAAATGCGATCAGAGACCAAAAGATTATCTACAGAGAGGGGCACCCGGGTGGCTCAGGGGTCCTGGGATCGAGTCCCACGTCGGGCTCCCCGCATGGAGCCTACTTCTCCCTCTGCCGGCGTCTCTGCCTCTGTCTGTCTGTGTCTCTCATGAATAAATAAATAAAATCTAAAAAAAGATTATCTACAGAGAAATGAGAATTCAGCGGGTTTCTTGTCATCTGGAGCAATCCGCCCAAGGGCTGAAGGAACCCAGCTGCCATCCTAGGACTCTAGAGCCAGCTAAGCTATTACTCAACAGTGAGAACAAAGCACATTTCCAACATGCAGAGTCTAAGAAAGAGTTCTCTTCCCACAAAGCATCCCTGAAAATGTACCAAAGGGTGAATTTGAGCAAGAAGGAAAGTCAAGCCGGGAGGGAAGAGAAGGCTGCAAGAAACAAGGGTGAACACGGAACTATGTTGGTTAATTGAGTTATTATTGATAATGAACATAAAGTAACTGATGCCACGTGTTGCAAAGAGTGACACTGAGATTCTGGAAGTAAGAACAAAGCCTGGGCGGGGGCGGGGGGGGGGGTGCGGATTATGTTCAGTGGGAAGTTCAAGCTCCCAAAGGAGGAGAGACATACAGAGTAACTTTCAACTGTTATAAAAATGTATAGCTGAATACTTATATTTAAATATATAGATAAATATCTCAATTTAAAATATTTAAATTTAAGTATTAAATATCCAAAGGGTCCCTCCTGCAGCTTCTAAACCAACAGAGAAAGATAAACAGAATGGTGATGGGGAGCTTGGATGGGTCAGTCCGAGGAGCCTGAATCTCTCTTTTTTTTTTTTTCAATTTATTTTTATTTATTTATGATAGACATAGAGAGAGAGAGAGAGAGGCAGAGACACAGGCAGAGGAGAGGGAGAAGCAGGAGCCTGAGACTCTTGATCTCAGTCAGGGTTGTGAGTTCGAGCCTTATGTTGGGTGTAGAGTTGATTTAAAAATAAAATCCCAAAAAAAAAAAAAAAAAATCCCAAGGGCGCCTGGGTGGCTCAGTGGTGGAGCATCCGCCTTCGGTTCAGGTTATGATCCCTGGGTCCTGGGACTGAGCCCCAAATTGGGCTCCCTGCTCAGCGGGGAGTCTGCTTCTCCCTCTCCCTCTGCTGCTCCCCCTGCTTGTGCTCTCTCTCTCTGTCAAAGAATACAGGAAATCTTTTTTAAAAAATAAAAATCAATTAAAAAATAAAATCTTAAAAAAAAAAAAAAAGAATTCGAAAACCCTTCAGAAAAAAAGGAAGGGGAGACAGGGAGACATGGTAAATAAAACCATAAAATTGAATGACAGAGGAAAGTCCAACTAAGCCAGTTATGTAGAATGATGTGAACAGGAAGGTCAGCACGCGCAATGCTAGGTACTGCTTACAGATATTTATACAAGTTTTAAAAAGTATAAAATTTAAAATGCAAAGACAATAAGAAATAGGTTTGGAGAAGGAGGAAGAATGTACCCATGGGGGTACAAAGTGACCTTCAGTTTTATGTGTGACATTGTGTTGTTAACATTTATTGGGAGGGCATTTATATGTGATTCAGGAATCATAAATCACATATGGCGGGACGCTCACCTTTGCTAGCACCAGGCAATATCAACAGGTGTTTGTTGTATGGGTTCTCCATTTTTCTGATGCTTGAGACACTTTTTTTTATTTTTTTATTTTTTATTTTTATTTTATTTATTTATGATAGTCACAGAGAGAGAGAGAGAGGCAGAGACACAGGCAGAGGGAGAAGCAGGGTCCATGCACCGGGAGCCCGACGTGGGACTCGATCCCGGGTCTCCAGGATCGCGCCCTGGGCCAAAGGCAGGCGCTAAACTGCTGCGCCACCCAGGGATCCCCGAGACACTTTTTTTTTTAAAGAGTTATTTATTTAAAGAGAGAGAGTGAGTAGGAGGGGCCGAGTGAGAGGGAGAGAAATCCTCAAGCCGACTCCTCGCTGAGCACGGAGCCCCATGCAGGGCTCCATCCCATGACCCTGGGATCATGACCTGAGCTGAAATCAAGAGTCGGATGCTTAATCGACTGAGCCACCCTTTTCCCGGAGTCCTACCGGTGCAGTTCAGTGACCCCAACCTGACAGGCTCCAGGCTGGGGCCCGAGGGCCAGTGTCCTTCCTGTCCTCCCAGCAGGTGAGCAAGAGCCGGGAAGATGGACTTGGGGACATACACAGGAAGCCCACCTTTAAAAGGACCACAGAGACAGACCCCGCAGGACACCCCTTCTCTGAGGTCCCTAGAGCAGCGGGATTGCTTGATGGGGCAGGGGCTGGGGAGTTAGTGGTTCAGGGGCTCAGCGATTCAGTTCTGCAAGATGGAAGAGCTCTGGAGACAGATGGTGGTGAGGGCTGCACAACAGTGACAGTGGACCTAAGGCCCCTGAACAGCACTCTGGAAAGCGGCTAAGGTGGCAAACTTGGTGTGTATTTTACCACAATTAAAAAAAAAAAAAAGGGACAATTCATTGCCCACCCCTCTGAGCACTGGGAGCTGCCAAGCACCGTCCTCATCCTCACACCTGCGGCCCCCAGGACGCCCTGCAAACTCGCCTTCTGGACAGGAAGGTGGTCGTGGCAGCTGTCCTCAGGTCGCTTTCGCAAACGCAACGTTACGTGAGCTGAGATCAGCTCTCCTGGCCCCTGGCTTTCCCTGCGCTCCCCAGGTTACTCCATGTGGCCCCTTCCAGGACAAACATGGGACCCCCCAGAGGGACCGACCCAGGCAGTCCTGTCACTGCTACATCGCCTTATGATCCCCCACTGCGGACCGGTCCTTAGCTCACGGGAAGGCCCACAGCCCCAGGGACCAGCGGCCTGCCCGAGGGCCCCTGCGTGGGGAGGATTTTCCAAGACTTTAATTTACACACGTTCTCCCTCTAGTTCCCCAAATCCCGATCCTAAGGTGTCAGGATTTCGGGGCAGGGCGTGAAGCAGACGTTGATGGAAAACAGTGTTCCCTCCTGCCTTTCAGGAAGAGTTCTGCTGGCCGCGTGGGGGTGCGGGGTGCAGGAGGGAGGGGTGCCTTGAGAGAGAGCGAGAGGGGTTCTCTGTGTGCAGACAAGAGGACAGAGGTCGGTGGGAGGTTAGCAGGGGCTGGCCCCACGCCCTGGAGGGAACAGCTCTAGGGCACCCTGGGGAGGTGGCCTGGGGTGCATGGGGATCCCCGTGCTCCGGTGAGGGCATCTCAGCAGGACCCAGGCAGAGCAGTGACCAGGGGCCTACGAGGAGGCCTGGAGCCTCGGCCCAACCCACGGTGGCCGTGACAGTAAGGGGAGGGTGTGGGAAGAGCAGGAATCCCGAATCACAGTCTCCTGTCGAAGCTGGGGGCTCGGGGGCAGCTCTGTGGGCACTAAGGCCATGGGCTTGCTCTGGGCCTCCTGCCTTTGCGGACTGAGGTTCAGCTCGCTCCCCCACCCCCAGAGGCAACGTCCATGTGAGCTAAATACTCCCCCAAACCCAGGATGCCCACCTTCTTGCTGTGGCCTGGCCGTCGGCCTGGGGGAGCTGATCACTGGGCTGGGGTTGCTCTGGGGCAGAGCTGAGTGTGGCAAGTGAAGGAGAGCCCCCCCCCCCCAGGCCCTGCAAGGTGTCCAGGCAGCCCAGGGGCTCCTGGGAAGGCAGCTCCTCGTTGACCCCTGAGCTCAGAGGGGCTGCCGAACCTCTGCATCTCAGCTCTTCATCTGTCGGGTGGGATGACAATACCTGCCTGGCAAGGTGGTGCCGAGGACTGAGAAAGGACTCAGCACCAGGCCTGCTGCCTTCTGGGGACACCTTCCCACCTGGCAGCACAACTGCACACCGTCCGCCTCGGGTCAGGAGCCCCCAGCGGGGCAGAGAGGAGCTGAGGGCTCTTTCCCGGGGTGTCGGGTGTGGCAGGGCCAGGCCCCGGACTTTTCCAAGTAGGAGATGGTTTGGATGGGTGCCTTTCAGGGAGGACCACGCCAAGGTCAGGAAACAGCTGGGGGTGGGCAAAGAGGGCTGTTCCAGGAAATGAAACTGGGAAGAACTGGTAATGGGATATAGAGGTAGAGATAGAGGAGGGGACAGGAGTGAGGGAGGTGATGCCCAGGGAGGCAATGGGGACAGTGGGGAGAAGGGTGGAGGTGGTGGGGATGGGGGAGATGATGAGGATGGAAGGGATGGGGAGGGGAGGGGGACAGAGAGGAGATAGGGATGGGAGGGGTGGGGATGGGAGGTAGGAGAGGCAGGGTAGTGGAGGGAAGGCAGCTGGGCGGTCTCCTCCACAGGCTGGAGTTCAGGGTGAGCGGTGAGCGTGACCAGCCTCCTGCAGGGCCCAGCTCAGCGGGTCATTTCTCGATTTCTCTGTGGCTCAGGCACCCCCACCACCCTGGAACACCCCGGGCAGGCCCCCAACGCCACGTGTCCTCAGCACTAAGAACCACCTCACCTTTGCTCGGCTCCACTCACCGTCACAGATTAAAAGAGCCAGACTGGTCTAAACCAACACGTCATGTCACGCCCATTCCAGGCTTCGGGGCCCTCACTCCTGTCCACGCTGCGTCCCCCCACGTCGCCTCCAGATTCTAGCTCCGTCTCCAGCCTGCCCTGTGTGCTTTCCATGCCCTGATTCATTGCAGCCCCATCATGGTCCCGTTCACAGAGACGTGAAGTCGCTGGCCGAGGGTCACACGGCAGCGCGGAGGTCCAGCCTGCACGGGCCCCAGGCAGCAGCACGCCTTGGGCTCTCCCACGGTGCTCTGCGGGGCTGCTCGGCCACTTTGTGGCAAGTCCTGCATGGGTACGTCCAGCGCCCTCTCTGAAATGTGGAGGCTTCACCCCAAAGCCCAGAGCATCAGGAGAGCCCGTTGCACAGGCTGGAACCTAGTGAGGGGAGCCCGGCGGCTCCTGACGCGGGGGGGCGGGGGGTGAGGGAACTCAGGCGTGGGAGCCCACCCGGGTGCCCCGTGCGGGCGGCGTGCTGACCGGTCTAGCCAGCCAGCGGTGACTCAGCCTCGGAAATGACAGGCTTCCGGGGAACAGGGGGTGCCTGTCGGGGGAGGCGGCCCACGCTCAGGGAAGCGGAGCAGGGCAGAGCTGGCCATAGGGCCGGAGGCCTGGGGAGCCACAGGTGGGCCCAGTGGGGGAGACACGGAGGGGGTGGGGGTGCCTCCCCTCGGGGCAGCACAGGGGACCAGCCCTCCCGGCCCAGCCGGGCGCCGAATGACTGTGAGACGGGCCGTGTCCAAACCCCCCGGGTCCATGACCTGCCGTCGCGCCGGGATCCAGGGCCCGCAAACTCACCTGCGCGCCCCATCCTACTCCCGCCTTCCTCGCGGCACAGAGCTGGGCACAGAGAGGCACTTTCTAGGGAAAGAAATGGCATAGAAAGGAAGAGAATTGGCCTCTTGCAGACGGTCTCCCTCTCTTCTTGCTCCCATCCCGGAACGTCGCCCTGGGAGCCGCCCGGGCCCGCCCCCTCCAGGCGCTTACACGAGGGTCCAGGGTCGGGTGAGGAGCGGGGGCCTGCCGGGTTCTGGAAGACAGCAGCCATCTCCTCCGGAACCGGGACCAGAGCTCCGAATGCCCGGGCCTCGAGCTTACGGCCCAGGGGACACCGGCCCAGGACGTCCAGAGCCCTCCGGAGGTGCGCGGCCCCCAGGTCACCAGGCTGAGCCCTGGGGCAGCAGGGAGCGGCCGTCTGGGTGGGAGGAAGGAGGTCCCGTCCTGGGGGGCCACTCGAGAGGCTCACACCCACCCCTACACACCCCTCCATCCCATGGCAACCGTCAGCTGGGGGCGGCCGTGGCCCCCCCCCGTGGGGCCTGTTTTCCAGGCGTGTCTGCTGGGGCCTCTCCCGGTCCGTCTAGGCCCCGAAGCTGGGCCGCGGGTGGCGGTCGGTCCCCAGGCCAGCAGCTCTCAGCGGAGGGCCGATGCGCAGCGCTCCCTCGGACGCCGTGGCGGGGCCGGTGTAGCCGCTCCTGGCAGCCCGGCTGGGGGCTGTGACAGAGGCTGGCCCTGCCGTCCAGCCCGGAGCTCAGGGCTCCGGCACCAGGCGCTTACTCTGCTTTTCACAGAGCAAGGTCTTCCCTGGCCCAGGGTCCTGCGTCCACCACCTTCCTTCAAACAGACACTCCGTCACATACCAGGGACTTCCAGTCTGGACAAGACGGTGTAGACTCGTCTCCTCCCGCCCCTCTCCGCTAAGTACGGCTACACACCCTGGAATGACACAAGAGACAACCCAAAGGGGATCTTAAAGAGCAGAGGGAGGAGGCGAACCGGTTGGGACCCCAAGAGTCAGGAACAATTCACCGCAAAGTATTGTAGGCCCCCATGCGCCCCCCACACCCCAGACCAGGGCACGCACTTCCCAAGCCCCCACCCGGCCCAGAAGGCAGCCAAGTTGGCTCGTTCTCTCCTGGACCGAGCAAGAGGCTCCCAGAACACCAGGCCTGCCAGGCAGAACCAGCAAGGGGATGGACTGGGGGCCCCGACAGTGAGTGGCCAGGCAAGTGCTCCCCTTACTCACCCACAGACACCGCTGGCCAAGGGACAGCCCACTGCAAGAGGCGCAGGTCAGGGAGGGCTCTCTGCCCCAGCCAGCCAGCTGGGGTCCCCTCCCACCTAAGGGCCTGGGCGCCCCACCCTCTGCACCACCCTCCCGGCCATCCCCCGACTGGGCCCCGGGTGCCCTGCCCTCTGCACCCCTCCCCAGCTGCCCCATACTGGACCATGTGTGCCCTGCCCTCTGCGTCCCCCCTGGCCACCCCCTGACTGGGCCCTGGGCACCCTGCCCTCTGCACCCCCCACCAACCACCCCGCAACTGGGCCCTGGGTGCCCTGCCCTCTGCCCCCTGGCCGCCCCATGACGGCCCCAGGTGCCCTGCCCTGTGCACCCCACACCGGCCGCCCCCTGACCGGACCCCAGGCGCCCTGCCCTCTGCCCCCCTTCACCCCCTGACCAGGCCCGGGGGCCCCAGGCAATAGGGCATTGGAGGCTCACAATCAAGCCAGACTGGGCAGCGGCCCACAAAGGCGCTGAGGGAATCAGCCGTCGGCTGCAGGCCTCGCACCTTCCAGAAATCTCCTTCAGGGACAAAGAGAAATAAAGAGGGAACGAAAGGCACTCGTGCCAGCAGACCTATCCTTCTAGAATGGCCACAGGAAGTCTTCAAGCAGAAGGTAAACGATCAAAGAAGCACCTGGAGCATCGGGAGGAGTGGGGGTGACGGGAGCACGACCGTGCTGCCCACAGCAGACCTTCCTCCGCGTGGGTGTCCTGAATCCTATGTGGCGAGGCCAAGGTGACAGTCGTCTGATCCTGCTGACACTTAACGGGGGGACCACAGGGCCCCGTGGGTGAAGGTGTGCGAGCTCCCCATGTCCGCCGGAACGGCGACACTCAGGCCAGCATGTCGTGATGCGCGGCGTGTGGCAGTAGCCAGGTGTGTGTGTGCGGAAGTTCTCAGAAACCCCAGAGAGAAATCAAGACGGGGCCCTAAAATACTGCGACGGTGGGCAAGGGGAGAAGCAGGGCAAGGAGAAGCCGGCACGAACGTCCCTCGCTCGCTAGGAGGGCGGCCTTAAGCCTTCGGTGTCCACGCGGTCCCGATAGGCTCACGGAAGGCGACACGGCCCCGGTAGGAGAACGCAGGCCCCAGCCAGAGGCTGCTCACAAACCTCACTTCATCTTTTAAAAAATTGTATTTCAGGGATCCCTGGGTGGCACAGCGGTTTGGCGCCTGCCTTTGGCCCAGGGCACGATCCTGGAGACCCGGGATCGAATCCCACTTCGGGCTCCCGGAGCATGGAGCCTGCTTCTCCCTCTGCCTGTGTCTCTGCCTCTCTCTCTCTCTCTGTGTGTGTGTGTGTGTGTGTGTGTGACTATCATAAATAAATTTTAAAAAAATAAAATAAAAATAAAAAATTGTATTTCAATTCACTGAACTAACATAGAGCCTCGTACTGGTTTCAGAGGTAGAGGTCGGGGTGTCCCAGTCACATCGAACACCCAGCGCCCCTTTCGTCACGGGGCCTCCTTTTTTTTTTTTAATAAATTAATTTTTATTGGTGTTCAATTTACCAACATACAGAAAAACACCCAGTGCTCATCCCGTCAAGTGCCCCCTCAGTGCCCGTCACCCATTCCCCCCCACCCCCCGCCCTCCTCCCCTTCCACCACCCCTAGTTCGTTTCCCAGAGTTAGGAGTCTTTATGTTCTGTCTCCCTTCCTGATATTTCCCAACATTTCTTCTCCCTTCCTTTATATTCCCTTTCACTATTATTTATATTCCCCAAATGAATGAGAACATACACTGTCCTTTTCCGATTGACTTATTTCACTCAGCATAATCCCCTCCAGTTCCATCCACGTTGAAGCACATGGTGGGTATTTGTCGTTCCTAATGGCTGAGGAATATCCCACTGTACACATAGACCACAGCTTCTTTATCCATCATCTTTCGATGGACACCAAGGCTCCTTCCACAGTTTGGCTATTGTGGACATTGCTGCTATAACATCGGGGTGCAGGTGTCCCGACGTTTCATTGCATCTGAGTCTTTGGGGTAAATCCCCAACAGTGCAATTGCTGGGTCGTAGGGCAGGTCTGTTTTTAACTCTTTGAGGAACCTCCACACAGTTTTCCAGAGTGGCTGCACCAGTTCACATTCCCACCAACAGTGTAAGAGGGTTCGTCACGGGGCCTCCTTGACGCCCGTCGCCCAGTGACCCTGTCCCCTCACCCACCCCCGCCCCCACCCCCAGCGACCCTCCACAAAACTCACTTCAAACCCAGCCACACCAGTGAACTGGAAACAGAACGAATGGAAACAAGACACGCCACGCCGACGATTTTCCTTTTTAAAGCACGAGTGGCCACACGACTATGAAATCAAGTGGGCTTCAGAGCAGAGGAAATGACTAGGGACAAAGGGGGACGTTTACATGATGATAAAGAGATAAATTTGCAAATTTGCCAGAGACACAGGAATCCCAAATCCGAGTGTGCACGCCGAGCATCAGAGCCTCAAAGTGCACGAAGCAGCGGAGCTGAAGGGACAATTGGACCCACAGATACATCTGGGCCCCCCGCACAGCTGGAGAGGGGGACAGACAACCCCCGGGGATATGAGGTTCTGACTACCCGATCCACCCCCAGGATCCACCCCCGGGATCCACCCCCGGGGTTCCCCCCAATCCCACCCCTGGGACCCCCCCTTGATCTCACCCCCGGGGTCCCCCCTGGGATCCACCTCCGGAATCCCCCCAGAATCCCCCACCCCCAGGGATCCCACCCCGGGATCCCATCCCCAGGATTTCCCCCAGGAACCCCCTCCCGGGGATCCCACCCCCAGATACAAAAGAGCCCACTCGCCGGGAGAAGACTCATGTTTATCAGGTGCCCAGGGAACACCGACCAAGAGCCGCCGGTCCTGAGGCTCCAGATAAACCTCCGCACGCCCCTGACGCCTGACACCACGCAGAACCCGTCCTCTGACCGTAACAGGGTCAAACGACAAACCAACCACAGAGAGACAACGGGAAAGTCTCTAAACACCTGGAAACTAAACAACCCACTTCTAAGTGACCCCCGGGTCAAAGAGGAAGACTCGAAGGAAATGCAAATGCTGAGCCGAGTGAAAATAAATATACAACGTGCGGGAGTACGTGGGGCGCGGCTGGAGCGGTGTCCAGTGGGAACCGGGCGGCACCCCGGGCAGCACCCAACACGCACATGAAGGAGGCGTCATGTCAGGTAGGGACGCAGGCGGACGTGGCACGGGGTGCAGAGGTGACAGCGGTGACGGCCTCTCTGCCCCGGGGACTTACAGCCCAGGCGGACAGAGGCAGGGACAGAGAGACCACACGTGTGGTGCGGTCAGGGGCTTCCGTCGGGGGGTAACGGGGTGCCAGGAGAGCAGAGGCAGCACTGAATCCAGGCTGGGGGAACCAAGGAAGGCTTCTCGGAGGAGGTGATACTGAGCTGAGCCCTGGCAGCCGAGGTAAGAGCCTCACCTGTGCTCAGGGAGGGCCACCCGGTGTGCTGAGGGGGAGAACGCGGCCCAGGAGGGCACAGTCGGCGGGGCCAGGGCCAGAGGGGTCTTCTGAGACCCGGGGAGGAGTTTGGGCTCGACCCTAAGGCAACTGTGTTTGCAAATATTTCCTCCCTTTCACTTTGCGGTGGAGACCCAGGTGGGAACGGGATTGGGGCTTAGGTGTGGCCCCCCGGAGAATCTCCCTATTTTAAGGTGAGCTGCCTGGGGACCCGGAGGACATCCGTGACCCTGTCAGAGCAGTGTCTAGACTGGCATTTGGGTGAACAACTGGGAGCAGGTGACAGCACACGGGCTGGGCGCCGGGACATGATTCTGGCCACGCACTGCGTTGAGGAGGCCGATGTCACGCAGCCAAGGGCTAAGACGATGGCACCAAGGAGGCTGTTTCTCAGGACGGTAGGGTCTGGGCCCCGGGACGGGCCAGTCCCAAAGCCCTGGAGGGGGCGCTGGAGACTGAGTCAGGTGGGGAGCCCTGGGCTCTGGGGGCGGGAGGGGAGCGTGAGGCCTGGAAGCCGCGTGGGAGCCCAGGCCTGCGGTCCTGCCCCCACGCTGCTCAGAGCCCAGCTCAGCATCTCCCTGGGAGGAGCACTTCTGGGGGAGTCCAAGCAAACGCAGTAAGAGATGGGCTTCTGGGACACCCTCTGACCTTGCTCCTTCATCGCTCTCTGACCCTCATAATTAAATAAAAAATATGCGGTTAAAGGTTTGGGTCACTACAGAGGGCAGGTGAACAAGACGTAAGCGACTCCTTCGGGAGTTCACAGTGGGTGGGGGAGGTAAACCTGGGCCAGGTAAGCAACCTGGTGAGAACTAAAATGGGGAATACAGGCTGCCAGCTGAGCACAGAGCGGGAGCAGCCACCCTAATGTGGAGGGGTCACGGAAGGCTTCCTGGGGGAGGGGGCATCTAAGGCAGCCATGGGTGACCGGAGCCAACCAGCCTGGGCCTGAATCCCAGGCCCTCCACCTACTGGCTCCACCTCTCCGGGCCTCAGTTCCCATCTTTGAGCTGGAGAAGGAACAGCCCTTCCTTGGGGGGGTCCCAGGACGTCCCAGGCCCAGGGGGGAGGGCGAGGGGTTGCCGGCCCCCCTCAGGCCAGGTCTGGGCCGGCCCGCGGCCTGCGTCCCAGCAGGTGGCGCTGTGGCCCACGGGACCGCGGCCGGGCAGCTCCCGGAGGGTGGAGCTGGAGCCCTCAGAGGAGGCGGGGACAGGGGACAGGGGTGGGGACACACATGCACACACAGCCGTGCACAGGCATGCACACGCCCACACACGTACAAACACACGCCACGCCCCTGACCGAAGGCTGCCGGAGGCAGCAGGGAAGCCGGGGGGCGGGAAGCGAGGTGACCGCGCGGGCAGGTGCACTGCGGCTGGTCCCGCACCGGGCACACAGGGAGGCGAGGACAGCACAGCGGGGGTGGGATACCGGAGCCTGGGACAGTCAGCGGCCCCGGAGGTCCCTTCCACCCCCGATCTGCTTGGGGGCTGCAACCTCGGCCTCTGCTGACGGGGAGCACTAGGCGCGTCCCCCCCGGCCACCCTGGGGTCCTACCTGGGCCGTGGGCCATCCGCGGCGCCCTTCGGGCCAGAGCCTCGCTCGCAGTGCGGTCTCCGGGCTCCCGGGGCCACGGGCGCCCTCACCGCCGCCCCCCTTCCCGCCCCGACCACGACGTCTAAGTGCCTGCAGGATCTCCCTGGACCCTGAAGGCATCGTGCACCAGCCGCGCCCAGATGCAGTAGGTGCCCAGCGTGTGCGGGGCGGGGTGAGGCCCTGCACCCGGGGCCCCCAGGCCGCCTCACACCGGAGCTCCACCCGCACCAGCTGCCGCAGCCCACAGCTCATGGCTCGCGTGGGCACGGAGAAGCTGCCCCTGGGGCTCCCGGCCGTCCCCCCCTGGCACACCGTCCCATGCACCCTGAGAACAGCCCTCAGGGACGGGGCGCGGGTCTCACCCCCAGGCGCCGGCCTGGGAGGACAGCGGCCTGTGTGCACCACCGACCCGCTGCTTCCGGGCTTTTCATCTCTACGTCCTGCCGCGACCAGTCCTGCGGCTCTCCTGTCACCCTCCCGACGGGCGCTCCCCACCTCGAGTGTCCTCCGGCTGGCGGAGACTGTGCTTTGCTTCAGCTTGCGGACAGCTGGCGGCAGGAGCGCGGCCTGGGGGTCCCCGGGCCTCCTCTTCTCTTTGTGGCCCGCGTGGCCCTCGGTCAGGGGTCCCAGCAGGAGCTGACGCATCAACGCCACGTGAAATGCGCTGGATCTGCGGTGATCCCGGGGCGGCAGGCAGGGTGAGGACACAGGGGCCACCATGCCTCGCCCTCTGCGTGTGCCCTGCGGGCCGAAGGGCCTTCCGGGGTTTCACCTGCAGGTCCTCACAGGCAGGTGAGAGGCTCACTCGGGGCCCACAGGGGGGGACTCCAATCCCCCAGCCCCTGCTGGCGCTCAGGACCACACGGTCTGCAGCCCCAAGACCCCTGCAGGGCCTGAAGACCCAGGCCCCCGCCCCCACAGCCTTCGCACGCACCTGAGGACCTGGACCACCCACCTTCAGCCACTGCCCCACCAGCCGCTCCCACCCGTCAGAGGTTCTTCTGGACTCTAGAGCCATAGCACTGAACACAGCATTCGAGGCTCCTGCCCTCGGGGGTCGGGAGTCTGCTGGGGAAAGACACTTGGGTCACAGGAGGACAGTGCCAGAGCGCCTGGATGGACGGTGCCATTTAGATCAGGCAGTCGGAGAAGGGACGATCTGGGAGAGGATACCACAGATGGGGAGGTGCAAAGGCCCTGGGGCAGGGGCCAGCCCGACTTGCTCTGGGAGGGTGGGGAGGCAGGAGAGAGGCTCTCCAGGGACAGGGCTGGTGTGTTAGCTGCTCACAAAGCACATTTATACCAGAGACCAGGCATTGGCCCAGGTGACCTTCCACCCCATACTGGGCAGTGGGCGCTGTTCGCTCCATTTTGCAGATAAGGGGCAAGAGCTTCTGAGAACTTCAGCTCCCCGAGGCCTCACCGCTAGACAATCATGGCCTGGGACGGGCGGACTGGAAAACCTTGCTCTCACCATGCGCTGTCTCAGCCCCCAGCTCCCCACTTGCCCTGAACTTCACGGAGCTTAGCTGCCCGTCCCTCCCTTGCACGGATCCCTCCGGCCTCCACATTCCCTCCCGAGCGCTGCCTCCCCCTCGCCCCCAGCACTCTGCACTGGGTCTCGACACTCTGCCACCAGCCCTGGCTGGGTCCCCTGCCCCACGCCGCCACCGTCCCTTCTCACTGCTCTGATTCAGTCGAACCCCCAGCAGCAGCTCAGAGGCCCGAGGTGGACTCTCAAGGGGCCAAGTTGATAGAACATCATAAACAGGTTGGTCTGAGGTCTGGAATCGAGGCTGCAGACACTCTCCTGGCACTGAGAGCCCAGGGACCAGCTCCACTGGTGTGGAGGCACCAGTGGCAGCGTGCGGCGTGTCCGCCGTAAGACATTCCCGCCAGAGGTCTCCCACTCACACCTCGTTCCGATCTAACGTCCTGTTCATGGCAACATGCAGCGACAAAGCAACGGACGGCGAGCGGAAACGATCAAACCCCCAAGGGGGACGCTCCGCCAGTCACCCAGCCCAGTCTCTTCCAAGGTCGAGGTTATAAAAACCAAAGTGGGCTGGTCTTGCTCCAGATGACAAGTGACACGAGACGCTGGTCGGCGCACGACACTGTCCTCCATCGGGTCCTGGTGCGAACAGCCAGCGGTGGGTATGCACCGGCCGTTAAACGGCATCAGGGCATTATGGTCCATGTTGTTGGTTGTCACTTTGTGAAGATATGTGTCCTCGAATACTTTAGGTGGAAATGTCACAAAGACAGTCATTCACTTTAAAATGATTTAGATTTCTCCAGAACGAACCGAGTACGTCAGAGTGTCTGCAACTGTTAAATGTAGGTGATGGATATGGAGGCCTTCGAGATGTGGCTCTTACTCTTCCATGTGTTTGAAATTTTGCATGATAGTTTTCAAACATAATATAAATCAAGTACAGATCTCCCGGAGGATGTGGGATCGAGAATAAAGGTACAGTGGCAACAGTAAAGAGCAATTTATGGCTCTTACCAAGGGGGCCAGGGAGTGGCTGTGTTGGAAACCCCACATGGGTGCTCGTCAGAGGACAGAGCCCCTGGGGCCCCCGGGGGGCACCTTCTCAGATACACGCGACCCACCGCAGAAGCCACCCGGGGTAACCTGGGACAGCCCAGGCGGTGCCCAGGCCTTGGACCGGCCCAGAGGATTCTGGAACTGCGAGGAGGCCGCTGTCCTTGGCGATCAGCTCCCCACCCCGAGACCTCAGCTCTCTTCATCGGTTTACTGCCCCTGCCGCGAGGCCGGGCCACCATGCACCTGCCGAGGCTCCCAGCCGAGTTCAGGGGGTTCCTGGACTCACGTGCCTCTGCAGACCAGGCCTGCGCCCTGACTCACCTCCAGTCTCCTGGGGACGATGGGCTCTGTTTCTGGAAAGAAGCTGTCATTTGAGGCTGGTGGAACCTTCTGGGGCACAGGGCCACACACCCTGGGCTCCCCTGAGCCATTTCTGTTTAACAGCCTCTCAGTGGGTTCCCAAGGGTCTGGGGTTGTGGGAGCCTTGCCAGGAAGTGTTGACGAGCGGCAGCCTCTGACAGAAGTCACTGGATTGGGAGTTTCCTGGTGACGGTGGCAGACGCAGCAGCCTGGCTGGTCCGTGGGTCCTCCCAGGCCACGGCACTGCAGCTGCTTGGCTGTCCTTGTCCACAAAAGGACGCACAGTGAGCTGTCCCCACGACCACCATCCCAGAAACCAGGTGTAAGGACAGAAGTCTCGTGGGTGCCAGGGGCTCAACGCGGGGGCTGTGCATCTACCCTGAAGGCCCAGAAGTGCTGGATGATGAACAAGCCTGGAGCTGGCCCTTTGGGAACTCCAGGGCGTGAGGCGAAACCCCCCATCAAGGGTAGCGTCTCCAGCAGGGAGTGCCAGTCTGTGGGGCCAGGTTCGCTGATTTTTAATGATCTAAAGCAATTCAGCAATAGGCCTTGGAGGGTGCTCACCTCTGTATCGTCGTCGTGTTCAGTAGCTTGCAAGTCTCAGGGACCCTGGAGGTAGCCTGAGCGCCTTGCCAGGGGAGCCCCCCTGTGCTGGGCTGTGAGGGGCCGGGTGGCCACACGCAGCGGGCTTTGGGCCGCCTTCCCATCCTGTGGCCCCGTCCAGGACCGCAGCGGCAGGACCAGCTGCCAGCGCCCGCTGGGTGCACGCGCAGGCCGAGTTTTACTCCCTCACCCCCTCTCTTCCCTCGGACGCCATCAGTTGTGAAAGACCCCCAGAGGACAGCAAGGCCCAGCAGAGAGCCTGTGACTGCCCCCAGCGGGACTGGGGCTGCGCGACGGGAGCGGCTCTAGGGTCCCAGCTGCAGCCCAGAGCCCTGGGAGTTTCGGGTCGGATGTGATCACCTCCAAGCGTGCGCCACGGCAAGGGCCTGGCGTCAGCCTGGCATCATTGTCATTATCTGCCTCCGCACGGCGGCTAATAGTTCTAGAACTCTTCCTGCGTGTGTGCCAGGCCCGATGCACGTGAGCTCACTGCATCCAGAGAATAACCCCATCCATTTAGGGGTCCGAGAGCTTCCCCGGTGTCATATCGTCAGTAGCAAAGCTGAGGACTGGAGCCCCCCCACATTCACTGGCTCCTAGCAAGAAAATCAGCCACGCCGGGGCTGCCTGCCTCTTGGCCAGCAGACGTCCAGCCGGGCTTGCAGGAACGCTGCCGTCAAGAGGCAGGACGCGCAGCGCGGACCCCAGGGCCCTCGGAGGTGCTGGGACAGAGGTAAGAAGCCCCCACATGGCGCTGTCAGATGGCATCCCCAGGGAGGCAGGAACCCGGGCTGAAAATAGAACCGATGTTTGCTCATTTGATTGTAATATCCCTCTGACTCGCATATCGGGTGCCAGAGCCACTAACTCTGGGATTGCAAAATCACCCGCGTGACTGAATCTATGTATCCTGTTCCAGTATAGACGAACTCAGCCCTTAGGGTACGTCTGACCCCCCCACTCCCCGCACCACACACACACACACACACACCCCACACACACCTTCTAGCCCCACCTCCACATAAATGTGTTGGTGCTTTAAGAAAACTCCATACGATGCTGAATTTCATTTATTGAACCAAAAATCAGGAAGTAATCACAAGGGAAATCTGGCATCATGAAAGGCTTCCTACTGGGGGTTCCTTTCAACGGCCTTTCCCAGAACACATTTCAACACAGGATCTGATATCCCGGGAAGGTGTTTATTGAGCGGACTGCAGGCCACTTGTTTCACAAGAGCAACAACACGTCATGCACTTGGAGTTTGCAGTATTTATCGATGATGATGATGATGAAGTCACCATCGTGAAGCTTAAGCAAAAGAAAATCCTTGAGGACGAAAGCTGGCACCACTGGGAGGGGGGCTCTTCAGTATTTTGTCCAAATGTCCAGGTTCCCCAACTGGGCGGCTGTGTTCTCTGTGCAGGGTCGGGTGGGAGAGGGTCCGCGTTGGGGCCTGGAAGTCAAACGCTCTTGGCTTTCCGCACAGCTGACGAGGTCAGCTTTCTGCCCCGCCCGAGCGCTCCCGACCTCAGTGATTTCTAGGGGAGAATGGGACCCTGGATGAATTCCAGTTACACCTTTTGTTAAAACCAGGCTCGTCACAACTGCTGCTTTGTTTGCAGTGGACCGAGCACCCGTCTGGGAGCCCAGGGCAAGAGGCCAAGCCCCAGCTGCACCACTATGGACTCGCTGTGTTACTTTGAGCACACGTCTTAGCCCCTCTGGGCCTCAGTTTCTTCCTCCCAGTCCTAAGAGAGCTGGATTAGAACAGTGATTCTCACCAGGGACGGTTTTACCCTCGCAGAGGATAGTGAGCCATGTCTGGAGACACAGTTGGTTGTCACCACCAGGGGATGCCACTGGCATCTTGAGGGTAGAGGTAGGGATACCCCTGGACATCCTACGATGCACCAGAGAGCTCCCACAGCAAGAGACTATGCCACTGGGAATGTCAACAGTGCCGAGGTCGAGAGACTCTGGAGAAGACAAGTCAAGACCAGGCTATTGGGACGACAGGACGGGATGTAAGCTGGGGAAGTCGTCGAGGCTCACTGCCTGTTCTCACGGTCCTTGCGGCCTTCCAGAGAGTCTGGTGACACCTCCCAGGAGCCTCCTCCCGCTCTGGGAACAGCAGAGAATAGGTAAGGGCTGATGGCTAAGAGCGCAGAATGTCCCATTCAGGGATCCTGCGAGTGTCGGCGACCGAGGCCCTGTCCATCCTGCCTTGGTTTGTCGCCCCCAGGTAGGTGCCCCTGCAGGCGAACACCACGACACCCCCTGAACCTGATCCACGTGCACACCCTGTTTCCAGAGGCAGAGAGACCCATACTCTTTATTTCCTTTTCACAACAACCCATGTGCCGTTTCAGACCTTCACTGGGGAGTCAGAGCCCACGCAGGATGGTCCGCCAAGTCCAGCGGCCCCGACGGCCGTCCCCCCACCCTTCCCGCAGAGCAGGCTGGCGTCCCGGGCAAGTGCAGAGAAGTGCTCCCCACTTCAGTTTGCATCTTCTCTTGTGACTTTCCAAACCAAACAGCTTCTTGGGAGGCACGCTGAAGTGTTTAAAAATGAGGCAATAAAATAAATCACTTGTTCTCGGAAGACAGCCTGTTGGTTATTAGGCTGCATGTTTCTGCTGAATAAATGCTGACCTGGGAATGCTGACGGGAGGGCCTGCGAGCTGCACAACCTGCGCAGGCAGCAGCAGGCCCGAGGACACGGTCCCACGGGGAAGAGCCCTCTTCGGGTCCATGCGAGGCCCCTCTTGGCTGCAGCGGGCCACCATGGAAGGTGTCCAGGGGGACGCCGGGCCTGCCTGGCATTAGTGCTGCAATTTATTCCTGTGCTATTTCAACACTTACGACCGTCTCACTGTCCACAGGCAGCTGCCCGGCTGGTTCCGGACCTCCCCGCTGCCGGCGGCCGTCCAGCTCTGCCTTCCTGCCCCGACCAGCCACAGTCCCTAAGCATTTCTCAAGAGGCTTCTTTAAGGATTTTATCTTGAAGTCATCTCCACACCCAGTGTGGCTCTCGAACTCATGACCCCCAAGATCAAGAGTCGCACGCTCCACCGACGGAGCCGACCGGGCGTCCCCAAGAGGGTTCTAAAGAGCTGGAAGTGAGTTTTGTCCTAGAGCCACCAAATCTGGAGACCCATTCAGGATTAATGAAGTCATCGTGTCACAAAAACCAACATCAGATGCGCCAGAGATTTAAATGTAAAGAATAAAACCACAAAAGAAGCCGAAGAAAATGTAGGAGAATTTCACCTGGGGACGTCCTTTCTGAATAAGATGTAAAAGCCAGAGGCAATTAAGGAAAGGAAAATATGTTTCATGTCATAAAAAATTTTCTGCTCAAAGTCAAACAAAAAGTCTAAGCCACGTGACAGACAGAAGACAGCTGCTCCCATCTCGTGCAGAGTCGAAGTTGCAAGCTGGTGGCCCCGAAGGACCCCTGGTGCCTTTTGGGGCCTGGCTGCCCTGCCCCCACCTCTGGCCATTTGTCAGGATGAGCTCCCTTCTGCAGGGGTGACAGACAAACCCCGACGTCATGGCACAACGCAGCACAGATTCACTTCCCACTCACAGGAGCCCCTGAGGCTCGGGCGGCTCTCCAGGGCAGCGGCCACACCACGGGGTGACACCGACCCAGGCCGTCCGGGGTGAGGGCCTCCCCACCCCCAGAGGTGGCATCATCACTCCGTGGCAGATGGCCGGAGCAGAGCACGTGGGCCACGGGCCGCAGGGGGCTGGGAGGCACGGGCGGTCACGGTGCCCGGCGAGCCGAGGTCTCTCTGCCACAGCCCTCCAGCTCCTCCGTTCTCGGGCACTCACCCAGTGGCACTGACTTGATGCTGTGTCTTGAAGACTGAACCTACGCCTGTCCCGTGGCCTCTGCATTAGCACTTCCCTTTTTCTAGAATGTTCTCCTGGAAATCCTTCGAGTGAGGCCTTGCCTGCTCACCCTGTTGAAGACTGCGACCCCTCATGCGCGCCCCCTCCTCCTGCACCATTTGGGACAACAGTCAGGAAGAAGGAGATCATCTCAGCTGTTTCAAACAAAAGGATCTAATATAGGAAACGGGCTATTTGGCATTCGAAGTGGAAAGGACACAATGGGGCTCCCACCTGTAGGCCGGAGCTACTCACCCAGAGGCGGAGGGGCTTCTGGAAGCTGGGGCTGCAGGGTGGGCTGGCTCAGGGCATCAAGGGTCACTCGAGAGGTCGTGGGGCCCAAGGGGGGGACGCAGTCTGGGGGAACTCAGATCTCTGGGGGGCGCACTTGGCCACCAAGCTAAGACTCGCGCCCCGTCACAACGTGCGGCTCCACCCACCCTCCTGGAACAGCCAGGGCCACGGGGAGCATCAGCAGGTGTGACTTGAACAAAGGAATAGAGGGTAATGGGAAAAACATCTGCGGCCCAGGGAGATGGAAGGACATGGCCCTGCAGACAGAGGGTGCTCTTCAGTGGGAGAGAGAAGGGTTAAGAGCAGAATCAAGAAATGCAGCAAGGAGGTGGGCGGGCAGTGGAGACAGCGGCAGGGCAGGCAGCGGGGCTGTCTGGTGGCCCGGCGAGAGCATGAGGCACGAGGGACGGAGTGAAGCAGCGTGTGGTCTGCACACACAGAAACACACGTCATTACACACGTGTGTGCCTCCCCGTGACCACGAAAGGTCCGGAGGGATCACCCAGCAGGTCAGAGTAGCTGTCTCCGGGGAGCCGGGGGCGCTGGGAGGGGGGGGCGCAGGGTCCGGGAGACGCCTGACTCCCCTCTCTTCTGTTTGGATTTTCACCACGACAATGACGAAGTATTTTCTTATGATAAAAACCATGAATCTTATGATAAAAGCCACGTACTGAGGGGCGCCTGGGTGACTCAGTGGGTGAAGTATCTGCCTTCGGCTCAGGTCATGACCCCAGGGTCCTGGGATGGAGCCCCGTGTCGGGCTCCCCGCTCAGCAGCGAGTCCCTTCTCCCTTCTCCCTCTAAGCCTCACCCTGCTCGTTCGCTCTCTCAAATGAATAAATAAAATCTTAAAAAAAAAACAAAAAACAAAAACAACCACACACATACTGAAAAAAGGACAGTGACTCAGGTTAAGGGAGATACAGCAGAGAGGGGACGGCCCCTCAAACACAGCCTGTGCTCACACGTCAGGCCGGTGGCCACACCGTGACTTGTCAGGGACCCCGGACAGCACAGGGGCTCCCTCGAAACCAAAAAGGCCTCTGGAGACGGGCCACTGCCATGGTCTGAGAGCACCCACCCGCAGTTTTAGAAGGAAAGGGGGTGATGTGAAGGTGCCGACGCCTTCACGGCCCTTCGGGTGATTCGCAGCGGCCCACGGTTCTGTGTCCAGAGCAGACACGCTGCAGACCCCACGTCCCACGAGGGCTAGTACCTACAGAACAAGGGACTCGCCGCTCGACAGCGAGGCGCCCGAAGACTCCAGTTAGAAGTCACGCAGGGACGTTTCACCAGGAAGGCCGCACAGGGGGCCGACAGCCGTGAGAAGGCGCGCACCCCTCGGGGAGGCCGACAGAGGGAGCAGGCCGGTGCCCGGGGACGCCGACGGGCCCCTCGCCCCTCGCCGGGGCAGTCTGGCCGCTGCTTGGAAAAGCAAACGTGCGACGAACCGACCCGGCAACTGCACTCTCGGGCTCTCAGCCCCGAGACGCGGAGTTTCTGTTCACATAAAACCCGGATGTGCACAAGCCAGCTGTACTCACGGCAGGCAAAGCCAGACACGGGCGCCGCGTGGCACTCGCTGCGCTGCCACAGGCCACGCACCGCGGGTCCGCAGCGCACGTCTCCGAAAGGTCACAGACTGAGGGGTTCGGTTCCGGGAGCATTCTCGAAATGACAAAACTCTCGAAATGACAAAACTCTCGAAATGACAAAACTCCCAAAGTGGAGAAGAGTGCCGAGGGGTGGGGACAGCAGGAGGGGAGTGTAGCCTCAAAGGCAACGAGGAGGGGCCGGAGGTGGAAACGCTGTGCTCTGGCCGTGGGGGTGGATGCATGACCCTGTGTGGGGGGAACCACGCGGAGAAAAATACCCGGTCACAGGAATGAGTGCAAGGAAACAGGGGCGGGGGATCAGATGGGTGGGCTGGTGCTGACTGATCCAGGGCCTTATGGTTTGGCAGGTGTTATGGGGGGGGGGGGGTAGGCAGACCGGGTAAAGGGTGCAAGGGACTTCTCAGTGTTGGTTCTGACAACTGCATGTGACTGCATCACAATTCTTTCTTTTTTTTTTTTTAAAGATTTTATTTATTTATTATTATAAAATTTATTTATTTATTTATTCATTCATTCATTCATTCATTCATTCATTCATTCATGACAGATGCACAGAGAGAGTGAGGCAGAGACACAGGCAGAGGGAGAAGCAGGTTCCATGCAGGGAGCCTGACATGGGATTCGATCCCAGGACTCCGGGATCACGACCTGAGCTGAAGGCAGATGCTTAACCAGTGAGCCACCTGAGCGTCCCCACAATTATTTCAATACAAAAACACAGACACAGGCTTTTCCTGCTTTACCGTGAAACCTAATTCAAAAGGTTCCTATGGGGATCCCTGGGTGGCGCAGCGGTTTGGCGCCTGCCTTTGGCCCAGGGCGCGATCCTGGAGACCCGGGATCGAATCCCACGTCAGGCTCCCGGTGCATGGAGCCTGCTTCTCCCTCTGCCTGTGTCTCTGCCTCTCTCTCTCACTGCGTGCCTATCATAAATAAATAAAATAAAATTTAAAAAAAAAAAAATAAAAATAAAAAAAAAAAAAAAAAAAAAAAAAAACAAAAGGTTCCTATGGATTTACAATTAAAAAAAAAAAAAAGAAAAAAAAGAAAAAGTAACATTATTAGCAAAAAAGTAATAATAATTGCCCTCTTAAAGAATCCATGTTGAGTGGAAAAGCTGGCTTCTGTGCAGACCCGAGTCCCTGTTTAATTTGCGTCTAGGCCGGTGGCAGGAGAAGCCACTCAATGGCACTGCCACTTGAGCGCATCCACGGGCCACCCGTCGCTCATCGGCCAAGGGGTGGGGCCCCATCCCTCACTAGCTCATTCCTGCGGTCACACCGGCTCACACAGGAAGGGAGAAGGGATCAAGGGGCACCTGCCACAGAATGACAACAGACTGTCCTGGCTCAGGTTCCCATGCACAACCCAGACCTGCTCTCTCTGGCTTCCAAACACGAGTGTTTCCCACTTGTCTGTGGGGATCGGCAGAGAGCAGTGGTTCTGAAAGCAGGTGCATCTCCCCCCACGCCCGAGACTGTCTTGGAAATGTCCCAAGCAGGAAGTCCCCCACTTCCCTGCCTGAGGCCTGAGCGTGTCACAGCCGGCCCCGGGGGTGGAGCGGGGGCAGGGGGCTCCCTCCCTGCTGTGGGAGCCCAGGGGCCAGCACCGGACACAGGGACACACCAACGGCAGCCCCTTGGCAGGTGTCCAGCCTGGACAGAGGCTCCCAGGGGCAGGGCACAAGGCGGGGCTGGCGCAGGACAGGAAGCAGGACACCAGCTTGTCGCAAGGCCAGACACAGCAGGGAGGATGCTCTCTGTACAGAGACGACACCTGTCCTCCTGTTCATGCTCACATTCTGTGTCCTTCCTCTGCCCTTGGTGAAATGACAGTAATTAATAGTCCACGCCAGGGCTGCGTGTGTGCGGTCGGTGTGCACGTGTGTGCATGTGCACATGGGTGGGTGTGCACACACACTCCCATAAGTCACTATTCACTATTTCTTTGGAAATGCTCTGGTCCGTAACATCCTTAGCCTGAGGACCTGGACAAGCAGCAGCCTGGCTCCACTCCCAAGTCGCAGGGGTCCCGCCCACTGCTTGGCAGGACCCGCCTTCTCACTGAGGGGCCTCCCTCCACAACACGCCAGCACCTTCATTGTGCCGGATCCTTGCCACACCACCAAGCCACCCCCGGCCTGACCCCACGAAGAAGCTTCCGGGCTAGAATGGGCCAACAAGTCAGTTCCACAGAGGTCTTGGGGTTGCACAGAGTCCATGCAGGGTTCATAGGAACACGAAGGGCTTTATGGGGTCTCCTTCCTGGAGCATGGGGTCAGGGTTCCAGGTGCAGGAGCAACAGAGGCAAGGGCCTGGAGGCCGGGCAGGTATGGGGCCAATTCTACTGCCAGCCTAGGCTCAACTCATGAGAGCTTCTAGGAAAAGGGATTCGAACAGATTCCACTAGGGAGCTTTAGACATGACTGAGTCAACAAAGAATAATTTATCCATCTGCTCCTTTGGAGAATACTCAGACACCCGGGCTCAGTCGGAGGCCGTGAGTAAAGGGAGCAAGTGGGGGTCTGGCCCATAGGTCTGCCCTCAGCACCAGGCTGGGAGAGGCACCGGCCACCCTCAGGAGCCTGCTCTCCCTGGGCCAGCCCCTAGGCGCTCCCTCTGAGCCCTCCTCAGGCTGAGGTCCACGGGGAGGGGTGAAACCAGAGACCCTGTGGCATATGCTGAGTGTTACTGAGGCCGAAAAGGAAAGATAAGGGGAGATGCACTAGAGGTAGTGGGTAGGGAGGAGGACCCCCAGAGGCAATGGGGCAGCTCAGAAACAGTGTGGCCTGAGCACAATCACTGGGCACCTCCCTAGCACCAGCACAGGGACCCCTTTGCCAGATGCTTCTCCAGGGCAGAGGGTGTGGGCCATCCAAGCAGGGGCTGTCACAGTGCCCGACTGCAAGCTAAGCCAAGCCAGCATGTCGAAGGGTTGGGAACAGACTCTGACTCCCTGAAGACCTCCAGGGGCCTCTTGCCACATAGCCATGGAGCATTCTAGAAGCAGAGAGTAGGGGGATCCCTGGGTGGCTCAGCAGTTTAGCGTCTGTCTTTGGCCCAGGGTGTGATCCTAGAGACCCAGGATCGAGTCCCACGTCGGGCTCCCTGCATGGAGCCTGCTTCTCTCTCTGCCTGTGTCTCTGTCTCTTTCTCTGTGTCTCTCATAAATAAAAATCTTAAAAAAAAAAAAAAAAAAAGAAGAAGAAGCAGAGAGTAGTGTGCTCCTCCGAAGCTCAGGCTGATGTGAGGGCTGGTACCTCCTACCTGGGAGCAATCAGTGAGTGTGTCCTGATGGGCAAGCGCCCCACAGACTGGCCAGAGTCGCCAGGCCCAAGGAAGCAGCAGCTCCCAGGACCTGAGCACACCGACAGGGACGTCCCTTCCGCACACTTCTGCAGGGTGCCGAGTTCTGTACCTGTCCCGGTGTGCAGAGGGTCAGCACAGCCCCAGCACACCCCTCACACCAATGCCAACAGTGGGGCCCAAGAGGGCAGCGACATCCCTGCAGGAAGAGCTTGCAGCGACAGCTCCCAGCACAGCCCCAGTGGGGACCATGGATTAGCAGTGGGGAGGGTCCCTTCCCCTTCCCCCTTCTGGAGTGGGGCAGGGTGGGTCCGCAGAGCCTTTCCAGGAGCAGGGCCCACGGCCCGTGATTCATTCTTTTTCCCTTTCCTTCTCTCTTTTTTCCTTCTTTCCTTTCTTTCAAATATTTTATCCATTTATTCACAAGAGACAGGGAGAGAGAGAGAGAGAGAGAGAGAGAGGCAGAGACACAGGCAGAGGGAGAAGCAGGCTCCATGCAGGGAGCTCGATGTGGGACTCCATCCCGGGTCTCCAGGATCACGCCCTGGGCCAAAGGCAGGCGCCCAACTGCTGAGCCACCCAGGCGTCCCCCATGATTCTTTTAGAGGGTCCACCACAATGTTTTAACCTTAATTGCTTTTTCAAATAAGAAGGAAAAAATGAATTCCTTAATGCTGAGTATATAATGAATCCAGGCGGGATCACATCCATCTCTATACCAGCCCCGCGCTGAAGTTAACTCATTAACATTTTTGTGAAGTGAGGCAAAGTGCAAGGCCCCATGGGGTCAGAGTACAGTGTCTGCAGGACCAGAACCTAAGAGGCCTTGTCCCACATTTACTCCACAGATGCTCTGGAGGTATGTGCCCTGGCCAGGCACTGTCCTAGGCCCTGATGGAGCAAACACCCCACCTCATGACCCCGCAGAGCTGTGCCCCCTGCCTTCCGACTGGTCGAGCCCCCCACAGAGGGTGATGCATGGAGAAGAGAGAAGGTGCTAGAAGGGCTGGGTACAGCCCTCCAGGGCTGGCTGTCCCCCACAGCCCCTGGCTCCAACAGGTGTTCAATCCAACAAGCTGTCTGTCCTTCCATTCCATGGGCGCCAGGGCAGAGGGGCAATTGGGGGACGTTAGCCCCAGGACCCACTGCCACCCCGTGGCCATCTCATTCCCTCTCGGGAAGAGGGAGGTGAGTGTGCCGTCAAGCTGTTCTGGCCTGTCCTTTAGTGGCATGTCCTCCATCAGATGCCTAGTGTGATCTCTTCCCAGAGGACCCCAGAGACACGTCACGCTCTGGTGTGTCCTCGGCCCCTGGCACAGTACTCTGCTCCCGTTCCCTAGGCACAACCAGTACTGTACGGAACTTGTCACGTTTGTAGAGTACCTGGAAGTAAACAGCCCGGTCTAATAGTCATTTGCATGTTGTCTTGACAATGGCCCTGGTAAGGTGACCTGCCTCCTCACATTTCAGGGTCGTGACAGCGACGAGATGGAAGGGACTTTGGAGGTCTCTGGACGTGGCCTTCACAGTGCAAAGTGGGGCTCAGGGAGGCTAAGTGGCTTGCCCAACATCTGCCCGCCTCCCCTGGGGCTGCTGGACTCACAGTCACCTGCTTAGGTACAGCCCCCTCCCTTCTCCAGGCTTTGCCATCCTCAAGCTGTAAGAGCTGGAACTAGACCATCCTAGACTTTCCCAACTCGGCTTTAACGGTCCATAATTTTATTCTACATTCAGAAAAATAAGCCTATTGATGGAAAAACTGAAACCAAAACACACACCTACACAAACCAGAGAAAGATGATTGCAGATTAACCAGGTTCTTTGTAAAAGTCAAGGGCTTTGCAATTCCAGGGTTTGGGAGCACACTTCCCATATGAGGATCCCCCAGAGAGTCGGAATCAATAGAAGGCATATATAGAAGGAAATCCAATATAGGCAATAGGCTCACATGATTACGGAGGCTAACAAATCCCAAGATCTGCAGTCAGCAAGCTGGAGACTCTGGAGGGCTTGATGGTATTATTCTAGTCCAGCAGGTTTGAGACCCAGGAAGAGACTTTTTAGTCTGAAGGCAAGAGAAAGTGGATATCCCAGTTGGAAGACTATCAGGCAGGAGGAATCCTCTTTTCCTTTGGGGACGGCAGCCTTTGGTTCCATTCAGGCCTTCAACTGATTGGATAAGGCCCCCCTGCATCAGGGAGAGCGATCTGCTTCACTCAGTCTACCCATCTAACTGCTAATTTCATCCAAAAAACACCTCCACAGAAACCCGGGATGTTTGACCAAACATCTGCGTACCGTGTGGCCCAAACTGACACATTAACTGTCGCACCTCCCCTGAGATATTTTAGGAGACACAAGGGCTGGAGAATCTCCACCCATGGCTCTGACTTGCAGGGTAGAGCTGGAGAAAGGACGTCATCGTCATCACCGCCCCAGCGGGGGACGGGGGATGCGTGTCTGCAATGTGGCCACAAGGTGGCATCGGGGGAGGACATTCCCTGGCCAGGGCGGTGACCACTGTCAGCGGCAGGGGGCCGGACAGAGAGGCTCCCCTGGGGGCTGAGCTTGGGTTTCACTGGGGCTGGAGCACCAGGGCTGACAGATCAGGGGTGCAGACTGGGTCAAGCCCACGGAGACCTATGCTGCTCTACAGACGGAGCTGGGAGCGTCCTCCTATCTGCCGCCGGGCCTGTCGCCCCTCGCTGGTTCGCAGGAATAGCCCAGAGACAGCAGGCAGCACCCTGGTCTCTCCTTGGTGTCGCATGCACCCGAGCCGTTGGGATTTGAATATCCGAGGGCTCAGGGTTGTTTCTCAGAGGGTGTCAGCACGGGTCCTGGGGACCCATTCTCACCCCCAAAGCCAAGGTCAGAGCGGATCTGGTCCCGGGGCAGGATGGGTGGCGGGCAGCACATGCAGGGGCACAGCCCCCGGGGCCGGCCTCGGAGTTCCTCGCTGTGCCCGCCGCTGGCGCACTCCCCGGCTTTGCTGTCCCGCTCGCGGCCACCGGCAGCACGGGACGGACAGGAGCTGCAGGTCGCAGCAGCTGCAACCCCTGATTTGGTGATGAGGACCAAGGAAAGGAAGCCTGAGTCCCAGTGAGAGAGCCGGTGTCCCTCTCCTTCGAGGCAAATTACCTGCCTAAGCCCTGGCTGAAAACACCTCCGCCCGCAAACGTCTGGATTCTAAAATAAAACACAGATCCAGGAAAGCGCACGAGCCCCCCAGGACCAGAGCCCTAGAGCTGCCGACGCCCCGCGCCTCTCCTGACCGAACGGCATGTCCCGGCCACGCGGGGCGGGGGGGTCACTGTCTCCAGGCAGACACACAGGCGCATCCGCATCACGGACGGAGACTCAGATTAACCACGCTGATACCACCACTAACGTGATTACTAAAAACAGAACCTTTTGCGTGTCCTGTTCCTGTTTCCGGCCCCAAAGTTGTCCGTCACAGAACAGGGCGGCAGCCAGGACGCACGCAGCGCGCTCTCCCCGTGTGCGGCCCGCCGGCCAAGGCCCATAGGCCACACAGCCCTAAGCCCCCCCCCCCCCCGCTCCGTGTCCCCCTCCACCCTGGGGCCCCGAGCTCGGCGGGAGAGCGAGCGGCCACCCGACGCCAACTTGCTGCGCAGACACCTGCACGCCGTGTTGCTGGGCATAAATTCCTTTCTTTCCTTAAAAATCTCAATTATTCCCTTTCTTTCCACACAAAGCTCAGCCTTTGGAAAGCCTGACAGTCCCACACACACCCCCCTCGGCCCCCCAGACACCGAGGCTCCCCAAAGTACCTCTCGGCGCTGGGCTTGCCCATCCCACGCTTGTGTGTCACCCTCACGCTTCGGCTGCTTCGCTCACCCTTGAGACACGTCCCCTTCTAGGTCTCTTCACCTTTGTCCTTTCTGATTTGTACGATTTTCCCTTTATGCTTTTCTCTTAGAGCCTTATCAGTTGTATTTTCCACTTTGTGTCCTTCTAATTCAGTCTTAATTTTTTAAAGATTTTATTTGAGAGCGAGAGAGACATAGCGAGCACGAGGAGGGCAGGAGGGGCAGGCTCCCCGCTGAGCAGGGAGCCTGACGTGGGGCTCGATCCCAGGATCCCAGGGTCATGACCTGAGCCGAAGGCCGGCGCCCCCGTAGTCTTAATTTCTGAAGCGATTTCATTCATTTCTAATTCTTGTCACTGTTTCTGAACTTTTCTAGTGCATTCCTTCCTGTCAGGTCTATCCTCCTCATGTCTTTTTGTTCATTAAAAAACAATAACCACCTAAACCCAGGCTCTTACACACAGGACACGAAGTGGCAGCTGCCAGAGGGACGAGGGTGACGGGGCACCAACCTCCAGTCCCGACGTCCGTCACAGAGACGACAGGCCCAGCACAGGGAACAGCCGCGGATACCGTGAGGACGGGGTACCGGGACGGGGGTGGCCACACCGGTGAGCACGGAGCCACGTACAGAACCAAGGAATCCGTGGGCCGCACTCCCGGGACCAATACAACACTGTGTGTTAACTGTTCTTCAATTAAAAAGCGAAGCCGCGAACGTTTGCCTGTTTTGTAGGCGCATCCTTCTGGCTCCCCTCCCTCGTCTGTAGGATGCTCTTCTCTCACAGCTTTGTATGGGCTTGACTTTGATGCTTTTCTGATCCTTATTTTCATGTGACAGTATGTCCTAAACTTAGAATTTCTAATTCTACACGGCTTGCTCCCTCTTCTGTCTGTGGGAAGTTTAAAACCTGCGTCCCTCGGCTTCCAGAGCTTTCCTGGCTCCTGTCCTGCTTCAGCCTCCTCTTTCCCTCCTGAGGCCCCGTCCTGCTCCGTTCTCATCCCCTCCTGGGTGTGGGAGCCTTCCTAGCAGACAGCCCGTCAGGTGTGTGCTGGCAGGTGGACGCAGAGAGTCCTCCCCGGGCTGCTGAGGCTCCTGGTCTGTGCCTCTACTCAGGGTTTGTGCAGATATCTTGTTTTCCTGTGAATGATCTCCAGAGGGGTTTTTTCATTGTGGTAGAAAACAGCAAATGTTGCCATTTTAACCATATTTAAGCACACAATTCACATGTCCACAGGTCCCAGGTTTTTTGGTCTAGCTGCTGCTTTTACACGGGACGCCCACTACCCTGCTCCCAGAACCCTGCTTTCCAAAGCCCTTTCAAATGAAAAGGTGTCATTGGTTTGTCATGACAACATTTTACTGAGGACACCTCTGCCATGACCGGAGAACTGAGAGGCGCCAGTATTACATGAAGTGACGTGTTTCAGGAGAAATGCGTATTGGAGGCTTGGCGGCCCAACAGATTAGGACGTCCCACTTTGTCGCCATGCTCTGAGACAGCCCAGAGACAGCAGCAGGTACGGATGCTCACCTGTTTCTCATGCCGTCACCGTAAGAATCCGATGCTAAACCAAAGGCTTGGTAAAAGCAGGCCTGACTTAAGGGCAGGGAGAGAGCTCGGGGCACGGAAGGAACTGCTGGAAGCCCTGCCCTCCCGCAGCGGCTGACTGAGGCATCAGTGAGGCACTCGGGGGCCTCCGAGCAGGGAAAGGAGCACATTGCCTCTCTCGACTGCTGACAAACTAGAAACCCAGACTAAGCCATGGGCGTGCGGACATTCATGCCCCTGCTCCCCACCCCACATCCGGTCAGTACCCCCTGCCAGCTCCCCCAGACCCTGCCTAGAAAAGCAAATGACCCACAGGTACCAACCAAGGCAGCAAGCAGGCGGTGAGTGTTCTGGCCTGCTCGGGCCCTACCACCCTGGCGCACCAAATGGCAAACAGCCGGGGACAAGGCGGCCCAAGTTCCTGAGGTCTACACCTGCCCTCTTCTTTTTTCTGAAGCCACAGGATTCAAGGATCTGTTTTGTTACTGAAGAAACAGTGCCTTGGGCACCAATGCCACAAGCCGTGTCTGACCTCAGAGTCCAAGGCACCTGAGCAGGTCTTCTTGTGGCTGTGAGGGAACCTGTGGGCACCGGGTCTCCGCTGCAAGTCAGCTGCCTGCAGCTGCGATGTGTCTGCAGGACAGCCCGTTCCTGCACAGTGGTTCCCAAACTTCTAGAATCCCAGCGCTCGGGCTCCAGACTTCTAAAATCTCCTAAGGATGTCAAACTCTCCAAGGGAGGCTGCTGCTCCACATTTCACAGGAAGAAAGAGACGTTCTCTTTTTTAAACAGTTCACATTTATTATTGGTAACAGTAAAAAAATCTTTTAAAGACTATCAGTATTGTATTACCAAGAGTGAGGTAATATGTTTACAAAACATTTACAGAATTTGATATGCAAATAATGAATTTAGGAAGAAAAGTGAGTTAAGACACTAGTAATAGAGGGGAGACCAAAAGAACCCTTAGTGCAGAAGAAAGGCGGAGTGTGAGAAGTCAGGGCATGGACAGTAGGGGCAGAGTCCAGGTCCGTGTGCCCGCGGCCCCTCAAGGAGAACCAGAGAACCAGGCGCCGTGTCACTCAGGAGGAACCCTGCAGCGTCTGCGCAGTGATGTGCTTTGAACTCTTAGAGACGCGTTCGACTCTCTGGGAACAAGACAGTGCCACTTCTGAGGCAACTGAAAACGAACACGTCTTCAGACTGGGGGAGGGGGGAGTGGCTGCAACTCAAAGAGTTCTAGAAACACCCTGGGCTGAGGTGGACTGTGGAGGGAAGCGTTTTCTTGGCAGCTGTCAGCAAAATCGCCATCTGAGACACAGAGAAAGAGAGAAGAAAGAGAAGAAAGGGACCATCTTCAGGTCCTTATAATTTAGAAGCAGGAAGCACTGATCGGAAGCAGCCCAGATGCACTAACCAACCCTACTGAGCTTTCTGGAAACAAGGCTTTAGGAGCCAGTGGTGAGTGTTTCTTTTCAAAGGAGACACAGGACTGTGCCCCAGGAAGGCGGCAAGCACGGAGAGGCCAGTCTCCGGTGTGCAGGCAGCCTGGGGGCCTCACTGACGGGGCGTTCCTCCCGCGCCCTCCAGGGCTCGCCCGCGGAGCACACACGCCCTCCACACCTCGTCCACTCGGAGGCCACCCACCTCCGGCCTGGAGGGCAGATGGGAAGCCACGCGGCCCCGGGCTTCCGTGCCTCTCTCACATGCCAATAACAGCCACGTGGGTTTTGGCACATATCTGTAAAAACACAGCCTCTTCCAACACACGACACCACACATCACACCCTTATCACAAACGCGAACCCAATGCAACATCCAGACAGATCTGCAAATAACTCGCTTTTCCCATAAAAAGCAGAAAAAACGCGAGCCAATCCAAGAATGCCATGCTTTGTAATTGGGAATCAAAAACAAAAGACAAAAGGCAAACCAAGCTCATAATCTGATTTGCTTCTAAGAAGAATCTCTGACAACTTCATCTCACTTTCTATTTGCCATTTCTCACCAACACCCCACAACCCCTGCAGTGCCTCACTCACCTGCATGTGCCCCCACTGCCACTCACGTATGTGCCCTATGTACTGCCGCGCACACACACTCCCATTTGCCCCCAAAGCCACACTCACACACTGCGACACTCACACACGCACCCCCCCCAACTGCCACACTCACATCCACTGCCACAGCCACCCCACATGCCTGCACAGGCAAACACACCCCCACAATCTGCAATTTCCTTCTATGAAGGAGCGGGACTCCCGTAAGCCTCATGCTCTCCTGGAGTGACCACACGGCAAGAACACTGGTCAGCTCAAATGAACACTGGACAATTTCAAAATGGCAAGTGTGACTGAGTCTTCAAAAGAACCTTCTAGTGACCTCAAGGACCACGTGGGTTCTGATGCTATCAAGCTATGAGGAGGCACCGGGAATATAAGTCTACATTGAGTTTAGAGCTAGCATGTGCAGGTAAGAACATACTAGAAGAAAAAGGGAAAGAATCCTTTCCGCGCGAGTTCACATACAGAAAAATCCTGCTCTGAAAGTATCAAAAAGATATGGAAAGGAGAAAAGAGAAGCTGTTTAATGGTGGCGGTACTCTCCTGGCACTCTGGGGGATCCTCGAGAGCCCCCGGGCCCACCCGCACCCACTGCAGAACACCCGGTCCACCTGCCAGCAGGGCCTGAGCCGGGTGCCGCAGGCTGCCTCCGAGTCCTCCCCACAGAAGCAGCGCTGCTCAGAGGACACATGCCTAGCAGGCAGCCCCTCAATCCATGGGCCGTGCCGGCTACCAGCAGAGGGTGACACTGTGACGTGGTGTGGGGACGAGCTGGCAGTTCCTGCTCCGTGTAGGAAGGCTGGGTCACCTCTGAAGGATGATGTAGGAATTCATCCGCTAATGGACAGGGTGTGGAGGTTGCTGGAAACATTTTTTGCATCAACGTTTGAGACAAAGTCAACCTCTTGATTGTATATAAACTACTTTTCTTTCAAGAGAGCCCTTGTGCTCTGGTTTGATTTTGTGCACACTGTATACAAAATCTATGGCTATGGAGTTGGAGTTAAAACTACCTGCTGAGATAGTCTGGGATCAAGGACTACGTCTGCCGTCTGGAGAGCTATCTGCTACCTAGAGGGTGAGGAGTCTGCACAGTGTGGCCGCCGAGCGGGTGGTGGAGCGCGGCGGGCTGTCCGAGGAGGCGCGCCGTCCCCTCCACGGCCCAGGCACGGGCGCCGCAGCACTACCTGGAGATCATAGAGCTGGCCTGAGACTGGCTGGAGGAGGTGGTGGCGGCGCTCAGCTGGGAGAACCCGCTGTGGCTGGACTCCAGGCTGGTCATAGAGCCTCTGTGGACAGCACAGGGAGCAAGGAGGTGAGGTGTGAGGACCCCGCTGCAGGCCACCCCCCAGCCCGCATCACCCACCAGACTTCCTGGCAGCCCCTGCTCCCTGTTGCCCACTCCAGCCCACCTGGCACTCACAGAGCAGGCTCTCCCAGAACTGCGGTCCACTACGGCCCTGGCCCATGATGACAGCTGGCAGCAACAAATGGCCCAGAGGCCACCCCCGCCCATACCCAAGCCCACAGCAGTGGTGCTGTGATGGCCCCAGTGGGAGGGGAGCCGTACCGGAAATCCTCGGAGCCGATCACTTCGGTGTAGTACATCACTTTGCACTTGTGAGACGACACTTGCAGGGAGGCCAGCACATCGTCCACCCGGGGCAGGTTGGTGGCGGCGCACGCTGGCATGCTGTGGAATCTCCACTGCAGGATGTAGAAGCCCGGCCATCTCGTCACGTGTGAGCCCTAGAATGAGTCAGGCAGTGCCAGCTGAGAACTGACTTCCAAGTCCCTACCCTCCACTGGCCCAGGAGGATGCACCGGCAACCTTCCCCGAGCCCACTCGGATTGGGTGGTGACAGCCAACCGACCATTCCAGTGCGTGGAGGGACCTACTACTTGCTACCAGAGCCAGTCCCACGCGGGCTCTGCCTGCCTGCCGGCCCTGGAGCAAGGCCTCACCCAGGGGCTGGGCAGGCCTTGGGGAGGGGCTCTCCCCCTCTGCCCGTCCCAAGGACTTACAGCCTCAGGAGGAAGCCACAAGAGAAGCAGGTGCCTGGTGGGGTGGGAAGAGCTTGGGGGCCCTTCATTCAGCCTTAGGGGGTCAAAACAGATCCTCTGACCAGGTGGCACTCTCTTGGACACGCTCCCAATGATCTCACTAGAGTACTCTGGTTAAAAGCCTGACAATCTAAAGGAGAATGTCAACCTATGAAAATTAATTTCTCCATTAATTCTGGAGCTTACACTATCCGTTATTTATAAAATTGAATTAAATACTCTCTTTATTCTGTTTCTCGGATCACCGAACACTGACAGGCTTATCCCCAAAAACTCTAAAGGCAGCAAAACCATACATCTATGATGCCAGCCAGAAGCACCTAAGAACTTCTGTTCTGGGAACAAGCACTCAAAGTAGCCGGCCAGATTTTTAAAAACTGAACCGACAGAGCATTTGTAAATGAATGCGAACGCTCTGGTGATGAGAGTCAACGGTTTCCTCAGCACACTTGCTCATCTCCCTGCTATTGAGGGTGACTGTTATCTCCGTGGAAGTCTGGATCCCAGCTGGTCACGCACACAGAATGCCTTCCCCCTTCCTTCCACGTCGCTTTTGTGAAGCTAACTTCTGAAGAAAACTCATGCACTTAGATAAAAGTCATGGATTCAGTCCAAAACCACTGCTCAGGTCTGAGTTCCTTGCCTTCGGAGTCTCACTCGGCTCCCCAGGTCCTTCTGACAGTAACTAAAACTGCACACACCCGCCAACTCTCCTGCAGACAGACAGTGCCAGCCACACAGGACAGCAATGAAGCAAAGGACCCTTCCTTTTGAAGACAAAATACCCAAGCTGTAGAGGATCAGAGATGGCTCTACCTGCACGCTTTCTCCTTCTTTGCAGATCAGAGGTGACTCCACCATGCTATAGTCACGGCCCAGCTGCCACACTCTGTCTATAAGCTGCACGTTGTTCCCTCCCGGGGAAGTAATGCTGTGCGCCCCCAATGAGTCTTTTTTGGGAGGCTGGGGCGACCTCTTGGAGTGGTAGATGTTGAAGACGATGTCCCCTTTGCACACGTCAAAATCCCAAGTGATCACTGAAGAGGCATCCACAATCTGAATGAGGATCTGGAAAAAGAGATTACACTAAGCAATCATGGTAAGCATGAGTACCCCATCCCTGTGCCAATACTGTGGCAGCTTCATCCCTGGAAGAGCTTCTGGGCCCAGTCATGCGTGTTTTGGAGGGAGGGAGACATGTCATGTCAGCCGTCTCTTGACCTGCATCCGCTGTTCAGCCGCCCAGCTTTTCCTGTCTTCCCTCCTCCCAACCAAAGGCTCCTGCTCTGTGTCACGTGCCAAGCTCCGTGCTCTCCCTTAGCTATACCTACAGCCGAGATTCCCCACCGCACCATCCCTAGCATTCTGGCACACTGGGTACTGGCTGTAAAAATGCGTTAACACAGAACAGAAGTGACTCAAGGTATAGAAGTGGTTCCGTGGATCACTCTAGGCTGGCAAGCACAAGGAAGGTCCCAGAGAAGGTGTGAGCTAAATAAAGAGCATATGGAGGAATGGAAGGAAGCGTTCCAGGCAAGGGAGGGGACATAGACTCACAAGAACGGTGGCAGCCAACACAGGGTGGGGAGAAAACAACCAGGGGCTGGGCAGGGCAGGGGCCCCGGGGACTGAGTGCCAACCTCAAACCCAAACTTCCTAATGGCGCCCATATAAAGTTTCCCAGCAGGGAATGATCAAAGTCGTATAGTTTAAAACATTACTGTGGGAGGGATGTGAGAATTGAAACCAGCTGTAAAAGGCTGTGTATTCGCTCAGAAATTTCAGCCGAAGCCAGGGCCGGTGCCCCCCTCTTCTAGTAAGACCCATCTGTTTGCTCTTCAGTACTCTGCTTGTCGTCAGGCAGACTCGTTTCAATTCCACCACTGCTGCTTCTCACCACAGAAATACCACTCTGGAATTTCCCTAAAGAGCAGATTCCACGGAGCACAAGAGTCCTGTCTGGGAACAGCAACTATCCCGCAGCAAAATGGCTCCCCAGGGGCTGAGCTGTCCCCAGACGCAGCCCCCTGTGCTGCGTGACAGGCACCCTGCTTCTGCACTCACAACAGGGACGTCGACTTCAGCCTTCGTTTCAGGGGCATCATGTCCTTGATTTGTGTTTTACTTAACCCCCAAAGCAAGTTTTAGTGTTCTGACGTAGAAAACTTTCATAGACACCCTGTGACTCACGAAAAACGTCATACACCATGCGGTTCTCTACCAGACAAGAGCGGGTTACCTGAGAGAAATAAGAACTGCATCTCCTCAAGCCTGGTCTCCAAGAAAGGAATTCATACAAATTATCCCCAAAACACAGTCATGAAAATCTGAGCTTTCCCCTACAGAATCTATGAATGAGGCAAAGCAAATCGGTCTCTACTTGTTCAAACCCAGCAACAGTACCCACCTGCCCCACAAGCGACGGGCTGGCCATGGGGGGACACACACCAGTAAGGACAAAGGCGATGGCAGTAAGGGGCGGGCTCCAGCCACCACCATCGGCCTGAGCCCCCAGCCCCTCGTGCATTGAACACTGGCTCAGAGCCCAGTGCCACCACCACCCTCGGCGACAGCCCGAGGCACAAACAAGCTGCCCAGAGCTCAGGAAGGGAGACATGGCTGTGAGCCCTCACAGCTCAGACCACTCATGATGTCACAGGACACACAGTGTTTGCAAAACACAGGAATACTCTAGCCTCCACACCAACTGTGACAGAAAGAAGGGAAAACAGAGATGTGCTTTTTCCTCACTCCATTTGACTTACAAAAATGGGCAAATTCCTTAAAAATATAATCAAAGCCCAGTCATGAAAAAAACCAGAAAATGAACCCAGCCCTATATGATCATTAAATAAACTAAATTTAAAGTCAACACTCGGGCAGCCCCAGTGGCTCAGCAGTTTAGTGCCGCCTTCAGCCTGGAGCAGGATCCTGGAGATCCAGGATCGAGTCCCACGTCAGGCTCTCTGCATGGAGCCTGCTTCTCCCTCTGCCTATGTCTCTGCCTCTCTCTCTATGTCTCTCATGAATAAATGAATAAAAATCCTAAAAAAAAAAAAAAAGAATTAAAAAAAAAATAAAGTCAACAGTCTTCCACAGGAAAGACCTTCCACATGCCACTCATCCCTGTGCTCAGGGCTCTCTGGTAAAGCCCAGGGCAGGAGGCCTTATCTCCTTCAATGCAGAATTTTACCTCAACTAAAGATTAAAAAAAAAAAAAAAAAAAATCAACAAAAATCTAAATACAGAGACCAGAAAAAGCATTTGATTCTTCTAACTTAAATCCTACTGGGGAGACTCGCTGAAGAACGCCCGTGGGGAGTGGGGCCCCCACCGCCACCCCGCCGGGCCCTGAGTGCAGACGGCGCAGGCGCACCTCGTGCGGGGCTCCTTTGAAGACGCTGGCCGACTGGTAGATGGTCTCGGTCCAGAGCCTGAGGTCTTCGTTCTCCAGCTCCTCCGCAGTCCTGTACAGAGACTTGGGCACCAGCCCGCCCTCGGGCACTTCACACTGGGAACACAAACACGGCAGTGAAAGCCATGCACACAAGAGGGGCCCTCTGAAAACCAACACCCCGGCAGGCACCGCGCCCCCGGCCACTCGGGGAATGGCACCCACTGGCAATGTCGCAGCTTCTGCAGGACTTGGCAATGTACATTTTTAAAACTTCTGAAATATCCATGTCTTTCTTTAACTAAATGACAAAGCTGATTTCCCACAGATTTTACACTGCTACGTATGAGGTATGAGGTACTGGACTCCCTCACTCCTGCTGCTTCGTGGAAAACCCACAAGCAGTTACACTGTGCTGTAGAGAGAAAACATGTTAGGAAAAGTCTGCTTCTCAGGCGACTACAGGCCTGTGTTTATTGTAAGCAATTACAGTTAATCTATATATAACCAACAAAGAAAGCTTTGTGTCTACGCCGAGTCAGAGGTCAGCCCACTACACCAGACAAAAAAATAACAACGGAGAGCCTCTTCTGAATCGTGAAATGGGCTAGGTCGAATTAGAATCTGTACACTTCATAAATTTCTGAATTGACCCTGACTTAGTGACTCAATCCTGAAGTCCAAAGAATCCCAGCACCCCATGCACCGTGGGCTCTAGGAGACAGTGGACAGAGCACACATGCACTACCACAGTCTCCAGCCAGCAGTGCAGCACGACGTCCCACTAGAAGACCCCACACTCACACGGTGCATGAACACAGGAGCAAGGAGGGCGGGGAGGAGCCTCAGTGCCGGAGCCTGGACCCATGTGGACAAGTGAGGAGGACTCTTACCACGGGGAGCACATAATGGGGGTCAGTGCCTGATAAACGCGGTCCGGTTTGCCACAACTCAGGTCTCCCTCTGCTCCAGCTCACTACTGGGAGGACCAACACTTGGGACCATTTGTAACATGAGTTCGTGGGTCGCTGCACAGCTGACCTCACAGTTTAACCTCATGGCCTTCGGTAAGGGAGGGTCCCGTGACCCTGGCACTGCGTCATGATGACGCCTGCAACAGCAGGATCAAGGCCCTGGAAGCTGAATCCAAATGCCATTCAAAGTCCTCTAACCAACCCAAGAGACCCGAAAGCCCAGTCCGTTAGCTAAATACATGCATTGAATCCAGTGTGGACACATCTCAAAGGACTTTATTACGAGGATGACAGAAGTCCTCTAAGGAGAACCAGACTCCTCTCTGCATTCAGCTGTCACTACAGGAAGCCAGCTGGGCCGCTAGCAGAATCCGTCTCCTTCACCCTCGTGTCAGCCCATCACGTCCGGGGCCCGTAAGGTCCTCAAGGACCCTTCATCACAGCTCAGGGCCCTGACGTGGAGGTGGCTGCCTGATAACCTAGCAACGCCATGGATACAATCCCCAGATTATAGAAGGGAAGTAATTCCCTTAATGTGCCCCTTTCAAGATGTTATCCTTATTTATTGTCAAGGGGGAGATCTTGCAGAATCATTTTGAGTCTTTTAAGTGTTTTCATAAAATGCACAGCTCCTCCAAACAGTTACAAGAACGTGATCCGCACAACACTGAGTGAATAAAGCAAGCTGCAATCCTATCAGGTTCTAAAACAAATTCTCATTAGTATTTAACATCGAAGAAATATGCACATTGTCAACAATTTACCTAACTGGCTCTATGTACCTTAACTCTGGGTCAGAAAAATGTCAGCCAAATAAAGAAAAACAATAATCCAAACTAAAAGTCTGAAAATCATTTGTACCAACCATCACCCACCTCTCCTACCCTATAAAGCAGCCAAATGTATAGCTGCTTGCCTAAATACATACCATGCACTCCCCACTCAGGAAATCTGGAATGATCTCTTTATCAATGTAGTCCAGCAGGCCTCCAGGGCCCTGGTAGTCATTTCCTGCATAAATCAGGAATTTCCTTCTGGTGTTGTCATCAATGAATGGACTAACCTGTAAGTAATGAGAAAAGACCACAGAGTCATTTTGCTTTGCTGTCTGATTTCCAAAGATTAAAATTACAATGTGATGGTAAGAGTGGGTGGGGGCAGGGGCAGGGAGTCTGATTCCCTTTTTCCGTGAAGTCTATTTGTGTGACAAAAGGAATCTTGGGAATTCTTTCTGCCCTTAAAGGACCTGAAAAAGTGTGTATCTTTCCAGGGTTGTTACTTCCTGACTAGTTAAGACGAATAGTCACAGACTCGTCATAGACTCGTGGATATGAATGCATGTGTACCTGCCTTCTAAATGGCTAATTGTTTCTACAAAACAGCATCCAAACCTACCAGTGTCCAGAGCACAGGGAACACCCGGGGAGCACGAAGAATAAGGAGGCGGCCGAGCGTCTCTGGGTAGTTGGCCTCCACCACCTCTATGATGCGCAGCAGGGCCTTGACGCCAGGTCTCCACAGGTGGCGCATGTTCAGCCCCTCCAGGTCCACCAGGCAGGTCCATGAACTGCAGGGGAGGCACACGTGTGAGCTACTCACTAGACAGCACACTTGCAAACCATGTCCTAAGCTATTTTCTCCCTGATATTATGAAATAGTCATTTATATCCATTTCCAAAAATATACTAGTTTCTAAAAATTAAAGTGTTATGAATTATATTTCTATCTACTTATGTGAAGCACACGGGATCAGTGTGGTAGGACCAATCCCTGAGACATCAAAGCCCCAATGGCTGACAATTAATAACAACCTCATTCAGACAGGCTCATGACCCAGCAAACAAGGTGACATGCTGTGCCTGACATGCTGAGCCACCTCTACTGACCCAACAGGCCAAGAATCTGGCTTTTTAATGCACAGTGTGACTGAACTGCAAGCAGCTTTTCTTCAACAAATACCTACTGAACTCAGCAGTGTCTCAGGAGCTGAGAAACAGCAGGAAACGGAAAACCCTCGAAACTCTCTCCTGTCGCAGTGGAACTTCTGCTCTAGTTAACCTGCTATGTGTCAACCTCTGAACCACTGCACATTTTCCAAATAGTTTACCATAACTCCAAGTGTGGTTTAGAAATATAGGATAATTTTCTTGTGCCCCTGCAACTAAAACAAACCAAAATCAACCTGCAGCCCTGTGCTCCCCAGGACGGTGCAGACTAACCACACAGGCCGACCCCCTCAGAGTGAGGTGACAGCCATGACTCGCTCAGGATTAGAAACACCCAAATCCAGCACCTCTCCCTACCAACTGACATGGTTATCTATCTTCTACCTTCTGGAACACTGCAGAAAATGGGAAGCTAAAAATCTAAAAGCCTAAAAATCAAACCAGATTTTGATCCTGAAAGTCGATGGGAAATATTTACCTCACGTTCTCAAGAAACTGGAAGGAAAAACAAAATCAACATCTACCTGATAGGTCGACCGAAGACTTTTGTATTTTCTTCACATCGTCTCAGCCCTTCTTCGTTTATGGAGAGAACCTATGTGCAAAAGAGCCATAAAAAGCCCAGGATTAGTCTAAGTAACACCACTGTGTCAAGTTATGCAACAAAGTGACAATCATACAACCCATTTTAGGCAAGCGTCTCAACCAGAGGAGTCATCTGTTTAGATTTTCTGACACATTCATACACACAAAACATATCCCAAAGATATGTTTCTCTTTCTCTCCAGAGAGTGAGCTCTGTCCTTAGGACAAAGGTGACAGCTACGTCATGAGAGATCAGAGCTAGGCCCCACCAGATGGGCAGAGAGGGCGTGACCTGCTGACCTGTCTTCAGAAGTGCATTTGGAACAGCTGGAGGTCACCAGCTGCGATGGGGGAACATTCTAATACTACACGTACTATCCATGAGAAAAGGCAGTTTAAGAGCTGACTTGAAGTACGGCTAAGGGAACCCTTTGATTTGGATTAACAAGTGCTTCCCCTGGAGACACGGTCCATCCACATCTTTATGTGCTTACAGGTGTACATGGGATTCTGCGTGTGTAAGCACTCACATGATGGCAGGGGCCAAGAGAATATATAGATGCCAATGGCAGATATTTGAAGATAATGGGATTATAGGAGTTTCTTTTAAAGTTTTTATGGGATTCCTGGGTGGCGCAGCGGTTTAGCACCTGCCTTTGGCCCAGGGCTCGATCCTGGAGACCCGGGATCGAATCCCACTTCAGGCTCCCAGTGCATGGAGCCTGCTTCTCCCTCTGCCTATGTCTCTGCCTCTCTCTCTCTCTCTCTCTGTGTGACTATCATAAATAAATAAAAAAATTTAAAAAAATAAAATAAAATAAAGTTTTTATTTGGGGGACGCCTGGGTGGCTCAGTAGTTGAGAACCTGTCATTGGCTCAGGTCGTGATCCCACATCCAGGGATTGAGTCCCTCATCGGGCTCCCTGTGAAAAACCTGCTTCTCCCTATGCCTATGTCTTTGCCTCTCTCTCTGTCTCTCTTATGAATAAATAAAATCTTAAAAATTAAAAAAAAATTCCTTAAATAAAGTTTTTGTTTGGTTTTTAATTTAAGAACATTCTTCTCTTCATAACTAGCCTGTGGAGGCTGAAGTGGGAGGGGAACCTAGAGTTCAGCAGGCAGGAAGGAAGTATTTATAATTGCCCAGATAAGAGATGTTAGAACCCTCACGTAAGGAAATACTGGGCAAAGAATACTATGAATAGGTCTGATCTGAGCTCAAAAGGAGAGGAGAGGGAAGGGGCCAATCCAATGGAACAAGGGGACTCAAAATCGGACCCACGAAGTCACCTTGAGTGGCTACACAGATTTTTGTTGATGCTTCCCTGTGAAAACATTTTTATAACTTCCACGCCCTCTTTTGGAATTTTAAAAATATATTAATCTTCCTTTCTAATTACAAAAGCACTCCATGCTTGCTGTAAGCTGTAACGTAAGTGGAAGACCGCAATCCTGCTGGTAGAGGAAGGGGTGGCGACCTCCCCAAGAAGGCACTTACATATCGCAGCAGAGCCTCCTCCCCGAGGGCTCTCACCAAGCCCTTGGTATCCATCTGCCCCAGCCTGAGCACGTACAGTGGCCGCCCGTCTGCAGGAGGGGAAGGAAAGGTATGATCACCGTTCCTGACGAGAAGCTGACAGTACAACTCTAGGAACCTTCCCAGTCAGAAGCTGCAGTTGGCTGTGTGTGCGCCCAGGAGATTCCCCCGACTGCCGTCCCCGTGCCCAGGATGAGCAGCATGAAGCGGAACCCAGCCTCTCATCTGGGCCTAACCACCAGGAATGACCGGGGCCGTCGCTAGGCTCAGCCTCCTCACTGAGACAATCAGGGCCCTGGGCAAAGCCGGCTCTCAACAGCAGGGAGACCTCAGAAGACCTACAGACTATTTTTTTGTGAATGTGGAGTATTTTAAAATTTTATTTTTTAGGGAAAACAAAAAATTTCCCCCCATTTCATGGGTTATCAAAAAGTTAATGTCTAGATTTTTTTTTAAAGGCAGCTTCCCTTGATTCCCACCGGAGCGATCGGGCTACATGAGGGTTTTCAGGAAATGTTTTAATCCGTACCAGCCAGCACATGTTGGCTCTACATGTTTAAAGCCTGGAGGTCCAATGGATGGAAACTGAGAGAAACCTCACTCACTACACAAATAATGCACTGTCATCACGAGCCAGCTACATAGAGGGGAAGATGATCTTGGGGGCCACGGTGTCCCCTGCAGTCAGCATATCCTCTCGAATCTGGATTCCTAATATTCGGTGCCACAGGAGCAGCAGGAAGGACAGTAAGTAAGACTTGTCTCCTGTTGTTAATGGAGGGCTCGTTCTGTATATCTTGAGATATACAGAGGCTGAGATATAAAGAGATATAAAGAGGCTGAAAATTCCCTTGTATTCATGACCCGGTGACCTTCACCTCCTAGGGGAATCTGGGTCTATATCTTGTCTTTGCACTCCCAAATCTTGTTGAAAGGAGTATTGATTGATTGATTTTTTGAAAGGAAGATTTATAAAAAGCATCTGCCAACATTTACAAAATACATTTGTTAATGTTTTACTACTTCTGAAGGGCGGGAAAGTAGAATACGTAGATGTTTATAGTAAGAACTGACAGCTACAATTAATCTGGAAGAGTACGAGAGATGCAGTCCAGAACACAGACAAGTCAGAGCTATTCCGTTCTGGAAGAGTCTGCCTGGAAGGGGCAGGGGTCCCAGGGTCCTCCCTGTGCCCACTCCATGTCTGCAATTCTGCTCTGTCCACTGTCCGGCACTGAATCGGGAAACAGAGCGCACCTCTGGCAACGCCAGCATTCCCACCCAGCATGGTACGTAAAGTGACCCAAGCGGATTGTGCTCCCCCACACCGCCCTTCGTCTGAGGACCATCGCTTCCTTGGCTTCTGTGTTGCTTCCTGTCCAAAATGGAACGGAAATTCTTCAATGTTGTGAGGGAGAAAACCTGGCTACATATTTTTACAGATATTGTAGGGGTTTAAGTTATAAAAGTTCTTTTACTAACACTGTGTTCCTGAAAACACTGCCCTCAAAGTTGCAGGCTTTTTAAATCAATCAAAACAAAGTCCTTGGGACTAAGAAAGGAGGTGAAGAAACCTGGCAGCCAAGGGACCATGCACGGAGGGAAAGAGCACACAGCCTGTGCTGCTCCATGGGGGACACCGGGGACTCCTGAGTGTTGGAGGGCCGGGTGGGGTTGGCCATGATGAATGGGAGCCACTTTGTTCAGGTGGGGTAGGGTGTGTGCCCGATGCCTTCACGGGCCCCTTAGACTCCATGAAACAAGGCCTGGAAGCACGTCCGCAATGCCCAGCTCACCTTTATCATGATGGTGCCAGCCTCCTGCATAGTAGTCCTGGAGGACCTGGGGAGGACTCCAGGTGTCAAGAATGTAGTCCACCTGGTGTTGCTTTCGCCAAGTCAAGGACTGACACATGATCTCTCTGGCTTTGTCTATATTGAAGTCCCGGGCACGTAAAAACCGAAGAATATGCTCATCTTTTGGGATCTAGTAAGAGAAAAAAAGGTTTCTAAGCAATGTTAAAAGTTGCTAAGGGAAAAAAACCCAAGTTACTAAGGGAATAAAACTCCTAAAACTGTCACTTCTCATCCAGAGTGAGCTGCATTATTGCACTATTTAAAATTAGCGATTACTAAAAAAAAACCTTCCTCAATGCTTTAGCAAATTGGTATCATTAATCTGAATAATCTTTATAGTACCCCATTTTAGTTTCAGCCAAGTAGAGCGAAGGCATAAATCTATTAAACTTCAGACGCTTCAATTCACTGAACTGATTTACGATTATGATCTGTGTGCACTTTTTTTTTTTTTAAGATTTTATTTATTTATTCTTGAGAGACACAGAGAGAGAGGCAGAGACACAGGCAGAGGGAGAAGCAGGCTTCATGCAGGGAGCCTGAAGTGGAACTCGATCTCGGGACTCCAGGATCACACCCTGGGCCGAAAGCAGGTGCTAAACCGCTGAGCCACCCAGGGATCCCCGTGTGCACTTTTCCACACTTAACAGTACACTAGTGCAAAACTTAGAATACAGAAGTGTTGTTGATTTTGGCAGCGGTGGTGGCATTCCTAACACACACCTTCTCTAAAGTCTGTTATTGGATAAGCTGACTTCTCTGAGTGAAAAACATGCCCAAAACTGTGTCCGTGTGTCATCCGGCCTGGCCATCTTCCTCTGCAGCCACAAGATCACTGACGCACGCAGCTGGTCCACAGGGGATGGGAAGGTGATAGGAGGGGAGCCTGCCAACTAACCCCTCACTGAGAGAGCAACTCATGGCACAGAGATGGGGTCGAAAGGACCACCATCAAACGTGGTGAAGAATGTGGTTCTGGAACCAAAGGGCCTGGCTTGCTGGAAGGCCTCGGGCAAGTTACTTGTGCTCTGTGCCTGTTTCCTCACAGGATAAAAATATCACCACCTCAGAGAGCTGCTGGGAGGACTTCTCTTTTTTTAAAGATTTTATTTATTTATTCATGATAGACACACAGAGAGAGGCAGAGACACAGGCAGAGGGAGAAGCAGACTCCATGCAGGGAGCCTGATGTGGGACTCGATCCCGGGACTCCAGAATCACGCCCTGGGCCAAAGGCAGGCACGGTACTGCTGAGCCACCCTGACGTCCCTGGGAGGACTTCTTAAAGATCGCAAGTGTCTAGGACACAGTGAGTGCCCAACAAATGACCACCATCATTACCATGGTTGTGCTCTCGACAAGCAACACTTAACAGTCCTCAGGATGTGGCTCCAGTGACCCAGGCGGACAGAACAGAGAGTGGGCCGACTCCATACAATCCCAGCTTTCCTTTACTAAATGATGCCAGTACCAAGTGGATGTGCCAGTCTGCCTGCACGTAAGCCCCCATTAGCATGAGGATTATCAGAAAAACCTGATTCCTTAACGAGGCTAAAGTTCTACCAAAAACCTCAAAATGAAAGTTCAAACATTTCTGGTCTTGGAATAACCTATGAACTCCTTCCAAAGCTTCTGAAAATTAAAATGTCTGCATACTTGGGGTTGCCCAGGTGGCTTGGTCGGTTAAGCATCTGACTCTTGGGTTTTGGCTCAGGTCATGACCTTGGACACATGAGATGGAGCCACACATCCGTCTCCAAACTCAGCGGGGAGCATGCTGGATACTCTCTTTTTTTCTCTCTCTACCCCTCCCCCTGCTCTTTCTAAATAAACAAATCTCTGAAAAAACGTCTGAATACTTGGAATATAATATTGCTTTGTAATTTGGCATGTAACTGTTTTTAAGTGAGACCCTCCTCTGGTAAACCTAGAACAACACAGCTAATTATATGTGGAAGGACATCCCAACTTGCCATGAGGGACTCAGATGCCACACACACAAATACAGATGCAGTGACTCTGGGACTGGGAGGGACGTCCCCAGCTATGACAACTGGGGACATTTACTCTGAGTAACTACGAACGGGACCAGGGTCCAGAGTTCCACAGACAACACCACTGCACATGGGGTGCCGGTCCTCACTTTGCCCTTGTGGGTTTCCTGGAGCCACTGGCGAAGCCGGATCAAGCAGCTCTCCTGTAGTGGGGTCAAGTCGCCCAGGTACCTCTTGATGTAGTCCGCATCTAGTTTGTCTGGAATACAAGTTACACGACGACATTTACAACAAAGAACACTAGAACATGAGGGCTTCCAAAGTCATCCCGCTCAGTAAAGTGAAGTATGGTCCCTGAGTTGCAGAACTCAACAATACTACAGGGATGGCAGAGCTAAGCCAGGCCCCTCGAGACCCTCCCTCAGTGATAGTTTGTGAGATCAAATCACTGAGCAAACCCCAGGTCAAGCTACTGATTCAAGTATATTCGCTGACCACCCGGTGGTCAACTCTATTTGCAAAATCTCAACACTATTCATGTAGAAAAAAATCTGTAACAGCTATTTTAGTGGCTATTTTAATTCAATCTTATATAAAGAGGACCTACGTGACATAAAACTAGGAAATAAAACAAGCATGTGGACTTAAACCTACTCTGAATAGAGCTACTGTGCTCCAGAACACAAGAAATCTTCATGATAGGTACCATAAATACAGCAACATCCATACGGTGGAAAAATAAAATGTGTCCCCAAACCAATTAAAATATCTGCCACCTGCTATCTACTGGATGGCTAACAAATGGCACAGTTTAGCTACAGAGAGGAAAGCATAGAAGTAGCAGCAATACTTTAACAAAACTTATGGGTGATAGAATTTTCTTGTGTGGTTTACAACAGGCATCGCTCAGAGAAATAAGAGATGTGTGTGTGTGTGTGTTTAACATACATGAAAGGCAGCACAGCACAAGCTAAAAGCAGACCCTGGAGACAGAATTTTCTTGTGTGGTTTACAATGGGCATCACTCGGAGAAATAAGAGATGTGTGTGTGTGTGTGTGTTTAACACACATGAAAGGCAGCACAGCACAAGCTAAAAGCAGACCCTGGAGCCAATTGCCTCAGCTCAATCCCAGCACCACGACTTGCCAGCTGTGAGACTCTACAAGTTAACTGAGTTCCTCTGGGCCCCAGTTAACTCACATATAGAATGAGGGTAATAAGCACTTCGTACCTAAAAGGAACCACTGTTAAGTGAATAAATATTCATAAAGTGCTTACAACAGGGCCTAGCACATACTGAGGATAAAGTGATGGTGATACAATTGTGTTAAGAGGGTTAGTTGCCACCTTTCATTCACTAAAGATGTCTCAATTAAAATAAATGAAACACATTTCCTGGTTTCAAGAATAGAATAACTTGATGTAACCCTTGCTGCCCATTAAAATAATTAAACGTTTCTTCATTTTAAGAAAAAAATAAAATGTTATATAAGGCAGAGGAAAAGAGACCGTAACAAAATGATCTCTATATGTCCTCAGGAAACAAGAATGGGCAGAGGAGGCAGGGGAGAAAGGACTCCATGTAATGCCCCAGCCTTGCTCACAGGACAGACGAGTCACTTTCCGACCCACCATCAGGGGTCCCTGCCACAGGCTCGGGCGGCCCGGTGGGGGTGCCAAGGGCCTCACTGGCCAGCCCCTCTGCCTGGGCAGTGTCTGGAACCACAACAGCCAAGGACACGGCTTGTTTCTTGCATGATGAGGAGGTCTCTGAGGAGGGAGCAATGGAAGGTGGAGTCCAGCGGGGCACGAATGTTATGCCTTCTTCTTCCAACTGACGAAGGTAGTATTCAATTATTTCTTTTCCCTTTAAAACAAAACCAATTTTAAAGTTAGTATATATTCAACATTCAAATTATTCATCACTCACAGGTTTTAAAACACTAATAAAAACTTAATTGCTATAGCATAAATCTACAAAAAGAACACTGAATTGCCTTTGTCTTTTTGTTTTTCATATTTTACTTCCTCTTCTCCAAACATTTAGCAAATAATATCTAAAAAGACAGAAATTTTTATGACTAATTAAAAGCACCGATTTATCACACTTGTACTTAATATGTGTTTTGTGTCTCAATCCAAATTCTTTCCAACATCCTGAAAATAAAACAAGCCTTCAAAAAGCACTCAAAAATCCCACATGGATACATTTCACAACCAAATTCCACACCAACACTGAGCAGCAGTATAAAAACGAGAAGGAAAGTGGGGTGGGTGCCTGGGTGGCTCTGTCACTTGAGCAGCTGACTCTTGATTTCAGCTCAGGTCACAATCTCAGGGTCATGAGATCGAGTCCCTCATGAGGCCCCACACTCAACAGAGAGTCTGCTTGAGATTTTCTCTCCTTCTCCTTCTGCATGTCCCCCACACACTCACACATGCTCTCTCTCTCCCTTCTCCTCTCCCCACCTCCCAAATAAATAATAAATCTTTTTTTAAAAAATGAGAAGGAAAGTTTTTCCATGGAAGGTGAACTTAATAATCCAAGGCCTGGGGAACCCCAAAGACATCCCCAGCAATTGCCTCCTCATGAAGTACCTCCTGCCCACAGACCCTGAGGTGGCAGCAGGGGGTGCTATAAACTGGCTGTTCCCGCCTAAGCCACCCCACCCCAATCTCCCAGCGATTCTAAGCAGAGAGTACCACGGCCAGTGGCTACATGCTCCTCCTTACCTCCACTGGCCACCAGCATCATCTGAACACCCATCCACCCCTACAACTCCCTGGAACACGAGGCTTGGGGAAAAACCAAAGCATTTCCTTGTCTTGAAATGGCTGGTATCCCTGACTAGTCCATTTCCAGCTTTCTGAGAACACTGCCAGCTCGGAGCATCTCAGAGGCTACTGCCTCCCCTTCTCCATAAAATCCCAAGCTGGACTCACTTTTTTAATGTTGCTGGTATATTGTTTCATTGCAATTTTTTCCACTGTACTTTCAAAACCAAAGAAAGATTTAATATCTAAACTTGCAGACTGTTCAAAACAGGTCCAATCTTCATTTTCAGGGTGAACCTGCAGATAAATCAGAAATCATTCCCATTAACTATGCTGACAACTGATAAGGTCATTTGCTCCTCAATCAACTCGTAACCGAAGAAAACATGTTATTTTACTAACAATGTTATTATCGTGAAAGCACCAGATGGAAAAATTATACAGAGAGGTATTATCATAAAAAGACCTAAATAATATTTCTAAGATACTCAAAAAAAAATTCTAAAAATGACTGTTAAAAGGAGAGCTTCTTTTTCATTCTTGATTCGTTTGTTTACCGCATTTATTGAGCAGTGTTCTCTATCATAAACGCAACGAAGATCCCTGCCCTATGAAGCGTACAGTCTGCAGGGGGAGAATGGCAGTTAGCCACAAACATAAGCAGTATAAATTCTGCCATTGTTGGAAGACAAGCGCCGCGGGAAAAGGAAAGATGGAGCAGCTTCAAAGGACTGGAATGGGGGTGGGGGGCAGCGGAATTAAATAGGGTGTTCAGGCTGGCTTCATCCAGAAGGGCAGATGTGAGCACAGACTGGAGGAGGGGAGGGCGGGAGTCAAGCAGAGATCCGGAGGCACAGTGTTCCCGGCAGAGGGCACACTTGGAGCAAAGGTCCTTCGGGGAAGCGCGCCTCCGCACCCAATCAGGAGAAGCAAGATGGTGTGCAGGCTGTGCACGAGGAAGCCAGGACAGCAGATGTGTGATGAAGAGAAAACACAGGGCCTTGTAAACCACTGGAAGGCCTCTGGGCTCCTCCTCTGAGTGAAATGCAGTAGTGCTGTAGAAAGTAAGACATGATCTGATACCTTTAAGAGGACCACTTTGGATTCAGTGCTGAGGACAGGTCGTAGGAAGCTAAAGGAGAAGCAGAGAGACCCTACTAGATTCTTCTAATAATCTGGTAACAGAAGTTATTGAAGATGGTGTGGTGCATAAGCAGCCTGATCTTAGAGGTACACATTACAGGCATTACCCCTTCCCAAAGTCTGCATTCCACAACTTTGCTTTTACAAAAGATCTATATTTGTACCTGGCTTTGCTAGCCAAAAGAAATCCAAAGAGGATTTCTGCTTTTAGGAAAAAGGGCAAAAGGGAAAACAGCATTCACTATTTGCTTGCAAAAGCCGTTACAGAGGCAGCTCGTAAGCTCGTAAGCTCCCCAAGCCTTGAGAGTAGCACCAGCACCAGTAGCACCAGCACCCTCTGGCAGAGCCACACTCAGCATCTCAACATCAGGACTTCGGAGTTTAGAACTGTGTCTGTGCATCTGAGCTTTATCTCATTTTGTGCATCTGTTAGCAAGATGTGTCCTAAGGTCTCAGAAAAGCCTAAAGAGATTATTTTTTTGAGGCTACAAATGCTTTAAAAAAAATTCCACATAAATTCATGGTAATTTGCTGCTTTGCTTTGTCCCATTTCGGTGTATGCCAAGGGTTCAAAGGAATGCTCTACTTTCAGACAGTGGAGGAAAACGGTATCTTGGGTCCTTCCATAAATACTTCTCAAGTGTTAGAGTGGCACCAGAGAGGAAGGGACATATTAAGGTAACATTTAACGACAAATCAAAGCATCACTAGGCTCCCTTAACTATGACAACGTAATCCATTCTGCAGTAAACCACACCTGCCACACTGCTAATCCCACCAACAAGAAATGAGTGACAATATATGATGGAGAGTTGCCATCTGAGACAAGGCAGTGCACTGGGTAAAGCGGTGGCCAAGCAACTCCCTGGAGCACATGCTGGCCCACGCCTGCATCTCTCCCGCAAATGCCAGTTACTCACAGTGTAGCAGCAGTGCTCATTGATGATGACGCGATTAGAAAAGGTCTCATTATGGGCCTCAATGTGCAAGGTACGTTCCCGAGAATTCAATGAGTTCTTCTGGACAAAATAAACATAATCAACTCCTGCAATCTTTAAAAAACAAAATAAAGAAGAAAAAAAGGGCTTGTTATTAACAAGTACAAGAGAGGCTATGAACGTAAGTTTGTCTAGTTTGGGGATGGTCTTTCTAAGGTGTCCCTGCAGGTACCTTTTTCAGCAGCCGTGGTGCATCTATGTCCAGCTTACAGCGCCTTTCTATAACGTGAATAGCCCCATCTTCACTCTTGAACTCATTCACAGTGTCACTGTCCACAAACATTGGAATCAAAGGACATGTAGGAAACCTCCTTTCATAGGCCTACGAATAAATTTTTTTATAAAGAAATTGAACAAAGATGCAATCTGACAGTTTGCATTTGATATTCTCCCTGGAATGAAAGCATCTCTTAATATATGTCAACATGTTACATCAGAGCCATCTCTGTCTTTACATTGCAAGCTTTCAAAAGAAAGAAAAAAGACATTCTATGCTCATGGATTGGAAGACTCAATGCAGTAAAGATGTCAACTCTCTCCATATGGATATAGAGGTTTAACATAATTCCTGCAAAATCCCAGCAATGCTTATTTTTTTTTAAGCTACACAAAAGATTATTTTAAAATTGGTATGGAAAGGTGGAAGAACTAAAATAGCTACAACAATTTTGAAAAAGAGACACCTGGGTGGCTCAGTGGTTGAGTGTCTGCCTTTGGCTCAGGGCGTGACCCCGGTCCAGGGATCGAGTCCCACATTGGGCACCCTGCAGGGAGGTGCTTCTCCCTCTGTCTGAGTCTCTGCCTCTCTCTCTGGGTCTCTCATGAATAAATAAATACAATATTCAAAAAAATATTTTTTAAAAAGACTAAATTGGGAAGAATTACTCTATGTGGTATGGTGGTGATCCAGGCTACTGGTACTGGCAGAGAGATATACATAAAGATCAATAGGACAGAGTAAAGAGCCATAAATGGACTCTAACAAATATGCCCAACTGATTTTTGACAGAAGGTGCAAAAGTAATTCAATGGAAGATGTACAGCCATTTTTTCCAACAAATATTACATTGCACAATGACAGGGGGAAAAAAATGGACCTCAACCTGAGCCACACACCTTATATACAAATTAACTCAAAATGGACCAAGGACTTAACCATTTTTGTAACATTCTTGAAATGACACCACTACAGGGGCACCTGGGTGGCTGTTGGTTGAGCATCCAGCTCTTGGTTTCCATTCAGGTCATCTCAGGGTCATGGAATTGAGCCCTCTGTTGGGCTCCAAGCTCAGCACTGAGTCTGCTTGAGATTCATTTTCATTTTCTTTCTTTCTCTCTCTCTCTCTCACCACCCCCCCCCACTGCCCCTCCGCTCAAATAAATGAATAAAATCTTTTTTTAAAAAAGATTTTATTTATTCATGAGAGAGACAGAGAGAGAGAGAGAGAGAGAGAGAGAGAGAGACGCAGAGACACAGGCAAAGGGAGAAGCAGGCTCCATGCAGGGAACCCGACGTGGGACTCGATCCCGGGTCTCCAGGATCACGCCCTGGGCTGAAGGTGGCACTAAACCGCTGAGTCACCCAGGCTGCCCTAAATGAATAAAATCTTAAAAAAAAAAAAAAAAAAAGACACCACTATAGAAATGCAGAATAGGTCAGTGGCTGCTGGGGGGAAAGACAAGGCAGGGATGTAAGTGTAAAGAAAGATACTTGGGAAATGTTCTGTATCTTCACTGTATCAACATCAGTATCCTGGTTCCAAATATGTACTACAGTTTCCCAAAATGCTACCACGGGGGGGAAAATGGTTAAAGAGCACATGGCATCTCTCCATATGATTCCTTGTGAATAATGTATTATTAATATATTGTCAATCTTCAATTATCTCAAAATAAAAAAACAATTAAAAAAAGAAAGTTTCACTTGCTATATAATTCATCCAAACTTTTAGAAAATGCACTCAGGCACTTGACTGAGTCACTGTATAGTGTGTGGTGATCTGTGAAGACAACTTCGCTAAAGACCCTGTTAAATTCACATTAAAACCTAAGCCACCCAGCAGCTCACAGGAGTGTGTGAGCAGGAAACCATGGAACCCAGAATGACAAGTCCTGGGCTATAAGAAAGAGCATAAAAAAGAAGCTTGGGGCTGGGTTCAGCAACTCATGGAGCTGATGCTCCTATTAAAGTGACAGACATCACTCCTCCATCAAGTCCTAAAAATGGGGGGAGAAGGGGGCTGACTTTCCATCTTAATCACAACCAAGCACAGATTTAAGAAGAAATGTATGCTGTTAAAAAGATTAATGAAAATCTGAAAGCAACACAGATTGCTCTGATTTTACCTCTAACAAGGAGCCAGGAGTTCTGGGGCACCACCATACTAAAAAATACTGCCTATCATGGAGAAGTTTCCTGATGTTCCCTGTGAACAGGCTTGAAGTTTCTACAGAATACTCAGATCACAAGAGCTGCACTGAAGATCCCATAAAGCACCAGAGCAACCTATTAATCTCTCCACCTGGTTTTCACTAATCCCACTCCAAGTGATCGTAGATTCTCTGGTGCATAGCTCATCTCCCCTCCATAACATTGCAGGGTTATACCACTCTGAAAACTGTGGGCTGTGCTCTGGCTATCTATACGTCTATACAAGATATCACACGAGGTAACACGGCAGGGAGGGGGAAATGAAGCAGACAGTTCAGGAAAGGGACTCAGGGGAATACAAAAGCATGCCCTAAGAATAAGCAAGTGCAAAAAGGCTTGAGGAGAAAGAGAACACCCTCAGCTTTGAAGAGTTGGTTTGGGAAGGCTTCATGGAAGAGGAAGCATTTACACTGGGCCTCAAAGCATGGGAAGGTCTGTTTATAGTCAGCAAGAAGGGGAGGGATTTCCAGGAAAGAGAACTAGGGCGCACGGCCTCACGGGAATGTTGGGGTGTGAACAGGGACCCAAAGCTGGTGGAAGAGAGAATGGTGGCCTGCAGTGGCACTGTGACATGGCATGTCCCTACTGAGCAGTGACCACACGGCCATGCACTGAGGGTGCTGGCAGTCCTGGAGCTGACCTCCTCCACAGGGGATGGAGAAGGAGGAAACTCTACCATGGGACTAGGGTCGCCTTGTCAGGAAATTAATGACAGTCACACATAGGACAGGCTGGAAGGGAGGCAAAATTTACGTGGTCACCAGGTGTATTTGATTTTTTAAATGTTTTTACTTTGGGAATTGAAAATATATTCTTCGTATTTATCTACTCCACTCTTCTCCTCAAATGTATTCTGAATCCCATTACTGCTATAATCTTGATAAATCACACAGTATCTGTCTCTCAATGCATTTTAAATAAACAACATTTAAGAAGTTTATCCAACCACTCAGACGTATAATACCACAGATAAGTCTCAAGGAGGACCTGAAATTTGTATTAAGCACTGTGCACATGAACAGTTCTAGAAAAAAAATTTGCTATAATTTGTTCTACAGACACTGAAAACCATCTAAACTGATTTTTGAATTGTAATACATTAAAAAAATAAAGATAAAAAAATTGTAACACATTAAAAAACAAACAAACCTGGCTTTGTACATTCCAGCACTATGACATACCAAAAAACTGAGAACACTGCGGCTTCAAACAAAACAATTCTTTTTAGGTTACGTAAAGGGTAAAGCAAGCACTCACCAAGAAACAACCTAAGCTAGGGTCTCTCCTACTGAAGGACCTATTGAAACGGGGAAGCTGTTTCTCCCTCTGCCTCTTTCTGTCTCTCATGAATAAATAAATAAATAAAACCTTTACAAAAATAAAAATAAACCAACGAATCCAGCTTTTTGTTTCTGTGCTCACTTCCCTGGGCCAATCTTTCAGAGATACATAAAGTCAATGAATTCTGCATACTGTTGGCATAGAAAACTCTTACTTTCCAGGGGTTTGGGGAAAAGGAAGACTGCAGAAAGCTGACATAATTTTAGTCTCTGAAACTGCTTACAGATACCAGACCCCAGGTTTTCAACACAAACTACAACCAATACAGTATTGCTACAGCCTCTGAAAAATAGAGACATTCCAATTGTATTAAAAACATTAATATATGTTCTTGTTTTATCCTTAGGAAAGGCCTAGAAGCAATGACTTCTCACAAGAAACCTGACATCTAGACCCTGGTTTCCTTTTAAGATTTCATTTATTTATTTGATAGAGAGCTCACAAGCAGGGGGAACAGCAGGCAGAGAGAGAAGCAGGCTCTTCCCTCAGCCAGGAGCCCCACGCAGAACTCAGTCCCAGGACCTTGAGATCATGACCTGAGCTAATGGCAGACACTTGACCGACTGAACCACCCAGGCGCCATGACCCTGGTTTCTAAGTACCACTCCCTATCACAAACGAACATATGCATTGTGAAGAAGTGGCTGATTACAGGTCTAAAGGAAGAAGAGGTCGAGACAAATCTGAAGTACTTATCAAAAATTGAGGATGTGCTCAGTGACTGATGGGGACATGTCAAAAGGACACAGAAACCTGTCCAGAGAGGTTCCCTCCCCAACCCTGGGGTCATTTGAGAGAAAAAAAAAAAAAAAGAGAGAAAGAGAAAAGATAGTAAAGCTTTCTAAACCACAGAGTGATACTCAAAAATGGGCAGGGGAGGAAATCTTAGAGGCAAATGTCACTTAACCACAAGAGCAAATGACACAATTAGGAGAATCACAACTGTGCTAGCACCAATCCAGTCACCGGTTCGGACAAGGACCACCAAAGGGCACTGCAGGGCGTGGCTGTTGGAGGAGGTTATCACAGTCTCACATATCGTCCTGCAGGTTACTAGTTACAAAGGGACAAAAGTGCCTTTACAATGGAAAGATCTAGTAGACATCACCTTGATCAAACAATTCAACTCAGGAGGAACAATGGGACAGCCTGACAAGCTGATGTGACACAGCGGAAGCACACACAACCTATGCAGTCCTCACAACAAAATGGTGAACCCGAAGCTCATGAGGAAGCAATCTGACTAATCCAAGTTACAGAACATTATACAAAACCACCAGCCTGGACTCTTAAAAATAATTGAAAAATGCTGGTGCTTAGAAAGATGAATAGAGAACTATCTAGAATAAAGGCAATTAAAGAGACAGAGCCATCAACTGCTGCACTGGCTCTCTGATTGGAATAAAAATAGCTATACAGAATATTTAAGGAAATGTGACCATGCCTCACACATTAAATAATATCATTCTGTCAGTGTTAAGTTTCTCGGGTGTGATAATGATGACCGTTAAGGAGAATTTCTCTTAGACAATACACACATTATACTTAGGGCAAAAGTGTTATGATAGACACAGCTTATTTTCAAATGGTTCTGCAAAATATATGTCGCATATGTGTATGTTTAGAAATAAAGCAAATGTGCTAATCTATCTAAGTGGAAATGTATACAGGTATTTACTATACTTCCTTGATTTTTTTAAAAATGGGAATTTCTCAAAAAAGAAGTTGGGGAAAGTATTTTTTTTGGGGGGGGGAGTATTAATAGGAGATGGTAACTTTAGGGGGAAGGGCCATATGGAAGCTAACAGTGCTTTTGCATGTAACTGATTGAATATGACACTATCACATTTTATACATGAAAAGGTAGAAACCTGAGGTTTCCCCAGGCCCCAGCCCAAGGTGGAAGGCCGGATGTGGAGTCTACCAGAAACCTGGGCCTCTGCAGGTACAGGGGCCCCCTGCCCAGGCCTGACGCCGCAGCTCTGAGGACATGTAGGCCCAGAGAGCGCTAGCTCCTGGCTGTTTAACAGAAGACAGCAATCTGGATTTCTATGTGAAGCTTCCCTATTTTTAAAACCTTGTTTGGGCCAATGAGCCCACATAAGCAGAACTTTGAGCCTTCCCTCTAAGAAGTCTCTCCAAGAGAAGTGAGCAAGAATCCAGGCTTCAGCTCACATCGGGTTCAAATGACCGCCTCAGGAGAACCGCAGGAATTTCTAAATGTCTTCTTTTTCGTGAACTATTGGCAATATTATCAAATCACTTCCTAATCACGTTCAGCATTTATCAAACACAAAAATCAAGAAAAGCTGAACAAAATTAACTGTTCCAGAAGGAAATCTCCAGAGAGGGAGAAGCATTCTTCTAGGTCTCTTCTTAAAAGTTTTATTTTAGCAAGAGAAAATAACTTTATAATCATTTGCTCACTCTTTTTGTTTAACATAGCAATTGTTTCAATAATAAAAACAAAACCAGGCCCTTATCCATTTGCCCCTGGGAGGAAAGCTGCCTTCTGGGTAACTTAGCTTCCTCCTACCTTCCTACACCCACTCTTCCTCTTTCAGAAAGGAGTTCTGAGCCTGTAATTTGGGAGCCTGGCAACAGTACTTTCAGTTTTTAACCAACCTTTAAGATGTCAGAAGCCTGTACTGTGCTAAAGAAAAACCATATTTTAGTGAAGACATTTCAACTTGAGAATTAATGAGCTTAACGTTCTGCCAGGAAAACCCATTTAAAAGAAATTCCATTTAAAGAATCTACCTTTAAATTGAACTATGTTCATACACAATTTAGCCAACAAACCAAGCCAGCAGCTTTCCATACAACCACCTGGGTATCCTGTGGCACTGGACGTGACCATCAGACTCACTTAGAAACAGATCTGGTTTCACCCCAGAGAGAATCCATAAGTGAAAAAACTAAACATGACTTAAGTGTGTCTCAGAAGTTGCCAGTGCTCAAGGAAGTAAGTATAAAACCGATCAAGACCATATGGCAAACCGACCAACGTCCCTCAGAGTCAGGATTCCGTAATTCGGGGACTGCACAGTGACAGGTACATACAGAGGGCCTGCCACATACGGCAGTCCATTAAGATCCCAGAGAATGCAACAGTGCAAGGCACAGGGATGTGGCTTTAGAGGCAAGACATAAAAACATGTACTGTATTCAACAACAGAGGAGAGGACAGGGAGGAGGTGACAAGTGTCAAGGAACTGTACTGACCCTAAAACTGCCTGAGAGAGTCGGGGGGAAAGGGCTTCAGGATGGACGGTGAACGGCTTTACCCAGAAGTGCATCTGCCGAAGGGAATGTTCCTGGCGGGAGGAACAGCAGCGAGACGGAGAGGGAGCACAGCGCGGACACACTGCAGGCCTGTTTACACCAGGCAGTGCTCTCAGAAGCTGGCCCAACGCAGGCGGGGGCTGCAGGCGGGGGCTCCATGCAGAGCTTCGGGCACCTGGTCTGTGGCTGAAACTCAACAGCATGTGAACAGCTCAGCTGACCGTAGAGGTTAAGAGTGTCACCCACCAGGGAACCCGAGGGCCCGGACACTGCACGTACTCTCTAGTAGGCCCTTCGTGGGCTTCTGGAGTCTACCTCTACTACTACTTCCGTCTAGTCCACAAGCAAAGCGAGGTTCCAAATTACACACTGCTTGTGAATGCAAGTGTTCAGACTTCACAAGGTATTTATAAAAACGTCCATTTTTTAAAAATGTGAGCCCTTCTAAAGAAAAGTTATAAATCAGTTATTTCATTCATCCAAACACTTAATGACAACCTGACCAGATGAGCAATTTTCAAAAGAGCACGAGACCAGGAGCAAACGAGCAAGGGTAGCACAGTGCACACGACCGTGGGAGGAAGTGGTGCCTTGTCCTCAACCACCATCCTCAGTAGACCCACGAGTCAAGCCACAACAGACTGGAACACTCGCTGGGAAGATCAAACAGGAACATACAATGGCTCTACTAAAGCGGAAAAAAAATCTGTAAAAATCTGATGGATCCCAAGCCATCTCCCTCTGAGATCAAACACACTTGAAGTTTAAATTATGAATTTCATCTTAGAAAACCTCAAATCCCATGGTTCTGATCACACATTCTTTCCAGGTGCTACTTAGTGTGCAGAAGGCAGTTCAGCCCATGGTGCCCTGAGCTCCAAGGACAAGGAGGGCATCATGATCAATGCCACAGTGATCTGGCAAAAGAGCTTGGATTCTCTCCTAGGACCTCCTCGTTCGAGTAGGAGTGCGCTGCGCTGCTGAAGGCACAGCTACAGCGGAAGAACAGATGGCAGACACGCTGCTCACACCACGCACCGACACGTTCCCATCTGCAAACATTGGAGACAGTTCTCACCAGGATTATCTTCTTTTTGCCATCCATCTCTCCAGCACCCGCCCTCACAGCCACCCCACCATGACGGAAGCCAGCCGTATTTATTGTGATAAGGCAGGCGCCACTTGGCGCTCCAGAGAAGGAGCGGACAAATACTGGGAGGGAGTGCGTATTGGTGTCATCGCTGCCCTTGCTCTCATGTCCCTGGCCCCAGCTCACACTGGACTCCAACTGTCTGCCCTTTCACTGGCCGTCAGACAACTGGTAGCTGGCAACAGTGGCACAGTTCTACACGGCCTGGTAAAAACTACCCATGATATTAAAAAACTTCACACATAAGAAGTTTTCATCCCAGAGAGGTTGTTAATCTTGTTTACCCATACTATGGTCATTTTAAATAGTGTCCCCAAAACACATAATAATAGGGTTTTTTCTGACCTCTTAAAATAATTCAGGTCAGTGAGACCCAAACTGTGCTTGGCTCTACTCCAAAAGACAGGACAAGAAGGCCCTTAACCCAAGTGCCTGGCAAAGGTCTCTCCTGAAGAGGAACACAAATTAGCACTAAATGAAGTTCTATCCATTTTAAGATTTTCTACCACAAATTTTCCTAACCCTTCAGGTCCTAGAAATAAATGCTAGTCCATGACCCCCTCCCCAAGTAGTGAGCAAAGAAGCAAGGAGCAGGAGCAAGGAGCAGCAGACAAATCCCAGCAAAAGAGCAGGGCACCCCTACCAAGTGCCCCTGCCCTGCACCTCCCTCTCCCACAAAAGCCAGTGAGCCTGAGGCTCGATTTTATCCTGCACATATGGCAGCATGGGGCCAGCTAACAAACTGTTCCTGGTTCACAGCAGAGAAATGACTGGAAGTCACTATTACACAACACGCAGCAGAGTCCCAAGACTTCTCAGCATTTGAACCATTACTATAAGAACAAAACAAGCAGGAAAACAAAGAACTGTCCTCAGAAGATAAATAATCATCTAAATTTTTTTTTTTTTTTTGGTAAAATTTTATTCATTCAGTTGACAGAGCACAAGCAGGGGGAGCAGCAGGCAGAGGGAGAAGAAGAAGCGGGACTCCCCGCAGAGTAGGGAGCCCGATGCGGGGCTTGATCCCAGGATTCTGGGATCATGACCAGAGCCAAAGGCAGACACCTTACTGACAGAGCCACTCAGGTGCCCCAATATCATCTAAATCTATTAAAAATTTTACTGAGCATGTTTGGGACATCTGGCTGGCTCAGAAGGTATAGCGGATGACTCTTGATCTCAAGGTTGGGAGTTCAAGCTCTACATTCAATGTAGAACTTAATTAAAAATAAAATAATAAATAAAATAAAATAATAAATCAGGCAGGCACTGGCTTGCTCAGTTGGTTAAACGTCTGCCTTCAGCTCAGGTCATGATCCCATGGTCCTGGGATGGAGCCCCACAGGCTCCCTGCTCGGTGAGGAGTCGGCTTCTCCCTCTCTCTCTGCTGCTCCCGCTAGTGCTCTCTCACACACGCGCACTCTCTCACTCTCTCAAATAAATAAATAAAATCTTAAAATAAAAAATAGCATGTTTACATTTGGCTAAAGCAAAGCTACCAACTCATAACAGCAGCGTAGTTTCAGTTGTTAAAGACAAACATCAAACAAACCATTCCTTCTCTCTTGGCAGTGTGCAGCCAACTGTATAGCTGAAGCCTTGATTTAGAAAGGTCTTCTAGAGTACTCTTACAGTACTCGTAATGTATTCCTTTCCAAGAATTTCCGGGCAAGACTACCTGGAAACTTCTGTTAACACAATTTAATCGATTGACACAGAGCTCAAATAAAATTCCAAGTACGATCTAGCATGCCTGATTAACGGCATCTTCTCCTTTTTAGCCTAGATTAGAAAGCTGGGCCTGCACTGCTTCAATTGTGTCCCATTTCTGAAAAGAGCTCAAAACCGACATCTCACACAACAGCCTGAGGGTGGTTTCACAGTGTGTTTACTGTCTTAAAGATAATCACTGATGACATTTCTGACTATTCGTCCTTAGGCACAGTCACGTGGAGCTCTACATCAAAGGTTTTTCCAAGTTTCCCTTCAAAATACCCTTGATATCTCAGTAACTTTTCTATGGTGCCCCAAAGCCAAAAGAAATGCCATTTATTATTAGGTCTAAACAACTTAAAAAGCATTAGTAACCATCTAAAACAATAACACATTTAAGTTGAGGGAAAACATGTTTTCGTTTCCTTCCTAAACACCCAGTATTACTTGTGAGCGTGTGTATGTGGGTACACGTGTGGGGGCTTGGAATCACACTGGACACTCCTACTCTGGTTTCCTGTTGCTCACGGATTCTCATGCGACACTCGCTTTTTAGCATAGCAACCAGTGAAAACCCAGCTCCACAAAGATGTGACACCATTAAAAGAAACGCAAGTGTGATCTAATCTTAAAATGTGAGCTACCGTGGGCTGGGAGTTTGCACAGTGTCCAAGAAATGTTGACTATCACTGTGTTTCCTTAAAAATTAAAAATACCCCACAGCACTGTGGTGCCTCAGAACAGTGAGGGAACTGTGGCTCCAAGTGCTTTAAATCCTATTCATTTGTTCACAAATTCTGCCTATATAAAGAGGCAGTATTCAAAATCTAAACAAAGGACGCCTGGGTGGCTCAGAATTTGGGCATCTCTGCCTTTGGCTCAGGGCGTGATCTCAGGGTCCCAGGATCAAGTCCCACATCGGGCTCCCTGCAGGAAGCCTGCTTCTCCCTCTGCCTATGTCTCCACCTGTCTCTGTGTGTTTCTCATGAATAAATAAAATCTTTAAAAAAAATTTAAACAAATGAGTTTCAATACAATCAATCATCCTCTACCATCAAACTTTCTATCAAAAACAAAGAGTTCAGTGTTCTAGTAAGTTTCCAAAGTCTACATAGAGACCTTTAAAAATCGAAGAGCTGGGCGAGCAAATTCCTCCTGTAAGTAAAGGGCCAGATATCAAATGCTTTCAGCTTTACGGGCCAGACATCCTCTGTCACAAATAGCGCTGCCACCGACAGCATGTGAACAAACGAGTACAGCTGTGCTCCGATAAAACTATTTACAGACACCGAGAAATGAATTTCATACACTTTTCACGACATGAAATATTATTCCTTGGGATTTTTCCTAACCACTAAAAAATTTAAAACTGTTTTTAGCTTGCATATGAAAACAGGCTGCAGAACGTCGTTTGCCCACTCCTGATCTAGGAGATTAACTGTGACAGGTTCCATTTAATTACTTTCTCACAAAAATTCAAGAGTTATTTAAAATGCCAACCAGTCAAAACTGTGATGGACAAAAAAAACTTGAAATAAAATAGAAAGAACTGCAAAGCCAATGGATTGCCACTTCCTGTATCTGTATTTACATTTACCTAAACTGTTCGCCATTAGAAGGGCAGAGTTCCAACAAATACACATCTAACTTACGCACGCAAATTTGACTACATACATTTTACCCAAAAAAGGAGTGGAGAGCAGGGGAGAAGAGGGAATGAATTTGAATAGTGAGGAAAACACCCACCATTCCACTCACTGAACAGATGACTCCGGAATGGTTCCATAAACCAGCAGCCACCGGCCACACGTGGCGATTCACAAAATCAAGTAACATTAAAATTCAGTTCCTCACTCTCACAAGCCACATTTCAAGTTCAAGAAGTTGCTCTGATATTCCTGACTGACTTAACAATGAATAACTAAGTCTTGTAACAAACGTATTGACCTGACAACTCCACACCTTTGTCCTAAAGTCCCTAATGAGAACGTCTGCGAGGCTGGTGGACGCTGGAAATCCTACGTCCTCTGATAAATTTCTTCTCCCCATGAAACCCAGAGTCATTCATACTTATTGATAAGCTAATTATGTTAGTCTGAGTTTCAAATCTGTTTTATTAATTAGGCTTTGTTATTTAAAGTCTTTTGTCCAGGAGCAGAAGACTATATTCTCCATCTAAAAACTTCTGGCATCAGAGGGAATTTTTTTTTTTAGAAAACTGGTGACCTCTGAACTCACACACCAATCACTAAGCTAACTTAAGGGTAAACATCAATTCATTCCTTCAAGGACAGCTTACTGAAGCAGCTCAAAGCTCTCTTCAGCTCCTCTGGAGGCTGCACCTCCCCACCCCCGCCCGTGGACCCCCTTCCTGTCTCACCCTCCCCCAACCTGATCCCTGCTATTCCTTCCCTGTCTCTCCTTGCCAAGAATCTTAGATCGTTTTGTTTTCTGCCTAGAATATAACTTTAGTAACTGCTTTTCTTCTTTTTGCTGAGAGCCTGAAAGGCATCTCTTTTCTAGTCTACAAACATTAACCCAGCATTTTTTTAAAATTTTTTTAAGATTTATTTATTTATTTATTTATTTATTTATTTATTTATTTATTTATTCAGAGAGAGCGAGAGAGAGGCAGAGACACAGGCAGAGGGAGAAGCAGGCTCCATGCAGGAAGCCCGACACGGGACTCGATCCCGGGACTCCAGGATCACACCCCGGGCTTCAGGCAGCGCTAAACCGCTGCACCACCGGGGCTGCCCTTAACCCACCATTTTAAAATAAATTATAGGAAAAATAAAAAATAAAATAATATAAAAAATAAAATAAGTAGGGGCGCCTGAGTGGCTCAGTCTGCCTTCAGCTCAGGTCATGATCTCAGGGTCCTGGTCAGGCTCCTTGCTCAGCAGAGAGCCTGCTTCTCCCCTCTGCCTCTGCCTGCCCGTCTGCCCACTTGTACATGCACACGCACTCTCTCTCTCTCTCTCTCTCTGTCAAATAAATAAATAAAATCTTTAAATAAAATAAGTTACAGGTTTTACTCTTGAGTCTAACAAATTCAAAATTTTAGAAAAGCACTATAGAGGGATGCTGGGTGGCTCAGCGGTTAAAGCATCTGCCTTTGGCTCAGGTCGTGATCCTGGAGACTGGGGATCGAGTCCCATGTCAGGCTCCCTGCATGGAGCCTGCTTCTCCCTCTGCCTGTGTCTCTGTCTCTTTGTCTCTCTCTGTGTGTCTCTCATGAATAAATAAATAAAATCTTAAAAAAAAAAGCACTATAGAATCAAAAGGTATTCTCTTTTTTTAATGCCAATGTTTCCTGCTGCAATATATATTAATAAATTGTGGTATACCCACCCAATGAAACACTCTTCAGCAATACAAAGTAACGAACTATTTATTTATGCAGACATGAATAAACCCAAAATAATTATGCTGGATCAAAGTAAACAGGTCAAAAAAAAAAAAAAAGTACATGTGATTCTATTTCTGTCAAATTCTAGGAAATACAAACCAATATATACTAATAGAAAGCAAATCAATGGTTGCCTGGTCATGGGAAAGAGGAGAAACTACAATGGGGCATAAAGAACTTCTAGGGTGAAGGATATGTTCATTATCTTAATTACAGTGATGGTTTCAAAGGTATATATACATGACAAAACTTATCCATCTATACATCCTTAAAATGCAGTTTATTTTTCATCATTTAGATCTTAGTAAAGCTAAAAACAAGTAAAAATACAAGTACATATAGTTTTAATTAACAAGCCAATTCAGGGAAGCATTTCTAGCAGTGACCAGGATTTCCTGACAAAGGAACCCGATTCTCCATCATCCAGCATGGAGCAGGCAAGGGTCAAGGGCATTTGAAAAGGAACATAGCAATCGTCAAACACTGGAAGCAGCCAAGATGTCCCACAAAAGATGAATAAACAGGCTGAGGCACATCCATACAACGGAATATTATTCAGCAAAAAAGAAAAATCAGCTATCAACCCACAAAAATACCTGGAAGAAACTTCAAAGACTATTGTTTAACGAAAGGAGGCTGCGTGAAAAGACCATGTCCCATATGATTCTAACCACATGAAGCTCTGGTAAAGGACAACTACGGATGCAGCCACTCAGTGGCTCCTGGAGGAGAGGGAGGGAGGGACAGGTAGACACAGGCAGTTTTGAGGGCAGTGAAACTACCCTGTATGACACTGTAATGTGGGCACATGATATTCCACACATGTCCACACCCAGAGAATGTACAACACAAAGAGTGAATCCTAATGTAAAACACAGACTTCAGTGAATAATATATTAATATTGGTTCATCAGTCAAAACAAACACACCACACAGGATGTCAGTAACAGAGGAAGGGGCGCCTGGGCAGCTCTGTCTATTCAGTGTCTGACTCTTGATTTCGGCTCAGGTCCTGATCTCAGGGTCATGAGGTGAAGCCCAGCATTGGGGTTCCACGCTCAGTGGGGAGTCGGCCTGCAATTCTCTCTCTCTCTCTCTCTCTCTCACTCCCATTCTCACTCTCTCTCCCTCCCTCCCTCCCCAGCTCCCGTGAGGGTGCGCACTCGCCCTTTCTCTCAAATAAATAAGTGGAGAAATTATAAAGGGGTATTTAGAAACTCTCTGTACTATCTGCTTAATTTTCTATAAACCTCAATCTATTCTAAAAAAAAATATATATATATATATATATATATCTCCATTAAATACGAAAAAAAGGGGCAAAACCTAACCTATTAACTATGCTATAAGAAAGCAAAAAGACAAACTTCTTTTCCAAAGAACTTAGAAAATTCAGAGCATCACGTACTCCATAATCACTCCCTCCCTTCTCCCATGACAGGCACTGCAGGGCAGGTGTGGAGGGGCACCAACAGAAGGCAAGGAGCATGTGCGAAGACCGGAGGAAGCAGGCCCCAGAACAGACTCCCAAACCACCGCCTACTTACTGAATCCTACGTGTGTAGCCTCATGGCTTTCACAGAGATTAATGCAATGACCATGCAAGTTCTTCCCGTGAAATGAGTTTTTCTATGAAACGAATTTCTCTCTACTTTGAAATGAGGAAATGGAGGCTGAGGGAGCAAATGTCCCAGATGTGACCCCAGGTCTGCCCCACTCCTGATGCAGATGGCCTTGGATCTCAGAGCCGAGCCTGGGAGAAAGAGACAGGCTTCAGATCCCAGCTCTGCCCTCAGCCAGAAGACAGCTTGGGGGGTTACCGAATTTCCTCATCTTTTTTTACTGTACATAATTATAGAAGATTACAGAAGAAAACGTTTAGCAGATCCTGACTCAGAATAAATAGTCAAAACACGTGGCTACCGTTCCCCACTTGTATGTGAACTTCCCAAAGAGGAAGGGACTGACGAACCCTGGGTAAGGCCGCAGCCACCCAACAGTCCCAAGGAGCCAACTAGACCACGCAAAAAGAGGAAGGACGTCTTTCTAATGCAAACAGCTTTAAAAACTAAACATTTTTTTTGACATTTATCTTCTCTACTATACTTCAAAAATGCACCCCTCAAAAAAATCTATGTGTTCACTAGACTAAAATGATAATTATGTCCCCAATGGCCCTAGAAACACAAAGATGCAAATCTCATGAGGCTCTAGTGGAAACCAACTGTTAAGTTTATAAAATAGCCAGTGGTGGAAAAAAAAATTTGGTATAAATAACATCATACAACTTTTTTCTATAAGAAAAAAGAAAAGCCAAATAAGATAAAAACAGGCATCATCTTTATTTCAATATAGGCATTGTGGATAAAATATTCCCTCTGTAATGTAATGTAAAATAAATACAAGAAATAGATGGCTTTAGCAGGTTAAATAACTGATTAATTAGCTGAATATACTATACCCAGTTACTGGAAGGAGAAAATATGGTCCTGAAGATACGCATAACTGGAGCTGGGAAGAGAACTTTCATAAAATACAGGAGGGCAGCCGGGAGGGTGCCGGCTCCCAAGATGTTCTCTGAAAAGGTTTCAGTTACAGGCAGCCCTGAATCAGGCCTGATGTTAATGGTATTAACATTTTCCACAGAATGAGGAAATACAATATACCTGGAAGGGAAAGAACTCACGTCAGGAAACTAATCGCTCAGCTCCCGCTGTGGCCTGAATAAATGTAAACATTAGCCTGCTGTTCCCACAGTCTCAGGAGAGCCATCCGCTGTTCTGCAGACAGAGCCCTGCCCGGGTCACCTCGTACAACTCTTGACCAAAGACATGATGCTGCACCAGCACTTACAGCCTCACATGGATTCTCTATTTAGTTTTTCAGATGGACTATTTTTTTTTAAAGATTGTATTTATTTATTTGAGAGAACTAACGATAAAGAGAGCACAGGCAGGGGAGGGCAGAGGGAGAGGGAGAAGCAGACTCCCCAGTGAGCAGGGAGCCTGAAGCGATTGGGGCTCCATCCCAGGACCCCAGGATCAGGACCTGAGCCGAAGGCTGACGCTTAACCGACTGAGCGCCCCAGGTGCCCCCAAATGGACTAGTTTAAACTCAGAGCACCAGCAGCGTTCCTTCCACCCCACAGCCTCACCTCACCAAGTATCAGGAATCTGACTCGGCGGCGCAGCAGTGTCCCTTCCCTCCACTCCTGTGGCACTGTCACCTTAGGACCAAGACACAAACCAGAGAGGCACACCAGAGCTTTAGTTCTGGAGTCAATAAGCCCTGATCAGAAAGCCAGCAGCACCCACCTATGAGCAAGAGCCTGCAGTTAAAGAGAAAAGACTGAGAGACCGGGCACTAGAGAAGTCTGACTGCCCAGCAGGGAACCAGGTCAGAGACACAGACAGATGGGAGGCAGAACCAGGAGAAAGGGAGAGGAATTTTAAAGCAAAGACCACAAAGCGGCCCTGGGCAGAATCAGGAGAGGCAAGGGGGGAGTGTTACCTGCTGGCTGGTAAGATCTGGGTCTGTCTGGAGGTGAGCCAGCTGCAGGAGGCCACCCTCACCTGCTGGCTGGCTGGCTCAGGACTACGGTCTGTGCCATGGTCACTGGGTGAGGTGGCCAGGTCAGAACTGCCATGGGGTGAGCAATTTCAACCTCAGTTTTCTCACCTGCATAGTGGAGTAAGAAAAGACCTACTCCCCAAAGTACACACTTTCAGTTATAAGTCAGTAAGCCCAGGGGCACCTGGCTGGCTCTGTCAGTGGAGCATGCAACTCTTGACCTCGGGTCCTGAGTTAAAGTCCCACATTGGACTATAAAAAAGGTAAGGGAGGGCATCTGGGTGGCTCAGTCAGTCAGTCGGTGAAGTGTCCAGCTCTTGATTTCAGCTAAGGTCATGATCTCAGGGTCATGAGATCAAGCCCCAAGTTGGGCTCTGCACTCAGTGGGAAGTCTCCTGGGGGATTCTCTCTCTCTCTCTCTTCCCACCTGCTCACAGGTGCACACACAAACACACTCTCTAAAGCAAACCTTAAAAAAAAAAGTCCTGGGGATGTAATCACAGCAGAGTGATTATAATTAATAATACAGTACTGCATATTTGAAAGCTACTAAAAGAGTACATCTTGGAGGTGCCTGAGTTGCTCAGTAGGTTAAGCGTCTGCTCAGGTCACGACCTGCTTCTCCCTCTCCCCCTGTGTTCGAGCTCTCACTCTCTCGCTCTCTCAAATAAATAAAATCTTTTTTTAAAAAAAGAGGGGCACCTGGGTGACTCAGTGGTTGAGTGTCTGCCTTTAGCTCAGGTCATGATCCCAGGGTCCTGGGATTGAGTCCTGCATCAGGGCTCCCTGCAGGAAGCCTACTCCCTCTGCCTATGCCTCTGCCTCTGTGTCCCTAAATGAATAAATAAATAAAAATAAAATCTTTAGGGACGCCTGGGTGGCTCAGTGGTTAAGCATCTGCCTTTGCCTTAGGGCATGATCCCGATTTAGGGATCAAGTCCCACATATCAGGCTCCCCGTGGGGAGCTTCTCCCTCTGCCTATGTCTCTGCCTGTCTCTCTGCGTCTCTCCTAATAAAATCTTAAAAAAAAATAAACAAAATAAAATCTTGAAAAATATAAAGAGTACATCTTAAAAATTATCACAAGAAAAAAATGTGTAACTAGGTGAGGTGATAAACGTTCAATAAACTTATTGTGATGATCATATCACAAATATGTACATATATCAAAGCACTGTTATGCACCTTAAATTAATACAATGTTAAATGTCAATGACACCTAAATAAAGCTGGTAAGGACCTTACCCACAAAGGAAGTGTAAGCAATAGAAGAGATACTAGCAATATCCTTAACTTCTGGGTCTAACTTAGGTCAGTGGAAATGAACACAGTGTACACATTTTTTAAGATTTTATTTTTAAGTAATCTCTACTCCTACCGTGCAGCTTGAATTTACAACCCTGGGACCAAGAGTCACGTGCCCTTCCAACCAAGCTGATCAGATGCCCCAAAAGTTTTAAACTTTCAGAGACAGGATATAGTTGTAATTGAGGACCATTTACAAGAGACTCTAAAATTCCTTTCATGAAAAAGAAACATGACTTTAAGAATCATAAACATAAAAGGACCCCCACACACACCTTTCCACTTTAAGGTGACAGAATCAAAATGTGGATGTATCGTGTGATTTTCCGCAGCTCTAAGTCAGACCGAGAAGCAGAGGACGTTACCACCGGTCTTCACCATTCTTGATTTCACCAATCAATGCTCAAAGGACAATCAAACAAACAACCTACTACTACGGTTTCATTGTATAGGAGGGTCCCCCATTGTTAGTTAGACCAGTTGGGCCAGGACACCTGGGTGACTCGGCAGTTGAGCTTCTGCCTTCTACTCAGGGCTTGATCCCAGGATCCGGGATCGAATCCCACATCGGGCTCCCTGTGAGGAGCCTGCTTCTCCCTCTGCCTGTGTCTCTGCCTCTCTGTGTGTGTGTCTCTCTCATGAATAAATAAATAAATCTTTAAAAATAAATAAATAAAACAGTTGGGCCAACAAGCCATCAAGTGAAGCACCCTATCCCCACAACCTCCGGTTGTTTTCAACCTCAGGTTGAGTTGCAAACAAATGTGGTTCATAGGGATTTATGCAAGTACAGCAGAATCTAATGCCAGGTACTGGGTACCAAGCTTGAATAATGTACAAACCTCTTTTAAAAGAGAAAAGTTTCTTTGGACCTTTGACGTTGACCAGTTATTTTTATTATTATGTTATTTAAATACGTACAAGGTACATAAAAACTCATAGAATTAAAAAACCCATGACATACATTTACTAGGAAGGGTGACAACTTGTTGGAGCCGATTTCTCCTTCAGCACAGGCACGAACCGGTGGCCAGGGCACCGGTTTCAGACCTGAAGGCCTGTGGGGAGACACTGCGGGTGACCCACCATCCCCACTGCTGTCTTCAGTTAGGCCTATATTTGTAAGTTCCCTGTCTGTGAGGTACCTTAGCCTATACTTGGCTCAAACACATCATCCATGTATTAATTTCACCTCAATTTTTTTTGTATTTGCTTTCAATCATTAAAATAGTATACTGGCACCCCCAAATAAACCTAACAGCAAACTGCATACCATCTGATAACACTTAGCTATAAGTATGTCCAGCATCCAGATGACCTCAATGTGTTCATACATATTTTTGGACAGTCAAAATAAAAAGCATATTAACCAATCCCTACTAGAGAATTAAAGGACACTACAGTTGACCCTTGAACATGAGTTTGAACTGTACAGGTCCACATGTATGCAGATTTTTTTTTTATAAATACAGTACGGTAAATGTATTTTTCTTATGATCTTAACATTTTTTCTTTACCTTATTTGATTATAGGAATACAGTATATGATACATATACAAAATATGTGTTAACTGCTTATATGATCAATAAGGCTTTGATCAACAGTGGGCTACTTACTAGTAGTTAAGTTTTTGGACAATCAAAAGTTATACATAGATTTTTTTTTAAGATTTCATTATTTATTCATGAGAGACATTCAGAGACAGGCAGAGACATAGGCAGAGGGAGAAGCAGGCTCCCTGGGATCAAACCCTGAGCCAAAGGCAGATGCTCAACCAGAGCCACGGAGGCGTCCCTATATGCAGATTTTTAACGGCATGCGGGGGAGGAGCATCTGTGCCCCTAAACCCTGTGTTAGAGGGTCAACTGTGGTTAGAAAAAAAGAGGTATATAAATCTTTCAAGTAGGTCTTTATACTATATCTCTGTCAATAAATCTTGAAGGTCAAATATTTCACAAGCCACAATTACTTAAGCCCCAGGCAAACAAGAGTGTCAGGAGTGCTATGAAAGGTTTCTCTTCTCTCTGGTTTTCATGTGCAATCATATGACTGACCCATGCATGATCTAATGGCATCCAAAACACACCATAATTTGCCAAAACCATTCCTAATCCATAAATTGTTTTGTCTAATAAATAGCAAACAGAGTATAGGTGGCAACAAAAATAGCAGTTTTGCATATTCCTGTTCAAATCAAGTTAGATTTGGCAGAGTACTGTTTTACTTTCCAGAGTGTAAAAAATAAATCCATGGACTTCAGAAAAGCATCTGGTGTTCCAGGGAATCGCAGCTGTCAGCTTTGAAAGATGCCATGTGTTTGCCCACATAAAAGAATGTAATGAGCTATGGAAATATTATCCGGTTTCACAAACCAGAATAAAAACTTCATCATCAGTAGGCTGAAAGCAGGAGCTGTTTCAGTCCATCAGGAACATATCTGTTGTGCACTATTTATTACCTCCCTAGACCTTCCAGCGCCTGCTCCCCTATATTCTCTGCCACTTCTCTTCCCCTAAGCAGGACCCCACTGCTGTATTTCCATGGCACTACACCTGCTGTAGATGCTGCTCTTTCTTCAGAAACCAACAAAAGCAACCATGAGATGTAAATTACAGATATACTTTGAATAGATGAAACCAAATTCAGTGATGGAATTCTTCAAGGAACATGTCTTTTGGATCTAGAATCTATTAACATAAAGGACACACACAAAAATAAACCGAGAGAGATATGCAATTTTGGGGGCTGATGCTATAGTAAAAAACTAGATCTTAAAAACATACAGTAAACACAATAGTTGAAAAGTGGAAGCAACCCAACTGTCTACTGATGGATGAATGGACAAACAAAATGTGGTATAAATTATTATTCAGCCTTAAAAAGGAAAGAAATTCTTTTTTTTTTTAAGATTTTATTTACTTATTCATGAGAGACAGAGAGAGAGAGAGAGAGAGAGAGACGGGGGCAGAGACACAGGTAGAGGGAGAAGCAGGCTCCACACAGGGAGCCTGATACAGGATCTGATCCCGGGACTCCAGGATCATGCCCTGTGCAGACGCTCAACCGCTGAGCCACCCAGGCATCCCAAAAGGAAAGAAACTCTGACACTTGCTACAACATGGATGACCCATGAAGACATGATGCTGAGTAAAATACTCAAATCATGAAAAGACAAATGTTTTGTGATTCCATTTATGTCAAGGAACCGTCATAGTTCTATTCAGAAACAGAAAGTGAAAAGGGGGCAGGGTGTTTGCCAGTGGAGTTGGTGCTTAATGGGTACAAAGTTTCTGTTTGGAAAGGTGAACAATTCTGAGGATGAAAGCCAGTGGCTGCCCAACAACATGAATACCCTTAAGCCCACCGAATTATACACTTAGAAATAGTTAAAATGGTAGATCTTGTATTACTGTATATTTACCACAATAATACAGTACAAATCTACTCTACCTGAAAATTAGCAAACAAAGCCATACAAATAATTAAATTAAGGCAAGTTCAGAGAAACATACACTTGTAACTTTGGTATTATTAAATAACAAGAACAACCTTCTGGAGGAGCATATAAAGCAGACAAATAGTCTCCCTCTTGGCATGTTAAATCCTTCAAAAGAAAATATAATGTAAGAAGAGTCTCTGACACAGCCTATTAAAGAACCTATTCCTTTAAAAAAATTTAAAAGTTACAATTAAAATCAACTTCCCTTTCTCCAATCTCATCTACTGTAAATTCTAATGAAGGAGATCTACCCCAGTGGTTCTCAAACCTGGGCAGGTGTCAGAATCACCTGCAGAGCTGTGAAGCCACACTGCTGAGCCCACTCTCAGAACTTCTGATTCCATAAAGAATCAGAACTTAGAATTGCTAGAATTTGCATTCCAAACCAACTTTGTGTTAAACATAAAATGAAGATAAGAGGTATTTGGGGAAGAGTTCTGAGTATTAACAGCATAAATCCTGCAATAAATCAATGATGTCTTAAATGAATTTACTTCTTAAAATCTGTACCTTGCAGCTTTTAGGTCTGGACTTGGTTTTTAAGACATACACAAAGATAAAACTAGGAAAAGGAAGAGAAAACACACATTTATGACTAGGACTACCTGATGGTACAGAATAACTTATTCACTAAGGAAAAAAGAGTCATATAATAACGAATCTTTCAGATTTAAACCTAAAGGTATCTCAAAAAAAGGCGAGGGGGGACACCTGGGTGGCTCAGTGGTTGAGGGTCTACCTTTGGCTCAGGTTGTGATCCCGGGGTCCTGACATCAAGTCCTGCATTGGGCTCCCCACAGGGAGCCTGCTTCTTCCTCTGCCAGTGTCTCTAACCCTCTCTTTGTGTCATAAATAAATAAATAAATAAATAAACAAACAAATATCTTTTTTTTTTTAAATTTTTTTTATTTATTTATTTATGATAGTCACAGAGAGAGAGAGAGAGAGGCAGAGACACAGGCAGAGGGAGAAGCAGGCTCCATGCACCGGGAGCCCAACGTGGGATTTGATCCCGGGTCTCCAGGATCGCGCCCTGGGCCAAAGGCAGGCGCCAAACCGCTGCGCCACCCAGGGATCCCCAAACAAATATCTTTTTTAAAAAAAAAGAATACCATACTATTGGTCAACAATTTTTAAATGAACTTTATGTTCTATAGGGGAACTACAGAAATGAAATTCTTTTATATTCCATATTCATCACTATGGGAGAAAAGCCACTCAAAACACCAAATGATACATAAAACCAGGACACATTTTTTTAGTCAACTATAGTGATTATAAGCTTCAGTTTACTGAATATAGACTTTATTTTACTCACGAAACGATTTGAGTCAGTTCCTTCAAAACATGATTTAAGCAGTAAATACCTCCAACCAAAAGAATATGATCTGATGCGACCTTTTGTCAAAATTTTCATTACCAGAAGCAGAAGTATCACAGGAACACAAACATATATTCCAAGATTCACTTATTCTTTAGACAAATCTATTTCTGAGAGCTTACTATATGCTCAGGTTACAAGCCCGAAGGCAGAGAGCACAGAGAGGGAATTTCACCTAGGAGAAGTGAGTCTGACCAGTTAAGAGTCAGCCAGGTGAGAAAGAGGGAGGAAGGTATTTGAGGCAGTCTGCAGAAAGGCAGAGGCCATGGGAAATAACAGCATACTGAGGAAACTCCAACTAGTCCAATATAACTGGATGCGGAGCAAACATGGGGGCTCATGCGGGGAGATGAGGCTGGAGGTGCAGGAGCAGATGGGGAAGGGCTCCAGGTACCAAGCTGTGTACCAATTTGAGCCTCACTCTGAGGTGTGGGGAAGACACTTAAGAACTCTAAACTAACACAGAGCATGTTCAGCTTTACCATCAAGAGCTCCTGGGAGCAGCCCTGAGCAAGAGCAGGTTGAGTGAGGTGGGGTCAGGAGTCCGAGTCCAGAGGCCCCGAACAGGACACCAGGAACTCTCATCAGAGAGAAGCCAACATGATCAGAGACTGGCAGATTCAGAAGCGGTCTGGGTGGGGCGCCTGGCTGGCTCGGTCAAAAGACCACATACGTGACTCTTGATCCCACATCAGGTCTAGAGGTGACTTAAACAAAAGTTTAAAAAAAGAAACAAACAAGCGGTTCAGGAGACATCCTGGACATCCAGGAGGGTCTGGTCATCCCTGAGCCTGGGGGGTGAACAGGGAAGGGAGCCAGGGATGCCGAGGCGCCTGGTCTGAGGGCAGGGCACACGGTGGTGGCACTCGTCAGAAGCAGGAGTTCACAGGAAAAGGCAGAGCTTCCGAGTGGCATTTTATTGAGGGCTTTTCTGGTTTGTTTTTTGTGTATTTGTTTTCTGTTAGGCTATGTTCTTTGTGCAGGCAGGAGGAGGGAGTAGATTCTGTTTCAGACACACTAAATTTGTATATAGTCAAATGGAGATGTTCTAGCAGGCAGCTGGCTAGGACTCTGGAAGCTGAGTGGGAGTCTAAGCAGAAGATAAACTTTGAGATCTTCTGTTTATAAAGTTAACAGTTGAAGCCATGGGTTTAAATGAGGCTGCCCAGGAAGAGATGTCAAGTGAGAGGGAACCAGATAGTTCTCAAATACCATTAACTACCAATTAAAACACCATGATGTTTATGAGGGCCAGAAAAAACAAAATATACAACTGGGCCCCCAAAATAGCAAAACAAGTATCATCAGAGGAGGAGCCCATCTGTCCCCGGAAAGGCATCCAAGTGGAGAGAGGCGAGATCAGTCAAAAGGGCAGGCCAGAGAGTTCCACGTGCAGCCTCTAATCAAATATGCAAGACACTTACACACTGGATGCTTATCAATAACTCAAAGTGCGCTCTGAATACTCTAGTGCGAAAACACGCAGGAGAGCCATGGAACAGATGGCAAGATTTCTGAATGGAAAAGCACTCAGCCCATATCAAGATGCATAAAGCAGTTACCTTATATAGAGTGATAATGGTATATACATACATTTTTCATTAAAAAAAAAAAAGGCTAGTTCTCCTAACATCAAATTGTATCTTGCAAAAGAATTTGAATGCAGTTATGTGCTCTCCGTTTCAACACGTAAAATCATTCCCCTAGAAATACACAAAACTGTTTCCTGCTTGTACAGGTTAAAATCAAGAAAGAAGAATCAGTTATGACACCAGGCAATCCAAGTCCTCTCTTGAGTTGAAAGTCTCTGTGTTTGCTTCTCCAACCAGCCTGATATCCCTGCCCAGGGCTGAAATGGAAGAAGCACCCATAGCCAGACCCTCAGACCACTGCCCCCAACCTCACTGGCCCCCAGCCAGACCTCCATCAGCACCTGCTGCTCGTGCTACTCACAAACCCTCTCAATCAGACTCGCCAACAGATTAACTCCTTTCTATGTGACACATTAGGACCAGCGAAGTGGGTTAAAAAGTAACCATAAATAGAAAGACCCAGTTTAATTTGGGAAAGAATATTTTGCATCTTATTTGTAATTCAACATTCCTGAGGAGGGTCTCAGGGACCAAAGAGGAAGACAGGGTTTTTACCACTGGCTCCAATCTCTACCATCAAGCGTTTCAAGAGAGCTGCTACGAGTCACTGAACCGATTTGAGGCTGCATCTGCTCCTATCTGCTACCATGAACAATTAAGTCAGCCAAAGGTTAGGGGGACGGGACTGGACGATGACCCAGTTTCTCTAACAAAGGGAGGGAATGAAAGGAAACAAAAGAAAGGGAGAATGTGGGAGAAGCACAAAGACTGAAGATACAAAAACCGAGAGCAACGGCTGATCTGGAGCAGGAACCAAACAACTTCTAAAAAGACATTGTTCCTGATAGTCGAGAAAAGTCTAAACATGGGCTCAATGTTTATGTTAAATGGGATAATGACATGGCGACCGTGTTTCAAAAGGAAAAGGTCCTCACTGGTTAGAGATGCATCCTGAAGGAGTTATGGATGAATTCACAAGATGCTGAAATCTGCTCTAAATACACCAGGAAGGGACGCCTGGGTGGCTCAGTGGTTGGGCATCTGACTTTGGCTCAGGGCGTGATCCCGGAGTCCTGGGATCAAGTCCCGCCTCAGGTTCCCCACAGGGAGCCTGCTTCTCCCTCTGCCTGTGTCTCTGCCTCTCTCTCTGTGTCTCTCATGAATAAATAAAATATTTAAAATAAACAAATACACCAGGAAAAGAAAAGGGGGGGTGGCAGATGACACAATAGTTAGTAGCACAGTGCTGCTCCTAACTAAGGGGGGGCGGCCGGGTGATGGGCCTGTGCATTTACTTCGTTCTCTCTACTTGGATATGGTTGAAAATGTCCCTAATACAAGGTCAGGGGTCTTGTCTTGTATTTTGTGTTTTCACAAAAACAGGTAAGTCAAAAAAGCAAGGGGCTGAGTCAGATCCTGCTTTATTTCGCCTTCAGATAGTTCCTACTGAACCACAACTGTCCTCACCCTAGCACATTAAAAATAATTCAGGATGCATAACATGTTGGCGAGTGGGTGTAAGAGAAGGGAAAATGCCTGGTTCCATCCCAAGCAGCGTGTAATCAAAGTGTACTATAATTGTCCATTTCCAAAACTAAGTAAGTCTGACTAATCACACCCCACTTGTATTAAATGCAGTAGGACTCACACTATGGCACTCAAACACCCTATAAACGAGAAGACTACAATGTCCCCCTACTGAAAACTGACCAGCATCTTATTAATATACCATCAGAGAAACTGGATCATTTCCCTCCACTCCTACACTTAAACAAGTTGTTTAAAGTCAGCTACCCAAAACACATGAACACTGCCTATTTACTTCTGAGTAAAATCAAATCCTACTGCCTGTCAGGCTACCTGAAGACCTAATGCCACCTCAATCAACCAGAAAGATGTATTTCCATTCACCATGAGGAGCTGGGAAGCCAAAGTCAGGGATGCCAAAGGCCCTGGGATGAGATCTAGGATGAGAGGAAGATGTGCTTTGAGAAGAGCAACGAGAGACACTAGCTAGCCCCCAGCAATGACAACACTTCAAACTAAAATGCTGCTCAATGGGACGCCTGGGCAGCTCAGTGGTTGAGCGTCTGCCTTTGGCTCAGGGCGTGATCCTGGAGTCCCGGGATCGAGTCCACACCAGGCTCCCTGCATGGAGCCTGCTTCTCCCTCTGCCTCTGCCTATGTCTCTGCCTCTCTGTGTCTCTCATGAATAAATAAATAAAATCTTTTTAAAAATAAATAAATAAAATGCTGCTCAAAACCCATCATACACGTGACTCAGGCCAGAGGGGAAAAAAGCAAAAGCGGGACAGGTGGCTCAATATTTTTTCAGGAGAATGAACAGGGCTTCAGGAGGCAGCTGGCTGCCAGACAGAGTGAGCAAGGGCAAAGCAAGAATGTGTTCCAGCAGGACTTGTGCCCCTCTGCCCCAATCAACCCAAGGAACAATCTGGAAGCAGGGTGACTTGTGTGCCAGGCCACCTCATGAAGAAGCACTCTACTTCTCAGATTTCTACACACCTCGCTCTCACCCCAAAAAGACCAGACTCGGTTTAACTCAACGTGGAGCTCTTCTCACACTACAGTTACACATACAAATTTACCTGGGGTCCCTACAGGTGTCCCCAGTTGTTTTGATACAGGAAATTTGAATGGATGGAATAAAGCCTAATAAATGTAAGTACAAATGCCTGTTTAATCTAAAAGAAATCTTAAATATAAAAGAAATACACCCATTCAGAGAAGTCATTTACTTACTGATTCATTTCACCTCATATTTGGAGGCAGGCAAAGGGCTGGATGAAAGAAAGAGGGGAGGGTGTAGGTATCGCCAGGCCCCGTCCTCCCTGCCCTCCTATCTGCAGGCTAATTCCAGCACCTCTCACCACAGCCTTCCACTAGGTACTGGCCTAGTCACTGGGTCACCCAGCTGGTTTGTGGCAGGGACCAGATGTGTACCCAGGTCACAGCAAATCTCTCCCTCTTGCCTTCATCATCTGGTCTTAGCGGGAAGCCAAGAGACCCCCGAGGAAAGGAAAAGGGGGCTAAAAACAGAGAACAAAATAAGCAAAAACAAAACAGAGAAGGAGCAAAAGCAAATTTGGTGGTGGTGGTGGACCATTTAATCAACAACTGTACACTGGCAAATAGCTTTTCTGTTCATCCAACCTATAAAAGCCATCACTTAAACAATTAGTAAGGTGCTTGTCAACACAGCTTTATATAATTTATGAAGATGTTAAAAAAAAAAAAGCCAAATTCATCACAAAGGGCTCTGGTCCTAAAGGAGGTATCGGTTAACTGAAGGATATAGTGAGTTACTTCTTTTCCATAGAGAAAACTGTCTGAAAACAGATCACAACTACATTTTAGATCTGAGCTTGCATCAAACCCACTTCCAAGTCCTCACACTCCAAGTTCCTGTGCACAGACAACAGCTGACCAAGTGCAATCCAAGAGCCTACTACGTGCTCAGTGCCAACACTTGAGAGAACAAGAAATAATACGCCAAGTCACTGCCCCTGAGGAACATACAAAACAGCTGTACAGAACCCTGAGAATAAAAGAACCTCAATTAGCAGGGGAAGCAGCTAACACCAACCACCCTGATAAAAAGGAATCAGAGGAAAGGGAGAGACACAGGCGATCCCCCAGAGGCCCGGGGGAGTGGGCCAGGTCGGCAGGAGCGAGATTCAAAGAAACCGATGGGAAAGCAAGCAGCTAAGGCAAGGAAGGAAGTGTCAAAAGGGTGTAAGGGCCGGAAAAACACTGTGTGGCAACCCAGGACGGCACAGAATAGATTTAAAAGTTCATGTTTGTGAAGTAAGGGTAAACAGACGGGGGAGGACAGGAAGGGCCTCGAGGGAGGGCACAGGAGTCTGGAGGGGGAGAGACAGATAGGCAGAGGTCACTCACACGGGACGGCCGAGTGGGCACAGTGTCTGGCAGCAGAACATGGGGTGACCTGAAGGCATAAAAGATGGGACGAGAAAACGACTAACTCGGGTGGTACCAGGAGAGAAAGGGACAAAAACGTGAGACCAGAGGGCACAATCAGGCTGTCTGCTGGGACACAGATGGTCGGGGGCTCTGGAAGAAGGCCGGTGCTCCCGAGCAAGGGAAAGCAGCCAGAGCAGAGCCCCGGGCCCAGCGTGTGGGTGGCAGGCGGCAGGGCAGGAGTGGGCACGGTGGTGGCCTGCATGCAGCACGGCACACACCACGCGCGCCAACGGCTCAGGGGGCAGCTGTCCTGGGGCCAGGGGGACACAGGCCAGTCCTCGCTCCCCGTGCCTACAGAGGACAGCAGGCCCGCAGGCCTCTTGCACCCGCTCCTTAGTTCCACCATCCCTCGTCACCCCTCCTCGGGTCAGTGGTAAGGGACCCATGATGTCAAGGGGGCAGAAAGCTGTGCTTGAAAAATGTTTCTTTTTAAAATTGTGTTTTCCCCCAGAAATGGGGGGGGGGGGGATATGTTTCACATGAAACACTGCCCCACAAGCACATCAAAGTCCTCCCGCCCATACCAAGCTCCTGCTTTGTGGGATCCCCTCACTCCGCCCAGGCAAGACCCCAAACCTTTTAAATGTCCTTCAGGGATTCAATCTGCCTCCCCACAGCCCGGCGGAGGAGCCCCAGGAAACATGCTTGGATGACACTGGACAGGTCAGAGGCATCCTGCGGACCAAGAACACTGGGAAGCCCCTGCAGGTGCCCACGGGGCAGGAGGCCGCGCAGGACGCAGAGAACAGTCAGGAAGCAGATTTCTGCCATTAAGTGTGCCTCGGGCTCCTCACCCTCCAAGGTGAGGTAGGTGCTCTCAGGCCATTTCTCAGCTCACTGAGGCTCTAACCTGCTGTTCCTGGGCAAACATCTCAAAAGCAGGCCCTCAATGCCACAAGGGCCTGCTGGAAGACTCCACCGCCACCTTGCTCGTTTGCCATTTAATTCAAATGGGTCAATGAGAGCACTAACATGATTTCTTCATGCTACGGGTATACTGATTCCAACACAAATGATAAATTCTCATTACATCAATCAAATGCAATTAACATGTTTGATGCCCACCGTGTCGCTACTTACACTAGGCAATTTCCACCTGAGCCATTTTCTGGCACTACTAAGCTCAGTCACACCCATGGTTGGCAGACAAGGGCATGTGTTCACTGCGTGGCATTTCCCCCCAAAGGTCTCCTCCCAGCAAGAACCCCTCTCGAAGTAGGACTTGGAGCCCCCCTTTGATTCCCCAGGCCCACCACCTGCCCAGTGCTCCCACCACTACTAGGCACTTGCTGTGGTGCTCTCAAAACCCTTTCCCTTGAGGAGTGCCTGCTGGCTCAGAAGGTAGAGCGTAGGACTCTTGGTTTCCAGGTTGTAGGTTCAAGCCCCACACTGCATGTGGAGCAAACTTAAAAATAAAATCTTTAAAAATAAAAAAAGGCGGGGGGGGGGGGGGGGGAACTCCTGGGTGGCTCAGCAGTTGAGCATCTGCCTTCGGCTCAGGGCGTGATCCCAGAGTCCCAGGATTGAGTCCTGCATCGGGCTCCCTGCATGGAGCCTGCTTCTCCCTCTGCTTATGGCTCTGCCTCTCTCTCTCTCTCATGAATAAATAAATAAAATCTTTTTAAAAAATTCTTTTTTCCCTTGAAGCTACAGTTCTGTTCTTGCTTTAATTCCTTGCTGTCCTCAAAACTCTCTTTCTCCTTGCTCTAAAGAACTGCAAAGAATAGTTCCAGACTAAGTCTATTATACTACTGTTTCTCCTCAATGAAAAATAATAATAATAAAGAAGATAGTAATGAAGATTTTATGACATACCAAATTTCAGTCTGCAAAGTGGCCAATGGCACTGCACAAAAGTCACTAACAACTTAAAACATTCTAGTTTCTATCTAATTCTGGAAGGAGAGCATATTTCATTTTTCCATTTTCAGATTAAAAAATATTTTCTACAACTCAAAAGAAAAGACACCTTGCCTCAAAACAAAGCAATTTAAAAATGAGTTAATTTTGGGACGCCTGGGTGGCTGAATGGTGGAGCGTCTGCCTTCAGCTCAGGGCGTGATCCTGGGGTCCTTGGATCGAGTCCTGCATCGGGCTCCTTGCAGGTATCCTGCTTCTCCCTCTGCCTGTGTCTCTGCCTCTCTGTGTGTCCCTCATGAATAAATAAAAAATCATTAAAAAAAAAAAAAAGGAGTTAATTTTAAAAGCCTAGGGGAGATGGTTGAGAACTTGAATTTCAAATTCTCCTGTAAATCCACACATAAAATGGGCAGAACAAACTTCACCATTTTGAAAATTGTCAAGTAAGGAAAATAAAGTTGACCATTAGATGTCAAAACTCCTCTTTATTAATCTAGTGTCTGCAGAACACATCAAAAAACCGTTGCCTCACACAATCAGTTTTGCACTGCGCTTTTAAAACCGTACTTAACGTTTTAAAAAACAGAACATACCACTCCTGGCTCCCATGCCCCCCGCACCTACCTGGCCTGACCCAGCCCCTGGAGCAGTTCTCGGTTTCAAACGGGGCCACTGAGCTCCACAGCTCCCCACACCTCTCCCCCAACCCCACCAGCCTCTGCCAACTGGAAAGGGTTGGACAAATAAGCTGGAGGCTGGCCAATAACCTACATACTTGCTCCAGGAGAGAGATGACCAGATCGAGTCTCTCTAGAATCTGAACTGGGAAACATGACAAGACTGGGTCACTTAGAAACTGAAAGAATGCAACAAGAAATGCCACAAAGCTGAACTGGGGCCTGACAGGCTTTGAATAGCTAAAACAGCCAGAGAGCTGAAGCCACAGGGGAGGGAAGACCAGGAGTGAGCAAAGCAGCCGGCCAGCAGGAGAAGGGGAAAGAGAGGCTCCCCCATATGGAGCAAGGCAGAGTCCCACAGGGTGAAGTTCCAGGGACAACTGCAGCCGAGGTGCCCCGGAGCTGCCGGGAACCACCTTCCAATGCCAGGTTCTTGGAACTCAGCCCAGCCAGCTCTCATTCCTGCATTCACATCACCACATCACGCCACATGTGTTCCCATGAACAATACCCCTTCTCCAGCTCTCTGGAGTGGGTCTTTGCTGCAAACAACCAAAAGCCAAAGCAGCACGCATAACATGCAAACAGGAAACAAGCCTTTCTGATAAACCATCAACATAAAATACTGAACAGTCCTCGTACTTAAGGGAAACACCGGGGCGCCTGGCTGGCTCCGCCGATCAAGCACAGGACTCTTGATCTCGGGGTTGTGGTTCAAGCCCCACACTGGGCGTAAAGATTACTTAAAAATAAAATCTTCAAAAAAAAAAAAAAAAAGGAAATACAGAACTAAAACCACCACCCCCGTGCCAAAAGAAAAACCCCCAAAACCTCACATTGACCAAGAAGAGGCACAAGGGAACTTTCTGCGGTAATAGATGGAAAGGCTGAAATCCTGACAGCATCTTGATAGAGGTGTGGGTCCCTCTTTCATCAAAACTGATCAAACTGTACACCTAACGTGGCCATTTCATTGTATATAAATTATGTCTCAATTTCTAAAAACTCCCTGTATCTAAATTTTTTCCTTGAGAGGACTTGTATTTGGGGGGTTATTTTTCAAAACTCTACTGCTCTGAATAAATCTCACAAACAAAGTTGAGCAGAAGCAGCCAGATGCGAAAACACCTGAGTTTCTAGTTAAATATAGAACAGAAACAGCCAACACTCATCAATGGTGTTGGAAGTCAGAGCACTGGCTAACTTTGAGGTGGGAGGGAGGGGGCAAGTGGGACTTCTTGCTAGGCTGGTGTGTTCTGGGTCTTGCTCTTGGTCCAGTTTTGCATTTTCACCAGGTTATGTTCATGACAAAAGCATTTCCGGGACGTATACACCTTATATACACCTTATATACACCTTATATACACCTTAAAAGTAACACAAACGAGAAAAGGAGATGGAATACCCAAGAATATTCTGTAAGTGATTGGGAAAGATTTGTTTCCTTTTGCATCTAGTGAAATGCTTATTTTCAGGCAAACTCTTCAGATAAATAACAAAGAAAATTAAGACTTTAGTCACCCCATTTGTGAAATTCTACTATGCCTCATGAATTTGATGTTGGGGAGAAACTCATTCAGCAGTCGTTAGAATAATCTAAACTCCATCCCATAGTGCTCAGTGCTACGTAAGTGCATTCACTGACAACCAGAGCATGCTTCCGAACAAGCAGCAGAGGGGAAAAAAAAACCACTCTCCATATTCCTTTTCTACTTTAGACAAAAACAGCAAAATCCAGAAGTATTTCATCAGAATTCCACTTCTGTGTTTTCAAAGAGAGAATTAACTCAGATTCACCTATTAGCCTGAGGTGTATTTTTAAAAAACAAATATGCAGGTTTTGATTTTCAGAGATTTACGGTTTAAAAACATTTCACGAACTCTAGATCTGGATCATAAGCATAGAAACAGAGTAAGTAAAGGTGAAGCAATGGAGACAAATTATGAAATAAATATCCATTTACAAGTCATCAAATCTGAATACTTAAAAAAAAAAAAAAAGCCAAACACTAAATTAAAATGTAAAGTACTTACAGCCATAATTAATTCAAAGGGGTGTTTATACACCCTCACCGGTGACTGGTATTTCTGCACCATGATTGTAACACAATAGCAATCCTCTCACACCTGCAAAATACAAATATAGGATTTTTTTTTAACATGATTAAGTCTGGAAAAAATTAAGTCTGCATTTACTCATCACACCACAGTCTAAGTGTAGAAAGGGACCTCAGTAGGTCACATACTTCTCTACGCACAAAAACCCAAAGATGACACTTGGACTACATAAGGAGAAGGAGAAGGTAAGAAGGCAGCAAGAAAAGGTGAAGAAAGTCCCAGCGTCATGAGGGAAGCAGCTCTGGTCTGCCTCCCAGGGCCTGTGCTGGGGTCTTTCCAGCACTGAAATGTTATGATCTGATTATTCTCGAATAATTTTCTCTTCTACAGCTTCTACAAGAGGCCAAATAAAAAGGATGGCACTTCAAGGTATTAAGTGTGGAGACACACAAAAATAAAAATGGAAAAAAATGCCATTGCATCTCAAATTGTGGTACACTCCTCAAAAGCTGGCTCCAAAGTAAACTTGTCAATCCGTGTTTTCTAACTGCGTAGACTACTATGTCAGAGGCCTGTCTTCAAATGACAGCAACACCAAGCACTCTGGCTACAGGGAACCTCCAGCCTCAAACAGCTGTGATACTTGTCAATAATCCATTAAATGCTGGAGCCTACTTCCTAGAGGAAGGAATCTTCCTGCAAGGCACATATTCCCCCTCCAGCACCAGCCTACATGCATTTTTCTGGAAAACACACTTTATCTGGAGTCCTCTGAGTGACTTAACTTCCCTATTTAAAAGTGAGGAAGAGGGATCCCTGGGTGGCGCAGCAGTTGAGTGTCTGCCTTCGGCCCAGGGCGTGATCCTGGAGACCGGGGATCCAGTCCCACATGGAGCTCCCTGCATGGAGCCTGCTTCTCTCTTTGCCTGCGTCTCTGCCTCTCATGAATAACTAAATAGAATCTTTTTTTTTTTTAAGATTTTATTTATTTATTCACAAGAGACACAGAGAGAGAGAGGAAGACGGAGACACAGGCAGAGGGAGAAGCAGGCTCCATGCAGGGAGCCCCACGTGGGACTCGATCCTGGGTCTCCAGGATCAGACCCCGGGCTGAAGGCAGTGCTAAACCGCTGAGCCACCTGGGCTGCCCCAATAAATAGAATCTTTAAAAAATAAATAAATAAATAAAGTGAGGAAGAGGGGCACCTGAGTGGCTCAATCAATTAAGCGTCTGCCTTGGGCCCAAGTCATGGTCTCGGGGTCCTGGGGCTGAGCCCGACGTAGGGCTCCCTGCTCAGCCGGGAGTCTGCCTCTCCTTGCACGCCCCCCCACCACCACCTCCCTGCTTGTGCTCTCACACTCACAAAGGATTAAATAAAAATCCTAAAAAAAAGAGGAAGAGAAATAAACCCAAAGAGCCTACCTGTCCTGCTGAGAATAATCATTAAAAATGTTACTTCATGCTGAATATGGTCAGAGGATATTCAAAAGCACAAAATGGAATATCCTCAAGGAGCCCAAAGGCTAGCTGTAACCAAAAAAAAAAAAAAAAAAAAAAAATTAGGGAGATATGTTTTATTTCAGAAGATTCTTATCCACGTTATTACACTTAAGTCTAGGACTCTCTCTGGTATGTTTGTTTAGCATATCTCTCCCAAGGAACAGGTTCTGTCGGACAGCAGCAGCAGCAGCAGCCTGAACCCTGCTACAGAACTACTCCCCTGTGACCTCGACCCAGTCGTTTGGCTTCCCTCGGACTCAGTTTCCCCTCTGCAAAAAAGAAAAATTAGAGGGGTTTTTTTTTGGGGGGGGGGGGGTGGAGGGGTGAGAGATAATCTTGAAGGGCTTCCAGCTCTAAAGTCATGCCACTGGGAGCCCAACTCCGCGGGAGGGACCGCGCGAGCCTCCATCCCGGGGCCCGGCAGGTCCCGATGCACCAGGTCCCGGGGCCCGGCGGGTCCCGATGCACCACGTTGGTCTCTTGCAAACCTGACGACGCCGGTGCGCGATTTGGAAACTGGGGAAATGAACTTCGGAGTTAATCTCCCAGCGGAGGGGAGAGGGCTGGTTACAGGGTCTTAAAAAAAAAAAAAAAAAAGGGATGCGGGGGTTGGGGTGGGGGTGGGGGTGGAGGGGAGACTTAAAGAGCAGCAGGAGGCTCGGCGAAGCTCCTCCAGCACCCAGCCGGGATTCCGCCGCCCGCGCAGCCCCCAGGGACCGGGCTGGGGGACCTGCCGGCTCCCGAGCTTCGGATGCTCCGGTCCAGGAGGCGTCCTCCGTGGGCACCGGGGCCACACCGGCCGGGGGGCAGCCTGGACGCGGGCGGCCTCTATTGCATGACAATTGGGAGCTTAGAAATCAGCCACAGGCCAGACCCCGGGAGGCCGCGCGCGCGCGGAGGGGCGGCCGGGCCCGCGGGCCCCAAGCGCTGCCTCCCGGGGTCGCGGGGGTCGCGGGGGTCGCGGCGGGGACGCGGAGGAAGCCGCGGGGCCGGGCCGGGGGGCGCCTACCTCTTGTCAGAAAGGCCGGGCCCGGGACGCGGGGCGGCGCGGGGCGCTCATGCCGGCGGCTCCGTGGGGCCGCCGCCGTTCCACTGCCGCCGGCCGCAGGTCCGCCGCCGGTTCCGGGGAGGGGACCGGGGGGGCGGGCGCGGGAGGGGCGCGGCGCGGCTCGAGTGGTTGTTACGGGCGACGGGGGGGCGGGGCCGGGCGGCCGGAAGCAGCGCGCGTGCGCGAGCGCGGCCGAAGGACGGAGGCGGGCGCGACGACGGTTGCTAGGCGAGGGGGAGGGGCCCGAGCCGGCCGGAGCGGCTCTGCGCAGGCGCCACCTCGCGGGCCGGCGGGCGTGGGCGGAGCTCGGATCTGGCGCCTGCCCTGACGTCCCGGCGGGTCTCACTAGAGGCCGCTGGCCCCGCCCTGCTTGCGTCACGGGGCGGGGCGAGGGGCGGGGCGAGGGGCGGGGCGTGGGAGGTGCTCTAGGGGCTGCACGGCCAGCGGGGAGTTCTGCGGAGCTGGAGCAGGCGGGTCCCCGCGCGCCTTCGGGTGTCGCGGCTGCCTGGGGCCGGAGCAGGCCGCTACCCCGGGAGGTCCGGTGCCTCCTCATTTTTTGTGCACTGCTCCGGAGCAGCCGGAGCAGCCGGAGCAGCAGGCCTGCCCTGCAGCGCCCTGACCACACCCTCGCCGAGTAGTGCAGCCGAGGCGAGCGCCAGGGCCCGCGAGGGACTGGGTGGAACCGAGCATCGAGCATCGAGCATCGTCCTGTGGACACGTCCCGGCCCTGCGATGGAGCTGACGCGGGGCCGGGCCAGCCCCCGGGGTCCGGGAGCGCCGCGTTGCAGCGGGACCGCGCAGCTCCAGCGCCAGCCTTGAAGCACTAGTGTGATGCGCTGAGACGTGGGGCCTTCAAGGCCCGGAGGGGGCCACCCATACGGCGAGGCCACCCATACGGCGTCACGACCCACGCGCGCGATTTCTCTGGCGGTGTCCCAGCCGTGCCCTGTGCATTAGTCACCCCGGGTGGCTGCACTCTGGATGCTGCCACCGCACAGCGCATTTCCGGAGCTGCTGTGGAATTTCCTTCAGGACCAGTTTAGCAGCCACCCGACAGCATCATTTATAGCTTGATCACACTTTGTTTTTCTCAAACCATCATTTTCGCACTTGAGCACCCACGTTGCACACTAGACTCGGCTCCGACAGGCTTTGGCCTGTTTGTAAAAAGCACGTTGACCTCCAAAAGATGCTTTCAAGAAGAGACATCCCAGGAATGATGAGCCTCCCACTAGGAGTAAACAAGCAACACCTATGAAATGGTCTTGGCAAAAGCTGACCTGATCTGATAAGCCTGTAGGTGTAACCACCAATTGACAGGAAATGGGGAACAGAGGAACATGCCAAATGATACCATGGGGAAACAATTGCCCAAGCATCAACTATGGGAAACCCTGCATGACAGTCTTTATCAGATAAATTCCAAAGGGAAAAAGGGGGAAGGGGCTAAAGGAGATTGGGTGTTCACTGAGTTGTAACAGTTAAGATTCAGGCACTTTTGTCTGTATATAATACACTTCAATTAAAACTTTTCAAGAGAAAAAGACCTGAGACATCGACCAATTGCAGCATATGTACTTGATTTCCATCTTCATTTTCACAAATAAATCATTATGAAACCAGGGAGCTTAAAGTCTTCGAACATGCAATGATACTAAAAAATGACTGATTTTTTAGGCAGGATAATGGTATCACAGCTAACAGTTTTCAAAGAAGCCCTGTCTTTTAGATTAAGGGGAAGGTCATTGCAGGAGAGACACTGGGAGGCAAGTGACAGCCTTAGCTCAAACTTCATTAAGGGCTTAGATGAAATAAGATTGGTCCTAAGTTGATAATTGTTCATTGTACTATTGTGTCCACTTTTGTATAGGTTTGAAATTGCCAATAATAAAATGTTTTTCATTAAAAAAAAAAAAAAAGATGGTCTATGACCACTGAGGCTGGCAAATCAAGACATAATTACAAAAGAGGTATTTGAGGGATCCCTGGGTGGCTCAGCGGTTTAGCACCTGCCTTCAGCCCAGGGTGTGATCCTGGCAAGACCCGGGATCAAGTCCCACATCAGGCGCCCTTCATGGAGCCTGCTTCTCCCTCTGCCTATGTCTCTGCCTCTCTCACTCTGTGTGTGTCTCTCATGAATAAATAAAATCTTCAAAAAAAAGAGGTATTTGAAAATGTCTCAAGCAATAGTAGTATCATTGAAATACAAGAAGAGACTCACAAGGAATCTAATTTGGAGGAAACAACACTTGTTAAAATGTATAAATTATGGTATGTTTGATTGGGTTTTTAAAATATTTTATTTATTTATTCATGAGAGACACATAGAGACATAGGCAGAAGCAGGCTCCTCTGAGGAGCCCAATGTGGGACTCGACCCTAGAACCCCAGGATCACGATCTGAGCCAAAGGCAGACACTCAACCACTGAGCCACCCAGGTGCCCCTTGAAGATTCTAGTCTTTTTTTTTTTTTTTTTTTTTTGAAGATTCTAGTCTTGATGAGTAAACAGTTGTCTGATAAATAAGCTGTTTGCCCAGGTGAGCAATCTATCCTCCTGAGAGGGGGTTGTTTGCCAAGATGAGCCAGCTTTTGTTAGAAGACATTATTTTTCATGAGTTTCCTGAAGCAAACAGTAAAGCTATTTATTGGTTTACAGTCTTATCTTCCGGGGGGAAGAATTCTCTAGATAAACAGTAAGCCATATTGACACAGGAGTCCTGACAGTTAAATGATTTGGATACGGGTGGTCTTGTTTTTCATCAGGGCCATGGGTTCGTTCTGTCTTGCTGCCTTGCCCTTATCTCAATGTCACCTTGACCCCTAACCAGCAAGGAGAAGGAGAGGGCAAAGAGGATCAAACACTCTTCCTTGAACAACACGTCGGGGATGCAACGTGTGTGTGCACGCAGTAGTGTGTGCATAACAGGCAGAGCAAAGGCAGGGCTGGTGAGACAGCTGAGCACTAGTGGAGATGACATGGTGTGGCCTCCCTCGTCTGCAACAGCATCCCTGCTCTCTTCCTCAGACTCTTGAGAGTACTCCAAGACATCCTGAGTGAGGTCCCAGCTTGATGAACATTTTTTTTTCGATGAACATTTTTATTAGTAAGCTCCTCACTTGTCTGTGGTCACCTCTCATTTGGTGGATGGAAGGCTTGATGGGTGCCCTGGGATGGTGATGAAGATTCCCAAGTTCTGGCATCCCTAGAGAGATCCTCTGGCTCCTTAGGATTGCTCAGCTGAGTTACCACTAGGAGCCGGAATCTGAAGCTGCTGTTTCCATGTGGCCACCTCTGGCTGACTTGGTCAGGATATGGGATCAGTGGCCTGCTCACACCTGCCTGGGCCCGGACGCTGTGGCTGTTACATCTTCCCCAACAGGATTAACCTGAGCTGGGGACACTGTCCCTGGTCCCTATAGCCACATCTTCTCCATTGTTCTTAGTACACTATCAGGACTCATCCCCAAGAAAGCATCGGGAAGTTGGTGACACCACGAGGACTGGGGGTATGGATTAAAGGGAAGGCTGTGGCTGGAGAGACACTGGGAGGCAAGTGACAGCCTTAGCTCAAATTTCAGCCTGCAGTGCCCAACGTCTTCCCCACAACAGCCAAAGAAACAGGAAGTAAGGTCTGAATGATCCCTTTGAATGTAACTAAGGGAGTCAAGTAAGTGTTTAGGCTGTGTGGGAGGCCCAGTGGCATTTATTCGTAGTCTCCGGTGGCCCAACCCACCCTGGCATCTGCCCCTTACACATTTGGTCACAGGGACATGTCCACTCTCCTCCACGTCTGGAAGAGATTACTTTCTCATTTGATGGTAAAAGACAGCCTCGCAAAACACGGCAGATTCTCCTGACTTGGGCCATCTGGCAAAGTTTCCAGCCTAGAAAAGTATGGAAAATGTAGCTTACCCCACAGGCACAATTTCCTAATTGAGCTCTGGCGGCTGTCCAGTGGCCTTGAGCTAATACCATTGCATCATTTCCAACCTGGGAAAACTCGAGGCCAAGAAGCCAGATCTGCAAAAGTTATCATCTGACCTTACACATTTCTAAAATACCTCATTTCCATCTGGAGAGGCAAAGCTCCCCTTTCCCTAATTGGTTCCGCTGCCAAAAAGTCTGCCCTCTTCCAGGGCCCTCTTCTTAATGCCGTTGGCAGAACTCGCTTGCAAAAACACAAACGCAAACTCACACCTTGGCTCTGAGTCTACATCGACGACAGAAATAAATGTAAGCATCAAGGCCTGCCATCTGAGATCTCCTATAAATCTTGTCCCCAGCTTTCCTTTGTCCAGAATGATTCTATTTCCACCTCCACTCGTCTGTTCATTTATTCATCCCTTTGTTAACTCGGCAAACATTTATTCAGCTCCTTAATTTATTCAGACACCATATTAAGCACAGCAGTGTGGGAAGATACATGATATAAAAGCAGATTTTCCTCCCAGGTGCTCAGCCTACCGCATAGGGCTGACATGCAAACAGTGAAGATGTAGCTTCTAAGTTCTGCAGCCCCCCGAAAGCCTTCCCTGTCTCCTGTTCTTTCTTGAGATGCCTATGAACGGGGCACTTCCACGTAAGGCATGCCGCCTTCAATGGGATTGTAAAAGAATCAGGTCTAGGGAAAAAAAAAAAAAAAAGAATCGGGTCTGTATCTCATCAAATTGCAAGTTGCTTGGGTCCTAGGACCATATCCACTCATTATCTTCTACCTGTCGTGGCACCTGCCATTTTCCAGAACCCTATTAAATAATGGATGGGTTGAAGTCGTGACCCTTACCCTAGGCCTTTATTCTGAGTGCATTGAACACATCTCTCCATCCCATGGACCGAGTGGGAGCATCCTTGGGGGTGGTGCTCTCCCACCCTGTCCTGTCCTCTGTGTCACCGAGTAGGACAGCAGGCCTGGCATAAGAGAATTGCTTCCCTGTGCCCTGGGAAACACAGCCCTCATCCGATGAGATTTAGAACAAAGGATGACCTGAGGCCTTTCAGCTTCCGGCTCAGAGGAATAAAAATAGCCAACCCAATCATACTTCTTTTTGGTTTGTTTGTTTCACAAAATATAGTCCTCGCTTCTCCGACCCTGATGCAGCTGTGAGGCACTTCTCTCCGAGGCTAATCGGGACTTCGCAAGTCAGCAATTGCTCCCAGGCTGCTCCTCTGCGGGTCACACCAGCCGGAGGTGGGGTTGGCCTGGCAGGAGCAATGAGGTGCCAAGAAGGCACAGACCAAAGGTCACACAACAGGGGGACACCGAGTGAGGGATAAGAAGCAGAGCATCCTAAAGAGAATCAATGAAGCATTTTCCCCAAAGCTAAGGAAGGAAGAGAAAGGCCTGCTCCACTTTCAGTCCTGTGGGCAGAGAGCGGAAGAGACAGAGGGCCCAGACCTCCCCCTCTCTCTGACATAGATAAAAGACAGGGCCACCTCAGACCCCGAAATCTCCTGTCCCCCCAAAGGCTTTTGACCATGGCAGTTGGGGAGGGTGCTTCTGCTCAATTCCACAGCCAGGCATCTTGCTGCTGTGCCTCCAGAATGTTCTGTTACCTCCCGCTGAGAGCCACACATCTGCTCATTTCACACCTCGCTGAAAATCCCATCTCTCGGCCCTTCCCACCTTGGCAGTGCCTGATTGAACCATCTCCATAGCCCAGAGCAGCTTTTAAGATCTTTCTCTTCGAAAGGATAAAAAAAAAAATTTTTTAATTGGATGTTGATGGGATTTGCTGTCCGAAAACGTATCTCCTAGGGCTGTAAAAGCTTAGATAAGAAAATGTTTGTAAAAACTTTGTAAATGGTTAGGCTCTATGTAAATGCTTCCCGTAGCCAGGCATCTCACAGCTCTGCCTCCGGAATGTTCTGGAACCATAGATTATTATTACCCTGCTCACTCCTTTGGTTGTTACTAGGATCATCCTGTTTATTTAGAGGATGGATGAACTTCCCCGTCTGGAATTTCCCCCGCTGAGCCTCCCAGGCGTCCCCAAAAGACCAGTCCTCGCGTGAACAGCTGCTAGCACAGACCTTACCTCTTTTCTTGGTAAACCAAGAAACCAAAATCTTAAAAAATAATAATAATAAAATAAAATAAACCGCTACTGTGTGAACTCACAATCATCCCTCAAAGGGACCCTGCCTCCCAGCCCTGCCTTGCATGGTGGCCTCTGTCAGCTACTGTGCTCTTGCAGAGGCAGGCCTGTCGCTGCCTCCAGGACACTGGGGGGTGTCTAGCGCTCCCCAGAAACCATGCAGGTGACACAAGTCCAAGAGCCCATGTACCTTCCTCCAGAGCCCCAGGGACGCAGGGTAGACCTTTGACCTTTACACAGCAGGGACAGGGGACTTACCACCAGGCTCAGGAAGCCCCTGCAGCCTGAGGACAAAGACATCAGTGTCCTTGGTGACTGAGGCTGGCATCGTCCGAAGGTTAGGCATGTGCACCTTGATCACAGGCAGGCACACAAAGGATCCTCTGGGGACCAGCCTCTTGGCAGCTCCGGAGAGTCTTCCAGGCAACCTGAGTTTATTCCACACTCAGGGAAGCCAAGGCACAAGGAGGCCAGGTTGTTTGATCCCTACAAAGAATTCGGGAGCCAGCTGACCATGCCTCTCCCCCCATATGACATCTTTTTTTTTTCAAAGATTTTATTTATTTATTCATGAAACGCAGAGAGAGAGAGAGAGGCAGAGACAGGCAGAGGGAGAAGCAGGCTCCCTGGGGAGCCCGATGCGGGACTCGATCCCAGGACCCCGGGATCACGCCCGGAGCCGAAGGCAGACGCTCAACCACCGAGCCAGCCAGGTGCCCCCTGCATCTTCTTCCTTCTTCTGGTCTACCAGTTTCGAGATTGGTAAGCCCAGGTGTCATGATGAAAAGCGGATCAGCCGTAAGCACAGAGGCGTGGGGTCCACCTGGAGGTGCGTGAGCCCCTGATGGATGTAGGGGCCTGTACATCCTCGGACATTCTGCTGAGCAAGCTAACCGAAGAACACCTCCGGCCTTCAAGTATTTCCATTCGGGCCGCAGGTAGCACTTCGAATTGTCTTGACCTATAAATTCTTTAAATAACAAGTGGCGAGATCCTGTATGACTTTTTTTTTTTTTTTAATTTTTATTTATTTATGATAGTCACAGAGAGACAGAGAGAGAGAGGCAGAGACATAGGCAGAGGGAGAAACAGGCTCCATGCACCGGGAGCCTGACGTGGGATTCGATCCCGGGTCTCCAGGATCGCGCCCTGGGCCAAAGGCAAGCGCCAAACCACTGCGCCACCCAGGGATCCCCCTGTATGACTTTTTAATGTTCCATTTATCCTTCCGTCTGTTGTTCTGAGATTTACAATCAGGGAGCTCCTGCGTGCCTAGCCCATGACACGGAGGAAAGAAAACTTCACTGCTTTGCACACGAGGGATTATGTTCACGCTCTAGAAGGCTCTGTGAAGTTAAAGGTACCCTTGACTTGGTAAAAATAATAAGTAAGTTTCTTTCTTTCCTTTTTTCTTTTTAGTGATCTCTACCCCAGGAATAAGTAGATTTAAAGAAAAGGAAAAGTGGGGTGCCTGGCTGGCTCAGTCAGAAGAGCATGCGATTCTTGATCTCGGGGTTGTGAGTTTAAGCCCCATATTGGGTGTAGAGATTACTTTTAAAAAACTTTTTTAACTTAAATAGAAAAAATTTAAAAATAAATCCACTTATTCTTATGTCCTGGCAGCAATTTGAATCTCAATACAAAGTAATGCTTATTCTCTGTTGGAAGACTTTGAACCTATTCTCTTAACTTCTGCATCTCTGGCTTTAAACATTGGGCAACTCTGCAAGTTGAAAGGAAACAATGATTCTCCTGCAGCTGTTTCAGACTCAGTTGGAAAAAAAAAAAAAAAAAAAGAGGCCCTGAGGAAGTCTGTGGACTCCAGAAAACCCAAAGGGCCTCCAAGTGGTTTCTCCTACCCCTGCCCTCAGATCTGCAGCACTGGGATCCGGGGAACTTTCAAGACCACCTCATTCATCTTGGCCCAGCATTTAATATTTAAGAAGGCCGCGTCAAATAATGTCTGCTGAAAGCTTAGCACACTTCACGGCTAACGACAAAACTTGATTTTGAGCCTTGACAGCCTGAGTAAGGGACCTTCCTAGCTGAGATGGGATCCCTGGTCAGTGGTCTGGGTCACAGGACCCAAGTGATGGACACACCTACAGAACTTTGGGCCTCATGACGTCCAGGTGGGTCCTGCTCAGTTCCTGATGTCCCCAGAGATGAAACAATATCGCGCAGCAGAAACAGCACAGGGTTTTTGTTCCTGCTTAGGCCATGATTATCATCCATTAGGAGCAGCAAGGTTTCATGCACAGACTGGACACAGCAACACGGTTCCCACCAAAGCCCTCAGCGGTGGGGTCAGCCACATGAGGGTAATTTTAAATTTTTAAACATGTATGTAGGGGGGCCTGGGTGGCTCAGGGGTTGAGCGTCTGCCTTCGGCTCAGGGAGTGATCCCAGATTCCTGGGATTGAGTCCCACATCAGGCTCCCTGCAGGGAGCCTGCTGCTCCCTCTGCCTGTGTCTCTGCCTCTCTCTGTGTGTCTCTCATGAATAAATAAAGTAAACAAAGATAAAAAAATAAAAAGTTACATAATTTTTAAAAATATTTATTTGAGAGAGAGAGAAAGAGAGAGAGAGAGAGAGCACACAAGCAGAGGGAGCAGCAGGCAGCAGGAGAGGGAAAAGCAGGTTCTCTGCTGAGCAGGGAGCCGAATGCGGGGCTTCAATCCAGGACCCTGGGATCATGACCTAAACTGAAAGCAGACACTTAAGCAATTGAGCCACCCAGGCACCCTGTAATTTTATATTTTTATTTTTTATTTTTTTAAAGACTTTATTTATTCATGAGAGACAGAGGGAGAGAGGCAGAGGGAGAAGCAGGTTCTACACAGAGAACCCGATGTGGGACTTGATCCCAGGACTCCAGGATCATGTCCTGGGCCAAAGGCAGGCACTAAATCGCTGAGCCACCCAGGCTTCCCTGTAATTTTTTAAATTATAAAATAATATCTGCCATAGTAGACTGTCTACATGGCATCCATGTTCCCATGTCTTCACTCCTAAAGCCTGACTTTTTCAGGCATTTGCCCTTGTCCACATTACGGGGTCCCAGGGGAAGCTGAGTGCTGCCCCAGGCCCAGCAGGTAGATCAGGTGAGGCTAAGGCATCCCTCCCCCCAGGGACTGATTTAGAAGTGAGCGTGTCACCCAGTTCTGACCAATGAGACCAGCAGGGGAGTCAGCCAGGGGGTCCTGGAGAGGTCCCTGCACTCTGAAAAAGGAGACACCTAAACAGAAGTCCCCTATTTCTGTGTGTGGACACTGTCGTGCCTGGTCTCATTCCTGGGATGGCTGCAGCTGTTGCTGGGTCCACGAAGGGAGCCAGCGTTTGCTGGGGAGGATGCTGAGGCCCCAGAGAGGAGAGGAGGAGGAAGCAGAGGGAGGCTTTCGTGACTTGCCCTTGCCGTGTGCAGGGCCCTCCTGCTGGACACCCAGTCCTGAGAATCCATCCGCCTCCTCATGGGGCAATCCAGTTTGATGAAAGGTTTTCTGTTCCCTGTGGCTAAAAGCAACCGGAGCACATGCTCATTTTAGAAACAGGTTTAAATGCAGAAACACATAATGAAGAAAATAAAAATCACCTATCATCCCACCATGCCAATAATAACCACAATTCATGTCTTGGTGCCTTCCCACCACTCTTTGGCGGTGCTCATTTTGCTGTATAATTACATAAGCAATACACTTGCTTCCTGTAGAAAATTCAAACGGTGTAATTGCCTTATGGGGAAAGGAAAACGCTGCTAGAAACCCTTCCCTCCCCACTGGCCCCGGTGGTCGGCCCTCAGCAGTGTTTTCTGACGCATGCTCTGCTCCCAACTGATCAACACCGGCCCAGCCTGGGAAGCCCATGCACACGTAAACTGTAGTGTGCCTCCGACGGAGAAGGGGAAGCCAAGAGGAGGAAACAGAATGGGATGGGAGCTTCCACTCCCTTCTGCAAGCAGGCCTGGCCTGGGCACAGTAGCAGAGGGAAGAGATCCTGGGCTTTGAGCAAAAGGATCTGGGTTCAAGTTCCCAAGTCGCAGTCAAAGGCGGTGTGGCCTTGGGCAGGCCCCCCCCCCTTTTCTTTTTTGTATAATGAATTTTTATTTATTTATTTATGATAGTCACACACACAGAGAGAGAGAGAGAGAGAGGCAGAGACACAGGCAGAGGGAGAAGCAGGCTCCATGCACCGGGAGCCCGACGTGGGATTTGATCCCGGGTCTCCAGGATCGCGTCCTGGGCCAAAGGCAGGCGCTAAACCACTGCGCCACCCAGGGATCCCCTTTGGGCAGGCCCCTTTACCATCCTGAGACTATGTGCTCCTCTGTCGAACAGGAATAATAATGCCAACAGATCTGTTGCAAGGGTCGGAGATAATGCGCATGGTATGGCCATTATTCAAAATATTTGTCAATTTCCTATATCTCTTTCTCGACTCTTCTATCATATGCTGAACATTCTCTTCCCCGCCCTCTGCTGTCCTTGCCCCGTCTGTGGCAGCCGGGGCTTCTTGGGTGCAGACAGCAGAATCCGCTGCAGCTGGTTCAAGCCGAAGGGGTTCCCCAAGGGGCAGGGAGCTCACAGAACTGTTGAGACGGTGGGGGATGCAGGCACTGGGCAGACTTCCAGAAATAACCGACTCCCCTGAGAAGAACCGAAGGACCAGCTCACCCGGCGGCACCTCCCCAGGAGGAGGAAGCTGCCAAGTCAGGATGTTGCTGCCTCGGCCTCCGTCTCCAGAACCGGGCTCGCCCTGCCAACAATCCGCGCCAGCAAGGCGATGCCCTGTCCCCTGCCTCCACCCACGTAAGTCAGTCTGGATCAGTCTCCCGCAGGAGCACGCAATTAGGTGAATCTAAATCACCCAGCTCAGCCCCGGCGGGTGTTACCTTTCTCCATTGGAAAGGGGATACCTACAATCTGGAAATCCGAGTACAATCAGAGTGTGGAGAGAAGGTTCAAAACCTTTGGGGCAGCCTCAGATTACGGTGGGGAGTAGATCAAGGGTACACGCTTGGAAGTCATGCACCTGTGTCCCCGTCCATCGGAGACGGCACTGCGCCACGCTCCAGTTAGGCCCCAGCTGGGCTTGGATGCGAGAGGCAAGGCAAGGAGATCCATCAGGCACGTGTTTGATGGGTCCTTCACACTTCACGCTTTTAAGAACATGTTTGGGACGGGGTTCAGGACCTACTACCCCCAAATACGGCACCTTGGCACATTAAATGTTGCAGACTGGAGGAATTTGAGAAAATAGCGGGAGCAGGAAGTCCACTGCGACCTTCCCCCTGACACAGGTCATAAAATCCTGCCATGAGAGGTGCCCTCCACCCGGGGCAAAGGAGCATCCTTATCTCCGATGACAGGGGGGATGCTGGGAAGAATCCCAACCAACAGGCCTCGCTGAGCTTACCCCAGTTTACCACCGTTTACCTCAGATTCCTTGACCTATCACATTCGACCATGACAGTCCATTCAGCATCAAACTCTGCACAAAAATGCTCAGGTCTGGGGGCCCCCAGCTGGTTGGGTCAGTGGAGCCTGTGACTCTCAATCTTGGGGTCGTGGGGTAGAGATTACTTAAAAATAAAATCTTAAGAAATGGCCACTCAGATCTGTTTCTTCAAGTCTTCATTTCCTTATGACAGCTCTCACGAAACAGAAGACTTCTATTAAATAGGGACGCCTGGGTGGCTCAGTAGTGGAGCATCTGTCTGCCTTTGGCTCAGGGCGTGATCCTGGGGTCCTGGGATCGAGTCCTGCATCAGACTCCCCGCAGGGAGCCTGCTTCTCCCTCTGCCTGTGTCTCTGCCCCGCCGCCCCCCCGTCTCTCATGAATAAATAAATAAAATCTTTTTTAAAAAAATAAGAGACTTCCATTAAATCATCATGTATGTTTCTCTCCTTTCATGTCTTTGCAGTTTAATTTTCAGACCTCGCCAGGAACCCTAAGGGAGGCTGGGAAAACTTCCTCCTCCCTCGGCTTGTCCACCCTAATCTCCAGTCGATGAACTCCCGGGCAGTGTAACAAATGAGCCAAAATTGCTTGCAGTGAGATAAAAGGAAATGCTGTCAGTAAGGGGCAAACGTAGCCCGAGGGTCACCGAGGCCTGGGACAGGTCCCCACAGTCACATTCCTGAAACTGTTCCTGTTTTCCTAAGCTGTTGTCTCTTCTCCGGCACAGGATCAGAACGCGTCTGTACAGGCTCGAATGTGTCTGATAACCCAGCCCTCGCATGGGAGCGAGGTGGCCCCGCAGGTGTGACCTTAGGCTGGCTTATGTCACCCAGGGGTCACACACACAACAGCAGTATGAACTGTTACTGCGGAAGGACCCTTCAGGACAAGCCACACTGGCCCTCCTGTTACGGATAAAGATGTTATTAATCACCTACACTCGTAGATGGTATTTTGCACTCACTCAGGATGAATGATTTCATCAAATACTCCTTCATTCTCCAGGTGGATAAAAGAAAGGTTGCTTCTTGCCCTGCCAGAGGGCTGGCATCCCCGGTAACAACCCAGCCCGCCCTCCCACAGGGTGTACAGGCTGTGCCGTGAGCTTTTCCTCCAGCTGATGCAATGATGTGAGCCTCATCGTTTCGACCCTTGAAAGAAGCAGCTGTTCGGGGCACCTGTGTGGCTCAGTCGGTTGAGCATCCGACTCCTGACTTTGGCTCAAGTCATGATCCCGGGGTCCTGGGATCGAGCCCCGCATCAGGCTCCCTACCCGGCAGGGAGTCTACTTCTCCCTCTGCCCTTCCCCCAGTCTTACACACACACACACACACACACACACACACACACACACAGTCTCTCTCTCTCTCTCTCAAAATAAATAAATAAATAATCTAAAAAAAAAAAAAAAAAAGGAAGAAGCTGTTTGTTCCAGGGTAGAACAGAAGCCTGCAATTCACCCGTGACCCCTAAGGAGAAGTGACCAAGTGATCTTCTAGACTCTACTCTCCTTCCCCTATGGCTGCAGGCAGAGGCTCATTTTCCTGGGTGTTAATCCAGCTGGTGGGACTCTGTTTAGGAAGACAGCACAGCCAGCGCTGCCTTCAGCTCTCGTTGAAGGGGGTGGGATGGTTACTGGAAGGTACTAGTTATTTCTTTCCTGTCCTCAACCCCCTGGGATTACCTTGCCAGTCAAAGCCTGTGCTCCCTGCGTGCTGTGACAGAGGCAATGCTGATGGCAGGAAGCGGGGACCGCGGCTTCTAGGCCCACTGCCTGCACGCATGCCTGCACACACATCAGAACAATCGGGTGAAAGGGCTTCCGGCGCTGCGCAATTATAACCTTGACTCGGGATAGATGACCTTCTCTGGCTGGGGCCAGGTTTCTCCTAAGGTTAAATGCCATTCCTGGAATAGCAGCTGGAAATGCCCTGTCCTCTGTTACCTTTGGACTTAGTGGCGCCTGGGACTGTCTTACATAACAGAAAAATGACCATTGTCACTTGGAATGTGCAGGGCTTAAAGGACAGCCTGACATGGGTGGAGATGAATGAGCCTCATTCACAGTCCTTCCCTTCTTTATCCCTTCTAATTAGGGTGACGGACGTCCCAGTTGGCGTGAGACAGTCTCAGTGTGTGCCTCTTGACTCAAGGTGATTATTCACAACACCCCCCATTACTGAGAAGTGACCTGGTTGGACAGCAAATTTTAAGATCATCGATTTGTAATTGTTGAGGAAAAAGAGGGAGACAAGGCCTCCTGGTAGGGATGGACGCCCTTGAGAGCCTGCCTGGGTAGGAGGTGTTAGGTTGAAGAAAGAAGCAGCTTTTCCAAACCCTTCATGGCTCTGAGCAGCCAAATACCCCCAGCTCCTGAGATCTTGGGGAGACCTACCCAAGCCAGGTGGACCTGTTGGCCTTCTCAGTATGCCCAGATTGGAAAAAAAAAATCACATTATTCCCGCCATCCAGTTGACCTTGTGTCTGACCAAGACGAAATGCTGGTCTTGCTCCCTGGCCTCCAAGCCTCGGGCCTTCTGGTCGTAGATTCTAGAGGACATCAGTGCCGAGCTGAGGCAGCAGCTGCTCCTCTGACAATGCTGGTCCTGCCGAGGCCCATTCCACCGTTCTATGCAGACTGTCACCTAGAGAGATGGGAATAAGAGGGAGGGCCCGGGCAGGGGTCTTCCAGGAGTCTCAAAGATCTCACACCTCCAACCTTAAGCTTTTGCCTCCAGCTCCACGATAATGAAGGCCTGTCTGACCCTTCAGCCCTAGGATATTTCTCCCAGCAGGAGATGGCCAGGGCCAACAGGGGGATGGGTTTTCCGGAGCAGTCACTGGGGACAGGCCAACTCTGTGGAGAAAATTCTCATCCAGGGCTTGATCTGTGAAGTTACTCTGTAATTCAGCAGCTCCGTGTAAAAGCTGTAGAACACATCCATCACCATCAGGCTGTCAAAACATTCATTCAGCCGATGAGAATAGCTTATTAGCACTTTTAAAAATACCAATCTTTTGCAAAGATGGTTGGGTTTCTGCATGCACCCAAAAAGAGTCTTGGTGCACAGATTGGTTCACTAGCATTTACTGCAAAGAAGAAAGAGGGAGGCTGGGAACAGTGGGGTAGGTGGCGCTCAACAGACCCAGAGATCGCCAGTTATGGCATGAAGAGGATGCTTACCGTTTAATTTCGTAAAGATGGGCTGTTGGCCCGAAATCACAGTCCCAAAACTCCCCCTTCCTGCCGCCTGGCCCACACCCACACCCACACCGGCCATGAAGAAGGGTGAATTCTACAGCCGAGGACCAGGTATCCTGCCCGGTAGCCCGTTGGAGGACTGGGAGGAGCTTGTGGAAAAGTCCATGGAGTTCCACGGTCATTCGAACATGCTGGCACTGATAAAAATGTCTCCTTGAATTTCAAACAAAACCCTTTAACATAGCAAATTGATGCTTGTGTCAGTTCTCAGATTTGTAAAGCACAACACAAAAAACAGCGACAGAGGACACCAGGGTGGCTCAGCGGCTGAGCCTCTTCTCAGGTCGTGATCCTGGGGCCCGGGATCGAGTCCCGCATCGGGCTCCCTGCATGGAGCCTGCTTCTCCCTCTGCCTGTGTCTCTGCCTCTCTCTCTGTGTGTCTCTAATGAATAAATAAGTAAAATCTTAAAAAAAAAAAAAAACAGCGATAGAAATGCCTGATTTCGGTGTCACTGTGCCCCACGAGCCACGTCCATCATGCCGCTGCTGGGGCGCCCGCACACCTTTCTCCCTGTCACCCGCTCTGGAACTTGGAGCCTCTCCAGCCTGGAAGGGCTGTGGTCCGGGCCTCTGCTCTGCGAAATCCCACCCCATCCCTCACGCTTCGGTTCCCCCACAAAACACCCAGATGCAAAGGTCAGAATCAATTCCTCCTTCCTCTGGATTCTGGGTTGAGGTTTCGCTCCTACTGTTAGTCAAGCTCGCAGCCCCAAACGGGCTCTTTGGCATCTTTACAGCCACGTGCATTTCTGTACGATTTATAAAGACCTAAGAGTCAAACTCTTTGCTTTCTTTCTTTTAGTTTTCCCTGCTGCACAAACTGACTTCAAAGCAGGCCTTGGTGGAGAGGAGTTTTACATAGAAGCGTTCCTGCTCTACTCTGCCAAGGACTCTCAGATACTTGGAAAGCATCTCCCACGACCTCTCCCAGTGCTAATTTTGTTCCTTTTCATTTAGGAAACAGCGACTTGTTTTCTGGGTTCTGAAAAGCTAGGAGAACACGCTGCTTTGGTTGCAACAATTTGCAGCGTGGTCAGAGCTCACGGCTCCTTCCCGGGGAGGTGGGCAGCATCACCGAGGGGCTGGGGCCACCGCGTGAAGTCCCGGGGGCCATTCCCACCCATACACCGTGCACAGAGCCAGGGACAAGGGCCTGGTTCCCAGAAGGGTCTGCAGCAGGCGGGGTCCTTGGTGAAAACCCCCTAGCCCAAACTCAGCTGCCAGGCAGACCCAGAGGACTCGGGGCTTTAGGCAGATGCTACAAACACCGAAACGCTCTGCCTGACGTTCCCCAGGCGAAAAACCCACACTTGCATTTAGCAGTTTATTGGTCACTGGTGGACCTCAGGCCCAGGAAACAGGTGGAAGGGGACAGCTTTCTGGAGAGGATGATTCGAGACAAAACAGGACAGCTCTGAAGTTAGGAACCGAGAAGAGCTTTGATCCCGCGGTCTGTGGCTGTGGGCCTCCAGAAAGTGGGAGCCCACTGGGACTTGATGGTTGAAGCTTGTGCCTGACTCCCGAGATAGGAGGGGTGGCTGGAGGGGACGCAGTGGCTCCCGGGACCTCTACGATAAGGTCTTCTCACAGATATCCAGGTGGGTCACACAGTATTGTAAAAAAAATGGTCCCAAATAAATAAAAATCTTTTAGAAGGGGGGGGGGGGGCAGCCCGGGTGGCTCAGTGGTTTAGCTGCGCCTTTAGCCCAGGGCATGATGTCCCAGGATCGAGTCCCACGTCGGGCTCCCTGCATGGGGCCTGCTTCCCCCCTGCCTGTGTCTCTGCCTCTTTCTCCCTCTCTGTGTGTGTCTCTCATGAATAAATAAACAAAATCTTAAAGAAAAAAAAAGGTCCCACTTGGGGCACCTGAGGGCTTCGTCGGTGAGGCATCTGCCTTCAGTGCAGGTCTTGATCTTGGGTCCTGGGATTGAACCCCGAGTCAGCTCCCTGCTTAGCGGGGAGCCTGCTTCTCCCTCTCCCTCTGCCCCTAAACCCTGCTTGGGCACTCTCTCTCTCTCTCTCTCTCTCTCTCTCTCTCGAGCACTGTCTCTCTCTCAAATAAACAAAATCTTTTTAAAAAAATGGACATCAGCCTGGACTATCCAGGTGAATCAAGGTATTCATGAGGGTACTGTCTACAAGGTCGTTGACTTCAGCTCAGTGAGACCCGAGTCACACTTCTGACTTTAGGAGCTGTGAGAAAATACATTTGTGTGGTTTCAGGCCACGGAGCTTATGATAAGTTGTTACAGCAGCCACAGGAAATGAATACAAGGCCCTTCCAGGTCTTCTTTGCACATATTTATTTTTATTTATTTTATTTTTTTAAGATTTTATTTATTTATTCACGAGACACACAGAGAGAAAGGCAGAGACACAGGCAGAGGGAAAAGCAGGCTCCATGCAGGGAGCCCGATGTGGGACTTGATCCCAGGACTTTAGGATCATGCCCTGGGCCGAAGGCAGATACTCAACTGCTGAGTCACCCAGGCATCCAAATTTTTATTTTTTTAAAGACAGAGAGAGAGTGTGTGTGAGCCAGGGAGGGGCAGAAGGAGAGGGAGAGAGAGAATCTCAAGCAGGCTCCATGCTCAGCGCAGGGCCCAACGTGGGGCTCAATCTCATAATCCTGAGATCATGACCTGAGTTGAAACCAAGAGTGAGACACTTAATCGGCCCCACCCAGGGGCCCCTGCACATATATTTTCAACTGAGAAAACAGGACCATACTATACATAAAATATTTTTTAAGATTTTATCTATTTATTCATGAGAGACACAGAGAGAGAGAGGCAGAGACACAGGTAGAAGGAGAAGCAGGCTCCGTGCAGGGAGCCTGACGTGGGACTCGATCCCAGGACCCCCAGGAACATGCCTTGTGCCAAAGGCTGAACTGCTGAGCCACCCAGGCGTCCCGTACATAGTATTTTTAAATAATCTTTTATTGAAGCATACCGTTCAAACAAAGTCACAGATCCTCAGCCAACAGGTGCGTATCACGAAGAGATGCACCCACGTGGCCACAGCCCCAGGGGAAAGCTCCTCCATGACCGCCCCCTGGAAGCCCCTCACCCTCTTCCCGGTCACCCATGTCCCGTGGGAACCTCTTCTACACCACCGCCTCGTGTTCCTGTCTGTGACCTTCACAGATGAAATCACACCACCGGTACACAGTATGCTTTCTTCTTTTATGGAGCTATAATTCACACCTAGCAAAGAACACAAATTCTAGGCGTGTTTTCACATTTGCACACACTGATTAACTGCCCTGCGAAGGGAAGGATAAGGACCAGGTCCCCCAAGCTCCCTCCCTCCCCAGAATAACCGGTTTTCTGACCTCGGGCAGTGCAGAATGACTTTTGCTGGATTTGGGACTCTTTGTAGGCGGAATCACACAGTACACTGAAACCTTTTTCCTCACTCATCAAAATACCAGGAGCCCAGGCAGCCGGGGTAGCCCAGCAGTTTAGCGCCGCCTTCAGCCCAGGGCATGATCCTGGAGTCCTGGGATCGAGTCCTGTGTCGAGCTCCCTGCGTGGAGCCTGCCTCTCCCTCTGCCTGTGTCTGCCTCTCTCTGTCTCTGTCTCTCTCTCTGTATCTCTCATGAATAAATAAATAAAATCTTAAAAAAAAATTTAAAAACCTTTAAAAAAAAATACCAGGAGCCCCTTTCCACTGTACAGCCCTGCCACAATTGGTGTACTCGACTGCCCCTTTCTGTCTCTGGTTGCTTCCAATTTCTGGTTAATTTGAAGAATGAAGTATCTGCAACACATCAGGCTTCTGTGACTCGGCTTGCCAGGGGGCAAAATCTAGCCACGCACAAGGCCGGGTCCTCACACTTGGTTATCACACACACACACACCCCACCCACCCCCTGCCCGGGCAAGCGGCTGCTGCAGCCACTTCCAGAACTGTTGGAAAGGAGACTGTCCCCTCAGCTGAAGCAATTGTTTTCTTAGTCCCACAACACAGGCCACTGCCTCTCCCTGCAGCCCGGCAACCGAGGAGGCATTTCCACACCCCCCCCACCCAGCTCAGGCAGCCAGTCCCATGACTCGAGGGGGAAGTCACCGTCCAGGGCTTCGTGTTCTAAGACAGGAACTTTTCTCATGTGTCCCTTGGAAGACAAAGACTGTTCCTGAATGCAAACCAAGTAAACACGACCGCGCCTCTATTCTGGGCCCTGGGACGACGGTGAGAACCTAAGCAGTTCGCCTGCGGTGGGTCCCAACTATTGTGTTTGCACGGAAAGTGCGGAATCGGGAAGCGCAGGGGAGCCCGGCGGCGTCCAAGGAAAATGTTTGCACATCGTGCTGAAGTGTGACGCCACTTTCAACAAAGGTGCCTCTTGGGAGATGAGCGCGTTATGCCTTCGGTGACTGTAGCAGACGATCGTCCGCGACACCGCAGTGAAACCGAGGGCTGGAAGCGAGTAGATGCTGAGCGCGTGCGGGTTTTATTCCCCGTAGAACAGGTGTAGCAGGAGACGCTTCCAGCACCAGACTCCGAGCGCCGCAGAGAGGAAGTGGAGAGAAAGCACAGAACTACTAGTCTCGGCTCACTGTCCTCACTTTTGAGGAGGCCGTCAAAAATTGGTCAAACACCCTTTGCCACCGTGTCACACAGTTTTTTTCTTGGGATGACCGCAATTCTAACGGAACTGAGATGAAAATTCATTTGGGATAGGAGATGCCAAGCACGCACACGAAAATCTCCAACACTGGGGGCCCCGCTTCACGTCCCGAGGGGAAGAGCGAGGGCCACCTGGCTACCAGGCCACTCTCCCCGTCTGTCCCTGAGACACACAGGGGACCCAGCTGCGGGCCTCAGGGTCGTGCTGACACCTCAGCTGGGCAGCTGGGGACTCAGGTCGAGGGTGCCGAGCAGCTGGGCCGTGCCGGGCTGCGTCACCACCAGGTCCCTCCACCCGCTTCCCCGCTGGCCTGAAGGGCTGCAGAAGTGGGAGCACGTGTGGAAGGGCGTGGGGGGGGGGGCTGAAAACAATGACATAAGTCCCAACCCCAAATTGTCCCTGTCAGAGACTGCGGGATGGAAGCCATCAGCACAGGCCCTCTGCCACAGGGCGATCCGGGTTGCTGGCAGAGCTCCCGCACTCCGATAGGGCAAAGCTCCAAAACCACCGGACCATTCGCTCCTGTAGAACCCTTAGAACTTCTAGAACCTCAGGGCGCCTGGAGGGCTCACTTGGTTCAGCGTCCAATGCTTGGCTGTCCCTCAGGTCACAATCTCAGGGTCACGAGCCAGAGCCCTGCATTGGGCTCTGCACTCAGTGGGGAGCCTGCTTGGGATTCTCTCTCTCTCCCTCTGCCCCTCCCCACTTTCTCAATCTCTCTGAAATAAATGAATCTTAAAAAAAGAAAAGAAAAAAAAAACCTTCTAGAACCTCAGTAAAAAGTAAGTCGGTGTGGTGGTGTTGCCAGAAGGTGAAGAAGAGCCCCTCTCAGGACCCTCGGTGTTGCGGGGTCCCTGAGCTGCGGAGCCCACTGTGGAGAGCTCCTGGTCTGCTCCGCAGGGTCCCCAGGTTCTCGCCCCGTTTCTGCGCTCCGACTGCCGGTGTCACCCTCTCTCTCCTCCCACGTCTTCATTAACAGAGAACGGGCCACATAACAGGTTTGTTGTATTTATAATACTCGTAATGACTTCTATCTTGTTAGTGCAGGAGCGGATGAATGAGCCTCATGACCGCACGTCGCCGTGGGGGCCAGGCCGGGCCCGCGTCCACACCCCGGCCCGTGCCGGCTGGGGGGCTCCGGCAGGGACGGCCCCTCTGCCCCCGTCGCCCCATCTCTAAGGTGGAAACAAGAACCACTCGGCCTCAGGAACCTGTTGGGAGGTGTAGTGAATGAGATGAAGGTGAAGCACCAGGCCCGGGACCCAGGTGGTAAGTGGTCCTGGGGTGGAGGCTACTTTGGGCCCAACCTGTCCCCCAGGATCTACGGCAGGGTTGGCTGCTCGAATACGACTCGTCCTCACCGCCCCAGAACCTGAAGGTGCGAGAGCCCCACTGGGAGCGCTGGTTTTCCCTTATACAGCAGGGACTCCTGGGAAATCACAGCCCACGGGGCACAGGTGAGCGCTTGTGGGTGACGCCCCAGCTCCTGCAGCGCCGTGGGCCGCGTAGACGCGAGCCGGCATTCACAGGAAGCTAGCTGCGGGGTGAGGCGAGGGCACGACAGGGGGAGGCTGGCGACTGGGGGCTGGGCGGCTTCTTGCCTGACTCTGGAGCGGACCGGACTAATTTCAACTTCCCCTGACTTGGGAGGAGGAAGTGGAGGATATCCTTGACTCCTCGCAAACTTAGATAAGAAGAAAGCCAGGGACTGGGTTCAGAATAAGAAGGCGGGGGGGGGGGGGGGGTGTTTGTCTGAACTTCCTTTATCTGCCTAAACGCAGAGCCTCCCGAAAGAATTCAAGCGTCATAAATGCCTGAGAAGCCCGACTCCTGCCCGCAGAGAACAGTCCAGACCCAGGCGAGAAGTCAGCCTTGTCACAGAACTATCACACCTGCCACCTATTCTAGAGGCTCACTCACCTTTTCTAAGTCTTGCCTTCCTGCAAGTGTCCTCCCCGCCCCTCCTCTCCCCTCCCCGCCCCTCCCCTCCCCTCCCCTCCTTGACATAGTAGATGAGCCCTCAATTGTAAGCTTCCTCGAGGCACCGGTTTCTGTGAGCTACGCACCACGGCAGGAATACACATCTGCCTTTCTCGTATAGTTTGTCGGTTTAATTTGCAGGCCTCCTGCAAAGCACCTAAGAGGGTAGAGGAGTTCACATCTCTTTCTACTGGTAAAGAAAAACACGTGGGACTCCTGGGTGGCTCAGTGGTTGAGCATCTGCCTTTGGCTCGGGCCATGATCCCGGGGAACTGGGATGGGGTCCCACGTCCAGCTCCCCGCAGGGAGCCTGTTCTCCCCCTGCCTGTGTCTCCACCTCTCTCTGTCTCTCATGAATAAAATCTTTTTTATTTTTTTTATTTTTTTTTAATTTTTATTTATTTATGATAGTCACACAGAGAGAGAGAGAGATGCAGAGACACAGGCAGAGGGAGAAGCAGGCTCCATGCACCGGGAGCCCAACGTGGGATTCGATCCCGGGTCTCCAGGATCGCGCCCTGGGCCAAAGGCAGGCGCCAAACCGCTGCGCCACCCAGGGATCCCAATAAAATCTTTTTTAAAAAAAGAAAAGAAAAAGCGTGCAGGGACACTGGTTAAGGATGGCAAGGCAGGCTCCATCCAGGACTGTCACGATGGGCTGAGAGGCGTAGGGACCATGCGACGGGATTGACAGGGTCGGGGAGAGAGACTGAGCTGGACTCTGAGGGCAGCGGGGACAGGTGGGGATTTGTAGCCACGGGGAGGGAGGGTGAGGAGATGGAAAATCACTAAGAGGAAATGTCAGGGGTAGGGGGGCTTCTGGCTAAACTGACCTAGCAGGATCCTGGCTGAAGGCAGGCCAGAGTGTCGGGCATCACCCTGGGGCAGGGGGAGGATGAGGAACCTGATCAGATATCAGAGAAGCGGGGAGGGTATGTTCTGATGAAGCTGACTTAGCAGGGTTCTTGTTAAAACTGGATTTTACAAGGAAGTGCACAGATGGGCCTAGGAGACGGTCCAGGAGCCTGACGTTTGCTCAACCGTCCTGGACAACAAAGCTCTCCACGAAGGGAGGACACAGTGTTATTGAATAAGCATTCAGCCACAAGGTGAGGAGCACCCCAGGCAACCCACTAGAAACCGCGATCTGTGACGGCGCCAGGGGCCGCAGCAAGGCGATGGGTCCTCGGGTAGGTTTGCAACTGGTCAGGTGACAGCAGAGGAGCTGGGCTGTCCCCTCCCAGGACACCGAGGGCATCGTCCTCCTCATATTTCAAAGAGGAGGCTCTCTGGTCCTAGGGAAGACATTCCCGGAGCTGTGAGATGCGCCAGAGCCTAATTTAGCCTCGAAGCAGAGAAGGGTCTAGAAAGGCTGAGAGCAAAGGGAGAGGGGGGGGGGAGGCTCTTCCCTTGTTTCGGTACTTTTAAACAATGGCTTATTTTCACAAGGTTTCAGATCCTTTTTCTTTTTTCCCATTGAGATATCATTGGCATATAACAGTATATGGATGTCAGGTGTCCATGATTCGGTATTTGTATATATTACAAAATGATCACCACACCCGTCACTCCTCCCTGGTTTTCAACAGGGAGGAAAAAACCTCCAACTTTTCATTTGTGTTTTGCCCTTTCACGCAGTACAGGATTCCCGAAGCTGGACTCCGGAACACCAGGAATGTCCTGGAATTCTTTTTTTCCAGCTGCTTTTAATCACCCGTGTTCTCTGAGACCAGGGAACAAGGACCACCGACATGCGCTGGGTGTGCGGCCGCCCCTGTTGGCCTGAGATTCCCAGACCTCGCTGGCGTGCCCGGCCTGCTGGAGGTGACAGAGTGACCCGGGAAGGAGAGTCTTTCTACCTCCTGTGGAAAGGAGAGTTCCCAAATGGGACACTTCTGGCGTCGGCTCTGGATTAGACATACCTAATCATATCCTGGCAGGAAGGAGGATGACTCACTGACGATGCACCTAGTTCCTTAGCCTGGAAGAGTAGGGGGCCTTTGAGGCATCACGGCCTGTTTGATCACTGCCGGGGGGAGGTTGTGGACAAGGCCCATCTACATATGTCAAATTTTTTGCAAATTGTGATAGGCTCTGCCAGCTTTTTTTTTTTTTTTTTAAGATTTTAATATTTATTTCAGAGAGAGAGCGAGAGCGTGCACACACATGTGCAGGGTGAGGGGCAGAGGATAAGCAGACTCCCCTCTGAGCAGAGAGCTCGACACGAGGGCTCGATCCCAGGGCCCTGAGATCATGACCCGAGCCAAAGGCAAACGCTTAACCGACTGAGCCACCCAGGTGCATGCTCAAACTCTGCAAACTTACAAAGGTCAAATCTTGGTTTTTGCTCCAGAACCAGGTGGAAGACCTTGAACAAGTGGCTGAAGCTGAGCATCCGAGGGCCTTTGTATCTACCTCCTGCCGATACCAAGAGCTAAGTGACGCTCATCAAAAGGCGTGGGGTGCTCGTGAAAGCACGTGGCTGTGTCCACTCCCTGAGCGGCAACTTGAAGCGCTTCCACTGGGAGGAAACGCCAACCCACAGGCCTCTGTCTGCTTTCTGTGTCCTGTGGGTCCAGCCTCTGCTCAGAGGATGTATTGACACGAGGCAAACAGCTATGAAGGGGAGCGAAATGGACCCCCAAATATGCCTCTGTGGCATATTATTTTAAACAGGTTATTTTTAAGAAACTGCAGTCATAGGAGGCGGGCTTACCCTTTAGTAGACATTTCGTTCTGAGGAAATCTCCATGTGTGCGGGCGTCTCCAGAGAGCTCTAGAAACTCATCAGGGGAGAAGGTGTGGACTTAACCCTCACGACACCCTCACCTCGTTCGTGATGCTTCTCTTGATCACATCCCACCCCAACATCTCCTATGTCTTTAACTGGAGGTGGTATTTAAAAGGTGATGGCTTTGGCCATTTTTGGGGAGAAACTCGGTTTTTCTGGCCCCGTCCGTATATAGGAGGTATGCATGTTATTAAGCTTCTGTTTTTCTCCTATTAATCTGTCTTGTGTCAACTTAATTATCAGCCCAGCTAAAGAAGCTCAAAGGGCAGAAGGAAACCTCTTCTACGGCTGCAGCCTCACAGGGTGACCTCAGCTAACACCTCCTCTGGCCTACTCACTCATGGAGCCACCCCTCCGCCTTCACCCCCACACCACACCTCCCATGAAGGAGTTTTCCTTTTTGCCAAACTCTTCTGGGGCAGATCCCTCGTCAGAGTATCCTCCCTGGTGGGGTGCTCCCATCCCTACAATCATCCTTCACAAGATGGTCTGTTTCCTAAATCTAGATTTATTTTTTATTTGACACCGGGCAGCAAAATGGCAGAGGCCTCAGTGGGGAGACCACTGACTTCGGAGTCAGGCAGCACCAGGTTCAGGTCCCTGGCCCACTGCTAGTTGGCGTCCTGCCGAGTGGCCTTTGCACCTGCTGCTCCTGCCACCTGGAATGCCCTTCCCTCTTCATTCCTGGCCTGCTGCTTCTTGTGATTCGGCTTTCAGTGCAGACACCACCTTCCCTCTCCTCCAAGCCACAGTAGGGGCCCCGACAGCACTCAGAGCAGGAACCTCACCCCAAGGCCTCTTCTGTGTGTGTTCTATGTGATGGTTCATTTCGGTTTTTGTGGGACGGGTCTTTCCTCAACTAGAAAGCCCGCTCCAGGGCTGTGGTGGTGGTCTGGTTTCTCCTGTACCCCAGTGCCTCACACGGTGCCCAAGTGTGTGACCCACACTTTTGAATGAGAAAGTGGACACTAGCCTGTGACCCCGGGCAGTCACCGGCCCTCAATGAACCCATGCGCCCCACATAAAATGAGAGGTTCAAGGAGGTAACATTTGCAAATTACTTGGCACCTACTGGATGGGTCATAAATTTTGCTTACTATTCTCTCAATTATATATTTCCTTTTCTCTCACATTTTAGAGAATGTTCAAGTTAACTTCCAAAGGACCAATGAAGGTAAGGTTAGGACAAAGACTCTTTGTCGGACTCCTGGCCCATCTCCTAGGCCCGTCTGTGCACTTCCTTGTAAAACCCAGTTTTAGCAAGAACCCTGCTAAGTCAGTTTCATCAGAACTTCGCTCCCCCGCCACCCTCCCCGCTCTGATGTCTGATCCGGTTCCTCATCTTCCCCCTGCCCCAGGGTGATGCCTGACACCCTGGCCTGCCTTCAGCCAGGATCCTGCTAGGTCAGTTTAGCCAGAAACCCCCCTACCTGTGACATTTCCTCTTAGTGACTTTCCATCTGCTGCCCTGCTCCTCTTCCCTGTTCCTGCTCCATTTAGAACTAAACCCCATTCTATACCGAGGTCTCTTTTCCTTTATTACAATTGTTCTGAATAAAATCTTTTTTTTTTTTTTTTAAGATGTATTTATTTGAGAGAGCATGAGCGGGGAGAGGGCAGAGGGAGAGGGAGAAGCAGACTCTCCACTGAGCAGTGAGCCCGATGTGGGGCTCAAGCCCAGAACCCTGAGATCATGACACGAGCTGAGGGCAGATGCTTAACTGACTGAGCCACCCGGGCGCCGCTACAATCTGTTTTTACCACTATAATCCACCTCTGGTTTTTGACAGCTGGGAGGTTTTTAAATGATCTTTCGTGTGACTTTAGTTTCATTAGGCAAACTGTAAGGAGATGGTTATCATTGCCTCTTGCTGTACCTATCTAGGGAATAGGCCTGACTGAATCCACTTTATATACTAGAGCGGCCTCGGTGCAAAGACTCTAAGAAATCCCCACCACTACGTGCTGTGCTGGGAAATTCTTCTGAAAGAGAGGAAACTGGCTCATGAACATGTATGGACACTGTGAGTAATCATAATTGGGCATGTGTCAGATAAATTAAACCTACACCCAGATCTACCATCAACGGGAGATGTGCCAAGCAACCCAAACTGCCCTCCTTCACTCCTCAAAGTGTGGTCCCTGGACCAGCAGCACGAGGGAACTGGTGAGAAATGCAGAGTTGCAAGCCCTGCTGCACCAGAATCTGCATTTGATGTGCCCCCCACCACCACCAACAACAACCAGGGATTTGGGCACAGGTTGTTTGGGAAGGGTTGAACTAGGCAACACTTCCGTTTATGTTCTTAGAACCAAAATGCAACAAGATGCATTTTTGAGCAAGTCACATATGATGTCTAGGTCAAAGATAAGGTTTAAAATACTGGTCTAAGGGTGCCTGGCTGGCTCAGTTGGTGGAGTGTGCGACTCTTGATCTTGGGGTGTGTGAGCCCTATGCTGGCTGTAGAGATGACCTAAAATAAAATCTAAAAAGAAAAATCAGTCTAAACCCATCTTGGGAAAGAGCCTTGTTTTGCCTAATTTAAATTCATAGCCTCCTTCTGGGAAGATTGGCATCCCTGACATAATTTCAAAAGAATTTCCTAGGAAACCAGTTACCTACCCACCCAGCTGTCAGACCGTTAGCCAGCATTCTTTTAGCATTTGCCCTGACAATAGTCCAACCTTCATATTTTCCCGTAAAATATAAAATTCCTAACTAGAAATGAACTTCTGAATCAGCCTTCTGGGGCCTCTCCCCTTGCATATGTGATTGTAACAAAACTATCACATTCTCCTGAATTGTCTGAAAAGTCTTCTCACACACACCTAAGAAACAAACGGAATGGATATGTCATGTGGTTGACCTTGTGTAAAGTTAGGCCAGGAAGCTATGTGGCAGGTGGGAACAAGGTAGAGACCATAGAAAGTTCAGCCAAAGAAACAACAAGACAGGAATGCCTGGGTGGCTCAGGTCATGATCCCGGGTCTAGGGATCAAGTTCCACATCAGGCTCCCTGCGAGAAGCCTGCTTCTCCCTCTAAGTCTTTGCTTCTCTGTGTCTCTCACAAATTAAATAAATAAATAAATAAATAAATAAATAAATAAATAAAATCTTTAAAAAAAAAAAAAAAAACAGCAAGACAACTAGGAGAGAACAAGAAGGAAACCAAGAGAGTCTTGCAAGACTAGGTCAGGAGGCGGGGAAGCAGTTATCTGCAGGACGACACCAAATGCTGATCTGAACAGAACTCACACAGGATGATTGTACTGGATGATGGGAAAGGGAAGCGGATGGGGTCCGTGGGTGCTCAGCTCGAATCCACCAGAAAGAAGTTGACAGGCAAGGCCTAAGATGAGGAGTCAGAAGGAGTAAGCACATATGTTACTCGCAAACGGGGAGATGCAACGTGAAATGGTTGCCGAGGGCAGGCCCCTGGCAGGTGGGGTTCACTGCCAGCCTTTCAATCTTCTGAGCTTTAGAACTTGTGCATGGCTGGGGCGCCTGGGTGGTGCAGTTGGTTAAGCACTTGGCCCTTGATTTCAGCTCAGGTCAGGTCACGATCTCAGGGTCGTGAGGTCGAGCCCCACGTTGGGCTCTGCACTGGGCATGGAGTCTGCTTATCTGCTTAGGATTCTTTCTCTTTCCTTCTCCTTCTGCCCCGCCCCCACCTCTCGAAAAACAAAAAACTTGTGCACTGTCATTCAGGAAAAAACTAAAAATGAAAACAAACCACAAGCAGTGCTTACAACACATCTGGAACGACCAGATGAAGTAACACTTTTATTTCACTTAGACTTCTCAAGATTTTCTGTCTCCTCATTAACTTTCAAAGGGGTACAGCAATTTGGAACAAAGACGGCACAGGGGTGAAGGGGATTTACGGGAGCTGTGCCCGGAACTCACAGTGATGGATGACAACCAACTAAAAGTTTCAAACTGGGGCAGCCCTGGTGGCTCAGCGGTTTAGCACCGCCTTCAGCCCGGGATGTGATCCTGGAGACCCGGGATCGAGTCCCACGTCGGACTCCCTGCATGGAGCCTGCTTCTCCCTCTGCCTGTGTCTCTGCCTCTCTCTCTCTCTCTCTGTCTCTCATGAATAAATAAATAAAATCTTTAAAAATAAAAAAAGTTTCAAACGGGCACAAAAGTTGGGGGTTTGACTTTAAGAACTGTGTTCCACGGGGACAGCCGCAGAGACGGGAGGGATATGGCTTATGGAGCCTCTAGTGGAAGTCAGGATTAACAACCCAAGTCTGGTTTTAACAAAGAACTTGCTGTTCAAAGAGAGTCTAAGTCTTATTTTAATCCCATGCAATAATCTGAAGGTTTTGCTGATGGTGGCCACGGGTCTAAGGCGGGGTTGCGTAACCATGACACAACTGCACAGCTGCCAGGCCCAAGCCACGTGACTTTCCTGTGACTCACTCGGCTCCATGTTTAATTACGTTTGCAAGAAAAGAACTAGTTTTCTGCTGTAGCTGCATAATTGATCTGGAAAAAATATCGCAACGAATAATCATTTTAAACACATTATGTGTAACCACGGATCATCAAAACAGGCCTCTACCCCCTAAAGGTTATAGGAGAATGTACTTTTTGCAGTTTTCTTGGCGGTAATTTAAATGACACAGACCGACCCTTTGTTGAAAAAGACAAGTACACGGTTCCTACGAGGTGGCGACAGTCTAGGAAACGATGGGTGAATTCCACGATGGAGCGCTGTACGCGTGCCCAGGGCCTTGCCACGCTGAGACAGGACGTTCGGGCCGTCTCTGGCTTCATCTACAAGGTGAACGGCACGAGGGTATCCCAGGAACTTATATCCAAATGCCTCTTCCCAAGTCGGTCCCCCAGGGAACACCACGGTTACGGTTCAACAGAGCCCAGAGAGGCCTCCCGCAGTGGCCAAGGAAGGAACACACTCCCTCCTCTGCACACATCAGGGATCCTCTCAACTGGCAAATTTGTTAGCACAAGAATAGGAAATTTTTCTAATACCAACTACTTTTTTTGGGGGGGGGGGTTCCCAAAAACAAGAAAGAAAAATGTGAGCTACTTAACCCTACTTGGTAGGAAAAGTCAGACTTTCCTACAAGGCCCTGCAAGACCCAAGGCCCAGACCCCTCCAACTGTCTTCGGAAAGCCGCCTTGTCCACTCACCACAGGTGCTCCCTCTGCCTCGGATGGGCTTCCAGACTGTTGCGTGACTTCCTCTTACCTAGGATGAGGATCCTCTCCCTGACTACCCTATCTCAAACTGCAACTCCACCCCCCACTCCATCCTGGCCCTTTGCTCCAGAGCACACACCACACTTCACTTTTCTCCCAACTTCTGGTCCCTGGTACACCAGAAGGGAAGCTCTCCGAGGGCAGTGACTGGCTCCCCATCCTGGCCTAACACAGCCTGCCCGCAGTAAGCGCTCAATTCAGCATGTTTAATCCATCAGAGAGCAGCCGACCAGGTTCACAAACCAAGAACATTTAGTGTTAAAGGGATACTTCAAGATTGTAACTCTTTTTTTTTTCAATCCAATAGTGCTTTTCGAGTGGACAACGATGGATCAACAATCTAAATCACACTGGCTCTGAACAGATCTTGTTCAGTGTTGGGAGTGTACCTCTCAACTGCAAGTATGAACAACATACTCCGGAGAGACGCTTCTATACCCTTAACACACCATCTGGGACCTCAAGTACTGCCGTGTGTTGCACAGGAGTCCTTACCAAAGAAAATCTTTCATGCTGACCAGAACAACCTGTCGCCCCTGGGAGTCATTCTCGATGGGAAGATCCATTAGAACATGCACTTCTGGGCAGCCCCAGTGGCTCAGCAGTTTAGCGCCGCCTTCAGCCCAGGGCCTGATCCTGGAGACCCAGGATCAAGTCCCACATCGGGCTCCCTGCATGGAGCCTGCTTCTCCCTCTGTGTCTCTGCCTCTCTCTCTCTCTCCATGTCTGAGTAAATAAATAAAATCTTAAAAAAAAAAAAAAAAAAAAAGGAAAAGAAAAAGAACATGCACTTCTCCCCAAGTGCCATGTCCCACACCTGGGTCTGGTTCAGCTCATCCATCATGAACCCTTCCCAGGAACCGCAGGCAACAGGGACCTCCTGAGTCCTAACGAAGAGCCCAACCCTGCAGATTAGCCTTCTGCATAACTTTCTGGTGAAATAAAGGCTAGGCTAAATTAAAAAAAAAAAAAACAACTGAAACTGGGGATGCCTGGGTGGCTCAGTCGGTTAAGTGGTTGCCCTCAGCTCAGGTCATGATCCTGGGGTCGGGGGATCGAGCCCCATGTCGGGCTCCCTGCTCAGCAGGGAGTCTGCTTCTCCCTCTGCCTTTCTCCTTGCTCATGCTCTCTAATAAGTAAATAAATAAAATCTTCAAAACCAAACCAAACCGTACTGAGCTATAAGAGAACGGGGTGGCTCAGGACTGCGTCCTCTAGTGGACAAAGAGAGAAGTTCAAAACCGTGACGTGCTGTTCCTTGTAGTTCAATTTTCATTCCGTTTTCTGCTACAGGCCTTTTGTGTTCCACAGCAATTTTTAACATTAAAAAGATTACTTCTTACAGACTGTGCATTCCATTATCCACTGCTATTATTAACAGGCCCAGCTCTTTGAAAAGACTGGACTCCTGCCTACCTCAACCCTCTCTTACATAATCCAATCCAGAAATGCTGAAGCTCATCCATGTCACGCTGCAGCCTCTCATAAATATGTGTTCTTTGGGGAAAACAAGTACACCACTGCCACGCCTCGGCCAGCTGGAATGACACCACGAAGGAACTGGGACTGAATGACAGCTGGGGAATATTCTCAAGCCAAACCAAACATCCTCCCGAGTCTCCTCGTGGGTTCCAGGCTTCCCTTCTATCACCGACAGAGCCCAGGGCACTGTATCAGCGTGCAGGATGGATGGAGGCTGTTGTCTTGGGGTGCAGCCACAGAGAAATGTGCACCCACATTGTGGTAGCACTTCAGCGGGCTGAAAGGACAGCAGGCATCTGGAGAGGTGCAGGGCTGCCGAGGAAGACGGTGGGGTCTCAGCCCACACCACTCTGCATCAGAGCATCTGTCTTCTCATCCGTTGGTCCCCCATTCTCGGCGGGCTCCCGCCAAGCCATGTGGACCCACGGGGACAGCTAAGCACCCTCCTCTGTCAACACCAACGTCAAACGAGAGAGAAAGAGGCACCTGCACATCACAAATGACTCTGTCAACATGAAGCACATTCGTTTTGTCATTTTCCATGCTAGAAACACGGTGTTCCTGCTCAGAGGGGCCCAGGATCTAATGCTTGTGATTCATCTACCAAACCAAAGGCTGAAGCAAACTCACTGAGCCGCAGAGCTGCTCCAGCAGACACACACCGAGGCCAGACAAGGCCCGGCCACTGCCACCGTGTGCAAGTGCACATTTACACTCAAGGAAAGCACCACAAAGAACAAAGCGGGGAGTAGGCTCAAAACGGTTTATTTCAGAAACACCAACATGTCCAGTCTCCCTCAGTATACGTATCCTAACACAAGATGTTAATATGGGCAATTACTACCCTTTCTCTAAAGACAAGCATGGAGAGCAGGGCAGGTGCCCACTCCAGGAGTTATGCGCTCTTGCGAGCAGCGCAAAGAGGTGAAAACACCAAGAGCCTGTAGCAAACCCACCCCAGCTCCCACTCTGGAAGCAGGGGTGACCTTCCAGTGGCAGACGGCACCCTGGACCCCACTCTGGAATCTTGCAGCCCCAACTACCAAGAGATGCTCTGGAAATCCAAGAATGTACAACAGCCAGCCCATGGATCTGAAGGGCTCCTGAGCACTTCACACGATTTCCTCAGGGGTCACCGTCATCATGGTCCCCGTCTTACTAAGAAACAGGGACGTGGCCGGCCTGAGGTCACACAGCAGGCTGGCGCGGAGCTGGGATGTGGGGCTAACCCCACACTGTGGAGAACGTGGTACTCCTGCCCCTCACTGCTGACGCGAGAACGCACGTGTCCCGGGCGGCCCTGCCTTCCCAGCACATCTGCGGTCCCTCTGACTACAAGTCCGTCATAAAGACCACCAACGGCTCACCTTGCGGGTCTGAAGCTGCATTCTGGGCTCGGTCAGGCACTCGTGAGCCAGACCCTCCTGGGAGTAGAGCTGGACAAGGAAGGGCTGGGCCAGAAGATGTTAAGTCAAGGGATCGACCAAGTACGTCCAAGACCCAGACACAAGCTGCAGGAGGAACCCGAGGGGCAGCACGACCACATCTGAAGGTCAGGACGACCACTCTACGCCACGTAACAACATACATACGTCCTGCCCTAATTGCAATGCGAGGAGCAGGAGACAGAGCAACCACCACTCATGGTTTCTCCTCTTCTCACATCAACACGTGGCCAACACTCAAAGGGCAGGAAGGCCCGGGAGAGTTCTCTGCAGTGGATGGCTCCTGCGGGGCTGGAAACACAGGAGGAAGCCGAGGTGGGCAGCGCCCAGCAGCTTCCAGGGACCAGTGCTGAGGGCCAGCAGCCATTCCCTGGGGAGTTCTGTCCCAAGTGAAGTCTGCACAAGGGGACTGCCACCCTGAACTATACTAGCCGCCCCCATCCCCCTGGGTCACCGGGAGACAACGGTCACCTCCCTCCACAGGCCCCCATTTTGAGGCGGCTCATGCTCTAGGATGAGCAGGGCCCTGGGTGCTCCCGCGTCCTACAGAGAACCGGGAGTGGCTCTCTACGTCACTCAGTGGGACCGGTGCTGCCAACTATGTAGCTCAGAGGCAGAAGCGACATGTCACACAGTCATGGGGATGAAAACCATAAAGTGCAGGAAAAGTCTCCTTGGGGACTGAACCCTTTTATTTACATCCACACAAAACAGGGTCTTGCGCAGGTCAGGCTTCAGAAGTTACAGGTTGAGTAAATGAAAGCAAAGAAACCTAGGAAGTTCTAAGCCCCCAACAACGACACTCCAGGTTCCCGGGACCAGGCAGCAAAGACACCAGCACGCGTTCAGCCCGCACACAGATCTCCCAGCGAACTCACCTGCAAAGAAAGTACACTGGTCAGTTCTCATCGTACCTTAGCAAATGGGTTAGCGCCACAAACTGCCCTCCCAGATCCAGTAACTCCACCCAGGAACGCACCTGGAAGGTGCCCTGCAGGGACCCGGCCCCCATCAGCTCCCCCGCTTTCCAGATCTGCGGACTCCAGTGAGGCCTTGGCCACCCAGCCACCTCTAATCTATATGCCGCCTGGAGCCTCAGACACCTGCCAGCTCGGAAGCCACAATGAACCCAGACCCTGACAAAGCCCCTAAACCCCGCACCAGCCTGTGCATTCCCGTATTTCCTCCCCTGCTTCCAGCCGTACAGTTCCCCAGTTTGGCCCCAATTGACAAGCTGCCCACATCCTCAGGCATTTCCACCCCCTACTGCCCTTTGCTGTATTCCACCTGCTGGGAACAGCCTTTATGTCCTTACGGGACCACATTCCTTTAGGTCCTACAGATGGGGATGATTACCCCTCCCACCCCCTCCGTGGCTACGCAGCACTCACAATGCCCACATCTCTAGATTCTAAGCCCCTTCCTGGCGACTGCTTTTCCTCCCTGCCTGGCCCCAGCACAGATGTTAACAGTAATGCTCTGACCGCTGCAGGCACTTCTCCATCTGTGTGCTGACTACCAACCAGGCAAGGGGATGGAGCTACTTCACAAGGGGCAGGCTGACTTCCAGCCAACAGCATAAAGGTGCTGCTATGTGTGAGCTCCTCAGAAGATAGGGGGGGTTCTCCAAAAGTAGAATCTTGGGACTCCTGGGTGGCTCAGTGGTTGAGGTCTGCCTTCAGCTCAGGGCGTGATCCGAGGGTCCTGGGATCGGATCCTGCTTCTCTCTGCCTAGGTCTCTGCCTCTATGTCTCTCATGAACAAATGAATAAAATCTTTAAAAAAAAGAAAAAGCCAAACAGAGCAGTCCAGGTGGCTCAGTGGTTTAGCGCCGCCTTCAGCCCAGGGCGTGATCCTGGGGACCCGGGATCCAATCCAGCATCGGGCTCCCTGCAGGGAGCCTGCTTCTCCCTCTGCCTGTGTCTCTGCCTCTCTCTCTCTCATGAACAAATAAATAAAATCTTTAAAAAATAAAATTAAATTAAAAATAAAAACAAAGAGACAAAGCAGAATCTCTGAGCACCTGGGTGGCCCAGGCAGCTAAGCCTGTGCCTTTGGCTCAGGTCATGACCCCAGGGTCCTGGGAGAGAGCCCTGCATCAGGCTCCTTGCTCATCGAGCCTGCTTCTCCCTCTCCCTCTGCCACTCCCTCTGCTTGTGCTCTCTGTCAAATAAATAAATAGCATCTTTTTTTTATATAAATAGCATCTTTTTAAAAAATATTTTATTTATTTACTTGTGAGATGCAGAGAGAGAGGCAGAGACACAGGCAGAGGGAGAAGCAGGCTCCCTGCAGGGACCCTGATGCAGGACTTAATCCCAGGACCCCAGGATCAAGCCCTGAGCCAAAGGCAGACACTCAACCACTGAGCCACCCAAGTGTCCGTCCCATAAATAAATAACTTAAAAAAAAATTTAAAAAAAGGCAGACTCGTCTCAGCCTCTACCTCGGGGGGAATGAGGTGCAGAAGACGTAAGAGAGTGTCTGTGTGGTGTGATTCCAATAAAGCCACCCCTGTGCCTGCAGCACACGCTAGACCTGCGCTGTCTAACACGGTGGCCACTGGCCTCAGAGGAGCACTTACGATTATATTATAATGAAACATCTAGGTCCCCAGTAGCTCTGGCCACACTGCCCCGCGTGGCTTGTGGCCGCTCTACGGGACAGTGCAGATAGATAGAGGCCATTTCCAACACTGCAGGAGGTTCCACTGACAGCACCGCCCTATACATGGTGTTTTCTGGGAATTACAGACTTTTTTTTTTTATTATTCATTTATGATAATCACACACACACACACAGAGGCAGAGACACAGGCAGAGGGAAAAGCAGGCTCCATGCACCAGGAGCCTGACGTGGGATTCGATCCCGAGTCTCCAGGATCGCGCCCTGGGCCAAAGGCAGGTGCTAAACCACTGCGCCACCCAGGGATCCCGGAATTACAGATTTTAGCACATGGTTCTCATGTTTCGTTTTGGTTTTTTTTTTTTTTCTTTAGATTTTATTTATTGGGCAGCCCAGGTGGCTCAGCGGTTTAGCGCCATCTCCGGCCCAGGGTGTGATCCTGGAGACCCGGGATCAAGTCCCACGTCCGGCTTCCTGCATGGAGCCTGCTTCTCCCTCTGCCTGCGTCTGTCTCTCTCTGTTGCTCATGAATGAATAAATAACTAAAATATCTTTTTAAAAAAGATTTTATTTATTTATTCAGGAGAGACACAGGCAGAGGGAGAAGCAGGCTCCATGCAGGGTGCCGGACGCGGGACTCGATCCTGGGACTCCAGGATCATACTGGGGGCCAAAGGCAGGTGCTAAACCGCTGAGCCACCCAAGGACCCCCCCCCCCCTGCCGCCCCCATTCTTAGTAAAGATCAAAATGCTCAGGTGAGCCACAGGCCCCGCGGGGTCTGGCCCTTCCCACCTCTTGGGCTCGGCCCCACAGCATTCCCCCAGCTTTGCGGGTTACAATGGTTTTCTCCAGGTTCCTCCGCTGCTAGCGCACCTGCTGGGCCCCCGGGCCTTTGCACATGCCGCCGGGGGACCTCCCAGAGAACCCCCCGCACACAGGCATCCTTGCAGGGTCCAGCCCGAGGACCCCACCCTGACTCTCCTCCTGATGTAACTGCTAACAGGGCTGCGCTTCCCTCCAGGCCTCTGACCTCCGCTTGAACGACGCCCTGTTTAGGGCAACCGTTCACCTCCTCTCCGGGCCGCGGCCAGGCCCCGCGCTGCTCTGCTCACCCCCGGGAGCCCCTGCCGCGCAGCACGGTGCCCCGCGCACGTGCCAAGTACCGACGGGCGTCTTCGGAGCCAGCTGTGCTCCCCGACTCTGCGGAAGCCGGACCTCCGCGCGGGTCCTGTTTGCAGTATCATACATGATCATCAAACTGCTGCTAGAATGTTCACACCTGTTACTGCAAACCCAAACCCCGGGGGGAACTGGGCCCCCCCGGGGGGTTTTACTCTAGGTCAGGCTCGGGCTGCCTGGTACAAGGCTGCACCCACACGCGGGCAGGTGCGGCCACACAGGAGCCTTTCCGCAGACCATCGGCCTCAGGCCCTTCGTCCCGGCGCCCGACCTACCTGCGGGGAAGGGCCGCCGCGGCCCGCCTGCGCCCCATCGCCGGGGACCGGAGCTGACCCTGGGGACAGAGGCGCCTCCCCCGTCGCGGCCCCCGCGGCCCAGGCTGGAGCCAGTCACCCCGCGCCCGACACGCGGAGCCCCGCGCCGCCGCCCGCTCCCCGCCCCCCGGCGCGGAAGCCGCTCCGCACACGCACTTCCGGCCGGAAGTGACGACGCACCACCGAGGCGGCGGCCAGAGAGTCGCCGGAGGCTCTGAAACCCGGTCCTCCAAGGCCGTCTTAAAGGGGCCGAGGCCTGCGGGCCCGGTTCGGGAGGATGCGCGCCCTGGCAGGCGCGGAGGGTCCTAGCGCCCGGGATGCAGAAGGGACGTCTGCTTGCGGGGCTCCTCCCAGCTGTGGCGTATGCCCGAGCCCCATTTCTGCTTGTGACTAACATGCCACCCTAACAGACGGGGCTTTCAAGGTCGTGTGCAAACCACGAGGACTGTGGGAGTCCCATACAGCCGACTTGGGGGCAATGGTGACTTGCTCCAGTTGACATAAAGGCCGAAACTGCCTGCCTCTTCAGCACAGATGGCCTGAGCAGCCAGAACAGGGCCTGCATGTGTCCTGAGCTCCCGGGCCCCCCTGTCCTCATTGCCCAGGGGGGGTCCCTGTAAGGCCGAGCTGCTGCTGACCGCCCCCCAAGGTGCTGGGGGCTCCCCTGGAACCATCCCAGGCCGGGGTGAAGCTGCAGCCCCTGGCGTCTGGCCTCCTCTTTCGGGACCCTCAGTACCATCCTGAAAGAGCCTGTGGTCTTGCAGGTACAGGTGACAGAAACCCAACCTGATGCACACTAAAAAGTGGCCTCACTCGTTCGTGTAGGTGATGTCCAGGGGTGGAGCAGCTGCACAGGCTCAAGAGCCCCATCGCGGGATGCAGACACCACAAGCCTCTCTGGGTGGCTCCCCTCCGTCCTCCCCTCTCCAGCCCCAGGAGGGAGAGCCGGGGTGAGGAGCAGTGCGCAGTGCACAGGTCCCCGCAGAAGCCACCTGCCTGTGTGAGGCCAGAGGGACAGGGCGACCGTGGGTCTGACTCCCAAGGCTGTCTGTGCCCTAATCCCTGGACCTCACAGTGCAGAGGGCACTTTGCAGATGTGATCAAGTTAGGGACCCTGGGGTGGGGAGATTGCCCTGGACTGTCCAGGTGGGCCCCATGGCATCGCGAGGGGCCTTGTGAGACGGAAGCAGGACAGTCGGAGACCCAGCAGAGATGTGACACTGGAAGTTGCTGAACTTGAAGGTGGGGAAGGGGGGCCCACAAGCCAAGGAACACGGTGGCCTCTAGAAGCTGGAAAGAGCAAGGCAAGTCTTCTCCGCTGGTGCCTCCCTGCAGACACCTTGGATTGTCACGTTTGACTACGAGGGAGTTTGCAAAGTAAAATCTTTTAACTGACTGCTCCTGTTGCCAGAGGGACAGGGGTTATGGGGAGGTGACTGTGGTCTCTGCCTCCGGTGCTGTGCAGGGTGTTTGGAGGCTCGAGGATGAGAGGGCCAGGTGACAGCTGGTGCTCAGGAAGCGATGTTTGCCGAAATGGCAGATGTGCTTCTCCGTGTCTTCCTTTTCCAAACGTCCCCTCCGATCGCCGAGCACATTTCCACCTGGAGCAGGAGCTCTGCGGATTGGCAGTGATGAACTGATTTGATGTAACAGTCGCACAGTCGCGTTGGTGTAACAACCTCTTCCCGGAGAGGCCCAGCTCGCAAGAGTCCCCAGGGAGAGGAAGAAACAGTCTCCAGGCTTGGGGTGCTGCCTGGTGATCAGCCGAGTGATTCCGGCTCATCGGAATGAGGACTCTTTATCCCTTTCCAGTCTAGTGGCTCAGAGAGGCCCCGGAGGAGCTGGCCAAGCCCTGTCACCACTCTGAGTGGCTCATGGTGTCCTGGCTCAGAGGCCGAGGGACTGGAGCAAGCCTGGGGTTCAGCAGATGACAATTATCTCCTGTACCCACCTCGAGAGACTTCCCTTTGGGGCCCAGGGAGTCCCGGGTATTGTTCGCCTTTGGACCTGATACCCCCAGCACACACACCCCATGCCCACCCCGTTCTGAGGAGGTGCCCGTCCTGCCCTGGCTTTGGAGCTCGCCCCAGGCTGCAAACATGTTCTGGAGGCTGCGAGCAGATCTGCTCCATTCTGCCTTCTGTGCCAGTGGGAGCTGGGGCCCCCCATGTGCCCAGATTTATGCCCTTGCCTGCTGAGCACAACCAGGCAGCCCCACAGCCCACCCATCTTGGGGTCACATGCTTTCCTGCAGCAGCTGCTGCATTCGTTTTAAACTATTTATTTAGCCGGGCACTCAAAGGGCTTCTGATGACTGTCACTCTGCGGGGCTGCCGGAGCCAATTTCCTGAGGGTGATAGATTTCTTCTCATTTGCTGCTCTCAAGCTGTGGGGTCCTTCTGGGTGTTGGAGGAAAACATTTTCGAAAGATGCCATCTTCGGGGACTGTTCCCCAGGGTGCAGTGGGAACAGGGTTGTCCTGGGCTGCCCCCACTTGATGCTTTCTGCACAAAAGTAGGGAAGTTTCAGGGCCCTGAGAGAGGCACAGTGGAAGCCAGGCTGAGCCGGGGAGGGGAGGGGAGGGGAGGGGAGGGGAGGGGAGGGGAGGGGAGGGGAGGGGAGGGAGCTTAGGGGTTAGGGTAAGGGGAGGGGAGTGGAGCTAGCCTCCAGCTCCTATTTGTATGTCCTCAGAGCTCTGGTTCTCAACTTGGCAGCCCATCAGAATCACCTAAGAGCTTAGATCCTGACATTAGGGATGCCCCTACCCCACCTCCCAAACACTGATTTTATGGGTCTGGGGTGTGGCCTGGGAATCAGGATGTTGTGGGATCCAGCCGGGGTGGGGGGGGTCTCCCTCTTCTCCCTCTCCCTCTGCTCCTCCCTCTCACCCTCATGCTCTCTCTCCATCTCTGGCTCTCTCAAATAAATAGAATATTTTTTAAAAAATAAAATAAAAAATAAAAGCTCCCAGGTTATTATACTGCGCTAGATTGAGGTGCTCTAAGATGGTCTTGCGGGTGTGAGCAGACCTACATAGTCCCCTGCCGAGAGAGGCTGTCCCCTTGAAAATGGGCAAAAGGATATGGACACACTTTGAATGGGGTGCAAGCACAGCCCCCTCCCCAGGGCTCCCCTGGCTTGGAGGAGCCAAGCTCTGATGATTGCAGCTCTGATGATGGGGGGGGGGGGGTGTTAGAATGTAGAAAAGTGAAATAATTTTTGTCCATAACAATACAGATGGATTTTGTCCAGCAGAGATACAGCTGGGGTCTGGGTCCTCAGGTGACCTCAAACATTCTATGTGACTGCCCCCCCCCCCCCCCCCCCCCCGTAGGACCCTGACCAGCGGGGCGTTGATTAGCAAACCCATTCTAGCATTCCTGATTGCCTATGTACATGGCTGATTTTCACATTCTCTTTTCTAGTGGTCTTAACATCTTACTGGTTTCCTCACTAATTAACAAGGTGGAAAAATTACTTCTACATACTTGTTTTATATGTGATACTCATGTTTATAACAATTGGGGGAAGTATAATTTAGCCCCCCTCAGGGAGAGTGGGGTGCCCCTCCCTCCTCTCCCTCTGCACCTTACACGCCACCCCACTGTGGCTCCATCCTGCTGCGTGGTCTGCTCCACCTGCTTGTCTCCCCGACTGCATCAGGACCACGAAGGCCTGTGTTTTATCTGCTGGTTAGAACCTATGATGTTGGGATCCCTGGATGGCTCAGGGAGTGATCCTGGAGTCCCAGGATCGAGTCCCACATCGGGCTCCCTGCATGGAACCTGCTTCCCTCTCTGCCTGTGTCTCTGCCTCTCTCTCTCTCTGTCTCTCTCTCTCTGTCTATCATAAATAAATAAATCTTTAAAAATAAATAAATAAATATATAAGATCTTAAAAAAAAAAAAAAAAAAAGAACCTTTGATGTTCATATGCCCTGCACCTGGCACGGTGTCAATTAAAGGTAAGGACTACCTGTACTCAGTATGTTCAGTATGAGGTGGAACACAAGTGGGGCCATCCTTGTCTTCCCTAGGGCTTTTTTTCTCTTTTAAGATTTTTTTTAAGTAATCTAGGGGCATCTGGGTGGCTCAGTGGTTAAGCATCTGCTTTCAGCTCAGGTCATGATCATGGGATCCTGGGGTAGAGTCCCACATCTGCTTCTCCCTCTGCTTCTGTCTCTGCCTCTTTCTGTGTCTCTCATAAATAAATAAATTTTTAAAAATATTTTTTTAAAAAAGTGATCTCTGCACCCAACGTGGGCCTCAAACTCACGAACCCAAGATTAAGAGTGCACGCTCTACTGACAAGCCAGCCAGGCGCTGCTTCCCTGGGGCTTTATTGCAACTCTTCCTAAAATGTCACTATTAAGTCTATTAGTAGTGGGCTTTTGATGAATCCTGTTAATCCGGTAGGAAGGAAAAAAAAATCCAGTAGGAAGGTTATTTTTTTTTAAGATTTTATTTATTTGAGAGAGAAAGCATGAGCAGGGGGAGAGAGAAGCAAGCTCCCCACTGAGCAGGGAGCCAGCCATGAGCTGGATCCTAGGACCTTGAGATCATGACCTGATCCCAAGTCAGACCCTCAACTGACTGAGCCTCCCAGGTGCTCTGGAAAGTTACTTTTTAATTCTAGTTTGTTAGAGTGTTTTAAAATCAAGAGTGACTATGATTTGTATTGGGTGTGTTTTCTAGGACCGTTGGGACAGTCACATAGCTGTTCTCCTTTAACCTGGAGGGCATTAAGAACGTTTGTGATCTTATTATTTTTACATGCCTGGAATAAAGCACAATTTTGTTTGATGTTGGCAAAGCTAAACTTGCTGTTATTTAATTTCCATATCTTGCACGTATCTTCAGAAGTGAGCTGGGTCTTTACTTTTCCTTCTCCCACAGGCCTTTGTCTGGTTTTGGCTTTAGATTAGATTGGGTGCTGCTGATCCCATTCCCAAACCCTTTTCCTTCTGAAACAAGTATTTAGGACATACTTGTTCATTTTTTTTTAAAAAGTAAGCTCTATCCCCAACGAGGGTATTGAACCCTCAAAATCAAGAGTCGCATGCTCCACCGATGGAGCCAGCCAGGTGCCCCTGAAACAAGTATTTTCCTTGGTGTTTGAGGAGTGGGAAGCAGAGAAACATGAATACTGATTCAACTTCTTTAATGTTAATTGTTTTATTCAAGTTTTCCTTCCTTAAGTCAATTTTGGCAATTTACATTTCTTTAGAAAATTCTCCATTTCATCTAAATTTTTAAATGTGTTGACATAAAGTTGTTCATAGCATTCACATATAATTTTAAAAATCCCTAACATTAGTATATAATTTTAAAAATCTCTACTATGTCTGGAGTTAAGTCCCCCTTTCTATTCCTGATACTGTTTGTCTTTTTCTTGCTGTAGTTGGCTATAGTTTTGGGGTTTTTTTTGTTTGTTTGTTTAATTTATTTATTCATGAGAGACACAGAGAGAGCGAGGCAGAGACATAGGCAGAAGGAGATGCAGGCTCCCTACGGGGAGCCCAATGTGGGACTCGATCCCAGGATCCCAGGATAACGTCCTGAGCCAGAGGCAGATGCTCCACCGCTGAGCCACCCAGCTGCCCCCATCTTTTTGTGTTTTTTTAAAAAATATTTTATTTATTTGTTTGAGAGAGAGAGTGAGCACATGAGCGGGGAGAGGGGAAGGACAGAGGGAGAGGGAGAAGCAGACTCCCCGATGAGCAGGACTTGATCCCAGGACCCTGGGATCATGCCCTGGGCCAAGGCAGACGCTCAACCCACTGAGCCACCCAGGCGTCCCTATGGCTTTCTTTTTAATTAGTTTTTCCAATAAAAACTTGTTTCCCTGAGGCTCTCTATTATTTGTTTTCCACTTCATGACTTTTCTCTTTTACTTTTATTTAGCTTATTCCGCTTTTTTGTTGTTGTTGTTGTTGTTTAGCTTTACTCTGCTTTCTTCCCCCAGCATCTTGAATTGCACGGTTGACTCACGTTTTCGGCCTTTCTTATTTGTAATACACGCAGTTAGGGGTTTTCAGGGACCTCTAAGTGCCAGATTAGCTGTATGGCACGTGTTTGGGGGTCATACTGGATGCCGCTCCCATGCTTGCACAGAGCTTTGGTGGACCCCGGTTCTTCTGCCGCAGCCAGCTGCTCGGCCATCAGCACTCCCAGGAGGAGAGGGAGCATCCACCTGGAGAATGCAGAGGCTGCAGACTTCTTCAGCTGCAGCCTTGGAGATCACAGCATCACTTCCACAGCCCTCCGTGTCGAAACACGTCAGGCTCAGGAGGAAGGGAAACAGAGTCTGCCTTTTATGGGAGAAGGACAAAGAGCTCTCAGCCACCTCTCATCCACCATGAAAATACTGCACATTTATTCTGTTTACATCAGGTGCAGAAACAGACCCAAGGCACCTACAGAATAAATACCTGGGTAGTGGTTGCATCTGGGTATGGGGATAAACTGAATATAGCACCAGGGAATCTTCTAGGCTGCTGGTGAGACTCCATGGGCTGTTTGAGCCTGTTGGTTACATCGGTGTATATGCATTTGTCAAAACCCATCAAACTGAGACGCCTGGGTGGCTCAGTGGTTGAGTGTCTGCCTTTGGCTCAGGACATGATCCTGGGGTCCTGGAATCGAGTCCCTGCATTGGGCTCCCTGGATGGAGCCTGCTTCTCCCTCTGCCTGTGTCTGCCTCTCTCTTTGTCTCTCATGAATAAATAAGTAAATAAAATCTTAAAACAAAACCCCATCAAACTGTACACTTAAGAGCTGTGCACTTTACTGTATGTAATTGTACCTCAATAAGTAAATAACCACCAACAATACAACATGCCTGCTCAGCCTTAGGACCCCTCCCCCGCCACAGGCATGGGTGCATGCGCTCATGCTCACACGTGCACGCTCACACACACACACACACACACACACACACACACTAGCCAGAGACAGAGACTAAGGCTTGTTTGTTTGGGAAGTAACCCTAGTGAACAGGAGTGAGGGGCTGGAGGAGTGGACAGGGGAGGAGAATGAGTCATCAATTTTGTCACTGCCATTGGCCGCTGCTGGGTGATTTCACCAGGACCTTCTCAGGAGCCCTGTGAAATGCATCTCAGAATTGTCTGCCTGGGATGCCTGGGTGGCTCAGTGGTTGAGTGTCTGCCTTCAGCCCAGGGCGTGATCCTGGAGTACCAGGATTGAGTCCCACATCAGGCTCCCTGCATGGAGCCTGCTTCTCCCTCTGCCTGTGTCTCTGCCTCTCTCTCTCTCTCTCTGTGTCTCTCATGAATAAATAAATAAAATCTTAAAAAAAATAATCTCTACACTCAACATGGGGCTCAAACCCACCACCAGGAGATCAAGAGTCTCACACTCCACAGACTGAGCCAGCTCTGAAATGCAAAAATGGGGGTGCCTGGGTGGCTCAGTCAGTTAAGCATCTTCCTTAAGGTTCAAATCATGATCCCAGGGTCCTGGGATGGAGCTGCATCAGGCTCCTTGCTCAACGGGGAGCCCGCTTCTCTCTCTCCCTCTCCTACTCCCTGTGCCCCTCCCATGCTTGTGCTCACTCTCTGTGTCTGTCAAATAAATAAAATTAAAAAAAAAAAAAAAAGAAAAGAAATGCAAAGATGCACTAATAGTTGGATGGAAGTGTTACAGAATTCAAACTTGTCCTTGTACTTGACCAGCAGTGATCCAATGTCTGAGATACTGGTTTTAAAGCAAAGAAAGTTTTGTTATCAGAGGGGCAGCCCGATAAGAAGGCAGGGGAGCTGCCTTCCCCGAGCTGCCTTGCCCTGCTGAGTCTAGGGGCAGCTTATATACGCGAGAGGTAGGGAAGGGGGTTCTTGAACCCTTGAGGGAGGGGGTTCCTGAAACAATGTGGAGGTAAGCATTCTTCTGGACAAGGAGGCACTATCTGGGGCCTGGTGTGATCAAATACACCAAGACAAATGTCACCTTCAGGTCCCCATTGGGTTTCTACAATCAGTAGGTAAACAGGGAGTGGGGATAAAAAAGCAAAGTTAATCATTGATCGTGCATGAGGTTAAGAGGTGCAAAAAACATAATTGAGTAAAGAGCGTCGCAGAACGTGCGGCTAAGGTAGCAATGCAACGAATACAACTATCGTTCTGCTTGTTTTCAAAACAGGAGCCAAGCATCTGGCCTCATAGGGAGGAGACAGGACCGGACAAAGCAGGAGCAGTTGAGCGTTAAAGGTAAAATCTAGACGGCAGAGCGTGCGTGTTCGCTGTCAACGTTCTCCACTTTGCTGTCTACCTGAAACGGTTGGGAACAGAAGGCGGGGGCAAAGGTGGGAGACAGCTGGGGGGAGAGCCCCCTGCGCGTGGGTCCCAAGGCCTCACTCTCACCCAGTGAGGCTCCGGGTCGTCAAAAACAGAGCAGGACAAGCTGCGGCCTTGACTTGGCTGCCGCGGATCTTGACGGTTTGACCCTTGACTTGGCTGCCGCGGATCTTGACGGTTTGACCCGTAGGGGAGGCAGGGCTGCAGGGAGCTCATAATTGGTGAGCACAGGCTTTTTTTTTTTTTTTTTTTTTTTAGCACAGGCTTTTAATCTTGCAAAAAACAATTTTGCAGCAACCCACATTGTCCAAATCATGTCCACTCGGAGGTGAAGTGTTTTCACCTACCGTTTTGGGAGGCCGTGTCATAAATGAAAAACACGGGTCCGGACTCGGATCCGATTTTCAACATGGGCTGTGTTACCCATGAGCTGGGTAAGTGACTGCCTCAGGCAAGTCGCTGATCGTTTCTGTGTCAGTCTGTCCCCTCGTGTGTAGTATGGGCAGAGTCACGCCTCGCTCCCACGCAGGGCTGCCCGGAGCCCCGTCTGTAAAGCCTGCTGTGCGGGCAGAGATGTTCTCAGGAAGTGGCGGGTCCCCCCCCCACCACCTATGTAAGTCCCCTTGCCTCGGAGTGTTTGATTTGATCCGGGCCACGCTTCGGAGGGACAATCTAGGCAGGGATGTGGGCCCGGAAGACCTCTCATCCAGCACCACGTTTCTGACATGGGCTCCTGCGTGGGTCCTCTCTGTCCACAGCTGCTCAGCGGCCTGATGCCCGTGGAGCTTGACAAGAAAATCGGCTCCTTCTCCCGGGTGTTCCGCAACATGTCAGCGGCTCTATTATTTGCGACATTTCTTTTCTCCCCGTATCTTTCTTTCAAAAACAGCAGCTGCAGGAGTGAGCAGCGTGTGCACGTTTTATTTTTTTATTTTTATTTTTTATTTTTTTTGCCTGTGCACGTTTTAGAAATTCTTCCTCCCTCTGTGGATTGCTTGGGGAGCGTCCGATTGGGTTATGGCCCGGGGCATCCCACGCGGGCCGCGGGGGTGCTCGCAGGTGCGGCGGGGAGGCCTGGGCGCCCCCTCATTGGCCTCCCCGTGGCTCCTCCAGGTCCGGCTAAACCTTTCACAACCAGAGCCTCCAGGGTGGGTCCGCTCCTTCCAGCTTCAGCGAAACACTGGTGGGGGGGGGGGAAGGGTGGGGGGGAGAAAGGGGGGATCGATCGCTCCTTCTTCCTTCTTTTCCCCTCTCTCCTTTGTAAGGGCTTCCAGACACACATGACCTATTTATACTCTGACTCGGAAAGGAGCTGGCTCCGGAGGATGCCTGCCGGGTAACTGCTCTTCCGTCCCGACAAGGGCATTCCTGGAGAGTCCAGTGCTCCTGCCAGCTCTGCCCGACGCTTTCCGGAGGCCCCAGAAGCCATTCTGTTTGGTCCCAGGCTACTTGAGATGGTGGCGAGCTGGATGGTCCCCTCGGGTGCTCAGGAACAGCCTTTGTGGGCAGGGAACGATGGGGAAACCATCCTGCCTTGTCCCCCAAAAGGTTTTCCACTCTCTTCCTTGTTGCACCCGTGACACTTTGCCCAGGATCGAAGTCAGTGAGGCAGGAGGAGCAAACACAGACTCTCAAGTCAGACGGTCCTGAATTCAAATCCTTCGTCCCCACCTGTGGTCGATGGATGAGATCTTGGCTTCTAACTCTCCACTCACGCCTCATAATGGAATTAGACCCTGCGGCCCTTTAGTGTGTGAGCCTGGTGTCCCTCCTGCTGGAATGGGCCTGGCAGGTGGCTGCGAAAGAGAGGGGGGGCGACGGGGACGACAACTGTGTGGCCCCAGGCGGGGCCTTTGGCCGATCATCTGTTTGTGACGTGGGAGACAAAGGTAGAAGGAAATGTAGAGAAAAATTAAATGTCTTTATAATCTGCAACCCATCAACAAGTACTAGAAGGGTATAACATTCCTCCAGGAAGCTCCCAACTGTTTTAATATTAATGCCTCGCTGGAGGGGAAAACAATCTTAGCTTGACAATAGCCAGGCCTCCAGGATCCTGTGAGTCTTTAGCATATGAAAGTCCCTTTGGACTTTATCTTACTGGTCCCCAATCCCACAGTATATAATCAGCAGCGCCTGACAATGTGGGGCAGCACGCAGCAGCAGCTCCTTCTCCTCCTGCCTCCACTTTGGCTCCTTTCATAAAATCACTTTTTTTTTTTCCTTTGCACCAAAGATATCTCAAGAATTCTTCCTTGGCCGTTGACTCCGGACCTCGCCAATATTCCAAAACTACATCATTTCTGCTATTCTTTCTCCACCCACCACAAGAAGGACGTGCCCTGGGTCCTGCTGGCCCCAGACAGGCACAGATGGAGGCCTCCCCGAACCCAGCCTGCAGCCCGGAAATAGTCCTAGGAGACCCAGAGAACTGTGAGGGAGAAAAATCAATGTTGGCAGGGTTTGCCTAACTTTATCTTTAAAGGATCAGCTACTAATTATTTTAGGCTGTGAAGGCCAGATGGTCTCTGTTGCAACTCTGTAACTCCGACGGTGTAGGGCAAAGCAGCCACAGACAATTCGTACACAAATGAGGGTGGCTGTGTCTAATAAAATTTTATTTGTAGACATCAGCATTTGAAGGATACATGAATCTCTCATGTCCCAAAATCCTCCTCTTTGAGTTTTTTTTGACCATTTCAAAAAAAGTAAAGACCATTCTTAGTAAAAACCATTCTTGTGGGCTTAGAGGAATAGGTGTTGGGCTGGATCTGGCTCACTGGCCATGGTTTGCCGACCCACCCCCTGGGCCCCCAGCAAATCGTTGAGCTTTGTAAGATTTCTTTGTTCTACAGAGATGGATTAATAACACCGTTCTGATCATGCAATCTTGAACAAAACACCCTCCCTTAAATGTCCATTTTTTCACCATAAGATGGAGGCAAAAGTAGAATATTTCTCTCAGAGTAGATGGAATAATGTATAGGAATTGCTTCATTATAAATGTTTAATCTATTGGGATTTTATTCTATGTTCCAGTGCGGAGGGGCACACAGTGGGGCTCCAGGGGATGACTGTTGGCATTGGCAGGGTCTGTGAGGAGAGGCCATGGGGGGCAGGCTCCTAGCTGGGTTCTTGCAGTCTCCTGTCTACGCTGCTATGCTCTCAGGACAGACCGGGGCGTGGAAAAGGCGGAGAAGGCGCCCCGGGAGAGCCAGGCCCGGTCTTCCGGAGTATGGTGTGCATGCAAACGTAGGAACTCCCATCCACTTCCAACCCGGAGCATTCCCAGGGCAGCACTCTCCCTGGAACATGGGCAAGTAGGGACTGGGATGCAGTAGCCCGAAAGAAAGGACAGGGGGTCCCCCAACCTGTGGCTCCTTGTGAATGACCATGACGCCGAGGACAGGCAGCGATCGTGAACCGCCTGGGTGTGCTCCACAAAGGGCTAGGGGCCCAGAGCATTGGCCGGCCTGGGGTGATGAAGTTTTGTAATATAGGTGAGGTCCTGAGCTGATAACCAATAAAGAATTTTTGAGACATCTTTGGTGCAAAATGGTGGTTTTATGAAAGCCCGGGGACAGGCTGCCCCAGGCCTGTGAGGGGTGGCTGATTATATCCCTGGGAGTCAGGAGGTGGTTAGGGAGAGCGCAAGTCTCTAAGGAATCTTGGAAGCAAGGTTCCCAGGACCGTGTGTGTGGGGGGCTGGCTAATGTTGGGAAAAGGTCACTCAATACCGTCTAATAAAACCTGAGTCATGAGACCTTCAGATGCGTATCCGTGGGTCATGTGCCTGGGGGGTGATCGCCAACACGTACCTTGGGGGTTTAGAGATAAAGGAAATTTCTGAAGGAAATTTATATGTTAAAGTAGATTCACAGGATCCTGGGAGTTGGGCTAGGATTGCCTTTTGCCCTCAGCAAAGTATGAACATCGAGGCAGTTGAGTCTGTAGAGGAAGGTCCCTCTGCCTGTTTCAAGGACTTGCCGATGTGCTGCCCTAGGCTCGTGCTTTGTCCTCAGCCAGCCCTGTTCCCTCATCATGGGGGACACGGGGGTCCTTCAGCAGGGCGTTCTCAGCCACCAACACGTCCAGCGTGAGTCTGAACATCACCCTAGGGCAGTGGGAGGGGAATGGGCCTGCCATCTCCACGGAAACCACCTTGCAGTCAGGCCAGAACCGGACCAAGGCAGAGAGAGCCAGGCAGCCAGCACACCTGCCTCAGGTCCCAGCTGGGCCGGGGCAGGCCGGGGCAGGCCATGGGACCTGAAGGCACAGAATCAGACAGAGGTTGTGGTTTGAGGCCAGGAGGGAATTTCTAATAACTGAGAGAGACCAGAAGGCAGTGGGACCTGCCTGAGATGTCAGCAGGCGATGGAAAGCGCAATTTGACAGAGTATGGCTTATGGCATTGATTAGGGAACATGTAAAACCATTTTATGTGGTTATGTTTATGCCTTGGAGCCCGAGACCGCTCGGTAAACCAGTTACACATTTGATTACGATCCTCAGGGTGTCCCTCCACCCCGTCTCCCCACTCCCTGCCAGCGAGAAATGTTGCAGCTGGTTTCAGCCTCTTGCTGGAGGAGGGAAGGCGAAGGAGGCGAGGGAGAGAGAAGCAGAGGGGTGGCTTTTTGCAAGGACACACCTGGGCCCAGCTCCAGGCTACCGTCTCCCCTGAGCTGGTGAGTGTGGTCCCCTGACTGCCAGTGGGATTTTACTCCACATTGTGACCTATGCGGGTTATGAAAACATGCAAACCCTAGGGCACCCGTGTGGCTCAGCGGTCGAGCGTCTGCCTTCGGCTTGGGACATGATCCTGGGGTCCCAGGATCGAGTCCCGCATTCAGGCTCTGAGCATGGAGGCTGCTTCTCTCTCTGCCTCTCTCTTTCTGTCTCTGTGTCTCTCAAGAATAAATAAACAAAATCTTTAAAAAAAAAAAAAGAAAGAAAACATGCAAACACAGCTAAAAAGACAGTTTACACTTCTGAGCCCAAATGAACCAAATGTTAGCTTTCTTTCTGGGTCGCGTCCCTGCTTTCTCCCTTAAAAATTCCCATGCACAATCTGAGACCCAGTTTTAACTACGACTTCCCCACGAAACTGCTTCAGACTTAGGAATTGGAGGTGCAGGCCCTAACTAATGGACGTAAGGCCTCCCCAACCTGCCTGAAATGCAAATTAATTACACAACATAAAAGCGTGTTATTGTATTCCTAAATTTGTTGACCTGGATTTATGCCCCATGTGCTTGGATAGCTTTGGCAACTTCCAAAACCTACAAACACCCATGCAGGTATTCTTCTAGTACTTCAGTAGTTTTCTTTTTTTCCCTCACTGACACCTATGATGCAGGTGGAATTAATCTGGGTGTAAGGATGAAGGCAAGAAGTAAGATTTTGAGACAAATCTGTGTCCCCCAGAATCACCTAATGTGGCAGTTCTCGTGTCGCACCTGACAGGTACTGTTTGCAGGGCTGACATGCCCCTGGGAGCCTGTGCAGGTCTAAGCAGACGCAGGACACTCAGGACAGAGGCCAGGACACAGAGACAACAGCGTAGGTGGGAGGGTGACTGAAGGGTGGCATTCTCCAAGGCACATGGCAGAAAGAGAAGAGCAGGTGTATAGACCCGAACCCGGGGGCAGATGCAAACAGGAAGGAGAGTCCTCAAGACGACAGATGGCGGGAGAGCTAAAGGAAGGTTAAAGTTTCGTTGACAGAGTGGCCACATATTGGGGACAGCCTGATTGTTGAAGCTGTTTATGCAGCTGCAGCCAGGAGCAGCATTTTGGGGGCAGCACGTTGCAGAAGCAAGAATGTGGGCTTTGGGGTCTGACATCCTGCCTTGGTCTGGGTCTAGCTGAGTGACCTTGACCCGGTTAATTGCCCTCCTGTGAAAGCCTTCATTTCCTCTTTTATGAACTAGAAACAATTCCTGTCCCCCGGGTTGTTTTAAGGATTAGGTGAGATTTCTGTGAGCTCCAGGAGGACACCCTGTGCCAGGGAGAGGCCGATAGGCTAGTTCATTTTTCTTGCCTCCCTTTTCCTTTGTGTATGTGTGTGTGTGTGTGTTTTAAGACTTTATTTATTTATTTGATAAAGAGAGGCCCAAGTAGAGGGGGAGCAGCAGGCAGAGGGAGAGGGAGAAGCGGGCTCCCCAATCCCAGAACCCCAAGATCATGACCTGAGCTGGAGGCAGACGCTTTACCCACTGAGCCACCCAGGTGCCCCTACCTTTTCCTTTGAATTCCACAAGAGGGAAGCTGGGGCTAGGAACCCAAGGATATATTGTTTCTTCAGCTAATAAGGTTAAAAGGCATTGTGGGTGGGTCGCTTTTGGGGTCAGAGATGGTGTGACCAGATTGTTGGGTGTGGGTGTTATCCAGGATTCTCTATCATGCCCACCCTGGAGGGGAACGGAGTGCCAATAGCACCTGCACCGCCCTTCCCGGGTGCCGTGTCTGCAGGCCGCGTATGTCTGTCTGCCTGGAGGAAAGAACCATGGGGTCAGAAGCTCTGCCTCCAGGACCAGAGGGGACTTTAGGAGCCACCCCTGCTGGTTGGAGCAAAATAATTTCCATGTGCACCAGCCTTCTGATTGTAAAATAGACACATCCTGACTGGCTCAGCCCGAGGAGCATGTGCCTCTTGTTCTCGGGGTCCTGAGTTCGAGCCCCATGTTGGGTATAGAGATTACTAAAACGAACAATTAAAAGTAAAGTAAAATAAAATAAAGTAAAATAAAATAAAGTAAAATAAAATAAAATAAAATAAAATAAAATATGGGACACCTGGGTGGTGCCATCAGTTGAGCGTCTGACTCTTGGTTTTGGCTCAGGTCACGATCTCGGGGTTGTGAGATCGAGCCCTGCATCCGGCTCCACACTCCGTGTCTGCTTGAGATTCTCTCTCTCTCCCTCTGCCCTCTGCCCCTCCTCACCCAAATAAATAAGTAAACCTTTAAAATAACATAAAATAAAACAGACGCACCTGCAAAGTGGATTTGTAAAGGTTTATGAGTGAGCCAGGCTTACTGGGGCACCTCCTCAGCTGTCGGGAGTGTCACTCGCTGTAAAATGTGAAGCTACATCACCAAGAGCAGATATGAATAGCCTGTAGGTGCCTAAGAGCCAGGTCTTGAAGTCATCTCGGGGCTACAAGGACGTTAGTTGCCTCTTGTGTCATGTTGCATGGTTCCAGCTAGAGAGACAGAGACAGAGAGAGAGGTAAAGAGAGACAAAACAGATGGGGGGGGGGGTGAGGGGAGAGAGAGAGTGCACGCCCAAAGGATGGACTCTCAAGATAAATAAAATAAGGTCCAATTTTTGTCACTCTAGGGTTTTCATTTCTCAAGCTGCCACAGATGTCCGTGGCTGTTTGCACTCAGGCGCAAACACGACAATCCTGCAGGGCCTGGGCCCCACGCCAGCCTGAGTGTGACTGGTCACATGTCACTTCTGAGTGCGGGACCAGGTTCTTGCCAGACAGCATCCTTCAGCCATGGTTGGAGGGAACAGAGTGTCTACACCTGCACTCCTGGACACGGATCTTTCTCCTTCCTGCTGGAAATGCCCCAGCAGACAGAAGCCAGTGGGCCAGAGAGACTAGAAGTCAGACACCGTCCCTCTGCATAAGCGCCCTGAGGGTTCCTAGAGTGAGGACGCTGGGTGGTCCTGGGACGTGGGTGCAGGTGGAAGGAGGTTCGACCTGCTGGAGGCAGAGGGAAGAGGCCTCGGAGGGGATCTGTGCTGCCCCGGCTCGGCAGTGGCGGAAGGTGGAGGGCGACACACTTCTCATCCACCGGAGACGCCTTGCTGGTGGGTCACCAGCGAAAATGTTTTGGTCTATTGTCTGTTCAACCCATAGAGCTTGGGTTCCACAAGTGTGGGGAAGATCTGTTTTATTTTTAAAGATTTTTATTTATTTATTCATAAGAGACCTACAGAGAGAGGCAGAGACACAGGCAGAGGGAGAAGCAGGCTCCCTGTGGGGAGCCCAATGTGGGACTCGATCCCAGGACCCCGGGGTCATGCCCTGAGCCGAAGGCAGACGCTCAACTGCTGAGCCACCCGGGCGCCCCGGAAGATTAATTTTAAATTATGAAATCCTCAGGAATGAGAGCAGGGCACAGAGTGGTGCTGAAGATATTTGGGGAATGAATGAAGGAAGGCATCAGTCCTGAAGACAGTGAATACCCCTGGAGGGCGTCACAAGGCACTGTGACCTCACCACATTTGCTCCACAGGCACCAGAGCTTGAGAATCACATCTCCACGGACTGTGGCCCATGTGGACACCTGTCCTTCATCTGCCCCAACAGCTGGGGTGGTCTCTGAGGTCCCCAGGGCTCAGACTGCCCTGAGGCTGTCTCCCCCCTCCATCACCCCGCGAGTCGTTCTGGAAATCTCCTTTATCCTGTTTGCAGGGCAGAGATGCAAAGGGACAGGGGAAGGTTACCCTCCAGGCCCTCCTCTGATTTGCTTAACGGGTTTGAGGAAATGGTGCTTCTCCAGCAGCGTGCTAAGGGGGGCTTGCAGTCGCATGGGTTACGGGCAAATGAAAACACTAAAGCAGCCCTTGGCATTGAGAACACCCGCAGCACGTGAGCGGGGAGTGGGGTACACGCAGCGGGGCGCTTGCAGGTGAAGCACACCTGGGGCTCCCCACCACTTCCCCACCCGTTGGCCCCTCGCTTCTGGAGCAGGAGGCGTGGGCACAGGGTGGCAGTCCCCTTGCCCCGTGGCTCTGCCTCCCACCTGCCTCCGGCCTACCGCATGGACCCCCGGCCCAGGGTCTGCGCATCCACGAGCCACCCGCTGCGGCGGGGGGGGGGGGGGGGGGGGGGGGGGGGGGGCGGTTATCAGCGCAAAACACTCCAGCTGCTGGCGTGTTTTATGGGATTCCCAAACCGTAGCAAGTGGAGGAATGTTTTTCCCCTGAGCTTCCCTCAGGAGAGAGAGAGAGAGAGAGAGAGAGAGAGAGAGAGAGAGAGAAAGAAAATGAGGTTGGGAGAGATGAAAGGCTTTTTTTTTCTTCCAAAAATTGGAACCTCACTTCAGATGAAAATAATGCATCTTGAAGGTGGAGATAAGATAGAGGTGAAATTGCCCCGGGCCTAAGACGTGCCCCCTGCCTCCCGCTTATCTCCTTGTGCCCCTGTCGGGTGGAGACCGTGTTTTCTGCTGATTGAGAAAACCCGGAGGAAGGAACAAAAGCTGTCTTTAAAACACGGTCTCCGAGAACATTAGCCTATTTTTTTTAAAGTGTTTCATTTCAAGGCTTCAACATGTTCGTTTTCTATTTCTTTCTTTTTCTTTTCTTTCTTTCTTTCCTTTTTTTTTTTTTTTTTTTTTACAATTTTTTACAATTCCACGAGGCCATTGCGGGGAGCCAAACAAAATGTGGCTGCTGCCAATTAGTGCCGTGTCTTACTTGTTGAACTGCTCCATCTTTTGTTAAGCCATAAATGCGCTTTTTTTCCAAGCCACTTGGCTTCTCGGATGCTGGATATTTAATTTGCTCGGAACATTCCCGCAGATCAGGCGATTTTAAACCAGCATTTCATTAGAGCCTCGTGTGATTGCGCGTGGAGCGGCCCCCGGGGCGGGCGACCGCGTGGGGTGAGGGCAGTCTGCTGTCTGGCTCTGCAGGCCCGGCACCAGCTCCCCCGGGGCGGTCCGGGGGGGCGCCCCAAGGTCTCAAACGTGCTCCCCTGGTCAGCGCGGCCCTCACCACCGGCCTTCGGTCTTCCCCAAGGCTCTTGGGCAAAATCTGTCCTCAGCATACAAAACTGGTTGACGGGGGAGCCTGAGTGGCTCAGATGGTTAAGCATCTGCCTTCAGCTCAGCTCATGATCCCAGGATCCTGGGATTGAGACTCCCTCCCCCCATTCTGCTCAGCGGGGCCCTCCCTCTCCCTCTGCCCTCCCTCCCGCTTGTGCCCGCGCGCTCTCTCTCTCTCCTTCTGTCTCAAATAAATAAATAAATAAATAAAATCTTCAAAGATCAAAAGTGACTGACGACTTGATCCAGAAAAGCCTGACTTTCTAGAACATTCCTTGTTACACTCAGCACAGTTGTCCCTCAGAGGCCCGCCTGGACAAATCGGGCAGTGCAGACATCTGAGCCCTGTTGACCACGAGGAGTTTCTGCTCAGCTGAGGGGCTTGAGCTCGGTGGTGTTGACCCTAAAACACGCTTGCCGCCCATGTGATGGCAGCTGATGCTGGCCTACCTACCTGCAGGTGCCTGGGAGGGGGGGGGGGCGGCAAGAGAGGGTGGGGCCCGGGGGCTGGTATGGGGACATGTCACAGGGTAGGAGCATCTCTGTAGCCTTTTATTTATTTTTTTTATTTTTTATTTTTTTATTATTTATTTATTTTTTTATTTTTTATTTTTTTCTGTAGCCTTTTAAAGATGGGGGATGCCTGGGGGTGCTCCGTGGTTGAGCAGCTGCCTTTGGCTCAGGTTCTGATCCTGGAGACCCGGGATCGAGGCCCATACCTGCTTCTCCCTCTGCCTGTGTCTCTGTCTCTCTCTCTGTGTCTCTCATGAATAAATAAATAAAATCTTAAAAAAATAAAATAAAGATGGGGGACGATGGAGCTGAATGTGGGAGGTGAACAAGGCCGCTGTGACGGACATTTTGAGGTGGGAACAGACAAGCCCAGTGTGGAGGGTCAAGACCGGGGCGTCCGTCACAAGGGGAGCTTGTTGTTGACCCCAAGGTAAGAGGGGAACCCAGTAATGCGCCATCTGTCTGAGGGCTGCTGTGGGCTGAATGGTGTCCCCGCAAAAGACACGTTCAAGTCCTCCCCGCCCGGGAATGTGACCTCACTTGGAAATAGGGTCATGGCCAATGTGATCAAATCAAGATGAAGATGTCCTTGCGTGGCGTGGACTAGAGCTCTAAGCCAGCACGACTTGTGGCCTTGTAAGAAGAGTAGACACGCGCACACGAGTGCACAGGGGTAAGGCCACCTGGATTGTCGCCGTCTTCCAGAAGCCAGGAGAGACGAGGCAGGGAACAGTCTCTCAGGGCCTCCAGAAGGAGCCAAGCCCGCTGACTCCTTGGGTTTGGACATGGGGCCTCCAGAACCGGGCGAGGACAACTGGGATGCTTTAGGCCACCCAGTGCGGTCGTTTGTTAGGGCAGCTGCAGGAAGTGGATACGCCAGGGCTTCTAGATTCTAGCAACAGCAGGGAGGTGGGTGGTGGCTCCTTTTCCTAGACTCCCCGAGTGAGCAGCAGGGGCAGGATGGGAACCCTGGCCACCCGACTCCTCAGAGGGCCAGCCCGGGGCAGGATGGCTCTGTGCCCCTTGCCTCCTCTGCCAGGACACAAACCCACTCCAACACCTCCAAACCCGTGACACCTTTCTCCCCTGGGCCCCCGGGGCCCACCTCTGCCTTCCACATCCCTCTTGGGCTCTGGCCACACTGCCCCCCACACCCTCTGGCCTCTCTGGTGGGCAGAGGGGTGGAGCCCTCCATCCGAGGTGGGGGAGCCTCCCACAGATGGGATGCCAAGTGCCCAGGGTTCGAGGCCTCAGCAGAACGAGCCTCGGCAGCCGCTTGCTCCTCACGCAGGCCCCCCCAGGGCCACGCCAAGACTGTTGCCTTCCAGAAGGCTGGCCCTGGGTTTGCCAGGTGGAGACTCTGAGCCCCATGAAGCTAAACTACAGCATCGTTTTAAAGGTGCCTAGACTTCGGCTCTCTGTTCTGGAACACTCCTCCCTGCGGTGAACCTGGGGGCCACTAGATGGCAGTAAAGACCGAGCCTGGACTAGTCTCACCAGAAAGGGTCGGTTTGGGGGGAGACCCAGAAAACCCACTGCAGCAGAAGGGAGGGCACCTGAGCCACCCATGTTCATGAAGGGATGGAGGGCCAGGAAGGGGAACCAAAGGACCAATGCGTGGCGGGTTTGAGCTGGGAGCCTGAGGATTTGGAAGGAGGTCCTTTGAGGAGTCCACCTGGTTCTTCCATCTTGAAGCAGGTGTCTCTCCAGAGCCCCAGGGGTCCTTTGCAGGGAGTACAGAGCCCGGGACTGCTTGCTAGACGATGCACACCTGTGTGTCAGGCCAAGGAGACCCAGGGAGATTGGGGGTGACGCCGCAACAGGGCAGAGCAGAGGCTGCTGGGGCCCACGGGCCCGGGGAAGAAGCCTGGCACCACTCCCCACCGGTAGTGACCCCATAAAGGTAACTTACCCTTTCTTCACCTGTGAATGGGGGTAATGACAGGTAACTTGGGGGTGATCATGGCAGGGTCACACGAGACCATGCAAGGAAAAGATGCACAGTACCTGGTACCCAGCTTAGCTCAGAACATGTGCCATTAGCAGCCTCACCAGCTTCATCATGCGTGTTCTTATTTCTTTTTAAGTTTTGATTTTTTTTTTTTAGTGATCTCTACGCCCAATGTGGGGCTCGAACTCACAACCCCAGAGATCAAGAATCACACGCTCATCCGACTGAGCAGTGAGACACCCTCATGTTCATTGTTCTTAATGGCTTAGGGTTCTCTTAGAAGATGAGTCAGGTGTAAAAAAAAAAAAAAAGCAAAGCAAACCAAACCTGACTCATTTGCTGCATGGTGTGCACGCAGGAAGTCCAGCTTTGAACTGCAGCGTGGTCAGCCCGGCCTCTTCCTAGATCTCTTCCCAGGATGGCTCCTTCCCGTGGATGGCTCAGCATCGCCTGCAGATGTACTCACACTCCCTCCCTGAATGTCAAGGAGGATCCTCGGGCACCAGGAAGGGGGCTCCACCTGCTTTAAACTGTGATGGCTGAAAGCGATACTGGAGTTGTGTCTGAAGGGGCCCCGAGGTCAAAGCCAAGAGGACCAGTCATCCAAACCAGACATTGACCTAAGGGCCAGGCTGAGAGTGGGAGTCAGTGTGTGGAGCCACATGGGAAAAGAATGAGGCCGGGCAGAGGTCTGGGAGGCCATGGGGCTTGGATATCAGAGGGCCGACAGGCTGGGGAGAAACCCTGAAAACATGGGGAGTGGCAGCCTTTTAGGTTATCCTGCGGCTGGTTTGTATGGCTGGTTGATGAGGCCAAGCAGTGCCACGCAGGCTCGAGGAGGGAGTATTGTTGGGTTCTCCATGTCCGGAGGGCTCGGGGGTTAGGTCACAGGCCCATGTGTCCCTTCTAGGAGCAGCTCCAACACAGAGTGTTCTCTCTCTCTCTTTCTTTCTTTTTTATTTTATTTATTTACTTGAGAGAGAGAGAGCAGAGGGAGAGGGAGAAGCAGACTCCCCAGACATGAGGCTCCATCCCAGGACCCTGAGATCATGACCTGAGCCGAAAGCAGATGCTTCACCGGCTGAGCCACCCAGGCACCCCCAGAGTGTTCTCTTTCGATAAATGCCTAAGACAGAAAAGTGACCAGCAAGTAAAAGTGTGAGCCCTCCTGGTCCCTTTGAACATGGTGCCCTCAGTCACTTCACACACCTTACACAGGGTCCTTCCAGTTAGTTAGCTCATCGGATCTTTGGGAACCTTAGAGGAGAAGGACTTACCGGTTGCCAGCATGCCAGGCCATTTTCGATTTCCCTGGGCCGAAATCATGACCGCCTAGTAAGATATTTCACGGGCTCTTTGGACCTGGTGTTGACAGTGACAAAGAAGCAAGAGGTAAGGTTAGTGAAGACACTTTAGTTCCTAAAAATAAATCCGACAATAATAGCTACCATCAGTCAGATGTATAGGAGGAACCAAGCATTTTGTGTATGTTAGCTAATTTAATTTGCAAAGACCTGCTCAGAGAGGAAGCAAAATAATAACTCATCCTGCAGATGGAGAAACTGAGGTCCAGAGGGTTGGTGGTGAGGCTTCAGGTTGCAAAGATTACTTAAGGCACAGTTCCACTTTCCCCAAATACCTTTGGTAGAACCTTAGAGATCACACGAGGACGGCTCCATGGATAAGACAGTTTGGGCAACGCTGGGTTAAGTGAGGTGCAGCGGGGGTCTTTGTGGCAGGATTTCCCTGGGCTTCTGCTGAAGCCCAAGTGGGTCACCGAGAAAGGAGGGTATGGACGCTGTTTGACCATACAACCTTCCTGGGAACCACTGGTGGGATTTGGGTTCCAAAGCACACGCTTTGGGAAATGCTGCTCTCTTGGACTCTGGAAGAGTGACCCTCACTGGGGTTAGCAGAGGAGTGGCTCCCCGGAGACGTCCTCCCTATCCTGGAACCTGTGGAAATGCTAGTTTTGTGGTGTGCAGGAAGAGCTTGGCCTTGGCCAAGGAGAGATCTGCCCTTTGCCCTCAGCTCCTGGGAAGTTACCTCGGGGCCCTTGAAAGGTCCTGTCTGATAAGAGAGCCTTTGTTTCCCTGGGGATCTTGGGCCAGCCAGATAGTCTTTGAAAACAGTGAGTTTTAGGGTTGGAGCCTTGGGCCACACAACCGAGCTTGACCTCTGGAGGGGCTGCAGACAGAGGTCAGCCCTTTGGCCAGGCATTTCTATTTACATGGTGAAGCCCAGTGAAAACTCCGGACCCTAAGGCTCAGGTCGGTGTCCCTGGCTGGCAATACCCCACCTGTGTTGTCACACATTGTTGCTGGGAGAATGAAGGGCTGTCCACATGGCCCTCCTGGAAGGACACCTGGAAGCTCACGCCTGGCCTCTCCTGGGCCCGGCCCCACCAGCCTCTTACCACTGCTGACTTTAATCTATGTCCTCTCACTGCAAAACAAAACAAAACAAAACAAAACAAAACAAAACAAAACACCCCACATAATCATGAGTATAACAGATTTATTTTCTAAGTTCTATGAGTCTTTCTAGTGAATTATCAACCAGAAGTTGGTCTTGGGGATTCCTGAACTTTGCACATGGCAAAAGGGACTTTGCAGGAATAATCAAAGTTAGAAATCTTAACGCAGGGAGATTAGGTTGGATTATTGGTAGGGGGCCTGGGGAATCTAATCACATGAGCCCTTCGTAGTAGAGAACTTTTTTCCAGCTGACATCAGAAGAGGAAGCAGAGAGATTTCATGGATGACAGGGACTCAACCTGCCATGGTGGGGCGCGGGGGGCAGGGGGGTCATGAGAGAAGGAGTGTCAGCGTCCTCTAGGAGCCAGGACTGGCCCCAGCTGACAGCCAGCCAGGAAGGGGGATCCTTAGTTCTACAACTTCACAGACTTGAACTTGGCAATTACCTGAATGACCTTGGCCATCACCCGAATGACCTTGGAAATGGTTCTTCCCAGAACTCCCTGATCAGAGGCCAGCCTGGCTGACGCCTTGGTTTTGCCCTTGTAAAACCTGGAGCAGAGAGAAACCGGTAGAGCCTGGACATCTGACCTGTGACCTGATACATTTCTGTTGTTTTAAGCTGCTAAATTTGGGGCAATTTGCTACAGTAGAAAGAGGAAATTAATACACTCACCCAACATGGACTCTTCCCGTTCCTGTTTTCTGGACCGAATTGCAGGACCTCTGGCCCTCCTGCAGTAGTATTCCATCTGTAGTGTCTCCAGGGTCTGTCTCGTTCTGCCCTGGTTCCCAGGGCGAGGCCTGGAGCCAAAGCTCAGAGGTCCTTTTGAAGTTGTCTGTATAAAATAGGGTCTTTGAAGCCTGGAGGGAGAGGGAGGGAGGCAGGGAAGATGTGCTTGGCCCAACAAAAGCTATTTTAGATTCCAACACAAAGATTCCAAATCTAGAAACCTTCTCCAGCACACAGACTGCATGGAAAATTAAAATTGCTTAAATATAATTATCTGGCTTTATGCTGAGTTAAAGAAGCCTGACACAAAAGGGTTCATTCTGTGTGATTTCATTTCTGTGAGGTTCTAGAAGGGGCACAACTGATCTTTGGTGGTAGAAATCAGAACAGTGGTTGCCTTGGGGGTGGGGGTGTTTGGAGGAGGGGCGGGGATTGATTGGCACAGGGCACGAGGGAACTTTCTGGAAGAGAGAGATGTTGGGTATTTTGGTTCAGTATTTGTTAAAAGTTATCCAGTTGTTTACTTAAGATACACACATCTCAATGTATGTAAATTCTCCTTGGATTAGAAATTAGGAAAAAAAATTAAAAGGATCGCTTAAGAAAAAAATTGAGTCTTGTGAACGAGCTTACGTCATTTAGAGGAGAGGTGTTAACGGCCTCGCAGATAAAGGAAACACATCTCTCTGCAGCGTCCAAATAACACACTTCAACCGGCAGGACTGGCTCTGGGGTCCAAGGGCGATTGACAGATGGTCTGTTTCTGCGGCTCCGTCCCCGGTGGGTCCCCACTGGATGGGAAGTTCATCAATGTGTCATGGGCTGAGAGAGGATGGGAAATTCTGCTGTGTGGTTTAGGGCTGCCCAAAGCAGGGGCTGGAGCATAGGAGGTTCTGAGGTGCCTGTGGGGGGGGGGGGGGTTGAGGAGCCACCCCCACTCCACTCCAGCTGTCATTGGTGTGCAGGAGAGACTGGGAGGGTGTTTGGTGTTGAGGGGTCTGCTGGTGTTAAGGAAGCACTTCCTCCAGCACTGGGGTTTTTATAGTGGTAGGTGATCCCTGCTGACCTTTAAGGTTGGGTTTGAGCTGCCTGTGCCTGCTTACCTGCAGGGGGGGTAGGGGTAGTGTCCTTGGGAGGGGCGGGTGGGGGCTGAGAGCTCGGGTGGCCCTGCCTGCAGCTCCTTGGAGCACCAGTTCTAACCGCATGAAGGGGAAGGGGTACACCCGACCTCCCTTGCCAGGCCCTGGGAGGGTCTTGACAGGGTTGGTGTGTGGATGCCAGGATGATCTGGGTCAAGGCAGGCAGCGGGGTGCGTGCCTAAGGGAAGCCCAGCTCCCAGGGCAAACAGGACCATTCCTGTCATCAGTCCTAAGGAGGGGATGGATGGATGTAACACAGGATGGGGATGCAAAGTGGAGGGGTGCGGAAAACAGGCCAGAAGGAGGCGGGGAGGCGGAGTCTGGACCTGAGGCCACAGAGCCTTTCAGAGGGGCCAGCAGCAACTGCAGGTGTGTGGGGCCTGGGAAGGGTGCTTGAAGCTTTCCAAATGCATCTCCCACTGAGAGCAACTGGTTTCAACATAGACTCGAGGAAACCCAGGGCTGGCATTCCGCTTTCCTTTTTTAACCTCTAGATGGAGGGGTGCATTGGTAGGTTTTAATTATTGACTCTCTGGACTGAAGTAAAAAAAAAAAAAAAAAAGAAAGCCATGATTTATAGTATTTACCAATTTCTGTGCTGTAACTACCTCCACTGCGATGGATTTCAGCCTATCAGCATGAGTAATCAGAGTTACCACCCTACGGATACAATAGTATCCTCAGGAGCACAGAGAGCCCTAAAATGTAGTAATTAAGGTGATGAGCTTGAGTTTTCCTGACCTTTTTATAGAATCCATGTCACTGTAAGTTTGCACGATTTATTTATCTATTTTAAAAATAATGGTTGCATTCAACAATTGCTTTGCCAAAGTCCTGAAAATTTCACAAGCTTGTGAGCAAGTATGAGTTGGCTCCGGGACCGCACTGTTAGACCAAATCCGAGAAAAAAGCCAGAGCAGCTCCAAGCTGGGAGCCTGGGCAGTAGCCAAGCCATTGAGAAGTTTGATCTGAAAAACGTTTTTTTTTGTTCTTTGTTTTTTTTTTTGTTTTTTTTTTTTTTTAGCAACTCTCTCTGCTGAGATCACACAGGCCCTGGGAGCGGCAGGAATGGGATAGGCCCTTAGCAGGCATCGGTCCAGGAAAGGGGCACTTACCCCCCACTCCCCCCGACCCCATGGTGCCCTGCCACTCATTCTTTGTGGATGATTTATTTTTTTAAATTATTTTATTTTTAAAAAATATTTCGTTTTTTTTTTTTTTAATTTATTTATGATAGTCACACACACACAGAGAGAGAGAGGCAGAGACACAGGCAGAGGGAGAAGCAGGCTCCATGCACTGGGAGCCCGACGTGGGATTCGATCCCGGGTCTCCAGGATCCTGCCCTGGGCCAAAGGCAGGCGCCAAACCTCTGTGCCACCCAGGGATCCCCTTTGTGGATGATTTAACACCTCATGTCTTTGTGCCCTGACTTAGAGTTTTCAGTTCGGCTCCAGGCCCTCTAGGTGGGTCTCAGTGTCCAAACGTTAGCTGGAGGTTTTAAGCTCCTGGGATGTCCGGATAGCGAGTCTCGGCCTCAGCTGGACATTGAGATCACCTGGGGTGCTTCTAAAAAATTCTGGGGATCCCTGGGTGGCTCAGCGGTTTGACACCTGCCTTCGGCTCAGGGCGTGATCCTGGGGTCCCTGGTTTGAGTCCCACATCCGGCTCCCTGCATGGAGCCTGCTTCTCCCTCTGCCTGTGTCTCTGCCTCTCTCTCTCTGTGTCTCTCATGAATAAATAAATAAAATCTTAAAAAAAAATTCTGAGGCCTGGGTTATACGCCACTCCTGCATTCAAAATTATTGGCTCTTAGGTGCATCCAACAGTGGGTGATTTTTTAAAAACTCACTGGGTGGTTCTTTTTTTTTTTCCCCCCCCACTGGGTGGTTCTAATGTGCAGCAGAGCTTGAGATGTGATTTATGTTAGTCAATTCACTCAAACGTTCATTCATCCAATGCTGATCTCCTGTATGCCAAGTCCCCGATATGACCTAGGCCATTGGGGAAATAGATGAAGCCATCGTCCCAGCCCTGAGGAATTCATAAGAAAACTCCTGTGGGGAAAACAGGTCACAGAGTAGAACAGTCCTGGTGTCTGCTCCCCAACACTCATGTGTCTGTAGTAGATTTGCAAAAATTGACCACAAAGTTCCTTCCATGCATGCATGAGTGTCCCTCTGCAATGCGACCTTGCCGACCCTTTCATCCAGAGATGAGTCTACTGTATACCGCCTTGAGTCGATCTAGCCTTGTGATTTGCTTTGACCAACGGAATGTTCCAGAAGCAGCATGAGATGGAGTTTAAGCAAACCACATAGTTCGCGGGAGCTGTCTTCCACATGACTCCCCTCAATTCGGACCCCAGCCACAAGTTCAGGGGGTGGCTATGACTTTGGGGGTCCCCACAAGCAATCTCCAGTTGGACACCTCACTTAGAATGACTCACAGAGCTCAAGAAGATGTTATGCCTGGGGTTATAGTTTTATAATAGCAAAAGGTTACAAAGTAGAACCAGCCAAGGGACAAAGTGAATGGCAGGTAGGAGTCCAAACCTGCAGCTTCTGGTCAACCTCCCCATGGAGTTCTGGATGGTGTAGCTTCCTCCTGGCTACAGCACACAAGAGTATTGCCAACGAGGGAAGCTTGCTGAGCCTTGGTGTCCAGAGTCCCACTGGAGCTTGACCTCACCCCATCACATGCTGACCTACAGTTACCGGCTCCTCTGGGGCTTGCAAGTGATACAGCATGTCCCAAAGCCCATCATGAATCACATTGTTGGGATTCCCAGGGGTCAAAGCCCCATCAGGCAAGATACTGCAGAGGCCTAGAGATCACCTCCCAGGAGCCGAAGGCAGAGGCCAGACCTCCCTCCGGGTGAGGTTATTCTGAGGGTAGACCTCAAGAGGCTTTGTAATTTCCACATGTGCCCTCTTGGAATGTTCCTGCCACCAGGCTGGGCTCCCTGAGGGGGAGAGGCCACATGGAGGGCGATGCCACCTGACAGCCAGCACCAGCTGCCAGCCCGGAGGAGCGAGGCCATCAGACTGTCCGGGCTCTGTAGAGCCACCAGATGACCACACCCACGAAAGCCTATTAAAATGCCATTTGAAAAAACTGATAGCATTTCAGGTCTCACCTAGATAAAAAAAATAAATAATAAGATTTTATTTGTTTATCTGACAAGGAGAGAGCGAGTGAGCACAAAAGGGCAAGCAGCAGGCAGAGGCAGGGGCAGAGGGAGAAACAGACTCCTGATGGATCAGGGAGCCAGATGCGGGGCTCGATCCAAGGACCCTGGGATCACGGCCTGAGCTGAAGGCAGATGCTTAACCAACTGAGCCACCCAGGTGCTCTAAAATGTCTTTTTAAAAATTTATTTATTTATTTATGATAGTTATACACACAGAGAGAGAGGCAGAGACACAGGCAGAGGGAGAAGCAGGCTCCATGAGCCAGGAGCCCGACGTGGGATTCGATCCTGGGTTTCCAGGATCGCGCCGTGGGCCAAAGGCAGGCGCTAAACCACTGCGCCACCCAGGGATCCCTAAAATGTCTTTTTTTATATAGAATCATATGCTCCTCATTTTATACAATCTTAGGAATTCGTGTTGAGGGAATTTTTATTTCCCTAGGAAATTAGAAGTTCATCTCGTGTTGAACAGTGGTTTAAACCACGGCAATTATACTAATTACAGCTAATAAAATTTAGCTTAAAACATGCAGGCTGCTGAGGCTCACCCCCACAGCTTCTGATTCAGGGGTTCCAGGATGGGGTCCAAGAATCTGCGTTTCTAACCAGTGCTCCCTCAGCACTGAGGCTGATGGTCCGGGTACCACACTGGGACCACCGACCGCTGGTCAGTTTGATGCAGGATCACACTGGCTCAGGGACGAGCACGTGAGCATGTGACTCCACCCTGACCAGTGAGCGCCGAGCAAGTCTGCGGAAGCGCTTCTAAGAAGGGTTTTCATGACTCTTTTCTTGCTTTGGATGCTGTTGTCTGGATTTGATGCCGGGAGCGACCTCAGCCACCCAGTAGCTCTGGGGGGAGCCAGCACCCTGGGGGGCGGGGGGGGGTGCAGAGCCCAGAGAGGAGGCCGAGACCTTGTGACACTGGTTGATCAGCTGACACCAGGCAGCCTGCTCCCTGCCCTTCCCCCACTGCTCTCCTCTGGAGATAGCAAGGTCCCTCATTAATAAAGCCAACCGGATTCAGGGCCTCTGTTCCTGCAGCTAAAAGCACCCAGGCCGCCCCGCCTGTGAGCCGTTGCCCAGCGTGGAGAAGGACGATCCCTCTACCCAGTGCCTAGCACAGCTCGCTTGGGTGCTTGGTCAGGATTCCACCCCTCAATCCCCCCCCACCCCCCTGCACAGAGCTGGAGATGATGTGGGATCGGATGTTGGCGTGTGGGGGGCGGGGGAAGAATGCTAATCTTTCTCCTCGTGCCCAAGTTTCAAGGTCAGAAGGGGCAAGGGCCCGTTTGACAGCCCGTGTCAGGAGTGCTGGGTGCACCTGCAGTGTGCAGCAATCGGAGCAACCAAAGGTTTAATTCTGTTCAATAATGGATGCCCCGGGCCTGGCAAGACATTTGAGGAGAGGGGTGGATGCCCGGGCGGGGGTGGGGAGCTCTCCACGCTCTTCTAAGCTCCCACGGAGTAGGTTGGGGGAAGTGGGGCTGCCTCCTAACCAATTTCATGTGGGGAGACTGCTTTACAGTCTTGGAGGAGAATTAAAAAGGATTTGCACTCCGGGTCTGGCTTAAGGAGACAAACAAACCCTGGGTTATTGGATTAGCATCGCTGGGGCCGGGGCCCATCCAACTTCGCTTTGGGCGCTCGGAGCAGGACAGTAGAGTCTCAAAAGCGCCTGGCCACCGTCCAAACCCTGCCTCGGGGCTGCTGGGCTTTTTGTTTCTTTTGGACATGCTCTAAAAATACAAAGCAAGGTCCAAAGTCCTCTGCAAAGGCCATTCAGATGCCACATCCTTGCTGAAGTCCTTTCTCTGACAAGTGCAGGTCCCGGAACAAAGGGAACAAAGCGAGGGCAGGGGAGGGGATAGGATGAGGGAGCTGGTTGCTGGCCCAGTGCAAGGTCACAGCCTCTGCTGCGGGGCTCTGGGAAAGAGGTGACGAAACAGGAAGAAGTAATTTGACCAGAAAGGGGTAATTTGTGTGAAAGCCAAGCTTGAAGTCATTACTCATCAGTCAATCAGGAGTCATGAGTGTGACTCTGTTTTTTGGTTTAAAAATTGAAACGGGGGCACCTGGGTGGCTCAGCGGTTGAGCGTCTGCCTTCGGCTCAAGGCGTGATCCCAGGGTCCTGGGATCGAGTCCTGCATGGGGCTCCCCAGAGGGAGTCTGCTTCTCCCCCTGCCTATGTCTCTGCCTCTGTCTGTGTGTCTCATGAATAAATAAATAAAATCTTAAAAAAAATAAATAAAAATTGAGATAAAACTCACACGATATCAAATAACCAACTTAGAAGTGAACAGTTCAGTGGCATCTAGTACATCCACAGTTTTGTGTGATCACCACCTCTAACTGGCCCCAAGACATTGCAGTCACCCCAAAAGAATGCTCCAGACCCATTAAGCAGTCACCCCCCTCCCACCTCCCTCGTTCCCACAACCCACCAGTCTTCTGTGTGTGTGTGTATTTACCTATTCTGGATATTTCATATAAAGGGGATCGTACACTGTGTGACCTTTAGCATCTGGCTGCTTTCACTTGGAATCATGCTTCCAAGGTTCATCTGTATGTTACGTATCAGTAGCTCCCTCCTTTTTACACCTGAATGCTATTCCCTTGTATGGATATACCACATTTTGGATTTTTTGTTTGTTTGTTTTGGATATACCACATTTTGATGATCCATTCACCTGTTGATGGACATTTAGGTTGTTTCCACCTTTTGGCTCTTATGAATAATGCTGCTTGAATATTCACATACATGCATTTGTTTGAAAACCTATTTTCAATTCTTTGGGACATGATTCATTTATTTTAGGACGCATTCCTAGGAACTTCTTATAGAGTACGTCTAAACGTACAGGCACACACACACACGCTCACACACGTGCCTGCACATGCATGTCAAACCCTCCCCCCTCTGTCCCCCATCTGAGATACCAGAGTCTTACTGCTCCTTCAGCCCCAAGCTGGTATAGAGGCAGTTTAGGGACCAGAATGAAACCAACCTGATGCATCGGTATCATGCAGGCTCCACACTTAGTAAAAACAGAATTTCCTCCCTGAGAATGGCCAAATAAGTGATAGTACATCCAGAATATGGAATACAATGCAGCCATTAAGACAATTTTCCAAGACTGATGCCGCTGGGTCATGAGATTATATTCAGTAGAACAGGCACCAAGCCAGAGTCTAATATGCCATGTGATCATTATTTGGTTCAAAAAAATCCCCGTGCACAGATGAAGAGCTGCAAGAAAACCATGATGGGACTGTGGGCTTTATTTCCCTTCCTTGTAATTTTGTATTTTACAAATTTTCTGCCTTGAAGACGTTAGGGGGATTAAATGAGTTAATGCATCTAAAAGATTTAGAATAAGGCTTGCTGCAGAGTAACTGCAATAGAACTCTTTGCTCTCCTTATAATGATTTCTGCTTAGAAACAGACCATTTTTAAAGGAAAAATACCTCTCTCTGCCCTTCCTAAGGACTGGAATGTGCACTTTGGAGAGGGCAGGGAGGGGCTGGGGGACTCTGGGGGGCGGGCAGGGGCTGGACCCACGGATGTGGGAAGAAAGTCAGCGCTTCCTGTCCCTGGTAATTGTCCCAGGGCGAAGTGAGGACCTCCCCTCCCTCCACGTCACCTCTGAGATCCCCTATCCATTCTAGAAGTTCTGCACAGATGGCTTCAGAGTGCTCTCAGCTGAGTGTTGCTATGAAAGGTCTATTGTTGCAGAGCGGGCTGGAGTCCAAGGTGACACCTGAGGGTGGCTCTCGTCCCAGGGGAGGTATCCTTTCCAGGTGTCCTTGTGGCTCTGCCTCCTGAGAAGCGCCCAAGTACAGGTTTCATTCTCTAAAACCTAGGACTCTGGGAGGTGGAGGGGGGCCAGCAGGGGATAGGAGGGGGGGTGCTGTACCCCTTACCTTCCCACCCGCGATGGGGGGTCAGGAAGGTGCTGGGACCCCCGGGGTCCAGCCGCTGTGCCTGCACGGCTTTGCCACCAGGGGGCGCCCCGGCGCCGGGCTGGGTCTCCCGTTAGCGGAGCCGGAGAATCCGGGGAAGCGAGGGGGCTGCTTGGGGCGCAGCAGGTGGGTCCTAACCCGGGGGTGCGCGCGGGGCGGGGCGGGCTGAGGGAGGGGCCGAGGACTGGGTGCGCAGTAGTGGGTCTGCCCGGCCTGACGGTGGGGGGCCCCCGCAGAGATGTGCTCCTGCCCCGAGAGGCTGGGAGGCCAGGGGTCCCCTGCCCCGCGGGGTTCGGAGCCGGTCCCCCGCACCCGTGGGCTGTAGCCGGGGGCTCCCCGAGGGCGGCCACGTCGGGGCGGAACGGAGGGGCCTGGACGTGGGTCAGTTAGACCTGGCGGCTGGACACAGCAGCAGCAGCCCAGGGGCGCGGGAACGTGCAAGAGAGGGTGCGCGAGTGTGGCCATGTGCATGTGGCTCGTGCATCGCGTGTCCTGACCACCTGCCCGGCAGCTCGCTGGTGCCGCTTGGCCGTCAGCGACCTGGGGGCCGCCCGAGCCGGTCAACACACGCGCACACACGCACACACGGGCACACGCAACACACGGGGACATGGGCATGTGCACACTCACAGATGCACACAGATGCAGACACATGCATGCATAGACATGCAGGGACATGGGTACGTGCACACCCACAGATGCACACAGATGCAGACACATGCATGCATAGACATGCAGGGACATGGGTACGTGCACACCCACAGATGCACACAGATGCACACACATGCATGCATAGACATGCAGGGACATGGGTACGTGCACACTCACAGATGCACACAGATGCACACACATGCATGCACAGACATGCAGGGACATGGGTATGTGCACACTCACAGATGCACACAGATGCAGACACATGCATGCACAGCATGCAGGGACATGGGCACGTGCACACCCACAGTACACACACAGATGCAGACACATGCATGCATAGACATGCAGGGACATGGGTACGTGCACACCCACAGATGCACACAAATGCACACACATGCAAGCACACATGGGCACACACAGACACGCAGGGACATGGGTATGTGCACACCCACAGTACATACACAGATGCACACACATGTATGCACAGACACGCAGGGACATGGGTACGTGCACACCCACAGTACACACACAGATGCACACACATGCATGCACAGACAGGCAGGGACATGGGTACACACACATCCACAGTACACACACAGACATACACAGAGACATGTGCACACATGGGCATGCACAGACTCACAGGGACATGGGTACACACATGTCCACAGGACACACGCAGACACACGCACACACACAGGTGCGCAGGTCCACACACACATATCTGCCAGTCGCAGGTCATGTGACAAGACACTCCAGAATGAACAAAAAGGCCCAGAGGCTGCAGGCTCCCGGTTACTTGTAATCAGCCCCATGGAGTCGAGTCGTGACTGAAGCGGAAACCCAGAGATTTGCCCGCTGACATGCTCTGGAAGGGCCCCCAAGTCATCTGCTCCAGTGGCTGTGCTTTTCTGGCCTCTCTCCAAGTTGGGGAGCCGGGTCCCGGGGCTGACTGTGCCCGGGATTCAGGCACCGCTGGGTGGAACCCAAGCCACCCCCGAGCCCGGGGCAAGTCAAGGGGGCGGGGTGCTGTCCCCTCCGGCTGGCCTGCAGAGCTGGAACTCCCTCCTGGCTCTGCTCCGTGACCCATGAGCCCTGAAAACACAGCTGGGGGTTGTCTGTTTCCACCCTGGGTGCCTGGGCACCCCTGTCCCCCCAGGCCCCGAGGTGACACACGCCCCTTCCTCTGTCCTCGGGTTCTGCTGTCCAGCCCCTGCACACAGCCTGCACGACCCTCTCTCAGCTCCTCCCCAGGCCTGCCCCCTCTTCTCTGATCCTCCCAAGGCCTGCCCCTCCTTGCACACTTTTTTTTAATGAGCCTTTTTTTCTCATGAAATTTGCCCCCTCTTCTCTCTTTCCACCCACCTCATCCTGGGAGGAGCCTTTTGGTAAGAAGGAGCAAGGAGAGCCTCCTTCGCGCGGTTCCAGCCGGAGTCCGTCGGGAGGACGCGGAGCATCCAGCCTGCAGAGGTGTGTGTAGGAATGAGGTGTCCTGCGGGCTCTGACCCCAGGGCCGAGCTGGGATCTTGGGGTGCAGAAGGGGCTGGAAAGAGGCAGGTGGTCCTGGGGCAGAAAGGATGGAAGCCAGAGGCCAGGGAGAGAAGGGCCTTGCGGTCAGATGCCACTCGAGGTGGACAGCAGGCGACCCACAGGAATATTTGTGCTGTGCTGCTTCTGGACACCGAGGGGGCACGTGAGACTTGCTCTCCTGAGAGTGACCTCACACCGCACGGTCCCCTGCAGGTGACACGCAGGCAGTAGAGATGCTGCTGGGCCCAGCCGGGGACTCTGAGGCCCCAGCCCCAGACCACCGTCCCGATTCCCCAGGGTGAGGGGAGAGGGCGCAGATGGCAGCACCTTGTCAGAGCCAGGGCCCAGAGCGGGGAGAAAGGAAGAAATGATGGATGAGGCCACCGAGGAGGGAGGGGGCGTGGGGAGGGCAGGACAGCCCAGCGTCCAGGTATATCTGCTCCAGGCAGCACCCTGGAGGGTCAGAGGGAGCCCCGGCATGCAGCAGGAGGCCCGGACCCGGCCGGCAGACAGCGCCAGCCCCCTCACCCGCACTCAGGATGAGGTCTGAGCTTCTGGAAGCCATGCTCGGTCCTGAGACTGTCCTCCCTGGTGATGGGTGATGCGGCCGCTGAGCAGGCCACGTGCTCAGTCCTGCGGCCCAGCTTCACAACCCCAGGAAGAGCAGAGGCAGGATTTGAACGCAGGCCTCTCTGACTCCCAAGCACTGTGGTCGTGACCGTGTAGGTGGCGGCAGCGTGAGGGCTAGGGGTGCCTGCCCCGGGCCAGGCCCTGCTCCAAATGCTCCCTCCACCTTGCTCTCACACAACCAGCGAGCCGGGTGCTGTTTGAACCACTGTTTTAGGGACAAGGAAATGGGGTTACGGTTCCAGGTGAGGCCTGGACAGTGAGTACTTCGGGGAGAGGGAAGAACAGTGAGAAACCATGAAGGTGTTCCCTTGGGAGGTGTTTAACGAGCAGCAGGGTGCCAGGAGCACTGCCAGGTGCAGGTCTATGAAGACAGAAGACACAGGGGTCCTTCACCCCAAGGAATCCTGACACTGAAGTGGCACCGTGTAGCTGGTGCACTATGAGGGTGGTGGGGGCAGGAGCTGCCAGTGGGGAGGACTCACATTGTTCTGAAGAGTTTGAACATTTGCCATAAGCCCCAGGACCCCCTGAAACAGGGGAGGGACGATCAGCGGGTGGACTCCCTCTCCTGTGCCCCTCCTGCCCCAGCATGTGGGGGATGGCATGTTCCTTCTGTGATGGGAAGAACAAAATTGATATTTAAAAAAACTGATATATAAATAAAATCTTTTAAAAAAAAGATTTTATTTATTCATCACACACACACACACACACACACACACACACACACACAGAGACACAGGCAGAGGGAGAAGTGGGCTCCAGGCAGAGAGCCTGATGCGGGGCTCAATCCTGGGACTCCAGGCACCAAAAGCAGGCACCAAACCGCTGAGCCACCCAGGGATCCCCTAAAATAAAATCTTTAAAAAAAAAAGACAACAGTAAATGAAACCCAAGTGCACCCATTTCTGGCCATCCCTGGGGCGGGGTGGGTGGGTTCTGGTATAAGGCCTAAGATTAAAGCCCAGTATTACCTGCTGCTGTGACTTCTGGTGACGTCTCCTGCAGGTAAGTCCCGTAGCCAAACCACCTGTTCTCGTCAAGGTGACCAAGCACGATTCCTGCTCATCCCTGAGTAGTGGGCTTTAGCTTTCTACCAGCACATGGAATTATTCAAACACACCAATCACATCCTACCGGGGAAACCGAGGTCACCCCACCCTTTTGATCCCAGAGTCTGTCTCCCAGAGCCCACAGCCATGTTCGCTGTATTCCCGAGAGCAACCCCGTGTGGCCCTGCAAGGCGTGCAGCGTCCTACCCCCCAGGCTGTGAGCACACATGACTAATAGACTGTGCATATTCTCATCTGTCCAGGGCTGGGTGCTGTGTACTTAGTCCTCCCTCACCGACAGGGCCAGGAGGAGGTACTTAAGCGCATGTGTTTGGTTTTGCAAGGAAGACAGACAGCGGACGGGGGCTCTGAACGAGGTGGGGCCGTACAGCCGGAGGGGAGGGAATGTCCCTGGGAATGTGGCCTGAGCAAGGGGCAGAGAGTCTTGGGGAAGCAGGGCAGTGGGTGAAGGGTCCTGATGGGAGAGCCCCTGAGTACCGCTGGGGGTGGGGCCAGAGGAGGGGGGTAGAAATTTCCCTTGCCTGGGTTTTCTAAGGAATTCAAGAAGAATGAAGGATATTCGCTAACAATAATAATCAGAGCTTTTTAGTGCACGGCTTGTGTCAGGTGTTGTGGTTTTTTTTTTTTTTTTTTTTGTAGGAAGAACTGTGTCTCATTTTCAACTTTGCCCTCGGACTCAAGTATTTTCCCCATTTGTGGGTGAGGAAGACAGAGGCTGGAGAGGCCAGTCCTTCCCCTGCAGAAACAAAACTAGTGGATAGTGGAGTTTGGCTTTAAATCCATGTCTGTCTGGCTGCCAAGGCTCCACATATCACCACGCGCCATGCTGCTTCCAGCAAATGATGGGAAGACAGTGCTGCGTGGCCTAGGCTCACCCAGGGTCTCAGCTGGCTACTCCCAGGATGTCCTCATGGCTGTGTTCTTAGATTTCATAGACTGGGGGTAGCCATGGGGAGAAGTTCCTCATCAGGAACCTGGAAGTGGAGCCCCCTGGAGAGGAGGCCCTGCCTTGAGCAGCTGGATTCCAGCTGTAGTTTGGGATGGGCATCCTGCTTGGGTCCCTGGACCCCTGGACTGCCTGCCTGGTTCCTTTTCAGGGACAGCAGGTAGTACTCAAAGTGACAGTTTAAACCAACAGACCCGGGGGAGGGGGGGAGGCAGCCTGCAGCCCTGCCTGCAAGGCTGCAACTTCCGTTCCACTGACAGAGTATGTGGAGAGGTGGAGGAGGCTGGAATTTAGCTTCTGTCCCTGCCTTTTGGATAAGCTTGGCCTTGATGTGGCTGACATTAGAGCACGACTGAGGGAGTTTTCTATTTGCACAGTTTTCAATTTATCTTTTGCTTTTTTTTTTTTTTCTAATGCTTTGAAGAGGTTTTAAGTGCCCATCAATAATACTTTCCAAATGTTCACAGATGTTGGGTAATTGATTGGGCCTGGCATCAGAGCGTGAATGAGGGAGGAAGGAGAATGCCTGTGAGGCATCCTTAGCATAGTCAAGCATGCTCTAACTCCTTCTCCATCTCACTAATGGGTTAATGGGGTTAACCAGGGCCAGAGTTGGGGTCCCTGGTGGAGTAGACTAAGCACCTACTTGTCTGCTCTTGGCTGCCTTTTAGAAAATATTCTCTTTCCCACTTTATTTTTAAGTGGAATCCAATGTTAATGTTAATATGCCTATAGTTGAAAAGATAAAATAATAACAAAAAATTGCAGCTCCACCCCTACCCTGGTCCAACCCTCAGTTCTGGGACAGCCAAATATAGTCTTTCATCTTTTACTTCTGCATTTTGTCTCCATGATTCTAAATGCTACGCTTACACTGTTATTGTCTTGATTTATTAAGTTTAGATATTGTCTATTTATTTCCTATTCTGGTAGTTGAAGATTTAGCTCTCTTATACTCTAATTTGCACCCACTATTCTTCCTCACAACTCTCTTAATATGGTTATATTACTTTTGGCGGGGGGGTTAAATAGTCAGTGTTTGTATTGTTATGGCTAGGTAAATATTGCTGTTTTCTTTCTTCTACAGCTTTTTGTTTTTCCTGGTGTTAATCATTGCCTCAGTCTTTATCTGTATAGCTTTCAGTTTAGTTTTGCTAATGTTTTCCCACATGTTTTGAAAGGTTTCAGATGCCTATCAATAATATTTTCCAAATGTTCACAGGCATTAGATAATACATCTGTTTCATTCTTTTCTTGAAGACCTTTCTTTTTGCTCTGGTCTGGAGCCATCCTTTCCATCACTTTCCCCTTCTCCATCACTCTGAGACTTCCTCTCACTATTTTCCTATGATGAGTCTCCTGTTACTTGGATTCTATACTCTTGTCTAGCTTGATTTATGTCCTCATTTTGCTGGAGCATATCCTCTGAAGCTTTCAGGGAAAGAGTAAGTGAGGATAAGCGTCCTGGTGACTCTGATATCCTACTATGTAGAGGGTCCTACTCTACTCTGTCCTCCCACCAACTCCCTCCATAATCCAAAGAGACAGAGTCATTTAGAACCGAATCTCAGGCCAGAATCAGGTGAGTTCCAAGTGTCATAAGAGGAAGACGAGCTATGGGTCCTCAGCTTCCAAAGGAGTTTGCCTCCTGCATCTGCCCAGGGTTCATCCCAGGTGGTCTGGCCTTGGAGATAAATCCCTGTCCTCCCAACAAGCCTACTCAAGTGCTAACCTGATCTCATGATTTATATCCTCTGTGAGATCAGATGGAATGAGCTCCTGACTTGGATACCACCTGGAGGTCCAGCCTTGGTGAGCCTTACATACTCAGTGGCCAGTGGTTTTTCCCCATACCCTGATAGTCTTTGTATTCAGAAAAGAACATCCTCTCCTGCCCCTACACAGCCTACTTCCCTTCCCAGGCATGTCTTTACTGTGGGTCATAATGCAGTTCAGGTGGAAAGGCCCTGAGCTGAGATAGAGGCCTGAGTTTGAACCCTAAACCCAGCTATCATGATTGAGTCACTCATCTCCATTGTACAGGTAGGGGGGAAATAGAAGTTCAAAGATTCATACCTTCCCATGGTCAAATGAGAACATATACAAAGCGGTTTATACGGTGTTTAAACATTGGGATTGTTATTACTTTTGAAAGAAATGAAGTCATTCCTGGGGGTCCAGTCTATCAGTTGATTTGCCAAGTTACTGAGATTTTCAAGGTCAATTTTACCTGTGGGTGGATGGTATGTGGAATTGAGGTAGTTTCTTCAAGCCAGAGGGACCCAGAGTTTCTAGGAGCTCATTTGAAAGCACAAGGATAAAAGTGTTTAGACCAGTAGCACAACCTCAGCTGAGCATTAAGCTTACCTGGGGAGCTTAAAAAATGCTGCTGCCCAGGCTGTGCTCTGGATCCATTAAATTAGAGTCTCTGAAACAGGGTTCTGGCAACAGTTTTGTGAAAAGCTCCCAGAGAGTTCCAGGGCACCTGGGTGGCTTAGTCGGTTAAGCATCTGACTTTTGATCTCAGCTCAGGTCTTGACCTCAGGGTTGAGTTCAAGTCCCACACTGGGCTCTACACTGGGTGTGGAGCCTACTTAACAAGGAAAAAGAAAAAAAAGAGCTCTCAGAAAGTTCCAAATGCAGTCAGAGTTAAGAAACTCTTGCATCAAAGTTTTCTTACGGGAGTGATTCTCAGCTCTAGCTGGACATTCAAATCCCCCTCTTGCAGGATGTTATAAATGCTGATGTCAGAACCTCACCCCAGAGGGTGATTGACTTACTTTGGGGCAAAAGCAGCCCAAGTGATTCAAATGGGCAGGCAGGTAGAGGAACCTTCCCTTCTCTGAGACCCCCAGGAATTAGACAGCAGAGGCTGAGTGTGGGTGTCTTGTAATCTATGGAGTTTTAGGATGTGAATTGATTTGCCTGGAGAAGCGGTGGGGAGCTGATGTTGCCTCTCTACTGCTTGTTCTGCCTCCGCAGCTGCCACTGGGGTTTCTTTCCAAACCATTTCCTCCGCTGTAGTCCCTGCCAGTGCACCAGACCTTGTAGATCCAGGGGTGATAGCGTAAAGCCTTCCAGCTCAGCTGGAAAATGCTCTGCTGGCAACATGGGAGGGGCAAAGGCTGGAGGGTGCACTTCCCAAATGTGTGCCTGCAAAAGAATCTTTGGCTGGTTCCTTGGCTCCTTGGCCCACTGTAGTGGGGAGGTCAGCCTGGAATCTGAGGACACTCGGAGATTGCCCGCAGAACATCTCACTCCTATGAGCATAGTGTGAGGGGGGTGCTGGTGTTTTTGAGTGGAAGACACTGTCTCTCCCTAGAAAGAGATGGAAGAATCTGGCTTTGTCTTCCTGGAGAGCACTTTCTCATCGTCTGAGCCATGGCTTGCTTATTGCCTCCAGGTATACCGAACACCCTTACAAAGGGTGTCCATTCGTCTCCTGGTCCAAAGAGGACTGAAACTTGCTGCAAAACAGCAGGATTTGGGTTCCACTTCCCAGTCATCAAGACCACAATATCCTGGGGTGGTCCTTGTGAACTGTTGGATTCACCTTCGTGCCAGGCACTGTCGAGCTGCCAGATTCCTGGATGAAGAGGACAGTCCTTGTCTTTAGGACCTTCTCCTGGTGCCATGGTGGCCAGAGCCTAGACCCAGCTCAGTACAGAGGCAGGTAGGTCCCGTGTTGGCATTTTCACTCACTTGCTGTTGACCTCAGACTTTGGACAGCAGTTTTTCTCCCCTGTCAGATGGGGTAATAACTGTTTTACTTAATAGGATTTTGTGAGGCTGAAACGTGATAGTGTGAGCGAATTGGCTTTGAAAGGCATTTCCAAGGCATACAAACACAAGGGATTATAGGGCGAGTCCCTCTGGCTCAGTGGTGCTATGAAGCTGTGTGCACAGCCCATGATCCCCCACGGAATTGGAGACTGTAGAATTCATTGCCTTCGGAGGTTCACTTTGTTGTGTGCGCCCAGAGAAGAGGAACAGAGGTGGAGGGGGCTGGCCTCTGCCTTTTATGGCGGTCTGGGAATTTGAGGGTTTCAAATCCATCATTCTTAAAAAAGCTTTTTATAGTCCTTCAGAAGCTTACGTCTCTGCAGATCCGCACATCACAGGTACACAGCTAGACAGAGCTCGTTAAATCATGAGCTAATGCAGGGGCTAATTAAATGCTTCTGACACTTGTTACCATCTGCCGAGCTGGAGTGAAGTCTGAAAGTTCTGTGTGTTTTATTAAAGCCTCAAGTCACCACCACCCCGTGGGGCTGAGCTCTCGTGGTTTGAGCCCCAGAACTAGGGAAACAATATCAGAAGACGAATTCGATCCTTAACTGATTTCCATTTTAAGACACAAGCTGTGGGGATTATTACAAAATTACTTCAGTTAATTAAAAAAGAGAAAAGCTTTGAAGTAATTTACTAGTGTTTATGTATTTTGTCCCAGAGTGGTCTCTGCGGATATACTAAATTCCGGGACTGTGTGGCTTTCCTTATCACTGACTGCAACAGGAGAATCTGCGAGATTAATTATTGATATTGATTTTCTTGATCTTTCAGTAACACGGAAGAACTCTGGTTAGTCTGGCTTGGAAAATTGATTGACTAGTTTCTGCAGAGTAGGCCCTCTACTCCTCCTCCAGTAAACGTGAGAAATGTTCATTTCCCTGGTTGAAGGGAGGTGGTCGGTTGTCCTCATGTTCCGCCAGCCCCTGTGATCCCTCTCCCCAAGCCTCTTTTGTTCATTGGTTTTCAGGTTTATATTCAGTTCTAGGAGAAAGGAGTAAGAAGCCTTTAATTAAAGAAGATTGGGGTGTCTACCTTTCCCTTAATGATCTGTAAGGGTTCCTGATATATTCCAGATATGCCTCCTTTGCCAAATATATGTGTTGCACATCTCTCCCTCCACTCTGCGGGTTGGCAGTCCTTAATAAGCCATCAGCGTCTGCCAACCTTACGATAAAGAGAAAACCACGCATTATCGGGTGCAGATAAAGGGTACTTATAAAGTAGTCCTACAAACAGGTCAAACCTGAGTTTGACCCGGCTGCCTGCTCTAACTACTAGTCCACAGGAAACACGGTGGGTGCGGGTAGCTGGCAAACCACGCCATGGACAGGGTGTAGGATTCGGCTCCTAGGAATCTCTACAGTACGGGTGATCCTCCTTTTCAATAAATAAACTGCAAGAATAATGAGTGGATTACAAGAACCTGAAGAACCATACCAACAAGTCACAATGTTTGGAACTTATGTGGATCCTAATTACAATAAAACTGTAAAAAAAAAAAAAAAAGACACCTGGAGACATTTGAACGCTTGGTATTTGACATTGTGAAGAAATGAAGGTTATTTCTTGGAAGTGTTATATTGAGGCAGTGGTTTTTGTTTTTATTCTTATGAGTCCTTCCCTTTCATGCCTCCTGAAGTAATTATGGGTGAGGGTGAAGATTTGCTTAAATAGAATCTGATGGGGGATAGGATGCAAGTGAATTCACCAAGGGTTGACCACTATTGAGGCTGGGGAGCCGGTCCATGGATATTCACTGTACTGTCTCTGTGTGTGAATATTTGAAATCTTCTACAATAAAAAGGATTTGTAAGCAAGTGATTCACTATGGACCATCCATCGCTATGGATGTCACGTGAAATATCACTAAAGTCTCAAGAGTAGCGAGTCCCTCCTTGCTGCTGTGTGATTCTGTGGCTTCACATGTTACTGATCCTTAAAAGCCAACCCCATGCGCTGCCCCACTTTTGGCAGCTCCCTTCATTGCATGAGGATGGTGTGAAGGCTTCCAGTTGCCTAGCAATAGCTGGCAGCAAATCGATCCCCTGCTCTGCAGCACAGCAGTCGAATATTGATTATCTGGGTGATTTGGAGATTTGACTCTCTGGATGAACACATTTTTTTTTCCTGGGTAATTGATCAGAGCCATGACAGGTGGTGAGCAAGAGACACTGAAGAGAAAGGCTGCAGCCGGGTGGAGAGACTGGCAAGAGAAAAGAGAGTGTTTGGGGCAGAAGGTGAAGAGCAGCTGACTGGTGTCAGCGAAGCCAGTGATGTCCCTGAGGACTCAACCCTTGAGCTCTGCTTGCCAAGACCTTCCAGAAGGGCCCGCCCTGGATTCAGCCCTTCTGCTGCTGGACAGAGCCTCGGGAGACCATGTTTCTGAAGGTCAGCCTCCACGCTGCACGATCCCTGGATCCCTGAGCGCAGGGATGGGACCTGTTATAGCCGGCTAGCTCAGCTGGTTCGCACAGGATGTTACGGAGGCCAAGGCCCCAGCCTGGAGCCTGGCATTGACCAATTGGCTAGAGCCATTGTGCTAGCTTTGCTCTGCTTACAGCCATATTGATAGGCATTGGGGGGGCGGCTGTTTGCTGGGAAGCCTGCTAAGATAATGGGCCTGACACCATGTAATGGGACCCTCGTTCCTGGCAAAGCTACTGCAAGTTTATGCTCTTCTTTGGGGATGATCAGCAACACCAATTGCTGCCAATTTCATATTCAAAAGAACAGCTGGGGAGAACGTGGAAGGAAAGGAAGCCTGCCCCGTGAATTAGCCGACTATTCTTGTCTAACAAACAATTGCAAAACTCAACAGCATACAACAATAAGCATTTATTTCCCCTCATTTGTCTGTAGGTCAGTGGGGATTTGGCTGATCTTGTTCAGGCTCAGCTGGACTTGGCTCCAAGATCTGAATGGGGTCTAGACCTGCTCTGTGCACTCCTGTCCTCATTGGACCTGGAGTCGCTGAGGGCACATCCTAGTCAATGGAGAAGGCAGGTGAGCAAGGGGGCAAGCCCATACTCACGAGTTTACTTCTACCCTTTGCTCATATCATGTCTGCTAACGTTTCACCGGTCAGAGCCAGTCCCAAGGTCAAGCTCAGTATCAGTGGGGCAGGGAAGTATGCTCGGCTCACAAGGTACACAGTGCATACTTGCTGCACAGCAGTTTAACTTATCTGAAAGAAGGTCTGTATTTTAGCTGGAACAGTTCTAAGAGAGACAGTGATGGGACGAGGAAATCAACAGTGTACATCCCAGTTAGGAATGGCATAGGCAGGTCTGTCTCTGGCCCTCCTGCCCTCCATGGGTCCCCGAAGGCGGTAGAAGCAGGTAACTAATATAGGAGCCCAGCAGCTGCTGGCTGCCTTCATGAGGGCTCAGGGAACCATGGAGGCTAGGATAATGTCTGCAGGCTTTTTGAGCTGAGTAGTCTTGCAGCATTAAAAGTTCTCTCCTGTGTGTGTGTGTGTGTGTGTGTGTGTGTGTGTGTGTGTGTGTGCATCTCTCTCTCTCTCTATTTATAGGCTCCTGAGGGGGGCAGGGATAAGTAAGGCCTCCATCAACACCGGGCAAAGAAGGCAAAGGGATTGTCAAGTCTGCCAAAGATGTATCAAAGACGCAGTGGTGTTTGCACAGAAATCTCTGGCGTGTAATAAAGCCTGGGAAGAGCAAGGAGATTGAAATTAAAACACAGGCTGGCTAGTTACTAAACACAGTGTTTCCTGGGAGGTGTTAGCAGCTGTTTAAGTTCCAGAGCATGGAATAGCATGTAATTCTGTCTTATGCACCTAGCAACTACAAAGCACTCTGACTGGGCACTGACACGGAGTAACTGGGCAGAAAAACCCATCGGCATCTGACAGATTCCTAGGTTGATGCAAATAGCAGCTGGGCCCAGAGAGACCCTGGCTACTTCCCATGGCCGAACCTCAGAGAGTGGGAGATGTTCTCTTTGCTCCTTCCTGGAAAAAAGTGAGTAAAAATGGCATCAGTCCTGGCACACAGAGGAGCCGCAGACCCCCTCCCCGCCTCCTACTGGCCACCATGCCTTTTCTGCAAACATAGGACCAGAGACAACATGGTGTCACCTCTGAAAATGACAGAGGAGGCTCCCTGTAGAATGTCACAATGAGCTAAGTTTTGAAATATATTTAGGCCAGGAAGAGTGTACAAGGGCATCCCAGGCTAAGGACAAAGCAAGAAGGGGCAAGGAGCCCAAGTCAGTGATGTCAAGGTATGACAGTTTAGTGTCTCAGTCCGTTTGCCATTGCCACGATAATGCTTTGTAACAAATATCCTGCAATGTAGCGGCTGAGAAAATAATCATGTATTCTCGCTCAGGCCTACAGGAGGGCTGGGGTGGAGGCTCTGTATTCCATGCACACTCATTTGGGGCCCCAGGCACAGCAGCTACCCCCAGGAAGCTCTTCTTCTGGAGATGGAAGAAGTGCAAGAGGCAAGCTCAAGGGCATGGCACTTGGCATCCTGGCCGGCCTCATGCCTGCTCACTTCTCATTGGCCAAACAAGTCACATGGCCAAGCCTCACGTCCAGGGGCAGGGAAGTGCATTTTACCTTTGGTGGGAAGAACTACAAACACACATCGTAAAAGGGATGGATTCCAAGACAGATGATGAGCTGGGGCCAATCCTTGCTTCTACCCCAGTACTTCTACCACAGTATCTGAGGGACATCTGCAAGCAATTAAACAATTTGCCAGAACGCTGCATGCACAATGGGGGAGGGAAGGAGAAAGCATAGCGGAGACAGGGAAAAATGCCACAACTGAACGTCGGGTGCTGAGCAAGGAGCCTGGTCTTTCCCTGTGGGCAGTCGCGGGCCTGCATTAGCGCAGGCTGGGGCAGCTACGTACCGTCGCCTGGGGGTTCAACAATAGACACTTATTTCCTACCATTCTGGAAGCTGGGAAGTCTAAGATAAATGGATTCAGTTCCTGGTAAGAGCTCTCTCTCTGGCTCACAGACGGCTGCCTTCTCACTGTGTCAGAGAGAGAGAGAGAGAGCAAGCAAGAGATCTCTGGTGTCACTTCTTTTAGGGGCCCTAATCCCGTCATCAGAGCTCCACCCTAGTGACCTCATCTGAACCCAATCCCCTCCCAGATGCTTCATCCACAAATTTCACCACATTGGAGATTAGGGCTTCAATATACAAATTTGGAGGGGAGGGGACACAATTGAAACCACAGCAGAAACTGTGAAGGGTTTCAAGCTTCACTGTGACATGACCAGGTCTGTGTTTTTATTTTTTATTTTATTTTTATTTATTTATTTTTTCAGGTCTGTGTTTTTATTTATCTTATTTTATTTTTTAAAGCTTTTTTTTTTTAAAGATTTTATTTATTTATGCATGAGAGAGAGGCAGAGACACAGGCAGAGGGAGAAGCAGGCTCCATGCAGGGAGCCTGACATGGGACTCGATCCCCAGTCTCCAGGATCAGGCCCTGGGCCAAAGGCAGGCACAAAACCGCTGAGCCACTGAGGCTGCCCAGGTCTGTGTTTTTAAAAGTCACCCCAGTGACCAGGCAGCCAGTGACCAGGCAGTAGAGATTTGAAGTGGAAAGACTAGTTGTGATACCTCTGTGTGTGTGTACCTGTGTGTGTGCACACCTATGTGTGAGCCCCTGTGTTTGCACCTGTGTGTGTGTATGTACACGTGCACATGTGTATTCCTCTCTCTATTTGAACAGAGTTGAACCATCCTGTGGTCATAAGAAAAAACAGGAAGGCAGCAGACACAGTTTTGAGAAGTCCACTAGCGGTGAGAGCAGGACGTGACGACTTGTGGGGTCTTAGATCAAGTGATGTGAGCCGTCAGGGCAGGCCTCGCAGCTTTGAACTTGGGGACTGTGGGCACCAAACCCCTCCTGAGACTTCAGGAGACGCTGATGTTAGGAGGGGGATCAAGAATGCCCGGGCATCAGAAACATCCTGGTGAGCCCAACCGTTGGAAGGGGAGGGCATGGGGCAGGGCCCTCGGTGCCCCAAACATGCTCGGTCCCCCACAGGCACTCAGGAAATGCATGGTTGATTGAGATCAGCCTGGGCATTTTTTTTCCTTCTTCTTTTTTTTTTTTTTTTAAGATTTTATTTATTTACTCATGAGAGAGAGAGAGGCAGAGACACAGGAGGAGGGAGAAGCAGGCTCCTTGCAGGGAGCCCAACGTGGGACTTGATCCCAGTACTCCAGGATCATGCTCCCGGCTGAAGGCAGGTGCTAAACCGCTGAGCACCCAGGGGTCCCCCAGCCTGGGCATTTGAGTCTGGAGTCCAGGGAGAGTCCTGGCCTGGAGTGGCAGTTTGGGGGGCCAGGAGTCATTCAGATCCAGGTGGACATGACACTTGGGGACCAACTTCTCTGTGCTATTCCTTCACGGCCCGGTTTTTCTTAACGGCCATTATGCTGGTTGTTGTTTTCTCTTTTTCTTTTTTAAAATATCATTTATTTATTTGTTTGAGAGAGAGAGAGAAGCAGAGAGAGCACAAGCAGGGAGAGCGGCAGAGGGAGAGGGAGAAGCAGGATTTCGCTGAGCGGGGAGCCCGACGTGAGCCTTGATCCCAGGATGCTCACCCTCCTGTCACTGTGAAGCGGGCCGCCCGCAGCCCCTGGTTCTTCGCTGCTCCTGAGTGCAGCCCGTGAGGCCCCGCAGAGCGGGCGCTGTCCTCCTCGACCCCGGGCTGTGAGGATCTATTGCTAATAAACTGCTGGCAATGACATCTGTCCAGGGTCGGCCGCCCCGTGCTTGGCCATCCTGCACTGTCTAGCGTGGGGTTCCCTCCCTCCCGATGGGGTGGCTACGAAGTGGTCGGAGTACCCCCCTTCCTGCCCCTGTCAGGCAGGTTGGGTGCACTTGGCCCTTATCACTCTTTCTTTCCCTCAAGGTCAGGGACAGCGTGGCTCCATCTCGGTGGCCCCAGCACCTCGCGTGGCCCGTGGAATGGGCTCCCGAAATCTGCGCGGACCAGACGGCTCCTTCACTGCCCCGCTCCACCCCCAGCTCTCCTCATCCCTCCGAGACTCACGGGGCCAAATCAACGCTCTTTATTTGGGCCTATGCCCCGCTTTCTCCGTCGTCCTCGTCCACACCTGGGCCGAGTTTGGGAATTCCGGACAACCACTTACAGACCACTGGAGCCCTTGCAGACTTCCTCCGGAATCATAATACCCCAAGGCCGTTTAAACGTCGCCTGAAACCAAGCCAGTGCCCCGCTCCTGTCCCTCGCTCACCTCCCGACGATGTTTAATTTTTCTCTAAATGAACTTGCACAGTGTCACACCGCAGTCCGGCACCTTGGAACATCCCTATCCCGATCTGTGAGCAGCTGACATGCGGCGCGGTGGCACCGCTTCCTCTGAGGACATTTTCCCGTAATGTCGCTGATTAAAATACAGCTGACTGCGGGGAGGCCGCGGCGCTCCAGCCAGCCGGGGTGAGCCAGCGAAACGCAGAGATAATGAATAATGGTTTGTGGCAAAACTGATAATGCACCCGCTATTATATCGACCGGGGCTGCGGCTTCAGTTAATCGCGCTAAATTGCTGGGCTGGAGCTGTGTTCTGCTGGAGGCCTGGCTGCTGCCCTTTCTCCTTTGAAAATGTCCATTTGTCTGGAGCTGGGTTCTTATTCCTTCCTCCTGTCACTCCATTCAAATGAGCTGGCTATTTTTGCCGGTGGCCGCCGTGGGAGTGCGAGTTTGGAACGCGGCGGAGCTGTGCGTGCCATCTGCTGGCGCGTGTGCCCACCTCCCGTGGGGGTGCGCGCCACGTGCGCTGGGTGCCCCGCAGATGAACCAGGAGCTTGTGGTCCAGGGGAGGAGTCGGCCCCCACCCAGAGCACTGGTGCCGCCTGCTGAGGGCTTCGGCTCTGTGGCCGGTCTAGGGGTGGGTTCGAATCCGGACTCCTCCACTTTGTAGCCGTGAGGACTTGGACCCCAGCCCCTCGACTATAAGGTGGCGATGCTCCTGTAACCACGTTCGAGTGTCATGGCATTAAATGGGCCACGAAAGGGGACGGCATAGCACTGTGCTGGGTACAAAGTGAGCTCCGGCTACGTGGGCCTCATGGCAGGGAGGCCTGTGCAAGGATCACAGGGTGCAGAGGGAGCAGTGACTACTGCCTCGAAGGTCCCGGTGGCTTCATGGAGGAGGTGATCAGGAGCTAAGTTTTGTAGGGGAGAGTAGGGCTATGGGGGCCATGTCCTCGGGCACTGCTGAGGGCTACCCTGACCCGTCTCCTCCATCAGCTTATGCTCAGAACAGCCCTGAAATGCGGAGGGGTTGATGCCCCCGGAGACAACTTGTGGCACCCGATGAGTCGCAGCTCCTGCCCTGTGGTGGGTGGGGCTGGGACCCAGTCCACGCGGCTCCTGGGGTTCCAGCAGGCTTGAGCCTGTGTCCCTGACACATCCTTCGCTGGTTGGTCCCGTGCTCCTGCCTCGCAGGGTCTCCCCGGACAAACAGCACGCACCTATGTCCTGTGCTCAGGTTCTGCTTTGAGAGAACCCCACTGAGGGAGAGGAACACATCCTCACCATCCCACCCCCACCAGTCTGCCCTGCCCTGGCCAAGTCTTGAGAAGAGCAAGTTGGACCCAGGGCCTCTCTGTGACACGCACAGTGGGCAGCCCGGTGTGCAGGGAGCAGAGCCTCTAAGGGGCGAGCCCAGCCCACCCTTCAACTCCCACCCCGAAGAGAAGCCTGGGGCTCAGAGCTCCCGGGAGGGGAAACTGGGGTGTCTCTGCAGCCACTGCCATCCGCTCTCTGCCTCACCACAGACATTAGCTGCCGGAGATGAGAAGGCTGACTGCTGGTCCTCGGGCCAGCAGCCCTCAGTGACCGTCTTCATGGAACAGCAACTTTTGCTCCCAAGGAGTGTGCACTTGGCAGGATGCTTCTGCGGCTGGGGGCTGGGCTGACCTCAGCTGGCCTCGTGTGCACCTGCTGTCAGTTGGCAGGTGGCTGGGGGTTGACTGGTCCGGGACAGCCACAGCTGGCCTCCACATCGCTGCCATCCTGCCCCAGGCCGGCCTGGGCTTGTGCTCAGGATGCTGGCAGGGTCCCAGGAGAGAGTGGGGGCCGAGGCTTGGAGCCCCATCCTTGCGGCCGAAGCAAGTCAGGCAGCCGGCCCAGATTCGGGGCGGAGGGAAGGCATAGACTCTGCATTGTCATAAAAGGTGTGTGTGTGAGGGGGGGGCGGTGGAGGCAATCAGTGGACCCACCAAAGCATGAGGCAGCCTCTCGTGGGGACAAAGCAGGTTCAGTCCCTGCTCTGCTCCTCTCAGCTGCGTGTCCCTGGGCTGGGTGCCGAACTTCATCTGCAAAAGAGGAGGCCACCGTGAGTCTTGTTGTGTACCAGGGACAATTCATTCATGGAGCCAGTATTTCCTGAGTATGTACTGTGCGCTAAGCATTCTCTAGGTGCAGGGATGGAGCCGTGAATGCCTGTAGCCTCCACTGCAGCAGCAGGAGACGAGTAAGCTAAACGGAACATTACAAGGTGCGAATTGCTGTGGCAAAGTAGGGTGGAGAGATGTTGGGTCTGGGGGGGGTCCTGGGGAGTGTGGGAAGGACGCACCCTGGAACAGGGTGTTCAGAGCAGTCACTGAGAAGGTGACACTTGATCCCAGACGAGGAGGACATGAGCCATGTGGTTACCTGGGGCAAGAGCATTCCAAGGCAGGACAAGCCAGTGCAAAGGCCCTGAGGTAGGAGTGCGGCTAGTGGGTTTGAAGAACACTAAGGAGACCAGTGTGGCTGGAGCAGAGTGAGTGAGGAGATGAGAGAGCACAGAGGTGACGGGCGAGATGGTGAGGAGCTCGGAAGCCTCCGTAAGGACATTCACTCGGTGAAATGGGAGCCCAGGGAGAGTTTGGCTGCCACGTGTGACAAAGTTCCTGTCCTCTGTGCCGAGAATGCACTATGAGGGCTCTCAGGAGGTGGCATCCGGGACCCGTGATGGTAGTGGCCGGGTGGGGCAGTGGTGGGAGTGGGGGTCATGGGGCTGGGGAGTCCTGGTCCCCCTCCAGGTGTATGTTGAAGGGGGAGCCACGGATTTCCTGTGGGTTGGCTGAAGCACCGGCGGGGAAAGGGAGCCAGGAAGTGTGCCCTCACCCGAGCACCTAGAGCGGGCCAGGCCAGACCCACAGGCAGTAGAAGACGCGCGGCAGGTGGAGCACAGCAGGGGGAGGTGCCTGCGCGGGGGGCCTGGGTCCCATGAGTGGGGTTTCAGTCCCCTCGCCACCGCCTACTAGCTGTGCAGCCTCGGTCAAGTCACTGCCTTCTCTGTGCCTCTTTGTTCCTCACGGGGCACCATGAGGACCCCAGGGCTAGTGTCTGCAGCACCGAGTAGAGGACTGACCGGGCACCTGGCAGATGGGATGCCCCCTTGATGTGTGGCACTGGGGCCCTGGGGTGCCGATGGGCCAATCTCCCCAGCCTGGCAGGGGCCCAGGGAGTGGGAGGCGCCCTGAGCTGAGGGTGGGCTCCCTGTCAGTCTCCCCCAGGTTTCCCGGGGCTGGGAGGAAGGTCCTAGTTTGGGCCGAAGGACCACTGAGGAGGCAGAGACTATGAGCCTCTCCCAAATATTTGTCACCCCCAGGCCCGGACTGAGCTGCTCTGCCTGCCCTGCAACCTGGGACCCCAGCCCTGGCATTGCCTTTCTCAGAAGACTCCCCCCTCATCCTCTACACCCCCCTCGTCCCCCACCCAGGCCAGGCAGCGTCCCCCAGTGGTGGAGGCTCAATCCTGCTCCTGAAAGGTGACTCATTAAATGGACAATCAAATGCAAATTGGCATGCCCGCTTTTTCATAAGGCTTTTTATATAAGTAAATGGCTAAATCAGGAAAACATCTCTGGGCAGACCATCTGTCTCAACTGGAGCTTTGAAAAATATGGTCACCTAGCAATGCTCCCGAGTCAGACGCTAAAAACGAAATACCGGGCCCACAAGGGAGCATCACTCCTGCTCTGAAAGTGGGTTGCCTGCCCCGGCTTCGTGCGCCGCCCAAGACCTCCCTCAGGCCGCAGCCTCGAAGTCTGGGGCTGCCCGGGCTGGGGAGCAGCTCGGGAGGTTGGGGGGTCACCAGCTCACCTGCACTGGGCCCCAGCAGGCCCTGCGGAGACGGGCAGACACGGGTTTAGCGACGTCTGGCCCTCTCCTACTTTCCATGTCTCTGCAGCTCCCACTGGGGCCACATGGGGCTGCCTTTGGGGTCCCCACCTCCCCGCCCCACCTGGCCCTTGTGAGGCAGGAATCAGGTGTAGCCGCTAGAATGGCCTCTAAGGAAGATGCAGGCACCTGGTGGGGCCCAGGGGGCGAGGCCGTGAGCGCCCAGAGTGGGGGAACCGAAGCGCCCACAGGCAGCCCTGTCCCAAGGGTGCCAGAGCCGGGGTTCAAGGCCCCAGCTTGGACTGCACCAAATACTCTTAACCGTTTCACTTCTGTGACTGTTTTTTTTTAGAAAAGATTTTGTTTATTCATGAGAGACAGAGAGAGAGACAGAGACAGAGACACAGGCAGAGAGAGAAGCAGGCTCCATGCAGGGAGCCCGATGTGGGACTTGATCCCGGGTCTCAGGATCACACCCCTGGCTGAAGGGGGCACGAAGCCGCTAAGCCACCGGGGCTGCCCTTCTGTGACCTTTTTCTTCCACTTGTTATATTGTGTGAGTACCGATGAGGGCCCGGCAGGCACGAGGAGAACACACAGGTTCTCTAGGCCATGCCAGGAAAGGTGGTCACGACGTGCGTCCTTTCCACACCCGCCTGCAGAGAAGCAGGCCTTGGGCCCGACGAGGCCTCACAGGGAGACAGAGCCCTCAGGGCCTGTGCGGGCCCCTGTCTCTCTGGGAGAGTGTCTCCCTGTCCTGGGCTCCGTTGCGCGTCATTCTGCTTGTGCGGCCGCCCTGCTGTGTCTGCTCCTGGTGGGGGGCGTCGGGTCCCTCACAGGACAGGGCTGTGTGCAGACGTGCGCCTCGGGCTGCCCGCGGGCCGGACCCGTGGCCCCGGGACCCAGGGCTCGCTCCGGAGGCTGGGCCCGGCGCCGTCGGTGCTCTGCGTGAGTCCGCCGTGCTGCACCCCGCGTGTGCGAGAGCCTGTCGGCCTGGCGAGCCCAACACCTGCGAGTGGTGCTGACACCCTGGGGCTGCTGCTCCTGGTGGCGGGTCCTCCAGCTGTGGGCTCTCCCCTGGGGGACGTGGAACAGGTGTTCCGGGTGTTAATAGTGGCAGGGAAGGGAGAAGAGTTGAGGACCCAGGGGGGGCTGTAGGGGACCTAGAAGGAGCGGCTCCCACCCTAGGGGCTGGAGGAACCGACAGACACGGAGCTACCAGGGCCTCTGGACCAGGTCACTGGTGGGCCACGTGGAGAAGCAGAGCAGTTTCTGCTGCATGCAGACGCCCTCCCATTTGCCACCAGCACCTCCCGTGGCCTGGAACCAGTCGGAAGCCCACCGATACATGGAAGCCCCAGAAAAAGCCAGTAGGACCCAGACCCCCAGAGCTCAGCCCCCAGAAGGTGAGCAATGGATCTGGGGGTGGACCGGGCCAATACTGACCTGGTCAGACCCATAGATTCCTGACAAAACTCAAAGCTACTGGGGAGGCTTCCTAAGGCTGCCAGGAAAATTTACACAAGCCTGGTGCTTTAAAGCAATGCACACTTGATCTCTTGTTCTGGAGCTCAGGAACCCAAAACCAGTTCCAATGAGCTGCAGTCAAGGAGTTGGCAGGGCCTAGCTTCCCTCGGGAGGCTCAGAGGGAATCCATCTCCTTGCTATTCAGGCCTCTAGAGCTGCCTTCCTTGTGACCCTTCTCCTGTCTTCAAAGGAGCAGGTGGCGTCTTCACACCCCTGCCTCTGCTGAGGTTCCCCACACCTTTTCCCTTAGGGTCAAATCTCCCTCTGCCTCCCTCTCATGAGGGCACTTGTGATTACAGATAAGTCCCATTCAGAAAATCCAGGATAGTCTCCGCATCTCAAGATCATTGACTTCAGGGACGCCTGAGTGGCTCAGAGGTTGAGCATCTGCCTTCAGCTCAGGTTGTGATCCCCAGGTCCCACTTCGAGCCCCACATCCGGCTCCCCGCGGGGAGCCTGCTTCTCCCTCTGCCTGTGTCTCTGCCTCTCTCTGTGTGTCTCTCATGAATAAATAAATAAAATCTTGAAAGAAAGAAAGAAAGAAAGAAAGAAAGAAAGAAAGAAAAGAAAGAAAGAAAGAAAGAAAAGAAAGAAAGAAAGAAAGAAAGAAAGAAAGAAAGAAAGAAAGAAAGAAAGGAAAGATCATTGACTTCATCACATTGGCCAAAAACCCTTTTTGGCCAAATAAGGTTCTGTTCACCAGATCCAGGGATTAGGAGCTGGATGTTTTGGGGAACCATGATTCAGCCTTTCGTAGGCACAACAGTGTACAGCCCCTGTAATAGTTACCTACTGCTGTATAACAAATTATCCCCAAATTCAGTGGCTTGAAACAGCAAACATTTACCATCTCACACAATTTCTGTGGGTCCGGTATTTTGGAGTCGCTTAGCTGGGTGGTTCTGGGCTGGGGTCTCTTAGGTGGTCAGGCTGTCAGCCAGGGCGGTGGTTCATGTCCAGGCTTGACAAAGCCACTCTGAGGTAGGCTCGGTCAGGAAGTGTTGGCAGGAGGCCCCGGGTCCTCACCATGGGGGCTTCTCTGGAAGGGCACTTGAGTGTCCTCACACCATGGCGGTGGGCTGGCTTCCCCCACACTGGGTGTTGGGAGGCAGGGAGAGCAGGCTGGAAGCCACAGGGCCTCTTCGGAGCTAGCCTGCCTTTATTTGCTGCTACTGCTGCTGTGACACCAAGACAGAAATAATCCTTTGTCACTGTTCTGGAGGTGAGAAATCTGAGATCAGGGTGTCGGCAGGGCTGGTGCCCCCTGCGACTCCGTCCTTGGCTTGCAGATGGCCACCTTCGCCCTGTGTCTTCACACGGTCTTCCTTCTGTGTGCTTCTCCTGGGTGCACATTTCTTTTTTTTTTTTTTTAAGATTTTATTTATTTATTCATGACACACACACACACACACACACACACACACACACAGACACCGGCAGAGGGAGAAGCAGGCCCCATGCAGGGACCCCTACGTGGGACTCGATCCCAGGTCTCCAGGATCACGCCCCGGGCTAAAGGCAGGCACTAAACTGCCTAGCCACCTGGGCTGCCCATTTTTTTTTTATTTTTCAAAGATTTTATTTATTTATTCATGAGAGAGAGAGAGAGGGAGGCAGAGATACAGGCAGAGGGAGAAGCAGGCTCCCCGCCGAGCAGGGAGCCCGATGCGGGACTCGATCCCAGGACCCTGACACACGCTTAACCGACTGAGCCCCCTTATTTTAAAGGCCTCCCTCCAAGTACAGTCACATTCCCAGCAGCTGGGGGTTAGGACTTCAACACGTGAGGTTTGGAGGGGACCCCCTTAGGCCCGTGACGTAGCCTCAGAAGTTCTGTTCCCAGAATAGGAAAGTCTTCTCTGGGGCGCACAGACCAATCCTGCTGCAGTGAGGTCGGTGGGCAAAGTGGAACCGGACGAGGGGGTGAATACCAGAAGGTGGGGCGCACGGGGGACATCTCGGAGGCTTCTCCCCCCGCCCCCAAGGGGATCTCTTACTAGTTCTTGTGTGTGTTTCTGGGGCTACTGTAGACGTGTGTGTGGGTGTGTGTGCAGCTGCGTGTGTGCACGTCTTTCGCACACACGCACATGGGTATACGCCGTCCTTCTGCACCTCGCGCTCCCCACCCAGCCGGTCTGCGAAGAGCTGCTCGCTCCTGTCCTACTCGCCCGCTCTCTGCGTCACTGGCTGCCGTTTATTTAACCGGCCCTCGGGCTGTGTGCGTTGCTTCCCATATTTTCCCATCGCACGTGACGCTACGACAAATATTCATGCACTGTGTCGTCCTCGCGTGTGCGGGCGGATTTATAGGGTGACACCTGCTGCACGCGCGCTGGGCCAGGAGCTCTGAGCCCGAGACTGATGCTGTCTGGTCACGTACTTGTTCTTCTAGACCTTCTCTGTCTCACTCGTACTCCTGCAAAGCCTGTGCTGGAGGGCCTCTTGCCCGCAGCCTTGCTGATGGACACCGGCTGCCACGGCCATCAACCCAGTTACCCCGGCCAGTCCGATTGGTAAAAAAAAAAAAAAAAAACATGGTGTCTCGGTGTCGTTGGTGGAAAAAATGGTATCTTGGTGTCGTTTTTTGCAAGTGAAGTAAAAATCGCAGAATGCTAACGTTAACCATTTTTTAAAAAGTATTTTATTTATTTATTAGAGAGAAAGAGAGAGGGAGCACAAGCAGGGGGAGCGGGAGCAGAGGGAGGAGAAGGAGCAGCTGGCCTCCTGCTGAGCGGGACCCTGGGATCGTGACCCGAGCCCAAGGTAGATGCTCAACTGACTGAGCCACCCAGATGCCCCTAAAGTCACCATTTTTTAATCAAAGATTTTATTTTTCAGAGCAGTTTTAGGTTCAGAGCAAACTTGAGCAGAAGGTGCAGAGATTTCCCCTGGCCTGCCCCTGCTGCGTGCCCAGCCGGCCCCCCCATCAGAGGGCATGCTTGTTACTCGGCATGAACCTGCACGAACACGTCACCCCTGGAGTCCACAGGGTACGTGAGGCCTCCTCCCGGAGTTGGGCATGCTGGGGGTTTGGACAAATATGACCTGGTGCCATCACAGTGCCATGCAGGAATTTCACTGCCCAAAACATTCTCTGTGCCCCCCTGTTCATCCCTCCCTCCCCGCCCTACCCCCCAACGACGGATCTTTTCATGGTCTCCATAGTTTTGCCCAAATTAGCCCTTTTAAAGTGAACAACTCCGTGGCATTTCATACATTCGCAGTGTTGTGCAACCACCACCTCCAACTAGTTCCAAAACGTTGTCATCACCCCAAAATAAACCTCCATACCCATCAGCACTCACTCCCCATCCCCCTCCCCCACCCCGGCCCCTGGCAACCACCAATCTGCTTCCTGCCGCTATAGATTTGTCTTTTCTGGGCATTTCATATAAATGGAATCATATAATATGTGGCCCTTTTTAAATAATTTCCTCCTCTTAAGTATGGAGTTTCCAAGGTCCATCGTGTTGTAGTGTGTACGACACTCCCTGTGGCTGAGGACCGGTCAGTGATACGGCCAGGCCACATTTTGTGGATCTCTCCATCCGCTGGTAGACTTTTGGGTTGTTTCCATTTCAGTGTAGTTTTAACCTCCCTTTCCCTGGACATGGGCGAGGCTGAGCTGCTTCTCATGCTTTAGATGCTCTTCAGGGTGACCTCCAAACCTGAGGGTGGTGACGGGGGGACAGGATGAAGGGGCTGAGCTGGGGCTGTGCTAGTGTCTCTGGTTCCCATGCTGGTGTCCTCTTGGGGACCAGGGCCTTCTGGGTGTCAGAGGAGAGTGGGCTTCTCTTGGGGATGTCATGCCTGGGCGTCGGGCCTGGTGGTGGGGGGCGCCCAGTGAGTTCACCGCAAAGAGCCACCGTTTATTGAGTGGGTACTGTGCATCTGGAACTCTCTTCATGTATCATCTCCTTCAACCCTTGCAGCAGCTAGAGGTTGGTTTGTGACTCTCCTTCGAAGCCCAGGGGACTGACATGGGAGGCCTTGTGCAACTTGTCGGTGGGTGGCCAGCAGGTGCCGGTTCTGTCAGCAGGCCTGTTGGACATATGCACTGAGTGTGTGCCGCGCACCCTGGGAGGTCTCACCCTCAGGAGGGCTGCCTCGGGGAAACTCATTCTTGGCCTCCCTTCCCCAGCACCTCAGCTCCAGCCCTCTAGGGAGGAACAGGATTTCTCTTTCTCATACATCCTGTATTCATCAGCTACTACGGCTTAACAAAATACTGCAAAGCGTAGCAGCTTAAAACAACAGAAATTCACTATCTCACAGCATCAGAGGGTCAGGATCTGGAGGAGGCTTAGCTGGCCTGGGTTCTAGCTCAGGTTCCCTGATGAGGCTCTGGTCAAACCATCAGCCAAGGCTGCGGTCATCTGAAGGTTTGACTGTGGCTGGAGGACCCGATTCCAAGGGGGCCCCTCACATAGTTAATACATCGGAGGCCTCGATTCCTTGCTGGTTGTTGGCAGGATGCCCCAGTCCCCTGGCATGTGGAGCTCTGTGAGGAGCTGAATGGGTGCCCCGACAATGTGGTCCTGACTTCCACAGAGCAAGTGATCCAGGGGAGAGAACCAGGAGGAAGCCACAGTGCCTTTTGTGACTCATCTTGACGATGACACCTCAACCCTTTTACCTCTTTCTGTCCATTAGAAGTGAGTCCCCAAGTCTAGCCCAGACTCAAAGGGAAGAGAACAAAGCTCCACTTCTAGGAGGGGGAGGAGGGGATCAAAGGATTTGTGGGCACATTTGAAACTTCCACACCCCTCTGTCCCTCGGTTTTGCTCTGGGTCTTGAGTCTGTGCCCAGGTGGTAACCATGCGTGCATGAGTGTGGTGGGCACAGGCCTCAGACTGTGGGCACAGGATGGGGTAAGACGGTTATCCCTCAGTTATCTGGATTTGGGGGTGGTTGGCAAAACTTCTATAGTGGTTGACTACCACAAAATGACTGTGGTGCTTAAGCCATCCGCTGGGTAGTGCTATTTAATGCACTAGTGAAAAAAAAAAAAAAAAAAAAAAACAACACAGCTTTTCTGCTGGTTTGTAAATATTTTGATAACTGTATTTCAATATAATTGGAAGTTGTCTGCTTGGAGGGGGTCCTGGTAGTAAATAGTTCATTCTTACCATCCTTCAGTAGGGGTCCAGGTGTCCATTTACCTACTACCTCCCACCCCGTCTGTGGGCGTGATGTCCGAGCAACTCAACTCGCCTCCTAACCTCTGCCCCCTGACCGGCCCGCTCCACTCTCTCTTTCCCAGCCATGACCTTTTCCCCTTGCCTTCCAGGAAGCTCCTGGCCATCCTTCAAATCCCAGCCCACCTATGACTAATGGTGCCTCCAGAGAGTATTGGCCGCTCCCATGACTCGCTCCTCTGTGGGCACGTCGTGCTGACTGTTTCACAGCCACACCAACTCCCTCAGGAGCTGAGAGCTTCCCGGGTGCCTCAGTCTACTCGTGTTTGAAATTCCAATCCTTGGCACACCATCTGATGCCTACAGAATACATGTTATGAAGGAAGGGAGTTGGCTGAACAATAAATGAACACATCCCAGCCTGCATGAAGCCAGCTCTCCCCCTTCCCCAAATAAGTGTACCCTCTGATTCACACATCACTCATCTGGAATTTGGGGGAAATAAGAGAAGGCCAGACAGGCGGTTACGTTAGCACTGTCCATAATAAATGACCTAACCTTTCGGATCTCCACCGGTAAAACCGGAGGTGTTCTAGAGATTAGAAGGGATCATGCGCAGAGTGCCTGGTACACAGTAAGTGCTCAGGAGAGACGAGTTAGTGTGAATCCTACAAGACAGCCACAGATCACTGGCAGAAAGGTGGTGTAGGTGAGCCCCGTGAGTTCGGAGGAGGGATAAGTCGCACCTGATGAGGCGCGGGAAGATGTGAGAGCAGGAGTTGGATCCCGGTCCTAGAAGGTGCCTGGTGGAAGTGGCAAGGCCGTTTCCATTTCTGAGGAAGGACGGAGCTCTCGGTGGGGCTTGGGTGCCAGGGAGACGAATGAGCGTTCGCTTCTCCATCATCCCCAAGCATCTCATTCGTACATGATGGAGATGCTGATTGCAAATTGTCTCTTTCCATTCATTCCAGAAGTCAGCAAGAAATGGGAGTAGGCAAATTCTATTTTGTTAGCTGTGTTGCCGTGTGGGTTTAAAAAGTTCTTTGAAAGATTGTCCGACAGTGTGTAATTCAGCCTTTTCCCTTAGTAAGACAGCTCGGCCCCAGCGCGTCTACATCAGGGCCGGTTTTGGAAGATGCGAGCCGACAGCTACGGAGGGGACCTCCTGCTGCCCTGGTCCCCTCCTCGGAGATGATCTTGCAGCGCTTGGGGTGACCTCGATCCACGGTCCCTCCCCTTGCTCCCTAGGAGCGGGAAGCTGCAGCCACCCTAAGGCTTGCTGGGCAGTGGGACCTGGTGGGAAGAGTGCCCATCAGCCTGCTTCCAGTCCTGGCCTCTGCCCACTCTTGACTGTGGGGCCTTGAACAGGTTCCTTCCGTGCCTCAGTTTCCACACCTATAAAATGACCATAATAACGGCGCCAGCTTTGCAAGGTGGTTGTAAACATTTGATGAAGGAATGATTGTAAAGTTCGTAGACTAATGTCTGGCCCAGAGAACGCTCTGCCTAAATGTTTGTGAAATTATAATTGGCCATTCACTCAGTATTTATTTATCGTGGCCCCATTCTTTAATTATTATGATTTTTTCTCTTATTACTCATTCAGTTATGAGGCTTCATTTATCCCATGGGCACTGAGTGCCTGCTGAAGCCCAGGCCCTGACTTCTGTAATAGAGACACAAGGATGAACAGGTGGATGCAGCTCCTGCCCTGGGGAGCTTGACCAAGGGCCACATCACACACACACACACCTTGCAGGAAGCATCACTGCACGTTTTCACACTTGAGAACAGTAGGCCTTGTCAGTCTTAAGTGCCCGGCCCAGATTTCACAGCTGGCAGGTGGCAGAGAAGGGTCTGATCCTTGGGGCAGCCTATCTTGTTAGTCCCCCCAGACTCTTGGAGCCCCCCCACCAGCCAGCTGTTGGCAGGAGGCGTCTGAATGAATCTGACATGTTCCTATCAAATGCAAGCGGGGACAGATGGTTCTCAGCCTGGCTCCTGCCCTCCCCGCCACGCACCTGTGGAGCTGCCTGGGACACACGGAAACCCTGGGAAGGAGAGTGGTTACAGGGAGGCTAGACAGGCCTAGCTTCTGGTTCCAGAAAGGCAGCTGGGAAAGCCGTCCGTGGGCACACTTTTGGAGCAGCCCTGCTGAGCATTAATGGTAGAAACACTCGAGGTGTCAGAAAGATTAGCCATCCTCCCCTTCGTATTCAACACTGCAGTTGCTTTGCAGAATCTTCCCTTTGGCGCAGAGCAGGGGAGCCAACAACCCCCAGAATCCTCCAAATCTGCAATAAGTGGGCAGTCCCTATGGCAGATCCCTTGCCCCCGAATCCCTCCCTCACCAAGCTGGCCAGAGTCCCCGATTTCCCAAAGACTCTTGTCCTGGGGGATGCAGTTGCCACTGGGATGCAAAGATTCTTAAACTCTCAGTTGTGTGTGAGTGCGGAGTGTTCTCAGGCCCCGCCTAGGAGGCAGGTGTGAGAGTAGGGGGGTGTGGGGGGAGAGCCCACAGGCCTGGGGCTCTGCACGGAAGGGTCAAGGTTGCAGACTCTGGACCCAGGAGCCTGGTTCCCCGGCCTGCTGGCTCTGGACTGTCCTTAGCTGGGGGGGCTCTGAGTCTTGGCTGCCCTCGAGCCTCTGAAAGGACTGATTCTGCTGACACCTTGATTTCCAGAAGGACGAGGGGGGAGATCTGTGCTGTCTTAGGCTCCAGGTCTGTGGTGCTCTGTTAAGCAGCCCCCAGGAGCCCGGCTGCAGGGTCCCTCTGGCATCTCCCAGCAGGAAGCTCTGCCGGTGAGGTCAGCGCTGTTGGCCAGAGAGGGACCCGTGTGGCCTGTGGCCGTGAAGAATGAGCTTACCCAGGGCAGACCAGACTTGCAGCCCCAAGCATCGGCCCTTGTGGGCTGGGGTGGGGGCAGGAGGCAACCCTCTGGGTGCTGCCAGAGAATCTGGCTGGTTCTCTCTGGCCCGGCCAGAGCCTGTGCCCTCGGGACGTCATGGGCCTCCGCTCAGGTACCAGTTCTGGGGGCCGTTGGAGACAAGGTGGTTGATTCTGGGAGGGTTCAGGGCTGGAGCCACCGACCTACAGGTAGACTATAGAATCTGTCCACCCCACATCCTGGGGAAAGGATTTCTGTTTTGAGATCCAGCAAAGATGAGCGAGGTCTCATACCTGTTTTGGCCAGACTCCCTCCTGCCTCTGGGCACATTTCTGTGAATTTGGTTCCTACTTTCACTAATCCCTGAACAAATAAAAGAACTTAATCAGCATGGATTCCTACATGATTTAAATGACTCCAAATTCTTACAATATTGATTGATGTGCATTTATACACTTTGGAAATAAGCGAGATTAGCCGATGCGCCTTGCTGGCACACCGATAAAGCAGAGTCTGTATTATTTCACCTAAATATTCCTGCGTGCACGTTTTGACGTTTGATCTCTGTGCCTCCTTCCACCGCGCTAAAATACCAGGATTTACTACTACCCGTGGCCCACGTTTGGGTGAATGCTTTTTGCAAAGGCCTTTCTGAGGTCATGGCCTAGAGCATTAATTCTGGAAGAATATGCACAATGACAGCAGGACACGCATCACTGCAGCCCGAGACTGGCCCAGAACTGCCTTAACCAGTTCATGCCCAAAAAACGGTTCCACAATCACAAAGCACCCTGTGAATTAATTAGCACACTCTTTCCAGTTACTCCCGCACAGTCCGGCATGTCTGTTTGTCTCGACCTGGCCCACCCGGCTGCTCACCTGGTACCTGGGCACTTGAAGATCACAGTCAGTGGTGGGCACTAGGGCTGACAGGGCACTGAGCAACTGGCCTGGGGTCTCTGCCATCAGAGCACCAGATGGTACCCTATCCCCCTTCAAGGTCACTAGGTAGATGGGGGACAGACTTTGGTAAAGTACTCACATGCTACTGTTGATGGGGTAGGTTCGAGTGGTATCTGGGAGGGAGCCTGGGGTGAGGCGGGGAGCCCAGTAAAGTCAAGAAAGGTTTGGGGGGCTTCTCTGCAACTTGTAACCCAGCTGCTAGAGAAGACCCAGGGCTGGTGAATTCGATGACATGAACCTCTTGGTATAAACATCCGTCAGGATTGGCCCAGCCATTTAAATATGCAGATTCCTAGGCCCCTCCTGGACCTGCATCTCTTGGGGAATCTGCACTCAGTGCTCACTTTCCAGGGTGAGGCCAACGCTCACTAGTGTTAATGGTCATGCTTGAAAGATGGTGCCCCTCTGGGCAGGGCCAGGGCTCCATTCTCACTGTCATATGCCCTTTGACCTTGGGCCTTCTCACCCCCATCACCCCCAGCTCCTGGTCTCTATGTTCTGGGCTCCAAACCAGTGGAGATACTTCTTTATTAGACAGCGTGCTTTGAATGTTCCTGTCCGTTTTTCCTTTACTGTGGCTGCTGTGACAGGTGGCTCAGTGGCTTAAACAACACAAATGTGTCACCTGACAGTTCTGTAGGTCGTAAGTCAGATGCAGGTCTCACTGGGCTCAAATCAAGGTGGGTTCTGTTCTGGAGGCTCTGAGGAGAACCCATGTCCTTGTTCATTCTTATGCTAGAATTCGGTCTCTTGTGGTTGTAGGACTGAGGTCCCTTGTTTCTTGCTGGCTGTCAACTGAGGCTTGCTCTCATCTGTCGGAAGCCACCACATTCCCTGGCTCCTGGCCCCTTCCTCCATCTTCTAAGGCAGCGATGTCATGTCACTATAAGCCTTCTTTCCCATCATAGCAGGGAAAGCGTCTCCACTTGTGCGGGTCTCAGGGGAAGAGAAGCTTCCCTCTGTCCTCATGTCCTCTGTCCATGACCAGGGCCCGGGAGCTGGGCTGACAAGGGCATTTCATGGAAGAAAGGGCACACAAATGTTATTTGATGTGAATATTTTCATTGTTCTGGGTGCAAATTATATCAGAGTAAGAAGTCAAAGGCCCGAAGAGGCAGTGAGACTCAGGGCACTTATGCATCATTTTAACAGAAGACCATAAACAGGTCACAGAGAAGAGACAAGACAAAGGAAAGCTCTTTGAGCTTCTAGGGGCAGAAGGCAAACATGTGGGGGGAACTAATGGAAGATAGGGTTGCTTGGTGAGGATTTGTTCGTGTGGACTCATCTTGGCCATCCCCATCTCCAGTGACAAAGGTTGCTCCTCCCTTCCAGGTACAAGACGCCTGGCTTCCTGGGAGGCCCCTGGTGTTTAATGCCCCACTGGTGCCCACCTGAAACCCTTAATAATATTTGAACAAGGGACCCCACGTTTTCATTCAGGGGGGCTGAGAATTATGTAGCCGGTCCTGCTCCTTGCATATTCTTATATGCACCCAGTCTGGGAATTTTTGGCTTTCTTGGCTGTGTCTCCTTCTGCAGGCACATGACCCTCAAGTCCCTGTTTTATCTACACCCAGTTCCCAGGAAGCACCTAGTCTATTATGGGAACTGGTGAGTGTGATGCCGAATGGATGAGCTCTCCAAGCAGCAGAGACCGGTCAGGTCTCAGACAGATTCAAAGCCAGCACCCTCCCGCCTCCAACAGATCTGAGGGGAACCCCTTCTTGTGGTTCCAGGTCAGTGGCTCCCCACTGGCTGCCGGCGGGGCCGGGGGTGGAGGGTCTGGAATGCTCCATTTTGTGGGCAGCTAGAGTGAGCATCTGGTTTGAACTCTGCTCCTGGGGGAGAATTTGGCAGCTGGGTTCACAGTGAAATATCCTAAAATCGATACTATGAGATTAATCTAGGGTAGATTTTCACTCATGCAAATGAAGCATCACTTTGCTCATGTAGTGAGCTTGGCAGAAAAACATTCGGGGAACAAAGCGGGCTGGGTGCGTGAGGCGTGTGGGCGAGAGAGCGAGCTGATCCAAACAGAGGGGCCGGGCCCAGAAGGGGCAGCCATGTGTCCCGCCGTCGGCAGATGGGGACAGGCCCGGCCTTCCCAGCAGGCGAAGCAGGTGAAGGTAAGAAGCCGGGGCTTTGGCATGTCTGCCAGGCTCTGTGTGCCAGGCGCCAAAAATAAGGCACAAACGAATAAATTTGTGGTTTTGACACTCTAATTTCATCCTTTTCTCCTGAAGCTCCAGACTGAGCAGCTGTGTACCAGGAAAGGACATTCAGAGCAAGGTAATAAAAAAGTTCCCAAGATGGGGAGCAGTAAGCGGCGTGTGACCGTACCCGCTGCATTTCCAGTTTCTGGAAGACTCCGGGCCCGGAACGTCTGCCCTGCGTGCATATGCCAGACCCACCTCCTCCTGGACCCTCCTGCTCCCTTGCCAGCTTCTGCCTGCCTCCTCCTTTTTTTTTTTTTTTTTTTAAGATTATATTTATTGGGCAGCCCAGGTGGCTCAGTGGCTTCAGTCCAGGTCGTGATCCTGGAGACCCGGGATCGAGTCCCATGTGGGGCTCCCTGCCTGGAGCCTGTTTCTTCCTCTGCCTGTGTCTCCGTCTCTCTCTCTCTCTGTGTCGCTCATGAACAAATAAATAAAATCTTTTTTTTTCCTAAATATTTTTTTTATTTATTCATGAGTGACACAGAGAGAGAGAGAGAGAGAGAGGCGGAGGGGACACAGGCAGAGGAGCAGGGAGCCCGAGGTGGGACTCGATCCAGGGTCTCCAGGATCAGGCCCTGGGCCGAAGGCGGCCCTAAGCCGCTGCACCACTGGGGCTGCCCTGCCCTCCTTCTTCTACCTCGTCCCCTGGTCAGAGGGGAGTCCTCCTCCTCAGGGACATATCAATCCATCCAGAGACACCCCACCTCCCGCCAAGCTCCTTCCCTATCAGGCTCACACTCCAGGTCACCAGGTCACCGTACACCTGCCCTAATCCCTCTAGCACCAGGTGTCAGACGCCTCCAGACTGGCTCCAACCCCCTGGGGCCTGCTGAGATTATTCAGAACAGCCCATCCCAAACCTGCTCACCCTGCGTCGCTAGTTCCTTTCGGTGGGTAACCACCATAGAGGCAGAGGCCCCCCCTCTCCTTGTACCTCCTCACCGGGCCTGGTGCTCCCCGTGGGGCTCCCCTGGCGTGGCGTGTCCCTCCTCTCCCGGGGCCTGTGAGTAATGAGCTAGCGTCCCGACGGTGGTCATCAGAACTGTTTCCTTCCCATAGCTCAAACTCTCTATTCATACACTCTATTTTAAAAACAGTAACACTAAAAAAAAAAACCAAAAAAACAAAACAAAACAAAAAACCCCAGTAACACTCAGGCTCCTTGCCCACCGCGCGGAGAGGCAGGAGAAGTAAACAGATGCCTCTTTCCAACGGTCCATCCATGTACATACTCGTCCAATATTTATTGAGCAATATGGTGCTTGTAAAACATCTCCCGGAGTGAAGCTTGTCCTTTTACTTTGTCACACTGTCCTTAAATTTCAGCGACGTCAAAGATATTTCTCTGATTCTGTATAATTTACGCTCTGGGGATCCGAAGGCCTTCTCTATCTCGGCGTCATAAAGATGTTGTGTATCTTCTCCAAAAAAGATTTAGAGTTTGGCTTTTTTTCACATTTAGGTTTTTAATTCATCCGACTCTTATTTTCGTGCGTCGTATAAGGTAAATACCCATTTTATGTTTGCCTTGGTGGATGGACGGGTGTCCCAACAGCCCTTATGGTATGATGGCTCACTCTCCCCCTCCCCCCAACTGATCGTACTTCCACTTGCTCAGTTTCCACAAACTGATCATCTGCTTCTCGGGTCCCCATTCCACCCTGTTGGTCTGTTTTTCTTAGATCTAAACCGCACTGTCTTATTACCACGTAGCCCTTCGTAATGAGTATGTACGTCTGGAAGGGCAAATGTCTCATCATCTCTTTCAAAATAGTGTTGGCAGTTCTTGGACTTTCATCTGCAGACACGGTGGCAGGCATGTGGACCACGGGAGGAGGACGGTGCTCCACGGATGGTGACACATCCAGATAAACGGGGTCTGGGTCTCTGGACAACCTCACGGATCACCAGTGTTGGCCCTGGAGCACCTCCAGAAGCTCATGTGAGCAAGAAACATCCATTTCGTTGAGGTCACATTCAATTTGCCTTGATACCAATTCAATGCGGCCACGTATTTACCCCAAGTCATTTTTTTTCTTATAGATTAGTATCCTGGTAAAATACTGAATCAAAATGACAGAACAGGAATCCTCATGTTCTTCTTGGCTTTAAGGAAAATAATTCTAATGGTTTATCATGAAGTGTGATGCTTTTAGGTAGGTGTGTCTTATCAGTTTAAGAAAATTTCTGTCTATTCTCAGTTGGCTCAGAATTTTCCTTAAAAAAAAAATCACAAGTGGATACTGCATTTTATCAAATGGCTTCTCTGCATCAAATAAGATGATTATATATATGGACTTTCTCCTTTAATCTTTTTAATGTGATGAATTACTTTAGCAGAAATTTCAGTGTTAAACTGTCTTATATTCCTGAGTTAGAGACTGTGCGCTCACGATAAAGTATTTATATATAGACTACTGGATTTGGTTTGCTAATTTTGATATAGGATTTGTGCATCTGTGTTCCTATTTTCCCTGTAGGTACTGTTTCTGCCTGTTTCGGGCATCAAAACTCAGCTACCCTTATAAAAGGAGCTGGGGAGTCCCTCCTCCTGCCCTTGTCCTATATTTCCCCAAAGGAAATTTCTATGGAACAATTTGTGTTGAATAGGGGTTATGTATTCCTTGAAGGCTTGGTAAAACTTGCTTGTAATACTGTCTGGTCTGATGCTTTTTTTGCAAGTAGATTTATGACTGCTGATTTAATGTCCTAAATGCTTCCAGGTTTTCTATTACTTTTTGAGATCATTTTGATCATTTTTAATTTTTTTTCTATGCATTCGTCTATTTCATCTCTTACAACTCTTAAATCTTTTTGACATAAAGTTGTTCATAGTGCTTATTTTGCTAAAGAATTCTACTGTGTGTTTACGTCTTTCTTTGCGTTCCTGATAAAATTCATTTGATTTCTTTTCTTTTTTTCAATCTTTATTTCCAATAGTCTTTTCACTTTGCCTTCTTGGAGAATTAACTGTGCATTTGTCAATTCTTTCTTTTGTATATTTCCTGTTTTGTTACCTTCTGTACTTATCTTTAGTATTTCCTTCCTCCTATTAAACATTTCTTTCCGGTATTTTTCCCCCAATTTCTTGTGTTAAATACTTCCTTTATTAATTTTCACTATTACTTCCTAATGACGGTTTGCTCTTATGACTGTCTTTTTTTGGAAATCTTATCCTTTCACTGTCTTAATTGTAAATACTTGAGACTTTTTATATTATGCTTTATTTTCTGAATTACTTAGAAGTATGCTTTTTAGCTTGCAAACATTTGGGATTTCTCATTTTATTATTTAGTGTTAGGGGGTGATCTGTATGATATCAGTTGAAACCTCCTTTGCAACCTAATATCAAATTCAGTATTGTTAAATGTCAGATTCGAGTTTGAAAGGAATATTTAGCACCTATGTACGTCTAGCTCAAGCTTGTTAATTATGAGGTTCAAATTAAGCTATGATTTTCTGACAGACACATGCTAAAATTTTCCCCTGTGGATGTGAGTTGTTGGTTTCTTTTGCAGTTTTATTTTCTATATTTGAGACCGAATGGTTAAAGGCATGGAGTTTCAGCATTGGCGTGTTTTCTTAAAGAATTAGTTTATTAGTGAGTAAACACTTTCTGTCTTTTTTTTAAAACAGACTTAATTTATTTATTTGAAGGAGAGACAGTGAGTGAGAGAGAGAGCACAAGCCGGTGGGGAGAGGCAGAGGGAAAAGTAGACTCCCTGCTGAGCAGGGAGCCCAACTCAGGGTTGGATCCCTGGACCTAGAGATCATGACCCAAGCCGAGGGCAGATGCTTAGTAGACTGAACCCCCCAAGTGCCCCACGCATTTTGTCTTAATGACCCCTTTGTTAGTAATATTGCTTTTACTTTCTTTTGTATATATTTTAGGTATACATATCAGCATTTTTTATATGCATTTTTTCAACCTCTCTGTGGTTTCTACTGTATCTACAAATCTTTTGTATAGATAGATTTTTTTCATCCAATCAGTTAGTCTCTGTAATTAATAGGTAAGTTTAATACATTTACTATTATCATAGTTACTAACATACTTGGACTTAATCGATACATTTGGACTTACATTATTATCTTACTTATGTCTTTTCTCCAATTTCCCCTCCCATCTTGCGTATCTTTGTCCAGTAGCATTTTCGTTTCACTTTGTTTTTAACCCCCTTGATTCAGACTGATTATAATTATTATTACTATTAATTACAGTCAATTTCTTATTAGGTTGACTATCATTTAAACCCTTCTGGATTTAAAAACCACTACAACTGAAGTTCTTTCAGTGAGGATCCATGAATAGTAGACTCTTTATTTTCTTTTTTTATTTGAAGATCTAATTGGCTTTATCATGTGATTCATGAGTCAGGCGGCATCCCACCTAGTAGGTGGAGGGGAGCCTCAGTAGGCTCTCTTTTATTTCTATCTGAAAATCTCTCTAGGACATCCCTCACTTTTGGAGGACAGCTTAGCTGGACATATAATTTGTTTTTTTTTTTTTAAGATTTATTTATTTATTTATTCAGAGAGAGTGAGAGAGGCAGAGACACAGGCAGAGGGAGAAGCAGGCTCCATGCAGGGAGCCTGACGTGGGACTCGATCCTGGGTCTCCAGGATCACACTGCAGGTTGCAGGCAGCGCTAAACTGCTGCACCACAGGGGCTGCCCTGGACATATAATTTGGGATAACAGATACACCCCCTCAGTCCTTGACCAACAGGCTAGCATTGTCTTCTGGCATCTATTGGTGATGCTGAGCATTCCATCAATCCAGTTGTCATTTCTTTCCAGGTAGATAATCTTATCTTTTTGGTTGCTTTTAAGATTTCTGTGTCTTTGATGTTTTCTGGTTTCTCCACCATGTATCTCAATGCGTGTTTACCTTTACTTATCCTGTTGGGATAATGTGACACTTCACTCTAATGACTTGGTCTTTTGATTATGGAAAAATCTCATTATGTTTTCATTTTGTATTTGCCCCCACCCCCGTCTTTATCTTCTTCTTCTAGACCATCTATAAGATAGATATTCCACCTACTGATTTTATTTTCCACATTTTTTTATTGTGTTTTTCTTTTTCTTCATCTCTTCATATCTTTGTGCTGCATTTTGGATGATTTCCTTCTATTTCTTTTTTTTTTTTTAATTTTATTTATTTATTCATGAGAGACAGAGAGAGAGAGGCAGAGACATAGGCAGAGGGAGAAGCAGGCTTCATGCAGGGAGCCTGACGTGGGACTCAATCATGGATCCAGGATCACACCCTGAGTGGAAGAGAGAAGCTCAACCACTGAGCCACCCAGGCATCCCTTTTCTTCTATTTCTTGAATTCTCTCTTTGGTGTTGTTACTTCTATTTATCTCATACATTTAGTTTATAATTTCAATGAAGATATTTTTACTTCTATGACTACTTCATTATTTTTTATGTCCACTTATTCTTTTCAAAATGTCCAATTCTCTCCAATTCCTCATTTTAGTTCCCATATCATTTTAAATCCACTTTAATTATATTTCAGGTGTCCAGACTGTGAAAATTAATAAAAGGAAACCTTTGAGCACCTGGTGGCTCAGTGGTTGAGTGTCTACCTTTGGCTCAGGCCCTGATCCTGGGGTCCTGGGATCGAGTCCTGGATCCGGCTCCCCGTAAGGAGCCTGCTTCTCCCTCTGCCTATGTCTCTGCCTCTCTCTGTGTGTCTCTCATGATTAAATAAATAAAATCTTAAAAAAAAAAAAAAAAGGAAACCTCCTTTAGAATGGAGCCTAGAGACCACAGGGAAAGCTCTCACTTTCTATCACTCTTGTCCACTGTCAGCCCAGCAGGAAAAGACTGGGGGCACAAGTACTTACTACCTTAGCCACTACTTTGCTATCCCAGCAGGAGAGAGGAGGTTTTTCTCCTTCCCTAGCAACAGCCCAGGTGGTGAGAGACAGTCACAGCCCAGCCAATGAGAAGCCCTGATACTTTCAATTCTCAGTGTCCTCCAACAGACTTTCTGTTTACAACAGCCCTCCGAGCATCCTCTCTCCTCTATAAAAGAACCAACTCTGCTTGCTCTTTGCACCTGCCTGTGGGTGTGTCCTGGCTTCTGTTTCCTGAAATGTGTCTCTCTGCTATTTCAGAATAAACCCATTTCTGCTGGTTAAGTGACTGGCAGTTTTATTTTTTAAGGGTAACAAGATTTTCTATGAACTCCAGCTATCACGGAGGTAATTTTTGTCCTGTTACTTCTAATGTCTCCTGTTTATGGTGGTTTATGTACAGGTTTTGTAAATTCTCCATTGTGGGTTCATATGAGAGTGCCCCAGCCCTGTGGGAATCTGGTGTGCTTTAGGCCGCAGAATTGTCCCCGTGGAGCGATTTCATATCTGCTTCTGCCAGGGCTCAGGTGCTTAAATGGCTTGGGAATGGTTTTTATGTTGCTCTGTGACTTGGGCTTTTTCCACCTCTCAGTGTGACATCACACCTTGCTCCTCTTTCTGGGACAGGCCCATGGTTTAGATTCCTGATGGGCAAGTTTATTTTCTTTCCAAATCCCTAAATCCTTGGCTCAGGAATTGGAGTTTTGCTGGCCCCCTTTGTGCCGTCTTCAGAGCAGCAACCAGCAGCTCTGAAGACTCCAAGCTTTGAGTTGGGGCTCTGTTCAGGCTGCTTCACCTTGCGTGAGCTCCAGATGTCACCTCAGGTCCCTGTGCTGGAACCTCAGCTCTCCATCTCCAGATCTGAGCAGTGTTGGCGTGTTGACCTCTGCTTTCCTGCTCTAACCTTTAACTCTCAGTCTCCCATCCTGAGGACTTTCCTCTCTTTCTTTTGAGTGTGAATATTTATTATGAAAACCATTTGGTGGTGGCGGCGTATTTTGTTCTACTCATGTCTGCACTTGGTCTGCCATGTGGCTGGAAGCCTGTCTCTCTTCCACTCACCTGTCCTCCACCTGGTTTTAACACAGACACACGTTTCAAAGACCCTTTAGATGGAAGAAGTCAGAGGCAGGGATTGGGACCATCCAGGGAGAAAAAGAGTAGGTAATGAGGGAGGGACTCATGGGCTGAGTGGCCACAGGGGCAATCTCTAGGGTGGATTTGGGGAGGCCCAGTTTGGGGCCAGAGAAGGGCTTACTTACATAGGCAACTCAGGCAGGGCGATCTGAGGGGCCCCTTCCAAACTGTAGATGCCCTGTGTCTAACTGGTACCTCTTCAACTGTAGCACAACCTCGTGGGAATCAGAACGGTGGTTACCTTAGGTCAGCACCACGTGTGGCCAGGGGGAGCCACCTCCCTCCCCCAGAGACCCAGCCTGCAGAGCATCCTGGCCCCCAGCGGGCACACGGAGGCCCACAGCTTTAGAATTGGGGCTGGAAAGAGGACACCAGAGGGAGAGTTTCACAGAGAGCCAGAAAAGTGCTAGGGAGAAGGCATCAATCTCTCATAAAATGGAAAGCTGCCCACTTCCGATCTCCAATCAAGCAAAGGAGACAGAAGTGGCGGCTGTCGCCAAGCTGCCACATCTCCAGAATCACTGCTGAGTAATTGCTGGGTACTTCAAGTCCGGGATGGGGGCTCTTTAAGCAATATTTCATGGGAGAGATATTGAGCCCTCATCAGGACAAGAAATATGGTCGTTAAACAGGCAGCTAATGGTATATCATTCATCCGGTGGCAGATCCGTGAGGTTCATTAAGCTGACCAGCCCAGCTCCTGAAGAGGGATGCAAAATTAGCCAGAGGAAGGAAGAGGTAGGAAGACACTGGAAGGAGGTGGAGTGAAGAAGCTTGTCTTCCAGGTGGTGATTCTGGAACGTGGAAGGGAAGGGATGGGAAGCTCGTCTTCTTCCCTGCTCCTCACAACGTTTTGACTCAGCGGAGCAGATTGCTAGAAGGAATCCCCAGTCAACGCATCTGACCAGTACGCCCCGAAGATCACCAACTTCCATTGTTAAATTCTCACCCGGTGCCACTTTCCCAAACCCGGAAAGCTGCTCTGCAAAAAACCTGCCCAATCAACCCGACCTCTGGGTAATCAGAAAATCAAGAACAAACTTGCCTCATCAGGCAAGAGCCGGGCACCTACCTGCCCTGGGAAATCTATATGTAAATTCAGGCCCATCTGCAGTGTTCCTGTGGCAGGGGTCTTGGTCTCCAGCCAGGTCCCAAGCTCAGATAAGACAAAGCTGGTCCAGAGTGTGGTTCAGAGCAGGAACTGGCAGGGCGACGGTTTGCTGTTCAGGTAGGACAGGAAGAGCGAGGTCAAGGTTTCTTCCCAAAGCCCTGTCAAATGGCCTCTGCTTTGTCCCAGAGAGCCCCAGCTTACAGCTCGATTTCGGTTCTTGTTATTAACACTTGAAAAAAAAAACACGGGTGGAAGAAAATAAAATTGTTTCAGATATTGCAAAGCAAAGCCTTTTCACAGCCAGGCATTCCTCAGCGGTGTGCTGTGTCCCCTTGTCACCATTCGAGTCACCAGGTCACTGGCCACACCCAGGGCCTATGTGCTTGGAGACGTGCAGGCTGCGTCTCCAGGGTGTCACTTCACGTTTACTGTCACTCAGCAAGGCTGTGCTGTGTTATGGTGCAAACTACCCCCCGACTCTCCGTGGATTGTCAGTGGCTCATGGGGAGCAAGGTTTGTGTTTAGCTCACACTGAACGTCCATCACAGTCAGCTCCAGCGGTGCCCCAGGAGGTGATGGAGGCAGAGACTAGAGTCAGGAGACCCCAAGAGCTGGAAGGGGTCTTCCCTAGAACCTTCAGAGCTGACACAGTCCTGTGACACCCTGATTTCTGACTTCCGGCCTCCAGAAGTGTGAGAAAATAAATTGTGCTATCTTAAGTTTGTGGTGCTTTGTTACCTCAAGCACAGAAAACTAATACAGATTTTATCTTTGCTCCAGGACTCAGGCTGATGGAGCAGCCTCTACCCAGACCACTGGGAGTTTTCATCAAAGGGAAAGAAGACAAGGCACAGCGCAGGGGCTGGTTCTCAAGGCTTCCACACAAAGCTGACCCAATCATTCTGCTCACGTTTCACAGGCTGCAACAGGTCTCCTGGAGACCTAAGCATTCAAGAAATAGGGAAATGGGGCAGCCGGGGTGGCCCAGCAGTTTAGTGCCGCCTTCAGCCCAGGACCTGATCCTGGAGACCCGGGATCGAGTCCCACATCGGGCTCCCTGCATGGAGCCTGCTTCTCCCTCTCCTGTGCCTCTGCCTCTCTCTGTGTGTCTCTCATGAATAAATAAATAAAATCTTAAAAAAAGAAAAAGAAAAAAAGAAAAGAAATAGGGAAATGTAATCCCCTACCTCAGAATTTGGCAAACTTCTGTATAAGGCCACATGGTAAGTATTTTATACTGTGGGCTGCATGGTCACTGTTATAGCCACTCAATTCTACCATTTTCATGAGAAAGCAGGGATAGATGAATATAAATAAATGTATGTGTGCACCAATAAAACTTTATTTATAAAACCAGGCAGCGGGCCATATTCTGCTGAAGGAAGGGGCAGTGGACATTGCTGAGTAACGGGACAATCTAGCACACATTCCTTTGTGTTTTTTACTTCCTCTTCTGGTTAACGCTTGCTGTGTAGCAAATCACCCCAAGACTCAGTGGCTCAGAACAACATCCACACTTAGCATCGTCTCTCACAGTCCTGGGGGCTGACTGGGCCCAGGGAGGGGGCTCTTACTGGGGTCTGTCGTATGGTGGTTGTCAGGCAGTGGCTGGAGCTGCAAGCATCAGAAAGCTCACTCAGGTTCGCAAGTCTAGACTAGCCACCGGCTCCCTGGCTTCCTTATGTTTTTGTGTTTCTCCTCGTGCTTTCTACGGCATGGTACCTCTTCCTGGGCAGCTCAGGGCTTCACAGGTCAATGGAGAGAGAGCGAGCAAGAGAGCAACATATGTGGTATTTTGATGGAATTCAATTAAAATTAGATAAAATTTAAAGTTCGGCTGCTGAGGCATCCCAGCCACATTTCAAGTTTTCTTGGGGGCTACTGTGACTGCGAGACAGTGCACCAGGCCAAGGGGGAGCCAGGTAGCCTTTACTGATCTAGTCTCAGAAGTCACACAGCATCATTTTGGACTCATTCTGCTGCCAGGCTCGCCCAGGTCCAAAGGGAGGGAGACTTAGATCTCACCTCCTGATGCAGGGTGGCCAGGTTCTGGAAGAGCACAGGGGACCCAAAATACTGCTATGGCCATTTTTAGAAAGAAATAGGCCCACGAGGCAGGACATTGTAAGAGCCTAGAGATCACCTCCAGGAAGCCTTGAGGGCAGAGGCCAGACCCCTCGCTGGGTGAGGTGAATGCTTCTCTACACAGTACCTAATTCCCGGGTGGTGAGGATGCAGGGAGCTAATCCCGTAGTGTGGTGCCTGACACAGAGTGAGCGCTCAGTAAGTGTAGCTGACATTGTGTCCCAATTTTATTTATTTTATTTTATTTTATTTTATTTTATTTTATTTTATTTTTATTTGTATTTTTAAGATCTTATTTATTTATTTATTCATGAGAGACACACAGGGAGAGGCAGAGACACAGGGAGAAGCAGGCTCCCTGCGGGGATCCCCATATGGGAATCAATTCCAGGACCCCAGGATCATGCCCTGAGCCAAAGGCAGATGCTCAACCACTGATCCACCCAGGTGCCTCCGTGTCCCAATTTTAGACACAGAGCGAAAGCCACGTTGGAACTGGGGTAGAGAATGCCTGTGTCTCTCCAAAACTCCTCTGTTGTAAGCCCAATCCCAAAGAGATGGTGTTTGAAAGTGAGGCCTTTAGGAACCCAGTAGGTCATGAGGGTGGAGCCCCCGTGAATGGGATGTGTGTCCTTCTAGAAGAGACCCCAGAAAGGTCCCTTGAACCATCCATTGCGTGGGCTACCCACACCCCCACTTCCCACCCCGCACCCCAGTCTGAGCTGAGGGAAGGGAAAAACAACCAAGTTCATTTCATTTTTAAAAAGATTAATAAAAAATATTGAAAAAATTATTTTTTCATCTTATATTTGTAAAGATAATACAATTCAGAAGTTTCTTAGAAAACAGACCAGGAACTGCCATCCAGTTTCATCTTTTTATAAAATGAAACTCCTATGATCGATTAAGGAAGGTGGTTATGGCTGGGGAAGGTGGTTTGTGGGAGTTTGTGTTTTCTTTTCTTTTTTTTTTTTAATTAACCATAAGCTTTAAGTTGAAACATTCTTGGATGTTTGGGGGGAAAACATCCTCTTAAAATGGGTCCTTGTGCTTGCCTTCTGGGGAGGCGGTCCTGAGCAGGTGAATCATATGGCATTTATGCATATGTTATATGCGGACTGCACCCACCTCGCCCCCCCCCCCAACCTTTGCCTCTTGGGTTGTTGTGCTTCTTTCCCCTTACTTTGCTGCATTTCTATAGTTAAGTTGGTTTTACTTGAATGATTCATGTTTAAGGGAAAAAAAAATGAAAACACCTTTAAAATTTGTTTCAACTCCTCCTGCAAATAAAAAAAAAAAAAAAGAAAAAAAAGACAACCAAGTTCAGTTGGGGGATGTGACTAATATTATGGGCTGTGTCCGTGACCTGAAGTGGCCATGGGGCTACCATCTTACCATCTGAAAAAGGCCTTGGCATTTGCCAGCCTTTTTCTCTGAGGGATGGGGGACAATGGCTAAGGGGCAGAGGGAGACACAAATGAGGAAGCTCTGCCTTGACAAGAGTCAGCAGGCACATTACATCTAGAAGGAGGACTGGGGTTATCCCCCCAAGCACGAGCGGTGGTTATTTGGGCCAGGGTACGTCTGATAATTGGCTTTGCTTTATTCTGTCTGTTTTTCTCTATTTTGTGACTTTTTTCTACTGGGGAATCTGCATTACTTACATAATTGGGAAAAAAATACTTTTTCTTTTTTTAATTGTGCAAAAAGTATGCCTGCAGAATAGGGAGGTTTTTCTGTGCGGCCAATCCTAGAGTGTTGCCACCACCAAAGGGGCAAAGCGTGGTTACCATCCTGCCTGCTGGGGGGGCCTCCTTGACCCCCGGGCAGCCCCCCTTGTGGGGCACCGGGATTCTCTCTTTTTGAGCTGCATTTGCTCTGCACCTGGATCCCTCCCCAGGGCAGGAGCCCAGTAAGGCGATCTGAAGTGGGCCCAAGATCGTGGGAGAGGAGGAGGAAAATAAAACCTCATTGTCTGGGAGATTTCTGGAGGGCTCTGGGTTAACTGGGGTGCCAGGAACCGTGTGTGGGATCTACAAAGCCCACTCCTCCGCCGTGGCCCCGGCAACTTCTGGAATACTCTTTAATTAATATCTGTCCTTTTCTGCAGTGGTTTCCGGGTCCCTGATCAGACAATTGAAATGTTCTCCTGGAAACAAAGACTCGTTCGGAGGTGCTGGGCTTCCAGTAATTTCTTTCCAGGATCTATTTGTCTGGAGAGGAGTTCACTGAACGGCACATCCATAAATGGAATCACAAAAACACTGGGGGAGGAGGGTGTGGTTGCTACGGTGACAGGGATGGGGTCACACTATTAATTTATAGGGAAGGATGGTGGAGGTCGCTGACCCGCGGCAGGAAGTCCCAGGTTGAAATGACCAAGGTCTCTTCCATTCCCCTCCCGCCCTGTCCCGGTGATGGGGCCATGGGGGGCCCAGTCGGTGCCAGCGCAAGGTAAGAAAATTGCCCCGACTTCTGGGGACCTGTGGGTTCCCTGCTCCTAGTTCTCTGCAAATGTGTTTGCATGATGCATCCCGTTTGCAGCTCTCCCGGGAGCCGCTGCACATGTGGGGGCTGTGCGTTCATTTTTTAAAATTTTTTATTTTTTAGAGGCTGTGCGTTTAAACAAACAAACATCCACCAACTCCGAAGTACAAACTGGGGGTGGATGGGGTGGGGAGACCGACTAGCTCCCTAAGGCTGGGAGGAGGGGGGCTGGGTGGCCTCGGAAGGATTTTCTGGCATCCTGGAGCCTTCACAGTTCTGCAAAACTGATGGTGATTTTCCTTTGATCTGAGCAAGATGCGGAGCAGGAAGGAGAAGCACAGCGGCAAAGGGGAGCCCAGATGAAGCCCCAAGCCCACCTCTGTGGAGCCTGAGGCCCGACTATGCTCACGGAACCCAAAGGGCCTCCCACTTCGTGGCCTCCAGCAACCCCATCCCGGGACCTGGGGCCTGACGGGGTGCGTGGTCTGTGCCCTCCATCCCCAGAACCCATAAAACTTGAATCACACCCAGTCCTGATTCCAGAAAAGCCCAAGGCCAGTCGTGGGGTGTCATCAGCAGTGACCCCGAAAGATTTTCACACCAACTTCTAACAGCTTCTCCCCTCTGCTCCCCATTGATGGACAAAGCGGAGAACAAAGCACACTGACAAGTCCTCGAGACAGGCAGAGGGACCTTCCTCTAGGGACCAACTGCCTCGATGTTCATACTTTGCTGAGGGCGAAAGGCAATCCTAGCCCAACCCCAGGATCCTGTGAATCTACTTTAACATATAAATTTCCTTCAGAAATTTCCTTTATCTCTAAACCCCCAAGGTACGTGTTGGCGATCACCCCCCAGGCACATGACCCACAGATACGCATCTGAAGGTCTCATGACTCAGGTTTTATTAGGCGGTAATGAGTGACCTTTTCCCAACATAAGCCAGCCCCCCCCCCCCCCCCCCAAGGTCCTGGGAACCTTGCTTCCAAGATTCCTTAGAGGCTTGCACTCTCCCTAACCCCCTCCCGGCTCCGGCTCCGGGATATAATCAGCCACCCCTCACAGGCCGGGCAGCCTTCCCCACGGGGCCTGTCCCCGGGCTTTCATAAAACCACCGTTTTGCACCAAAGATGTCTCAAGAATTCTTTCTTGGTCGTCAGCTCTGGACCTCGCCCCCCCAAACCTCACCTGTACTCCCAAAACTTCATCACCATGAAGCCAAGGGCCCGGAGCACCTCCAGAGAGCACCCCGTGGGGTGGGGGACACACAGGTGAAGGAGGCGACTTCTGTCCCCAGGTATCACTGGTCTGGGAGCTGGTGGGACAGGAGACGCGAAGGGAGGCCAGAGCCCGGGGTGGGCAGCTGCCTCTGTGTGCGGCCCACGGGTGGCCGGAGGCTTCTTAGGGCCCGATGTGAGCAAACGTGGGAGCTTTGGTATCTCAGCCCTTTGGGGAAGCTGTCAGACAGCGGGTGAGGCCGGAGCTAGGGTGGGAGCGGGGGGTGGGGGCGGCAGGGGTGGCAGGAGAGGGGCCGGGAAGAACAGCTGGAGCTTGGTGTCTCCCCCAGGGCTTGGACACAACCCGGGGCAAAGGGAACCACCGAAAGGTTTGCAAGGCCCAGCCCTACCATTTGGGGCACCCCAGGACCAGAGAATTAGAGGGAGGTGCACGTACCACATGTCAGGTCTGAGCACTTACAAACTCTAAGTCAAGCTAACAAACCTTTCTTTTTCTTTCTTTCCTTTTTTTTTTTTTTTTTTTTTTTAAGATTTAATTTATTTATTCATGAGAGACACAGAGAGGCAGACACACAGGCAGAGGGAGAAGCAGGCTCCCTGGGGCGACCCTGATGTGGGACTTGATCCCGAGACGCCGGGGTCACGCCCTGAGCCGAAGGCACACGCTCAACCGCTGAGCCACCCACGCGTCCCAAGCTAACAAACCTTTCAATGAAGTATGTTCTGGTCTATTTTCCTACCTTGATGACGGGCCTTTATAAGACCACAAAGGGCAGATTGAAGGTCAGAATTTTCGGACTGCCGGGCTGGAACGTGGTGTCCCTGGGAGAGGCAGCTGGGCCTTCCCCCTTTGCCTTCCCACATCCCAGCCCCACATCCCAGCTGGGTCCATGCCCCCTGCAACCAGTGCTGCCTACGCCCTGGTGCCGACCTTCTGCAGAAGGCCAGGCCTGGGGGTGACAGAGACTCTGGGGCCCCAAGTTCGGGAGCACGGTCTAGATGGGGGGCAGCAGGCATGTCCTCTTGGTCCCATGGACTGTGTGTAAGAAAGACTCCTCTGGCCTTTGTCCTCGGTTCTTGGGAGGTCACCTATAAGACCTTGGAATATTCCAAGGGGTGGAAGTGCCTCTGTGATTTGTGGGGTGGTCCCTCCAACCACATCGGAGAGTCTTTTCCAACAGGATGCCTCAGGATGGAGGCTGGTCGTGTCACCAAGATTAGGGCCCCGCTTCTGGGAAGGGGAGAGCCCGAGATGGAGCTCTACCTCCGAAATGAGATTTCAATAAAAACTTTGGACACTGAAGCTCAAGTGAGCATCCCTGGCTGGCCATGCTCTGCATAACGTCCGTCATGTATCCGGGGGGCGGGGGGTAACATGTTCTGGAGGGTAACAGAAGCTTCACATCTGGGACCTCAGAGACTTCACCCTAACTGTCTCTCCCTGTGGTTGGTTCCGATTTGCATCCTTTTGCTATAATTAGACTATAAACAGAAGTTCAGCGCTTTCCCGAGTTCTGCAAGCTTTTCTAATGAATTATTAAAAACTAGGGGTATTGGAGCCCTAGAGTTGGCAGCCAGCTAACTGGAGGTGGCATTGGGATAGCTCAGTCGGTTGAGTGTCTGACTCTTGGCTTTTGGCTCAGTTGTGATCTCAGGGTCGTGAGATCGAGCCCTGTGCCTGGTTCTGCCCTCAGCTCAGTCTGCTTGAGACTCTCTCTCCCTCTCCTTCTGCCCCTGCCTTTCACACTCTCACATGCTCTCTTTCTCTCTTAAATAAATCTTAAAAAAAAAAAAGAAGTGAAGGTGGCCTGGTGACCCCCCCAGATCTGCAGCTGGTGTCTGAAGTGAGGGCATTCTTGCAGAGGACAGGCCCTTAACCTGTAAAATTTGGTACAACTCTGGGTAGACTCCTTGTCCCAGGGGAGTTTCCCCAGAGAAGGATCAGAGTGGCGCCTTCTAAAACTGGGGCCCAGGGAAGGGGGCCCTCTTGCCTGGGTCTAAGGGTGGTGCTGAGTTGCAAAGGATGGCTTATTTGGGGCAGCACACGGATGGGACTGGGAGGCAGCGAGCTGGTCCCTGATGGCTAGTAGGACTCTGGACAAGGACAGTCAGTGTAGACAGGAGGGATGCTAAGGGAAGCACCGTGGCTCTGCTGCCCTCAGAGTAACCTGGGGTCACAGGGCAAAGGCCATTTTCTGGGGGTAGCCTCGGTTCCTGTGACCCGAGGGCTTCGGGACAGCAAAGCCCTGCAGCACCTTCCCCCCAGAAGTGCAGATAGGGAGCTGCCTGTTGCCCTGGAGTGTTCAGCTGGATTGTGACCCACCTAGGCCCCTGCTTTCTCTCACTGACACTCTTCCGCAGCTCTAAATACAGAGAAAAGCAAAAATCAGATTTAAAAAAGAAAGAAAGATAGACTGGAGAAGGCTTATTTGCATTATAATAATTTCTTCCTGCCAGGCCTAAATTTTCCTGTTAATAGTGAGCACCCCCGGGCCATCGGAAATTGAATTCAATTCACAAAATCCTGACTCACTCCCGGGTTTCAGGGGACAACTCCCCCCGCCCCCCCCCCCCCCCGCCCCTGTTCTGCACTGGTGGAGTCAACCTGGACTCAAAATGATTTGGGGGGGCGTGGGGGGGTGGAGGCGGAAGCCGCTTGCGTCTGACCCATCAGACCCGGGGCCCTGAGGCAGGGTCCCCAAGATGACATTGTTCTTCCCAGGTTTTGTGAAACTGTTGCAATTTCAACTATTATATTAACGAATATATATATTTGCAGCATTTTCTATTTCTGCTCATGAGCTTTTATTCTTTTCAATAAAGGAGAGTTGTTAAATGCATAACAGAATGTGACTTAACGTTTATAGCTGTCTTGGCGGAGCTCCAGAGATGCGCTGTGGCTGCGGCACGTCGGCCAGGAGGGGGGAAGGGGGGAGGGTTAGGAGAAGGACCCAGGAATAGTGGAACCCCCAGGCTGGGGAGAGCTGGCGGGGGGCAAGCCATGGGATCCGGGGCCCCTTCCATCTTTTTCATTTAAATGAATCTTCAAATTGAAGGAGGGAATCCAGGGCCATAATTTTTGGTTCAAAAAGCATAGAGATTTGGGGGTTTGTTTTTCCTGCCTGTTCTCTGCCGTCCCCGAGATGTCTTGAAGTCTCTTTCCAGCCAGGATCCAATTGGTCCCACACACCTGGAATCCGACTGCTATTGCCCTTGAGGCCTGAATGTCCCTTAGTGACCTGGTCACTGCGGGGCCCCGTGTCCCTCTCTGCCCAGCGAGGCGGCCGGTGGGCCTCTTTCCCTGCCTTCTCAGGAAGGCTGTTTGCAAAAGCCTGCCTGGTACTTCTTTGAACAGGAATTGTTCGTGAAAATACCTTTCCTGATCACCCGTTTGCGAACACACGTGAAAGGTTAGCCCGTGCAAGGGCCATTCCCTCCCCTACCTGGGCTGAGAAACCCTCTCTAAAGGGCCTTGGCTCTCCCAGCCGACCCTCTGAGCATGAGGTGCTGAGGGCAGAGCTGGGGCTGGGGTCTCCCCAGGGCGTGTGGGTGGGGGGTTGCCTGCCACCTGTGCACCCCGCCCCCAACCTGTGTGCAGGAACCAGGCACATACTCTCCCTGTTTACACGGGCCCTGCTGTGAGCACACACACCAGTGTACGCCATGTGACAAATGTTCTGGGGACTGGGACAGACTGTTTGCAGGAAGCCCCACCTGCTGTGTGCTGTCAGACAGCCCCTGGGTGTGCCATCAGCTGGGGCTCTTTGCCAATGATGAAGGCCAAATCCTCCTCCCCAGAGCCTGGTTTCCTCGCACTGTCCTTCATCCTTAGAGGGGTCCTCACCCTGATTCCTCTGGGCCCACCCTGTCCATTGGTCTGTTCCAGCCGCTATCACAAATTTCCATAGACTGGGCGGGTTATCCACAAAACTTATTTTCAAGGCTCTGGGAGGCCAGAAGTCAGAGATCAGGGTGCCAGCTGGGGAGGGTTCTGGGGAGGACCCTCTTGCAGGTTGCAGAAGGCCTCTTTCTTATGCCCTCACAATACAGAAAATGAGCTCTTTGGCCTCCTCTTAAAAGAGTGCTAATCCCACCTTCATGGGAGGCCCCACCTTCATGACCTGATTACTTCCCAAAGGCCCCCCCTCCAAAAACCATCACATCCTGGAGATCTGAAGAGCACCCCAGATTACCCATGCGATACTAATCTCTGATTCAAAGTCAGCCTCCTGGGGAACCCCCCCACCCAGTGACGGTGGGCACCAGAAGTGGTCCCCAAACCATCCACATTAGGCTGGATTTTGGAGCTTGGTCATTTACCATCTGGTTGACAACACGGACCCCAACAGTGCTAGTGGGTGGAGCACAGACAGATCTTGGCACAGGTAGCAAAACTTGTTAAAATCTTACCCGTGGTGAACGGGCATAGTCAGGGGAGAAAATGCGCCCACTGGGATAATGTATCTGTCATTTGATAAACACGGAGGAGCCATTTATCAGACAGAGACAGGGGTGCTTTGGGGAAAAAAAAAAAAAAACAGAGAAAAGCTAAATGTACATGGTGGAAGGCCTTCTTGGGGAGACATTAAGAGGCTCTCATCCCTTGGGTTAAGATCTCAGAACACCCAAGACTTAACCTTACAAGTAGCAGAAGTCCAGAGAAGGCTAAACTCTCAATCCAGAAAGATCTGCCATGCCGAGGTCAGGGCCTGGTTGGGAAGAATGGGACCCTGATACACGGGAAAGGCACATTTGGATGATATTCCCTTCTCCCAAGCTCTGTGAGCCTGCAGAGGGGCCCACACACCACCCACCTCCACCCCTGGACTCGAAGGCCATGTAGAGGCCTCCCCTCTGCAAAACGGCTGCATCCCTTTCAGAAACTGCCCCCCTTCTCCTGGCCACCCACAGGTGGGGTAAAGTTGCAGTCCAGCTCCGCGGGGGGCACAGAGGAAAAGGCTCCCACCCCAGAGGAACTGGGGAGGCCAGCCAGCCTGTCCCTGCAGGAGCCAGAAAGAGGTGCCAGGGACATCTGATCAAGTGGGTGGAACACGTCACTGGGGAGGGAGCACTCTTCCAGGACTTGGGGATCAACCCCACAGCAAGGGGCCCAGGAGGGGCAAACACTACTGGGACAGGGCCAGAAGCACGGCCAGTCCACGCCACTAGAGCTAGAAATGCCGGAATTCCCTGCGGACAAGGAAGGAGGGGCCAAGAGCCAGAGACCTGGGCTTGCTTGAAGAGATAACACCACGTGAAGATAGAAAGCCACTAGGTGAGTGGGATCCGCATCAGGGCCCAGAAGACACATGGTTTCACAGAGCGGGAGGAAGGTGCTGGCAAGAGGACAGCAGCGTCCCTGGAAGGTGCAGTGGTGGCTTCTCTGTGAGCCAGGGCTGGTGGTGGGAAGTGCCGCTGCCCCAGTGGCGGAGTTGGCAGCAGTGGGGTGGAAGGGGGCACCCCACCCTCCACTCCCCATCCCCTCCCTCCACTCCCACCCCTTCCCTCCACAAAACAGGGACACCTGGGTGACTCAGCGGTTAAGCATCTGCCTTGGGCCCAGGGCATGATCCCGGGGTCCTGGGATCCAGTCCCACATCAGGCTCCCTGCAGGGAGCCTGCTTCTCCCTCTGTCTTTGTCTCTTCCTCTCTCTCTGTGGGTCTCTCAGGATTAAATTAATAAAATCTTAAAAAAAACAAAAACAAAAACCAGAAGCCTGGGAGCAGCACCTAACCCTCACCATGTGATGGATGCAATCAGCAGAGGGAGCCCGGAGATGGAGATCTATCACAGGGGTGGCCTGTCTGGTGCAAGCTCCCTGGGGGCCTCCAGGCCATATCTATGGAAATTATAAACGCATGCACGCTTGGACCCAGCAAGTCTACTGGCAGTGTGTCCTATAGCTGTCCTACGTTAAGAAAAAGAATTCAAAACTGGGAAATGTCCTTTCAGTTCCTGCTGGGACACATGCCACACCCACTCGAAGATCATCTAATTATCTAGAACATTTATTTGCACCTTGCTTTGACCTACTTTTTACTACTGATTAGGGTATTTTGCAACTCTGAAGGGCAGATGTCAACTTGTAGAAAACTGTTAGGTATGCAAATGATTCTTGTCTAATAACAATTCAAATGAATTTTGTCTGGGAGATATGCAAATGATTCCTGTCCTGTAGAAAAGCTAATCCCAGAGGTTACAGTTTCATTACCCCGGAGGATGTTAACTAGCTTTGTACCTAACACGGCTGTCTTATTCCAGATTTCTCTCCGTGCCTAAATGTATCCAGGCTCTTGAATTCTCTTTGAACCAACTTTACCAGCCTGCTAGTTCCCTCGTTAATGAGTTCAATAAGCTGTAGATACATAATCACTTTATTTTTTTTAAGAGATTTTATTTATTTGAGAGAGAGAGTGAGTGAGAGAGCGACAGAGCACAAGCCCAGGGAGAGGTGGAGGGAGAAGTAGGCTCCCCACAGAGCAGAGAGCCTGACGTGGGGCTGGATCCCAGGAGCCTGGGATCATGACCTCGGAGGAGGGCAGACGCTTCACTGACGGAGCCACCCAGGTGCCCCACATAATCACTTTATATTGGTATAAGAATCACGCCTTTCACTTTTCAAAAATTAAGCTTCGATACCTAGCACACGGATACACAAAGGCATCTGTGGCGTTGTTACTTGTAAGAGAAAAACTACTGGAAACCTATGTTGATCAGTAAGGAACTGGGGAAGTTAATTATGATACATGGACACCATGACATGATATGCAACTTTTAGGAAGGATGGGGAAACCATGGATGTATTTGTATGGAGAAATCTCTGAGATTTCTTTTTTTAAGATTTTATTTATTTATTTGAGAGAGAGAGAGAGAGAGAGAGCACATGAGCAGGAGGGAGGCGCAGAGAGAGAGGGAGGAGCAGATTCCCTGCTGAGCAGGATGCAGCTCCATCCCAGGACCCTGGGATCACAACCTGAGCTGAAGGCAGACGCTCAATCAACTGAGCTACCCAGGAGCCCTCTGAGATTTTTTTTTAAAAGATTTTGTTTATTTATTCATGAGACACACACACACAAATGCACACACACACAGGCAGAGACAGAGGCAGAGGGAGAAGCAGGCTCCATGCAGGGAGTCCGATGTGGGACTCGATCCCAGTACCGCAGGATCAGGACCTGAGCTGAAGGCGGATGTTCAACCACTGAGCCACCCAGGCGTCCCTCTGAGATTTCTTTTTAAAATATTTATTTATTTATTTATTTTAGAGAGAAAAAGTATACAAGTGGGAGGTGTGGCAGAGGGAGGAGAGAATCCACACAGACTCCCCACTGAGTGCACAGCCTGACGCAGGGCTGAATCCTAGGACCCTGAGATCATGATCAGAGCCAAAATCAAGAGTCAGTACTTAACCGAATGAGCCACTCAGGCACCCCAGCAATCTCTGAAATTTAATCTTAAATTTAAAAATAACAAGGTTGGGATCCCTGGGTGGCGCAGCGGTTTAGTGCCTGCCTTTGGCCCAGGGTGTGATCCTGGAGACCCGGGATCAAATCCTACATCGGGCTCCCAGCGCATGGAGCCTGCTTCTCCCTCTGCCTGTGTCTCTGCCTCTTTCTCTCTCTCTCTGTGACTATCATAAATAAATAAAAATTTAAAAAAAAAAATAAAAAAAATAAAAATAACAAGGTTGATGAGGTGCTTGGGTGGCTCAGTCAATTAAGTGTCTGCCTTGGGCTCAGGTCATGACCCTAGGGTCTTGGGATCAAGTCCTGCGAAGGCTCCCTGCTCAGTGAGGAGACTACTTCTCTCTCTGCCTCTGCCCCTCCCCTCTGCCCATGTGCTCATTCTCTCTCTCTCTCTCAAATAACTAAATACAATCTTAAAAAAAAAAAAAAAAACAGCAAGGTTGCGGAACAACCTTGACCTCATTTGGGTAAAAGAAAGAGAAAGAGAGAAAAAAAAAAGAAAAGAAAAGAAAAGAAAAGAAAAGAAAAGAAAAGAAAAGAAAAAGAAAGAAGAAAGATCTATTCAGAGATAGACATCTATCATATCTCTATATCTACACACACACACACAAACACATTCTCTCTAAGTGCGCCTCTGGAAATCTACATAAAATGCTGGTAAAAAAGCATAACACTGTTATTTCTTAACATCTTTCCAGAGAGGATGGGTTATGGGGAAGAGGGGAGCAGGAAGACATACTTTTTACTGCACAACCTTTGTACCTGTTGAATTGTATATCATTTGCATGTATTATTTATTCCAACAAATTAATAACCCTTTACATGGACAACTAGGGAAAAAGCTGTCCAGGACGGAGCACAACAGTCAGCATGTATTAGGACAGGACAGAGGGCTGGAGCCCAGAGCCTCCAAGGACTGGCTTTCTCTAGATGTGGGATTAAGTCTATTATGGCTTCTTTTCCTAAGACAGATTTGTTGAAGTATAGCTAAATACAGCAAAATTCACATGTTTTTTTACATGTCCTGTTCTATGAGTTTTGACAAGTATATGCAGTAAACTACTACCACCACCAAGATATAGAGCATAGTGCTTTGGAGGCTCATCTACATTATTGTCGAAGAAGACGGGCATTCTTGCCTTTTTATGGCTGTATAGGATTCCATGGGTGAATATACCACCCTTTATTGCTTCGTTCTCCACTTGATGGGCTTTGGCATTGTTTCCCTTTGGGAGTGACTACGAACAAAAGCTGCTTGTAAACATTCTCATACGAGTATCTATGCAAACATAGATTTTCATTTTTCTCGAATAGATACCTAGCAGTAGGGTGTCAGTTTTATGCTAAACATGCGCTTAACTCCATAAAAAATGGCCAGATGGTTTCCAGAGCAGTGGTACCTTCTTGCACTCCTGCCAGCTGTGCATGAGAGTTCCCATTGCTCTGTGTCCTCACCAAAACCTGGTTTTGTCATTACTGTTAACTTTAGCCATCCTAATAAGTGTGTAAGGGTACCTCATTGCAGTTTTGATCTGAATTTCTGTGATGACTTATGATTTGAGCGTCTTCATCTGCTTGTTGGCCATCTGCTTCTCTGGTGAAGTGTCTGTTCAAAACGTTTGCCATTTTTTATTGCCTAATTGTTTTCTTATGAGAGTTCTTTGTGTTTATCCTGGATACAAGTTCTTTATCAGATATGTGCTTCACAGATATTTTCTCCAAGTCTGTTTCGTGACTTCTTTGAAGACTTTGTTGGCTTTCTACAACCAACATGAGGGATTTAACTCATCTCCTTCTCTTTCCCCTCTGCCTCTCAAAGTTTGAAAGCAATTTTCGTTGTTTTATTGCTTTCATCATCATTATTGTTTTGGCTCTGTTGAGCACCTTCTAACTCTAACACGTGCACCTGTTTTGTGTTGCATCACGGTCAACAGTATCTCTCGATCCTACGTTGTGACAAGGATATTGCACACTCACCCCACCTCCTCCTCCCCATAATCTTTCCCACTCCTTCTGATAACTACATCTTAATTTTTACAAAATCCTTAACATCTATACTCTGTCTCTGAACTACAACCAAATATTGTCTGCTTGATCCATAGCTTGACTTTAATCATGTCTGTATCATACTATAAATTCTACAGAGCGCCCCTTCCCCCAATCTCAGAATCTTGGTTCCTTGAGCAGCAATCTTGACTGATTGTCTCTAGGCCTAGAGTAACCAACTGTCCTGGTTTTCAGGCATAAAGGACGTAAGCCCTTTTAGTGCTAAAAACAAGAAAGCTTCCTGGAATGAGTTGGTCACTCTAACCTTGAAACTTCCCTTAATTCTTCTTCTAGGTTGGGTCCAGTTTTCTGGAGCTTGTATGTTCCTCTTTATTTATTTCCTGATTTCTCTGAATTATATCATCCAGAAACTTTTGAAGAAAGGGTATGCTGAAGATAAGTTGTGTCCTTCTGTGTCTGAAATGTCTTTATTCTGCTCTAAGGGTTATTGACAGATAGTTTAGCTAGGTATAGAATTCTAGGTTGGGGATAATTTTCCCTTCTGACTTGGAAGGAATGTTTCATTTTCTCCAAGCACCTGGTTTCACTGATAGATAGTAAGGTGTTAGTCTGAGTCTCCTTTCTTTATTGAGCCTGTTTCTCTTTGCTCTTATGTTCTCCACCTATTTCCACTGGCTCTGCATTTTTAGATGATTTATTTTCTAGTGCTTCTATTGGACTTTTAATTTTAGCAAGCATATATATATATATTTTTTAAGTCTCAAGAGGTCTTTAGTTGTTCTCTGGTCTTTTTCTCCCTAACCAAATTGAGTCCTTGTTATATAAATAGAACATCTTCTCTAATCTCTCTGTATATATTCAGCAGAGGTTTTGTGGTGTTTGGGTTTTTTTGTTTAGAAGTTAAGGGGTTTTTAAAAAAGATTTTATTTATTTATTAATGGGATACACAGAGAAAGAGGCAGAGACACAGGCAGAGGGAGAAGCAGGTTCCATGCAGGGAGCCCGATGTGGGACTCGATCCCAGGACCCTGGGATCACACCCTGGGCTGAAGGTAGATGCTTTACTGCTGAGCCACCCAGGTGTCCCTCAGCAGAGGTTTTGAATGCTCTCTGCCTGCCTGTGAATCATCTCTGCTTCCTCCAGCCAGTGTCTTTGTTGTTTTTCTGAGTCTCCCTTCAGGCTAATGGCCCTCCTCAAATGTGTGATGACACTCCATGGCTCATCACGTAGAACAGAAAAGGTCTGCATGGCAGGTTGATGTTTCCTCTGCTACTGGGTCACTGTGCTTCCCTATCAGCTCTGGAGTGAGAATTCTGTACAGGCCAGGGTAAGGGCAGCCTTTATTTATTAAAGCCCCACCACTACCTCCCAGTGCTGGATGGGAGGGCTCTACAATACCCTCTTGGGTGCTACCATCCCACTGGTGGCCTTGCAGCTCAGTGGCTTTAGCTTCCCTGATAATTGTTTCAACTTCTTCATCAAGGAGGCTTCTATGATTGGCTTGGGTGAAAGGTACAGGGGATGGAAGGATCAGCTACCACTGGTGTGGTGTCTCTTAAACAGACCTTCTGTGACTCTCCCCTGTCCTCAGCAACCATTTCTCTTGAGTTTGTCAACCTGAGCCCAGAGTCTCTGGAGGGGCTCTCTCTGTGGTCAGCTGCCTGCCCCCTCCCCCCACAGCTCCATCACAGCATAGTCTGGGCTGTAGTGCCTTCTGCCAGTGTAGCCCAACTAAACTGTCTCTGCCAAGGATCAGTGGCACCCATCACCCAAGGCCCTTTGCCCCTGTGGTTGTATTCCTTTTATGCTCATACATATGCATTTCAGTGAGGACTTGGGAGATGCTCACATCACAGTCCTCAGAATGGAAGCCTCACCCCAAGATTGAACAGGGGCTTGGCAGGAAGTAGAGGCTCTCATAACACAAATGAGATTGAACATTTATTGATGCTCACAACACACCAGGCACAGTTATTCATATGTTTTATCTCATTTATTTTTTATTTCTCTTATCCCCACCTTATAGTTTAAAACTGAGACTTGCTCCCATTTGTGTGGCCTGGGAAAGGTAGGACCAGAATTCCAACTTTCTGCCCTTTTAGCTTGAAGGTCCAGATGCTAAGAGTTCTGCAGCACCCCAAGGCCCTGCAAGACCATCATCATTGGGCAACACAGTCCAGCCTTCAGAAACCAGTGAAGCCCCCACCAGGCAGCAGGGGAGATGGAACACCCAGGCTCCATGTCCTCGATCCATACCCATGTTTATGTTCTAGGAAAATTGTGAACACTGGGCTTACTCCAGGGGTCTCAATGCCCTCTGAGAGGGGCTCCTGGGAAACAATCTGACCAATCCTGGGATAGCTGCAGGGCTGCAACTGGCTCCTTCCTCTCTTCCAGGTCATCAATATGCCTCAGTTAGAACCTCACTCGGTGCTGTAGGAGGAAGGAAATGAGATCTTCTGCAGTGGTGTTCCCCACCATTCCTCACCCCATCAGCAGGAAACACTATCTGATGAGTGTCAGAGTGGTGGCTACTGTGCATTGAAGGCCCATGGTGATCATGTGCACTAACTGCATCATCTACTTTCCCAATAACCCCTTCAGGTAGGGGTGATCATCTCCAACCTTCTCCTCCTCCTCCTCCTCCTCCTCCTCCTTCTTCTTTCTTCTTCTTCTTCTTCTTCTTCTTCTTCTTCTTCTTCTTCTTCTTCTTCTTCTTTTCTTCTTCTTCTTCTCCTTCTTCTTCTTCTTCTTCTCCTTCTTCTTTTTTTTTTTTTAGATTTTATTTATTTATTCACAAAAGACACAGAGAGAGAGAGGTCGAGACATAGGCAGAGGGAAAAACCAGCTCCATGCAGGGAGCCCAATGTGAGACTTGCTCCCAGGACCCCGGGATCATGCCCTGAGCCAAAGACAGATGTTCAACCACTGAGCCACCTAAGGGTCCCCATTCCCAATCTTCTAATGAGAAAACTGAGTGTCAAGGTTAAGGAAGTTGTCCAAGACCACCAATTGGTAAGTGGATTTTATTTTATTTTATTTTATTTTATTTTATTTTATCTATTTATTTTTTGGTAAGTGGATTTTAACCCAGGTCTGGAAGTTGTGCCCAGCAGGGTGCCCACACCATGATGGGACTTCTCCCTCTGTCATAGCCTGAGATGTCCCTGAGAGGCAGCCAAGCCCCAGAGGCTGAGCTCACGAGACCCCCAGCCTGGGCATTCCCAAGGCCATGGTTGTGACCCTCAGGAATTTTGGAGGGTGAATCCTGCGCGCCGCCCGCCTACCCCCCCCCCCCCCCCGCCACTGCCTAAGACACAAACACATTATTGTTGGTCAAATTTCTGGATCAGTCCTTCCTCATCTGCCTGGCCCTGCTGACTGCCTAACTCTGTGCTGCTGCCCCAGCCAGGCGTGCAGTCTCCAGCCCTCGCAGTGCCGCCAAGCAGGGCAAGCAGGGCTTAATGCAGCATTTTATCACATTTGCAGAGCAGGGGGTCTAGCAAATGCAGCCTCACAGGAGGTGGAAAAAACCCAAGGAAGAGAGAAAAGAAAAGGACCAGGAAATAACGTCCAACTTTTAAAGGCATATGTCCCTACAAATGGTCAGAGAGATGGCTTTGGACAAGCACCTAGCTCAGTGCCCCCGCCTCTCTCACTTTGCCAGCAGAAAAGTATGTCCCCAGGGCACAAAGGGGGGTTGGTGGTCTGGGACAGAAGTAGCACAAGGAGGAGCTGGGGGAAGGGGACGGGGCAGCAGGTTAGGGGTGGGTAGGGGCTTCCACAGAGTCACCGGGTGGGTGGTTGACACCAAAAAAGGAGCTCCTGCTCCAAGCCAGGCACCTCCACACCGCTGCTGAGCTCATTAAATTCCCCCTAAGCTTCAGGATGGAGATCTTGTAGTTCCCACTTTACAGACAAGCAGGGGGAAGCCTTGCTCTGGGAAATTTCCATCCTCACCACCAAGAGGAGGAGGCTCCTCTGGGAAGCCTCATCCTGACCCCTCTGCTTCCTTTCCCCCCTGAGAGAGGGAGAAGAAAGGGGTGGGAGTGGGCCTGGGGCTGATTGGGTCCCCTGGTGCCCCCAACACAGCTCCTCATGCATAAAACAGGAGGGACCTTTGCCTCAGAGCTAATCAAAACCTCTGAGCCCAAAGATTGCAAATGCTGGGCCCCTGTCAAGTCATTTCCCTTGCAAACGAAGCAGCTTCTCCAGTGTTTTTTTCCACGCTAATACCTCATAACACAGCAGCCAGGCCAGGGAGCCCAAGGACTTGGCAGCCCTGACCCCACCCCTGCAGCTATTTGGCTCATTTCAATCATCTTGAGAGTCTCTGGTAGACAGATGAAGCCTGAGAGAGACACTCTGATCCCTGACCCCCTGACCCTATGCCTCCCCTTGCCAAGGCCCAGGAGACTGGGCTCCGGCCCTCTCAAGATAATTAGCAGATTTTCAAGTTTGGGGGACAGGTGGGGAGATCAGCCATGGGTGTCAGCCTGTGCCAGGTCTCCAGGCTCTCCTAAGTCAAGGGACTGAGTCGTTGTGGCCAAATTGGGGAGGCCGGAACCAGATGGTGAAGTACTGGGGAGCCCAGGGGCCCACATACCAGATCTGAAGGCAGACCGCAATGGGACCCTGGTGGAGGCAACTTTACCCCGCAAAGCTCAGCCCCAAATAAACCCAGAGAGGAAGAGGGACCCGATAAATCAGGTCAAAGGAGACCTTTCTGAGTTCATCCAAGAGGGAGAGACCCTGGAATTCTCCCACAGGAGCCACCCACTGGGGCAAAAGACTTTCCTTTCCCCACTCCTGGGGCCACCCCCAGCCAGCTGAGCCACCCTGCTCTGTGTTGCCATCATACCAGGACTGCAGCCCTTTTGGTGAGATGGGAAAGCCACTCATCTGTTCCTCCCTGAGGCAGGGCTGGGTCTTCATCTCCCAACATCTGGCACAGCACATATGGAGCACAGTGCCCACCCCCAAATGAATGAGCAAACTCCAACTCTTGGGTTGGGGCAAGAAGGTCCCCGCCCTTGGGAAGCTCATAGCCTGGCTGGATTAGGGACAGGTACTGGGGCCCGCGGCCTTTGAGTTCACCCAATTCCCTAGACTCTGCTTTGTGCAACTTGCCTCTGCCCGCCCCAGCCGGTGAGAGGCTCCTTTGAGAATCCTCTCCCATTTTCATTAATTTCTATTGAATAATTAAAACCAGGAAATTAATACTTTCAGCTTAAACCTGAATTTCAGTGTGTGCTTTTCATAATTGTAATTCTGCTGGAGCATTAACCATTCGAGTGAGCCTCCCTTCTCCAGAGACAGAGGGGACAAAGCTACGTCTTGAGGGCTTAACACACAGTGTTTGCCTCTGGCTGTGCACTCATTCATTGCTTTTTTGTTAGTGGAAGGATGGATGGATGGGTGAATGGATGGGTGGATGGATGGATGGATGGATGGATCAATGAATGGATGGGTGGATGGATGGATGGATGGATGGATGAATGGGTGGGTGGGTGGATGGATGGATGGATGGATCAATGGATGGATGGATGGATGGATGGATGGATGGATGGATGGATCAATGAATGGATGGGTGGATGGATGGATGGATGGGTGGGTGGATGGATGGATGGATGGATGGATGGGTGGGTGGATGGATGGATGGATGGATGGGTCAATGAATGAATGGATGGATGGATGGATGGATGGATGGATGGATCAATGAATGGATGGGTGGATGGATGGATGGGTGGGTGGATGGATAGATGGGTGGGTGGATGGATGGATGGGTGGATGGGTCAATGAATGGGTGGATGGATGGGTGGATGGATGGATGTGTGGGTGGATGGATGGATGGATGGATGGATGGATGGATGGATGAATGGGTCAATGAATGGATGAATGGATAGGTGGATGAATGGATGGATCAATGAATGGATGGGTGGATGGATGGGTGGGTGGATGGATGGATGGATGGATGGATGGTTGGATCAATGAATGAATGGGTGGGTGGATGGATGATGGAAGGATGGATGGATGAATCAACCAATGGATGGATGGATAGTATGATGAATGGAAACAAGGACCCCAAAGGGCAAGCAAGCCGTTTAGAAGCTTCCAAAATTAGAGATGACCCTTAACTACTTTCTGGGCTGGAACCAACTTTGTTTCTTTTGTCAAAGGGTAATTGAAATTGCAGGACAGTGAAAGGCAGAGAATCTGGCCAAAAAGGTTTTGCTTTTCCTTTATTTCCTGACACCACAGCACCTTCCAACTAGATGTCACCTGTCCTGCTTCCAGCCTTCTCTGAGAGGGGGGAATTCTTAAAACCACAGCCTGTCCTAGGCCCAGTAGGGTGTTTACTGATGAGAGGGAAGCAGAGAGGTTGGGTCTGCAGCCCTCAGCACAGCCCCATCAGGGCACAGGCAAGGGACCATTCTAGCAGGTGTGGACACCCTTTTACTACTTCTCCCACTCCTGGCAGAACTTGCAGGTCCTCAGTGTCACCCCAACAAACTTTCATTAGCTTTATTTGGGACTCAGAGGAATAAGCATCTCCTGAATTTAGAGAATCAGAATGAGCAAGGGAGCAGGGCAGCTGCAGATGGCCCACATTCTCATGGCTGATCTCTGGGAGGGGCCCTGGTACCCTCATGTTTCCTGTTAATTCCATCCTTTCCCCCAAGAGAAGGGAAAGGATGCAATCATTATCCAGAGTGACTCATGGCCTCATGTAGTTGATTTTCCCAAGGGGGCCTCAGCAGAAAAGAATAAGGCTGATGCAGCCAGGGAAGCGAGCCGAGGACCCCATTGGAGAGAGATGGAGAGATGGAGGGAAAGCTGCCTCCCAGACCGACCTTGGGGGCTGATAGAGGGGTGGGCGATGAAGAGGGAAGGGCTGTCCACGCTCCACCTGTTCTTGTTGAAGCCTGGGATGGCCAGGTTGTTAGGGTGCGGTCCCCCACCAAATCGATTGTCAGAAGTCCTGGCAAGGGCTCTAGTACAGCATTCTCCCTGCCTTTCAAATACCTCTGCATCTGGGGATCACCCACTGCATCTCAAGGGTCTCATCTCGAGCCAGCACAGGGCTGGGATTTCAGACGGTGGGTAGAGACAACAGTCTGCTCACTCTTCTCCCTCTCTCTGACTCTCCTGCACCCACACTAGTCTCTTTCCTCCATCTTGCAGCTGCCTCAGGGCCTTTGCATAGGCTGTTCCTTCTTCCTGGGATGCTCTTCCTTTTGGCTCACTTCCTGCCCAAATGCCATCCCACTGCGGGTCTTCTTATCAACCTATAACCACCTTCCCATCTTCCATCCTCCCTCTCCTCCTTGCTAGAGATTTTCTCTATAATGGGTCTTAAATATCAGTTTGTTGTCCGTGTTCTACCCAATGCTCTGGGACAGCAGGCACCTTCTTCTGTGGCGGCCATATTCCCAGAACCATGCTCGACATCTAGTAGGTTCTCAACAGTTGCATGATGAGTGAATGAATCACTGGCTAGAGAAGGAGCACAGGGATTGGGTCTGAGATGGGAAAACCTCCCTTTGTACTCAGCTGGCCATGGGAACCCAGTGGTCTGAGCCTGGCACCAGGGGCCTTGTCCTGCCCCTGCGTGGAGGGTGGCCACCTGCTTTTAGGGCATCTGGTTCCATCCCTGCTGGTGACTACAGCTGCCAGCCCTCTCAGACCTGAAGACCCACTCTGAAGACCCACACTTTCCGGCTGCACTTTTACCCCCACAATGAGGACCCTCGCTGCCACCTTTCAAGGCCCATCTGCAAAGTTGGGATCAGAGGGAGATATGGGAGCACCCTCACTGGGCAACAGAGCCAGCTTATTTTTTTTCAAATCAATATTTAAAGATGCCACTTTTAATTATGTTTGAGTGCAATGTACCCCGAGGCTTTTTGTGGTAAAGGGCTCTCAATAAACACAGTTTATTCATTCATTATTATTAATTATTTTCTTGAGTGTGGCTGGGGTGGGGGGTCAGTGGGGGAGGCAGGGGGAGGCAGGGTCCCGCTCGGCCTGTAGTGGCATGTTGCCTGTCTACCCCTCGGCTGAGCAGGGCTCTGAGAAGCTGCCCGTGTCAGCCCTGACCAGCCTGGGCCTGCGGTGGGAGAGGAAGCAGGCCAAGTGCTGCAGGGGCCCCCAAACCACGGGAGGAAAGAAGGCAGAGTAGGAGTGGGGACGGCCGGGCTGGCAAAACCACTGGCTCTGCCAGGGTGAGACTCCACCTGCAGAGAGCTGCTTCCCTGGGTAAAGTGAGGATTCTTGGCCTCGGCCAGAAAGGGAAAAAGAAGAGAGTTACCACCTGCTGAACCGGGGGCTGAAGTGCCTTGCGTGTCTCAGGAAAACAAGATGCAAATAAGACATAAAAGCCCTTGATTTGTAGCATATGCCTATTTCCACAGTATAAATTTTCCCACCATGGCTGGTTTCAAGATACCACCAATTTAGCAACTGGTGGGTAAAAGCCCTGAAAAATCTAACAACCATCTCTGCAGGCGGATGGGAGCAAGCCCCAGCGCCCTGGCATGTGGGGGGATTCAAAACTTCCCTGCGAGGAGGTACGTGGGTTAATTTTATGTGTCAACTTGCCTGGGCCACAGGGTGCCCAGATTTTTGGTCGAGAATCATTCTGGGTGTGCCTGTGAGGGTGCTTGTGGGTGAGGTTGATATTTGAATTGGTAAACTGAGTAAGGCAAATGGCCCTCCGCCAATGCCGATGGGCCTCATCCAATCAGTTGAGGACCTGAGAAGAACAGAAAGGTTGACCGTTCTGTGAGTAAGGGGGGGACCCCTCCTGACTGACTGCCTTCAGCTGGGATGCTGGCTTTTTTCTGCCTTCAGACTTGCACTGAAACATTACCTCTTCGTGGGTTTTGAGTCTGCTGATTTGGGGGATTTTTTGTTTTATTTTGTTTTGGTTTTTTTTTCAAAGATTTTTATTTATTTATTCATGAGAGCCGCAGAGAGAGGCAGACACATAGGCAGAGGGAGAAGAGGGCTCCATGCAGGGAACCTGATGTGGGAGTCCATCCCAGGACCCCAGGATCATGCCCTGAGTCGAAGGCAGACGTGCTTAACTGCTGAGCCACCCAGGCCTCCCGAGTGTGCTGATTTTGGACCGAAACTTACACTCACCTGGTTCTCACCTTTTGGGGTTCTGACAGAGAATATATATATTCTCCAATTTCATTGGTTCTGTTTCTCTAGAGAACCCTAATAGAGATATTTGTAGTCACCAGAATAACGGCCCCGCAAAGATGTCCAAATCCTAATCCCTGGAACCTGTGAATATGTTGTGTTAGATTGTGGGATGGTTAATTTTGCATGTCGACTTTACTGGGCCACAGTGCCCAGATATGTGGTCAAACATGATTCTGGATGTTTCTATGAGGGTGTTTTTGGATGCAACTGACATTTCGATAGGTAGCCTTTGAGTAAAGCAGATTGACCTGCAGGATGTGGGTGGGCCTCATCCAATCAGTTGAAGGCATAGACCAAAAGACCGATGTCCCCTGAGAAAAAAAAAAAATTCTCGGCAGATGGCCTTGAGACTTGAACTGCAGCATCAGCTCTTCCCTGGGTCTCCAGCCTGAGAGCCTAGTCTTCAGGTTTCTGTACGAGCCAGTCTCCATAACCATGTAAGCTGATTTCTTAAAATAAATCTTTCTCTCTCTGTGTATATGTAGACGTCTATATGTGTCTACACACCTGTTTCTCTGGAGAATCCAGACTAATGCACATGGCAGGGAAGAATTAAGGTTGCAGAATTGAAATTGTTCATCAGCTGACCTGAGAATAGGGAGATTATCCTAGATTATCTGGTGGGTAGGATGGAGTCTACCCATCACGGGTAGACTATGCAGCAGGATGAGGCAGGAGGGTCAGCGTCAGAGCGATGAGATGTGGGGGACTTGCTGGCCGTTGTCAGCTTTGAAGATGGTGGAGGGGGTTCCACAAGCCGAAGGACACAGGTGTCTCGGGCAGGTGGAAAAGGCAGGGACACAGATTCTCCCCAAGAGTCTCCAGAAGGAGCGTGGCCCTGCTGACCCCTTGTTCTAGCGGTGAGACCCGTTTTGGACTTTGGCTGAAGAGGAATATATAATAAGAAGAAAATCATAAATGCGTGTTGTCTTATGCCACTAAGTTTGTGGCCACGTATTACTGCAGCGATAGGGAATTAATACGAATACGCGGTATCTGCACTTCCCTACACGAGGGGCTAAAGCTCAGGTTGGTCGCTCAGGGTCACTCAGGTCAAAGACAGGGTGTGAGCCCAGGGCCAGCTGATTCCAAGGTCCAGGTGCGTGTGGGTAGTGTGTGTGTGCACACACGTGTGTTTTTTCCACGAGAGAGGCCATTTTTTAAATGTAAGCCCCTCTCTGGAAGGCCTGCCAACTTAATCCCATATCAGCCTAGGTAACAGGAAAGTTTTCCTTTTTTTTCCCCCCTTTTTAAAAGATTTTATGTGGGGGGCACTGAGTGGCTCAGTAGTTGAGCGTCTTGCCTTGGGCTCAACTTGGGTCGTGAATCCTGGGGTCCTGGGATCGAGTCCCACATTGGGCTCCCCACAGGTAACCTGCCTCTCCCTCTGCCTGTGTCTCTGCCTCTCTCTCTCTGGGTCTCTCGTGAATAAAGAAAGAAAAATCTTAAAAAAAAAATAATATAAGATTTTATTTTTAAATGATCTCTTCACCCAACATGGGGTTCGAACTCACAACCCTGAGATCAAGAGTCACACGTTATACTAACTGAGCCAGTCGGGCACCCCATGGGAAGCTTTTCTTCATAAAACGCCAGAAAAGAAAAGAAACATCACAAACAGCAGTGTCCAGGCGAAGGCGGAGCTGGGCTTGCAGGAAGGCACGGGTCCCCCCAGAGGCCGGAAGGAAGCCAGAGATTTGAAAGCCAGATGGTGAGCGTGCGAGTGTGGCCGCGCAGGCCCTGGGACCAGGGGTTTGGATGTTGATCCCTCCTTGGGGACTAGAGGTGTGGCCTTGATTTACGAGAGAAGAAAGTGGAAGACACATTGAGTTCCAGAACAGAGAGGCGAGGAGGCTAGTCCGTTTTGGTGGAAGAGGCGAAACAGGGAGAGGTGGAGGCTGAGGTGTTTCCAGAATTGATGAAAAAGGAAGCATCAGATTCAGGAAGGCCAGTGAACGCCAGGCTGGACACTGGTGCCCAAGACACAGGCTCTGGATGGGAGACTCCGCACCGTCTGGGCCAAGCGTCGCAGCAAGCCCTCGGGCTGGGGGAATGTTTGTTGAATGTTTGTTGCATGAACGATGGGGAGAAGGAAGAAGGGAAATGAGACGCAGATCCAGCTTTAGACGGGGCTGGGAATTCACCACCTCTAGCTGCCCCCCCACTCCTACCTCCGGGGGACCTGGAACGGGGTGGGCACAGGTGAGGGGGGCCTAGGGTAAGGGCGATGAGCATCCAGGGGTGTCCAGTGTGATCCCGAGGACCCCTCACCGCCTTGTCCCAGCCTGAAACTCCAGAAGCCACATGCCCAAGCCCACGCCGGCCCCGGAGACCCCAGCAAAGCGTCTAGAAGGCAGAGGTGGCTGCTGGCCGGGCCTGGGCGGCTGGGAGCTGACCAGGAGGGCGCCCGGTCTCGGTGCTGCTCGCTTGACACTCAACACGCGAATTATCAGCCGCGCTGCTTCCCCAGCATCACGAACGAGTCTCTTGAGCCCAATATTCAAATATGTGCAGAAGTCAGGGCTGGGCTATTTTTAGCAGAGTCAGAGGGAGGTGATCTAAGGCGGAATCCGCAGGAGGGTGACAGTCCCGGGATCCACCTGGGAAGTCAGGCTCCAGGCCCGGCGCCCTCCGCTCCCAGGGCCTAACCCCCGGGCCCGTGTCCGGGTGTCTGGGGGAGGCTGGGGGGAGGGCGGTGGGCTCCATACTCGGCCTGCAGCCCTGGGGCCTTCTTGGAACTTAGAGAGCGAGCACCGGCACGCTGTTCTGAGAAAAGATGGTCTGGGCCCACGGCCTGGCCAGGGGGACCCTCGGCCCGGGCCTCTGGGCTGGGGGTTACCACCCTCTTCGGTGAGTGTCCTTAAAGGCACCAGAAATCTGGCCCCTTCGGTATTGGTTCCCATGGCCCTGGTGACAAATGATCACAAACTCGGTGGCTTAACACAACAGAAACCTATTTTTCCAGTTCTGGAGGCCCGGGTCTGCTCCCCCGGGAGGCTGGAGGGGAGGCTCCTTCCTGGCCTCTCCTGCCTCTGGTGTCGCCAGCAGCCCGTGGCACCGCCTGCCCTGTAGCTACCTCGCCCCTGCCTCTGTCTCTGTCCCTGTCTGCACACGGCCTTGTCCCAGTGTGTGTCTCGGTCCAAGTGTCCTTCTCACCATAAGGACCCCTGCGTTGGGCTCAGGGCCCACCCCCATCCAGTAGGACTTGGTCCTCTTAACTGATCCCACCTGCAAAGGCTCCCTTTGCAATTAAGGTCACATTCACAGGTGCTGGAGGTCAGGACTTCCACATATCTTTTGGGGGACACAGTTCGACCCACAACACTTTCCATCCCGCCCTCCCCAAGTACAGCTGCATCCCCGTCAGCAGCTGTGGCGGGAGAAGTCCCTCCAGGCTCGGGGTCAGCACACCTGGCGTCCTCATGGTTCCCACCTACCCAGAGGCGGCGAGGAGCTCCTTGAACCTCGAGCAGCTGGAGGGGGTCCTGAGCCTCACAGCCCAGCCGCCCCGGCCGCTCACACCTGCTTGTCTCCCTCCTCGCACCCGGACCTGGACCTGCCCGACCTCAACCCCGCCGTGTCCTAGGATCCTCTCCATCATCTCACGCAGGAGGCACCGAAGTGCAAAGTCAGGTGGGGTCCTGCGGTAGCAGGTGGGGGGCCTGAGGGGCCTTTGGAGGTAGTCAAAGGGAAGGGGGGGGCCTGGGCGCCAGGACACAGGGAAGGCCAACCCCCGCAGCGCCGCCCGGCCCAGCCCCAGCTGAGAGCGCCCTCGGTGACCAAGAGAAGAAATCCAACTGGCCATGCCTCCCAGGCCCCTGCAGATCCCAGAGGGGACCCTGCCCCCTCTCCGCCCCCCAGCACCCCGGGGTCTAGGGAAGGGTGCTTGTCAACAGCTTCCAGCTCGCTCCTGCCCTTGAACTTGGGACTCGGGCTGGGGCCCATGTGCCTTCTTTGCTGCAGGCTGGCTCCAGCCTCCTGCCTCCTCGTTCCCAGGCTCATTGGCTGCAGCCCTGGGGGCCCTGGGCCCTGGAGATGGGAGGGCGAGGCAGGGCTTCAAATGCCTCCTGCAGGCGGGTCCTCAGCCTGATGAGACCCTCGCAGAGCAGAGCCGGGGGGTCGAGGAGCAGACAGGAGCTGTCCGTCTTGTTGGCAGCCCAGTGGTTCGCGTCGGATGCTCAGCAGAGGCACCCAGAGGGGAGCTCTTTAAAACAGTGAAGGCCAGGCCCTGCGCAGAGATGGTTTCATGGGTCTGGGGGCGGCCTGGATGCGGGATGGCCCACCTCCCCGGGTGATTCCCAAGGCTGTGAGGGGCTTCATCACACCAGTTCCACCACCTGTAAGCGGGCAGGATGACGTCACCTTGCAGGGTTAGGGGAGGCAGGCCTGGGCCAGTTATCGCCTCTGATATTCGGTGGTGGGTGGGGGGCAGCTCGCTGAGTGGGGGCCCGGCGCCGTCCAGCGGGGGAGGGCTGAGAACCCACAGCCTTCCTGGGGTCTGCTTCTTCTCTTCCTACCAGCCAGTGCCCCCACACCCTCCGCCTCCACCCCACCTGAGTTCAAAGCCTGCCAGGATCCAGAAGCAGGCTCCTACACAGAGAACTCTTAAAACCCAACAGTAAGCGACACCTGGGTGGCTTCTGCCTTCGGCTCAGGGCATGATCCTGGGGTCCTGGGATCAAGTCCCACATCCTTGCATGGAGTGTGTTCCTCCCTCTGCCTGTGTCTCTGCCTCTCTCTCTGGATGTCTCTCATAAATATATAAATAAAATATTTTAAAAAATGGTAATATAACGGTACCTACCTGATGAGACAGCTGAACAACAAAAAATGACAAATTGTGTGGCCAACACTCTGCCCCGTGTCTGAAGGACGGCAAAGACCCAGTAAGCGTTGGCTAGTATTTCTCATGATCTGCCTCAGGCTCTTATCAAAATACATGTGTGCTCTCTGACCTCCCAGAGGCCAGGCCGAGGTGAACAGAGCCGGGTGCAGAGTCTCAGTGTGGCGCAGCCTGACCCAGAGAGCGCCAGCTCTGGGGCCCCAAGCACCCTGTGTGCAGCAAGTGACAAGGGGCAGCAGGGGCCTGGGGCCCCAACATAGCCAGCCCCTCGCCCTGGGCATCCCAGGAAAAGATGAGAAACAGCACGCTCCTCCTCTGCACCTCACATCCCAATAAAATATTTATTATTTCAAGAAATAAATCTTTAAAAAAAGAGAGAGAGAGAAAAGAGTGTCTCTATTGCTTGCCCTCGACAGGTCAGGTCCCTGGTGGCCATGGAGCTCCTGTGGCCACAGGGGGGCGGTCTTGGATGGGCTCCTCCCCTCTCCCAGCTCTCAGGGCTCCCCGGCAGGGTGGAGGGGCAGGCCTGGGTGGGGGTGGGAGGTGGGATTATAAAACGGGGGTGGGGTGGCAGTGTCTCTGAAGGCCCCACCGGTTTAACCAGGAAGGGCTCTGTGCAGGGGGTGGAGGGGAAGGGGACATCACGGGGCAGGGGCAGGCATGCCACACAGAGATGATGGGTGGGTCCAGAGGTGGTTTGAGGCTGGAGGAAGCTCGAGGCAAAGGACGGGCAGCATTGGAGTGGGGGCTACCTGGGGGCAAGCGGGCCTGGGAAGCCAGGAGCTGGGCTGGGCGTGCCACGAGGCTGAAGCTCCATCCCAAGCCTTTGCCTACAAGAGACGCTGGAGGGGAGGGGAGGGGGCGGGTTCCCAAGCCTGCTGGGGTGGGGACAGAGGCTCTGGGGACAAATCCACGGCCTGGAATCGCAGTCATGCCAGGATGAGTTTCGGGAGAAGCCCAAAGTGGAGAGAGCTGGAGCAAGCAGGAGACAGAAAGAGTTCAACCCAGGGGGCTAGGTGGTCCCCACACTCTCGCTGTGCTCCCCAATATAGGACGGAGGGGGAGTTTGCAAAGGCGGGGGTGGGGGTGGGGCTGAGAGGAGGCAGGAACAGGGTACCCCGCCTGGCCTTCCCCCACTCCCTGGTCCTTTTGGTCCACATCCAAACAACCATAGAGGAATGAGGCTGATCCCTCACACGTCACTGCCCTCTCCCCAGACCCTTGGTGGGGGCGGGGGGGCGGGCGAGCACTGCCCCTGCTCCCTCCTCGTACATTCTGGAGCCCCATCCTGGGCCTACGAAGGGCCAGGGCCGTCAGTCTGGTCCAGAACTGGCCTGGCACGGAAGCAAGGGGCCTCCGAGCACCTGCTCCTGCCGGGCGGCCCTCTGACCGGTCCCACAGCCGCTCGGCCACGACGCTGCCACGAGCTTGGGAGGAGGTCGAGGAGCCGGCCAGGTGGGCACCCGGCACCTGGATGAGTGGCCGGCCCGTAGCCCCGGGCCCGCAGCCCTGTGTGTGTATCTGCTCTGCCCGCTTCCTGGCCAAGGAAGGAAGCTCCAGCGTGGGAGGAGTCGAGGGGAGGGCAGGGCGCTGGAGGTCAGAATCTGCTGGTGCTTTCTCCGCGCAGGGAGGGCCGGACGGGTGGGTGCCCTCACAGACAGTCCTGGCACAGGGCCACTTGGCCCTTGCGGAAGTCTCGGCAGGGACAGAGCCGGTGGTACTTGGTGCTGGAGCCCGCGCAGCTGAAGAGCAGGGGCTCCTTCTGCAGGAAGCACTCGCGGCCGGGCTGGGCGAAGGCCGGGTACAGGTGGTTCATCTCCGACTCCGTGCTGTCACAGGGCACCCGCAGCCTGGACGGGCACCGCGGGCGGCGGTCACGGCCCCAGCCCGGCCCGGCCCGGCCCCAACCAGGGAAGATGATTCTAGGGGACGGCAGGACAAACCCGGGGCCGCATCCCCGCTGGGGGAGAGGGGGACAGGGGGGTGGCTGGGCTGGGAGGAACCCTGGGCCGCTTTCCTGGCCTGGACCTAGGAGATGCCCAGACAGGCTGGACAGAGGCTGAGCGAGGGGTGGGGCGGGGAGGGACTGGCAGCGGCTCCTGTGCTGGTGGTTTGGGGCTGAGGCTTCACCACGGCGGGGGGGTGGGGGGGGGACCCGTGACATGGACACCTGTCCGTGGTCCCTTCTGGGTTCTTCCTGACTCGCAGGAGAGCATCAGCCCCCCTCCACACGTTGGCAGGGCGGTGACAGGGCAGTTACGGGGCGAGGAGCTGCAGGGGAGCGAGGCTGGGTCAGCCCAGGAGGTGGGCGGGCGGGCGGGGGGCTCACTTACTTCTGGAAGGCGTCCTGGCTGTTGAGGAAGGGGAAGAAGGACGGCTCGCAAATCAGCCCATGGTCCAGGCAGGCGTCGGTGCAGGCCCTCCCGGCGGTGGCCAGCCAGGCCCGGAGGGAGTGTGCTGGGGGCCAGGCCCCGGGGGCCACGCTGGCATTCTGGGCCCACTCCAGGTGGGTGGCATTGGGGGCCAGGACGAAGGGGCTCTGTGGGGCTCGGGCCCCTCCTGGGGCAGGGCTGGGGGCTGCACAGAAGTCCTGGCCGGCGGGGAGCAGGGGTGGGGGGGAAGCAGCATTAGACGGGGAAATGGGACCCAGATGGCACCGGCTGACACTTGGGGGCATGGCCTTGCCACCACAGCAGCCACACCACCTGGGGAGCTACCTGAACGCCAGGCAGACTTCCGCACATTATGTCATTTATGCCTGGAGGCAGCCCCAGCAGAAGTGTCCTAACACGTCCCCCGCTATTTTATGGGGCTCAGAGAGGTCACGGGCCCTGTGCCGGCCTCACAGCTGGATGGCAGCGGCCAGCCTGGGTGCCGACCCCCCTGCACCACCTCACTGCTGGTCACACTTCAGCTGGGCTCAGAGTTTCCGCCCTGAGGCTCATGTGCCCTACCTGTGGTGGGGCCGGGGAGGGGGGGAGGGGGGCTGGGGCTGACCGGAGGGGCGCTCCTCGCCGGGGTCAGCTCCAGGGACCATCTGCAGGGCCCGACAAATGTTTCCGTGAGCCTCATGGTGACATCCCTGTGGGAGGCTGGGGGCTGAGAGTCCCAGGTCTCAGTATCCCTGTCCGTAAAGCTAATGGTCTAGAACCTCTCTCCAGCCCTGGATGTTTGGGGACAAGGCGCAGACACAGGCCACATGTGCTCCGTCTGAATATCAAGTAGTTATAAAGCCCCTTACACCCAGTCCCGTGGCCCAGCCGGGCCCTGCCACTCCCGGCCACCCGCCCCAGAAACCCCGAGCCTGGAAGGCCACCTGCCAGCCCTCGGGAGGCTCAGATCCCCTGCTTCTCCAGCAGCCCCGTCCCCTGGGTTCTCAGCAGAGTCCTCATCCCTGGGGGTGGGATGGGGGTGGACGCCTTCTGTACCTGCCACTCAATCAGGCACCAAACTTTCAAGCAAGTTCTTTATCAAAATAAAAATAATGGTCCATGCTTCTGTGTGGTGGTAGGGGGCTGGGCTCTAGAGCTGGCGACCCCAGGGGCTCCCCAGGCCTGGACTCGGAGCAGGAGGAGAGCAGGATGCCCCTGCATCTCCCAACCGCCCCCCACCCCCCACCCCCCCCCCCCCCCGCCGCCCAGCATCTGCAGGAAAAGGAAACTGAGAGGAGCAGAAGCAGGAGTTTACAGGGCACAGAGCCCTGCGTGGAGAGAGCTTCCCCAAGATGATGGAGCTGGCTAGACCCCCTCCTCTGGTCTGATGGGGTTTGGGGTAGTCCCCACCCCCCCATCCCTGGGGCAGAGAGCGGAGGGCCCACCTACTTGGTGCTGGATGTAGGCGTGGATTCGCTCCAGCATCCCCTCACAGGTGTACTCGTAGGGCAGGTAGGGGTCTACCTGTGGGAGAGACGGGCAGACACATGGGGCAGGAGGAGCCCCGGGCCCCACTAGGCCTGGCTGCTGGAGGCTGGCCAGGCTCAGCATTGGGGGGCAGAAATCTGCTGTGCCCAGGGAGCCCACCACCCCATCTACCTGGCCCTCCACTCAGATCTCTAGTGACCCCTCCCGTGGTCCTGGAGGTGGCCCCACTCCCTCTGCCCCTTCCCAGCTGCACAGCTCCCATCCCCATCCCCTCCTGGGCTCTGATGCCTGCTCTTCCCACAGCCAAGCCAGATGGATCCACCCTCCCCTCTTGGGTGACCCCTCCTCCAGGAAGTGGTCCCTGAGCCCCAGCCCCACCCGTGACAGGACCACTTTCCTTCGTGGCACCTGAGAATTCCTCCAGCACCTGTCATCATTTCTGATTTCTCCCTTGTGTCTCTCAGGTTACAGGTCCCTTGAGAACTGGACTAGGACTCGTCCACCATCGAGTCCACCGCCTGGCATAGTGCCTGTATACAGTAGGTGCTCAGGAATCAGCACCTCCAGCTCTGCCCGCATTCTGCCCAGAACATAGAATGTTCACGAAAAGGAACACAGGGGCAGCTCCCGGTCAGATGGAATGAGACGGATCTGTAAGGCTTCCTGCCCGGGCCAGGCACCTGGGAACTATGGAGGGCACCTGCCCCCAGGGGAGGCCACAGGCCATCTGTCTAAATAGCCAACGGTTACAAAGCACCTGCACGGGGGGTGGCTGGGAGCAGATGGGGTGAGGAGCAAGGGGAATGGGGAGAAGCCTGAAAGGGGGTGCCCACCTCCTGTGGGGGGGTACCGCACCTCCTCTCCACTCTTCTAACCTGACCAAGCCCGCCCCGTTTACCCCGCCTAGCACACGGCCCCTCAGAGGAAACCGAGGGCTGGGGGGGGGGCGGGGTGGATGACCCATCCCAGATGCACACGGGCCTTCGACCTCCCTTGTCCCGTGTGTGTGCAAGTGTGTGTACATGTGTGTATATGACATATTGTATGTATGCGTGTCTGTTGTGTGTGCACCGCATGTACATGAGCACATATGTATGTATGCATGCATTTTGTGTGTATGCGTGCGTTGTGTATATGCATGTGCTGTGTGTGCTATGCATGTGCAAGTGTGCACACGTGCATATATGCGTATCTGTTTTGTATTGTGTATATGTGTGTACATGTATGTGCTGTGTGCATTGTGTATATATGTGTGCAAGTGTGTGCACATGTGTGTATATGATGTATGTGTATATTGTGTATACATGTGCATATGTATGTGCTGTGTGCACTGTGTACATATCTGTGCAAGTGTGCGTACACGTGTGTATATGATGTATTGTGTGTAGGCATGTGTTTTGTGTGTATATGTGTGCATATGTGTATCTACGTGTACAGTGTATACATGTGTGTGCACGTGTGCGTATGTGACATATTGTGTGTGTGCATCTATGTTTTGTGTATACGTGTGTATTGTGTAGTGTGTGCACGTGTGTACAAACCTGTGTGTGTGTGCTGTGCGAATCTGCACGTATCTGCGTTGTATGTGTGGGGCTGGGCACCCACCTGACCCGGCCGGATCCTGATTCTTGCCCTTTTCCTGCCAGCAGCCCAGGCAGTGTGGGCTGACACCTGTGCCCAAGGGGGAGTGGCCTCCGTCCCCCCTCGTCGAGCCCACTGGGTGCGCCGCGCGGTCCTGCTCCCTGCAGACCCCACCTCTAAGGGCTGGAGGCCCATCCTGGGCCCTCTGCCTAGGGGCACCCCTGACCGTCAGGCTGAGGAGTGCCCCAGGGGCGCATGGGTTCAGGCCACCAGAAGATTCTTGGGACAAGAGCCCGCCCATCCGGCTCTGCCCTCAGTTCCCACTGTGAGCGGCTATTCTTAATCCAGGGGCGGCTCGGGACCCCCGAGAATCCCAGCACCCACCTCTTGCCGCCACCGCACAGCCCAGCCGCTGCGCAGCCCTCCCGGGTCTACGCCCTCCACGGCCGGGGTTCCCCGGTTCCCCGGACACCCCTGGGGTACAAGACTTCCAGCCCTGGTTATACACCCCCCCAGGGGACAGAGTTCCCCTCCAGATGTCACTCTTCCTGCTCTGCAGCAGCACCCCTCCCTCCATCACCGCCACCCCCCTTGAAGCCCACGTCACCCGCTAATTCGCATCAGCCAGCCACGTCCCACCTGCCATGAATCTCGCCGGAGGAGCCAGCCTGCCTGGAAATTACCCTCATTAGGCCTCGTTACAGGTGCGCACAGTAATCAGTCTCGACGGGCTGGCAGGTGCTGGTCCCGCGCGGCAATGAGCGTGGGAGGGAGGGGGGGTGGGCAGGTGCAAGCCCGGCCTCCCCCCCAGCGGAGGTGCCACTGGCAAACCCACCCACTCGGAGTCTCTTCTAGCTCCTCTTTGTTCCTCTTGTCTCCCCCTCCCCGTGAAAGGCCCCAAGACTCACAGAACAAGCTGCACCCTCAATCAGTTCTCTAAAATAGGATTATGAGAGCGGCCCAGGGTGCTCGTCGAAAATGCAGATGCCAAGGCCACACCTGGTCCTTTAAAATCACAGGACCTGGGGATGGGGTGGAGAAGGCTGGGGGGCTCAGGCGGTAAGTGCCTTCAGCTCAGGTCATGATCCCGGGGTCCTGGGATGGAGCCCCACGTCCAACGGGCTCCCTGCTCGGCCCCCTTCTTCTGGGACATTGGATAGTGTCAGCCGCGATGTCCCCTCTTCTCACGGGAGGGCACCTGCTTCACCTCCCTCTGCCCCCCTCCCCTGCTCATTCTCTCTCTCTCTTTCTCTCTCTCTCTCTCAAAAAAAAAAAAATCTTTAAAATCAGAAGACAGGCCCAGGACCTGCATTTTAAACACCTCCCAGGTGATTCTTGGGTCAGGGGGTGAACTGCCCAGGAGGTGGGATGGGACCCCTGAAGGGGCTAAAGGCAGCAGGTGGGCAGGGTTTGGGGCCCACCTGCCAGTGCCAGCCTGGCAGATTTGCCAAACCTTGGTTCCCGGACCCTTTGGTTACTGTGATCTTTTAATTAACAAAATTAAACAGGTGTTTGTGTAAAAAAAAAAAATCACAAGGAAAAACGATCAAAAGTAAGTTTCCCTCCCTCGGCAGACATCCAGGCCCTTCACCCCGGGGAGCCACTGCCACCAGCTTCTGGAGGCTCCAGCCACTATCTCGCTCCTTTTGCTCGGCACTAGATCTTGCAGGTTGGGCCTGACCTGAGCTCTGGGGGTGGGCACAGGCCTTGCGGGCCTCCCCTTCAACCCCTGTCCTTGTCCCCTGTGACAGAAGCCCTGGAGGATTGCTTTACCAGGGGGAGGGGGGAAGGAGCAGGAGGAGAATGTGGAGGGGCAGGGGGGTCCCCTCCAGGGTAGCCCTGTGCCTTGCTGGGGGGCCTTCTGATGCAGCGGTCACCTGGGATGTAGAGTGCTGTGCCACCACTTGGGGCTGGGGTCGGTCAGGTTTTGGCAGTGCCTCCTTTCTTCTGGACTGAGGCCACCCAGAACGTCCCTCACCCAAGGGCCATCTCGGCTTGCTCAAGGGTCCCCAGGTGCAGCCCTCAGCCCGTGATGGATGGAGCTGGCGGATAAACCCTCCCCCTGGTTTACTCGACTCTCAGGTAGGACAATCTGGGATGTGACCTACCCACCTGTCAGAGTCTCCCCCCCCCCCCCCCCCGTGGGCAGTGAGCACCAGGTGCCAGCAGGGGTGACCTACCCCATAACACACCATCTCACTTGGTCATTCCAGGACCTTCCTCCTCCCTGGGATGACTTCCCAAACCAGCAGCTTGTGCCTTGGGGGTCACCTCCTGGAGGAGCCCCATCAGAGACGGCCCGAGACCTGGGGGGGGCTCACAGTAGACATTCGCTCACGCTGATGCTTAAGGAGTGGGGGGCTCCCCACCACGGCTCGGGGCGGGGCCAGGGGCTCAGCCACCCTGCAGGTCAACCCAGCCGCGTCCATCCATCCATCCATCCGTCTGCCACAACTAGGCTAAGACACAGCAGTGTTCTTCTGTGCACTTCCCTAGACAAACACTCACTCCCGGACTGAAGAACGGAAGGACGAGGGTGTGGCCAGTGGAGGAAGGGAGCAGGCGAGGGAGGTAGGGATTTTCGGGGGGAGGGGGGCATCTGCAGAGGCGGGGAACAAACGCTGGGAGCGAGTGATAGCGAACGCAGGGGCGTGTTACAGAAAAAAAATGCAAGGACAACCAGGCAGGGCCGTGGGCCCGAAGCTGAGCCCGGGGTCCCCCTGTGGGGTGGCCATCCCTCTAGGCTCTGCCCTCGAGCCTGGCAGTGCCCCCAGCTCCCGGGGTCCAGCTGCGTCCCCTGCGGAAGGAGCCTATCATATCACTCCTGCCGAGGCCAAGGCTCTGCAGGCCCCCCAGCCCCCGAAGCCCACCCTGAGCGGTACGCACCCCCGGGGGGGGCACCCAGTGAACGTGGTGTTGGGCAACGAAGGGGACAGCGGCTGGGCTGCTTATTGTCGTTCTGCCTCGCGTCCAGGCTACAGCAAGAAGTGGGGCCCGGGGGTGGGGGGTCACGGTGAGCAGAGCGCCGCCTGCATGGTCTGACCCCCTTTCCAAAGTGAGGGGCCCAGAGGAGCACGGGGCCGTCGGAGGCCGCGAACCGAACTGCGAGGCGACCTGTCAAGCCCCCCGTGGCTCTCTCCCTTCCCCCGCCCGCCAGGGCTCACATACCTGCTGAAGGAAACCCAGAAAGTTCTTCCCCTTACTACTCAAGGGGTGGCCCTAGGCCTGCCGCCACCCCTGACCGCGAGAGAAATGCAGGATTTCAGCCCCAACCCAGACCTGCTGAATCCAAACCTGCGTTTTACCAAGATCCCCAGGCGACCTGTGTGCACGTTTAGAGTTTGAGATACGCTGTCGACAGGCCACGGGCCCACACGCCAGCAGAGTTCAGAGACCCTGCGGGCCCTAATACTGAGAACATTTGCTCAGCCCCAACTCTGGGGGTACCCACGGGGCTTAGCCTCCGACGGTGCTTAAAACGTGATTCCCGACCCAGCGCGGCCATGTAAGGTTGTGCAGGTTGTTCACGGCACAAAGGCATTTCCCTGCCCCTCTCCCCACCCTCCCCACCGGGTCAAATTTGCCAACCCAGGCCTGCGAGTCTGAATTCACCAGGAGGGCCACCTCTTCCTAACCACAGCGAACACCCGCCCCAGCAGCTAGTGGCAGCCCCGAGGGGTCTGAACCTCACCTGCGTTCTCATGATGGCCTTGATGGCTGCCTCGAACTCCTCCGAGTTGTTGTAGTCGACGGTCCACACGTGGGGCTTGCCGATGAAGTTCTCCGCGTAGGGATGCTGGGAGAACACCTGGGGCGCAGGGAGCAGCGGCTTCTCCCCCTGCCCGCCAGGCCGGCCTGGGCGACGGGGAGGCGCCCCCGCCCTCCGGTCCCCCCACGCCCTCGCCCGGTGCCCCTCTTCCAGGACCGGCAGGGCCCCCCCAGGCCCTCCCCGCTCACCTCTCTGGAGGTGGGCTTGCCGCGGAAGAACTCGTGGTTGAGGGAGCTGTGGGGCGGGCTGAAGCGCGACTGCAGGAACACGCAGCCGTTGGCGATGGCCTCCAGGGGCGCGGGGCCCTCGTACGGGAAGCCGAAGCCTATGAAGAGCTGAGAGGCGAGGGGCGCAATGGTCAGGGAGGGCCCCCGCAAGCCGGGGTCAGGACACTGAGGGAGGCAGCCTGCGGGGGGGGTGGGGGTCAAGACGGCCCAGACCATCTGGGTGCCATGGCATGTGCTTCCCCTCTCCAGGCCTCAGTTTCCCCGTTTGTGAAACAAGGAGGTCCGATTAGGTAATATCAGTGGCCTTTCCTGCTCCCGGGGGCTATGGTTCTGGAGGGGAGGAAAGAGAAAACTGAGGGTCTGAAGCTCGGAAGGCTTCACCCACAGCCACAGCTGAACTGGAAGGACCTTTACTCATCCTGGAAACAATCATTTGGCGCCTAACTTGTGCCAGGGGTGCTCATGGGGCTGGGCCCCAGAAGGCAATCGATAAAGGATTCTGAACCCCAGGCTGCTGTGTAAGGTTGTTCAGGTTATTCACTGCACAAAGCCTCTCCTGCTGCCCCAACACACACACACACACACACACACACACACACACACGTCCAGGAAGCCTGAGGAAAGAGCTGTGGCTAGATCAGGAGAGGACCTGGACGCTGGCAGGAGGCCCCCCAGCCTCAGGTGACGCCTCAGGGCCCAGCAGCAGTCTTGCCCGCTGCACCAGCTGCTGCCCCAGGAATACAGCACAGGACTTCCAGAAGCAGTCAGAACAGGAGCCCCAGGGAACTCCAGCCAGGATGTGCCCTCAGCCTGCCCTGCATCCCTTCAGTGGCTCTCAGAGCTAGGCCTGGCCCAGGAGTCCACTGGGCTGCCCTGGTACTGATGGGGTGAGGAGGGCAGCCCACTTCCTCTCCCCCATTGCTGGGCTTGGCTCCACTGGCCCTGCCCAGGTCCCTCCTTGGTCCCTCCAGCACTCCCAGCTCTGTCCCCAGCTCTTTCCAGGCCCCCGAGACTTGGACAGGAGGCTCAGGGGAGCAGAGCATGCAGGGGTACATCGACACATGGAAGGGGCCACAAACAATGGTGGCAGGCACGGTGGGCCCGGAGCAGGGGCACTTGGGGTGCCCCCCTTCGGTGTCTGTGGCCAGGCCAGAGTGAGGATGGTCAGGGCCACGGTGGGGCTCACCTTGGCCTTGCGCAGCAGCTGCTGGAACTCAGGCTGTGGCAAGAGGCCGTGGTTCTTCACGAAGGCCGGGACCTCGGGGGGCCGCTGGCTCTCGTAGTACACGGTGCCATGAATCTCCATATACTTGTTCAAGATGCCCAGGAACTTCTCCTTCCCCTGGAAGAGGAGGAGGTGGAGATGGGAGCCTCGCCCCAACTGTGGAAGGCAGAGCTGTCCGAAGAAACACCCCTGGTCTGGAAGTCAGAAAATGTGGGGCCAGTCTTAGGTCAGCCATCAACCAGCTGCGTGACCCTGGGTGAGGCCCCTCCCCTCTGGTCCTCGTTCTCTTCATCTGTGAGTTGTGGAGGTTGGACTGGACTATTTTTAGCCATGGAACTGTTTTCTTTGCAAAGAAATCCTATGGGGATGCATATTTAAAGGCATTAAATCCTCCGAACTCCTGGTATCTCCAAGAGCATCTGAGGAGCTGTGGGGCCAAGGTTATCCCATCCCTCCATCCCTCCGTCTGTCCACTCATCCCCTCCTTCCATCTACCCACTAACCCCTCTCCTCTCCCTCTCCTCCCTCCAGCCACGTGGCACATTTTTATAGAGCACTTGCTATGTGTTGGAACTGAGCTCGCTGCTGGGAGCATAGCAAGGACATGATGGAACCCGCATCCTTGAGGGGACACCTGGGGGCAAACCCCCCCAAACTAGCAAAGGCTCAGCCCCTCCAGACTGAGTCCCACATCCAGGCTCTGCTTTCTGCCCACCCAGTCTAAGAGGGAGGGAAACTGGCCCAGCTTTGGGGGAAGGGGACAACGGGAGGTAGGGCACAGACAGTAGATAACAGCTCCTCCCCTGGGCACCCATCTGACCCCAGGGCCAGGGCCCTGGGCCAGGAGCTGTGGTCAGTGTAGGACCTCAGTAGGGGTAGGCATGAGGTCCGCCACTGGGCTCTACTTCCTGGGGGCTTTTGAGACTCACAGAGGAGAAGGGATAGGCTGACAAGAAAGGAGCTTCAAGATCACAGAGAAGGCTGGGGCGGGAGGGGTTTTCTTCAGGGAGGGCTAGACCCCTGCAGGCCCTCAGGTCAGGAACAAAGAAGCCAGGTTCTCGCTGTGCTGCTGGCTAGCCCGACGTGGGACAGCAAGGACCTTCGGCCCACACTGTAAACCATTCTCTTGAAGAATGTTATCAAGACATCAAAATAATTAATTCACATCTTGAAACTCCAACAGCATACATTTTTCATAAGGAGGCCTTCCTCTTCGGGGGAATGGTGTTCTCGGTGATGCACACCAGCCCTGCCTCCGAGAACAACCAGGAAAGGTGGGGAAATAGAAAAACTTCTGTGAAGGTAGTGAAAAGTCTAACAAAGCATGAAGAATTACAAGACCAAGATTTGGGAGAAGAAGGGAAGGAGAGCATTGAGGCTGGGGCTGGGGTCAGCATTCCCCCCTGGGGACACCTGCCGATTCCAGAGTCAGCATCGAGGAGACTAAGCAGAGCTTCCAGTCGCCTTGTAGAGCTGAGGGACAAGTGAGAGCTCAGGGTCGGCCAAGGGGGCGTCCCTGCTGGAAAACCCAGGCTTTGGGTTGGAACTCTGAGGAATCACACGCTGGAAGAAAAGATGGACCAGAGCTAGAAAAGTCTCTATACCCAATTGGTATTTGGGGGGAGGAGTGTCTTTATTATTATTATTTTTTTTAATTTTATTTATTTTAGAGAGACAGTGACTGTGAACACAAGCAGGAGGGGCAGAGGGAGACAGAATCCCAAGCAGACTCCCCACTGAGCCCCAACATGGGGCTCGATCCCAGGACCCTGAGATCAGGACCTGAGCTGAACTCTGGAGCCACCCAGGCGCCCCAGGGGCTGAATCTGTTTTAAATAGTCTCAATCCCTATCATTGCTTAAGGTGATCTGAGATTGTTGGAGCCCCACCCACAAGCTAAAAATAAAATCCTAAAATAAATAAATAAATAAATAAATAAATAAATAAAAATAAAAATAAAATCCTCTCCGGAAGAAGAGGGCATCACCCTTAGATTATTTTTAAAATTTTTATATTCATTTTCCAGAACTCCAAAACAAAACAAAAGAAAACAAACAACAATGAAATCCCAGTCTAAACCCCAGGAGGCTTAGAAGAAGCAAGTTTGAGAAAGAAGAAAGCAGGCCGACCTCTGTTCCCTGATTTTAAGACTTAACTGTAAACCTACAGTAATCAAGCTGGTGTGCTATCAGCATCAAGACAGACAGATCAATGGAATAGAACAGAGATTCCAGAAATAGACCCACACATGCGTGGCCAATTGATTTTTGACAAAGGTGCAAAGACATTTCAGTGGAGGAAGGATAGTTTTTTCAAACAATGGTCACAGAATATCATGTATCCACATGCAAAAAAGGGAAACGAATTAGAACTTCAATCTGTACTTCATATCATATATAAAAGTTAATTCAAAATGGACCATAGGAAAAAAAAATGGACCATAGACTTAAACACAAAATGCCAAATTATAAAACGTGCAGAAGAAAGCACAGGAGAAAAAAATCTCTTGTGATTTGAGGTTAAGCAAAGATTTGTTAGATACGACACCAGAAACATAATCCATAAAACACTGGACTTCATTAAGATAAGGAACTTTGCTCTTTGAACGATGCTATTAAGAGAAAGACAAGCCAAAGACAGAAGATATTTGCCAAGCATATATTTGATAAAGGACTGATATTCAGAATGTGTAAAGAACTCTAACAACTTAGGGCGCCTCGGTGGCTCAGTTGGTTATGTGTCTGCCTTTGGCTAATGATCCTGGTGTCCTGGGATTGAGCCCCGTGTCGGGGTCCCTGCTCAGTGGGGAGCCTGCTTTTCCCTCTCCCTCTGCCTGCTGCTCACCCTGCTTGTGCGCGCTCTCTCTCTAATAAATAAATGAAATCCCTAAAAATACAAAACAAAAAAGAAAACAAAACAAAAAATCCCTCTAACAACTCAATAATAAGAAAACAAATAGCCCACTTCTTTAAAGGGACAAACTTTTTGAAAGACACTTTACCCCCAAAAAAGATATAGGAAAAACAAATAAGCACACAAAAATATCTTCACCATCATTAGTCAGAGGGAACTACTAAGTCGAAATCCTAGATACCATCGCACGTCTGTAGAATGGCTCAAATTGAAAAGACGGACCACGCAAGTATTGATGACCTTGTAAGGGAACTGGATTCTCATATATGGCTGGTAGAATCAGAAAATATTACAACTACTTTTTCTAAAATGTTAAACCTATTTCTACCATATGATCCAGCCATTCCATGCCTAGGTATTTACCCAAGAGAAATGAAAGCATATGTCTGTACAAATGTTTGTACACGAATGTTCATAACAGCTTTGTTCATAATGGCCAAATACTGGAAACAACCCCAAGGTCCACTAACAGGGGAACAGATGCAAACAGTGTGGTGGCATACAATGGAATCCCATGCAATAGAATAAGTATTCAGCCATAAAAAGGAATCAACAATTGATATGTGCAACAACACAGATGAATCTCGAAATAATTATACTCAGAGAAAATCCAGACAAAAAAAAATGAGTATATACCATATGAATCCATTTGTATAAAATTATAGAAAATGAAGACTAATCTGTGGTGACAGAAAGGAGATTATGAGCTGTCTGGCTGGGAGGAGGGGAGCGGTGGGAGGAAGCGAACCTGGGGGCAGTGGATGCACCATCCTGACTGTGGCAATGGTTTCACAGGTATGTATGTAGGTCAGAGCTTATAAATTATATATTTGAAACACCTGTAGTTTACTGCATGTCAATTAGGTCTCAGAAAAGTCTGTTAAAAATAGATTTATTTTTAAGAAATATTTAAACAACTTGATTTTTAAAAAAGATTATTTACTTATTTGAGAGAGAGAGAGAGAGAGAGAGAGAGAGAGAGAGAGAGAGACAGCAGATTAAGCCGGAGAGAACACAAGGGGAAGGAGGAGGCAGAGGAAGAGGGAGAAGCAGGTTCTCCCATTGAGCAGGGAGCCCAACATGGGGCTCGATTCCAGGACCCTGGGATCATAACCTGAGCTGAAGGAAGATGCTTCACCAACTGAGCCACCCAAGCACCCTAAACACCTTGATTTTTAGAAAAATCAGGTACATGACAATATGATCAAAACCCAAGAGACGAAAGGGTGCCTGAGTGGCTCAGTCAGATAAGGATCTGACTCTTGGTTTCAGCTCAGGTCATGATCTCAGGGTCCTGGGATGAAGCCCCACATTGGACTCCAGGCTCAGTAGGGACTCTGCTCATGGATCCTCTCTCTTCTTCTCCCTCTGCCCCTCACCCAGCTTGCATGTGCTCTCTCTCTAAAGTAAATAAATAAACTTAAAAAACAAGAAACAAACCCAAGAGACATGGACAATAAAAACAGACCCATGGGAGATCTAAAAGCTGGATTTATCAGATGCAGACTTCAAGATAAATCTGCTGAATGTAGTCAAGGAAATAGAAGATAAGGTTGGAAACCAAATGGAAATGCTAGGAGTAAGAAATCTAGTGGCTGAAATTAAGAACTGAGTGGACAGATTTTCACAGCAGACTGGATCCTGCTGAAGAGATAATTCATTTAATGAAAAAACGAAAGAAAACATCCAGGATGGAGCACAGGGTGGAAGTCACAGAAAAGAATGTAAGAGATGAGGGTATATGCTGGAGTCTAATGTATGCAGAAGCAGAGCCCCAGAAGCACAAGAAGGACACAGAAGCAGAAGTAATACATAGAGAGACACTAGCTGAGGATCTTCTGAGGCTAATGACAGATCAAACCACAAATTCAAAAATACCTACACATGCCATGTAGGATAAATCCAGAGAGAACCACACGGAGGCATGCCATAGTAAGTCTACCGAAAACCAAACACACAGAGGTCTTAAAAGTGATCAGAGAAAGAAGACAAATTACCTTTAAGGAAAAAACAAGGCTCAAAGCAATGACAAAACCCAGAAGGCAAGAGAGTATTTTCATAACACTGAAAGAAAGTAACCGCCAAGCTAGAATTCTGTACTCCGTGAGCACATCCACTAAGAATAAGGCTGAAGTAAAGGCATTTTCAGAAAATCAACATGAAACGAGAGCACACAAGTTGGGGGGATGTAATTAAAGCTTTCTAAGGTTCTTTTATTATCCAATAATGGGGAAAGGTATTGATTTAGACTCGACTTTGGTAAGTCAGGGATGCACCTTGTCATCTTTAGAGCAGCCGCGACAAGACTAGGAGAGAGTATATTGAGTCAGCGAAAAGGGGGGTGAACTTCAAAACACAGATCAGTGTGAGAGAAGGCGCGAGAGAGAAAAGAATGCAGAATGGGCAAGAAAAAGAAACAGAGATCCGTTAGTGAAATGGTAGATTCGAAGCCAAAGATATCAGAAACCACACTAAATGTAAAAGGACCAAATAGGCTCACAGAAGAAAAATCAAACCAAGGATGTAAAGTGTGGAGAGAATGGCTCCACGCCCCCATCACGTCAGCGTCCTTACCCCGTCACAGGAGACAGCGGTTGTTCACAGTTTCTCGTGCCTTCTCAGACTTTTCATGCATTCAAAGCATATTTACATCTTCCTTACAACACATGCACAAGTGGGTTCATGTTACATATACTGTTCAGCAACCATTTTCTTTTTTTTTAAATTTATTTTTATGTATTTATTTTTTATTCATGAGAGACACAGAGTGAGAGAGAGGCAGAGACATAGGCAGGGGGAGGAGAAGCAGGTTCCCTGTAGGGAGCCCAATGTGGGACTCGATCCCAGGACTCCAGGATCACACCCTGAGCCGAAGGCAGACGCTCAACCGCTGAGCCATCCAGGCGTCCCCAGCAACCGTTTTCTACCCACACACACGTTTGTATGTATGCACGCATGTATGTGTGTGCGTGTACGTAGGCATGTGTGTATGCACGCATGCATATATGTAAACTTCCAGTTTCACAAAACAATATTTACTCTTGGGGCACCTGGCTGGCTCAGCTGGTGGAGCGTGCAACTCTTGATCTCGGGGACTGTGAGTGCAAGCCCCACGTTGGGTTGTAGAGATTCCCTAAGAAAAATAAAATCTTAAAACAGTATTTACCCTTAATACACATAAGGCCTTCTGATATTCCTTCTGATATTCTATTTCAGTTCAAAGGCTAACTGGGACTCTCTGAGTTAGAAAAACATAAATACGGCATGGTCCCACTTACACGTGGGATCTAAAAGAGTGGAACTCACAGAAACAGTAGAGCGTTGGTCGCCAGGGGCTGGGGGTGCGGAAATGGGGAGAGGCTGGTCAAAGGGACAAACTTTCAGGTGCATGAAGAGCATGCTCAGGGATCTCACGGACAGCACGGTGATCGTGGTTAATCCTACTGTACCGTACACTTGAAATTTGCCGAGAGAACATTATTAGGTCTTCGGTGTTCTAACCACATACGTGCACACGCGCACACAGATGACTATGTGAGGCGATGGTGTGTTTGGTAGCTTGATCATGGTGAGAAGAAACGATCATTTCACGATATACATATATGTATATGGAGCCATCATGTCATACACCTTAAAGATACCCAATTTTCCCTGCCGACTATACCTCAGGAAAGCCGAGGAGAAAAAGACGCAGAGCTCTGAGCTCATTTCACTATTTATCTGCCGGCTGCAACCTGCCGACCGAAAGGCCCCCCAAGTCGGCCCTTCCGAAGTCGGGCCTGTTTCCTCCAGCGGCAAGGGTGGGACTGCCCTGTTGGCCTCTCCTGTCCCCCATTCCTCCCCACTAGGCCCCAGGCTCTCATAAAGTCGCACCCAGGCCTGAACCTCAAGGCCCGCTTTCCGGGGACCCAGAGTAAGACAGGCCCCCGTGGCACGAAATTCCCCCAAATGCTCGCCCTGACCCCCGCGGCTGCTCCCATGAGGACCTCGCACATCTGGCCTCCTCCGCTTTTCTGCCACCTGGTCCCCTCAACTCTGGGCTGCACCGGTCCCGGGATGCTCCCTCATCCCTCATCCTCTTCATCCGGCCACCTCTGACCCCCTCCAGTCGCAAAGACCAGAGCAATGATGTCTTTTTGGGGGAGCAGTTTCTTGGAGGGCTCGCGCAGAGCAGCGGTGCTCCCGCCTACCACCGAGGCGCCTGAGCTCCAGATGAAGCCTTTCCCTCCCGGATTCATAACTGCCCAGTGTCTTGGGGCAGCTCCTCAGCCGTGTCTTCTGGTAAAAGCAGATGCAGTGTGTGCCACCCCCTCCCCAGCGCCTCAGGCTCCCCGGCAGCCTGCTCTTTGTGCATCACTCGAGAATGATGTCCCATCCCTCCCCGCCTCCCCACACCCCGCAGGGTCAGGGGACCCCCTAGTGAGAGCAGAGGGCAGCGGGAGGAGCATGTGGCAAGCAGGCACCATACCTGGAGCTGCCTCGTTGCCAGGAGGGCACAGAGGAAAGAGAAGAGAGAACAGGTCAGTGAGCAGTGAGCACACAACCTCCCGCACGGGGACCGCTTCTCCCTGAAGAGGGGGTTCCAATCCTTAGCCTCTCCTGCCTTCTGCACTGCCCCCCACCCCTCAGAGGCCCCAAGGCTTGCCTAAGCCCCCCTTCCCAGGCTTACAGCGCCCACTGCCCATCGATATGTTCCCAGGGAGGGAGGGGGGTTAGGCCACAGTCCTCGATAAAGCACATCTGGGTTTGTTGCAGAGCAGGGGAGCCGAGGGGGGCAGGTGCGCGGCCCCCAGGCTGGGTATTTTCACTGGCAGTTAGGGACCTCTCTTTTCTGACCCATCAGCGGGGGACGTTTCCACATCCAGAGCTGGGGTGGTAGACAGAGCCAGATCCTGGAGGTGGGGGGCCCCGGGGGCGCGCTCACCTTCCAGATGCTCGCCTCCTTGCCGTACACCACGGCCATGTTGCTGGCCTTGCCGCCTCTGATGAGCTGCTTCTCTGTCTCGTTGAGCTCCTCGGACACGAAACCCATGAAGGAGTTGTCCGGGGTGTGAGCTGCAGCCAGACCACGGAGTCAGGACAGGGGCCGCCACACAGCCAAGGACACACCCCGGGTCTACCTGGACCTGCCCCATGGGGGGGGGGGGGGACATGTGACAGGGATGGGGACAGGGGGCTTGGAAAGCAAAGGGGTCTGGTGGAGGAGGAGGGAGAGCACCCATCAGTGTGTGTCCCCACCCCGGGCAGCTCCTTCTCCCAGAGATGGTCCCAAAGGCCTGAGCAGCGGGAAAGCCACAAGGTCACCTGGTCGGCCCCCTTGTTCGTTTGCAGGCAGGCACAGTCAGAGCCCTGCGCTGGTCCTCCCGCCTCAGTTGGCTTGGGGCCCAAGCTTGCTGCTCCCCTTTTCTCGCACTGCCTACACCCATCCTCAGAGCCTGGTACCCCAGCGGGACTTCCCGCCTGGCCTCCATCACAGCCGCCCTGGCCCGGGTACCATCCTCTCTGTCCTGGGCCACTGTGACCTGCGGCCGCCCCCATTTCTGCCATTCTCCTGGCAGTGCCTTTTCTCCAGAGCAATCCTTCCAGACTAACATCCGACCAGGTCCCTCTGCCCAAAACCCTTCAGCGGCCCCGAAGCCCAAGTCCCTACAACCATCTACAGGATCTGCCCCAACCCCCGTTTTGGCAGCTTCTCTTACTACCTCCTGCGACCCTGGCAGGTGCACTCCCTCTCTCCGTCCAGGCTTTGCTCACAGGGTCCTGCCGAGAGGTCCTCCCCGGCCCTGGTCACTCTCTGTCCCTTACCCTGCACTCTCTGACCAGATGCGATGCTGTGTATTTAATTGATCATTTATTGGTGTCAGAATATAAGCCGCACAAGCGCCTCTGATCTGCTCCTTTGCAGGACCTCAGCACCTGGGCATGCCCGGAGTCCTGGCTCCTGAGCGTGTGAGGACACACCTGCTGTCCCCTCTGCCTGGAGCACCCTCTGCCCTCTGCTTGGATGAGAAAATACTCCACACAGAGCCAGGGCCCTCCCTTTGTGGCTCCAACCCATGGATCTGTCTTGCTTCAGTGTGGCCCCCACTCTGACCTGCTCACTTGTCCCCAGAACCCGGGGCACCAGGGGCAGGGAATGCGTTTCAGCTCATCCTCCTGTTCCCCGGCCGTGCTAACGAGCTCTGTCTGCCACCATACACCTGCGGGAGGTTTGCAAGGCACGGGGTCCCTCCCCTCTGTGTGCAGGACCTTGAGCTGAATGTGTGCGGAACCCAGTGAAGCCTGCTCCGCCCTCCCGGGTTGGGAGACTACGACAAGGAGGCTGGCGGAGGCCACATGTCCTTGAATTCCCAGAACAGCCCTGATGCCAAGCACCCTATTTCTTCATTTCTGATGCACGTTTTCACATTTTAGCACTTCTAAAATCGAGGTGTATGTGCTTCGATCAAACGTACAGAGTTAACATAGTATTTCTACCCACAAAAGGTCATCAACCCCTGGGGAGCATCGCAGGGGAAGTGAAGGTTTCCTGCCCAAGTGCCCCAGAAAGCTCTTGGGATTCTCGGGTCTGAAAGTCCAACCATAAGGACGGGCCTTTGCTGACTGCAGAACAAAATGATCTTTCTTCCAGAGCATCTGGAACAAAAGGAGGGGCCCGGAGGCCTGGAGTTATTTCTGCGGTGGTCAGGGCGTGTGCAGCTCCCCTGTTTCAGGAGGCTCAGGTTGGGGAGCGGCCCTGGAGGGAGGAGACCAGACCCTCCCTCACCCGCCTCTCCAGGCCTCACCCTCCCACTTAGCTCACGGAGCGGGGGAAACACCTGGCTAGACGGGAAACAGGTCTGCTCGTGAATTCCCTCCTGGACTTGGTACATCATTAAAACCTGCAAGCCTCTCTCTTCCTTTTTTTGCTTTTAAATTTCTTTAATTTATTCAACCAATTAACATTTACTGAGGACCCTGACAGGCTCCAGGGAGATAAAGATAAATCAATCAGTGGCCCCCTTTTTGAGTGGTTCATAATCTTTCGGGGAGTAATAAATGTAAAAGCAAATAACTCTAATATACTGCAACATACGGTTTTATAGAAGTGGATTTAAAAGGCTCGAGTCGTGATCTTGGGGTCGTGGGCTTGAGCCCCAAGCCAGGCTCAGCATGGAGTCTGCTTGTCCCCCTCCTTCTGCTCCTCCCCCTGCCTCTCAAATAAATAAACAGAATCTTTAAACAGACAAACTCTTTTTCTGCATGACATTCCCTACCTCAAGAATCTACAGTGATCCTTGAATCACGATATTTGGCGTAAATTCAGGAAGCGGTGCCGGAAGACCCCACCCTGTGCCCCCAGATCCTCCATGTCCCTTTTACCAGCCTCACATCCCGATGCCTCCCTTCTGACTGAGCTAACCGCCCCAGCTCTGCACCCGCCTCTGCTCCCTGCTATCACACATGCTGCTTCCGTAGCCTGGAGCCCCCCCACCGCTACCCGCACCTGCCCTCCCTCCAGAGTCGGATGTCCAGACAGCCAGGTGACCTGGGTCCTCTGGGCCTCCATTCCCTCCTCTGGGCTCCAAGGAACCTGCCCGCTCCCCACCCCTGCTCCCCTACGCTTCTGGGATCCAATCAAGCCATTACTTATGTGTCCAGAAATTGCATCTGCCTCTAGGATGTCCTAGAACCTGCCGAGTAAGATTTAAAAAAAAAAAAAAAAAAAAGAGCCCTAAGCATCCCAAAGAGGTGCATTAATTTGACAGGCTAAATAAAGACTGGATACTTTACTTCTGAGCAAGTTCCTTGGGACCTTAGTCAGTTTGCTCTTAATTTAGATGCATCCCAACAAAGGTGCTTCGCTGGCTTTCTGACCCAGAGCCTTCAAAGAGCCACAAATTAGATGTGCAAGACGCTGCTGGAGGCAGATACACTGACGACAATTAAATGTGACAGCCGATAGCCTCCCAAACGAGGAGAAAAAGCACCACATCAGTGACAGGAGAGGGGCCACTTAGCAAGGGCACACGGCTCCGCACACCTCTGCTGTCCCCAAAGGGCAGGCTCGGAGAGAAACGACCCATCGTCGTCGTCGTCGTGAAAAAGGATTAAGTTATTTTCACCACGCTGCACGTAAGGGGCAGGTCGGCGTGTGTATATATTTTAGAGACTCATTAAAAATAGCTGAGGCTCGGCTCTAACCACGTTCCTTGCCTGATGTCCACCATCGGAGGGTTTCCACGGGGGCCCCCAGCCTCACTTCCCAGTCTCTCCCATGTTGGAGCCTGCTGGAGCTCTTGTATTTCCAGAACCTTCCAGCGCTTTCCACATCTGTCTCCACTCCATCTGCCCCCACCCCCTGCTTGTAGGAGCCTGCCCATCCCTTTTGTCACCCCCTAAAGCTCTCCAGTGTACTTCAGGCCACTCTCTACAAGGCCACCAAATCTGCTTTGTTCTGGAACATGTGCTCAGCAGCTCTCAGAGAGCGGTGTGTGATTTTGGAGGCAAAGGCCACATCCTCCGTGTTGGAAAGGTCACCGGATTTCTGGGAAGCCAGGCTGGAAGCCCCCACCCGGGCGGCTCCCTCCACGCTTCCTGCTCCCCAGACACCCCAAGAGACTTCCTCTCTGGCTCACACACTTGCTGAAGGGCGAATGAGGCTTTCTGGGAACAAGCAGATGCCCGGTCGGCCCCACTCCCACACCTGCCGGGGAAGGAGAGCCAGGCAGGAACCAGACCCTGCCTCCTCCCATGCACCCCCAGAACCCCGAGGAGGCCCCACCTGCCCCTGATCCCCTGCCCCCCAGGCCCTGAGGCCGGGACACTCACGAAACATGGTCATGAACTGCTTGGGGTTGAGGTTCCAATAACCCCAGTTGGTCCGGTAGCCGTGCAGCGTGGCGTACTCCTCGTGGTTGTACGCAGGCTCTGTCCCGAAGGTGTCAATGACTCGGATTCGGCACCTGCTCCCCGCCCCGGGGTGAGGGGGTACCAGGAACCAGGGTCAGCAACCCTCTGTGTCTCCCCGGGCTGGGGTCCCCCCAGGGTGGGCGCTGTAACCAGCTGGGTACTGGGATGTGTGGTCAGAGCTTGGGCTCAGCCATCACCAAGCTGTGTGACCACAGGCAGGTGCCTTAACCTCTCTGGGTCAGCTCCACTGCCTGTCAAGTGAGGGTAACAGCCCAGCCGTCTCGGGGTTGTAGGGCTACGCCTGAACTGCAGACCAAGGCTCAGAATAGGTTAGTTATTACAGCTGCCCCAAGGCAGCCAGGAGGGAGCACTGCCTGGAGTGGGGGTCCTTCCCCGCTGCCCCGGGGGTCACCTGTAGGGTCTGCACTTTCCCAGACACAAACCCTAAGAGAACACAAAAACCTAAGGACCAGCGTCTCCAGGCAGCAGCAGTCATTTGAGTTCACAGCCCCCCTGCCCAGGAGCCCGACACCTCCAGGATGCCCCGGGCCTATCTGGGCCACGATGCAGAGGGGCAGGGCCCTGGGGGACCGACCAGCCCCGGCCACGGGCCCACCCTTGGGAAGGCGGTGCTCTGAAGCCTCCTGGGCAATGCAAGCTTGGCCACTTCACACGCACCTCCCGGCTGGGCAGAGGCGCTGTCGCAGCCGCCAAACCTCCCCCTCGGTCCGTGCATGCCAGCCCCGGGCGTGGGCACCCGAAGGAAACGGCTGAGACTCAGACGCCCCGCTCCCCCCACCCCAAGGAGCTCCCTCCTCGCCCCACATCCTTCCCGGTGGCCCGGAATTGTCCACAGACTGCTGAGGTCGGCACTATTCCCCCAGAGAAGGGGCACGGGGTGGGAGGCGGAGGCAACGAGTGCATGACGAACACGCATTAATAATAAAAGCAATAACACCGCCTGTCACTTTTTTTTCCCCTAATAAAATCATGTGGGATAGTCAACGGGACCGGAGCAAATGTAATAAATAGCAGGGCTCTCTGTGCTAAATTAAACCCCGTATCCTGCTGGCTGCAGAGACGGGGAGAGATGGCACCGGCCTTCCTCCAAACCCTGGGGCATGGAGGCGGGGAGGATGGGGGGTGCTGAGCCCCCACAAGCCGAGGTCACGGCCCCAAGCAGTGTCCCATTCCTTCCACTGCTCCCGGCAATTCCCCTGCGTATCTCCCCCCACCCCAGCCCCTTCTAGGTCACCTGTGAGCCCCACCCCGGTCTGCCCTGCAGCAGAGGGGCATTAAAGAGACCCCCACGCTGAGGACAGTAATAGGGGAGGGGAAACAGAGGCAGGGTGAGCCTCCCCCCACCCACTGCAGAACCCGGGACAGGGCAGTGCCCCCACCCTGGGGACCAGCTGGCAGGGCGTGAGGGGAGGCCTTCTATGGGACCCGGGGTGGGGCTGCCACGTGCCGGCACCACCCCCACCCGCCCGCCCGCACCCCCTTACCGGTACTTCTTGAAGGACAGTCCCATGTGCTGCTTCATCTGCTGTAGGCCGTGGTAGTCGGTGTAGATGAGGTCGAAAGGCAGGGGCATGGTGAGCGGGCAGTTCCCCCGGCCTGGCGGCACCCCTAAGTTACTGAGAGAAGAGCCCTTCAGAGTCTGAGCCCCAGGAGGGACCCAGGGGCAGCAGAAACCCACCTGCCCAACCAGCCCTGTGTCTAGGGCCCCTGGAGCCACCCCAGTTCTTTTTTTTTCCTTTTTTCTTTTTTTAAATTTTTATTTATTTATGATAGTCACGCAGAGAGAGAGAGAGGCAGAGACACAGGCAGAGGGAGAAGCAGGCTCCATGCACCGGGAGCCCGACGTGGGATTCGATCCCGGGTCTCTAGGACCGCGTCCTGGGCCAAAGGCAGGTGCCAAACCGCTGCGCCACCCAGGGATCCCCCACCCCAGTTCTTACAGCCCAGGATAAACACGGGAGACGGGGCATTGTAAAGGACGGTGAGGTTGGCACATGAGTGCTGGCAGACTTGAAAACGAAGTGAACAGGGTGGCCATGTCCAGTTGCACACGTTTTTCACTGCACAAGAGATTCCAGTGAGAGGAAGTAGGACTGACACTCAGCCTGGGCTCGCTTGCCAAGCTGTGCCCCCGGCCTGGGCGACCGGCCAGGTGGAAGAGGCACCTTTTGCTAATTTGCACAAATGCACTCCCTGCAGGGCTGTGTCCACCCAGAGGGGGCACCTTTATCTAGCGTTAGCAAATTGCCATAAGTGCTCGCTATGGTCCTCAGTGGAGCTTCAGTGTTTGGAGCAGAAAGTCCTGCCTCGGAAGATATAAATCCGCTCTGCTGACCGGCTTGTGGCCCTCAGAGCTGCCAGCCCCGTCCCACGGGGTCACCCTGCCTGCCAGAGCATTCACACAAAAATTTTCCTCTGGTGACCCAGGGCCAGGGCCTTTGGGTCATCTCTCTGGAGGCCAGAGGACACGGCCACGGCTGCCAGTGCAAGTTCCTTTGCCTGGGACCCTCCCCGCCCACCACCCGGGAGCCCCGGCTTGGGCTGACCACCCAGTCCTCCTCCACGGGGTGGGGGGAGGCACTTACATCGCTCATTCAGTAAGTCTGACCCGAGCCCCTGAGCCAGGCAGGGAGCAGAAAACCCCCCTTTCTTTGGGGAGCCCGCAGCAGCCACCCACCTCCCCTGAATTCCCATCTCCCTCAGATTCGTGGCCCAGATGTCTGCGCTGGGAGGGGTCCGGGAGACCTCCCCGTGGGCCCCTTCAGGGACCCGTGTGAAGAGCAGGCTCGGGCAAGGTAGGTGAGGAGCTCTCTCGAGCGAGGTCACTGGCTCAACGGCGGAGAAGGGCCGCGATGGATGAGCTCCCCGGGTCACATCTCCGGCTCCGAGAGCCTGTGCAAGCCAGGTGGAAAAGTACCAGCCACGCTGCCTTCGGAAGCCGGGGAGGGGGCCGTGCCTACATGTCCCCTGAGCCCACTGCCAGAAGCAGCGCCTTTGCAATGAATTAGGGAAACCAGATGACAGGGCCATGATGGAACGATGTCAGGAGAGGCTGCGTGTGACCTGTGGTGGGGTTCGGGGCATCAGGGCTCAGCTGTGACCCTGCAGAGAAGGGTGGCAAGAGGGGAGGGGCTTTCCCTGTGCCTGCTCCCCACCAGCCAGCGCCCCCAGCCTCACCCAGCCGCCCCACGCCAGGTGCTAAGCGCCGAGAGGAGAACACAAAAACCTAACGACCAGCATCTCCAGGTCTCTAACCTACATCCAGAACAGGGGCCAAGGGTTCCCGCCCCAACGCGTCCAGCTCCCACGCGGCCCCTCCGTCCCACCGGACCACCCCACGAGATCGATGCTCAAAAACCAGGACTTATAAGGCAGAGAGCAGGCTCTGTAAGCAAAAGGAGAAGGAGCACAGACCCCGGGGGTCAGGAACCATCACGGATCACGGCTCCCACAGCCTGGACACCTCGTGAAATATTTGGTGGTATTTTTAAGTGCAGAGCAGATTTTGCCTTCCCACTCTGTGGGACATCCCTGTTGTTTCCTTTCTTTTTTAAAGATTTTATTTATTTATTCATGGGAGACAGAGAGAGAGAGAAGGGCAGAGACACAGGCAGAGGGAGAAGCAGGCCCCATGCAGGGAGCCCGACGTGGGACTCGATCCCAGGACTCCAGGATCACGCCCTAGGCCGAAGGCAGGCACTAAACCGCTGAGCCACCCAGGCATCCCTGTTGTTTCCTTTCAAGCACAGGCTTTCTCTCACCCCCTGAACTCCTCCGGCAGGACTAATGACCCACAAAGAAGCTTTCGTTCTGGGCTACAGCAGCTCCGGGCCTAGACAGCCACCGTCACCGCTCCTCACTCCCCTGTGCTCCCCGGAGAGCCGCGGATGGAAGGATAAAGTGATGATTCCTCCGTCCCTTCCTCGCAGAAGCCAGGGAAGGGGGTGGATGCTCCTCCCACGTGGAATTGGGGCCTGGGAAAATTAATGAACAATCCTGAAAGTATGAACTGTAGGTGGGTCTGCTCTGCAGGACGCTTTGTCCACGTTGCATTTCTGGTTGGTTTCCAGGCAACTTGTCCCCCTGTGGCCACGTGTGATGCCAACAAAGTCACGGGACGGGAGGCGGGGGGGGGGGGGTCTTCCTTTTGTTGCCTCAACACTGCTCACGGCCCGAGCCTCTGCCCCAAACTCCAGGACCACTAAGAGGCCAGCGGGGCAGCTCGCAGCTCTCCCCTGGGAGAAAGACTCCCTGATGCTCTAAGGCACATGATGTCACCTTCATCCTGGGGGGGGGTCAGGGGGCTACAATCTTGAACACAGGAACCATCCTGCAGGCTTTATGGTTTATTGATTCATTAAATCCTTTCATCCGGGCAACAACCCTGTGAGGTCAGACCCATTCTTATCCTGCTCCCTCTCTTTACAGATTAGGAAACAAAGAGGCTGAGCGGTGGGCCGAGGACTGCACATCCAGGAAGCTGTGGAGCCAGGACTGGAACCCAGAGCCCACACTCCCACCCGCTCAGCTCTCCTGCCTCCCCAGGCGGCAGACTGCATGACAGTGGATGGTAGGACCACTGCGACATCCCTGAAATCCGAGCCCCAGCTGCCAGCAGAGAGTGGGCTCCAGGCCCAGTTCCATTGCTAAGCCCGGGAGGAGTCATAAGCCTCCTGGAGTCTCACTTTTCTCCCCAGCAACAGACCAATAAAAATGACTCCCTCACAGGGTTCCCGGTAGGAGCAACTAAGGCAAGGTGAGTGCAAGTCCCACTGATTATCATTTCCTCTTGTCATCACTTCTGGACGCACGACCCCCTCACTTAAGGCCCTGTCGTCTCTCACCTTGAGCGAGTCTTGAGATAATTTCCTCTCTGCTATGTCCCTTCAATCTTGACTCCTTCCTAGAAAGATCTTTCCACAATGTAAAGCCGGTTCTAACCCCTCCCAGAAGACTTCTCACCTCCTGGTCCTTGCCTCCTCCTCCAGGAAGCCTTCCTGGGACCCCTGGACAGAGAGAGGTGCTGCTTCTGTGCTCCCCCACTGCCTGCTTCAACCCCTGCCCTGCACTGTCCTGAGTCACCTCCATACCCACCCCTGCCCCCCGGGGCCCGTGAGGCATGAGGACAGGGACAGGGCCTCTTTGGAAGCCCAGAGCTGGGACAGGATCTGGCCAACAAGCTCCTGCTGTTCAGGGACAAGTAAACAAACCCATGAATCAGGTGAACCGTCTTAGGAAGAATTGGCTTCAAGACTGAAAATGAGGCCAAGGAAAGAAAGCATCTCCGGGGAGAGAGAGAGAGAGACAGTCCCAAGGCTGACGGGCGTCTTGGCTCTCGGCTCTCCGGAGGGGAGGGGAGCAGGCTCCCGGGACACCTCGGGCCAGGGACAGCACTGGCCCCGCGTGCCCTGCCAGTGCCAGAGCCATCCCACAGGAAGGAGAGGAGAGAAACCCGCCCGAGCCCGCGGGTCCCCCTCCCAGGAGGAGCTAATGAGGGGCCTCCGGGGCTCCCCAGCCCTAGAACACAAGGCTTTTCCATTCCAAGCGACTTTACTGGAGAGAAGCGTCTGCAGCTGCTCATGACTCTGGTCACAGGGCCTCGGGGCCGCCGGGAGGACAGCGGAGAGGGTCAGCGCGGGGAGGGGCCTGTGCCTTCATGGCTTGTAATGTCAGCTCGCTTTTATGGGCAATTTTACGCTAAGTGGTTGGTGGGAGCGGTGACATGAGCTGAAGAATGCTGGCTCCCGACAGCCTTCGGCCGAAGGTGCCCTCGGAGGCTCAGCGGCACAATCCCACCTTCCGGGCTGACTCTTCTAAAGGCCCCTGTCCAGATGGCTGCTTATTTCCAACGCCAAGTCCCTCGTTCCTCTTTGGATTCTTGGCCCAGGGCTGTGTCAGGGGCAGAGGAGACATCGTGGAGCCTCCGGCGGGGCCGCAGGGATGGGGTGTCAGTCTATAGGGAGAGACAGCAGCTTCCCACGCAGGGACTTCACACACGGCCACTCAGCACCGCCCGCTACCGTACAAGTGCGTGGGAAGGATGGGGAGTCTACATGGAATCGCCAAATTTGGTGGCTGGAGTATATTTCTAAGCGTCCCCAAGCCATCTGAATGGGAGTCTGAATCCAGGATGAAAGGGGTGGGGGAAGGGGGTGACCTAGGGAAACAGTGTTTTTCTACAGCTCGCCTGGCTAATTGGGGCCCCCACACCCAACCCAAATTCATCCACCCATAAAAGCCACCCTGGTGGGAGGGCAATGGAGAGTTAGTGTTTAACGGGGACAGAGTTTCAGCCTGGGATGATGAAAAAGTCCTGGAGACAGATGGCAGTGATGGTTGCATAACCCAGTGGATGCACATAATACCACTGAACCGCACACTTAAAAATGGTTAGGACAGTAAATTTTGTTTTGGGTATTTTACTATAAATTTTTTTAAAAGCCAAACTGTTCACACTCAGTGAACCGTGCCCAGCCCCACAGGGATATATATGCCCAGTACTCTGCCTCCTAGGCGTGCCCGCATCCCCATCTTCTCTAGCACCCCCTGGACTCCCAGCTGGCCATCATGTAGGGACAGCAAATATCCAGAGAAGGGGAGGAGGCTCAGTTTACTCTCAGCTAAAGGATCAAAAGGTAGGATGGGTAGATGGGGCAAGGAGACAATGAAAACAATGATCTATGGTCAATTAGGGGGAAAAAAATCCTCAGGGTGCCTAGATGGTGCAGCCAGTTGAACATCCGACTCTTGATTTTGGCTCAGGTCATGATCTTAGGGTCGTGGGATCGAGCCCTGCAAGGGGGCACTGTGCTCTGCGGGAAGTCAGCTGGAGGTCCCTCTCCCTCTGTCCCTCCCCTGCTCTCTCTCTTTTTCTAAGATAGAAAGAAAGAAAGAAAGAAAGAAAGAAAGAAAGAAAGAAAGAAAGAAAGAAAGAGGAGAAAAAAATCCCTCTGGGAATCCTACTGCTGAGTTCTGGCACAATGAAAAGCACTCCTGGGCATGAGCTCCGTGGCGAACTTGCCGGGTGGCCTTGCACAGACATCAGATTGTTCTGCTGTCCGCCTCCACTCCCCTGATATGAAGCTCGGACAGATCTCCACCATCCCTTCCAGGCTAAAAATTCTCTGGTTTGATTTCTCCCTGTGCCTTTGGTTTGTGGCTGGAAATAATCTCTCCAGGTAGGGCTCAAATTCCGGAACAAAGTATCCTCTCTCCCTCCCTCTCCTCGCTGTGTGGGAAGGACCTAATTAAAAAGAATTCTCACAAAGTGCTCAGAGATCTTTGGCTCCAGGTGCTCAGTGCACTCAGGGAACTTTTACTTTTTTCCTAGACTCGTCTCATCGTGGGGAGCACACTGGCTGGGGCAGCGCAGGGCCTTTCTGCCTCCCCCGGGGGCCTGGTATCCCTCTGACCCCGGCCAGCACCTGTCTCCCGCCCCGTCTCTCTCCCATGGCCTGTTTCTGGAGCAGGCCACCGCCTCTTCCCAAGAGCAAAGGGGGCAGAAAGAAAGGACCCCAGAGAGTTAACCGGGCGTCTAAGGAACTGCTTGGGAAGGGAAGGAATTCTATTGTCCTGCGGCATTTTCTTCTCTCGCCCAGAATGTGTTTTTGCTTTCTGGAGCGGCCACTCCGCCAGAATATGCTCCTTAGTCAAAAGCCAAAAAGGAGCAGGGGCCGGAGGTTTCTAAAAGGGAAGTATAGGGAGCAGCCTCCCCCACACAGGCTGGGCAGCCTGCATAGGGACCAGGGACCAGGGTCCAAGGCGACACTTCCCCCCAGCATTCCTTCCGACTATGCAAACTCAGGCTAAGAATAGGGCCTGGCTCCCAGGAGAGCTACATGAAACCAGACTCCCTCCAGCTCCACGAGGCGAGTAAGTGGTCAGAGGAGGAGGAACACATCCCTTTGCTGTTCTGTCTCCTTCCTTGCAGACAGGCCCCAGTTTACATAATGGATGTCCCTGAACGCTGAGCGCAAAGCCAGCTTTTCTCATCTAAGCTATGCTTTCAAGGTGGCAGGACGGTGGCTCTGGGCCCGGTGCACGTCACAATCACTGAGACCCCTGACAGTTCCTGATGCCCAGGTCCTGCCTCGTCACTCAGGGCTGCGGCCTGGGTGTCAGGATGTGGGTGTCCAGGCCCTCAGGTGACTCTCATGCCCCTGGGGCTCTCACGATTCTTTTTTTTTTTTTTTTTTAATAGAGACCTTATTTATTTATTTATTCATGAGAGTCACAGAGAGAGAGACAGAGACACAGGCAGAGGGAGAAGCAGGCTCCCTGCGGGGAGCCCGACGTGGGACTCGATCCTGGGGCCCCGGGATCACGCCCTGAGCCGAAGGCAGATGCTCAACCACTGAGCCCCCCAGGAGCCCTGGCTCTCAGGATTCTATCCAGTTCCACAAGCCTTTGAGAACCGACCAGCCAGCCCCGGGGGTCACCTGTACCACCCTAGGTTTCTGCCAGCTTCACTGGACTAAATAAGCTCCAAGGCAGTCCCAGCCGGTTCTGAGGCCGGGGCAGCGGGGTGTTGCCCATTCTGTGGGGGCCGTGGGCTCCAGGAAGCCCGTGCTCCTGTCCACCTACCTGTTCTCCAGCCACCATGTGACAAGGTCTCCCTTTTCTCTGTACTTGGTGGGGAGAGAACAGTGGACCCGTCCTCCCCTTGCGAGAACCCGTGGCCCCCAGGACTTGAGGACACGCTCATGCTTCCTCCCAGGACCAAATCCTGCCTCGTTACCCTTCCTTCCAGAGCTTCAGAAGGCAGCCTGCGCCTCGTTTCCGACCTCACTCCCCGAGGTCCTCCACCCCACCTGGGCCTCCTTTAAACGTCTCCTCCGCAGCCCTCTGGCCCCGGTGTGGACCAGGCCGGAGCCGGGAGAGGTGCCCCGGCCACCGCGTCGGTGCCGTCCTGTTTGTCGGCCAATGTCCAGGCTCAGTGACACTTGCAAGAAACAGATCCCCACCCCGGGGGCTCAGAGCGGCATGGAGCGGGAGGCGAGGGGTGGCCTGGGAGGAGACGTCTCTCCTGGACTCTGATGGGGGCTGAAGGCAGGGGCCCCCAGCAAGGTCCCCGACCTTGCCCGGCGATCAGCGGTGCAGACCCCGATCCCACGGCACAGGAGATTCAAACACCTCCTTGGAAAACAAAACAAAACAAAACAAAACAAAACAAAACAAAACAAAAACACCTCCTTGGAATCCAAGGAAGGAGAAGGAAAAAAGGAGAGAGGAGAGAGGAGACGGACTTTTTTTTTTTTTTAAAGCATAAATTAATCATTTGCCTCTCATCTTGGGATGTGTGGCTGGAACGTGTGGCAGGAGAAACGACCACTGCTCACAAGAGTCCGCTAAGTGCCACCCCTGCTAGGTGGGCTCGTCCTCCCTCTTTCTAATCCATGTGCTTCATGTGTTCTACAGCGTTTCAAGGATCCAGAAAATTATAGAAAATAACGTAATGACATAATGAATACCCTGTGTTCCTCCTTCCCAGCCTCGTTAAGTCTTAACATTTTGCCATATTTGGTTCAAATCGTTTCTTTCCTTCCCCCAAGGGATAGCACATCACAAATCCGGGCGGAGCCGGGGGTGTGTCTGTCTTGTCCACTGTCCTCACGGTCGCCGCCCTGGGCGGCCCCAACCCCGGCCTGTGCTCTTCCCTTCCTGGGGTCATCCTCTGGGGTCATCCTCTGGGGTCGTCCTCTGGGGTCGTCCTCTAGGGTCATCCTCTGGGGTCATCCTCTGGGGTCGTCCTCTGGGGTTGTCCTCTAGGGTCGTCCTCTGGGGTCATCCTCTGGGGTCGTCCTCTGGGGTCGTCCTCTGGGGTCATCCTTTGGAGTCATCCTCTGGAGTCATCCTCTGGGGTCGTCCTCTGGCGGCCCCAACCCCGGCCTATGCTCTTCCCTTCCTGGGGTTATCCTCTGGGGTCATCCTCTGGAGTCGTCCTCTGGGGTCGTCCTCTAGGGTCATCCTCTGGGGTCATCCTCTGGGGTCGTCCTCTGGGGTTGTCCTCTAGGGTCGTCCTCTGGGGTCATCCTCTGGGGTCGTCCTCTGGGGTCATCCTTTGGAGTCATCCTCTGGAGTCATCCTCTAGGGTCGTCCTCTGGGGTCATCCTCTGGGGTCATCCTCTGGGGTCGTCCTCTGGGGTCATCCTCTGGAGTGGTCCTCTAGGGTCGTCCTCTGGGGTCGTCCTCTGGGGTCGTCCTCTAGGGTCGTCCTCTGGGGTCATCCTCTGGAGTCATCCTCTGGGGTCATCCTCTGGGGTCATCCTCTGGGGTCGTCCTCTAGGGTCGTCCTCTGGGGTCATCCTCTGGGGTAGTCCTCTGGGGTCGTCCTCTGGGGTCATCCTCTGGGGTCGTCCTCTGGGGTCATCCTCTGGGGTCGTCCTCTGGGGTCGTCCTCTGGGGTCGTCCTCTGGAGTCATCCTCTGGGGCCGAAAGCACCACACTACCCCCTACTGTACCTTCAGCTGCTCCCTTTTCTGGCTCCTTCGGGAGAGCATTTAAACAGGCCAACGCTCTCCCGCCTTGGAAGGTGAACCAGCACGCCTGCTATGGGGTGAGCTGTGTTCCCCCGAAACGTGGAAGTCCGAACCCCAGGACCGGGGAATGTGACCTTATTGGAAATAAGTCTTTGCAGAGGAGGAGGTTCAGATGAGGTCGTTATGTTGGGCCCGCACCCAGGAGGGGTGTGTCTGTCAGAGCTGCTGGCGCCCAGACACGCGCGGGGAAGGCGGCCTGAAGGCACAGGAGAGGGAGGCCACCGAGGAGCTGAGGCCCACGGCGGCACCAAGGCTAGGAGAGCGAGCGGCGCGGGCAGGTTCTCCTCACGGCCTCCCCTCCGGAGCGGCCTCCCCAGCGGCCGAGCGAGGCAGGAGGCAGACGTCCGGCCTCCACAACCCTGACACAATAACCGACTTTGTGGGACTTGGTTTCGGCAGCCCCGAAACTCACACACCTCCCTGTGTTTCTGCTGTTGCCTGCCCCTGCTCCCCTCAGCGGGCTCCCCTCATGGCCTCTGCTCCCCTCATGGCCTCTGCTCCCCTCATGGCCTCTGCTCCCCTCACAGCCTCCGTTTCCCTCAGGCCTCTGCTCCCCTCACACCCTCTGCTCCCCTCACAGCCACACTCCCCGCAGAGGCCAAGGCTTCTCCTCACACTTGCTGCTACCTCAGCAGCCTCCCCCTCGGCCTACAGCCCACCTATCTCTGTCGTGTGTCCCCAAACTGAGTCTTTCTAGGGTCAACAACGATTTTCACGTGGCCAACCTCGTTGGGCAATTTTCAGTCTCCTTCTGGTGAGCATCTGACATCACTGGCCACACCCTCCTTCTAGAGGCATCTTCTCCATGGGCGCCCATGGCTCCAAGCCCTCCTGGCCACCCCCGTCTCCTCTGCCAGAACCTCCTTCCCCAAGAGGCCTCTCGCTGCTGCCGTTCAGGAGGGCTTTGCTCCCAGGCCTCCCGTGGCTCGGCAGCTCAGTCGCACTTGCGCTCCGTGACGCCACCCGCCAGTGCACCATCGCCCCGCCGAGCCGCGGCCCCTCACACAGGTGCCTCCACACGGGCGCCTCTGCTTCGGCGGGTCTGAACCCAAACTCCAGGCCTTCCCTGTGTGTTCTCTTCTTCTCCCCTCAGAGAATCGTGGCTGGTCACGAGGGGGGGTGCTGGGCCGGCTAGTTCAGCCCGGTTCAGGCCAGTCAGAGCCAGTCAGAGCCGGTAGCGCCCTGAGGCCCGCCCCACCTGGCTCCCAGAGGGCTGTGGGGACGTGGGCCCTGCCTCCCTCATTCTCGGGGACCCTCCCCAGCATTCCCCTCAGACACCAACAATGCTGATCAAACAAAAAAGCCAGAAGATTGATTTCCACCAAGTCCCCGTGCTTGACGGCCAAGCGTTGCCCCTCCTCGTCCTCCTATTTAAACATCCTCCTCTCAAGCTTTCATCATTTGCCAGTTAAGTCAACTAATTTTCGACTAAACCCAATTTCACTCATGGATGGAGGAAGAGCTCGGTAATTTTTCCTCATGCCATGTACTATTAATGATGCTTGAAATTATGCAAATAAAATTAATGAGCACTGCCGATTCTGGCCAGGGAGGGAGGGAAAGGCTTAATTCAAAATGTCCCTGGTTGGGGCACTGGGGTGGCTCAGTCGGTGAAGCTCTGCCTTCGGCTCAGGTCATGATCCCAGGGTCCTGGGATCGAGCCCCACGTCCGGCTCCCTGCTCAGGGGGGAGTCTGCTTCTCCCTCTGCCCCTGCCCGCCGCTCCCCCTGCTTGTGCTCTCTCTTTCTGTCAAATCAGTCTTTAAAAAAAATAAATAAAAATAAATAAATAAATAATAAATAAATAATAAATAAAATACCCAAGGAGGATTGGGCATTCAGGAGGACGGAGGCAGGTGCAGGTGCAGCCCATGGAGGCTCTGGCCCTGCTTCCCCTCCCCGGGAGCGCAGTGGTGCGATGGGGCTGTGAGGCCCCCTCCAGGCTCTTGCCCAGCACCCCTCATCCCAGGAAACTTCCTGCAGCCACAAAACTAGATGTGGGCTCTACGCATTACCCCAAACATCACTCCAGTGAGCTGGTTAATTAAAACACCAAAACACGAGGAGCAGAGAAAAGCGGCTCATCCGTCCAGCCTTGTTGCTTAGTCAGTGGTGAAGACATCTGCCGTGAACATCTGTGACAAACCGCATCCAAGCGGCAGCATCTCTGTCCCGTTCCCTTCCCCACGCGGGTCATTTAGCCAGACCAGGAAGGCGCTCTGTCACAGAAGCCACGCCGCGACTCCCAGTTGGGATCGCCTTCACATCTCATTGACCTACTTTCCAGGTAACCAGGTGCTGCCCACAAGGAATGGCTCCCTAAGGCTGGGAGGGGAGGTGACCCGGATGATTCTCCTCCTCCCTGCAGAGCCCACAGCCACGCCACGAGTGTGTCCAATGGGATTTCTGCCCGTGACTCCTTTCCAGGCTCAGTCGGTCACCATCTTGTTATGGGTTGCATCACGTCCCCCCTAGAATTGGAGTCCTAAGCCCTAGTATCTCAGAATGTGGCTTTATCTGGAGACGGGGCCGTTAAAGAGGTCATCAAATTGAAATAAGGCCATTAGGATGTGTCCTAATCCACTGTGACTGGCGCTCTTAGAAGAGGGGGGAACGCTGGACACAGACACATACACAGAGAGAAGGCCACGTGAAGGCGAGGACAGAGAGTGGGATGATGCTTCACAAGCCAATGAACATCACGGGTCACCAGCAAACCACCAGAAGCCAGGGGACAGTCTGACAGATTCTCCCTCACAGCCCCAGAAGGAACAACCCTACTGACACCTCAGTCTTGGCCTTTTGGCCTCCAGGTTGTGAGACAACCCATGTCTGTTGTTTACGCACCCAGTGTGTGGCGCTTTGTTCCAGCTGCCCCAGCCAACTGACACACATCTGGATTGAAATCTCCATTGGAAGGGAAGGCCCGCATTTAGGTCACATTGGGGTGGTCCTGGCAGAATGAGCTCGAGGAGCTCACGGCCCTGGCCTCCATCTGTCACAGGGGCAAAGTACATCCAAGAGAGGGCATGGAACGAGGGACATTCTGGGTCAGCAGGTTCCCACCTGATGCCGTGGGTGAGGCATGAGAGGCCCCGCCATCGGGGCCACTTCCAAGGGGTGCCTCCTCAGCCCACCCCTGCAACCGAGGGTATCACGGGGGCTTTCAGGTATGCATATGTGAGCCTGGGAGGAATCCGCACACGCTTTTGACTAGTCTTCTAGGGACCTGAGCCTGAACCCCAGGCCCTCACCCTGCCCTCAGGACCTGCACTGGGGACAGAGGACAGCTCTTGTGAACAAGCCATGAAGGTCAATGTCCCAACCCCACAGCAGCCCAGATCCTGGCAGTGGGGGACTCCAGGGGAAGCTCAGAAAAGCCACAGCCCCACCTTTTCCACTTGTCAACCTTCACTGCTCATTAGATCACCTTGGGAGCTTTGAGAACTTGATACTTGGAGCCACTCACCTCCCCCAGACCAATTAAATAGACACACCAAGAATGGGCCCAAATGTTGGTACATTTTCTAAGGCTGCTCTGCAGCCAGAGGGGTGGGGGGCAGGAGGGTAAGAATCCCCACCTGAAATGTATTCCAACCACAGCTGATGCTCTTAATTTTGTAGACATAACTGTATTACCTCTCCCGGGGAAGGTGGTTTTCTTTTTTCTGTTTTTATCCTTTTAGTTGTTTCAAAATTGTTTCTGATAACAGATTTAGAAAGCCCCTTCATGAGGCTATTCCCTGGGGTGTCTGGGCTGTTTACAACAGCTCTGCCCTGTCTGAGCAAGAGCATTCACTTGCACCTACACCCCACTGGGGACCAAGGACAGAGCTGTCTGAGCACAGTCCTGGGCCTGCCCATTTAACAAACTGCAAATCAGAGATGAGGTAACCTCTCCCCGGAGCCCCTGCTTCTGGGAATTTCAGACCCACATGAGCCTGACATGAAGTGACATGTTGGCCGGAGGATATGGAGTCTCTGCGGGGTGTGTGAATGTGTGTGTGTGTGCACACCTGTGCATGCATGTGTAGTGCGCTGCATGTCGTGCACAGGGGTGTGTGCATGCACATGTGCAAGGGTGTGTTCGCCTGTGTGTGGTGGTGTGAACTTATGCATAGAAATGTGCATGTGTGTATACGTGCATGAGCTGTGCACACAGGCATGGGCGTGCATATGTGGTTGTATGCTGGGGCATACACACATGCACATGTGTGCATATATGTGGGTCCGTGTATGTAGTGAAAGAAAAGGCAGCAGGAGGTATTTGAGATCTTGATACTTTACACTAGGGCCTCACTTTCAAGACCTCCTCAGTGCAGTGACCTCCCCCTTCACTGCTCTGGCCCTATTATGAGCAATGGCAGCCTCAGCAAACACAGGCTCAGTACCAGGCCCAAGAAGTGGCCAGAGGAGGAAGTGCTCTGGGCAGGTAAGGAGTCAGGATGAAGACTGAGGCAGGAGACACCCCAGCATGGGTTGAGAAGCAGAGCAACTGAGTTAAACTCCCATCTCTTAAGGAGACTTGTCAAACACTTGCTCTCTCATGAAAGGATGATTCTCTCAGCGTGGTTGTTGGCCGTCACAAATGCATGGGAGAGGCCTTCCCTCAGGGAGCAATAAAGGAAGGAAGTTCTCATGTCTCTGGCCCCAGAAGATGCACAGCCAGGAGGGAGGAATCAAGCTGAACACCGTTTGATAAACATGAATTCATCTAATCTTTGAGGCAGGTCAAGGTGTCAGCAATGCTGATGGGATGCTCCACACTCACGGGGGACTTTGTGTGTGTGGCAGAGCCTGGGATGACGAGTCCAGACAGACTTCATGCCCAGGAGTCTTCCCACTGCATCTTGGGGTCTCTGGTAATGTAAGGGAAAAGAGCCCCTAGACCCTTGCTTGCTGCTCTGCCCTAGGCAGGTCTGGCTCACGACTACCCACAGCCCTTGACTGTGCCATCCACAAACTGCCCAAGACTTCTTTGACTTCCAAGACACTGGGTCCTTTTTCTCCTTCCTCCTCCTTACCACCACCATCATCCCCCCATTTGACTTTCCTGTAGGAAGTTTCAAGGCCAGGCAAAGATGGTTCTTTTCATCATTTGCAAACATTAGCAGTATTCTGCTCCACAGTGTTGATGCATCTATGTCTTCTGTTCAGAAGGAGCTGGGGGTGAGCAGCAATGTGTGCTGGCGGGTGGCGAGTGGGCACACACAACCCTGAAGTGGCCCGCACAATGTGAACAGCTTGGTCTGACGATAAAATGCCACCAGGGTGAGAGCCAGAGTGATTCCCTGGTTCCCTCCCAGCGCTGAGAAGCTCATCTACGGGTTCAGCACCAGCAGTCGGGGGACAGCTCCCCACCCAGGTCCTTCCCACTGCGGGGACATTCAGCCAGATTTGGGAGCGGGGGAGGTTTCTCTTCCCAGGTGGCACCACTTCCCCCAGAACCCACTGCCTGCAATCTGGGATTGTGCTTCCCAATACCGCCACAATCGTGCCGCCCCATCATTACTCCCGTCACCTTCTCCTTCTCTATACACTGTTCCTCTCTGAAGACACCTTTCAACTTTCCTAGGCCTACTGGAAAAGTTCATCAGCCTATAAGAATGACTCCAGTGGTGTGAATTGCAAGCCATGGGCATAAAAGCCTTCAAACCAGTAGGTTATTTAGTGGTCTCCCCCTACTCAATACAGCTGGTCCTAGTACTGCCCTCCGATCAAGGTCATGAGAAGCACTCCTTGATTTACTGGCAGGCTCCAAGTTGCAGGGGAAAACTGCAGGGGCTGAGTAGCTGCCCGAGACCACGCTGACCTAAGACTGTCAATGGCTTTGTCCCCATCAGCATCATCCTCTCTCCAACACTCCTGTGCTATGGAGCACCAGCATTCATGGCCAGGACAAAATGCTGATCAGAGAGAGACATCTAGAAGCAACAGACCTTCAAGATGATGGGTGGGCTCTGGACAAGAATGACATTTTAGCTTGAAAACCACCCTCAGGGAATCTCTGGGTGGCTCAGCAGTTTGGCGCCTGCCTTCGGCTCAGGGTGTGATCCTGGAGTCCCAGGATCGAGTCCCACATCAGGCTCTCTGCATGGAGCTTGCTTCTCCCTCTGCCTTTATCTCTGCCTCTCTCTCTCTCTCTCTCTCTCTCTCTCTCTGTGTGTCTTTCATGAATAAATAAATAAAATCTTAAAAAAAAAAAGAAAAAGAAAAAGAAAAGAAAACCACCCTCAGAGTAAGTTAATAGGCTGGTGAAGAAAAGTCGATTTGTAGGCAACAACTCTGGGGCCTTTCTTAGTCATGTCTTATGAAAAAGAGGAATAGAAATCCACAAAGCACAAACCCCTAACCATAAAGAAAAAGAAAAAGATCACTGGCTTTAATTACATTAAATTAAGGCTTCTGTTCCTTGGGCTCCACCAGGGAGTGGGGTGGAGAAAGAAATGACAAAGACAAGCCACAAATTAGCAGAATATTTTTAAAAAGATAAATTGCATGGGCTTTATATCCACCATATATAAAGAACATCTACAACTCAATAAAGAAAACATACACGACCGAGCAGAAAGATGGGCAGATGACATGAGTGGGCATTTCATCAAGAGGAGAGAAGGATAAGCAAATGACAGAATGCTCAGCTTCATTAGTTGTCAGGGAAATGCAAGTTAAGAACCTAACAAGGTATCATGACACCACCCGACACCCTCAATCAGGAAATCTAATACCCCTACATATGGGTGACAACCTGGCCCCTGGGAATCTCCAATGAGTGGGGCTAAATTGGTGCCATCACTCAGGAAAACAACTGGCATTACCTTACAAAGCTGAATTTTCACACAACATCAGTTCCGGCAATTGTATACTTTAGTCTATGCTGAAGAGAAACTCAGTCTACACCCAGGACTGTGACACAGGTACCCCACGTACAAGAACATCTACCATAGCATCACTCAAAACAACTTACAAAAGCAGGGAGAACATGCCCACAGTGTAAACACTGAAAAATAATTATGGACCATCCATATAATGAAATCTCAGGGATCCCTGGGTGGTGCAGCGGTTTGGCGCCTGCCTTTGGCCCAGGGCGCGATCCTGGAGACCCGGGATCGAATCCCACATCGGGCTCCCGGTGCATGGAGCCTGCTTCTCCCTCTGCCTATGTCTCTGCCTCTCTCTCTCTCTCTGTGTGACTATCATAAATTAAAAAAAAAAAAAAAAGATTAAAAAAAAAAAAAAAGAAAGAAATCTCATACAGCAATGAAATTGAACAAAAGAGAGCCCCATGGAACAACATGGATGAATCTTTGAAACATAATAGTTTGATTATGAAGAAAAAGGGTGAAGAAAAGCAAGTCTCAAGCATTACATACAGTAGATGCCATTGACACAAAGCCCAAAGCAAATAAAACTAAACCATATACTATTTATGAATAAACCTGAGTATGAAAACAAAAGAAAAAAATTCTGATGTAAAAACAAAGAAATAATAAACACAAAATCCAAGTTGCAAGTTTCCTCTAGGGGGAAGCAGAGGGATTCATGAGAGAAGGGGCACCAGGTGGACACAAGAGTCCTGGGAATATTTTTTCTTTAGATTGGATCACAGAATCATGGGAGAACACCCCATCCTAACACTTCGTAATAACATCTGTTACAGACATTATTGTGTGTATCAAATATCATAGAAGAAACGATAAATAAATGAAGGAAAACGGTCTATATTTCTATATCCCACAAATGCAGCAGTTAAACCTAATCAGACTCGCATGCAGGCATGCACACACACCCACCCACACACCCACACCCACACCCACACAATCCCACACCCTCTCGTCACCATTTCCCAAGTTCCTCCAAGAACATCAGGGGGACTCTGGAAAGGGAAGCGTCGGGGAAGGGACAGGCATCATTGGCCACCTCACCACCCTGCAGGTCTTACTAGCCCCCAGAATAGGCCCAGGAAGGAGCCCAGTTCCAGAAGAAAAACCCCAAGGGTTTTTCCTGCCACCAGGATGGCAGGCATATAAGACACCATCTACATGACACGGCTCACTTCCCCACACCAATATTTGTCAGCCACTGAGTGCAAATGCTGGGACACCTGTTGGCCCAAGATGGAGACACGGACCTTTGAACAGCACCATGCAAATATGCCTCCTTGGTGCATCCCAGACATGACCAGGTACCAATGTGGAGGAGGAGGAGGAGGAAATTAGGAATGTCACTATCCACTGTATACCACAGGAAGCCTCCCAGGGCCCTGCAGGTGGAGCAGGGGCTCCTGGGAGACAGCCTCCCCTTCCTCCCCTCCCCTCCCCCGGCACTCACCTCTGCAGCTCCTTCAGGGACACTGTGATCCGCAGGCCATGGCCCAGGACATAGAGAGTGGCCAAGATGTCTGCCCACTGCACCATCTCCCCCAGAGGCCCGCCCTTTAGCACCCTTGGGCTGAACACGTCACCAGACTCCTCCGTCAGGAAGCCGATGTGAACGAGGATCTGGGGAGGACACAGGGTCAGCGTGGAGGAGCAGTAGCACTTGCCCTGCCACCCCCAGGGAGACCCGGCCAGCAACGGTCGCTGTCTCCAGGCTGGGCCTGGGCAGGCACTTTCTGGCATCAGCAGGGGGACCAAGAGGCAGAGTGACCACACTGGGCTCTGGGGATCAAAGTGAACAAGATGGTCACGTCCCGCCTTCAAGGCGCTTACGTTCCAGATGGAAGAGGTAGACAACAGTAAACACAGACAAGAGATATATTCATGAAATGAGAGGGACTCTGAAAGAAATAAACAGGTGATGTGAAAGTCAGGTAAATATTTATTGGATGGATGGATGGATGGATGATGAATGGGTGGGTGGACAGATGGATGGATGTGAATGGAGAGATGGGTGGGTGAATAGACGGGTAGATGGACAGATGGGTAGATGGATGGGTAGGTGGACAGATGGATGGATGAACCTACAACCTCCCCCAAACAGGCTACATTATTCCCAATATTCCAGGCAAATGGCATGATTTTTCTGCCTGAATAGAACAAGACATCTACAGAACACAGAGCCCCTAAGTGGTGGAGCGGAGGGTTTGTCATTCTACCCCAAACCTGAAAAGGGCCAAGGGCCACCACATGCATCTATCCTGGACTCTGCCTCCCTTGCCCCAGCTGAAATCCAAATAAATTCCATAAAACCTTTTCAAGGGCAGACCCGGTGCCCACTTGGAGGCCTGGGGCCCTGAGCTCATTTCCTAAGCTCTCTGGGCTCAGCAACCTGAAAGCACAGAGAAGTAGTACCTGCTTCTGGTCCCTCCAGGCGCTTCCCAGCTTCCGTGCCAGCCGCTGGGCAGCCAGTGCCCACTGGGCCGTGAGCCGCTTGGTCCGTTTCTTCATGAAGATTAGAGACTCCTTTCCACTGCCCATCAGCTCCAGGAGGTGGGACAGGTTGCTCCGGAAAACTGCCTGGAGGGGGGCCCAGACATGGGTTCTCCAGCCCTCAGCCCCACAGCCGCACCACCATGGTCACCTGCTGCCTGGGGGCAGGGGCCGGCACCCTCCCTGGGAGGCTGGGGTGTACTCTAGCTTCTCCTGCCCTGTATAAGGGCCTGCCAGCCCCCACAGTCGGGGAGCCCTGCTCTCACCCACCAGCACCAACCCCCCAGCCAAGCCTGTCTCAGCCCAGCCCTGGTCATCCTTCCGTCCTGAGCCCTTTTGTGTGTGTGTGTGCGGGGGGGTAGTCAGCAATGACAGTTCCCAGGGGTCTCAGCTGCTACACGGAGGCCGGGCCCCTCTGAGTGGAGCTGGAGTAACTGGATGCCTTGAACAAATTAACTGCACTCCCTAGACCTCAGAGTTGCCATCTGTTCAGTGTGGTCGCATAAGGGACTGCTGGGAGGTTTACGTACAAATGAAGTGTCTGGAAGCCTTCCAGGAACCACAGCTATCGTTACTATTATTCTAGTCCGTTTAGGGGGTGCCTCCAGGGCCCCAGCTGGCCCCTCAGGTAGGCCAAGTTCTGCAACATCGCCAGAAGGTGGGACGGCACAGTCAGGCTGGCAGGCTGGGATGTGCCCCCCACCAGGCACAGGGGCCGGCCTCATTTTACCAGGGGCAAAGGGGTCCTCCTGCTGTCTCTTAAGGATGCCCCACCTGAGGAGGCTGGATGACCTGTCCACTAGCCCCTCATGGGCCCACCCACTTCCCAGGCCTACCTGGACTTTGGGGAGGGGCTTGGGGGCCGTCTGGGTGGCCGTCTGGTTCCTCCAGGGCAGTGGGGGACAGAACCACTCAACCTCGCTGAGGTAGATGAGGAAGGAGCACTCGGTGCCGTCCACCCCGAAAAAGGCGTAGCAGGGGTCAGAGGTCCAGCGGGCACGCATCCACTGTGGAGAGGGCCAGCCTAGGACCAGGGTGCTGGCAGCAACCCCACCCCCCCTCAGCAGGCTCTTGGCAGGCACGTCCTTGGGGACCCGAGGTCCCTCAGCATAGGGCCTCTGGGGCACACATTTAGAGATGCAGCAAGGGCCAGAAACAGAGAAGACAGAGACTGGACCTGGCCCTGTGTCCTGGTCACTGGGAACCTCAGGGAAGGCCGAGCAGGACCACCGTCCCCCAGGCCCAGAAAGAGGAGGACCCTGGGAGAAAAAGGCCAGGTCCCCACACACTCAGGGAAAGCTCCAGGGCAAACAGCGGAGACCCAGCAGCTCAGGGCCTGGCTGGTCTCCACTGGGAGCAGGTTCCATTGAGGCCAAGGTCAGGAGGAGCCTCCAAGGACAGGAGGGCTGGAGCCAGAGCGGGCTCCGCCCACAGTGATCCCCACATGTCACCGAGGAAGGGGCCTGCTGGGGCCACTGCTCTACCCTCTGAGGGGGTTCAGAACCAGTGAGGAGCTGGCTTCTATGGTGTGGACTGCATTCCCAGATGGACGGGCTCCATGCAGCCATGGGCCCCTGGAAGGGAGCCCCCAGAGGCGGAGCAGTGTGTGGGGGGGGCTATCTCAGTCCAGCTGGTTGCAAGGATGGGGAGGGATGGGGAGACAGGCCCACTCAAGAGATCTAGGCTTTGTCTGAATGTGTTGGGGCGCAGGCTGCTGGAGGGGTTATTAACCGTTTGTTTGCAGGAAATCTGTTTACTGAAAACCCTGAAACATGACCATCCGAGGTAACTTGGGTTGGTGGGCCAGGCGGACGGCCCAAGCAGAGAGGCGGTCACCCCCCTGAGGCTGGCCTCTGCCAGCGGGTACCAGGGTCAGGGGCCGGGCCGGGCAGAGGAGTTCTCACTAGCAGAGACATCCCTGCCAGGAGCAGAACCTCAGAGCTAGTCTGGGGCAGGGTCCCCAAAGAGGAGGCTGCCCCTGGGTCACTTCTACCCCCGTCCTCAGCCCCGGGCCTCACCTCCACCTTCCCTGAGCAGTCAGGGAACTTGGGGTCACTGGGTGCCTCGCACTGGTCCCGCCGGCCTTCCGACACTGCAGGGGGAGAGAAGGTCAGCTTGCTGACGACCTGGGTCTAGCGAGGAGCCCAGTGACGGGTGGGAGAGGCCTGGTCTGCAGGGGGAGGGGTTAGCTCGGGAGCACCTCTCCCTTGAGTCTTCTCACCTGAAAGGCCACCTGCCAGGGGGTCCCCAAGCCTGAGCTCCCTCCCCACCTCTGCCACTGGCCACCACCCTCCACACGGGCTTTGGAACCAGTGAGGAGCTGGCCTGAATGGCTATGACCAGGGTCTCGATAGGCAGACCTCAAGCACCTGCCCAAATGTAACTCTCTGGGGGGGCCCCCAGCCTGCTGTTCCCCACATCAAGAAAAATGGAGGGGGCCACCCGGAGATTCCAGGACTTCTCAGAGCGGGTCACGGTGGGGTGAACCCCAAGTCACCCCGCTTAGAGCCTGAGGCAGGAGCCAGGAGAGCGGCTACAGGGGGCGGGCAGGGCCACCCGCACGCCGGCCTCCCGGGGGCAGAGGGGTCCGGGCCCCCACCCTTGCTGTGCAGGAGCAGGCTGTGGCGCAGGATCTGGTCCACCTTCATGGCGATGTCCGAGACGTTCTGGGCGATGGCCTGGATCCGCTCCATGAGGCCGGCCCCGGGGGCAAACCTAGGGACAGAAGCCGGGGCGGAGTCGGTGGCCTTCGGGAGGCCCTGGTGCATGGGCAAGGGCAGCCGCCAGGCAGCGCTCCTGGCACCCGGAGGCCGCCCCAGGATGAACCGAAACGCCGAGCCGGACAGCGCTGGGCGTGGACGCGGAGGCGTGTGCACGCTCCACCCCGGCTGGGGGATTCTCGAACCATCCATGGCACACACGCAGCCGCGCAGGCCAGGCATGTTGCACGTTCATGCCCACGTGTGTGCGCCCCCCGCGCATCAAGGGGCAACGACTGCGGCTACAGCAAGCAGAGGGGTTCGTGCCAGAGCCCGGAGGGGACCTGGCCCGGGACCCCCAGGCGATGGGGGCCCTTTCCCGGGCATGGCCCGCGGCCCCGAGTCTGTTTCCCTATTTCCTCCCGGGGGGGCTACATTGTGCCCAAATAAATTCCACCCAAAGCAGCCTGGGGACTTGCCAACTATTAAGCCTCTAGTAAATTATCGTTGGGCTCCTGGGCATGAATCCTTCCCAGGATCTTAAACGCATTTACTGCCACTAACATCACAGCCCTCCACCCTCCAATACTCGCCTTGCCTTTATTTTTGGAGAATTTATTTCCTGCGGTTGATTACTACCCAACCCTCAGAGAAGTTTACGCGACACCACCCGCAGGATTTATCTCATTGCAGAGGCCTGCGCGGAGATGGACCCCCCGGCCGGGCGGGGGCTTCCTCCACACGTCGCTCGCTCTCCCCGACACGTTAATTCTGTTCCTTCGCACTTGGCACTCGGCCCTCGGGCTCTGCGCACCCTGTTTAAGCTCCATCCACCCCATTATGAGGACGGGGGCTTTACCGCCCCACAAATTGGGAATTATAGGAAGGAGGTGTCCCCTCGGGTGATCTGTCCACCTGTCCCCTCGGGCCACCCTCCCCTCCCGCCACCACTGTCACCTCCTGCAAGGAGAGGACGAGCTGTGGCCCCATCCCAGAGGGTGTGGGAGACCGGTGGGGGCAAGGCAGACGTGGGCACGGGGAGGGTGGCAGGAAGGGGCAGACGAGCCCTCGATGCACACACATGTATGTACACACACACTCAATCCCGTCAACTCTCTCAAAACCAAACTACTGGAAGGTGGCGTGCCTCTCTCGGCTCCCTGTGGCCACCGTAACGGCACCACAAATCCATCCTCTCGCAGTTCTGGAGGCCGGAAGTCCAAAATCAACATGTCAGCAGGGTGGGTTCCGTCTGGGGGCCCCGAGGGAGACTCCCTCAACTTCTGGGCGCATCACCCAGCCTCTGCGTGCTATCACTCGGCCTCCTGTGCGTGTCCAGATTCTCCCGTGCAGGGACCCGGTCACTGGACTAGCACCCCCCCCCCACCATCCAGTGTGACCCCGTCTTAATCTGATCACATCTGCCAAGGCCTATTTTCAAGTCAGATCACATTCAGAGGCACCGGGCTTCGGGCTTCAGGCGTCGACTTATCTTTCTGGAGGACACACCTGGCCTTCGGTTAGATTACAGATAAGAGGGAGGGGCTAAACGATGATGCTCCTTTTGCTCAAAGAGTCCCCAGACAGCAGAGGAGTAGGAACAGTCCTCCTCGGTCTTCAGGTGGCCGAGGAAGGCCGTGGGGAAGAGCGCGGTGGGCATCGCCCTTTACGGTGAACCAGAAAAAGAGCTGAAGATCCGCCTCTTAGGAGCTGCGTGACCCTGGGCGAGTCACTTGGCCTCTCTGTGCCTCAGGGTCATTCTCTTTAAAAACGTAGGCCTGCACGCGGAGGCCGCTGTTGCTGGCGGCGTGGTGTGGCTGACGCCAAGGCCGAAGGGGCTGGGGCCGGGCCGGTGGCTCTTCTCTACCCTCTGACCCCGAAGGAGCCTTTGTAGACACTTTCCCCCCACTCACTGTCCTCTGTGAAAAGTTCAAACCAGGGGATCCCTGGGTGGCTCAGCGGTTTAGCACCTGCCTTCAGCCCAGGGTATGATCCTGGAGTCCCAGGATCGAGTCCCACATCGGGCTCCCGGCATGGAGCCTGCTCCTCCCTCTGCCTCTCTCTCTCTCTCTCTCTCTCTCTCTCTCTCTTTCTCTGTGTGTGTGTGTGTGTGTCTCATGAATAAATAAATAAAATCTTTTAAAAAAAGAAAAGTTCAAACCAGGGACACGCTGCTGTTCTGTTTACACACTGCGGTCTGCAGGGGGCCACATGTCTAAGATCATTTCCTTCTCAAGAACCAGGAGGCTTCACCCCTGGCGGGGGGGTGACAGGTACCCGTGGAGGATGCCCCCCTTAAGCAGAAGGAGCCCAAGGACCTGACGTCTGGGTTGGGCTCCGCAGTCAGTTCCAGGGAGCCTCCTGGAGTTGCCTTCCCCGCTGACCTGCGGGGACAGGACGGACACCCCTCTGCCCGGAAGGGACGTTCAGCCGACACCAGGAGGTGGCCACCGTGTGGGAGGCCAGAAGCTCGTGGCTGCTGGGCCAGGGCTGGTGCTGAGCATGGGCGGCCGAGGAGCTCAGGGGGTGCTCCCGGGCAGGGAAGGGCCAGGTACGCCCCCCTCAACCTCTAACCAGAGACCCCAGGGCACAAACAACCCTTGTCAGGGATCGAGCAGGACCCCCGCAGGTCCTGCTGGACTTTAAAAGGGACCCCACCCCACTTCAGGCCTCCAGGAAGGTGCCTCTCCCTCAAGGCTCTGCTCCATCCACCCTTCGGGAGCCAGATTGCTCCTCCGAGCCCCCTACATGCTGGGCTGAGGTGGCAAGTGGCTGGCTTGCAACCCCCTGGAGGCCCGGGGCTCCTGCCCGGCTCAGTCAGTAGAGCACGTGACTGTTGATCTTGGGGTTGTAGGCTGGAGTCTCATGCTGCATGTAGAGATTACTTAAAAATAAAATATTTTTTTTTTTTAGATTTTATATATTTGAGAGGGAGTGAGAGACAGCACACAAGCAGGGGCAGAGGGAGAGGGAGAAGCAGGCTCCCTCTGTTGAGTAGCCTGATCCCAGGACCCCAGGATCATGACCTGAGCTAAAGGCAGATGCTTAACTGACTGAGCCACCCAGGTGCCCCCAAAATAAAATCTTTGAAAGAAAGAAAGAAAAAGGAAATAAAAGAAACCCCCAGTCGAGTCCTGCATCTTCAAGGACAGGAACGTGCTTCTGGATGGAGCCTGGCACTGCCCAGCATGGGCCACATGCCCAGAGCTCCATCCCTGAGCTGGGCTGAGTAGCCTTTCCCGCCCCCGCCCCCCCACCCCCGCCAGATTCACATCCACCAAAAACCGAAAAATGTGACCTTATTTGGAAATAGGGTCTTTCTAAGTGTAATTAGTTGAGATGAGGTCATGCTGAATGAGATGGGGCCTCAGTGCAGTCCCTGGTGTCCTCAGGAGAAGGCCACGGGAAGACGTGCTGCAGAAGGCCACCATGGGACGGCGGAGGCAGAGACCGCAAGGACCTGGGTGCGCAAAGAAGGATCCCTGGAGGCTTCAGAAGGAACAAGGCCCTGCTGATGCCTGGATTGCAGACTTCAGCCCCCAGAACTGAGAGAAGAAATAATTTTTATTGTTTTAAGCCATCCGGTTTGTGGTCATTTTTTTTTTTTTTTTATGGCAGCCCTAGGAAATTGATGTATCACTGTCTGCAGCACTGAGGGGAAATGGGTTTTAGACCGTCCCAAAAGGACAGTCTGGGTTCTCCTGGGGCCCCGTGTCAGGAACGTCTCTCCAACCCATGCTCCTCTCCCTGAAGCACAAGTGAGCCTGCAGCTACTTTGACCAGAGATGAGCAGCTGGAGACCACGCGTGACATCTCGAGCCCCGGGCAGGTGACTCCCCATGTTATTCAGAGATTGGGAAGAGCGAGGGCCTCAGAGTCAGAGGTCCTGGACTCACATCCTGACTCCACCAGACAGCTGTGTGACCTTGGGCAAGTTACCTAACCTGTCTGAACTCCGGGGGGCAGCTCCTGTAACAGCTGAAGAACCTCAACTACCTCCGAGGATGAGACACAAGGCCGAGGGTCACGTGCTCAGCATATAGTAGACACTCAGTAAATGCTCGAGACGCTTTCATGTCCCAGCCACAGCCACCACTCCATCCCCCAAAGGAAGGACCATGTGTCCGACCACAGAACAGGGCACTTCACTTTTTGGAGGACGTTCATACGATAAGCGTTTCCTGGGGAGCATCACCAGTGGGGGCTCTGAAGAGGGCAGGTGGCTTCGGTCTGATTTCCCAAGCTCAGCGTGTTCAAAACAGAATGACTCGGCGTCACTGGTGTTAAACTGGACTTAGCTTCCGTGCAGTACTTTCTATTTTCAAATAATCTATGATTAGCCCTCTCTCCCTGGGTGCTCTTTAAAAACTGACAGTGAAAATAGATGCCTCAGGAGACCGCAGACCACAGCAGGGCCGTGGCCGGGGAAGCGTGAAGAAGGGGAGGAGAGCGGGAAGTCAGGGTGCTCCCGCCGGCGGGGCGCCAGACAATCCTCCGGACAGCATCACGGTTCTTCTGAACAGCCCTTTGTACAGAGGAGGAAAGCAAGGCCCAGCAAGGCTGAGTTACTTGCTCAGGGCCACATGGCTACTATGTGGAAAAATCAGCTATCAGTTCACCTGCAAGGGGTCTGTGCCTAGGGGTGGGCGTGAGGGCAGGACTTCAGGACCAAGGCCTTGATCTAGGGAGCGACATCATGGGGGTGAACCCCTCAGTATGGTTTTATTGTGGTTTTTTTTTTTTTTAACATTTTATTTATTCATGAGACACAGAGAGAGAGAGGCAGAGACACAGGCAGAGGGAGAAGCAGGCTCCCTGTAGGGAGCCCGATGAGGGACCCGATCCTGGGACCCCGGGTCACACCCTGAGCTGAATGAAGGCAGATGCTCAACCTGCTGAGCCACCCAGGCGTCCCCCTCAGTACGGTTTTGCACCCGCACTCCCACCCCTGGCCACTGGCGAAGGCTGAAAGAGCTGTAGCAGGAGGCTTCTCCCTGTCAGCACGAATCCTAACCCCGTAGGATCTGTTACCAGGGTACAGACCTGGGGTTGTGGGTGCCAGGCAGGGGGACCTCGGGGACAGATGCCCGCAGCCTTTCCCACCTGAGCTCCCCGTCTCCCTGCTGCTGGTGCAAGTGATGGCGGGCTCTTTAATCCTCCCTACTGGTTGCTTATTTTTATTCCTTTCCTGTTTTATATTTGGTGCGTGCATTTGGTGGCCAAGCCAGAGGCGCCTGACCCGATGGCCTTGTGAGGCACGGCCTGAGTGGGAGTGGGAGACCCAGGGCCACGTCAGGGTGGGGTGGGAAGACGGCCACCCAGAGATTTGGGAGAGGCCCTGGACGGAGGCGCCTTTGCCCTTCACCCTGTAGCAGCGGGTTACTCCTGGGCCAGGCCCAGCAGCTCCCACGGCTCCCCACGGCTCCCCACGGCTCCCCACGGCATGATCAGCAAGAGGAGGGTGAGGTTCTTGGCCCCACCCTGTAGGCTGCGGCTGCCAGGTGGGGCAGGAAGGAAGGGGGCCTTCTGCATTATCAGGAAGCTCTCAGGGCCAGCGGGACTTTGGGTCAGATGGGTGCCACCATCCCTCCCAGCTGGGCAGACACTCCACGAAGCATCATGAGACCTTGTCCCTTGTCACCCCTGACAAACATGGCGTGGTCACGTGGTTGCCGCGGCTCTCAGGACCACAGGGCCACGCAGACCACGCAGGCCGAGCCCCGTCCCCTCCAGGTCTGCCGTATGGGCCAGGCCTTTCCTTGCCTGAGCCAGTTCCCTCACCCGGGAATCACAGGCCTGGGTGGGCCTTATCTCACTGGGCCGCTGGTCAAGGTCAACGTACATAATCAGCGTCCAATGGAGGAGCTGCTTTCACTATTGATCATCATTAACTATTAGCACCGCTGTTTCAGCCAGCTCCGCGAGAGTCCGCTGGAAGCCAGGGCACAGTCCTCGGGCCTGAGGGCCACCCCCCGTGGCGCTGGCTGGAGAGGCCCTGCCCTGTCTCCCAGCAAACGTGCCCGAGTGGCCCGAGCCGGCCTGAGACACCAAGTTGGCCAAGAGCCGACAGGACAGAAATGGGAAGAGGGGAAGCAATGTCCCGGGATCCGCTGGCACCTCCTGAGGCCACGACTGCTCTTGTCGCACAGGAAAAGAGCCAACAGGTGCCCCCCACACCGGGGGCTCCTAGGTGCCCTGCCCCAGTGGGCCCAGACCCATCATGTTGCCTCTCTGGGGACACCGCGGCCCTGAGAACCTGCCCGGGGTTAGGAAGTAGCACACCTCAGAGCCCTGCCAGCCCTGCCTCTTACTGCACGGAGGGGAAACTGGCCAGGAAAAGACAAAATGACATCAGTGACGTCCCCGAGGTCGCATTTGGGCTGGGGATGGGGCAAGGGACTCAGACCCTGGCCCTCTGTGCCAGGCCTTGCTCCTTCCTGCAGCGTTTGCAAAACAGTGAAGCACACCCAGAGCTTCCTGCGTTTGCAGAACAGTGAAGCACACCCAGTGAGCCACACGCGTGGCCCTGTGATTTCTGCACACCTACTAAGCACCAGGCATCCCACCAGTCATTTCCCACTTGAGAAGTGAAAGAAGGCCAAGCCAGGCCTCTGGTCAGCCCACTCCCACCCCCGGGGAGCCACTCGGAGAGGCTCTGGTATCCCTGGTATCTAAAGTTCTCCTGCCCAAGCACCCCTTATCTTGCACCCACAGACGGACCTCCAGCCCCTCCTGCCCGAGCACCAGTGGCCTCCGGGAGCCCCCTGGCAGCCTGCCTCTGCCCCCCAAAGAGGCAGCCGGTCACAGGATGCTCTGTTCCCTCTCCCACCTGGGGTCAGGGCCCCGCGGCCACTTCCCCTTGGGCCCGGCTCCAGCATCCATCCCATCAGGCCAGGCCCCCAAGAGGACCCCGAAGGCCCCAGCCCCTCCCCTCAGCCCCTGAGGCAGTCACCCACTTGGCCCTCATTCCCTGGCCCCTTGAACAAGCTCTCCCGGACGCCCGCCCGGGGAAGGAGGTTTAATTTCATGTTCCTCCCATGATTTATGAGGGTTGCATTCAATTAACAGAGTATCGATTCCGCGCAGCTGGCCGCACGCTGGCTGGGAGTTGTTATTTTATTATCAAACCAGCCGCTTTCCTTTTAAAACACGGGGAGACTCTGCACACGGGGGCCCACACGCACGCTGACCGAGACGCACGGACACGTATGGCCAGAGACGCGAGCGTCACGGACGGGGAGCTGCTCTGTGACTGTCCGTCTGTCCCCCCGTCTCTCACACACCGCATGGATGTAAGGAACCCCTGCCCAGGGCCCAGTCTCCTCCTCGGCTTTTCTGGCCCCAGTCACCCCCATCCAGAGCCCCGGATGCTGTGGGGGATCCGGACGACACTGAGGACCTGCCAACCCCTCCTCAAGCAAGAGCAGAGAGCATTTGTCTCTCTTGCACCAAGAAATATATGTGCATTTATAGCAGATAGACAGACAGACAGACGGATGGATAATCTCCCCACCACTGACAGGAGCGCAGTCAGCGTCGAGCGGTGTGTGGTTTCCACACTGGGCGAAGGGATCGGTGCCCCGTGCACACAGCAAGGCCGGGGTGTGAAAGCTGGACTGGGGGACACAGGAGCCCGAGTCCAGCTCCCACTCCTACACCCCAGGACCTGGCTTTTACCCGGAGGATTTTTAAAAAAAAACATCCCCTATGTATCTTTTATTTAAGACCCGTTGAGATCCTACCGTAGAGGTGTACCTTGCCCGTCTTACCCACAGCAAACGAGGTTGAGAACCTTTGTCTTTGTTAGGATGCTTAACCCGTTCACACTTATCCTCACGTTTGCTAGGTTCCTGCCCTGACCTTGTCACCCAGCTACCTGCGTCCCTTCCCACCCAGCCTGGCCTCCCTCCAGCCTTGGGGCCAGACAAGCGCCCCGATCTCATCCACTGGGAGGCTGTCCTGTCAGGGCCATAGGTGAGGTAAGCCTTTTACTTATTTATTCTTTACAGATTTTATTTATTTATTCGAGAGAGAGTGAGAGATCACAGAGGGAGATGAAGAGGGAGGGGGGAAGCCGACTTGCACTGAGAGAGCGGAGAGCCCGACACAGGCCTCGATCCCAGGGCCCCCCCGAGATCATGACCTGAGCCGAAGGCAGATGTTGAACTGAGCCCCCAGGTGCCCTAAGGTAACCCTTTAAAAGAAGCCCCCAAAGTTGTCTTCCCAGGTTTCGGGTCCCCTCACCTGCCCCCCACACTCACACGCAGACTCCCGAGGCTCCTCGCTCAGGCTGTAGGTGGCCGAGAATGTCTAGAAGCATTTTTGAGGTTTTTTTAAAAAAAAAACTGAAAAACCCTTCATCTCTTTACCCGCAAACAAGAATCTTGATCTGCTGCTGTTTATTGTTACTTTATTTTTATTGATTTCTGCACACTGGTAATCCAACTCTGTTCATAATTATATAACCTCCTCTTCACATTGTCACTTATCACTAAAATCCCCACATGTCCCTGTCAACCTCCTGTTTGATGGCAGCATAAGCCGCACCCAGCAGAGGCACCACGGTCTGCGTGCTGTGCCCTCGCCGGTGGACATTTAAATTGTTGCTCAAACTTTGTGGGTTTTGGTAAGATTTTATTTTAAGTCATCTCTACACCCAACACAGGGCTCGAACTCACAATCCCGAAATCAACATTTGCACACTCCACCGACTGAGCCAGCCAGGCACCACGTTGCTCCAACTTTTTGACACTATAAAAAAGGTATTGGGACGCCTGGGTGGCTCAGTGGTTGCGCGTCTGCCTGTGGCTCAGGGCGTGATCCCGGGGTCCTGGGATCAAGTCCCACTTCGGGCTCCCTGCATGGAGCCTGCTTCTCCCTCTGCCTGTGTCTCTGCCTTTTTCTCTGTGTCTCTCATGAATAAATAAATAAAATCTTTTGAAAATTGAAATAATTTCAATTTCAATTTCAATAATTTCTCCTGAGGCAGATTCCTAGCATGAAACGACCAGGTCGTTACAGGCCACAAGGCGGTGACCGGGCATTCCCAGGCGGGCCAACTCCTCAGGGTCCAGAACGGGAACTCGTCCAGGGCGGGGGTGGCCAGGACACACCTGGCTTCTGTCTCCCTGTCCTGTCGCACACAGTCCACACGCCTAAGTCCCCAGATTCACACGTAACAGAGCACCAAGGGCGCCCACAGCACTCCCGCCTTTCCTTCCTTCCTCCAGCAAGTACTTATTGAACCCTGGGATCCAGAAATGAAATCCAAAATCTCTGCCCTCACAGAGCATACGTTCCAGCTTGGGAGACAGTGAACAAGCAAATCATGAAAATACATAGGGTGAGGTGGAATCTGGGAGACTGGGTACAATTTGAAATAGGTCCCCAGGGAAGGACTCATTGGTGACATCTGAGTAAAAACTGGAGGAGGGGGAGGGAGAAAATGAATTCTTTCACCTGGCCAGATCTGAGGAAAGAGCATTCCAGGCAGAGGGCATGGCCTGTGCAAAGGCCCTGTGGCCAGGGGGAGACCACTGTGCGACAGGAATAGAGAGGAGGCTGGTGGGCTGAAGCTCAGGGAGCAAGTGGGAAGATAGCAGGGCTGGGCACATGGGGGTCACAGGCCACCGGTGAGTGACTGGGAGCCTGGGGGAGGTGGGGAACAGAGGCGGCTCTTGACCAAATAAGTATTTTAAAATAATCTCTCTTTAAAATAAACAGTCGGAGGAGGGCAAGGGCGGTGGGCAAGGGGGAGAGCTAGGATTCTGGGCACACTCGGAGGGTGGGGACAGATTGCCGATGGGCTGGATACAAGTGAGAGACAGAAGGGTCAAGGCTGAGTCCCAGGCCCGAGTCTGCCCCTCACTGCAGGGCTCACCCGCAGTGGGCTCCTGGCGCTTCCAACCCAGCCCTGCGGTCCTGACTCTCCACTGTGCGCACGGCTGGGGGCCAGTTGCCCCCCCACCCCCAGCAGGGCCACTCTGAGAACAGGGCTCCAATTTTGGTCCCCCTGTGCCCGCTCCACCCATTCTAGAAACCCCGGCCCGGACGCCACACACGGTACAGGTCCAGCAGATACGGCCTCGTATTTGACTCGAATGAAAACAGCCCAGAATGTTGGTCGTCTTTGCTGCGGCAGAGAAGCCTTCTGGGAAATTCAGAGATCATTACTGTTTGGCTTTAGGATACATAATATGATGCCATTTGCAGCAAATCTGCAAATAACCCCTAATTAGGTTTTCCTAGGCTAAAAAAGCAAATTTGCTTTCCCTGAGGACACGGGTGGGAGGCAACAGTCCAGAAGCTTCCAGCAGGGCAGGAGTACAGTGGGGGGCTGTTCAGGCCACAGATCATTTCGAAGTGAGATGAACAGAGTTTGCTGGAGACACAGCAGCATGCACGTCCGCAGGACTCCCACCTGTCTGGCCCAGGTGGGTCGGTTCAGGGGGTTAAGGTGGGGCAGGGGCTGCAGTGTTTGTGCAGAGGGGAGACGTGAGCAAGCAGCCCACCCCCCCCCACCCCCGCATGTCCTGGACACACCCACCATTTCTGTCCCCTGAAACCAGAAGCAACAATGTCCCTGAAATTTATGGCTCTGCCTATGGGGTTTGATGGGCTCTGCTGGTCTTGATGGATTGTTGCTATTTCCCGGGATGGAACTAGGAGGTGGCATGGACTACTCCCCCCCAGGAGGAGAGGAAGGGCAGGGCAGGGGAGGGAGGGAGAAGCCAGGACTGGAGGAAACCAGAGAGGTGTTGAAGGAGCTGACAGTGGCTCCCCCACCCAGTCCCGCCCCCAAAAGGCAGGCGACCTGACCCTCACCCTGGCGCCCACGGCAGGCTGCTCAGCGGAGGGAGGGCCAGGCCGGTCCTCTGCCCTCACCCTGGTGCACAGCTCCATGGACAGAGGCTGGGTCTGCAGCCCAGAGGGGAGGCAGCACACCTGGGGGCAGGCAGAAGAGGGGAAAGGATGACATGGGAGTGGGGCTGGATTAGAGAAGATGCACTCCACGCACACAGAGCAGAAAAGGATCTCATGCCCCAGCGGGAACTCACCTTAACCTCCCTCTCCCCATTTTTGCCACCAGCTCCCCTGTTTCCCTTTTCCACACAGCAGTTGGAACTCTTTAAAAAAAAAAAAAGCCAGATCCTATCCCCCCTGGGGTTGTGAGCTCTCTGACAAACTCCCACACGTCTCAGAAGAATGTCCCAAATACCACAAAGCTCCATGCCACCTGCCCTGTTGGCCTCTCCTGTCCCTCACATGCTTTGCCATGTCGGCTTTCTCATTGGTTCCTTTCTTCCAACATACCAAGCTTATTCCTACCCCAGGGCCTTTGTACTTGTTGCTCTCTCTGCTTCAAATTCTCTACTCCTGGCTCCTTCCCACTATTCAGAATTAAGCTTAACTATCACCAACTCAGTAGAGGCTTCCTAGACCACCCTGAGTAAATAGATCCTTCCTCGGCACCCACCCCTAACCCTTCAGAGCATGCATCAGTATCCGACGTAGTCTCACTTATTTCTGTTTCTTGGTTGCTACCCGTCTCCTCCCATAGGAGTGAGGACAAGGGCTCAACACTGGGGCCCCAGCACCAGCAGCAGTGCCAGGCACTCAGTAGGTCCAAAACATGCTTCATGAGTGGATCCGTTACGTTTGCTCTGTCAGATACTGATCCCGGGTTGGCGAGAGGGCATCCAACTGGGCACCCAGCACACGGCCACGCAGCCCACTCAGGAGCCAAGCACTGTGGCAGGCTCCTTGCACTACCATCACGTGTAATCCCAGACTCCAGGACTGTCATTTTACTGCCTACGTTTTCCAAACCAAAAAAACAAAAACAAAAACATCAAGACAGAGATCTGATGAAGGATACTCTTCCCCTGAGCTGTGAGTTAATTGATATGAAAAGTCTTGCAAAGGAATAAAAACTAACCCGCACGCAGCCCCATGTTTAATGAATGGCTACCAAGTGCGCAGTGGTGAGAAACGTGGGCTCTGAGGGGCGCCTGGGGGGCTCAGTCAGCGAAGCATCTGCCTTCAGCTCAGGTCCTGATCCTGGGATCCTGGGATCGGGCCCTGCATCGGGCTCCCTGCTCAACGGGGAGTCTGCTTCTCCCTCTCTCTCTCATGTGCTCTCTCTCAAATAAATAAGTAAAAAATCTTAAAAAGAAGAGAAGAAGAAGAAAAAGAAGGAGAAAGAAGAAAAGAAAGAAAGAAGAAAGAAAGAAAGAAAGAAAGAAAGAAAGAAAGAAAGAAAGAAAAAGAAAAGCGTGGGCTCCGGCGTTCACTGGCCAAGGCCCAGAGCCAGGCCAGCTCCCGAACAGCTGCGTACCTCGGGGTGACTTCCTGATTTTCTCTGTGCCTCGGTGTCCTCCTCAATGTGACGGAGATTGAAGCACCCATAAGGTGGGGCTGACCCCACCACTGAGGGGACGCGGTAAGGACGATGCCGGGCACCCGGTGAGCTGTCCATAAATGCCACTGAATATGCAGCAGGCACGCCGACACCAGATGACCCGACTGGGCATCCAGGACATTCGATCAGCAAGGCCAGTGTGAGGCGGGCGCCGTGGCCAGCAGCCCAGCCTAGGCGGGCTACGGGGCAAAGGACCCCACGGCGGTCCAAAGGAGGGGTCCATCACACACACCCCTTCCTGCAGCCGCCGGGGCGCCCCCATAACCAGGACTGACCGCCTGCACTCTGACTTTGACTCTGCCAAACTCCAAACAGGAAATGCCTGGAGCCTTGGCTTTTACATTTCACGTATTGGCTGAGCTACCGCTTTCCTACAAATTGTCTAGAAGTGTGGATCGCAACTATAGTTTTCAGCAGCAGGACGCTTTCAGCAAATCACACTGGCCAAGATATACAGCTTTTCCGAAGTTGTGTCAAGTGTGGGTTTCAAACTTAGTTTTTAGCAGTTAGAACAGCATCGAGCAAGTCCACCTCACAAAGAACCTCAGTGTTGAAAAGAGATCAGGGGGCGCTCGTCCGCCTGGGACGGGTGGGCAGCAAGCACCTCCCTCCACAGTCTGAGGGCCAACACCCCTGTCCGGATGGGCCTGACTTCACACTCCCTCCTCCTCTGGGTTCCAGATCACTTACGCGCCTAACACACACGATTCGGTTTCACAGCGTGGGCTCCGGGGGGCCGCTCCTGAGCTACCTGGAAGGAGGCTTCTGGACATTCCAGGCTCCGTAGGGGAATATTTAGAATGAATAAACCAAGGCAAAAATGGTCCAGGCCCGTCGGCAGAGGACAGGTAACCACCACTGGGGTCATCCTGTCCATATGCACATCCACATGTGACAATCCACGTGGACAGAGCTCAAATTGCCAGGTTGAGTGAGAGAAGCAGGTGGGGGAAATGCCCTGCGGGATGCCACTCGTGTGCGGCCGGCAAACGCCACACGCCGCGTAGTGACAGCGTGTGCGTATAAAAATACGTCTACGCAAACGGTTACCCTGGACTGGAAGCACTGACACCTAACTCAGGAAGGCACTTGTCTCCATGGGGAGGCAGGTAAAGGGCCCTCCAGCTTTCATCTGTGATTTTTATTAAAAAGGAAAAAGGACGTCAGGCCACCGATATGACAAAACGTTAGCAGCTGTGAAATCCGGGGGTGGACATGAGCTCTGGGTTGTATTACTGTGTGGCTCCTGCATGCTTCTAAGTTTTGTCCGGGTTAGCAGAGAAGGGGGCTGACCGAGAGTGCCCCCGCCAGCTCCGGGAGTGCACGTTGAGGCTGCGCCCCAGTGCCCGGCACGCCGCCTGGTCCGCGCCCCCCCCCCGCCCCCGCGGACCCCTTACCTGTCCACAGCAAAGTGCCCGTTGGCAGCAGCCCGGTGCAGCTCACTGCTGTTCTCCAGTCTGGCCAGCGTGTCCATTCGCTTCACCATCAGCTCCAGCAGGTCGCTCATCTTGCGGAGGACGCCGCGGGACTCAGGCCCACCCAACACTGCAGACAGAGCGCGGGCGCCGTCAGGCTCAGCCGCAGCCTGCGGGCCACCTGAAGCCACCTGGTGGCTCAGACTGCAGCCCCACGCGCACTTCCCAGGCAAAGGAGTTGGGCAGGAGAGTGAGCCCACCTCACCCCTCACCCCTGTAGGACAGGAAATCCCCTCACTTCGTTGTGTGGGGGTACAGAGCCCTGGGCCGACTCTGCTCCCTACCAGCTGGGGGACACGGAGATCATCCTAATGCCTCTGGGCCTCTGTTTGGTTACATTCAAAATGGAGCTTTAGACCTAATCCCAAGTCTGTGAAAAGACAGGAAAAGGCCAGGGGTGGGGGTGCGGAACCCCAGGGCCCCCCAGCACCGAGTTCCAGACAGGTCTTGTGGATCAGGCCTCTCGAAAGTGCAGTCAACCAGCCACTCCATGCCTGAATCTCCTGGCCAGGCTGTTAAAATCCAGATTCTCAGGCCCTAGTCTCGATCAGCTGATTCACACCTCTAGGGCGGCCCAGGAACCTGCACTCTGCTTGCCCCCCACGTGGTGTGCATGTACAGGAGACATTGTGAGCGTGTTCAAGGGGCTCGGGGCCCGAGCAGACCCCTGCCCCATTCCACTCTCCCAGACCCCGCCATAGGAGACCATCGTGAATTAATCCCGACTCTCAGCTGGCTTTCAGGTTCCCGAGGATCCACTCCTGGGCTGAGGGGCAAGGGAGACTTTGTGAAGAATAAAATTAAATGAAAACAAGGCACTTCACCCAAGATCCCATTAACCAGCTGGGCTTCCCCAAGATTTCCCTTCTAGTGATTCCCGCATTTTGGGGCCACACATGCTGGAGGGGAGAGTGGTTCCTGCCTCTCTTTTCAATCAAATCACATGAAGGTTTTAACAGCCCCTCCAGAGGTCTACAGATACTCAGGTTCCAGGCTCTGCAATCCCCAACTTGGCTCCCCAAAACCCCCAAGGGTTGGCTCTGAACCTCTCACAGCAAATGAGCCAAGTCACGGAGACCTGAATGCTTCCAGGGGCTTCCGGGGCACAGGAGGGCCTTGGGTTGGGTTTCCCAGAAGCAAACCTCAAGACAAGGGTTGGAGGGCAAGTCGTTTATTTGGGAGCTGTAGGAAATCTTGGTCAGGGAGTGAGGAGGTGACACAGGGGAGGGGAGGCGGCCCAGAGAGGGTGAGCCACCACACTGGGGAAACCAGCAGGTGCAAGTCTGCACATGAGCATGGAAATCCCGAAGGCCAAGGGGCACCAGCAGCATGTGCTTCTCAGGAAAGAAAGGGCCAGGGCCCAGGGAGCTCAGAGAGGCTCTCACCTGCCTCTGCCACCCCCACCCATGTGGCCATGTGGCCAAGGGACAGTCATGGCAACACTATCAGCTTCGGTGTCCCCAACTCAAGTCAACAGTACCGGGTCCCATCTGCCATCCATGGTCACAGAGCCAGGAGGGGGCGGAACAGAGCATGGCAGAGAACCAGGGGCAGAGGTGGGGAGAAGAGAGGAGGCTGGAGGAGGGGCTGCTCCAACCTTAGGACAGAGCTGAAGAGGGGGGCCAAGGCGCACACGCATGCTCACACACACGGAGTCGCCTGAGAATGAGAAGGCTCGGGGTGGGGTGTTGGTGAAAAATGCACATCTAGAGGAAGGAAAGAAAGAAAAACTGCCTCTACCCCATCTCCACACCAGTCGCTGAAGTAACGAGCAGCCTTCCCACTTCGCCTTCCCAGGAAACTGGGTGGGTTTTTAACAAACCAGTTGGGATTGGGAAATTTCACCGCTGTGTCAAGCGAAGCAGGTTTCTCCCCCCGCTCTGCTCCACCCCACTCACTCAGTACTCCATGGGTTAGTCAATCAATCCAAGAAGATAAAAATAGCTCCCGCTCTCTTTTCAACTCCATAGAGCTGGGGTGATGGTGGGTCTTTCAAATCATTCTCATCCCTGGGACCCCCCACCCTCCTACCCAAGCCCATCATCCATCCAAATGTAATACCCGACTTTCAACTGGTGCTTAGAGCACAGAGTAGAACAAGGGGAAGGTTCCCATCATCTCAGCTAGAAAAATAGGGGAACATCAGAGGATCTGACCGGGCCGCTGCTTGGTACCTACTCCTGGAGTTGTGCGGTGCACAGCCTGCCCGACCTCCCTGGGCAGCCCTGATGAGCCAATGCTCACAGCTCAGGCTGGGGTGGCCCCTTCCCCAAAAGCATGGGATGAAACCAAGGAGACAGACCACAGCTGGGGACACCCTAAGTCAGAGCCTGTTAACAAGGCCCTCCAACCATGACCTGGCCAGGGCACCCAGGGCCACCTGGACCACAGAGCCCAGGCAGCAGCTGCCTCATGCAGATGCGGCGCCCCAGCGACGCTGAGCCCACATCACGGCTCCTGGAGCAGTGCTCTGCTCCCCGGAATGCCTCAGGCCTGGCACCCTGCCCTGTCACACTGCTGCCCCTGTGTCTGAGCTCATCTCAAGCTTCCTTTGCTCCTCCTCACTGCCTGAGCCCCTCCTGGAAAAACTGCACCATCTGGCCAAGAGCTGCAGGACCCCAGGAGCCAAGCAGAGCTGGGGCAGCCCCGTGGCTTGGGACAGGCTGGGTGGGGGTGACAAAGCCCGCCCTCCACCTGCTCCGTCACCGGCCACATGGGCACGGGATGGGTGGGCATGTCGGCGTCCTTCTCTGGGCCTTAATTTCTCCTCCTGTAAAATGAGGGTGTCAGACTTACTGCACCCTGAGGTTCTGTGGGCTGGGACTCCTGGCTTGGTGCTTGCAACCTGCTTCTCGAGATTAGGGCACCAGGAGAGGCAAGAACTGTTCCTCTAGAAGCTGCCACAATCCCCTTGGGGAGAGAGTTGAGTTCTGTTTTCCTAAACCCTGGGTGGGCCAGAGCAGAGGAGTGAGGTGCCCAGAGCAGTGAGACAAAGAGAAAGCTAAATGACTCTGCATATTCAAGTAGGAAGGAGACTGGAGATTCCTCGTTAGATCTGGGAGAAGAGGAGAGAGAAGGAGGCCCAGGGGCTCAGAGGCGGGGGCGGCAGGGCAGCCAGACGGGTGATGTGGGGTGAGGGGGGACTCCAGCTGCAGGGAGGCCAGAGGTAACTGTCATCCACTTGCTGTGCCCGAGCAGCGGTCCCAGCCCCCACACCGTCACCCTACTCTGGGCAGGGGCTCAGGGGAGCGGGTGCCCTTCCCGATAGGTCAGTGTCGCACGCAGGAGCAGGATAATTCGCAGAAGCAGGAGATCAGACCAAGAGGGGGCCGGGGAGACCTAAGCTCCACCCCAGAGAGTCCTTGGAGATGGGGGGTTCTGGATGGCGCCTCATAGGAAGGATTAGCCAATTCCTTAATGTCAACAGAAAGAGTGACCCCAGAAGACCGCAGGGTTTAGGGACGTGGCTAAGGAGACACATGGCCCCTCCCAGATGGGTCCCTAAGGAAGCATCCATCACACTGGACCCAGACCCGGGCTCCAGGCTGGCCCTGCTGCCTGCAGGTGGCACACACTGGCTGCCCCCACCCACCCGGGGACTGGCAGCGGAGCAAGCTCCCGCCAGCTTGCCCTGAGTCACCTCACTGCTCTGCTCCGGGTGTGGGCTCAATTGAAATGTATTTAATGTGAAGGCCCAGCGACACCCGTCTCACGCGCGGTCCCCCATATTTCCATATAAATAAGGAACGTGGGGATGCGGGATGCGAGAGATTCAAATGGCTTCTCAGGGTTACAGACAGAGGCGCTTTATTACCCACCCAGGCCCCTCCCCACCCCTCCCCTCCTGTCTCCTCCCCTTCCTTTCTCTCCCCTCCCCTGCTCTCCGCTCCCCTCCCTTCTCTTCCCCCCTTCCTTTCCCTCCCCCCCCCCACAAGCACACGGTTTCCGTGTCTGTCTCTCCCATCCTCCCTGTCCCCACCTTGTCCTCCTTTCTTATCCCCACCCCAACCCTTTCTCCCTGGTCCCTCGAAACTGAAGGAGCCCCCACCTCGCCAGATAAGAGACCCCCCCACCCCCGGCCCTTGAGACAGAGACTGTGACTTCGTGTTTGCACAGCTGGAGACACGAGTACATTTGTCCCTCCTTACACAGCCGCCCCGCAGAAACCAGCTGAGGCCCCTGGAGCTCTGGGCTCTGGGTGGCCCAGAGGAGACAAGGGCAGGCCCTGGGTCCCCCAGCCATCACCAGCCTCTGCGAGGAAGGGCTCCTGGCACCCAGGTCCAAGGCCAGAGACAGCCACGGAGCAGGGAAATATTTTTCTGATATTCCCTAGGATCGAATCCCAGCTGGGGGGCAGGAAGGTCTAGCAGGGCCAAGCCACAGGGTAACCTCAGGGCGGCTACAGGCAGCTGAACCAAGGCCCTTCTGCCTCCAGGCCTCTCCCCAGAGACAGCCTCTGGCCTTCAAGACAAGATAGAGAGCTGGGGAACAGGGGAGAACAGCCAGCCACACACGCTTGAGGAATCTGCAGCCACAGCAGAGGCCTCAGCTACAACTTCACCCCCCACCCCCCACTGTCCCTAGGACAAGAGAGGGGAAGTGGAGCCAGGAGGCAGGGAGGAGGGCCTGGGGTCTGCAGGGAGCACGCAAAAAACCCTCCCCCAAGGCCCAAGTCAGGCCCACCTGAAGCAAGAGGGTATTAGGTTAGACTTCTCCATGAAGTGCTTCCTGCCAGCCTCCTTCCCCCTCCTGACTCTTAAGATGAGTGCTCAGAACTAGAAGGACATGATCCCCAAACTAGAGAACTTTATCACAAAATATAAACCGGCCCAGAGGGGAGCCCAGAGCCTCCTCCGAGAGACCACAGCCCACAGAGGCTCCAGTAGGGCCCTCCTCGTTTTAGAGAACACTCCTTCTTCTCCTCACCCCTCCGCAGCCTCATCCTGGGGGGACCTCCTTCCCCCACAGGCTTGACGGGCCAGGACAGGACAGACTGTCTCCCGCTTGTGTGCTCACATGGTTTTGTTGACCAAAGCAAGGATTTTTATTTTTTCCTTAAATGGCACTGCCTTCCTGAGTTTCCTTCTCCAGATTCTGCCCCAGGGCTGCACAGACACGGGGATGCCCCTGCAATGCAAACACCCAACCCCCCCCTCCCATGACCTCCAGGATCCCTCCCCAGGCCCCTCCCACCTGCCCCCCTTCCAGCCCCAGTGCATGGCTCAGGTGGCTCCTAGGCAGAAACGCTGGCACCTCTTAGGTTTCCTGCAGGGCGGCTTCCTGCAGGGCGCCTCCAGGCACAGTGTGGGGGTGTCTTTTGAGGAGGTGTGTTTTGCAGGATCAGGATTTTAAACCCACAGTGTAAACTTGGGGCTCCTCCAAGTCCCTGCTTTGGGTCTTTCCAAAAGAATCAACTTAATCCAATGACATGAAAGAAACGGGGAGGGACAAAGAGAATTGGGATATGAATCGAGTCCGGGTCAGTTTTCCAGAGCTCTGAGGCCTCCCTCCTCATCCGTCCCCTCCTCCCCACCTTTAGTTCCACATTTGAGGTGCCTAGTCTCCAGCCCAGGGGCTCAGGAAATGTGAAAAGGCTTTGACTTGGCTGAACTTGCTCTGAGAACTGATGTCACAACAGACAGGAGACCCAGCAACCTCGCCCTGTGTGTACCCAACCGCGATGCCTGCATGTGTCCCCCAGAAGACAGGTACCAGAATGTTCCCAGCAGCACTATCCACACAGCCCCAAACTGGAAGGAACCCAATGTCCACCACCAGTTAGAGAGATAAACATCATGTGGTGCGTTCACACAATGGAATTCACACCACAGCAGTGAAGACAAATGTCTACAACCACACACCACGACACGGATGACTCTCCCAGATGTAATAATGGGAGGGAAAAAAAGACATACACAAAACCATATCCACTATGTGATTCCATTCTCATAAAGTCTGAAAAACAGGCAAAACCCTGTGCTATGGGAAGTCAGGGTCCTGACATCCCTGGGGAAGTAATGGGTGGGAGGAGGCATGAGGGCACTTCTGGGGGCTGATCACGTTCTGTTTTTTTATCTTGATGCTGGTTGCATGGATGCATTCAGTTTATGGATATTACGCTCCAATGGAAAGCTTAAGCGTGGGGCAGCCTGGGTGGCTCAGTGGTTTAGCGCCGCCTTCAGCCCAGGGCCTGATCCTGGAGACCTGGGATCGAGTCCCACGTCGGGCTCCCTGCATGGAGCCTGCTTCTCCCTCTGCCTGTGTCTCTGCCTCTCTCTCTCTCTCTCTCTCTCTCTGTGTGTGTGTGTGTGTGTGTGTGTGTGTGTGTGTCTCATAAGTAAATAAATAAAATGTTAAAAAAAAAAGAAAGCTTAAGCGTGTGCATGACTGCGTGCTCACACACACACACAGCCACACACATGCCTCTAATCTAATTGCATGACCTTGGGCAAGTCCCCTCCCCTTTCGGGCTCTGCCCACCACTAAGACGCAGATCTGGTAGGAGTTGGACTCCTACCACCTCTCCAGACAGAAATGCCCAATGCATGGTACGGCAGGGCTCCCACAAGGTCATGCCAGGGAGATGAGCAAGAACCAGAACCACACTCCTCCTCTTCCAGCCCCCAGTTCCCATCTCTTGGATCCCTGACCTTTCTGAAGGTCCAGCTTCCTTAAGCCCCCCGTAGCAGTCACCCATGCAGACACATCCCCTTTGCAGGAGTGGCAACCAGGTAGCTTGAGTATCGCTCCCTACAACCCATCTCCGTACTCTCCACATCCCCATCATCCCCCCACCATGGCCTCCAGTATCCCTCCCTGAGCTTCCCCGCAAGTGCACCTCCACAACTAGCCCACCCCCTCTTCTAGCCTCAATGCACACCCATCTCCTGTGCAGAAATCCCTGCATCTCCTCCACCCTCTTCCCTAAAACAGCCTTTTCTGCAGTGTCCCCATCTCAGACTGAATACATCCAATAAATATTGATGGAGCTTGTCCTATTTGCCAGATGCTGCTCAAGCCCCTTCATATGTGTTATAGCAACACCACACGTGACAATCCTGGGCACACAGGTATTATCCCCATTTATCAGAGGAGAAAACAGGAGCTCAGAGACCAAAGCATCTCTGCGAGTCAGAGGTGGGATACGTTCATTTACATGTAGGCTTGAATGACTAATAAATGTGAAATTGCTGCCAGGAGCTTTGCAAGTTTAGAGTACATGTGAAACCAAAGGAATAAACCTAATGATGAGATGCCAGATGGCAGAACAAGTGCCCCTCAGAGCATCCACCCTAGGTGACAGCCCATTCTACTTGACGGTATATTTGCCATTGGGAACAGGGGAGCCACACAGCCGAGCTCTGGGGGTTTGAGAAAGTGGACTTCAAACAGAGACTTCCCCAGAGCAGCAGGAGAAAGCCCATCGAGCCAGCCTGCTGAAGAGCTCCAGAAACCCTATTTGCCTCAGCTGCCCCACTACCCTGAGGTCCTCCTTCCCACTGTTACCAGAAGAGCCCCCATGACACACTGACCAGGACTCTGCACCGTTTGCCATTCTTCACTGCGTAGAAAGAGAAGGGAGGAGGGCCCATCTTTTAGGAGGTCTCCTAGGTCTGAACCCCGCCATACCACCTGCTGGGAGCTCATTCAATCCCATGCCTGAAGATGGTCATTACTTTTCTTCTCTGTGAATGAGTTAAGTGACTTGGCCAAGGGCACACAGCTGGTAGGTAATGAACCGGGGTACAAACCAGGTCCATCCGGCCCCCAAAGCCCATGCTCTGAACCCCTTTCCACCGCCTCACAAGTATCATGTGGGCAAGGAGCCACAAAGGTCTGAACTGTGTCCCAAAAGCTCAGAGATAAGACATGTGAGCCCATGGCCACGACTGCCCTCTGACTTTCCCCTCTGCCCCCTTGGCTGTGGCCGCAGCCTGAGTCAAAAGCACAGAGTGGGTGTGTCTCAGAGGGACAAGTATTCAGAAACACTCCCCCCAACACACACACACAGTAAAGAAGCCACTCAAGCAGCCTCTTCTGATGCCTGGGAAGCCCTGACTCAAGGCCCTTCCCTGGACTGACAGTTGGCCAGAAGAAGCCTGATGATCATAGCCAGGACCAAAGGCAAAGCACCATTCAAGGTCACACAGCCTAAGCCAAGGCCCCTCTCCATTCACACATCCATTGATGAGGTGGCCAGGATCCCTGGGACAGAGTCCCAGAGAGTTCCTTGAGTCGCTTGGTTCAGAGGCCTCCTTCTCCTCAACCCACAAACACCTGCATCCACTCCTGACTCCCCTTTCCCCACCAAGATACCTTCTGTGCGGATGGTGAAGGGGGAGTCCCCCGGGCGCCGGGCAGAGAACTGGCCTCCCAAAGACGTCATCAGGAAGCAGAGTGAGAAGAAGCCGATGCCCAGGACAAAGAGCCTGTGGAGAGCAACAAGGCAGGTCAGAAACAGGTCACTGGAATGCCCCCCGCCCCCAACCAGCAAGGGCTCTGTACAAAGGAATGGGTGAGGGAGTGAGGATGGAAGGGATGGATGTGGGAACAAGAGATCCAGGGCTGAGCTCCTGGACCACGTCCCTCATCGCTACAGAATAAAGAGAGCTCGACTACAAGGGGCTGGCCGTGAGCCTCACACAAAACCCCAAGGGACAATGACACAGGCATAGCTCAGGCAAGTTCTAGCCTTCAGAGAGAGCCTGGCTCATGAGCAGAGGTCCTCAGTGTGTGATCCCCCAGACCAGCAGCACCGGCATCACCTCGGAATTGTTAGAAATGCAAAATCCTGGGCTCCAATCCTAGGCTTGCCAAATCAGACACTCTGGGGGTGGCACAAGCACCGCGTATTAACAAGCTCTCCAGGCAATCCTGATACATGCTTAAGTTTGAGAAGCGCTGGTATAGATGGAAACAGCAGGAGCTGGTGCCAGCCAGAGGGCAAGGAATTGGTCCAGACAAAACCCACCTGGATCCCATCAATCACCTGGGCCCGGCTCAGCGCTGTGCTCACAGGTCTTGCCACCACAATCAGTCATGAGTTGGCTTGAACACCTCCTTATCATGTTCGAGGGGGTGTGGCATGTGCCCCCATCCCTACCAGAGGGTAAGATCTACAAGCGCAGGGCCGTGTGGCCATGTGGCCACGTTCCATGCCCAGACTCTTCCTAACTCATATCTTCACCAGGCAGGCACACAATAGTTGTCAGCACTGGACTGGTCAGAGTCAGTGGACCCCTGTGCATGGGGTGCCGTCTGGGGCACGGGCCCAAACAGGACTCTTGCTCATTCCTTCAACACATAGTTGCTTATTTCCCAGGTGCCAGGCACGGGAGTAGCCCCAGGGAGACAGCAGGGAACCCCAGGCTCCTACTGCTTTCATACTAGGTTCTGGGCCCCAAACAGGAGAACTGAGCTAACCAGCCCAGCTTTGGGGAGCTGTTCTGGAACCTTGAATGTGTCAGAGGACTTGCAGAACTGGCAGGGCTGAATGGGGAGCCCCTCGCCCTGGTCAGGATGAAGAAGCCCATCTCCTGTGGAGCCAGCCTCACCCCACAGAGCCCCACAAGTCATGCTAGAGGCCTCCAGCCCTCTCACCTCCCCCCACCACCCTCAACCCCACATTCATTTTTATCTCCACGCAAGACTTGCTTTATGCATTTTAATCTTCATTATTTGAAGCTGGCAGAGCAGTATTTAATTAAAACTTGGCCCATTAAAGAAAACACACAATTGCAAAAGAAAATAAAAGCACAACAAAAATTCTCACCCCGTATTTAAATGAAACTGTTAGAGATTAAATCAGAGAGGGTGCTGAACCCCAAAGTAGAGAAAGCAGTGAGGGCTTCCCCAGGAGATGACAGCGAGGACAGGAGAGACTGCACGAGAGACACTGCTCCCTCACCTCCGAGGGACCTCTCACTGAATTCCACCAAGCTCGGGGCTGGGGCCCTGGGATCCCCAGATGAAGCCAGGCTGGTCTCAGGACAGCAGCCAGAGAAACGGTGGAGGAGGCCGGTGGTTGCACACCCAGGAAGATCCTGAGGGAATCAGCTCTTTGTCCTCCCAGCTTGACGACAAGGACAGAAGCCTCAAATTTATTGTCCCTCACTTCCCCAAACACCCTCTGCAGCTATGGAATCATATTTAGAGCTAGAGGCCTGGGCCGCAGGGTCCGAACACCTGTTATGAGAAAGGGATCTTATACTTTTAGGCCAGAATCTGAAGTCCTCGACACACATCATCGACAAACTTCTCTGCCAGACCTCAGTCCTAGGGCCATTTAGAGCAGATTCGAGTTAAAATGGTTCCATCCCCCATGTATCTATTGAGGCAACATTCCAGGAGCAACTACAGAATAAGGGTCCTGCCAGAGGCTCTGGAAAAAGAGAAGGAACAGGGCCCCCTGTTAGTTAAAAACTAACAAGTAGAGGTGCTGAGGTTGGAGGCCAGCCCCCCTCCATCTGAAGGGGACACAAAGACTCCACTGGTGGCTGTGGGTCTCTGGGCAGCCTAGGGACACCCTAGGTGAAGATACACAACTTGAGGGCAGGGGAACCTCTGCAATCCCACCTCAAAATCCCGCCTTCAGATAAGAGCCTGAAAGAACCAGGACCCCAGAGGGACGCAGCACGGGGAGTGGGCGCTGTCCGTGGTGCTGGCTCCCGCCGCCTCCAATTGCACCAGAAAATGTCCAGCCACAGCTCGGTCAGTTGGCTGGTCCTCCCCTGACGTGGACGGCGGGCTCGACACGGGAAGGGGACACTCTGACCGGTCAGCATCAGCCAGGGACTCGAGGATTTCCCTGGAGGAGTAAGGCCCTTTCCAGAGACGCCTGCTTACCCCCCTGCTTCCCATGGGAACCCTCTGTCGGGGCTCCAGCCACCTCCCTGTCGCCTGCCCAAGGCCCTACCCTTGGCACCGCCAGCTCTACGACCCTCCCTTCCCACGTCCTCCGGAGGCGGTGGTCCATCCTGAGCCCTGCCGTCGGGAAAGCGGTCTCCTCAGCTCCACACAACAGGCAGGCCCACCGAGGAGGTGCTGGGAGGCCCGGAGACACCAGGGTCTCCCGGTCAGGGGCTGGGAGGGGGATCAGCCAGGGCCTGGCAGGGCGGTGGCTCAACACCTGCTCCCTCTGGCAGCCCAAGCCTTTGTGGGGGGGGGGGGCTCTGTCTGCCCAGTTCCTTCTCAAGCGGAGCACAGCAGCATCCACACCCCACCTGTGGCCGCATCCGGAGTGCGACCCCCGCCCCTCCCTAGGTGCCCTCTGCCTGCTGCCCAGCACCCTGCCAGGTACACGTCACTTAGCATCTCCTCCCCGACCGGGGCAGCAGGCAGGCTCCATGGGCTCCAGGGAGAGGAGGGAGCTGCCCCGGTCCTGCTGGGCTCTGGGGGTCCCTGGACTGGGGTCAGCGGACAAGCCAGCCCTGCCTGGCCCCAGCCCTGCCTAGCCTTGGCCGCGGGAGGTTGGGGTGACCGAGTCGGTCCTCACTTCCATCCTGCCCCAAGGTTCCAGGAGGTCCGGGCTCCGCTGCCCTGTGCTCCACAGCACCTCCCGGGCCACCAACTCCCCACGGCCGGTGACCGAGGGTCCAATTCCCAGCCGAAGGGTGGGGGGGGGGGCGATCCTTGCTCCAATCTGGGGACCTTCCCTTGGAGCCAGGCCCGCACCCCGTGGGGAGGAGGGGGGGTGCGAGCAGAGGGCGGCGGCAACGCGGCGGCGCGGGTGCAGGACTGAACCCAGGGCTCGCGGCGCCCTGCTCGGCGCCCTCACTTGGCCCCGGGGGTGGGGCGTCTGCAAAGTGGGGAGGCCCCCGAGGGGCAGGAAAGGGGCGCCCTGGCCGAGGCGACTTCCCGGGCTCAGGATCACAGCCTGGGCGCCTCTGTCCCCTTCCCACCCTCGCATCCCGAGTCCTCTCCCCGCCAGACCAACTCGGGACGTGTCCGGGCTGCTCGCGCGCGCACGCACCCGAACCCGAACCCGAACCTCGGCTCCGGCCCCCGCGGCCCCACCAGGGTCGAGCGCGAACCGCCCCCTCGGCCACCGGGAAGGCGCCCTGGGGGGTCGGGGTGACCTCGCCCGCCCCCGCCTGCCCCGCGCCCCCTCGGAGGGAAGGAGCCGCCCGCGCCGACGGGGAGAGAACTTTACCGAAAGGGTCTCAGGGTGACCAGGCATCTTCTGACCATTATCTTCCCATCCGGGCCGACTGTCATCATCGTGCAAACTTGTCTGGGCGGCGGGCGGCGGGCGAGGCCGGACGCACCGTCCCGGGCCCCGCTCCCGCCGCGTGGGAGCCGCGTGGGAGCCGCGTGGGAGCCGCGTGGGAGCCGCGAACCCGGTGCGGGCCGAGGCCGAGGCCGAGGCCGGGCGGGCGGGGCGGAGAGGCGGCGGCTGCGGGGCCGAGGGCGCGGGCGCGGGGCCGGCCGTGGCTGCGCCTCCGCCCTCCCGCCTCACGTCCCCGGGGCCCGGGGCCGCCGCGCCCCCCGACCGCCGGCCGCGCGTCTGCCTGCTGGGGCTCGCTCGCTGGGCGGGACGGCGCCGCGGCGCGCAGACGGGCTCCCCGCCGCGGGCGCCCTCATCCCCGGCCCGCGCCCCCGGTGCCGGCTACAGGCGGCCCCGCGCCCGCGCCCGCGCCCCGGCCCCCCGCGCCTCCGGGCCGCGCCGCTCCCCGGCCCCGCAGCGCGCCGCGCCCATGGCTCTCGGCGGGGCCCCGCGCCGCTCTGCGCCCGCTCGCCGGCGGCCCGCGCTCGGGAGGCGGAGGGAGGCGGGAGGGAGGGAGGCGGGCTCCGGCCCGCGCCGCGCTACGCCGGGAGGCGCCGCATTGTCCTCGGAGGAGGCGGCCGAGCGGCGGCTGGGGCGGCCCGGGAGCGGCCGCCGCGCTTCCTCGTGGCGCCGGCGCCACCTCGCGGCTGCGGCCCCGCAGCGCGCGCTCCCGGCCCGGTGCGCGGGGGCGGGGTCCCTGCGCCTCCCCCAGCCCCGGGCCCCCCAGGGCCGAGGGCCACGGCGAGGGGGCGCTGGGCCAAGACGCCCCTTCCCCTGGCCGCCGCCCTCGGCCCCTCTCCCCCGTGGGAGCTCTGATGTCGCCCCGCAGCCCTCACCCCTCCTGCGGCCCTCTGGGGCGCAAACTGCCCTGGCTCCCCTTGGCCAAACTGCCCTGGCTCCCCTTGGCGAGCGAGTTCCAACTCCGCCTCCTGCGATGGGGCGCGCGGTGTGCACCGAGGTCCCAGTCTCAGATCCCACTGGGCCCAGAAGCTTGGGCGCGCGGTGTGAACCGAGGTCCCAGTCTCAGATCCCACTGAGCCCAGAAGCTTGGGCGCGCGGTGTGGACCGAGGTCCCAGTCTCAGATCCCACTGAGCCCAGAAGCTTGGGCGCGCGGTGTGGACCGAGGTCCCAGTCTCAGATCCCACTGAGCCCAGAAGCTTGGGCGCGCGGTGTGGACCGAGGTCCCAGTCTCAGAACCCACTGGGCCCAGAAGCTTGGGCACGCGGACGAAGGTCCCAGTCTCAGATCCCACTGAGCCCAGAAGCTTGGGCACGCGGTGTGGACCGAGGTCCCAGTCTCAGATCCTCCATTAACCAGTGACTGACACCTGCAAGTGGCGGACACTCCAGAGCCTCGATTTCTCCACTGTGAAATGAGAGTGACCTGAAGCTGGCTAAGGCTAAGGCCAAAGCATCTACACGCCCCTTTCCCCAACCCCCTCCTCTTCTTGACTTTGGACATGTCTCTGCCACTGCAGAGGGAGGCGGTCAGCGGCTCCTCCCCGCGCACCAAGCCAGGGCAGCCACCTGAGCCAGACCCAAAAGAGCACTTGGACAGAAACAGCACCTGCTGGACCCGACATTGACCAACACAGACATGGAAGCACCTTGCTAGGAAGAGGCCCAGGCTTCAGACCATGTGTATGAGGACGGGGATGACCCCGAGGATCTTTCCACCCCTGGCGGTGATTCTGCAGCCTGGCTTTGAAGAGGAGAAAACCTTTGTCTTCAGCCACTTGGCCCAGGTCCTGTCCCGCCTGCGGCCCTCACCCGCATCCCCTCTGCTACCCCACCTCCCAGCCCCACGGCTGAGCCATTTCTCACCAGCGGTGACTCATGCTTCTGCTTTTCTTGCCTCTTCTTCATCAAAATTCACCTGTCCTGTGTTCCATTATCTCGCCTTGCTCTCTGCTAATGTGAAAACCGATGATGAATTGGTGTTGGCGGATTAATGCGTTACTCCGGCTAGGTAACAAATTTGCATTGAACAAGGACATGCTGACTGTGCCTCTGTGCAGAGAAGTGACGAATGGTGATGGGAAAAGGCACCGTGGCAGGTTGGCCCTGCGAGGGCAGGGGTCTCGACCAGGCCCACAAACCCGGACACTAATATAAGCCCTGATGTGGAGGTGAAAGCCTTATCTATCTACACTTGGGAATGAAGTGGCCCTTCCCATTGCGTGTCCCCCCCATAAGCTCGGGGCATTTGTGCTTTTGGTACTTCAGGCCAAAGGGGAAGAGAGACCCAGCGCTGTCTGGTTTGGCTCAGAAGGTAGGAGTCTCCTGCATCCCCTCTGGGCCTTGCCCTCTAACACGCGGGCTTTGAGGTCGGCAGGGGAAAGTGCCCCCTGCCATTTGATGAGCAGGCTGTGGCCAGGCAGGGAGGCGTGGCGCAGACAGTGGAAGATTCTCTCCGAGCCAGACCACCCAGCCGCCTCCTCTCAGACTGTCGCCCTCTTGACGACCTCTCGTCTACAGGAGAGATCCGCGTGAGTGGTCCTGTTTGCTGTCTGTTGTAGACATGAGGAGGAAGTTTCTGAATCCATAGTCCTGCAACCTCGGATACGCGTGCCTCAGTTTCCTTGGCAGTCAATCCGGCCCTTAGAGCCTGTCTCCCAGGAGGACGTGAAGATGAGCCCGTTGATGCACATAAGCAGCCCGCTGCCTGGCGCCTATGAGCCCTCACGGTGCAGCAGTTATAATTTTTCCTGTTACTGTCTACCTGCAGCGGATGCCACCCTTTCTCTGGGCATCCACCTCTGCAGGCCAAAAGGCAGATTGCTGACGATACAGGCAACACTGCCTGAGGCTTTGTTTCCGGCTGTGGGAATACGCTAGGATACGCAAGAGCAAGACAGAAATGCCAGGAATCGGTGCTCCAGAAGCAGCCCTCGAGGAATGAACAGATACCCATTTCCCTGTCGCTCAGGTGGGATGCCAACATAACCGGCTGGGATGGGGAACCACTGTTCTAGAATAATACCCATGGCCTTCTGAGAAGGAACCAGAGTCACCCTGAGCAAGCTAGAAGAGATCAGGGGAGCAGGAATTGGGGGCATGTTGCTGGGGGGCACATCCAAGGAATGATGCGACAGGTCATACCAGATTCCAGAAACATCCCCTCTCCACTCTTTTTCTCTCTCAGAGGCTACAAACAGAACCACGGGCCAGCCCATTTGGGCATCAGGGCACAGACTGCCCCAGCTTGGGCACTCTGAATGTGGCACTTCCTGGCTCTCAGCCCAAGGCCTGCCCGGAGGCTCAGAAGCCCAGAGCAGCAGGAGGCCCTGACCAGGCTGGAGGGCCTCTGTCCAAAAATGGGGAGTAGGACTCAGGGGGAAGGGATTTGGGGAAAATGGGTGATGCACTCCCTGGCAGGGGTGTCATACTCAAAATACCCAGGGATAGGCCAGGCACAGAAGGGAAGGGGCTCTAGTAGTCTCCTAGGCCCAGCACAGGCGGGGCACTTAAAACAAGAACAATTAATTCTCTCCCAGTTCTGGTGGCCAGAAGTTCTCAATCAAGGGTTTGGCAGACTCGGTTCCTTGTGCTGGCCCTGGGGGAGAGTCTGGCCCAGGCCTCTCTCCTGGCATCCGGAGGGGGCCAGTGATCCTTGGCTCTCCTTGGCTGGCAGCTGCATTACCCAGTATCTCCTCCATCATCACGTGGCCTTCTCTGTGTGTGTCTCTGTGTGTCTCTGTGTGTGTCTCTCCTCTTCTTAGAAGGACACCAGTCATTGGATTAGGGTCCACCCCACTCCAATATGTCCTCATCTGAACAAACTACTGCACAGATCCTATTTCCAAACAAGATTATGTTCTGAGGTTCCAGGTGGACCTAAATTGGGGGTGGGGGGACAGGGGCACCCTGTTCAGCCTACTACAGGGACCTAGTGGGAAGGGGCCACAGTGGCCAGGCAGTGCCAAGAACCAGAGGTCCTCAAAGGGGACATGCACCATAGCTTTGTGTGAATACAGGCCCAGTTATTTCAAGAATCAGGAATCTGGACTTCCCACGTGCAGTCACATAATTGTAAAATGTGGACACAATATTTTTAGAACATTATGCAAGACCAATAAAATCCACCAAAGGGCGGCCATCCGGGTCCCCTGGGGTGTCAGCCCAGGGCAAAGCAGGGAGCCCACCAGCCCTGCCCACCCAGCAAGCCCAGCTTCTCTGGGCCAGCCCCCACTGTGAACAACTCCCCCCCCACCCCAACCCCCCCCCCCAGGAAGATCAACACTCCAGGTGCCTTCAAGGGCCCCCCCACAGGGCCCCCACCCCCTCACCAGCCCCCCTGAAGCCTCTTGGGCATCAGAGCCTTGACTGCCATCCCCACCTCCTCAAGGTTCAAGGTTGCTTCTGAAGCTCACAGACAGGGCCTGGGTGGGAAGAGGAAAGAAGGAAACCGTTTACGGTGCTTGAAATCCTCACTTAATGCGCTCCGATTGCCGCCGCAGACAGCACATTAAGAGGCAATAGGCCATTGTCCTTCGCCGGAGTGCGGAGCATTAATAATGTCATAACAGCATTTACTGACACTGGGCACAAATCATCAACGGCCTCACCGGGTGGGAACAAGCAGCCCCACACAGACGCCAGCCGCCTGGAGCCATGCAAGGCGGCCGAGAAGTGGGGAGAGCTGTTTCTCCAATGCATATTTCATGCTTTCTGTTTCACAACATTTAGGCTAATCCTCTGATTGAAAAGCAGCGTCTGGGGTTTATTTTTATTTATGCCAGAAGGCCACTCTGCCACACAGCTTGTGGGAGCTGGAAGCACAGCTATGGTTCTTTCCCTGTTCTGCAGGGAAGTTAGGGGCTAATGTCTGTGTCTGTGTCTGTGTTTTGCATGCATGTGCGTGTGTGAGTGTGTGCGCACGTGTGCGTGGGGGCTGAGTGGCAGAGAAGCCAGGGACAGATGAGACAGGGGACCCTCCCATGTGGCCCCATCCCAGACCTGGGGGCACAGGCGACCTCTTCATTGAACATAGTCATGAGATCTCATTGACCGAACATCTACTATGTGCCAGGAAATGCCCCCGGGATTTTAAATACGTTACTAAGTTGAAGTCGCTATTTTACTTAAATTTGTTTTAATAGGGCAACTTGGGGAAAAAAAAAAAAAGACCCTTTGTCTTTCTAGACAGTTTCCCCCTAGACCCCAGATCAGTGCAGGAATATGGGAGCAGCCATGCAGGGTTAGCAGGACCGTGGTCTCCCAAAGATGGTCACGTCCTGATCCCCAGAATCTGTGATTATGTCACATGACAGGGCAGAGGGGGATTTAGATTGCAGATGGAATTAAGGTTATTAATCAGCTGACCATCCTGGATTATCTGGGTGGACCTAATGTAATCAGGGTCCTTAAATATGCAAGGGGGAGGCAGTGATGAGACATGAGAAAGATTGGACTGGCCATTGCTGGTTTTGCAGATGGAGGATGGGACCACGAGCCAAGGGATGCAGGTGGCTTCTAGAAGATTAAAAAAAGCAAGGAAATGGACTCTCCCCAGAGCCCCCACAAAAAAATGTAGCCCTGTCCCAGGGTGTCCTGAGAGTACCTTTGTCCTTGGCCAGAGGAGGAGTCAACATGACCATGGGGCCCCAGGGCTCTAGGGCCATCTGTCCCCCTGAACAGCTAGGACCTAAACCTAGATGGCAGGAGACATTCTTGCAGCCAACAGGGTCTGTCCACCTGGCGTTGATGGCCCTGTTCCCCTAATTTGATCCATTTATCAACCAGGTTCAATGTAGTCCTCAAGCCTGACCAATGGAGATGAATATACTCTTTCTTCCTGTCTCTTAGAGAAAGCAGGCACTGAGCCGGGGGACCAGAGGTAGGCTCAGACTTGCAGTGGGCTCCTTGAGCGATGCTGGCACCCCCTCATCTGCGAGCCACCCAGCCTGAAGATGCCGCAAGGCTGAGGTTAATGACAGACCTTGCCGTTTCCTCGCGCATTTCGAAAATAGTTATTTGTAGGCATTGTTCAGAGTTTGCCCCTAGGTGCTATTTTCGTTGACTGTGGTGTACCGCTGACCTGCTCGGGGTAGGTGTCCTGTTGACGTTCCCCCCACTTTGCCCCTGGAACCCAGGAAAGCCAGATCCCCAACGGGCAATGAACAGAGACACGGGACAGCAGCGTGCACTTGGCCAGGGCACCCAGGACTCCTGACCTTCCAGAATCCGCAGTATATGGACAGAGCCCTTCCTGCTGAGCTGGATCTTTCTGGCTTATGTTCTTTTCTTTTTGAAATCAAAGTGAAAACTCACATAATATAAAATCAGCCACTTCTAATTGTACCAAATACACAATCCGGTGGCACTTAGCACATGCGCTTTGTTGTGCAAACACCATCTCTGCCTTGTTCCCAAACACTTCATCACCCCAAAAGGAGAGCCCGTATCCACTAAGCAGTCACTTTCCATCCTGTCCTCCCCCAGCCCTTGGGAGCCACTGATCTGCTTCCTGTCTCCGTGGATTTGCCTATTCTGGATATTTTATATAAGCAGAATCATACAACACGTGGTCTTTGGTGACTGGCTTCTTTTGCTCACCATTTTTTAAAAAATATTTTTTATTTATTCATTTGTGAGAGACGCAGACACACACAGGCAGAGGGAGAAGCAGGCTCCACGCAGGGAGCCTGACGTGGGACGCGATCCCAGGTCTCCAGGATCATGCTGGGGGCCAAAGTTGACGCCAAACCGCTGAGCCACCCGGGCTGTCCCACTCACCATGTTTTCAAGATTCATCCATACGGTAGCATGTATTAAAATGCCATTCCTTTTTACGGCTGAAAAATATGCCATTGTGTGGATGGACCACATTTTGCTGATCCATTCATTCGTTGATGGACACTTGGGCTGCTTCCACCTTTTGGCTACTGAGAATAGTGCTGCTCTGGCTCTCCCTCCTCTTCCTCCTCCTCCTCCCCTTCCCCTACTTATTCTCCTCCTCTTTCCCTCCTCCTCTTCCTCTTATTTATTGTACTTAAGATTTTGTTTGGAAAAGTAATACTTGCATGTGGTACAAAATTTAAAACTATCTCAAAGGGCATATGGTACATTGTCTCCCTTCCTCCCCTGCCCCCTAGCCATCCTCTGCCCTCCATGGAGACAACTATTGTTACCAGTTTCTTGTGTCTCCTTCCATTCTGCACAGTGTTTGTAACCACAGCAATAGAAAACAGGCACCTATTTTTTTTTTTTTTTTTTGAAAACAGGCACCTATAACTCTATCTATCTCTGGAAGGTTTGCAGAAGGTAATTGGAAGAAGTATTTAGCCAGAAAGGGGACATTCTCTCACAGGCTAGAACCTCCCTCAAGAAAGACTCCAAACCCTGAAAGCAAAGACCCTGTTATGGGGGATTAGTTAGGAAAATGTATCCAGGGTGGTAGAAATGTTATGAATACAGCTGTAAGTTAACAGCCGGCAGAGAAGAGAGAAGAATAAGTAGTGGAGGAGGAGCGTTTCGAGGCAGATTCTGCAATCCCCATTCAACAGCTCTGTCTGAAGTACGATGGAAATTTCTCTGGCAGAGAGCAGGGCAGCCGGGGTCCCGGCTGGTCAAAGAAGAGAGGGAACTGAGGTTCAGTAAGTTGTTAGGGAAAGAAGACTAGGGCAGGTGACATTAGCCATCTGAGACGTCTCACTAGGTCCTGGCTGCTATCTCTAGAAGGTCCTGCTTGCAAAGTTGGTTTGGAGCTGGCATCTGGGCACTGAGCCCTTGAACCATTCTTTCCCTAACTCATAAGGATGCTTTAATGTGCCTACACTTGTTTGTACAAACAATGTGGTTTATTTTTTTTTTTAAGATTTTATTTATTGATTCATGAGAGACACAGAGAGAGAGGCAGAGACACAGGCAGACGGAGAACAGGCTCCCCTCGGGAAGCCTGATGCGGAATTCAATTCCAGGACCCTGGAATCATGCCCTGAGCCGAAGGCAGATGCTCAACCACTGAGCCACCCAGGCGTCCCAGACAATGTGGTTTATCATGAACACCTGCTTTGCTTAAAGGAGCCTGGAATTTTGGCAATTGCTCAGCAGAGATGCTGACGTGACCAGTCCCTGGAGCTGAGTCTTTAACAGATATCCCTGGGCAGACACATCGCATACATCACTGCGTCCTTTGTTGCTCTGTGCCCCTCACAGGAGCAAGGGAGCATCAGAAGCCCGTGCACACATTTCTTGGGACTCTGCCTGCATCTTTTTCCTCTGCTGATGCTGTGGCATGTCCTTTTGCTATAAAAATTCCTTAGCTACAGGTACAACTACGTGCTGAGTCCTGCGAGTCCTTCCAGTGAATCGCCAAATGTGGGGGCAGTCTCAGGGACCCCAAAACCCCAGGGAACTCATGGAGAAAGAAGAAGACTAAATGGGAACCCAATAAAAACTGTCTGGATCCAAAACAGGAATAGGTTTGTGCTATATTTATGGGTTGCCTTGGCTGCCAGCGGTCTGAAAACTTAGAACTCCTTTAGCAGAACCGTCATGGAAACTGGAAGGGGCTGTCCAGGTGAGGGCTGCAGCGGCAGAAGGCACAGTAGCACCTCAGAAGGGCATCAGAGTGGGGCGCCTGGGGGGCTCAGGCGGTTAAGCATCTGCCTTCGGCTCAGGTCATGATCCTGGGGCCCTGGAATCGAGCCCCGTGTGGGGCTCCCTGCTCAACAGGGAATCTGCTTCTCCTTCTCCTCCCAGCTCATGTGCTCTCTCTCTTTCTCTTAAATAAATAAATAAAATTAAAAAAAAAAAAAAAAAAAGGAAGGGCATCATAGGGAATCAAGCCCTCACAGCACTGTTCAACGCCCCAGTGAGTTGTCAGGCATGAGGGAGACAGTCTATTCTTGGGGGACACCCAGCCATTCTCCACTGTTAGGATAGGAATGCCCCAGGGCAGAAATTGTGTCATCCACCCACCCCCCCCAATGGTAACTTTGGGCAGCTCCAGGCCACGGGGCCTGACCACAGCCATTCTCTGTGGGCCTTCCCTGCCACCCTCTTCCAGGGCTGTGGATTCCAACCTGTCCCACGGAAGATCTTTCTGGTAATTTGTCTCTGCGGCTGTACCCCTTCCTGCCTCTGTAATATGTTTGGTCACCTGTGATCCCTCTTCAGGGGGACTCCACTGGGTAGTGCACTGTCCAGGGTGAGACTCACCTCCTCTCCTCTTGACCCACAATGCACATAGGGCATCACAACTTGGCAGCGACCTCCAGAAGGTCTCCGACAATGAGAGTACCCGGCAGGCATGACTGTGACCGTGGGGAATGGTGGCCACAGTGTGACTCAGAGTCCCAGAGAGCACCTGGCCTGCGGGGTGCTGGAGCTCGTCCATCCACTCTCTGCTTCCTCACTCTCTCATCACAGCACAGCACAGATTGTTTGGGACAGTCACAGGCAAGGAAACGCAAGGAACGCAAGCCAAGCTCGGCCGCTCCGGCCCTGACCAGAGATGGATTGATTTTCTGACATCCCTGTAGAACGCCATGCTGTCAGAGCAAAGGCAGCAAAAGCAAAAATAAGCAAGGGAGCCCACAGCAATCCAAACAGCTTCTGCACAGGGAAGGAAACGTCAACAAAGAGAAAAGACAACCTAGACAATGGGAGAGAATATTTGCAAACCACACATCGGAGAAGGAGTTAACATCCAAAACACACAGGGGACTCCGACAGCTCAAGAGCAAAAAAGAACATTTTAAAACTCAACTTAAAAATAACACAATTTAAAAATGAGCAAAGGACCCGAACAGACACACAGATGGCCAACAGGTACATGAAAAGGTGCTCAGCACCCCTCATCATCAAGGAAACGAAAATCAAAACCTCAATGAGACATCGCCTCAGGCCTGTTAGGATGATCAACATCCACAAGACAAGAGATAACAAATGCTGGGCAGGAGGTGGGGAAAAGGAAGCCCTGTGCGCTGCTGGTGGGAATGCCAATTGTGGAAAACAGGATGGAGCGTCCTTAAGAAGTTAAGCATTTCTACCACATGATCCAGCATCCCACTTCTGGGTGTCTACCCAAAGAGAATGAAATCGCTGTCTGGGAGAGATAGCGAACCTCCCATGTTCACCGCAGCGCTAATCACAATAGCCAAGGTATGGAAACATCCTAAGTGTCAATCAGCGGATGAAGGGAAAGAAAATATATCTACACACACACACACACACACACACACACAATGGAATATGATTCAGCCTTTAAAACAGAAGGAAATCAGGCCATTTGCAACAATATGGATGCACCTACAGGGCGTTACACTAAATGACATAAGCAAACAGAGAAAGACAAACACTGCATGGTATCGCTTATATGTAGCATCTAGAAAAGAACAAGCAAGAAATTGAATTCATAGAAAGGGAGAGGGGACAGGTGGATGCCAGAGCCTAGGGCGTGAGGAACAGGGAGAGGTTGGTACAAGGTACAAAGTTCCAGTGGTAAGATGAGTAAGTCATAAGGCCTGAGAATCTAATGTATAACCTGGTGACTATGGTGGATAATACGGTCTTGTGTAGTTGAAATTGCTATGGGAAGATACAAAGTTAAGGATTCTTACATTAAAAAGATAAACAGGGGCACCTGACTGGCTCAGTTGGTTAAGCATCTGCCTTTGGTTCAGGTCATGATCCCGGAGTCATGGGATCGAGCCCCGCATCAGGCTCCCTGCTCAGTGGGGAATCTGCTTCTCCTTCTCCCTCTCCCTCTGCCCATCCCCTGTTTGTGTTCTCACTCTCTCTGTCAAATAATTAGATTTTTTAAAACTTAAAAAAATAAAAATAAAGAAAGTAAACGTGAGGGGATGAATTTGTTAATTAACTGGATAAGGAGAAGTCTTTCACAATGTGCACATACATCAAATCACTACACTACACACTCTAAAAATATCACCATTTTATTTGGCAATTATACCTCAATAAGACTAAAAAATATATATATGTATGTCTTGATTATGGTGTCAGTGACAAGGCAAATACATTGGTCAACACACTTACAAGTTGTGCATTTACATTTTGAAAGCTATATTTCAATAAAGCTGATTTTTTTTTTTAAGCAAGCAAGCAAGAGCATACTGTGTGCTCCATGGGGCGGAGGGGGTGTAATTCAGTCTTAACGCTAAGCCTGATCGATGTTTCCCGTTTGTACACAGGCCAGCATGAGATACACAAAGGAACACACACGCTGTATGAGGATTCCCGTGGGCACACCTCACACCCACCCGCGTGGACCAGCGGGGCTGCATAACTGAACCTCTCCCCCAGATGCCACTGGATGTTCCAACACTTTGAGGCCAGGCCGGAGGAGAAAGCCCAGCTCCATCTGACCACCTGGCCACAGGTGGGTCCTGAAAGCCTGACCCCTCCTGGGCCTGATCCAGGGCTGGATGAGTCTCCTAGGGCCACCCTAACAAAGAATTGCACACAAGGTGGCTTAAATGACAGAAATCTATTTTCTCATACTTCTGGAAGCCAGAGTCTGAAATCAAGGTGTGGGCAGGGTTGGTTTCTTCTAAGGCCTCTGTCCTTGGTTTGTAGGACCTTCCCAGGTTTTGCTCTCTGTGTCTTTGTCCTAATTTCTCTTCTTACAAGGACATGAGTCATATTGGATTAGGGCCCACCCTAATTATCTCATTTTAACTTAATCTCTTCTTTAAAAAAAAAAACAAAACAAAACAAAAAAAAACAACCCATCGCCAAATACAGCCACATCCCGAAGTGCTGGGGGTTAGGGCTTCAATAGGTGAGTTGGAGGACGGGCACCATTCAGTCCATAACAGGTGCCCACTCGGGGAAACTCCCCCTCCCCCCACTCAGCTGCAGAGGGTTAAAGTGAGAAGCCAAGGATGGGGGCTAGGGAGGGGGGAGTGTGTGCCTGCATTAAGCAGATTAAGGGGGAAATACTGCTCAGAGGCTCAGCTATAATTAGAGAAATTAAAGTCAGGGCTGACGAGAGCAGGCGCTCTCTTGCCTTATAATTAGGATGAGGCTGTGCTCACAGAGAAGTCTGGGTTTGCTGCTACGGGGCTCTGCGATAAGGGGAGGGGGCAGCAGAAGTAGGCAGACCCCAGCCAAAGACATTCACATTTGGCTCAGGACAGACCTGGGTCAAGGGGAGACACTATCCCGAAGCCCCTGGATGACCCCTGGTCAAAGCATCCTCCCTCTGCCTTCTAACAAAGGAGAGCTGGGCACCAGCTCCAACCTGGTGAGGGCAGGTCAGCCCTGCTCCCCAAGAACAGCTGAATTCGCTCCCTGAGCCAGAAGAGGAGGTGTTTGTGTTTTAATTTTTTTAAAATTCAATTAATTAACATATATTATTGGTTTTAGAGGTAGAGTTCAATGATTCAGCAGATGCATGTAACACCCAATGCTCATTACATCACGCGGCCTCCTTAATGCCCATCACCCAGTTACCCCGTCCCCTGTCCCCTTCTCCCCTCCAGAGACCCTGTTTGTTTCCTATGGTTAAGAAGCCCTTATGGTTTGTCTCCCTCTCTGGTTTCGTCTTGTTCTATTTTTTCCTCTCTTCCCCTATGATCCTTTAGTTTGAAGAGGAGGCGTTTGAAACCTAAAGATACCAAAGGACGAATCCAGGCACCCCGGACCCCCTGGGTCTAGCAGGAAATACTCCCAAGGATGTGTCTGGTGGGGGGTGGGACCAGGCCAAGTAATCGAGCAGAGTTGGGACCCCCTTGCAGGAGCCGACATGAGCAGCAAGTCCCAACTTCAGCTTGGGACACCAATGATGTGACATGGACATCTCTCACTCAGGAATCCCAGCTGCTGCGCTTCCTCCTACCCTCTGCCCAAAAGAGGGGGGAAAAAGGGGAGTGTCCAGGGGTGGTGAGAGCAGAGCCAAGCCAGCAGGGGTGAGAGTGTGTGAGCTGGACCCAAGGCCACTCAAGTATTTTTACTGGGAGCCCAAAGATGAGCCAGATGAGCTCAGGCTTAGGTTCCCAGAGGGCAGCCAGGCACACGTCCCATCTCAGAGCCTTGTGTGTTCTCTAAAGGCCATAGGCTGTGTTTGGGGGACAAGACCTCCCTGAGGAGGTGAACTCAGACTCAAGTGAGAGGAGGAGACCATGCAAAGGTGGGAGGAGCGTCCTGAGCAGCAGGAGCCCTGGCCATGAGGCTGAGCTGGCCCAGAGAGGCCACAGCACCAGAGGGGGGCTTAAAAGGAGGTGGGGGTGGGGTGAGAAGCAGGCAAGCAGGATCACAGGTGGGGCTTGGAGGCCATGGCCCAAAGGTGGATTTTCTGGGGCCTTTGGAGTTGCAGGGAGCAAGGTTCTAGGATTCTTGCCCTAAATGGATCACTCAGGTTGTTGGGTAGAGGAGAGTATGCAAGAGAGTTGGGGAGACAGGGAGGCCAGCTGAGGTGGCCGGAAGTGTTGCTTGGGGAAATGTCTGGAGGGAAGAGCCCATCTCAGGGCTGAGATGTTTAGAGCAAGAGAAGGAAGGAAGCGAATATGCCTCCTGAGCGTGGGGGCTGAGCAGTTCGGTGCTTGGGGTGGCTTATCTGAGACAGGGGGCTGAGATCAAGAGTTTTGGCACAGTAAACGGGGTGTGCCTGCCAGGCACCCTGCTGGGCTGCCAGGAAGGCAGCCCGAGATGGTTCTGGAGCCCAGAGCAGGTGTCAGTGCAGGGAGTCGAGATCTCGGAGACAGCAGCAGATGTTTCAAGAGCCCTAGGGTAGCACAGCCCAGAACCAGGGTAGCCACAGCCACGGTGGCTAATTACATTTACATTAATGAATGAAATGAGAAGGAAACGTCAGCGGCCGGCCACTCAGCAGGTGCACACGTCCCGCACCCCACAGTGTGGACAGAAGACATCTCCTCCCCACCATTGTAGAAAGTTCTATGGGGCAGTGCTGGGGGGTGGAGAGGACAGCCAGGGGCCAAGTCTGGGGCAGCCAGCCCTGGGGACCACGGAAGGAGGGCGTGGCCGGCAAGGGAACCCAGAAAATGTGGTGCCCTAGAGGCAGGAGTCCACGGGCCAGAGGCCAGCCCCCGAAGTGGATTGCAGCGGGTTGGGGAGAGAGTGGGAGACGCAGCAGTGTAGCCAGAAGGGGGAAGAAATGGGCAGAGCGCAACGCCAGGAGGCAGGAAGGACGCTCCGGTCAATGTGGTCATTAAGGAGGCAGGACGGGGAGCAGGGACAATGTCCAGCAGCTGACGATGCCTTTTCCCAGGTGTCCTCGAGAGGCTGGGAGTCAGCAAGGGCTGGGGCACCCTGTCCCACCCCCGGGCTGGCTGCCCTGCTCTGCTTTCTGCTGATCCCGGACCCAGGTTTTACTGGCACACTCCCGAGGCCAGGCTGAGCTCTTCAGTGGGGACACAGCTGCTCCCAGGGGTCTAGGCCACCGGAGCCATTTGTGCAAGGTCAGGGCTTGCAGAGGACCCGCTCCCGGCCCCGTGCCTGGCAGGCTCTGAGCTGCTTGAGCTCAGGGCAAAGGGAGCCCCAGCCCCCAGCAGGCCGAGCGGAGGGTAGGGGCAAGCCCTGGGCAGGGGTTCTAAGGCTGGGCCCCTGCTGCCTCTTGTGGCATCAGAGCCATCACCCCACAGATTGCCCCGGGGAAGCAGCCCGGGTCAGCTGAAGGCCCCACTGCACTCGTACCCCTGTTCCCACAGTGGGGATCAGGCCCAGTGTGTGAGCTTGCTGGGGCTGCTGCACAAAGTCCTGCGGCCTGGGGTTGCCTAACCAGGCCTTGATTCTGTCGAGCTCCTGGAGGCTGTAAGTCCAAGGTCCAGGCGCGGGCAGGGTGTCACCTTCTCACCCCTTGTCGGGGGGCTTCCTTTTTCCATCTGTGAAATCAGGATAATACTGCTTCCCAGATAAGTGGCTGGATAATTATATGATATATTTTTTTAAGATTTTATTTCTTTATTCATGAGAGACAGAGAGAGAGAGGCAGAGACACAGGCAGAGGGAGAAGCAGGCTCCATGCAGGGAGCCCGACGTGGGACTCAATCCCGGGTCTCCAGGATCACACCCTGGGCCAAAGGCAGCACTAAACTGCTGAGCCACCCGGGCTGCCCCATAATTATATGATATTATGTCAGCGGTTCTCAACCATTTTCTCCCAGAATCCCTTTTACCTTCTTAAAGATGATTGAAGATCCCAAAGAGCTTTTGTTTATATGCATGATATTGATCAATATTAACTATATAAGAAAATGAAATTGAGAAATTGTGAATTTTTGTCTAACTCAAAAATAGTAAGTGCAACGCAATAAACTAGTGTATGTTACCATAAGTAACATTTTTTAGTGAAAAAAAATTCTAGTTTGCAAAACACAATTTTAGTGGAAAGAAAGGTATTGTTTTACATTCATGCGATTCCCTTCTATGTCTGGCTTAATGGAAGCCAGGTGGATTCTGGTGTCTCTGCATTTGGCCAGTTTCGAAGGAAGCGTGTAAAGAAAGCCTCATGGGTGAGATGCCTGGGTGGCTCAGGGGTTGTGCCTCTGCCTTTGGGCTCAGGGTGTGATCCTGAACCTGGAGTCCCAGGATCAAGTTCCACATCGGGCTCCATGAGGAGCCTGCTTCTTCCTCTGCCTGTGTCTCTGCCTCTCCCTCTCATGAATAAATAAATAAAACCTTAAAAAAAAAAAAAAGAAAAGAAAAGAAAGAAAGAAAGAAAGAAAGAAAGAAAGAAAGCAAGCCTCATGGGGACCCCAGGTTAAGAAGTGCTGGTGCATGAAGGCTCTGGCACCCAGTGTCCAGCAAAAACAGGAGCCGTGAATAGGCGGGTGCCCTGGGGTTTGGGTCCCTCATGGACACTGACCCTGTTGCTAATTCAGCCGCACAGAGGTGGCCTTATACCAGGTCCCAGAGACAAAGGGAAGTGACAAGATTAGAGACAACGGGAGGGTCGGGAGGTTGATGAGAGAGGATAGAATCGACCTAGAAAAGCAAACTTTGATTTGCTAAAAATATCCATCGGTTAGGCAGCTGCCCCCCCCCCCCCCCCCCGCAGCTGCCCCTCCCAATTCAAATCCACAAAAAAAGCCAAATGCAAGGCGCCAAGCCAGGATTGAGATCGTGCAATTAGACCATTTAAGACAAGCTTTCAAAGCTCAGACTCCCAGACATTTCAAACACACAAAGAAAATGTGTGCTCTGCGGACACAATGAGAGCAAATCCTTTTCCCTTTTTTTTTTTTGTTCTCCTTCCCTATCCCTGCTCAGAGGCAAGCAAAGGAAGAAAATAAGCGCAATTCAGCACAGATGAGACAAAAGTTAAGTTTAACAACAAAGAGACTATCTTTTAAGGAGGTTCAGAGATGATTCGGCCACATTGCGGGTAGGGGATAGTTTCCCCCAGGGAGCAGCACCCTGGGGTGCCCACCCGCCTAACCCCTGGGTCCACAAAGGCCATGGGATGACAGAGGCCAGGTGGGGTAGGGGCGTACCTGAAGGCAATGTGCTGGAATCCAACCATTCTCGGAGCGAGGGGGGGGGTTCTTGCTGCAGCTGCAGGGATCTGTGGGGTAGCCTCAGGTTAGAGAAGACCCGTTTTTGGTCAGGGATGGGTGAGTGTCCTCCCAAACCGCCCTCAAGATCTCTGCAGGAACAGAATTTGCAACTGGCTATTGGAAGAGCATAATCCAATCACTGCCCAGAGACACTTAGTCTTGCCCTGGCTCAGAATGGACCTGGTGCCTTGCTCTCCATCGTAAGAGGCCACCAAATGTCAATCAGTTACTGTCCCTGCACCACCTCTAACCCCTGCTCGACGACAAGAAGGATGCTTCTCCTCCATCCAAGACTCTGGGCCCCAGCCTCCAGCGGAAAGGGACGTTTTGTAACTACACTGGATGGTAGCTCCCGCCATGCAAGGCAGAAGCTTCCAGAGGGACAGTTTGGAAGGCTCTCTGCTCAGCTGTCATAATAAAATACCACACACTGAGTGGCTTAAACGGAAAGATATTTTCTCACAGTTCTGGAGGCTGGAAGTCTGAGATCAGGGTACCAGCATGGTCAGGTTCTGATGAGAGTCCTCGCCCCGGCTTGTAGACGTCCGCCTTCTCACTGTCCTCACATGACGGGGGAGAAAGCAAGCTCCCTGGCATCTCCTTTACAAGGACAGTACTCCCATCGTGGAGGGCTCCGTCATCATGACCTCATCTAACTAATTCATCCCAAAACCCCATCTCCCAATACCATCACACTGGGGGTTAGCACTTCTCTATGAAGTCGGGGGGACACAAGCAGTCCATAACACTCTGTGACGCTCCTTCTCCACTCCCCCCCCCCCCGCCCCCACACACACAGAGGGCCAGGCCGTAAAACTCACTGCAGAGGAACGGACCAGGGCTGTCACCGGGGAGGGGGCTCCATCAATGCAGCAGGCCCCCTGCAACAGGAGGTCCTGACCCTCCTAGGTTCCTTCCCTATCGGGAAGCATTGCTTCGGGGGCTGGGGAAAAGAGAGGAGAGACTTGATATTCCATGTGACCCTGGAGTGTCTGTCATCGTGCCAGGCTCTCTGCATAAATCATTTAATCTTCACACAACCTCACTAGTAGGTGGTATGATCCCTGCTTTATAGACAGGAAAACTGAGTTCTCACAGCTGGGATGTGGGATGTCAAGAAGCCAGGACCCTAAAGGGTCTGTCCTACCCCCAAACCACGTCCTTTCCACCACATCACACTCCCAGAAGAACCAGAGACTTCCCCAGGTTGAGGGGGGCTCCCCCAAGGGGCAATAGATTATTGAGGTGGGAGGGGAACAGACATAGAGTCTGGCTGATGGTCCTGACCAGAAGTGGTCATTCTTGGGGGCGGGGGAGCTTTAGTTAAATTGAATTTAGCACAGCCTGTGAATCCTTTGGATTCTAAGTTGCTTTAAAGTACATACTTGTCGGGCAGCCCCGGTGGTGCGGCGGTTTGGCGCCGCCTGCAGCCCAGGGCGTGATCCTGGAGACCCGGGATCGAGTTGCACGTCGGGCTCCCAGCATGGAGCCTGCTTCTCCCTCTGCCTGTGTCTCTGCCTCCCTCTCTCTCTCTGTGTGTGTCTCTCATGAATAAATAAGTAAAATCTTTAAAAAAAAAAAAAGTACATACTTCTTTAGGAAAGAGAAGAGGCCTGATTCCTGCTCACCCTCCCTCGGTGGCCAAAGGAACTGACGTGGGCCGCTCGGTGAGGACGTCCCCTTGGGCCAGAGCTGACGCTTGCCACGTCGTTTTCACCAGCAGTGGAAGTGGAGAGCACGCTATGTCCTAGGACCTTGATGACACTAGGGGAAGTGTGATCACGAGGAAGCGTTAACGCAGGTCCGGCCCAGCTGCCTCGGAAGACAGTCGCGCTCCCCTTGCCTCTCAGGCACAGCCCCCATCTGCAAAGTACAACCTTTGGCAAAACATCTTTTCATGCTGACATGATAGAGCTGGCATTTTCATATCCACGCTGCTACCTGCTGTTACATATAGCTGTAATTTGTGGTTTTTAACTGGATGCTCTATCATCGACAGAAGCAAGTTGTTCACAAAGTGTAAAATTTGATAAAGTCAAATAAATTAATAGACCGCAGAGGAGGCCTATCCCTTCCAGATAGCCAGAAAGAGAATGTTCCCGATCTATTAATGTGTGGGTGTTAATAGCTCCCCCGACACGTGCACGTTCCCATAAATAGTGGAGACTCTAGGAAGCCTCCAAGATGGCCCGAGCGACCCTCACCTCTGCGTCCTACTGGGATCTCCTTTGCTTGAGTGTAGGCTGGACCTAATGACCTGCTTCCAACATATGGAATATATGATAGTGGTGGGATGTCACTCCCAAGACTGGGCTACAAAAAAAATCTGTGGCTTCTGTCTTGCCTGATCCTTTCTTGCGCTCTCAGGGAGGCTAGCTGCCGTGTTGTGAGCCGCTCTATGAAAAGGCCCGTGTGTCAGAAAACTGAGGGCAGCTTCTGACCGGTAGCCGGCAAGGAGCTGAATCCTGCAGGCAACCTTGTGAGAGAGCTTGGAAGTGGATCCTCCCCCAGTCTAGCTGTCCGACGAGCAACCAGCCCTAGCCAGCACCCTGCCTGCAGGCTTCATGAGCTAAGCTGTGCCCAGATTTCTGACCTCCAGAAACCGTGAGACAGTGTTTGTTGTTTCAGATCTCTACGTTTTGGGGTAACCTGTTATATAGAGCAGCTATCTAATACACAGATATATGTACGTGCACCACATCACGAGCAAGACATACACTCCCCTCCCCCCAAAAAAACCCCACGTATGAGTACAGATGTCTACATCAAATCTTCAGGGTTAATTGTTGCATTGTCATTAATATTAAAACCTTCCAGGGGCAACCGGGTGGCTGAGTCTGTTGAGCGGCTGCCTTCAGCTCAGGTCCTGATCCAGGGGTCTTGCTCAGCAGAGAGCCTGCTTCTCTCCCTCTCCCTCTGCTCTCTCTCTAATAAATAAATAAGATCTTTTTAAAAAATATTAAACCTTCCAAATTCTTCCAAAGTCAGAGGGAATCACTTGGCCTGAGGCAAGAGGAAAGGAGGGGTAAAGGCAGATGTCCTTCACTTTCAGATTTCTGAAGCCAGGAAGCTTGGCTTGTCCAACTCACCTCTGATGACTCTTCGTCTCCTCCCTAAAACTTAGCCTGTCTGGGGGAACTTTAAGTAACAGCCAAAGAGGTCTCTACCCTGCCTACTGTGGGACATATCATTTCTATTTCTAATTTAAGCTTTTAAGGATAATTTGAATTTGAATATCTTAAATGCATGAGAAGAATCAGCCTGCAAAACAGACTCCTCAATATTTCATTAACTCAGATCCAAGCCAAATTATCCTGGACAATGCTTGCCTCCCCTTAGCCAGGCAAGTTGCAGGCATCAACATGGAGAGGGGAGAGCTGGCCTCATCCGCTCCGCCCAGACCCAAAGCAATTACCCCTGCACCAGGTCCCACTAGCTTTAGGATTAACTCCATACCTCTGGTGATACATTTGAGTGTTCACTATCCTGAAGGCAATTAAAAAAAAAAAAAAAAAAAAAAGGACAAAAGCATTACCATAACTACAGTTTGTCTTTTTTTTTTTTTTTTTTTTAGATTTTATTTATAACAGAGAGACAGAGAAAGCACAGCAGGCAAAGGGAGAAGCACGCTCCAAGCTGAGCAAGGACCCTGATGCGGGGCTTGACCCAAGACCCGAGGATCATGACCCAAGCTGAAGGCAGACACTTAACTCACTGAGCCACCCAGGTGCCCAACTAGAGTTTGTCTTAAAAAGAGCCCCACCATCCAAGGAAAAACCTGTATGGGTGCTGGTTCACCATAGGCACCTGGGCTCACCTTGGCTAAGTGTGGATCTCAGACAAGCTTGGAAACTGAGTGTGGGGAAGGGAGCATGAAAACAGTAGACCCTGAAGGGAGGGCCAGCAGCCTTGAAAGAGAAACTGGCCTCAGCGGAGCCAAGGGTCTGAGAGCCTGGGGTGAAGCTAAAGGGGTGAATGAAGGGGGCACACGGGAAGGGGCCGATTGGGAGGACAGCCTGCGTGGGGAGGACAGCCCAGCTCATCTGGAGCATCAGTTTCGGGTCCGAAGGGGCCACCCTAGAGATTCGGAACGGTGTCCCCGGCCCTTCCCAGCACCGACACTGCCTGAAGTGGCCGGCATTGCTGGGGAGGGGGCTGCCCAGCCTGGCCCTACAGCTCCCACGTACGCAGCAGCACAGAAGCACAATGTGGCTGCACGTGGACGACAGTCACGAAAACCCACGCTGATCCTCCACAGCCAGACGACGGGGCATCGCACAAACGCCCCTGAGCACCCAGGTGCACACGGCCCAGAAGCCCGTGGGGACCCGCACCCGTATCCAGATCTGCGCTGGGTGCCCCAGAGCCTGGCTGGGGTGACAGCTGAGCCCCCAGGACCTCCCTGGAAAGGTGGGCCCTCTCGGAATAAGACAGAAAGGAACAGGAGGCTCCGTGGGAGGAACTTTCTAAAGAGCTCCCCTGTTGACCGCCCGGGAAGGGCATTTCCCTTCCAGCTTTAAGGATTAAGCACATCTCTGATGATACAAAGGAGTATCCCTGAGGCTTCCCGAAATGAAGCTGTTCAAAGCCTCTGAAGGGACCAGCTACTCGACTCCGCCCCCGCCCGACCCCAAACCCCAGGCTTGGAGCAGCACCCCCAAAAGAAAGGCTCTGGGACATCAAGAATAAGAACGCCGCAATGATTGTTTGCTCCCCTGGAAGCTGGTAAATAATTCAGGAGAAATGCTTTCTCCCGTTTTAATTAATCCACACAGAATTTCATCGGCAGACATGCACATTCACCCCGGCCAGGAAACAGCAGGTGCCGAGCCTCATTACCCAGCGCTTGATGCCGGGCTTGCAAATAGAGACTTCACAGGAAGAAACCCTCCATTGCACTGAAAGGATGAGGCTGCCCTGAGCAGGAGATCTGGGGGCTTCGGAAACACTGGGCCTCACTCCCCACCCCACGGTCTCGCCCTCAGAGCAGAGTGGGGAGAGAAGGAAAGTCTTGCTCCCCTTCACCTGGAGGACCCCTCGCCTGCAGAAGAGGCAAGGCGCACCTGCTGGTTCAATCCCCCCACCGCACCCCAGTCTGCGATCGTGGTGCAGCTGAGCCCAGAGAAGACGTGCCTCGCTCAGCGTCGTTAGGCAGCTAGTAGGGGTAGAGCCAAGACCCACCCAGGTCTGTTTGCCACTGCAGACGTGAGAAAGGATGCCAGGCACTTGGTCAGGCCACCTTTTAGGGATTCCTGGTGATGTGGGACACAAAAGCAGAAGAGAAATTATGAAATTTCCTCACTATCTACAGCCCACGGACAAGTCCTTGAAACAGGCAGAGTGACCTTCCTCTAGGGACTCAGCTGCCTCGATGTTCATACTTTGCTGAGGGCAAAAGGCAATCCTAGCCCAATCCCCAGGACCCTGTAAGTCCATTTTAACCTCTAAAAATTCCTTTGGAAACTTCCTTTATCTCTAACCCACCGAGATACATGTTGACAATCATCCCCCAAGCACATGACCCACCGATGTACATCTGAAGGGTCTCATGACTCTGGTTTTATTAGATGGTAATAAATGACCCTTTCCCCCACAGCAGCTTGCCCCCCTCAAGGTCCTGGGAACCTTGCTTCCAAAATTCCTTAAAGATTTACCCTCTCCCTAACCCCCTCCCAAGTTGGAAGGATATGATGTTCCACTCCTCACGACCCCAGGGCAACTCTTTCTGCCCACGGGTTTTGTCCCTGTGCTTTAATAAAACCACCTTTTTGTACCAAAGATGTCTCCAGAATTCCTTCCTGGCCGTCGGCGTCGAACCCTAACGTCTTCCCTACATCACTGGGAAGGTGCTGGCAAAGGTCATCCAAAAAAGTGACTGCCGAGTAACTCCTGAACTGAACCCAGGCACTCAGAAGCTCCTCCTGCCCCTCCTGTCCGTGGAATGTGGGTTCTGCTTCCCTCTCCTGCTCCCAGAGGCTTCTCCAAGGATAGTCGTGAGATCCAGATGTGGTGTTGAGGACATCTGTACACTATATATGACTGAACCCAGTTAAATATGGCAGGTGGGTATAGGGACCCATTCATCTTGCTGCCACCCAAGACAAACCTCTTATGGAGTGGCCTGCCAACCTGGAGTGGCCTGCTTCTCTTTGGTTCCTCCCTGCCCTCCACATACAGGATGGCTTCAGATTACACCCCACAAGCTCCCTAGAGGGTTTCAGATCAACAAAGTGAAGGACAGCTCAGAAACAGCAGTGGCTGCTCACCAAGCACATTCACTCTCTGAATGGTGACCGCCCCCAAATGTATCCACTCCCTGAAACCTGTGCGTGGGTCCTTATTTGGAAAAAGAGTCTTTGCAGATGTCATTAAGCCAAGGTCTCAAGCTAATCCTAAATGATCCAGTTGGGCTTACATCCAACAAGCGTCCTTATAAGAGAAAGGCAGAGGGAGATTTGGGAGGGGGAAAGAGCCACGAGAAGACAGAGGCAGAGACTAGAGGGACTCAGTCACAGGCCAAGGACCACCTGGAGCCACCAGAGGCTGGAAGAAGCAGGAAAAGACCTCCCGGAGTCTTCAGATGGAGCGTGCCTCTACTGGCATGTTGCTTTGGTGCCTGCCTTCCAGAACTGTGAGAGAATAAATTGCTGTTTCTTTAGGCCACGCAGGTTGGGGTACTTCTTTATTGCAGCCCCAGGACAATAATGAGCCTCCCAGGCTCAGCCTCGTGAGAGGCCAGGAACGGCTGGACCTATGGCCATCCGATGGCGCGGGCGAGGGGCCCGCCTCGGCTGGGCAGCACCGAGAGAGAGGAGCCCACCAAGGGAAGGCAGGCTGGTGCTGAGCTCAGGGAAACGGAGAGGGGGACCCCTTTGAGGGGGTGCCAGGAGGCTGGAGGCAATGCTGCAGGGAACCGACAGGAACCCAGAAGGCCAGTGAGGCTGGATAAAATTTAGATGGGGTGGGAGCAAATCAGCCCAGTTTCAGGACGGGCTGCTGCCATGCTCCACCATCTGGGAGCCACAGAGAGGGAACAGCAGGGACAGGCAGGTGTGCTCACGCATGCACGCACCTGTGTGACCACCTGCATGTGTGTGCGCACACACATGCAAGGAGGGCAGGGTACAGAATATCAGGGTATTAGGGGAAAGTCACCAAAAGAGTAATTTGACCTTCTTCTGGCACTTTGCCAAATATACTTGATTTTTCTCACATTTTTTTTTAAAGATTTATGTATTTGAGAGAGAGAGATCATGAGCAGGAAAGGGTAGAGGGAAAAAAAAAAAGGAAAGGGTACAGGGAGAAGCAGACTCCCCACTGAGCAGGGAGCCAGATGGGGGACTCGATCCCAGGACCCCGGGATCATGACCTGAGCCGAAGGCAGCCGCTTAACTGACCGAGCCCCACAGGCACCCCTTTGTCATATATTTTTGACAAAATATACAATTTTTGAATACTTTCAAAATTTTCTGAATCGAAATATGCAATTTCAGTCTATGGGAAACATTATGACAGTTCGCCCCTAAATATATCAGCGTACAAAATATAAGGACACCTTCATATACATAATCAATTATAAAGATAGTTTCGTACATAATCAAAACACTGTAATCATGCATTAGAGGGTTAACAATAATTTCATAATGTTGTCCAACGATCTACCGAATCATCTAATACTTCATCCATAGCCAAACGTTTAAAATTTCCCAAGAATATCTGTTACAACTACCTATTTTCAAACTGCTGTCTATTCCGGGTTTATGAATTTCATTTGATTACTCTTTAATCTCCTTTAGTCTGTAATAACATCCTCCCGTGTTTAAAAAAAAAAATGTTTTTGTTGAGCTGCGATTCACACAGCATTAACAATTTTAAAGTGTTCCATCCAGTGGCATTTAGTACATTCGCAACACTGTGCAATCATTTGACTTTTAAAATAAAAATTTTTTAATTGAGGGATTTTTTTTCATCTTAAAAGTACTACGTGCTCAATTAAAAATGCAATATATGCAAGCAGCATCAAGGGCAGGGTGTTTGACCCTGAAATCATTGAGACTGGAAGCCCCTGGAGCCCCCCACCCCCCACAGAAGCCCAGCCCCCCAGAATGTAGACAGCACCGTGCCCTAGATCCTTCTGCCTTCCTCTCTGGAAAACCCACTAGCCTTTGTCCCAAGCCGAGAATCCCACTGGGTAAAGATACGGTGAAAGAGCTCCTCAAACAACTCACTTAAAATATAAACGTCCTCGGGGCACCTGGGTGGCTCAGTGGTTGAGCATCTGTCTTCTGCTCAGGTCGTGATCCCAGGGTCCTGGGATCGAGTCCCACATCCCTGCAGGGAGCCTGCTTCTCCCTCTGCCTGTGTCTCTGCCTCTCTCTGTGTGTCTCTCATGAATAAATAAATTTAAAAATCTTAAAATATATATATATATATAAAAGTCCTCAAAAGCCCTTAAGGCATGGAGGTGGGAATTCCAGTTTCCCCAAAGCTTTCCAGCCACACGTCGACACCCACATCCTCTGATGTTCCCTTGTCCTAATATCCAGGCTCGTACCCCAGCTGGGGGCATCCGGCCCTGGCTCTCCTCTGTGCTTGCATCCCTAGGACTCAGACCCAGCTGGTCCTTACCCCGAGCACCAGGTTTGCAGCAGCAAGAAATAGGAGGCTGAAATGGGTGGCTTCAAAGGTCCTGTGCAGCTGTGACATAATGTCGTCTGGTCTTAGACAGTGAAGTGCCCTGAACACCACGGGGTTTGAACGTCGCTGGAAAGGATGCCCAGTGGGAGGTCCGCTGTTCCCAGCACCAGAAAATGAGGCAGGATTAGGGACAGACCCTTTGGCAGCTAACCTGCTGGATCCGGAGCTTGGGGGCCACAGGCCGGGGTGACCCCACCACCTTTCCCATCCCGACCCAGCCCTTCCAGACCCATCATCTCGGGATCCAGTGGCAAAATCCACTGTCAGGAAAGATCAGCAGCAGGTCAGCCTTGGTGTGCATTTACCCACGTGCTCCCTCTCCTGGGAGGGGAAGGCGAACGTGAGATTTCGTGCAAAGTGGCCTTCCCACCCCCCCATTTCAGCCTCACTAAACAATGGGCATAATGACCCCGTGTAGGGGCCACTCTCTAGCGCTACAGAGAAAACTGAGGCTCCCCTCCCCAAAAGTTAAACTGCTTGCCCAGGATGTCATCTAGGAAGTGGCAGAGTATAATGTGAAGCCAGGTCTGCCTGTGTCTGAGTCCCCACAACCAAGTGGTGGTGAAGGAGCGCATCAGCCACCTCCATTCTGACTTTAGTCTGTATTTCCTGATCAAGTTCTCCTCTCCAGCTGATCTCCTAACTCAGGCAAAAGGCCCTGTGGGCAAAGTATCCAGTGGTGGGTGGGAAAGATAAAATCTATTCCCAGGAAATCAACAGAGGACTGAGCACCAAGTAGGAGCAAACAGCACTCAAACAGAAACTCAAGCCACAAGGATGGCCCAAGCCAGCAAGACCCCCGTGACTGTCCCCAAGACAACGATCAACCTGACTTTCACCACCTGCCTGCACGTCCCCACTCACCTTGGTCCCGCACCGTCCTTATATAAACCTAGAAGTGTTTTCAGCACTTTGGGCACCGTCTTTGAGACGCTGTGCTCATGTGGGGGAAGCCTTACTGGAATAAATTCTTGTTTCCCCACGACTTGTCTCTCTGCCTGTGGATTTTGTCAGCGGCAAGAGGCGGAGCTCGGTCTGCCTGGGACCCCCCAGGGCCAGGTGCTCATGCTACAGTGGCACAGGGTGAGGATCATCCCCTCAGCAGCCCTGAATGGCCACACCCCTTCCCGCCCTGCTCCTGGACAAGGGACCCTCCCCACATCTGCTCCAGCAGCAGGTGTCCCAGGAAACCTGGCGCCCCAGGGACTACGGGCCGAATGGTTTGCTGGAGAAGCAGCTCTGGAGCAAGGGCAGGTGGGTGTGAGCAAGCTTATTGCTGATTCCATTCTGTCCTTATATCCTTCTGGATGCCCCACTGCCGCCTGCATGTCAGGAAGCTGCCCTCCACCTCAATAAAATCAACCCCCATCCTACCAAGTGAGAGAAGTCAGAGAGAGACCATATCCAACAGGACAGTTAATCTTAGAATCTTAAAAAAAAAAAAAAAAAAAAAAAAAAACACTTAGAATCTTGGGTAAGAAGAGTCCACTGCAAGGTCAGTGCCCCTTATGCCCTCACCCACCCACCTGAGTGCAGACACTGGAGGGTGTTCAGGGAGGAACTGGTCTCCTCTCACTGCAGCGAAGAGGAAGAGACTTCCGGGCGCCTTTGTCTTTCGCATGTGGAGCTCCCAGGGGAAGCTTGGGAGACCAAGGTAGGATGGTAAGCCTCCCAAGACCCTCACCTGGGGCTTTTCAGTCCCCTCTGTCTGGCCCTATCATTCTCCACCCAGAGGAGGCATCTCAGAGCAGAAGGGATCTCTGTTGGCTCAGAACTCGGCCCCAGGTTAGGGCAGAAGAACTGAAGTCTCTCCTTCGGAGTGGGGCTCACCTGTGCCGGAGGACCCCCTGCCAAAGCCAGCCAGCGGCCTGCGGGATGAAGCTGCAGCAGTCACGGTCTCCCACAGGAGGAAGTAGGAGCCCCCAGCCTCTCTCCCTAACCGTCTGGGACCAAGCAGTTCTGCAATTATGGCAAGATGAGAAGTTATCAAAAGATAAAATCTATTCCCAGGAAATCAACAGAGGACTGAGCACCAAGTAGGAGCAAACGACACAGAGCCTCGGGGACTCTCCAGCTAATGACATTATGTCATCAGCCCTCGGGGTGTAAGCAGCCCAGTCCAGAGAAGGCGGGAGGAAAGGCCCACACGGGGCCGGGGCGGTCACCGGTCACCGGAGCAGAGCCGATGCGCAGGCTCACTGCAAGGGCTCGGGGAGAGGTGTATGAATTTTTCCGGGTCAACCATAACAAATTAGAGGGCTTCAAACAACAGAAATGTGTCCTAACATGGTTCTGGGGGCCGGAAGTCTGAGATCAATGGGTCCACCAGGACCGGTTCCTTTGGGAGCACCAAGGGAGCATCTCTTCCCGGCCTCTCTCCTGGCTCCTAGGCGTCATTGGCAATCCTGGGCAAATCCTGGGTTTCCGTGGCTTGTGGCTCCATCACTCCCCCTCCCACTCCCGTCTCCGTCTTCGCACACCTTTCCCCTCTGTGTCTCCGTCTCAGATTCTCCTTCCTCTTAGAAGAAACAGCCATCGGATTGGTGACCTCATCCTGAGATCCTCAAATTCATCTGCCAAGACCCTGTTTCCAAGCGAGGTCACATTCTCAGCTTCCAGGGGCCAGCATATGGAATATCTGAGGGGGAGGGAGGGACACCATTCAACCCACTACAGAAAGGTAATAGGCTCATCCTGGAAAAGAGAACAGGGAAATTCACCTAAGTCGCAGTGAGGACGGCCCAAGCTGGTTGGCAGCCGAGTCCTTCTGCGGCCAGGTGTTGAGGGAAGCCGTCACGCAGGTGCGGGGAGGGTCAAAGGACCTGGGTTCCCATGCTGTGTTCACGTAAGAAAACCCAGGGGAGGGAACCCTGGGTGGCACAGCAGTTTAGCGCCTGCCTTTGGCCCAGGGCGCGATCCTGGAGACCCGGGATCGAATCCCACGTCAGGCTCCCGGTGCATGGAGCCTGCTTCTCCCTCTGCCTGTGTCTCTGCCTCTCTCTCTCTCTGTGACTATCATAAATAAATAAAAATTTTTAAAAATTAAAAAAAAAAAAGAAAGAAAACCCAGGGGACCTCGGAGAGCACGCAGGGCCAGGAAAAGCCCCTGAATTCCTCCTCGGGCTAAGTGCTCTGCCGTATGGGGGGTGGCAGTGGATCAGGGCCCCTCCTTTGAGCCTATGTTTGGCCCTGTCGCCTCCTCGAGGCAATGTGCAGCCATGCTAAACATGCCCAGGCAAAAGTACACACATTCTTGTTCTCCCGCACTTTCTAGGAATAGTAGAGTTCGGGGGAAAACACAGACCCTTGGTTTCAAATGAGTTCGTGTATTGGTTTCAACTGTTACTTTCCAGCCTTCCTGTTTGTGTTTTCTTCTTAGGTCAAGGGCAACAAGAGCTAAATGAATCACCCCTCCTGGAGCTTGTACGTTATTATGTTCTTAGGCAAAACCACTTTCAAAAGAGTAATATCTGGAAAGGTTTTCAATTTCCCACAAATTGAGTTATCAGTGCCTTCCAAGGAGGGAATGAAAGACAATCTGTGAACTCGGGGATTTAAATAGGAACATCTGAAAACGGCCACAAGCCACAGGCCCATGACAGATGCCTCGCACCAGCGCAGAGGAGATCGCGCAGAGGGAGCCAGGAGAGCCCAGCAGAAGCTTCGCGGCAAGGCAGAGGGGTTCACAGTGCATTTGCATCTCCTCCCCCAGCTCAATTCCTCTTCTATCCGGGCCCCCTCAGCACCCGCCACACCAAAGGAGGCACCCACCTCCGGAGCAGGCCATCCAGAGCAGGGTGCCAAAGGACAGGAGCCCCATTTCCACACCTGCACATCTCTTTTCCTGCACGATTGCCAACAGCACAGTAATCCCTACGCACCCCCAGGCCGGAAAGAGACCGGGTCTGCCCGGTGCTTGTTAATCTTGCAAGTAGTACAGGATTGGAAGGTTGGAGGCCTTGGCTGAAACTTTTGCTCAAGCCTTGGAACTTAATTTGAAGCTACTGGCTAAGGGCTTCTGGTGTTTGGTGACCAGGGACATGGAAACAAACAGAGGTGGACCTGGTCCAGCGGGGCCTCCACCTGCAGAGGAATCAGAGTCTGTCCTGGCTCACAGAAACCCTCCCCACCATCCTGTGCAATCGCGCCCTATTTTCAGATGAGGAAATTCGGTCTCAAGAGAGTCCATGTGCTGCTTCCAGGCCCCCAGCAGGGACCAGAGCCCCGGTTCCTCCTCTGCCTGTAAGACTAAGCAAAAATCCCAGGAGGAAAGAAAGGAATTAATGAAGAGGGCGCCTGGCTCATGCTCCAGCACCCAGAGCTTTGCCTGGCCTTGGGCGATGTAGGACCTGCTAGATAGGACCTGCACCCCAGCTGTAGCCGATCCGAAATCCTGTTGGGTCATTAGGCAGATGCCACCTTATTCCACCTCAGCAGACCACGTTTGTATCCAACATTTGCTAAGCTCCCTGAGGTTCTGGGAGGGCAGGGCTCAACCACCTTTGCTCCCTAATGTATCACAGCTGCTTGGTATTTGCTGAATTTATCCCAGTGAGCGTGCCTTAAACCTATATTCATAGAGTTGGGAGGATTTTCCAATGACCTGGTTGCACTCCTTCACCTGTTCCTCCTTCTAACAAACAATGTACATTTAACAGGTAACTGTCCAAAGTTACAGGTGCCAGGTGAGGCTTCATGGGAATGACACCTGATATCTACCAAGCCACATGTCCGGTCTGCGGTCTGCGCTAGAAAGGAACTGTACGATGCCGTGGTGACGGACACGTGCCATTGTGCGTTTGTCCAGACCCACAGATTCTTCAGCACCCAGCGAGCCCTGATGTTAACTGTGGGCTTCAGGCAGTGATGACGAGCCACGGCAGGTTCATCGATTGTAACAGATGTACCCCCAGGTGGGGAGGTTGATGGTGGGGAAGGTTGTGTATGGGAGCGGGCAGGGCAAGGAATATATAAGAACTCTCCGCTCGGGACGCCTGGGTGGCTCAGCGGTTGAGCACCTGCCCCTGGCTCAGGGCGTGATCCTCCGTCTCAGGATCAAGTCCCACATCGGGCTCCCTGCCTGGAGCCTGCTTCTCCCTCTGCCTATGTCTCTTTCATGAATAAATAAATATAATCTTTAAAAAAAAAAAAAAGAACACTCAATTTTGCTATCAACCTAAACTGCTCCAAAAAATTAACTTTTTTTTTAAAGATTTTATTTATTTATTCATGAGAGACAGAGAAAGGCGGAAACATAGGCAGATGGAGAAGCAGGGGCCATGCAAGGAGCCCGATGAGGGACTTGATCCCGGAACCTCGGGATCATGCCCTGAGCCAAAGGCTGATGCTCAACCACTGAGCCAGTCAGGCGTCCCATAAAAAATTAACTTGATTAAAATATTTTTTAAAATTTAAAGTAGGGCAGCCTGGGTGTCTCAGCAGTTTAGGGCCGCCTTCAGCCCAGGGCCTGATCCTGGAGACCTGGGATCGAGTCCCACGTCGGGCTCCCTGCCTGGAGCCTGCTTCTCCCTCTGCCTCTCTCTCTGTGTCTCTCATGAATAAATAAATGAAATCTTTAAAAAAAATTTAAGTAAAACTTAATAAATTTATGAAATCAGTGAGTTTTTGTACAACCCGATTCTCGTGGTAGATGGGAGGACTCCCACATTTATGCCGTCCAACCTGCATTTGACATACCCCCGTAGCACAAATCCTCAGGAAGAAAAGTCCAAGGGGCTCCAGGAGAGATGCACGGGGTGCTGGCTGATGGGTGCTCGTGGTCAGGGTGCCAGGAAGGGGGTGCAGGTACAAGGCGGGCGCCCAGGGCCCTTGCATTACTTTGCAGCCTGACTTCCGATACCACAATCGTATGAGCCAATGGATTGGAAGTTACATCAAAATCCAGGCCATCAGCTTCACGTGGGCCCCTCCGGGAAGGAGTTTAGTAGAAAGCCCTGGCTCTGTCAGGACATAACCTCCTCCACCAACAAACAACTGGGAGGGATGCCGACAACCAGGGCGTGCTCCCACCCTCAGAAGCCACAGCCCAGGGGTGCCTGGGGGGCTCAGCCGGTGAAGCATCTGCCTTCGGCTCCAGTCATGATCCCAGGGTCCTGGGATCAAGTCCCATGTCGGGGTCCCTGCTCAGCGGAGAGTCTGCTTCTCCCTCTCCCTCTGCCCCCCACTCATGCTCGCTCTGTCTCTCTAGTGCTCTCCCTCTCTCAAATAAACAAGTAAAATATTTTAAAAAGAAGAAGAAGCCACAGTCCAGTTGAGGAAGAACAAGGAATTCCCGCTGGATTCACGTCTAGGGCTGCTGTGACAAACTGCCGCAAACCCACTGGCTTCCAACAACACAGATTTATTCTCCCGGAGCTCCGGCGGTCAGAAGTCTGAAATGGGTTTCACGGGGCTGACTCCAAGGTGTTGGCCGGGCTGTGTTCCTTCTGGAGGCTCTGAGGAGACGGTCTGTTCCTTGCCTTTTCCAGCTTCTAGAGGCCGTTTCTGGGCTCAGGGCCCCTTCTTGCATCTTCAGCATCAGCAGTGCGAACTCCTACCCCTCTCCTCCCACCCCCTCCTTGCCTGGCTCTGAGCCTCCTGCCTCCCTCTGACAAGGACCCTGTGATTATGGGGGGCCCACCCAGATCCCCCAGGACGATCTTCGCATCTCAAGATCCTTAAACCTCATCACAGCTATGGAATCCCTTTCACAGGTCCTGGGATTTAGGACCACAGACGTTTTGGGGGGCCGTTATTCTGTGTACCACCTCCACCAACCTGACAGATTATATGGAGATGATTAATCTGACCCATTCTCAGCAAGGCCAAAAGGCCTCACAAGCCTTCAGCCCCAGCTGATTTTTGGCACCTCCTAGAACAGAGGCTCTCAGTGGGAGGGGGTAGGGACCATTTTGCCCCACAGGGGACATGTGACAATGTCTGGAGATACTTTTGGTTGTCACAACTTGGGTTGGGGGCAGTGGGGGTGCTTCTGACACCCAGCAGGGAGAGGCCAGGGATGCTCCAGGACACAGAATGATCCAGCCCAGATGGATCAAAGGGGCCAGGGCTGAGAAAACCTGCTCTAGAAATCAAGAAAAGGACACATTTGAAGGCAAGGTTCTAGGCCACGGGAGGGCAAGAGGCATCCCATGGCTCCGGGCCGGTCCCCAGAGCTCCCCTCCCGGGAAGGCACGGTGCTTGCACACTGCAGACACTCAAAGGCACGAAGGTACAAAGGTACGTTGTTGCTTTGAAAGATTTGTAATCTCGCTTTTTCCTTTGCATGAAATGAAATCCACTCTGGAGCACCCCGCCCCTCCTGCCCCTACCCCGGCGTCATTTGTCATCCTCACCCCCTGGGACACTGGCAGGGAGGGCAGTCAGATCTTCCATCAGCAGCCTCTATCATTTTTCCCCCTGTTTCCAAGCCCAAGTGTTAATACTCGCAGGCTTGACTGGTTTTAAATTGGCTTTACTGTGGATAGCTTGCCGTTTCCAATAACACAGAGAGACAAGTGGTAAAAAAAAAAAAATCTGCACAGAAGACCATAATTTGGGAGATGAAGCTGGACAAGACTTGAGTCAGCACATGCTGGACCCGCAGGCCCTCTGCACCTGCTCAGTGCCCCAGCCCTACGCTTAATTTCAGAGGCACCTGGGAAGTTTAAATAATTTACTCCTTCCTCGATGCTTCTGAAAGCTTCCTAGCCCACTCATTTGGTGATTAACATGAATCCCAAGTTCTACTGGACCGTCAATAAAACTGGGCTTCACGTGGGGCTATACTCCCCATATCCCAATAAGGCAATGTTTCCACAGGCTTCTCTGAGATGCTAAGCAATTAAATTCTGTTGGACTGGATCAAAGAAAAGAGATGCCATATGCTCTCAATTCAGCTTCTAGAATCCTGGTTAACCCAACAATGGAGTGGGCACCCAGACAAAGGCTATGGTGAGAGGTACCCAGGCCAAGCCTACCAGAGAGAAGCCTGTCCTGAGCTTGCTGTACCCCTACCTGCCCTCCTAGATGGGAGCCTCCACCTCTCTGTGCTTAGTTCTGATCCATAATATGGGGATACCTATCCCTCTCTCCAAACTCCTGTGCTGAGCTCTTGGGAGGCTCATGTCAGAATGCACTGGAAAAGGTCCTACAAATTGAGGTTATATAAATGTGAAGTCTTATTCCACAGATAAGGGAGGGCCTGGGGGCCTGACCCACACAGAATTTTAAGGAGAAAATGCAGCTCAAACCTGAACTTTTTTTTTTAAGATTTTTTTTTATTTATTTATTCATGAGAGACCCACAGAAAGAAGCAGAGACATAGGCAGAGGGAGAAGAAGGCTCCCCACAAGGAGCCCGACGTGGGACTCGATCCCAGGGTCCTGGGATCACAACCTGAGCCAAAGGCAGAGGCTCAATCACTGAGCCATCCAGGTGCCCCTCCTAACTGCAATTTTGTGACTTGCTCTTGCCATGGTATAAAACTTAACCTTGCCATTTTGCATCTTTGCATGATAGCGGGAATAAGCTTTGCTCCTTGGGGTGTGGGAAACAAAGGCAGAAGAGAAATTATGAAATTTCCTTACTACCTACAGCCCATGGACAAGTCCTTGAAACAGGCAGAGTGACTTGCCTCTAGGGACTCAGCTGCCTCGATGTTCATACTATGCTGAGGGCAAAAGGCAATCCTAGCCCAACCCCCAGGACCCTATAAGTCCACTTTAACCTATAAAAATTCCTTTGGAAACTTCCTTTATCTCTAACCCACCAAGATACATGTTGACAATCATCCCCCAAGCATTTGACCCCGCATCTGAAGGGTCTCATGACTCCAGTTTTATTAGACGGTAATAAATGACCTTTCCCCAAACAGCTCGCCCCCTCAAGGTCCTGTGAGCCTTGCTTCCAAAATTCCTTAGAGACTTACCCTCTCCCTAACCCCCTCCCAACTTGAAAGGATATTATGGACCATGCCTCACGACCCCAGGGCAACTCTTTCTGCCCATGGTCTTGTCCCTGTGCTTTAATAAAACCACCTTTTTGTACCAAAGAGGTCTCGAGAATTCTTTCTTGGCCATTGGCTTCGAACCCTAAAGTCTTTCCTACGTCACTTGCACTTGGGGTAAGGCACGTGTGTCTTAGCAAAGATAAAGCACAATGCCAATGTAAGCAGGAATGTCCCCCTATCTAACCAGTCAAAACCTAAGTCCTGCCACCTTCCCCTGTGGCTGTGTGGTGCTCACACTGTAAGGGAGCCAACGCCTTACCATCCCTTCATTACCAATATCTGCGTGAGTCAGCTGATATCCAAATTTTCCCCAGGTTACCCTTGGTTGGGATTGGGAAGTGATGCATGTTTACACGTGTGAGTTTAAAGGGGCCAATGAAAAGAAAACAAACCTGAAGATAGGAACAGAGGCTGGACAGGCCCACTATCTTGAAAACAAGTCACATCTGTATTCATAGATCAATACTTAATAGCCCAGCATGAATTCCATCAATAAATGCCCTATTCATTCGCTCCCCGCTGTGCTCCAGGGAATAGATCTTCTCTAGGTGTCCGGAATTTCATTTTCTGTAAACATTCTAAGACGTAAGACAGGAGTGGCTGTGTAAAACAACCTATCAGCGGCAGTCATGAAAGCATCTCAAATTTCAAAGTTCATCTGTTTTGCATGTGGCTATCCGACTGTCCCAGCGCCGCTTGTGGGAAAGACTATCCTTTCCCCGCTTGAATTGTCTTGGTACCTTTGTCAATTGACCAATAAATATAAGGATTTTTGGACTCCCTATTTACCATAAAGATAAGGAGTTTTGGACTCTCAATTATTTTACATGGATCCACCCTTCTGCCAACACTGTACTGTCTTGATAACAGTTTCTTCAGTGTTAAGTCTCAAATAAAAAGGCAAAGTACCTCCAACTTTGTTTTCAAAACTGTTTTTGCTGATTCCAGGTTCTTTGTATTTCCCCACAAATCTTAAAGTCAACTTGTTGATTTCCACAAAAAATGTCCTGCTGAGATTTTGAGAGTGATTGCACTGAATTTTTAGATCGATGTGGTGAGAGTTGCCTTCTTGATGAGCCCAAATCTTCCAACCCATGAACGTGCAGATTTTTCCCATTTATTTACACCTTTAATTTCTCTCAAAACACCTGATAGTTTTCAGCAAATAAGAATTGCATTTTTTGTTAAATATATTACTGTTTTATTCCTTTTGATGGTATTGTGAATGAAATTGTATTACTTTCATCTGCAGATTGTCCAATATTAGTATACAAAATACATTTAGTTTCTACATAGTGATCTTGTATCCCAACCTTGCTAAATCCATTCCTTCTAGTAGCTTTATGCATCTCTGTGTGTGTTCTTGGTATTATTTATATATAAGATTATGTTAACTGTGGTAGTTTTGACAACCTGGATGTCCTTTTCGGGGAGAGGTCTTATTGCAGAAATGGCAAAGTGTACATTTTGCCTTGATCCTAATCTTAGAAAAAGAGCTTTCAATCTTTCGAATTAAGCATGACGTCAGTTGTGGGTTTTTCCATTGATGCCTCTATTAAGTTGAAGACGCTCTTTATTCCTACTTCAATGAAAGTAATTTAGTTTTTGTCTCTTTGTTTTTAATCATGGTGTTGGATTTTGTCAAGTGCTTTTTATGTAATGTTAATGATCATGCAGTTTCTGTCCTTTATTTCTATGGTGTATTACTGTGGTATAATGAAAAATACATATGGGGAGGGGGCTCCTGGCTGGCTCAGTTGGTGGAGCATGAAACTCTTGATCTTGGAGTTGTGAGTTCAAGCCCCACATTGGGTGCAGAGATTGGTTTAAAATCGTTTTTTTTTTTTTAAAGATTTTATTTATTTATTCACGAAAGAGAGAGAGAGAGAGGCAGAGACACAGGCAGAGGGAGAAGCAGGCTCCATGCAGGGAACCCAACATGGGACTCGATCGCAGGTCTCCTGGATCAGGCCCTGGGTTGAAGGCGGTGCTAAACCACTGAGCCATCCGGGCTGCCCCTAGTTTAAAAATCTTTTAAAAAATACCTATATAGGTATATACATATACATACATATACATATACATATACATATACATATACATATACATATACACACACACACAGCCTTTGTTCCTTGTTCCCAGCACAGAACTCCTAAAACCCTTGGAATTTCCTGAGTGCTAAGAATGTCTATCATTACCATAATGAGCCTCTTCAGATCATACCTGACATTATGCTAATGAGGTGACTCTAGGTGGGCCCCTTGCATAGCTTTAAGATGGAGGCTGGTTGCCAGAAGAACCAGCCACTTGATTAGATGATTGGAACTTCAGCCCTACCTCTTGCGCCTCCAACAGGGGTAGAGGAGCTGGAGGTTGATTAATCACCAATGCCAGTGACTTAGCCATGTCTACATAATAAAATCTTGATAAAAAAAACTCTTGTACAAAGTTCAGGGGGCTTCCAGGCTGGTGAACACATTGATGTCTAAGAGGGTAGCATGCCCGCCCTTGCCCACCTCTGCCCAGGAGGATGGGCACTGCCTCTCCCTGACAATCCCTCCCACCTTTGGGGGTTCTGAGTGCCCCACCTGGCAGAGGGCCCCAGAAAGGCCAAATCTACCAGCCCACCCCGGCTGTCTGGGAGTCTGGGAGCTGCCTTGTATGGCTTGGGGCAGGAAGGTGGGTCAGGGAGCCGGGTCACCAGGTCTTTGTGATGCCAAAAGAAAAGTGGAGGTGGGGTCGTCTTCTGCCTCAGCTCTTGGTGGAAGCCAGCCAGCAGGTGTGGCGGCTCCCTTGGTCCTGTTGCCTTGATGGCAGGGGAGCCCTGCCAGACCTCCAGCCCCCTAGCCCCTCATCCTCCTCGCCAAATAGAAAGAGATGGCTTTTGTACGTCTGAATCCATTTTGTACGTCTGAATCCTGGACAGATGCGTGTCCAGGACCTTGTCAGGGGTTCTCCAGGTGCAGCTTCTCCGTCTCCTGCGTGGTGGCCACACGGGGCAGCGGCTGGAGGGTGCCCATCTTGGCAGACCTGAGGGCTGAGAGTCCCAGACAACCAGGCTCAAACTGGAATGCGGGCAGTAAAGGGGAGAACTGCCCCCTCCACTGCCCCAGGAGGCGGGAAGAGCTTGCAGGTGACTGCACAGTCTGGAAGAAGGCGCCCAGCACACTGGGCCACAGACACCGGCTCCCCGTCCAGCTCTAGACACCCAGATGCACCCTGGCAGTGGAGATGGGGGCTCCTGTGGGCCGCCCCCGCCAGGTGGCCAGGTTTTGCGACTCCCCTTCTGCCTTAGGCTGCAGAGCCAGGCCCACAGCAGCTCCCCGAGCCCCGCGGGCTAAGCCTGGGCTCCTGCGGGCCTCTGGACACACGTGTCAGCGCCGACCTGCCGCCCTCAGCAGCCGGGTCTCCGAACCCCCACGCGGTGCCTTTCTGTTTACCAGCTCTTTCAATCCCAAAGTTGAATCTGCAAAAACCTTACTCCAACCACTTTGCCTTCTCGCTGTGTTGTGGTTTCTTTGGTGCTTGGGACTCCATGTGGTTTCTGTTTAAAAGGGTGTGTGTGAGCGTGTGTGTGTGTGTGCATGTGTGTGTGTGTGTGTGTGACTGCCTTTGCTGAAGAGTTGAATGTCATGTTTACCAATAAAAGTAGTACTTTTTTTATTTGCTGCTATGTGTGTGTGTGTGTGTGTGTGTGTGTGTGTGTGTGTGTGTGGCGCTGGGCATCAGCCACATCGGAGACCCCTGGTCTGTTCTGCGGGGTTACCCACATGGACTGCATCACGGTCCATGGGTGTGTGAATCCGTCGTGTCTTTGTTTGCTTGCAATGGATAGGAAGAAGTGGCCAGCCAGGCCGTCCTTTTCTTAAGAGGGTTGGACATATTTTTATATATATTTTTTGGTACCAAAAAGAGTGTACCTTGATCTGGTTACACTCAAAATTCTGACCTGACTAAGAAGGCTCTGGGCCAGGAAGTTTCATGAGGGGGGGATGGGGAGGAGAAACGGGGAGGACAAGAGCTTTGGACCAGTGCCAATGGCTGGCTTGATTTGTGTTTTTTAAATAAAAAGAAAAAAATCAAAAAAAAAAAAAAATAAGAGGGTAGCATGCCCAGGTAGGACATGGAAGCTCCAAGCTTCTGTCCCATCTCACTCTTGTATGTAGCTCCTATATGGCTATTCCTGAGTTGGGTCCTTTATAATAAAACTGCAATATTAAGTATAGCGTTGTACTGATCTTATGAGTGATTTCTAGTGAATTATCAAACCTGAGGGATGGGTTGTGGGAACCTCTGAATCTGTGCTCAGCGAGGCAGAAGTGTGGGAGCCTTGGGGATAGCCAAGACTTATGGCTGGGATCTGAAGTGGGGGCCATTTGGGACTGAGCCTTCAACTTATGGGGTCTGTGCTAACTCTGGGTACTTAGAGTCAGAATTGATTTGACTGTATGACATCCAGTTGATGTTGGAAAATTATTAGTGTTGGAAAATGACACACATTGATTTTTGGATGTTAAACTAATCTCGCATTCCTAGGATAAATCCCACTGGCCTATGGTGTGTAATCTTTCTTATATGTTTGTTTTACCTGGAGTCAGTCTGTTAGTATGTTGGCCTTTATGTTCATGAGGAATACTTGACTGTAGTTTTCTTGTGATGTCTTTGGGTTTGGTATCAGGGACATTGCGGCCCCATGGAATGAGTTGGATTCCAAATTATATTCTATTTATATTCTATATTATATTCCAATTTATATTCTATATTCTAAAATAATTTGATAATTTAAAGAGTTGATAAAATTCACAGATGAAATCGTCTGGGCCTGTAGATTTCTTTGTGGGAAGAGTTTTAATTAATTAAATTTCTTTATTTGCTATTGGTCCTTTCACATTTCCTAATTCTTCTTGAGTCAGTTACAGTGTCTTTCTAGGAGTTTGTTCTTTTTACCTGAGTGGTCAAATTCTCCTTCTCCTTCTAAGGTTAACTTTCATTCATATGCCATATATTTCAGGGGTGCCTGGGTGGCTCAGTGGGTTAGGTGGGTTAAGTGGGGCTCTTCCTGAACCTGATGGGTTTTGATTGCTTTCAACTCAAAATAGTCTTCATACCAAAGTGGCTCATCTTGGGGAGACCTGCCCTTGGCCCCTACATCTATCACCCTATCATACATTTGAGATGGGTTTGGTATTTATAGAGGTACAAATATAGGAAACTCTACGTATGCATACCTTCTGCCCTGGAACATACAACACACTTCAGGTCACCTCACTGCAGTGGATTGGCTCTGTAGCAATAAGAAAAGTTTATAGACAGCTAAACATTGCATTCATTGTTCTACAGCCAGAAAACAAATAATGATGTACCACTAATGCGCTTCTTTTTCAAAGATTTATTTATTTATTTATTTACTTATTTAATTATGATAAACAGAGAGAGAGAGAGAGAGAGAGAGAGAGAGAGGCAGAGACACAGGAGGAGGAAGAAGCAGGCTCCACGCCGGGAGCCCGACACGGGACTTGATCCTGGGACCCCAGGATCGTGCCTTGGGCCAAGACAAGCGCCAAACCGCTGAGCCACCCAGGGATTCCCCCAGTAGTGTGCTTTTTAAAACAGGTTATTATGTGTGTAATTTTCTTTCTTACAAAAAGAAAAAAAAGAAAGGAAAGGAAGAAAGACAGACAGACAAAACTGGGGCACCTGGCTGGTTCAGTCAGTAGAGCACATGACTCTTGCTCTCAGGGCCATGAGTTCAAGCCCCACACTGGTGATAGAGCTTACTTAAAAAAAAATTAATAGTGTGAAAATTCATAACGGGAAACCTCACTAAAATGGAGTCAGGTTGTCCATTGTAGACCCAATAGGAAAGGATGAACAGGAGTGCAGGGTGGCTCAGTCAGTGAAGCATCTGCCTTCAGCTCAGGTCATGATCTCAGGGTCCTGGCATGGAGCCCTGAATTGGACTCCCTTGCTCGGTGGGGAAGTCCACTTCTCCCTCTGACTCTGGCTCCCCCTTATGCCCTCAATCGCTCTCTCTCAATTACTAAGTAAAATTTAAAAAGAAAAGGAAAGAAGAAAGAAAGGAAAGGAAAGGAAAGGAAAGGAAAGGAAAGGAAAGGAAAGGAAAGGAAAGGAAAGAAAGGAAGGAAGGAAGGAAGGAAGGAAGGAAGGAAGGAAGGAAGGAAGAAAGAAAGAAAGAAAGAAAGAAAGAAAGAAAGAAAGAAAGAAAGAAAAGAAAGAAAGAAAAGGAAAGGAAGAGTAGCACAAGTCCTCAGGAGAGTCAGCTACTACTTTATCAGGACCCCCCAGGAGGAAGGTTTCCTCCTCACCCAGCAACAACCCAGCCAATGAGAGACAGTCACAGCCCAGCCAATGAGAGATCGTCACACCTCAGCCAATGAGAAGCCCCCATACATTTAATTCCCAGTTTACGCCAATGGACTTTTTGTTTACAACAGCCCTCCCAACGACCCCCTCTCCTCTATAAAAGAGCCTCCTCTCCTTTGTTCCGTGGACCTGCCTGTGGTACTGCTGGGCCTCTTGTGTCCTGTAAAGCAATTCTTTGCTCTTCCCAGATAAACCCGTCTTTTGCTGGTTAAAATGACTGGTTTTATTTATTTTTAAGGTTAACAAGAGCAGCAACAATCCATTGTGAGCTGGCTACTACTTATACATGAATGGCCCAGCCGTCCAGAGACCCCAGTACAAAGGCTGCTTAATTAGAAAGGATTTCATAGGTGACCATTATCAAGGCAATTCTTCCCTCTCTGTGCCAGAACGAGTGGTTTCTTACACTTTTAAGTGTAAAGCATGCTTTTGGACCTTTTTGCCTCCTTTAAGGACGTGGCTTCCGTCCTTTGATTCCAAGGAAATCCTTTTAGCAAGAAACTTGGCAAGAAGAGAAAACAAAACTTAAGGCTGCAGGAGTGGCTGGAATAGAAAGAAGGCAGGCGAGAGAAATTATGGGACATGGGGTGTGAAATGATGCATCTGATCAGATAATAAAATGGACTGGGGTCCTGTACCCCCAACAGATTTAGGTGAGTTAGCTTTGGGCAGAGTTGGGGTGGGGATCAGTTTGCACCAAGATTTAGGACGCAGAGGTGTGTTTCCGTGCTATAATTGGGAATTATGAAGATTTTCCCATCTGTGTCCTGCCTTTTAAATATTCTCTGAGGTTCCAGGCAGCCCCGGTGGTGCAGCGGTCTAGCGCTGCCTGCAGCCCAGGGCGTGATCCTGGAGACCCTGGGTCGAGTCCCACGTCGGGCTCCCTGCATGGAGCCTGCTTCTCCCTCTGCCTGTGTCTCTGCCTCTCTCTCTCTCTGCATCTCTATGAATAAATAAATAAATCTTTAAAAATAAATAAATAAATATTCTCTGAGGTTCCTTCCATGTCTGCACCTTAGGATTCCAGGACTGCCCTCTGAATCTGCTGTTTCCATATTTTCAAAAGCATAATAGGACAATAACTATTCAGTCACTAACTACTTACCCAGAGTCAGCTTATAGCTCAGATCTATACTAGTTGTAATATAATAAGAAATATATTTGGCCTTTGTTCCCAGTTGTAACACAGAGCTTGGAGATCCCCTAGGATATCCTGGGTGATAGAAGTGTCTTTTGTTATTCATATGAGCCCCTTTGAGCACTTCTGAGTTTATGGTAATGAGGATAATTAGGATGGGGTCCCTAGGTAGCCTTAGGATAGGCTGCTATCTGAAAGACCAAGTACTTACAACATGTGCCTGGTATGGTTAAGCACTTGGTATATAGTAGCGAAGTCTGTAAACAAAATTAGTCTTGGAAAGTCCAGTCTTGGAGGGCATGATGGCACTGTGTGAACATGCTGGAGCCCATCGAGGATATCAGTATTTAACATGAAGAGATGCAAATAATCATGCCCTGTTTTTGCTATTTACCTTTCACTATTTACACTTTCTCTTTCAATGATTACCCTGATGTAAAAAGGAATTAAATGACAAAGCAGATCTCTCAGGAAAGGAAACAGACTGTATACCAAACACAGCGCACCTTATTTATTCGGCAAAGTAACGAGACAGGCCAAAATGGTGCCTAAGTCAGAGAGAGGGTTTGCTGGTGCCAAGGTGATGGCTGTAAAAGCTGCTTTAGGCAACAGACTTGAGCGTTGGAAAGTTGAACAAGGCAAAAAGACCCACGGCGACCACCATGCTGACGACAAACAGGCTCATTATGCCATAGGCCCTAACTGACCAATGGGCTACTTACAACCAGGCACAGTTCCTGAGATTACCAAAAAAGGGAAAATCCCATTCATCCCCATCACATCCCCTCACTCCACCCTATAACTATAGCCCCTCACCACCTCCTCCTGGCAGTCTCTCCTCTGCTATCCTGCTTGCTGCTCCCTTGCTGTGTATTCAATACATTTCTATCTCTTTTGTTCTGCTTGGCGGAATTCTTTAGCTGGCACCACGGGTCCCCATCCAATCAGGATGCCCCATGATGACCTCCAGTCTAAAGCAAGTTCTGGATGCAGAATAAATCATTTCTCACAGAATAGAGCACACACAGTGTGGCTTTGGGTCCAGCTACCTTCAGGAGGAAAGAGAGTCCAGAAGCCCCTGCCTGGCTCCCTCTGACAGCCATATCAATTCGACAGACTACTTACCCAACATGCCAGCTGACAGCATTTGCTGTACTCCTCTTTTATTTGAATGGTTGTAACAACATAAAAGAAGTAGAGAAAAAAACATCTGCTTTTTTCTCAATATGCTCTCGCAGTGTCTACAAGATGAGTCATCAAAAGATTTTGCTTTCAGTTCATGTGACAATTATCCCAAAAGATCCCTTTTAAAATGTAAAATAGAAGGGGGAAAAAAGTCAAACAAGCTTAGAATATAAACAAAGAAGATTGAAGAATTGGGAATATCTGACAACATTTTAAAGAAGAAAAGAAAATAAGAGGACCTATGAATTGAAACGCAGTCAAAAAGAAATGCCCAAATGAGTCTCTTTTGGATTTGATGTCTCTAAAACGGCAATCAGTTTTTTCTTTAAATTATCTGTCTCTCTTCTCACAGAATTAGGGCAGAACTACTCCTGATAAAAACATCAAACCTTCCAGATTGAACAGCAGCTCAGAAAACCAGCAGTCACAACCAATGACACCAGTGGTCACAGACTGTCCAGACTATTTGTATACAAAGTTGAAAATCATGTCGTTTGAAAGCTGCTGTAAAACATTATAGTTTCTTGGCCTACCAAATTAACAAAAACATACTTCCTAGTATTGAAATTTAATATATTATGGATCAACAGGAAGAAATCACACTCAAGAGAAGAATAAATGATAGATAATTGGAGAAAATATTTGCAAAAGAAACATCTGGTAAAGGACTGTATTCAAAATATATTAAAAAAAACCCAAAAAACCAAAAGACCCCACCGACACTTCACCAAAGAAGACAACAGATGGAAAATACAAAGATGAAAAGGTGGTCCTCATACTGTGTCCTCAGGGAAATGCAGTTTAATCTGCATTTAATCAACAATGAGATGCTGGTACACACCTACCAGAATAGCCAAAACCCACAACACTGACACCACCAAATGCAGCTGAGGATGAGGAGCAGCAGGAACTTTGGTGCTGGTAGAGACTGCAAAATGGCGCAGCCACTTTGGAAGACAGTTGGTCACTTTCTTACAAAACTAACACACTCTTACCATATATTCCGGCAACTGTGCTTGTTGGGATTTAGCAAAGGAGTTGAAAATTTATGTCTACACGAAAACCTTCATAGGGATGTTTACAGAAGCTTTATTCATAATTTCAAAACCTAAGGTGCATACACCATGCTGGCAGGTAAACTGAGGCATAATAAATATGTTAAGAGTTTAACAAAAATCTGCTTGAACCCAGCAGCATCCGATCTAGCAGATAGAAAGGTGCTCTGAGGAACTGTACAAAATGAAAGACTTTTATAGGCAGCAGGAAGCAGGAACAAGGGAGTCATAGCAGACCAAAAAAAAAAGCAGGTTGGTTATTGCAAGGTTATTTTCCTTTAGGGGATGGTGCGGGTCCATCAGGCGATTCCTGATCGACTAGTTTAAGATTCCATTTCTGGGAGAGCTGAAACAGTAATGGTGAAGGTGACTTGGGACTTAGCATAAAGGAGTTCATTTGGGGCCTGGTCTGGTCTTGTTTTTAACAAACCAGACAAGGGAATATTATTCAGCGCTAAGAAGAAATGAGCTATCAAGCCATGAAAAGACATGGAGAAATCTTAAATGCATATGACTAGTTGAAGAAGCCAATAATGGAAAGGCTACAGACTGTGTGTTCCCAACTAACTACATGACATTCTGGAAAAGGCAGAAGTCTGAAGACAGTGAAAAGATCGGAGATTGCCAGCAGGGAGGATAAATAGGTTAGGGAAGGATAAAGAGGAGGAGCACAGAGGGTCTTTAGGACAGTGAAACTACTCCATGAAACTACTCCATATGACACTATGATGGCGGACACATGGTACATTTGCCCAAACCCACAGAAGGTACAGGGAGGTGAACCCTCATGTGAACAATGGACTCTGGATGATGATGATGTATCAGTGGAGGTTCATTGATGGTAGCCAATGTGCCACTCCGGTGGCAACGTTGCTAGTGGGGACACGACGCATGAGTGGGGCGGGGTGTATGGGAAATCTCTGTACCTTCCTCTCAATTTTTTTCTGAACCCAAATTATGCTAGAAATTAAAGTCTATTTTTTATATCCAAAAATTAATACTAACCATCTATTTCTTAATTCAATAAAGTAAAACACTGTTAAAGAAACAAGCGATACTTACCTGGCGGGGGAGACACCGCTATCCTGCAGGTGGTTCTCCCGGGGCGAGGCTCGGCCATTGCACGCGGGCCGTGCTGACCCCCGCGATTCCCCCCCCCCCAAAAAAAAAGAAACAAGCAAAAAGGAAATCACATAAAATTTTAAGAGTCGGAGTATTTCCATGGAACATGTTTCCATATTTCTTAAGAAAATATAGACAGTTCTCTTCTTCAGAAATTGGAGTTGTAGAAAAGAGTTGTCTGTATATTCCTTGCTGGGAACCTACCCAAAAGAACCCAACCAAACAAGCCAAAGTAGTTATAGTTTAATGAGACATTAACTTTTCAAACCTAATTATCTCTTCTGTGTTACATCTGTCCCACTCTATGGCTGGAATTTGATCCACTTTGCCCAAGACTCCCTTTTCTTGGAGGACCAGAAGTAACAGAAGTGGACACTTAGGTCATATTGATGAGGGAGCAGAAGGCAAGCTGAGGACAAAGCACAAGGTGACAGACACCGGGCAACCTCTCTCCCCCTCCCCACCCTGGGTGGGATAGGTGTGAAGTTCCTCCAGGAAAATCCCAACTGTCTTAATGCTTTGCTAGAGGGAAAAACAACCTTAGCTTGATAATAGTATCCTGAGGATCATCCTTAGCATATCAAAGTCCTTTTGGACACTTCCCTTTTTCCTCACCTCCTCCAACTCCCAGGTATATAATCAGCCATATCTCACAACCCCAGGGCAGCACCTCTTTCTGCCCATGGGTCCTGTCCCCGTGTTTTAATAAAATCACCTTTCTGCACCAAAGATGTCTAAAGAATTTTCTTGGCCATTGGCTCCAGACCTCACTGATATTCCAAAGCTGCATCAATATTACAAAGAATATTTTTTTCAATTTCAAAATGAGTGTCCCAAAGGGCGCCTGGCTGGCTCAGTTGGTAGAGCATGTGACTCTTGATCTCGGTGTCATGAGTTTGAGCCTCACATTGGGTGCAGACTTGACTTTAAAAAAAAGGTGGGGTGCCTGGGTGGCTCAGTAGTTGAGCATCTGCCTTTGGCTCAGGTCGTGATCGAGTCCCACATCAGGCTCCCTATAGGGAGCCTGCTTCTCCCTCTGCCTATGTCTCTGCCTCTCTCTCTGTGTCTTTCATGAATAAATTTTTAAAATCTTTTTTAAAAAAAAAAGGAAGAAAAAAAGGTGTTGGGGCACCTGGCTGGCTCAGTTGGTTAAGCGTCAGACTCTTGATTTTTGGCTCAGGTCGTGATCTCAGGGTTCTGGGATCAAGCCTTGCATTGGGCTCTGCACTTAGTGCAGTCTGCTTGGGCTTCTCTCTCTTCCTCTGCTCTGCCCCTCTCCTTGATCATACTCTAAAATTAAAAAATTAAATTTTAAAAAGGTGTTAAAAACGTGTTAAAAACAAAATAAAAAACCAAAAATCAGTGTCTCAATTCGAGGAAATAGACACAAATAGTCTGTTTAAATGCTTTGATTTGTAATTAAACATGATTCAAGAACAGCAGTGAGGTTTCTAGAATCATTCAAATCCTTTCTATCCTGTTTTTTGACATTTGTTCAAATGAGGCAGGCCTAGAAATGGGTTCAGGACAGATCATCGTTCTTGAGGACAATTCTAAAGTCCCCTGATACGAAGCCTTCCTGGGAAGTGTCAGGATGGGGGAAATTTGGAGAGTCCCACCTATTAAAGTCAGGCTTATAGTTACTTCTCAAGTACAAGCAAGGCAGAGCGATTCTAAGGATTGTGACCTTAAAAGAAACGTCTGACATTAAACCGGGGGGCCAGTTCATTTCAAGACCTTTCCCACTGTAGGCTTTCTTCTATCATTAGTGAGGAAGAAAAACTATCCCAACCCTGTGTATAAGACCCTTCTGAACACTGCTTTGGGCTTACATGTGACAGGATTAGCACAGCAGGCCTGAGACCACTGTCCCTGGAAGGCCGCCTGCAGACTTGCACGCAGGCTCTCAGAGCATTTCTAGCCACCGGTTAACTGGTAAGGGCGGCTCCCTGTGCCCCGTTGGGGCAAACCATGTGGTCTCTCTGAGGGTCTGGCATCTCCAGATGTGCCAGGCGGAGAGAGCCCGTGTGACCTGCACCCAGTGGAAACCTGGGGGGCTGTGTCCCTGGTGGGCTCCGGGGCAGGAACACTGCACACGTTCCTGCTGCTGGAAGAGGGAGCTCTTTGGGTTCCCTCAGGGGGAGAGGGCATCAGCCACCTCCATTCTGACTTTATTCTGTACTTTCTAATTAAGTTCTCCTCTCCAGCTGATCTAACTCGGGCTAAAGGCCCTGTGGGCAAAGCATCCCACAGAGGAACTGGAACTACCTGCCCTGAGCCAGCAAGACCTCCCTTGACTGACCCCAAGACAAGGATCAACCTGACCTTCACCGCCCACCTGCACATCCCCACCCACCTTTGTCCCACACCATCCTTATATAAACCTAGAAGTGTTTTCAGCACTTTGGGCACAGTCTTTGAGACGTTGTCTTCATGTGGGGGAGGCCTCATTGGAATAAATTCCTTTCTTGTTTCCCACCACTCATCTCTCTGGCTTTGGGTTTTGTCAGTGGCAAGAGGCTGAGCCTGGTCTGTTTGGGACCCCCCAGGGCCAGGTGCTCGTGCACCCCTGCACCCTGCTACAAGGGGAAGGAGAGTGTAAGGAAGCCTGTGCCTGGGTTCCTCCAGAGTCTGCCTGGCTCTTTGTCCCGTGATCCATCCTTACCATGTCACCATAATTAACCCGAGCCATGAGTACACTGATAAGCTAAATCCCGTAATTCCTTCCAGTAAATCTTCCAATTTAGGGGTGGTCCTGCGGTCCTCCAAAACACAAGCACTTATGCAGTTCCCCTCAGTTTTTCATTATTTTTAATTGTAGTAAGACACACATAAGGGGATCCCTGGGTAGCTCAGCAGTTTGGCGCCTGCCTTTGGCCCAGGGCGCGATCCTGGAGTCCCGGGATCAAGTCCCACGTCAGGCTCCCGGCATGGAGCCTGCTTCTCCCTCCTCCTGTGTCTGACTCTCTCTATTTCTATCATAAATAAATAAATAAATAAATAAATAAATAAATAAATCTTTTTTAAAAACTACACACACACACACACACAAAATGTACCACGTTAACCATTTTGACGTGCATAGTTCAGCAGCATTAAGTACATTTACATTGTGCAACCATCACCACTGTCCAAACACAGAACTCTTACCTTCCCCAGAGGACACACTATACACATTGTCAAAAAAACAAAACAAAAACAAAAACAAAATTCAACTGGAGTGAATTTGAAGATCCACTTGGCTTTATTAAGAGATGCACGAATCAAGCAGCATCTTGTCGCCACACCAAGTAGAGAGTTGCACAAAGGAAGATTTGTATAGGAAGGAGGGTAGGAAAAGAAAGTTGTTAGAGAAAAAAAAAAAAAAAGGAAAGGACTGTTTGAGGCAAGATCACCATCCCTTAACGGAGGGGCAGTGGGTCTTACCACGCAGATTCCCTTATCTTCTGTGGTTTGGAGAAGGCCCACGTAATGGATCACCTCACTGATGCTGATCAGAAAATTCCTGACCGTTCAAACGACACTGCAAGGAACTTAGGTACTAAGTCCAGATTTGGTGACTTGGCTTAAGTGACACCATTTTGGGCCTATGGTTTTCTAACACCGTTAAACACATTTCCTTGTTCCTCTACCCACCCAGGCCCTGGCAACTACTATTCTTTCTGTCTCTATGAATTTGACTGTTTTAGGTATTTGACGCACATGGAATTATACAGTATTTATCTTTTGTGACAGGCATGTCTCACTTAGCCTGGGGTTCTCAAGGTGCATCCGTGCTGTAGGTGTCAGCGCTTCACACCTTTGCATGACTGGATAATACTCCACTGCGTGAACAGACCAATTTTGTTTATTCACTCATCTGCCGATGGGCACCTGGGATGCTGCCACCTTTCGGCAACTGTAAAAAATACTGCTATTAACGTGATAGTACAAGTATCCCTTTAAGTTCATGCTTCCAATAGTTTTGGGTACATACCCCAAAATGGAACTGCTGGATCATACAGTAAATTCTAGTTTTAGTTTTTTCTGTAACCACCCTGTTTTCCATAGAGGCTGAGCTATTTTATGTTGTCAAAAGTATGGGTATGAGAAGACTCTGGGGTGTGGAAAATTCTTCATACTAGTGGAGAAGACATTTGTGATTCAGTCAAGGTCGTTCAAGGTCCCACCAAATTTCAATATATACCTTATTAAATTTTCGATTAAAGAGCAGTACACCCATATTTATGCACACACACCCCCATGTGAAAGCAAGCTAATACTTTTACTTTGCACAGATAAGAAGATAAAATTATTTGACAGAGTGTACAAGTATAAAAATTAAACTCTTTATTTCATTGTCACATTTTAACTCAAATATGAAAAAAACTTAAAAGATGAGCTTATTGTTACCCATCATCTAAAGATCCCGCCAAGATCAACACTACTTAAAGACATAAAAAAAAAAAAAACTGAGTAAAACCAAAATCCTGGGAAACACAATGTGAGTACAGAACTTTGAGTATGATTGCACGTATCTGTGGGATGCAGTCATGTTTTTGACTATGAATCTCCTATTTCATTTCCTTCTTGACAGAGTTACCAGGAATCCTCCTAGTGGAGACAATATGCTACAGCTTTCTTGGAGGAAAGTATGCTGTGTCATTAACAGAAGCTACTTAACCTCTTGCCAGCCTCGTTTTGCAGATCCATTATGAGCAAATGGAGCAAGAGCCCAGGAGAAGGAGTGATGTGGGAATGCAGGGCCCACTGTGAGCTTAAATATAAGAGAGTTTAAGCCTGGTATGATAAGCAGCCTCGTAAGATGGTCCAGAGAGGATCCCTGACTCCTGGTGCTAACCCCTTGTGTAATCCCATCCAGAACTAGTGACTTGCATCTAACAAAGAGAATACAGCAAAAGTGATGGGATGTCACTTTTGAGATTAAGTTACAAAAGACTGTGACTTCTGTCTTGCTAGCATTCTCTGGCTTTTCTTGCTTGCTTTCTTTGACGAAGACAGCTTTTATGTTGTGAGCTGCCCTGTAACAAGGAACAGAGGGTGGCCTTTGGCCAACAGCCACAAGAAACGGAGATCTTTAACCAGCAGCCTGCGAGGAGCTGACTCCCGCCAACAACTGCAAGAGTGAGCTGAGAAGTGGGTCCTTTCCCAGTTGAGCCCAGCCCAGCTTTGGGACATATCCTGACCCGAGGATCTAGCCTAGTGACACTGATTCCTGACTCATGGAACTGTGAGAGTGTTTGTCATTTTAAATAGCTAAGTGTTGGGGTCATCTGTTATACCATGATAGAAAATACACCTGGGTAAGCAGTCATGTGCTTACAGAGACAATAAAACCACTTGTATTAATTCTGCAATAGCATTTACAAATTATTTATACAGGATCAACAAACAACTGAGTTTATCTATCTCAACTTTGAAAAAGAAAACCAAAACTTTATACTACCTGGAACAAGAGTTTGGTGCTCCACACAAACTAAATTTCTCTAAGGAGTCTAGGTAACTACAGTTTCCTGACTCCCTGCAGTACATGCCATCAAGTCTGAAAATCACATGCTACTGAATTTCTTCAGATTTGTAGGCCAACTATAAAAATCTCCAAATTTCTATTAGGTTTAAAAAAAAAGGGATCCCTGGGTGGCACAGCGGTTTGGCACCTGCCTTTGGCCCAGGGCACGATCCTGGAGACCCGGGATCGAATCCCACGTCGGGCTCCCGGTGCATGGAGCCTGCTTCTCCCTCTGCCTGTGTCTCTGCCTCTCTCTCTCTCTGTGTGTGACTATCATAAATAAATAAAAATAAAAAATTTAAAAAAAATTAAAAAAAAATAGAAAACAAGGTATTAGCTGTCCTCCTGGCTGAATTTACCTTGCCGTAAAACTCATCATTTGTACAGGTAAATATCTTAGGTAAAAGTGAGCTCTCCCATTCATAAGAAATTCCAAATAGGCAAATCCAGAGACAGACAGGAGAGTAGTGTTTGCTAGTGCCAGGCCAGACAATGGGGGATGACTGCTATAAGGCAGGGGTTTCTTTCTGGGGTGATGAAAATGTTCTAGAATTAGATCATGGTGATGGCAGTACAATCCTGTGAATATACTTAAGAAGAAACATTAAATTGTACACTTCAAAATGGTGAATTTCATGGTTTCTGAATTATATGTCGATTAGAAAGAATTTGTAAAGCAAGCTCCTACAGAGGAAAGTGAACACGTCCATTTAAACATCCCCCCAGGCAGTTATGCTGCATCCCAGACACACATGAGGAATGGTGTCTGCTCTGTGACAGACAGCAACCTGCAACCACGCAACAGCTTACATGTACCCCTTCCCCTTTTTTTGCATTGCATCTTCTAGGAAAATACTAGCAAAAATCCTCTCTGGTAAATATGTGTTGTTGTTGTTTTAAAAGAGTTTTTGTTCGTTTACATGTTAGATTCATTTTTAAAACTTTAGACAATTTTTACCTCATTTTATAATAATTAGCTACTCCTTGCTACAAATGACAAGGTAGGAAAACTCATCAAACCAAAATGTTAAAGAAGGAAGAAAGTGCAAACCTTTTCAAAGATTCCACTAAGGCATCTCACAATTTATTGAAATGTCGTTCACAGACACATACGTGGGGTGGGCATATGCTCCCTATTACTACATAGTAGCACACACCCCATGCCCAGCAAGAATCTTCATCTGCCATACGGCCTAGTGTTCTGAATCAGGGCAGGATCTTTCAATGAGAACAGGAGGGCGAAGAAAACATTTACACTCTAGAACATGATTATAAGGAACTCGACACATAGGAATCGAAAAACATTATCTCTGAACGATTATAACTGACAGAACAAGTTTCCCTTATTCTGCTTGTTTTAAATAGATAATATCTGTAAACTTGAACACCAACCCTGGCAGATTGAGCAGTCTTAATTCTCTGATCTTCCTTCCTGAACAACATCCAACACTCCGCGGAAAGGAAAGGTGGCTTCTTCAGCCGAGTTTTCGCTCCGCCACGCCACCAGAAGCTGCGCCCCACCTCTTGGGCGCCCCGGGGTCAAATGCTTCGGTAGTCAGAGCCCCGGGCCACGATGGTGGCGGCGGCCCACTCCACGGAGAAAAACGAAATGGTCCCAAAGAACCCAAATATCACCATGACCAGGAGTTGCCAGTGAAGGAGAAGGTAGTTACTGTAGAAGAATGCCACGGCCGCACAGATGGACTGAGAAGAAACAAAACAGGTCAGAAGATGCACACAGAGGACCCCACCGTGCCCCAGCGAGCCCTGCCACCCTCGGCACCGCCCAGAGGGAACTCTGTCAGTCACCAGCTCACAAACGTGCAAAGGCCAGCAACCATCAAGCAAGCGGCAATCTGGTATTGAAAACAGTATTTTGTGGGGCGCCTGGGGGGCTCAATCAGTTAAGCATCTGACTTTGGCTCAGGTCCTGATCTCAGGGTCTTGGGATCGAGCCCCACATCAGGCTCCCTGCTCAGCAGGGGGAATCTGCTTCTCCCTCTGCCCCTCCCCCAGGTCATGCATGCCCACTTGCTCTCTGTCTCAAATAAATAAAATCTTTAAAAATAAATAGATCAAATCGGATTTTGTGAGAAACTCGGTAATGAAATAACATCACCCGGCCAGAAACCTGCTTATCTACAGGACGAAGGGACTCTGGTACTTAGACAGAAAGGCTCTAATCTGAGCACTGAGACCAGAATGGAAAATCTCTTACACAGCAGGGGAAAGAAAATCACACCCCTCACTGCTTCTGAAGTCCAATCAGAAACGCTTTAAAGGATGCCCCGACTCTCATTTGGGAACAATCAAGAACACAATGTTGGCATACCTGCACAAATTTGAAGACTGCAAAGGCTGGCGCACTGTCTTCAGAGTAGAGAAACCCTAAGATACTAAGCAGCTGGGTATTGAAGCAGCTGTCCCCAAGGCCCAACAAGAAGCTGCAGAAGATGGCAACTTCTTTGCTGCAGAAGAGGAAAATGAACTTAGAAAGAGTACTCTTAACAATATTTGTTAGAGCCATCTCAAATGTAAAAGCAACTTCCCCATGAGAGCATTTCACTCACACGTTATAAACACTAAGAAACAAGAAGAAATACCAGACTCCATGGAGTAACAATTTATGCTCAAACGCATTCACCGTGACAGTCTGAGCAAACTCTGGTCTATGAACTATCTGGGAGCAGACAATGGGTTCGGGCAGGGCCACCCTTGCATGGTGGATCTGGACATAAATTCTACATCTATAATGAATTGGAGTGGAGTGCAAGAAAGTAAGATCCTCAAAACGGACATAACCAACTGTGAATGGACGGGACGGCCTACCCTCTCCTCACTGTTCTTCACTGCTCAGAATGCAGACCTATAAAATCTGCTCATCAGATACTTATATGCTCTGTCATAGATCAACAAAAAACACTCAGTGGGCTGAAAGGTTAAAATCGACAATTACAAAAATAACTTGGGATTCTCTATGAGCTCCTACTTAAACTAATTCTGGCTTATTCATTTAACATTTGACAGATGACCTTATAGAGAGAACAGACTTTCAGAAAATGATTAACTGCTCCATTCTGAATATCTAGCCACCCATTACCTCCCACCCTTCTTTAAATTACTATAAAAATGACAGTCACTATACCTGGATTTGATGTAAGCACTGCTATCAGTTCCTTCAACAGGAGCAATAGGGGCATCCCCAGGCATATTGAGAAATATCAAATAAAAAGCTACAAAATGCACCAGGATGCCCAACAACACAACTGGATTTCTACCAAAACGATTATTCTTGCTCAGCAGGCCAAAGAGGCTTCCACCTACAGAACCAACGAAGTAGAGAAGAGAAAACCCCAAGGCCAGATTAATAAATCAAAATTTTGGTTCTCTGAAAAAAAAAAAATTATTTTTTATTTATTTTTTTTTGAAAAAAAAAATTAAAATGGAAAAGCCAACAATTAATTTAATCAAGGGATATTAAAAATAAAAAATAACCATTGAAGCAGAAGAAATGTTAAAAATCAGAACAGACTTCTGGGTCAGAGGGGTAACAAGGAATGGATTTACCACCTGCCAAAAAAAGTTATACCAAAAATCTGAAGCAGTAATTTTGAAGATACAAGATACCAGACAACAAAGGGCAATAATCTCTCAGAGAGGAAGTGAAGGAGGTGAGCCCAGCTGCAGGTCTAGAGAGAAGTTGAGCTGGGCTGAAGGTGGGCAGGTGGACCCATAGGCCCTGAGTGGAGGACATGGGGCTGAGAGTCCAAGGATACCTAGGTGGCTACAGAGTTCCAGAATGGGCTATCAGAAAGGAAAGCTGCACAGAGACAATTCTAGAAATCTACAGCTCTGAGGCTTCCCTAAGTGCTGATTGGCACATACTGTGAGTAAATTAACAGAGGCCCGAGAAAGAACAGTCCAGCAGGATTAGATGTATTAGTGCCACGCTCTGGGCTGGGAAAAGTGCCTCATCCCCCTGGCCAGACAGGAAATCTTATGACTCACAGGCACTGTGCACAGAACGGTCTTCCCTCAACAGCAAGGAAGATTTAGCCCTCGTCTGAGCACTTCTCTGGTCCTGTCCAACAAACCTTAAAAGCAAGCCCTGAAAGAGTCATACTGTTTCCAAGTAAATGAACTGTAGCCAAGAATAAAGCTCACGAATATTTATAAGAATACAAAAATGTCCAGCACCCCACTAGGTGAAGTTCACAAAGTCTGGTATCTCAAAGTACCTTCTTTGCCTAGTACCTCAGGCAAAGAAGCAGGAAAGCAGGCTCCGTTATGAGGAGAAAAAGCAGGCAAATGTGGAGTTATTATATGACCCAGCAATTCCAGTGCTAGTTATATATCCAAAGGAAGTGAACACACACCTTCACATAAAAAATATATATATATACATATGTGTTCACAGCAGCATTATTTATAATGGCCAAAAAGTGGAAACAACCCAAATGTTCATCAAATGATGGACGGATAAATAAAATGTAATATATCTGTACAATTAAATATTGTCTACTGATAAAAAAATGTATTTTTTAAAGTATGTTTTAAAGAAATAAACATTTCTTTTTTTAAAGAAAGCACATTAGCAGTTGCCTGCAGAAGGGCAAGAAAAATGTACTAAAATTAGATTGTAGGGATGACTCACAACCTGTGACTATATTAAAAAACACTGACCCATACATACACTTTAAGGGGGTGATGTATATGGCATGTGAGTTACATTTCAATAAAGTTGTAAAAAATTTTAAAAACAACCCAGAACGATTACAGATACTAGAATGGGCAAAAACATCACAATAATTACTGTAACCATATTCTACATAAACACCTGGTACGGTTCCAGGTGTGGGCAATAAAGCAGGGAAAGAAAAGGCCGTCTGCTCTTGTCAACATGCTGATCACCGCGGGCCACTCCAAGGGTCCTAGGAGGGTTTATTGTCTATGTTCTCCCCTAAGGCCAGAAGCTCCATGTGGGCAGGGAGTCTCAGTCATACAATGGAGGCATAAGTATGTGATGAATTGGTAAGTTCCTCCTACAGGATGGTGTCCAACACACTGTTCCAGGGATCGAGCCAGTGTGGCTGAAGGATGAATACCTGCACGCATGGTGCTGAGCGCCATGAGTGGGACGAAAAGTTCAATTACTACATTGTACACCCGAAACTAATATCATGCTGCATGTTAACTAACTGGAATTTGAAAAAAAAACATTAAAAAAAAAAAAAGAATACCTAATGTGGTACAGTAAAAATCCATGTTGGTCTTTGCCTTGTCCCTCCTCCTCCCTGGCACAGAGCTCCTAGGACCCTGGGAATGTCCTCAGTGACAGGCGTGTCTTCTGTTTGTTCTCTATTACTCTTTCCCGACCATACCAGAGCTTATGCAAATGAGGTGATTGCTGAGGGGGTTTAGGGGTGGACTAGCTAGCTTCAGGATGGCTGCTGGTTGCCAGAAGGACCAAGATTTACTTAGAGGGTTGGAACCCTCAGTCCTAGCCCCTAAGCTCAGGGCAGGGGAGAGGGTTGGAGATTGAGTTCAATCGCCATTGGCCAATGATCTCATCAACTTTGCCTCTGTAATGAAATGTCCATAACAACCCCTAAATGATGGGTTTGGGAGAGCTACCCTGATTGGTTGGTTGAACATATCCACATACTGGGAGGGTAATATATCCTGACTCCACGGGGACACAGGTTCCTGTACTCGGGACCCTTCTGGACTCTGCCGTATGTGCCTCCATCTGGCTGTTCACTTGTATTCTTTATAATGAGCTTTAACAGTAAATATAGCATTTTCCTAGGGGTTTATGGGAACCTACAAATTCGTAGCCAAGTCAGACAGAAATGTAGGTAGCCTGGGGACCTGGGATTCTTGGCAAGTGGCATCTGAAGTGAGGGCATCTTTATGGGACTGAGAGACCTTGGGCCTATGAAGTCTGACAGAAACTCCAATACTTAGAAGTTCGAAGTGACTTGTCTCACTGGACCTCCAGCTTGTGTCAGAGATTCAGAAGATACTTTCCCTAAGTATTTTAAGAAAAATGCTGGAAGAGACTGTATGTTTTCCTATGTATGGTTTTGTCTGTGAATTATATGGCAAACATAGTTTTCTTAGAACGATGATCATAAAAAAAGACATACCTGTCTGGGTGAAAATAAGCAAGGTAATTAAAATTCAAGGGTAAAGAGGTGAAGTACACTTACAATATCTATAACTACAACAAAGTGATTTCATGCAAAAACGCTTTTTTAACAAACCTAAGATTTCTCCAATGCCAATGAAAATGCCAGAAAGTCCAATGAGGCTCTTCTCTTCTGTTCCAAATTTATTTACAGCACCAATACACGTTCCGTAGACACCAGAAAAGAAAGTCAATTCCAGACCTAAGGAAAAAAATCAGATTTAATTATACATTCACAATCTCCATTCCTGGTTTTTCCTCATGGCTAGCAGAATTATATATGTACACAATAAAATTCATTCAGCCTGACATGTTACTCCCCCCAAGCAGATCAGTTTTATGCTATCTAGCTGATGAAATGGAATTAACTTCAAGATGGCAGTTGCCATGTATTTCAGATAAAAATACACAACTCAAATAAGCAAAGACGGAAGAGTGTCTTTGCTCTCTGTCTTAACTCTTCTGTTAAGTCCTTTGGGCACCTGGGTGTCTTCAGTAGGTTAAGCACCCAACTCTTGATTTCAGCTCAGGTCATGATCTCAGGGTCCTGGGATCAAGCCCCACATGGAGCTCCACGCTTACTGTGGAGTCTGCTTGAGATATTCTCTCTCCCTGCCCCGCCCCCGTCCCCCTCCAGAGACACACACACATGCTGTCTCTTTCAAATACATAAATTAATCTTAAAAAACAAAAACGATTCTCTGCGTGGAGATGGGATGGACAGAGGGCAGTACATATGTAAAGTCTGTACTAGTGATTTCTAAAGTGTTTGTTGCCCTTATTAACAGCTCTCTAAGATTAATAGGAATGTAGGTTTGGCAAACCAACGCATACCATTCACCTTGCTCAAAGGCACAATGTTTTCGTTAAACTCTTTTTCCCAGAAAAATAAATTTTAAAAATTAGGGTTAAAAAATTAAGGCCAATCAGTATTAGATCTTCTACATTCCTCAAGGCTACAAAAACTTTCTGAATTTTAAAGATGTTTACCATTTTTTCTATTTCTCAAAAAAAGATGCTCATACCTATAAGGCAAATAAAGGCAAAAGTAATTGCTGGCACATTATAGCACTTTTTTCCCTTAACACTTATTTTTTAATTTACTTTTTTTTCTTAACACTTTTAAAAAAGAAACCAATCTCCTAATCATTCTGAAGATCTGAGAGTGCTCCAATGACCCAGGGTAAACCACAGAGCTCATTCTACTTCATTAGGAAGTATATGAATCTATAAAAACTTACAAGGTTACTCAGGATTATTTTCTGTAGTGTTCTATTTTGCCCTAAAGTCATCAGTTGTGCCTCCCAGGGTTCAACCCTTGTGCAGAATCCTCCTACACTGAACTTGGGCTGGCCCTGTGATGTGTTTTAACCAATGAAATGCAGAGTGATACTAGGCTCATGCCAGGGCTAAGCCTAAAGAAAATCTGGTAGTTTCTCCTTTTGCCCTTTCTCCTTTTGCACTTGGCCTCTAAGCCATCTGGCCTTCCCGCCAGGTTGGAAGGAAGGGATCATGTGGGAGGGGGTCATGCAGCCACAGAGACAACGTAGACACAGAGACGGAGAGACCCCCAGCCTTGCACTTGACCCCTTCAGACATGCAAATGGAACTATAGGGACATTGTGGCCCCAGCTGCCTCTAATAGCACCCATAAGAAACCTCGATTAAGACCATCAGAGCCACTCAGCTGAGCCCTGTCAGTACACAGAACTATGGGAAAGAATCATGCAGTGGTTGTTTTCCACCCTTTGTCATAAAGTAGCCACAGAAAACCCCATCATTAATCCCATTACCTGTATAAGCAGTTGTAATGCTAAGGAGGAGCATCTCCTTGGTGACACACAGCTTAAGAGATTTTCCTGTAAGAAAGAAAACAATTCAGGAGTGCTTAATTAGATCGTACTTAAACAAAAATCCTAAAACATTTACTTAACCCGGACACCCCTTGCCAGTAACGCCGTAGACAAGTACAGTGGCACTGAGGTTAAGGATTCAGATGCTGAAGGGATGAACAAAATCTGCCCTGTAAATAATGTGTTTATTTCAACTGCTTCAATACATTCTAGAGTGGCCTTTCCCCCACCATATTCTCCAGCTTGAATTAAAAGAAAAACAAAAACTAAAAACCATGGAATAGAGAAAAGAAATAGAATCAAATAAAACATGACTCTTTCAACAGACTTGACCAAGGGTTAGCCTAAAGGAGTCCATGGCTGGCAAAGCAATAACATCTCAGAGGAACGAGAGGGCACAGAGCGACTTGAAGACTGGACTCCAGATCGTCACCGAGGGAGCTTGCTGACCGCACAGAGGCTGCCACACCATTTCCTGTGATTCTCAGTTCTCTGGATCTGAGGACCGAAACTTCAGTTCTGCATATTTGCTTATGACTACTTTAACATCTGTTTTTATGCTGTTCGATATGGTGGAAATCAGCAAAGGAAAATGCATGTCTAAAAACTGCACATTTTAACTGTCTCTTTGAACCTGCTTACATTTCATAATTTAAGGCCAGATTTAAACTACTCCTAAGTGAATAGTGGATCCAGGTTTTAGTTCTTGCTCAACTGCTGACTACAGAAGTTACACAAGACACAAATGCTCTGTCCTGAATTTCGCCACATGCAGAAGAGGGTATTTTTTTTATCTAACCTCACTGAAATGTAGTAAGACTAAATGCAGTATGACATTTTCACCATTTTCACGAAAAAATATATGACCAATATGAAGCTTATTTTTATTTTTTTAAAGATTCTATTTGTTTATTTGAGAGAAAGAGAGTGAGAGAGAGCACAAGCAGGGGAAGGAGAAGCAGGCTCCCCACTGAGCAGGGACCCTGATGTCGGGCTCAATCCCAGGACTCTGGGATCATGATCTGAGCCAAAGGCACCTGACTGAGCCACCTAGGCACCCCTGGTCAATACAAAGTTTAAAACAATATTTTTAATTTTAAAAAATGACATTAGCAAACCATGTCTGTTTTTGGATAATCAGAAGATTTTGTTTTATAGATTTTATTTATTTATTCATGAGAGACAGAGAGAGAGAGAGAGAGAGGCAGAGACACAGGCAGAGGGAGAAGCAGGCTCCATGCAGGGAGCCTGACGTGGTACTTGATCCCAGGTCTCCAGGATCAGGCCCTGGGCTGAAGGCGGTGCTAAACCACTGAGCCACCTGGGCTGCCTGATAATCAGAAGATTTACAAAAAGAAATTTTAAAACAATCTAGAATAATACTATCATGGTGACTACCTATCGTCATACATTCATCCAAACCCATAAAATGTACACCAAGAGTGAACCCTCATGTTAAACTGTGGACTCTGGGTGGTGATGCGATGTGTGAATGTAGCAGGGACATCAACTGTAACAAATGCGCCACTCTGGTGGGGGAGGCTGTGCATGTGTGAGGGGCAAGGGAGCATTGGAGAACTCTCTTCCTCAATTTTGTTGTGAATCCACAACAGCTCTAAAAAGATGACAGAAACAACAACACAACATCATCTAGGTACAGAAATAGACAAAATGATCCTAAAATTCATACAGAAATTCAAGGGGCCCATTGTAGCCAAAACGATCTTGAAAAAGAACAAAGTTGGAAGGTCACACTTTCCAACTTCAAAGTTTGATAGTCATCAGCGGAGCATGGTACCAGGGTAAGGACAGACACATGCATCTAGAAATAAACTCTTACATTTACAGTCAATTGATTTAGACAAGAGAATCAGCACAATTCAATGGGGAAGATCAGTCTTTTCAGCAGCACAACAAGGTGGCACGGGCAGAGGAATGCAGTTGGACTCCTACCTCACAACATACACAACAATGAACTCAGAATAGATCCCAGACCTAAATGTCAGAGTGGAAACTAAAACTCTTAGAAGAAAACAGGAGCAAATCTTTGTGATCCAGGGCCAAGCAGGACCTCAGGACAACAAAAACACATGCACAAGGTAAAAATCAAAAGGTAAATCAATCTTCTTCAAAAATTTAGAACTTCTGTGTTTTAGGAGATACTATCCAGAAAATGAAAAGCCAACCTAAGGAATGAGAGAAAATATTTGCAAATCCTATATGAGACTTCTATCTAGAATATATAAAGAATGTTTACAACTCCATAATAAAATGACAACTCATAAAAAATGGGCAAAGGACTCGAATAGATAGTTCTCTAGAGACATGATGCAGATGACCACAAGCACGTGAAAATCTCCACACCCTTATCCATCAGGAAAATGCCAATCAAAACCATGAGACACCACTTTACACCCACTGGGACAGCCAGAATCAGAAAGACAGATAAGGACTCAAGGAGGTGGAGAAACCGGAACCTTCAGACACGGCTGCTGGGAGCGTAAAATGGTGCAGCCACTCGGGAAAACATTTGCTGGTTCCTCAGAAGCTTAAACAGCGACCACAGACAGAGCAATCCCATGACTCCTAGATACACACACAGAGATGTGCAGATGTACATCCACACAAAAACCTGTACATGGATGTTCACAGCAGCATTATTCATGATGCCTACAAACACTCCATTCTTTGTAACATGCCATAACATGGATAAGCCTCAAAACCACGACCATAAAACCAAATCCTAAGTAAGAGGAACATGTCACAAAAAAGCACGTATAGCACAATTCCATGTATATAAAATAATATCCAGGACAGGAGAGGCAAGTCAAAAGACAGAAAGTGGGTTAATGGATGCCTAGGGTGAGGGATCGGGGTAGTGGAGAAAATGGGAAGTGAATGTTAATGGGTATAGTAATCTCTTCTGGGGTGAAGAGCAAGTCCTATAATTGACTGTAGTGATGAATGCCCAACCCTGTGAATATACTAAATGCCAACGAGTTGTACACTTAGATTGTACAGTCTGTGAATTACATTCAATAAACCTATTCTATTAAGAGAAAAAGTATAATCTAACAGTTTAATGGATCTCCTTCCAGACTTAAAAAAAACTTAATAGAAAAATTCATTATATATACTATTTTAAAATTTGTTTTCACATAATAAATATTTTCTAACATTCACCAAGATCATTTTAATGGCTAGAATAATCTCTTGTATAGATGCACTGATGCCTTGTTATGAAATATTTCAATTACTTTCAGTTTCTCACTAATACAGACATCTTAGCCATTAAATCTTGACAAAAATTCTTAATTATTTCCTGAGGATAATCCTATTAGTGGAATTGCCAGGATAAAGGCACAAACATTTCTAAGGCTTCTGATATTTGCTGACAGATTGTTCTTCAGAAAATAATATAAATATATCTTCCTATCAGAAATGTGGTCTTATCCCTGTAAGTACATACTCCCGATAACATGGCCAATTATTTTTATCTTTTAAAATTTGATGGAAAACTTTCAAATTTCCATTTCTCATTATTAAGCAAATGTCTTCCCTATCATTTTAAGTCTATTAGGTTATTGTTGTTAAGATTTAATTTATTTATTCATGAGAGACAGAGGCAGAGACACAGGCAGAGGAAGAAGCAGGCTCCCCACAGCGGGCCTGATGTGGGACTCGATCCCAGAAGCCTGGGATCACATCCTGAGCTGAAGATGCTCAACCGCTGAGCCATCCAGGTGTCCCCCATAGGTTGTTTTGACAGACGTTTTATATTTTAAGCAACCAAAGGGCACCTTTTCTCTTAATGTTTGCATAAGTTGCTTTTACAAGGCTTTTCTCTAACCGGTTTCTTGGATTACTTTTCTAGTTTCATTTTTACATTGAATCCACTTGGAATGCAAGAAGATATAACGTTCGAGTCTATTTTCCTATACACTCCACTCCCTAACTTTATTTAAGAATCTCTTTTATTGTATTTGTAGTACAATCAAGTACTACAATTTGTAGTATTATGGACATGGGCCTGATTCTAGAAACCAGTTCCACTGCTCTTTGTATTCCAAAGTGTTCAAATGAATTCATGATAAACGTTAATATTTATTAAAGGAAAGTTCTCCTTTTCCAAAACTCTCTTGGCTGTTCTCAGTTATTTTTTTAAAAAGATTTTTCTATTTATTTATTCATGAAAGACAGAGAGAGAGAGAGGCAGAGACACAGGCAGAGGGAGAAGCAGGCTCCATGCAGGGAGCCCGACGTGGGACTTGACTCCAGGACTCCAGGATCACACCCTGGGCTGAAGGCGGTGCTAAACTGCTGAGCCACGTGGGCTGCCCCTATTCTCAGTTATTCTTCCAGATGAACTTCAAAATTGTTTCCTCAAGACCAAAAAATAAATTTTTAAAAATTTTCTAGAATTGGAGCACCTGGGTGGCTCCGTGGGTAAAGCATCTGCCTTTGTCTCAGGTCATGATCTTGGGGTCTTGGGATCAAGCCCCAAGGAGGGATCCCTGCTCAGCAGGAGTCTGCTACTTCCCTCTGCTTGCACGTGCACCCATTCTCTCTCTCCCTCTCCCAAACAATAAAATCTTAAATTTTTTTTCTAGAATCTCATCAAACATACGCATTTGGTTAAAAAATGAAGTGCTCTTGGGATGCCTGGGTAGCTCAGTGGTTAAGCATCTGCCTTCGGCTCAGGGCATGATTCTGGAGTCCTGGGATGGAGCTCCACATCGGGCTCCCTGCGTGGAGCCTGCTTCTCCCTCTGCCTGCATCTCTGCCTCTTTCTCTGTCTCTCATGAATAAAATCTTTAAAAAAAAAGAAAAAGAAAAAAGAAATGACGTGCTTTTCAGATAATCAGGAGCCTTTTCTATACAACATGCACCACAGCATCAACAGAGGGAATGTGACGATTAATAAAAAATGAAACACAGCCCCCCACCCCACAGACAGATTATTTAAAGCTTGGACAGTCTGCTTCCTGTCTTCTCTTTGGCTTGTTACCTCATTACCTCATACTCCTCCCAAGGGCCCAGGAACCAGCTCCTAAATTTTCCTGCCCTGTAGCACCTTACACAACTTGCTTCTTTGGCTGTTCCTTCTTTCTCCCCATTCAAACTAGATGGTTCAACATCCTATCACTCCAGCACCCAGTGGAGCAACCAACTAGTTCTATGATGAAACCATGCGGCCTCTGCTGTGTTAGTGCCTCATTTTACAGAAAGAGAAGTTGAGACGAAGTTCATACATCCAGGAAGGACATCCTGAATCTGGTTAGTATGAACAGGCAGCCAGGGAGATCGGGGGTTTGGTAGTGGTGTCCGGAGGGTGCATCAAGCCTTACCAAGGCTGGACGGATCATTTCATAAAACTGGAGGTCATCAATCTCCCTTTCCCTGACTCCGTGCTCACCAAGTAAGCCAACGTGGTTTTCTAGACCAAGAACGGAACACCAAGAAGGGAAAATCTATGAAGGGGCTCACTAAAAAATATTAAACACCATCATAAATAGCTAAATTGAGATTTCTGTGGTTTGTTTCGCTTGAGCCCTTTCCCCTTTGGTCTCTCTGATCAATAATTGACTTGTGACAAATGCGTTTCTAGGCCTGCAAAGCTCAAAGCTGGACCTTTGACTGTGGTGACCTCCCATCTTGTTGGGAGACAGTCTGGCTACATCCTTTTAATTATACTGTATCATTACGAATGTGTTCTGGAAACATAAGAAATACATATAATAAAAGCCTGATTATGGGACAGCTGAGTGGCTCAGTGGTTGAGCATCTGCCTTTGGCTTGGGGCATGATCCCAGGTTCCTGGGATCGAGTTCCGCATCAGGCTCCCTGCAGGGAGCCTGCTTCTCCTTTTGCCTATGTCTCTGCCTCTCTCTGTCTCTCATGAATAAATAAAATCTTAAAAAAAAAAAAAAAAGTCTGATTAAACAGCCCAAACAATAATATACTATACATTGGGAACTCAAGACTACCACACCCATAAGTCTTTTCTAGAAAATGAGACTACAGGAATTATTGGCTAGAAGTTGGGTGCTTTTTGTCATCTGACTTAGGCCATGGCTGCTTAGAACAAGAATTGGCACTCTAGCCCAAGGCAACCTATAGTCTAGCCACAAGCACAGAAGTGTATGAGGCCCAGGAGCCTAAATGAAACAACATGACCCCCAAAACTGCATCCCACTAGATAGTGATCAGATTCTCTCTCCTTGGGAGACAAAGAGACTAAGAGAAGCAAAGAACTGGCCCATATCAGGCCTTATGAGAACTGGAAGCCATGCTTGCCAGTTTCAGAAGGAACAAGATGGCCATAATGGGAATCGCTGGCCTGGCCTGTCAGAGTTTGGGCTCAAGTCCCACCTTAGCCATGTACTAGCTATTTGCCCCGGGTAGATAATTTCTCTAAGCCTCAAACTTCTCTTCTATAAAATGGAGAGAATGGTAGGCCTGTGTTCTAGGACACTTACAGAGTGGTTTTGAGAATAATACAAAAGAAACGTGGAGGGAGGTTTAGCGAGGAAGAACCCTCCACAGACAAGCCTAGCTGTTCTTCCCAGTGAGTTCTAAGGAGATGGTTTGTGTGTCCTCACTGGCTGGTGTAAATTAGCTCCAGCCCCCAAGCTCTCCGCACCTCCCTGGACCTCCCTCACAGGGCCCTAGGCCAGGCAGTCAGGGTACCATCCGTCCTGTGCGGCCCCCAGTTACAGAGACACTGACTGAGAAAACTACTGCCCTGCAGTGGGGCATACCTGAAAACACGAAAACCCTGGGGGATCGTCAATCCAGAGTTACCAGGGAAGGGGGTAAAGGCAAACGCTGCAGGTGTTCCTGAACAGGTCTCGCATTTCAGGCACAGAAAATACTTACTAAAGGCATCTACTGCTTTTCCCATAGTGCTCTGGGCAGACCTGAAAAAGTAAAACAAAAAGTGTTTTCCTCTGAAAACTGAAAAGAGAACAAAAATGCGATATTTTCATTGACATTCATCAAAGTTCTGTTCCCTGCATAGTCTGGCAAATATTTCCACTGCCTGCAATGCTCCTCGCTCCAGGGTGTCCCGATGGGACCCTGTCCTGGCTTCAGAGAATGAGGTGAAAGTGCCACCAGTGTGGCTCTTTATTAACAAACACCATTCTCTCATACCAAGTTGACAGCACAGATGCATGCCTGTCCTCTGCAGAAAGGATACTTCTGGCAGAACAGAAATCTCCTCCACCCTGCTATTCTCATACTGTAAAAACAGCTTATAAGAACTCCATTTCCCTCTATTCTGACTCCTTCAAAACTAAGTTGTGCAGTGTGAAAACTCTTCGAAAGCAATACCAGCACCTGTGCTCCAAAGCTGGGTGCCAGAGAAGCTACAGGTCAAAAACATGGGCTTCAGGGTCTGTGCTGTGCTTTGCCACTTACCAATCATATGGTTTTAGACAAGTTACTTCATGCCTCTAAGTTTCACTTCCCCGTTTATAAAATAGGGGCACTACCATGCAACTGGAAGAATTTAAGGAGGCCATGTAGTTTATGTATAGTTGTTAACTACGATTATGGTAAAGATATTTTTTTTTAAATATTTTATTTATTGATAGAACGAGAGAGAGCAGGAGCACTAGGAGAAGCAGATGGAGAGGGAGAGGCAGACTCTCTGCAGAGCAGGGAGTCTAATGCGGGACTCAATCCAGGACCCTGGGGTCACGACCTGAGCCGAAGGCAGACACCCAACCCACTGAGCCATCCAGGTGCCCCAGTAAAGACATTTTTTAAAAGATTACAGCCAATAGGGTAATACTCATTCCTCTGCCATCTTTACATACTACTATTCACAAAAAAGAAAAAAAAAGAAACCTCATGGAGATACAGGTGACTTATATATATGAATTAGCGACACAAAAAGGTAGTCTGTTTTAACCAATAGGAAAACCCTTTCTTCCTCACCATAAAAACTCACGTTTTCCCTGGAAGCAAAAACTCTAGACTCCAAGTAACCGACAGTACTCTTGTAGTTGGGATAGGATCAGGCGTAGGATTGTAGTATTTTACGTTTCGGACCCCAGATAAATAAGTAGAAACTGTTTTATATACTCTATAGACTATTAAAATACAATCAAGCCAGCCAGAAATCAGGTGCAAATCACTCCCAATTCAATTCAGTGAGATATTAAAGGGAACCATTTCTAGAATCCTACTAGATGGTCCCTGAGGCCTGCAAGGATGGAGGGGGCAGAGTGAGATCACTGTCAATCCCTCCTAAGCCCTCTTAACACCCTCCCATCTCACTCCTAGCTTACCTCTTTAAGGTCTCAACTTTGAAGGGTAGCAGAAGGTGCCACCACAAACATGCCACTTTGGTATATGGATTATGTGAAGCTGCAGGCACTCGAAAAACAGCAAATGTGGGGACAGGCTTTCTCTAAATCCCCTCATCTGCCTCAAGACAGATCCTCCAAAAGGAACTCAACTGTTATACATCACCTCTGGGAGTTTCATCAAACAGGAAAGATTGACTCTTGTCACAAGAGAGGAGACCAGACATCAACAGTGTGTCACAAACTATCACATTTCCCATCTAGTCTCCTAAGGGTCTATTCATATTTCCAACAAATCATCTACTCTCCCGTAAGAGGCCTACATCCCTCTTCCCCTTTCCCTTTTTAGATGGCATATAAAATCTAAATTCTAAGCCATCCTGGAGAATTACTCATTTTCCCCTGGGTTTCCTTCATGTATACATGAAGCATAAGTGCTAATAAACCTCTGGGTACTTTTTCCCTCCTTAATCTTTATTACAGGGGTCTCGATTAAGAACATAGGAGAGTGAAGGGAAAACAAAGTGTTTTTTAAAAGATTTTATTTATTTATTCATGAGAGACACACAGAGAGAAAGAAGCAGAGACACAGGCAGGGGGAGAAGCAGGCCCCATGCAGGGAGCCCAACATGGGACTTGATCCCGGGTCTCCAGGATCACACCCCGGGCCAAAGGCGGTGCTAAACCTCTGAGCCATCCGGGCTGCCCAAGAGAGTGAAGGGAAAATTATCTTTCGTCCCCTACAACCTAAATGTTACCTCCTCTCTTTCTCTCCCTCTGCCTCTATCTCAAGACCCTGAGATTGTAACCTGAGCCAGAAATCAAGAGTCAAATGCTCAACTAAGCCACCCAGATGCCTCCCTTAGATGGCTTCTAATCACACTAAGAATAGAAGCTGCAGGGACACATGGGTGGCTCAGTGGTTGAGCGGCTGCCTTCAGCTCAGGGCGTGATCCCGGGGTCCTGGAATTGAGTCCCACCCACGTCAGGGTCCCTGCAGGGAGCCTGCTTCTTCCTTTGCCTGTGTTTCTGCCTCTCTCTGATGAATAAAATCTTTAAAAAAGAAGAGAAGCTGCTGTCCTGCCATAGTCCTGCTCCAAGAACTAACTCTCTACTGCAGATGATCCTACTTCCACTCCCTCCCTGTGCTGAGTCCCACAGCCTCCCTGCAGCCCTGGCACTCACCACACTCCTTCCCACTACCTGGCCTTGGCAATGGCCTCAGTGAGCCACCTAGCCCTCCATCACCTCCCCTCCTTAACACTTACTTTGCAGTTGTACATGTGTATTGTCTATACCCCCTCTAAAATTAAGTGGCACAAGAACGGGGACTTATCTGTCTTGTTCACTGCTGTACCCCTCAGGTTTAGAAGGGGGCTGGCACAGAGTCTGCACTATTTATAGAATAAAAACAAGGAAGCTTCAAGTCTGGGAAACAATTCAGGAAGAGAATATACTAAAAGGACTGAGCAATACTCCTCAGCACTGTACCTTATCAGTTATACGATCCACTGTCTATCCACAAAGTTCCTTGAAAACAAGGATGGGCTGTTTTTGCACAGCACCAACATCTGACATTTACTAAACCAACAGGTGTTTTAATTTTTGCTGAATCTGTGATATTCCTCTTCAAAGATTCCTTTCCCAATATTTGTTAGTTTACATTATATATATATCATATATATACATTATATATACGTATCATCTTAATACATATAAATACGTATCATCTTAATACATATACATATATACAAACACATTTAACCAAAGATTAACACCTCTCTTTTGCTTAAATTTTGAATGCTTAATGATCCCACAGCCAGACAATTTTAGGCCTTTTGAGAATGACAAGGTGGCACAGAATGCTCAATGCTGTTTTAACAATAAATAGGGATCCCTGGGTGGCACAGCGGTTTGGCGCCTGCCTTCGGCCCAGGGCGTGATCCTGGAGACCCGGGATTGAGTCCCACGTCGGGCTCCCGGTGCATGGAGCCTGCTTCTCCCTCTGACTGTGTCTCTGCCCCCTCCCTCCCTCTCTCTCTCTCCTTCTCTCTCTCTCTGTGTGACTATCATAAATAAATAAAAATTTTAAAAAAATCTTTAAATAAAAATAAATAAATAAATAAAAAGCTATAATGGGGGATCCCTGGGTGGCGCAGCGGTTTGGCGCCTGCCTTTGGCCCAGGGCACGATCCTGGAGACCCGGGATCGAATCCCACGTTGGGCTCCCGGTGCATGGAGCCTGCTTCTCCCTCTGCCTGTGTCTCTGCCTCTCTCTCTATCTCTCTGTGACTATCATAAATAAATAAAAAAAAAAATTAAAAAAAAAAAAAAAAGCTATAATGGCTGCCTGGATGGCTCAGTGGTTGAGCATCTGCCTTCAGCTCAGGTTGTGATCCCAGGGTCCTGGGAATGAGTCCCACATCAGGCTCCTTGCGGGGAGCCTGCTTCTCCCTCTGCCTGTGTCTGCCTCTCTCTCTGTGTCTCTCATGAATAAATAAATAAAACCTTAAAAAAAAAAAAAGCTATAACTTCATCTTCACAATTTACTGATTCACAAAGCAAAACAAAACTGGCAAAGATTTCTCATTCCCCTTTCCTCAGACCTCGATACTACCCGCAGAGAAATCATCTGTGATGTTTTAGTTTTACTTATAATTAAAATAGGCTCAAGGTAATGCACAGTGTTTTTGAAGAATAGAGCACTGTATACCTGTTTCCCCATTTGGACTACTCTGGAAGAGCATCCATGTAGGTTAGTGAAAAAACCCATCGCAGTACAGAAGGGCACGGGTGTGACTGAGGATCTTCTGTGACAGCTGTGGATAGCCCTGTCACTCACCTATACCACATGCATGGAGACATCTTAGGGCTGGATCAGAAAAACCGTAACTAAGGACAAAGACTGTCTTCTATTTAACTGTATAAGCCCATATCTTTGTATATTAAAGCACACAGGAGGCCAGCTGAATTGAAAGAAGAAACTGAGGCCCAGAGAATTAAGGGGATTATGGCTAATGTCCAGGGTCTGACAATGTGTCAGCCACAACCTGGGGGTCTGGCTCAGATCTCCTGTAAGCTTTCCCCTGCCTCTCCCTTCTTTTCCCTTCTTCCGCCCCACAGCTCCCCATCTTCTTTCTCATATGACTGGCTTTAAAACCTCTCCCTCAGGGCGCCTGCCTGGCTCAGTCAGTAGAGGCTGCAACTTTTTTTTTTTTTTTTTTTAAAGATTTTATTTATTGAGAGATAGAAAGAGAGAGCACCCATGCATGTGTGTGTGCATGAAGGGGGCAGGTAGAGAGAAAATCTTCAGCAGATCCCCCCTCCCCGCTGAGCAAGGAGCCCAAGGAGGGGCTCGATCCCATGACCCTGAGATCATGACCTGAGCTGAAATCAAGAGTCGGATGTTGAACCCCTTAGCTGGCTGAGCCACCCAGGGGCCCTGAGCCTGCGACTCTTAATCTCAGGGTTGTCAGTTCGAGCCCCATGATGGGTGTGGAACCTACTTAAAATAAATAAATATAAACAAAGCTTTTTCCTAATGTCTGCCCAATCCTGGATGAGTTAGGGCCACAAAGGGTTAGTAATCTCTACACTACATCCACTCAGAATATATTTTCAAATAAAAAGGAATGTTGCCAACTTCTTACTCATTGACTTCCAGGTCCTGGTCATCAGAAGACTCATCTTCTCCCAAGACATTTTCAGAATCTGGCTGTCGAATGAGAAAGAAAAGAACTGTCCCCACAAGGCTAATCACTGTCAGGGCAATAAACACTGTTCTTCGATCACTCTCTGGAGGAAGAAAAAAAAAAAGCAGATAGCACTGGACATGCAAACAATTCCAGACTTAGCATATGTTCAGAGGTGGTTTAACACCATCCTAGAATTTCCTTGTTAAATGTTTACTTTATTGCATTAGTGAAAATCTCAAACAAGAAACACCACCACCCAGAATACCTCCACCTTTGTCTTACAGTTAAAGAAATACTAATAAGCCACAAGAAAAACAGCACAATAAAGTAATCATTCTTTTAACTAAAGAAGCATACAGACAAAACAAGGGTTCAAAAGTCTAACAGGTGGGCAGCCCGAGTGGTTTAGCAGTTTAGTGCCACCTTCAGCCCAGGGCCTGATCCTGGAGACCTGGGATCAAGTCCCATGTCGGGCTCCCTTCATGGAGCCTGCTTTTCCCTCCACCTGGGCCTCTGCCTGCCTCTCTGTGTCTCTCATGAAAAAATAAATAAAATCTTAAAAAAAAAAAAAGGTCTAACAGGTGACTGCTCATACATAGCATAACCTTCTCTTCTACCTTGAGATGCCGCCTGAAGTGTAGTCGTAAACTAAAACCCTAGCTTAATAACAGAAGAGAAAAGGTTACTAAACACTGAAATCTGAGAGGACTTAAGGCAGCAAGGTTCATTAGGACCATCTGAACAGAGCAATAATGGATATTTTTAGAGAAACTATTATTATCCTTTGAAATGTGTGAATAAAGCAAAGTGAGTGACACAAACCTGATATTTGAGTTTTTCCTTGCCAAGCAAAATATATGTAGAGATTTCCAAAGAATAAGCTGGAGGAAGAAAAGGAAGAATAGAATGCTGAGGGTTTATTTCTATATTTATAGTCTTTATAGCAGTTTTTCCATCATTTGTTAAAGAAAGAAATTTTTAAAGCATATGTGACTTTAAAAGTATCTACCTGTCTTAGATCATTTAAAAGTATCGACTCCACCCTCTTCTGAAAAAATGACCCAGATGGAATTGTTTCCTTCCACGTGATGGTGACCTGATTCAGAACCACCCTTCAAAGACTTGACTCGCTTTGAAACATGTGATTTATTGGCACCTGGAAATGACTACTTGGAAACAAGGTTATGCTACTTCTCAAAGGCTATATTTTAAAGAATCTATGGGGAGAGGGAATCCATGATTCAGTTACCTGCATCTAATTAGATACTTTAGCATACTTTCCCAGAGAAGGAATCATTCACTTACACTCTGGTTTCTTAATATACACCCCCTTACAGATGAAACATCCGCATTTATAAAGACATATTAATACCACAATTTTAGGCAATATCCACAAGGATAAATCCTCAGGACAGATACGATGACAGAATGACAGTTTTTGTTTTTTACTTAGGATATATATAATATGCTGTATCATTCAGCATTGATAGAATTAATCTCACTTTTTTTTTAAGTTCACTTATTTTTAAGTAGTCTCTACACCCAATGTGGCGCTCGAACTCATGACCCTGAGATCAAGAGTCATATGCTGCCCTGACTGAGTCAGCCAGGCACCCCTCACTTTTAAATTTTAATATATTCATTAGTAGCTACCAGGTGCAGCTCAGTGGGAAGGATGTGGTCTTTGGAATCCAGATAAGGATGGTTTAAATCAGATCAGTTACTTCACTTTTAAGCCTCTGTTTTCTCATCTGCAGAACACAGATAATACTACTACTGGTCTCATGAGGCAGTGAGGATTACTGAGATTTAGTAATGAAGCCAAAAGTCTCTGCCTGAAACATAGCAGATGCTAAGTACGTTATGGTTAACATTTTTTTCTCCTTACTAATCATGAGTCCCAGTAAGGCAGATCCATGCATTTCATGCAATTCTGTAAAACGTTAAATCTGCATCATATGCAGCTAGGAACTCAAGTTACCAAACACGGAAGACAGGAATTTTCAACACAACAAAGATCTAAAAAAATGCTGGGACAAAAGAATTAAAGAAAAGACTGAGCTGCAGAAGGATTATTACCTAGATTGTAAGAGTGCCCAGAAAATTCCACTGTTTCTCCCAATTGTGTGCTCATCTGAATTTATTGTCAGGCAATTTCCTTGTGCTGTCCAAAGCACTGAAATTCAAACCAAAAGTTTGTCAAGGGAATGAAATCACTTAGCTTCACACACTAAACACACGATATTCTTAAATAAATTCCAGAACACAGAGAAAATAAACATCGAGATGCTTACCGGCAGCTGCAATTCCAATGAAAACAGAAGCTGTGTAGAAGGACCATGGGAGAGGCTGGATAAAAACGGCAATGTACATGCTAAAATGTAACAGGTCAACGCATTACGGTCAAACAATACCTCATACAGAATGCCAATTATGCCTTCTAGGAATCGATTCTGAGGATTCCCTTTTTTTAAAAGTCAACCTGTAAATGACTTCTCCAGTGTTGCGGGGGCAGGGGGGACAAATTTCACCTACTCATTTCTTAATTCACTATTCTGAATTTGCGAGATTGGACATGGAACAAAGGTTTGCCATGGGCCTTTGCCAATAGTTCAGCACGTGCTGGGACTGTAGTTCTATGACCCAGAAAAAAAGCTTAAATTATCTCAGTTGAGGGCGGCCCGGGTGGCTCAGCGGTTTATCGCCACCTTCAGCCCAGGGCGTGATCCTGGAGACAGGGGATCAAGTCCCACGTCAGGCTCCCTCCATGGAGCCTGCTTCTCCCTCTGCTTGTGTCTCTGCCTCTCTCTCTTTCTCATGAAAAAAATAAAATTTTTAAAAAGTTTATCTAAAAAAATAAAAAAATAAAAATAACAAAGTTTATCTCTGTTGCATTCTTGTTAATCAATTTGATACAAAATAAGATTATTCCATGGGAAATCTAAATTTTTTCAACTCTCATAGAAAGAGATTTTGAGATGCTATTCTTATTAATAGTAAAATCACAGCAAGTATGCACACACGCCATCACATTAAAACAATATGGTAATACCTGGGCATCAAAGAGAGAACCAAATCCCTAAAATACTGCCTGCATTTGGGACACCTCAGTGGCTCAGCAGTTGAGCATCTGCCTTCGGCTCAGGGCATAATCCTGGAGTCCCACATCAGGCTCCCTGCATGGAGCCTGCTTCTCCCTCTGCCTCTGCCTCTCTCTCTCTGTGTATCTCTCATGAATAAATAAAATCTTTAAAAAAAAATACTGCCTGTATTCTATTCAATCCAAGTCAGCAAATATATATATATATATATATATATATATATATATATATATTTTTTTTTTTTTTTTTTTTTTTTTTCGTTTAAGTAATCTCTGCACCCAATGTGGGGCTTGAAACTACAACCTGGAGATCAAAAGTCATGTGCCTTTTCGACTGAGCCAGGCACACACCCCCAAGTCAGCAATTTCTTATGAAAAGTTTACTATATGCTTGAAAGGCGCTGAGGGTGTTTGAATTAAATTAAAGAAAATCACACTACTCACCTGTAAAATAAACCACTTGCAAACATAGAGAGCTGAGGTCCTACAATGGCCACCACTGATGGTGTAATCAAATTGGAAGCAGAGAACACTCCATAAATAATTGCCATGCTGTACATATAAAACATTAAAAGGAAAAAACAAAACTCTTGAATCATGGTCTCAAAAGTGCATTTTTTTCAAATATATTTAGCGTCTATAGATTTTTCTTTGCCATAAGCATTGATTTCTTTAGCCAGAATTAACAATAATGCTATCAGTAAGCTGAACCCTACGCTGAAGCTTTCACTTACACAAAATCCTGAAATCTCATCAAATTTCCCTTTGAATCAGCTTGCCTTGGACAATACGCTTTTAGTGAACAAGTAAATTATGACCGCTAACATATAACATGTAACAAACACGGAGCCAACTGTTTTATGTATGTTTTCTTTATTAAACCTGACAGTTCTATGAAATTTTATTATTATCACCCTTACTCTACAGAAAAGAAAACTGAAACACAGAGGCGTTAAGTTACTTGCCAAAGGTCTTGCCAAAGCTAGAGAGCTGGTGAATGGTGGAGCCAGGATCCTATCCCTGGTAATCTCACTCCAGAGGCTCTAGTCAACCAGTCTGCTCTACTAACTTAGCTTACAACTCCTGCCAACTGCATGAAACTTCACTGTTACAAATAACAAGCACAGGGTTATCACTTGCTTAAGCCAGAGCTTACTTAACTCAACCTAATGGTCTCACTTGAATATTATTTGGCTACTACAGACCCAGCCCTCGTATGTATGTCTCGTAGCAAAGTGTGACTAAGACCACTGTGAGGGTCCTGAATTCATTTACTAGATGCTATTTACAAACCCAAAGTAAATTATTCTTTGGCTTCCATGATCCTTTTAAATAGTAAACATTCTTTGGAATTGGAAGACAAAGCTCTACAAAAAACAAAAACAACAACAACAAAAAAAACTGTGGTATTATTAATCATCTGAAAAAAAAAAAAAAAAAAAACCCCAGAGGTTAGCATCCCTCTATTCTCAAATGTCATATACAAGATTAGGTTTAGGATACGTAACAAAGAACCAAATAAGAGCTGTGGGGAAAGGGGGATTGGTCAGCATCTTATAGTTAATGACAGAGAAATTAAGAAACCCGTGTTTATAGCCATGTGTGCATTACATTCCCAGCTTCAATCATATGTACTGACTCATGAAGGCCTTTTAGCTCTTCATTTTCTCTATGTCTAAAACTGGGACAAAACATGTCAACAAAAATCTAAAAGCTCCTGGTGACAGTATGTTAATCGTTACAAAATTACAAAGACGGGAGGACTGAATGCTTCAAGAACCCTATAAAACATGCTCTGTTTAGAACTGAGAAGATGTAATTATGACAATACTTGGGTGTTTGTTAAATGCCAGGCACTGTGCCAAGAGCTTTATATGCATTATCTGAGCAAGGAAACGGGGCTCAGAGAAGCCACTGGCCTAACGCAACACGGTCTTATGTCCCGAAACCAGGATTCCAAACCCGGTGTTTAATTCCTCATGAAATCTAAACTCATCACCGTGATTGCGTTCTCCCAAGCGGCCCAGATGTGGAGACAAGACAACTCCTAATTCAACCACAGTATTAAGGCTGGAGATTCTGAAGATTTGGGGGGACTACTATCATACATGAAGTAAAACCAACCATAGAGTACAATACCTGGTATATCCACTGCCATGAAAATCTGTGCTATTTAAGCTCCTGATGACGGTTTGCTGCGTGGAAGACAGAGCTCATCAGTGAAAACATTCTGCAGTCTCCCTCCCCATCCCCACCAAAGTTTGTCTCCGAGGACGGAGAAGGAAGCACCTGGCAAAGTGAAAATCAAGATACTCCCTGCTTCCCGTTGGAAAGTCAGCTAGGAGACAAGCAGCACTAGACAACAGGAAAGGGGCAAACCGAGGCCCGGGGAGCGCGGAAAGCTGGGCTGTAGCTACGCCTTGAGGCTCCCTTCTCAATTGTCCCAGCACTAACGTGGACCTTAATGCAGGCACGAAATGACAGGTCAACCTGCAGACCCCAAGTCAGGTCAGAGGAATAAGCGGTAACTGCTCGACACCCCGACCCGATGCAATATGTACTACAAACCGTCTGACACGTGAAACCGAACTGAAGCACAGAAAGCCAGGACAGGCAGGTGGGAAGATAGAAGGTGCAATTTCAGCGCGCTGCTAGGTACGATGACTGTTTATTATTGGGTTTTTTTTTGGGGGGGGGGGGAAGAGGCGTTAGGAGAGGCACTTCGGAAGACGGAGAACAAATCCCAACTCACCGCCACATTCCCACAAGTTTGAAAGGCGGTGAACATAAACATAAAGGCAACTCCTAAAATAATAATGTTGAAAAGCTTTTTGGATTCCGGGGACATTGTGGCTCGGGCTGGGCCGGAGGTCAGCAGCTCCTCGGGGCGAAGCCGCTGACGATCCTGGGGAGGGAGACGAGGCGGTGACAAGAGGCGGCAGATGCACGGGACAGGCTGCCAAGCGGTGCGCGTCCAGCTCCCGGAGCAGAATCGCGGCCCGAGAGTGGACTCCTCGCCACGGGCGGCTAGGACATTCCTAGGACCCGATCCGAGCAGGGGCAGGCCTGCCGCCCCGAGACGCGCCAACCACTTCGCGGCTCCAGGTGGAAGGGCCTGCCCGACGCAGAAGGGGGCCAAAGACGAGGTGCAGCGGCCGGAGCGGCCCCGCCCGCCCGGCCGGCCCTGACTCACCACGGGTCAGGCGACCCGGTCACCTGACCGCAGCCTCCGCGCCCGCCGCTCGGCCCGCTGGGAAATGTAGTCCCGCGCCGCCCGAGGCACGCAGGCGCGCCGTGAGGGGGGGAGCGGGGCCGAGCCCGCGCGCCCCAGCGAGGGAGGGGCTATTAAGCGGAACCCGGCGGAGGAGTGGGGAAGCGCGGGGAGGGAGCCCGGCGATGTCGCAGCGGGGTCCGAGAACGCTGGAGACCGCGGGACAAACGGGGGGGCGGGGAGGGAGGAGAAGTACCCCCCCTGGTAGGGGCGGGAACCTTCCGCGGAGGCCCGAGCAGAAGAGCTGCGTGGAGCTCGGATACGGCCATGAAAAGAAGGCGGGGCCTGGAAGGGAGCGCTTCCTGTTCCTCCTGCGGGAACAGCGTCCGTGCGGCCTCGCAGCCGGAAAGAGCGTTTCGCGGGCTTTCCAACTGCCCGCAAATTCCGCTCCCCCCTCCCAGCCACAGTGACTCCGCGCTTTTCGGCCCGCCCGCCGGGCTCTGCGCAGGCGCGTCGGGCAGGGGCGGGGCGCGTGGCCGCGGAGTTGCGGGGCGGGGAGGGGCGAGCCAATCAGGGGATTCATTTCCGGGTGGCGCGGGCGCCATTTTGTGAGGAGGGATATAAACGGGCGCCAGGGCCGGCCGCCCGCCCAGTTGTTTCTGTGGTGGAGTCGGCGGCTGCGGCGGTTCGCTCGCCTTTTCCGTCCACCGCGCCCGGTCCGGCCTCTCCCAGCGTCTCAACCGCGCGGAAGCCAACTGCCAGAGGCGCGGCGTCGAGCCGGGCTAGTGTGGGGAAACCGCCGCCTCAGCCGAGCGCGCGGGCCCGCCCAGGGCGTTACTCAGTCGGCGCGCAGTCGCGGCCCCCGGCCGGCGCTCCAGAGCCATGAGTTACGGTCGCCCGCCTCCCGATGTGGAGGGCATGACCTCCCTCAAGGTGGACAACCTGACCTACCGCACCTCGCCCGACACCCTGAGGCGCGTGTTCGAGAAGTACGGGCGCGTCGGCGACGTGTACATCCCGCGGGACCGCTACACCAAGGAGTCCCGCGGCTTCGCCTTCGTCCGCTTCCACGACAAGCGCGACGCCGAGGACGCCATGGACGCCATGGACGGGGCGGTGCTGGACGGCCGCGAGCTGCGGGTGCAGATGGCGCGCTACGGCCGCCCGCCGGACTCGCACCACAGCCGCCGGGGCCCGCCGCCCCGCCGCTACGGGGGCGGGGGCTACGGGCGCCGGAGCCGCAGGTAAGCGAGCCGGGGGCACAAAGGTCCGCGCGGACACGTGGCGGCGGCGGCGGGCGGGCGGGCGGGCGGCGGGCGCGGGGCCGTGGCGGGCGGCCGGGAAATGGCGCCCGGGCGGCGCGGTAATGGCGGCGGGGCGGGCGCAGCACGCGGGCGGGGCGCGGCCCTGGCCCCGATGGCCGCCCTGACTGACGCCCGCCCGCCCGCCCGCAGCCCTCGGCGACGCCGCCGCAGCCGCTCCCGGAGTCGGAGCCGCTCCCGGTCCCGCAGCCGCTCCCGCTACAGCCGCTCCAAGTCTCGCTCCCGCACTCGCTCGAGGTCGCGGTCCACGTCCAAGTCCAGGTCGGCGCGAAGGTCCAAGTCCAAGTCGTCGTCGGTGTCCAGGTCTCGCTCGCGCTCCCGGTCCCGGTCCCGGTCCCGGAGTCCTCCGCCCGTGTCCAAGAGGGAGTCCAAGTCCAGGTCGCGCTCCAAGAGCCCCCCCAAGTCTCCCGAGGAGGAAGGAGCGGTGTCCTCTTAAGCGAATGGTAATGTCAATGGGGATCCGAGACGCACGGACTCGAACTCAGATGGGGTGTGCAGGAGCTTGTTATGATCCGTGTTAATATAAAGTGGCTCCTGGTGTCGGGAGTGCGGCTGTGAGCTAACTCAGCTTTGGGAGTAATACTGAAGAGAGGGGTCTGCAGAGAGGATGTGCATAAAGCTTAGATATTAATGGCTGTTTCGTAAACTGTTTGAGACCTATTAATGAAAATGACTATTTCTTGCTGTTTTTATCCAACGTCTGCATTTTCCCCTTTAAAGCTGCGGTCTCCTGTTTGATAAAAGAATATTGGCCAGTATTGCAGATTTTAACTGATTTGGCTGATCCTCCAGGGACCAGTTTCTGTGGGCGTGTATTGGAGCAGGTTTGTCTTTAAATGTTAAAGATGCACTATCCTCTTAGCGAAAACGATCAGTTCAACTATTGTTGTACTGACTGGGACTTCATATTCTAACGGATGTGGCAAACGAATTGCAAAAAAGAAGCAATGAACTTTCGGAACCCCAAAAAAGTTTACAGGTATTGCACTGGGTGGGGAAAGGATAGTGTGTCTTTAACTCTCAAATTGTTTGGTCCTATTTTTTAAAAGGAAAGGGCCCTAAGTAGCTCAGATATTCTCAGTTGCCAAATGTTTCATTTGAAAACTAAAGATTTATCTTAAAATAGACTGATTTTCTGATTTCAAGTTGTTTTTGTTTGGATACCGTCCTTTTTCTTTTTTTTTTTCTTTCTTTTTTTTTCCCCCTTTTCCTTTTTCCCCCCCTTATCATTTTTCACCTTGGTTATTTGGCCAAGATTGCATAAACACAAATTTGTAAAAGCGGATGGTAGCCTTTGTGAAAATTTCCTAATTGGGCCTTTAAAAAACTGATAATGGCTGGGTGGAACCTTTCCGTAACCTACTTGTTTCACCAGAGCCTTAGTAAGTACATGCCTGAAACTGAAACCATGTGCACTTTCAGTCACTTCACAGTAATGGAGGGTAAACTGAACTTTTCTCTTTTCAAACCTAGATGGGTCAACAAGCAACATAACAGAAGACTTGGGGGAGAAGGACCACACACTCAGTCCATCGAAGAGTCCTTGGAACAAGCAACTGGCTATTGAAAAGGTTATTTTGTAACATTTTGTCTAACTTTTTACTTGTTTTAAGCTTTGCCTCAGGTGGCAAACTTCATTTTATGTGCCATTTTGTTGCTGTTATTCAAATTTCTTGTAATTTAGTGAGGTGAACGACTTCAGATTTCATTATTGGCTTGGATATTTGAGGTAAATTTTCCTTTTTGTTTATATAGTGCTGACTTTTTTTGTTTGAAATTAAACAGATTGGTAACCTAATTTGTGGCCTCCTGACTTTTAAGGAAACGTGTGCAGCCATTACACACAGCCTAAAGCTGTCAAGAGATTGACTCAACATTGCCTTCATTCCTTAAAATTAAAAACCTACAAAAGTCGGTGTAAATTTGTTTGTATATGTTATTTACCTTCAGATCTAAATGGTAATCTGAACCCAAATTTGTATAAAGACTTTTCAGGTGAAAAGACTTGATTTTTTGAAAGGATTGTTTACCAAACACAATTCTAATCTCTTCTCTTGTGTATTTTTGTGCACTAGGCGCAGTTGTGTAGCAGTTGAGTAATGCTGGTTAGCTGTTAAGGTGGCGTGTTGCAGTGCAGAGTGCTTGGCTGTTTCCTGTTTTCTCCTGATTGCTCCTGTGTAAAGATGCCTTGTCGTGCAGAAACAAATGGCTGTCCAGTTTATTAAAATGCCTGACAACTGCACTTCCAGTCACCCGGGCCTTGCATATAAATAACGGAGCATACAGTGAGCACATCTAGCTGATGATAAATACACCTTTTTTTCCCCCCTACCCCCAAAATGGTAAATCTGATCATCTTCATGTATGAACTTAAAATACGGAAAATGTTAAGGAAGCAAAATGGTTTGTAACTTTGTAAGTACTTATAACATGGTGTATCTTTTTGCTCATGAAAATTCTGTACTATAACCATTGTTTCTGTAGTTTAATTAAAACGTTTTCTTGGTGTTAGCTTTTCTCAGAATATGTCTTGGTCTTTTTTCCCCCTCCCTTTATTTGAAAGACCTGTGACCTGTGCAATTTACCTTGTGAATTGTTACTGACTGTACAGTATGAAGGTGAAATGTTTGGTAGTTGACTTTTTTTTCCCCCTTAAGTTAAAGTGGAAATGCCATTTCAGCACCCATAACCCCTAAAATCAATGCTCTAGGGTAGCACTTCTCTTGAGGTTGTGGATACTCCCTTCTTAGCCTGTTTTTATTTTTTTAAAGAACAGCCCAAGTCGTTTTTTGTTTGTTTTCTTACAGGCGTGTTAATTTTTGTTTTCATGGCTTTGTAACCCACAAGTGTTGTCTAGGTGACCCATCACAAAATCTTTAAAGCTGACAGATTTGGACCATCTTCAAATCCAATGGGTTTTTTTTGTACGCCCAAGAAGTTAAAGTGGTCTGAGTCTAGTTGGCATGCCAGGTTGCTAATTAGTATTGACGTCGTCCCAGAACAGCCTGTATGTAGGTGGTAATTCAGAGACTGTCCTTTGCAAAGGAGATGACCAGCATTTCAACCGTATGTCTTCCTGGAAGGGCAGATTCTGCTATATCTTCCTTGTCTGCATCAAAAGACTCCAGAGGAATGTGGACACATTTCATATCCCACTTGTAGAGCAAAGCTTCAAGTGACCAGTCAGCACTGAGAAAAAAAAATAAATTGTTTTTTTAAAATGATGCTTTTCCTGTTTTGCTTCAGATACATTTTCATTTTGTCCTTAAAGTAGATTATTGCATGAGGAGTAAAGTTTTAATAAAATTGAGAGAGTAAACCAAGATGGTGCAGGCTTACCTTCTCACCTGGTAAGTAGACCACAGTTGGACTTTGGGGTTCTTCTGCATCAGAAAGTAGACTGTAGTTAAGATGTCTTCAAAATCTGGGAAGAGAGGACTCCTTAAACGGATTTGTATATATCCCCTCTTTAGCCAAATGTACTATTGAAAAACAAAAAATTTATTACCTTCTGGTTCAAAGAACACATCAGATGCAAGAATAATATCTTGTGGTGGTAGAGCCAGAAGATCCTGAGACACATGGCCCCATGTCAGTCCAATGACACGCACCTGTGGCAGGTTATTCATTTCACAGCTTTGCCGGCAGATCTCTAGACAGTAAGGCAGCTCTGAACTGTCTGACAGGATTACTTCAGCACCACATTTTGCAGCCATAATTCCTGGAAGGCTCACTCCAGCTCCAATCTAATAAATTTATTAAAGGCTAGCATTTCAAAGTCCTTAGCATTTCAGGGAATTTAGGATCTTAGTTTGCCTAAGTACAGCGTCCATGAGGAGCTTGTCATAATCTATAAAATGTGCCACAATGAAGTATTGCTTTACTAGATGAAGCTTAAGCTTTTCAATTGTAGAACTTCTTGGGGGATTCCTCTTAATTGGCTGGGAAGGTTAATTCCCATACAGGGCCCTGTATTCTGCAACTGACAGTATCGCTTTCAAAGTCTGTATCTGGCAGCTTAATTGCTTAATAAGCCCTAGGTAGTTTGGGACACATGTTCTGTCATTTTCAGTTCTCTTAGTTGTCTATAAAGGAGCTCCTAATTATAGGACATGGGGTCTCAAGGTTTGAGGAGTGACTTGCATGCACACCTGGCCATTACGGTTGTTACTACCAATTTTAACTGCTTTCATGTGGCTATAACTTGACAGGTCTGCAACATGGCTTCCTACAAGGGATTTTCTAGTTGGGCCTTCAAAGTGACTAAGGAATAACCAAAGAATGCCTTTATTAAGTATTGTCTCTTTGGTTAAAACATAAACTTCCCATTTTCCAGTTCTGAGGATAAGCATAGAGATTCTCAATCTTCTCTCCAAATTGCCACTGATGGGGGATCACTGGGTGGCTCAGTGGTTGAGTGCCTGCCTTCTGCCCAGGGCGTGATCCTGGAGACCCGAGATCAAGTCCCACATCAGGCTCCCTGCGTGGAGCCTGCTTCTCCCCTCTGCCTGTGTCTCTGCCCCTCTCAATGTCTCTCATGAATGAATAAGTAAAATCTTGTAAAAAATAAATTGCCACTGATACTCAGGCCAGAAATGCACCAAGTGCCTTCACACTGCTCATTTATTTACATGGTTTTGCAAAAGTTAAGAGGTGTTACTAAGTTTTGGATTTATCCTCAGCCTTCAGATTTAAGTCTTGTACCGTTTCTGCAAACTTGACAATTTCTCCAACCCTTTAAGCAGGTTCCTGTCAGGTGGAGTGAGAGAGAGCTTGGGATACTCAAGATTTCCAAAAATGGAAAAGGCTACTTAATAAGAAACTGCATATGTCACAGACCCCCAATTACCCTACTGGGTCACCCTGGAAAGATTGCCTTAATGACTGCTTCCATGCCAAGATTCTAGAACTAAAATTAGTCAACGGGCTTCACTTAGAATAATGGTCAGCATAATGTAAAGGGCCAGATATTTTAGTCTCGATGGGACTCCTGTGGTCTCTGGTACATGTTCTTATTTTAAACAACCTAAAATGTAAAAAGCATTCTTCACTCAAGACTTACAAGTTGGTCAAATCACCCAATTTAAAAATATTTAAACAAAAGTAACAAGCACATAGACTTAAATCTGAACAGGATTTCAGGAAACCTCAAGAGCACTTGTACCTCTAAGACAGCCTTGCCCGGCAGAGATCTTCTGTGAAACCACAGGTACTGAGCCAGGACCACCGCACAGGGCCAAACATACATCCCATATTGGAGATGGAGGACCTGAAAAGAATTTTTTGTATGCCAAAAATAACTCATCTGCTGGCAGCTGGAATATTTTACAGTTAGAATGCCCAACACTGGCATCTATCACAAAAATGACAGTTCCCTGCTCTCTAGTTCACATCCCAGGAGGTATATGAAACTGCAATACCCTGTGATAAGCACTCTTCATACCCTCATTCGTTCAACAAACATTCATCCAGGGACTTGAGTGGTTTAGTGGGCTAAGGATGTAACTTAGGTTAAGGGTGTAAGGCTCGTAGAATACAGACATCCTACTGGGAAAAGACAAGCTATAAGTAAGCAAATACATTTTTCATTGGTGATAATGCTAACAAACACGAAAACGTGATGTGAGATAGTGGGGGCAGGAAGGGGTGGGGAGACAGTGACCACAAGCTGGCTGTCCTAGATAGGGAGAATGATACAGGTAAAGGCCCTGAAGCAGGAACTAAAAAGCCTCTGGCTGGACCACAGAGGGCGCCGACTGCTGGAGGCAGGGAGGCAGGGTTGTGGTAGGTCGGAGGGAAGGCAGAGACCAGACCAATGGGGTCTTGCAGGCCATGGGAAGTTCAGCTTTTATTGTAAGGCAGTTAAGAATGTATAGGGACGCTTGGGTGGCTCAGTGGTAGAGCGTCTGCTTCGGCTGGGGGCATGATCCCAGTGTCCGGGGGTTGAGTCCCACATCGGCTCCCTGCGGGGAGCCTGGCTCTCCCTCTGTGTCTCATGAAAAAATAAATTTTTTTTTTTAAATGTATCTGGGGCTTATAATCAAGCATTGGTTTGGTATGCTAATGAGAGACAATGAGGCTGGGAAGACTTTCAACAAGTTTGAGTGCAGCTCAGTCCTGGACTCAGGAAGGCAGGCAGCTTACACAGCCTTTGAAGAGAATCGTGAGAGCACAGTATTTAGGGAGGCAAAAAAACGGCTCACACCTTGGCAATGAGCCTGCCTGAGTTCAAGCGCTGGATGTGTAACTTACTGTGTGACTGCACCCTGCCTATGCTTGTTTCCTCACCTGCAAAGCACTATCTCCTCGGGTGACTTGGAAGACTCAGTGCTAACCTAGTATATAGCACCCGGCACAAAACAGTCAAGGTGAGCGGTTCTTAAACTGCAAAACTGCAAGTCTTTCCGTTTTCTAGAGCAGAGGGTGCTGCTAGTGGATGGGTTGGAAAGGCTGCTGAAGTGGTAAAAGCATCAAAGGCGAAGGAACTGAAGGTCCAAATTCAAGCAGTCAATTCACTCAACAAAAATATTAGTGCCCTGGAACACCTGGGTGGCTCAGTGGTTGAGCATCTGCCTTCAGCTTAGGTCACGATCCCTGGGTTCTGGGATCCAGCCTGGCCTTAGGGGAGCCTGCTTCTCCTCTGCCTGTGTCTCTGCCTCTCTCTCTCCATTTCTCATGGATAAATACATAAAATTAAAAAAAAAAAAAAATTAGTGCATGGGCACTGGTACTAAGTGTAGCAAGTGCAGCCTGAATAAAACACCTGCCCTGGTAGATTTTACCCCAGATACAATAAAGGATATCTAACCAAAGCAGCGAGTTTGCAAGATTTGGGTGTAAAAGGGTCTTTATTCTCACAGGGACTATTTCCACCTCCTAAACTTGGAAAGAGATCCCAGTGGGGTATTTCAACACGAAGGCATTTAAAAAAAACACCAGAAATGGTTTTCGCTTGAGACTTCACCTCCTCTTAGGCGGTTGTTTTTTTTTTTTTTTTTTTTGGTCTTTAAATGGTTTCTGCTCATGCCTCCCTCATTAGACTGCTGTGAACGTCGAAACACTGCTACCTCCAAATACTTTAAAAATCCGGATGCATAAGGTATTACTTCTATTATTACTGATTATAGAGTTTGGGGACAGCTGTGAGCTGAAAGGAGCAAGTGACGGTCGGCCCAAGAAACTTTATTTGGACAGTGAAGGTGGACTCTCCGATCCTTGGTAAAGCTGAACTAAGAAGCCCTTTAATAAGACCAAAGGAAGCATTTGGTGTCCAAATGCTCCTTTTCTGGCAGGGCCCCCCCCCCCCAAGTGTCTTACTTAGGGGACTGCCAAGGGCTTCACACCGCAGACCTCCCCGCCCTGAGGACCATCGCCCCAACCCTCCCGACGCCGCCAGGTCGGCTGGACCCGCTCCCGCCCCGGGCGCCCCCGCAGAGGACCCGAGGCGCCCCCCGGCGGCACCCGCCGCACGCACCTGCGGGACGCGGACCTCCAGCACGGCCCCCTCTGCCCCCAGGCCCGGCTCCTCCGAGAACCGAAAGCGCTGGGCCCGGGCCGCATGCCCTCGGAGGTCACGCTCGCCCAGCGGGGAGTCGGGGGCCCCCGGGCCGGCCGGGAGCAGCGACGAGCGCCGGGCTGCCAGGCTGCGCGCGCGGGAAACCCCGAGGCCGGCTGGGGCCGTCTCACGGGCGCCACGTGGCCCTTCGCGGCCCCCGTCGGGTCGGGGCAACTCGACAGGAAGGGCGGGGAAAGCAGCCCTCGGGCGGGGATGCGGCCACGCGGTGAGAAGACACGGGGAACGCCAGGCAAGACGGACACGGAAGACAGGCGGCCTCGGCCGCTCGCCCGCCGGAAACGGGCCGCCGGCGAAGCGCCTCGCCCCCGGAAGTGACGCGAAGACCGGAAGCGGGCGCGGGAGAGGCGGGGCCGCAGTGAGGCGGCTCCTCGTTCGGCGCGACCTTCCCAACATGGCGGAGAGCCGGCGAGTGTGAGGGCGGACCCCGGAGGCCCCCGGACCAATGGCTCACCGCGAGAGGCCGGGGGGCGGGGAAGACGGCAGCCGCGTGCCCAACCCGAGGCCCGGGAGGTGGTTGGGGAGTGAATTTTCTGGAAGGCGACTTTAAAGGCGCCAGGCCGGAGCGAAGGGCGTTTGGGCGCCGCCGCCGCCGCCGCCGCCGCCGCCGCCGCCGCCGCCGCCGCCGCCGCCGCCGCCGCCGCCGCCGCCGCCGCCGCCCGGTCGGGGAGGGGGCGCGTTGCAAGTAGGAAGCGAGGCGCTCCGAGGTCGTCGCGGGAGCAGCTGGGGACCCCCCGCAGGATGAACCACAAGAGCAAGAAGCGCATCCGCGAGGCCAAGCGGAGTGCGCGGCCGGAGCTCAAGGACTCGCTGGACTGGACCCGTCACAACTACTACGAGAGCTTCTCGCTGAACCCGGCGGCCGTGGCGGTGAGTGGGCCGGGGTCGCGGGGTGGCGGGGTGGCGGGGTCGCGGGCACCTCCGGACGGCTGCGCCCCGCCCCGCCCCCGCCGGTGCCCAGCGCGGCAGCTCCGGGTCCCCAGGGGCTCGCCCGCCGCCCGCGGAGGTCGGGGTCCTCGGGCCCGGGCTCCAGGGCGGCCCCCTTCCTCCCGCGCCGCCGCCCGGCCGCCCGGAGGCTGACCCCGTTGGCCGTGGAGGCCCACGAGTGGGAGATAAGAAGCCGTTTCCCCTGGTGGGGCGGCGCTGGGTGCGACGTGTCAGTCCCCTCGCAGGTCCTCGTGCCTCCCCGCCCCCCTCCACGTCCCCAAGGTAAGCCAGAACGAGAATCTGGCTCCTTAGGTATGTCACTGCTATTTAATCCTGGGGGACGCCCTTTGCTGCCGCCGGACTTTTTTTTTTTTTTTTTTTTTTTAACTGGATAGGTCTTTTCTGATTCTCTCAGGATAACGTGGAAAGGGCAGACGCCTTACAGCTGTCGGTGGAAGAATTTGTGGAGCGCTATGAACGACCCTACAAGCCCGTGGTTCTGCTGAACGCCCAAGAGGGCTGGTCTGCGCAGGAGAAGTGGACCCTGGAGCGCCTGAAAAGGAAGTACCGGAACCAGAAGTTCAAGTGTGGCGAGGATAATGACGGCTACTCCGTGAAGATGAAGATGAAATACTACATCGAGTACATGGAGAGCACTCGGGATGACAGCCCCCTCTACATCTTTGACAGCAGCTACGGTGAACACCCTAAAAGAAGGAAACTTCTGGAGGACTACAAAGTGCCCAAGTTTTTCACCGATGACCTCTTCCAGTATGCTGGGGAGAAACGCAGGCCGCCTTACAGGTGAAGTTGCCTGGCAATGAGGCCGTTACAGTCTAACGTACAAGTCTAACTTAGTGTGTGTCACCTGAGCTCAGTCAGCTGATCTTTCTCCGTAGCAGTGAGTGGTTCTCCTTGGCTGCACATGAAGCTTATTTAGGGGGGTGACTGCTGCCTGCGCAGGTCCTACAGCCACAGACTGGTTTCACTGGTCAGGGTTGCCACTTGGGCATCAGGATTTCTGAAGGCTCCCCAGGTGACTCAAACGTGCGACCAAAGTTAAACTAACACTCATCTTTGAGGGAAGTTTTAATAGTTAAAGCCCAGCAGTAATAAGCCACATCAGTGATTTTTTTTTTTTTCATTTTTCTGTTATGGAGCGTTTCAGACATTCAGCGTTTCTGCATAGCAGGATTTTTGTAGTACCTGAAATAAAGAGCACATTGGGGGCACTTGGGTGGCTCAGTTGGTTAAGTGCTTGTCTTCAGCTCAGGGCATGATCTCAGGGTCCTGGGATCCAGCCCCACGTTGGGCTCTGCACTCAGTGGGAAATCTTCTCTCTCCCCCTGCATGTTCTGTCTCTCTAATAAATAAAAATCTTAAAAATATATATATATAGAACTAAGAACTTGTGATTTTGTAGTATGTGAACAGTTAAGTTACTTTTTGTATCTTGGTTGTTTCCACTCCTTAGGTGGTTTGTGATGGGGCCACCACGCTCTGGAACCGGAATTCACATCGACCCTCTAGGAACCAGTGCCTGGAATGCCTTAGTTCAGGGCCACAAGCGCTGGTGCCTGTTTCCTACCAGCACGCCTAGGGAGCTCATCAAGGTGACCCGTGAAGAAGGAGGGAACCAGCAAGATGAAGCCATTACCTGGTTTAGTATCATTCATCCCCGGACACAGCTTCCTACTTGGCCACCTGAATTCAAACCCCTGGAAATCTTACAAAAACCAGGAGAGACTGTCTTTGTACCAGGTATAGATGAAATGAGAGGAAGTACATTCTTTGATTTCATTTTTTTGTCATTTGGGGGCACAAGGGTATATATAGAAGGAGTCAAGTCCATCTGCATGCTGATTCTTAATGAACTCTCTGATGCCCAGCTTGGACAGGGATGTGCTGCTGTGTTGTCAAGTGGTTAGGGGGCTACTGTCCCATTTTTCTTGTAACCTGCAGATATGGTGCCTATTGATAAACTTTATGTGAGGATTATATTCATTTTTATGCCTAGCAGTTTTCTGGTGTCCCTGTGGATGTGCAGTGACTTGTGCATATTTCTGTAAATTGAGTTTTCAATACAGTGTGGCACTGGCCAGTTGAGCCAGGAAATAACTTGGGGCCAATGCAGCAAGTCCCACACTTGAAAACTGTTAGTTTTGGTAGATTAAGTGTTAAGAGCAAGGGTATTTAATTTTTCTTTTAATATTTTATTTATTTATTTATGAGAGACAGAGGCAGAGATACAGGCAGAGGGAGAAGCAGGGGGGAGGAGGGCGGGGGGTGGGGGCGAATGGGTGACAGGCACTGACGGGGGCACTTGACGGGATGAGCACTGGGTGTTATTCTGTATGTTGGTAAATTGAACACCAATAAAAAATAAATTTATTATTAAAAAAAAAAAAAAAGAGGGAGAAGCAGGCTCCCTGCAGGGAGCCCAATGTGGGACTCGATCCCACGACCCTGGGATCACGACCTGAGCTAATGGCAGACACTCAACCACTGAGCCACCCAGTGCCCCACAAGGCTATTTGGTATTATAGGAGGTAGGTGTTCTCCTCTTAGAAGCCAAAGAACTTGCTGCCTTTACAGTTTTGATCACCGTTTTGAATTAAAAGGGGTCAACACACTTTTTCTGTGAAGGGCAGAGAGTAAATATTTTAAGCACCGTGGACCAGACAGCATCTGTTCCAACTGCTCAGCTCTGCCTGTGGAGCAGAAAAGCAGCCGTAGACAGTCCAGAAATGAACAGGCATGGCTGTGCTCCAGTAGAACTTTATATAAATTGCTTGTGATTCCTGGATCAAGAGAACCATTGACCACTCTGGGTCTGATGTTTCTGAGTGTCTATTCATCTCACCTATAGATAGGAATCTTCTATTCATGAAGCTTATGTTATTTGTGGTTGTGTATAGACCCAAACCCTGCTTAACTGTTTCCTCGTTGGATTTCAGGAGGCTGGTGGCACGTCGTCCTTAATCTCGACACCACCATTGCCATCACCCAGAATTTTGCCAGCAGCACCAATTTCCCTGTTGTATGGCACAAGACGGTAAGAGGGAGACCAAAGTTATCGAGGAAATGGTATAGGTGAGAGACATTTTTTTCTCATTTCTGCTTTGTTCCGATTCCTACCCCAGAGGTGAAGTGGAAGGAGTCCACTGCTGCAGTAACGTGTGCTGATCTTAGGCCTGGGAGAGCTGGGGTACAAAAGCTCACGGGCAGAGGAGAGTGGGTCCAAGGTCAGGACTAGTTGTCAGGATGCTTGCCAGCCTCGAGGTGTGACAGGCTAAGACTCTGCATGTTTGATCAGTCAGTCAAAACGTGGTCATAATTGGGATTGGTCCTCATTTTCTGTTTCTTTTTTGTTTTCTGCTTTGGTTTTGTTTTGTTTTCCCCAAAGCTAGCGCTAGCAAAGGAAGCCATTTTGTTTGGGTTTTATTTTGGTTCGTTCTTTTTCTTACTCAGAAGCATTATCCCCCTTTGAACTTATTACCTTCAGTTCTTGTGAGTGAGGTGACTGCCCTGGAGACTTAGCTCCTCTGTTTATCCACAGAACAGATACAGCACGGGCAGCGGCAGTGCAAGCCACCCCCAGCCACCCCGTGCCACTGTGTCCCAACCCTGACCTGGAGGGACCAGCTCTCGGGGTAAGAGAGGGATCCTGGCTTGGTCAGTGCTCAGCCTCCCTGCTGAGAGGGCCAGCAAGGGTGGTGGCTTTGTTCTCCCCGGACTCTCGGGCACCTGAGGCCCACTTACTCCATCCCATAGGCCGCTGTGTGCTATGATAGGGTCATTTTAAAGGCCTTAACCATACAGCTGGTCTTTTGTCCCTGGTTAGAGTGGATGCCAAATCAGGTCCCTAAGGGGAGGGCTGCTGCCTCTGAAAGTCCAGTTCAGTTTTATCTTCAAGTGAGGGGGACCCTCTCTGTTGCTTGGCACTTCTTGTTTCTCACAAACCTAATTGTTGCTACTCTTACGAATAGAATTTAACCAAGCCCAACTGCAGTCACTCAGTGCTGTGTCGTGGAAAGGAAGGGTTTTAAAAATCAGCTAGGAAAGGTTCAGGAAAAAAAAAACAACAACAACAAGGAAGAGAGACTCTTTCTCCCAGGTGGGGGAAAAATAAAATAAGACTAACTCAGGGCAACTTTGCCTCACACGTTGGCAGCACGGCTGGCTCCTATGCGAAGGTCATAGTAACTTGTGTGCAGCTAGTTCGCCTTTCAGAAAAGCCTGAGCAGCATGTTTAGGGCTTTTGTTCCCAGCCTGTGGATTCGTGTGTCCTCACCACTGTCCAGCACCCATTCTGAGCCAGGGCACCTGACATTCCCAGGTGCTTCTGAGAGAGACAGTCCTCAGCGTTGAGTCCGGGTTGTTGTGCGCGGGCTTCATTGCCGGTCCCAGCACTGGGAACAATGTTTCTTGTCTCTCAGGATCTTGAAGCAAGAGCACCCTGAGTTGGCGGTCCTGGCCGACTCTGTTGACCTTCAGGAATCCACAGGAATTGCCTCGGACAGCTCCAGTGACTCCTCCAGCTCCTCCAGCTCCAGCTCGTCGGACTCGGACTCCGAGGTGAGGCCTTGCTTCCTTCCCAGGCCTTCGGGGCAAGGCACCCCAGAAAAAACAGTGGTGGCTCTCCCTCCTGTCTGGGAAGGAGAGAAGCGTGAACGTTTTCCGCTTTCTTCCAAGAACTTCAACCGCCACCATCTCTGCCAGGTGGTGAATTTTAGCCGTATTATAGCCTTGTGTGTGTGCACACATGCGCATATCCTTGTAGTAGCCTCAAGAGGTAAAAGGAGTACTTGGGGATTTCGTTAAGTGAACCGCCCAGGATCACATACCTTGTGAACGGCAGTATGGGGATTCGAACTTGGAGCATTGTCACCTCAAAGCTCATGTTGAGAATCGTCCCTGTGGGTGTCAGTTGTAAGCCTGGCAGCTCAGCAGATTCAGTGGCTTGTTAGAAGCTAACGTCATATTGGGGAAGAGGAACCTGTGCCCTTAGCAGATGAAATAAATTCCTGTCATAGCACTTTGCATAATCGGTTGATTTGGGGTTTTGCCAGGGGGCAAGTGGGGGGTGAATGTTACATGCTGTTACTTCTTGCTTCCCCCCCTTGGGGTCTGTGCAGGTGCAGCCAGAGTACACAATGCAATCTCCAAATGCTGTTTGTAAAATGTTCTTGAGCCTGTGCCTTGATTTCAAACAATCCCTCTGTTGGAGACTGCTGGAAAGACACCTGGCACCTGAGGGAAGTTGCAGTGTTTGGGGAGGAACACCAGAGGGAGATGGATATTTGGACTGTGTTGCAGAGCTGTCATAAACGGCCGCTTCACTCTGGGAGGGCCCGGACAGCATTTGTGCTCTCTCTCGAGGTTGGATGTTTACAGACAAAATGGGTTGCATCTAATTGAGTTCCTGTTTTTTTCCCGTGTCCAGTGTGAGTCTGGGTCTGAAGGTGATGGCACAATGCACCGCAGGAAGAAGCGGAGGACGTGCAGCATGATGGGAAATGGGGACACCACCTCCCAGGATGACTGTGTGAGCAAAGAACGCAGCTCCTCCAGGTGACCACGCACAGCTGTTGTCTGTGTAGAAGGACATGCCCCCAGCGAGGGGCAGGGCCCTGGGGAGGGCAGCCTTCTGAAGCTGCAGACAAGGGGAGGGCCGGAGAAAGCCAGAGAACGAGGATGCCCTCGGAATAGGAGTCCGTTCACTTAGCATTTGCTGCAGTAGCTTCTTTCTCTGCTACCAATGCAAAGTAATGTGGCTTATTTTATGCATAAAGGCAAGAATCTATGTGGATGGTGCCAAGGAAACCCTTAACATTATTTAATAAAAATTCAATCCATTTTACATCCTTGAAACTTTTGTCCTTGGAGAATCCCAGAACCTCCCCTGTGGTGTTGTGGGAAAGCAGTGACTCCACTGGTGTGTACCCTCGATGGGGAAGTGGTGGTTACGGCCTAAGTGAAGGTACCCAGTGTCTCCTGAGAGCCTGAGGTGTGGCCTCCTGCTTTTCCCCCCACTTGCCATTGTTGCTTTGAGCACTCACATCAAGTGAGGCAGCCGTGAAGAGCTCAGTTATAGGAGGCTTTTGTCACATTTCCCGTGTCTCTTGATTTGCACCAGATTGGGTCTAAATAAGTTAAAACTCACAAAGTTAGTGAAGTAGTCCCTCTGCCAGCATGTGCCCTTGCAGGGGTACATGATGGGCTTACAGTGAGGTCTGGAGCCAGAGCCCCTTCTCATGTGCGAGCCGCAGTGTGCCAGGCAGTGGCGGTCAGCAGGAGGGTCCCGGGGGGAGTTCAGTGCTGAAGCTTGTGCGGCTCCCAGTGTCTGAAGGCCTGGCCTGCCTGCCGCGGGTGGCGTTCCTGCTGTGTTCTTTGTGTGTGTGAGCAGCTGGCTGTTTTCTCACCTGTCTGAGGAAAGCTGGGGACCTGCATGCCTTGCTGTTCGTTGTCCTCTTTCTCCGCAGTCAGGCTAGAATTCTGCAGGAAGTTCAGGTGTCCTAGTCACAGGAATTGATGGGACTAGACTATGCATTTCTGAACCTGGTTCTCTTCACAGCCGTTGTTAGATTTCTCTTGTTGCTTTTTAAAGATTTTTCTGTTATAAATTCCCCCCACCGGCAAAATGTGCCTTTGTAACGTATAAGGAAAGGGTTTAGGGACAGCCCTGCCCTGAGTTGCACACAGGGTCCTGGGGTTCTGCTTTAACATTGCCTTCCAGCTTCGCACCGGCTGTGCTGTCTACATGCTGATTACAGGCAGTTGTACTTTCCTTGGCAGGATTAGGGACACTTGTGGAGGCCGGGCTCACCCCTGAGCAAATAAAGAGACTCTCCCTGAGGTGGCTCCTGTGTACGCTGTTGGCGGCCACCTGACTCAGTTTTCACGTCTTCTGCTCCCACCTTCTCCTTTGTCTTCTTTGAATTTGGATAATCCTTCTCTGGTCCAAGCTTCTGTCTTCGGTCAAATGCTGTTTTTACTGCTTACTAAGAATAGATGGTCAAGAAGTGTCAAAACTCAGCAAGCTCAGTGAAACATGAAACACTGAAGGCTGCCGTGCTGTTGGGTGAGGAGGCCTATGCTGTCTCCCTTACACCACGACCTCGAGGCTGCAGGGCTGAGATCCCTTGAGTATCTCACTGCGTGTGATAACCTCCCGACGTAGGTAAGGAACCTCTGCTCTCCGAGAGCCGGCTGTGCACAAGCAGGCCCCGAAGGGTGAGTGGACTCGGATTCGTGTGTGAGCCAATTATACATAAAAAGTGCCGCGCATGTGCCACTTCCCTGTCACTGTCCCAAAGCCACACTCCCTGGCAGTGACCCAGCCAGCAAGTGCAGTGCCGCTCACTGCTGCGAGCGCTGTCTTTGGACACATTTCCTTCTCACCACCATCAGAGAGGCTCTTAAATTTAAGCAGTGTGTTCGAATAGTGTATTTTGGGGGAGGGATGACATATCAGGGTTTTTGTTTAGGAACAGTATGGGAATGGTGTTTGGTGTGTTTTATCACAGAATTTAAATTATGAATAGGGCCAACTTCTAACAGATGTGTCCTATTCTTTCCTACCATGTGATCCATAAGGCAGGAGCTCTCTGTAAGAGACTTCACGATTAGTGCCCTTATTTGTTTGACCAGCAGACGAGAGGTGGGTGGCTTGTGCTACATGTCTGGAAATAAATCCATATATGGTGCTTCCAGTCTTTGGGATCTGTTTAGGATTCTAATAACTCTGGTATGAATACTTGGGATTGACCAGCAGTTTCCATTACTTGCTCTCTCAACTCACCTGCTTGCCTTAATTGGTCCCTAAGTTCATCTAAATTTAAATAAAAGTAAGGGGGGGGCTTGTCAAGGATATTTCCAGTGGAGAGGACTGAGCAGCATGTCCTGTGTAGGGAGTGTAGGTAAAGGCATTAGCAGCCAGAGGGCAGCAGGAGCTCTCACTGGGGAGTGTCTGGGAGGAGCAGAGGAGTGTGTGCAGACATCCTGGAGTTGTATGGTTCCTCCCTCAACATGGGTATAATCTGGGGAATTCAGATCTCTTCTGTGCAAAAGTCCTATTTTTAACAGACTGATTATCATTTCATGACACTACCTCAGTCACGTGGCTTTCCTCTAGGAGGCTGATCCCTTATTTTGCCATAGTCAGTTCTCATTTGCGTTCTCAAATGCCAATCCAGATGTGTGGCCAGATTGGATGGAAAACATCCACTGCCTTCATCGGTGTTGGTGCCTGTCACCTGCCCCAAAGTGCTGCTCTCCTCTTCCCCACCAGGCTACAGGGGCTCAGGCTCTTGCTTCCAGGGTCTGTTTGGGTCTGCATAAACTCAAACCCCAAATTTATCATTTCTTTGTGTTAGCAATGGTGTTCCTCCGTCTCCTTTTTCAAATTTTCTTGCCATATTCCAAAATGGTTTTTTCTTTTCCCTATATTGCTAAGGGGCTGTCACACCTTCTCAAATCCATACCAACTTCTCTCTGAACTTCAGTTTAGAGAAGAAAAAAAAAAAATCTAAAGGCCATTTGCCGCCAGGGGGCGTGGTAGGACACTTTTGCAGTGGATGGGATGCTGAGGTTAGAAGTTTGAATTGGAGAGATGAGCCTTCCCCAGAGGCCAACGGTGTTCCTGTTTGAACATATCCAGAAATGAGGGCTCCAGCCCATCTGACAGGCCCGCAGTCACCTCACCGGAAAGCATCTGGATCACACGGGTTACATGCTGCCATTCGGCTCTTACCACCCCGTGAGTGACCGTGGGGCAGGGCAGTCTTTGTTTTAGCTAGGCCAGAGATTCAATACCTCCCCCCTGCCCAGCCCCCAGCCCCCGCCCCTTTTATCGTCCCTGTGGCCCAGCCAAGCACACCATTATGGAAATAAAGCAGGGGTGAGTTGGGGAAACCGTGAGAGAGGAGTGCCGTGATGACTGGATGCTGGGGATGAAGTAGGAAATGGGAACCAGGGGCCCATCTGTTCTGGAGTTAACCTTTTAACCCACCTGGCCTGAGCTCCCCCTTTGAGTGGTGTCAACAGCTTAGTAAGGGCAAGGACACGACATGAAACTTCTTAGGGATTCTTCTCCCAACTGAAAACCAACAAGCTGGCTCCTGGAAGAAGGGCTCTTGGACCAGGAGCTACTGAGCTACAGCCTGTGTTTGAGTGCCAGGCACTGTCCTAGGTGCTGGAGATGCAGCAGTGACAAGCCCAGGTCCCCCTCCTTATGGAGCTGAAAGACTGAGTGCGCCATGCATGGTTCCCAAGGGTCGCTGGTCAGAGTAGGTGGAGTCAGGCACATCCATTTCCACGACCAGAAAAGTAAGTTCAGACCTTACTAAATTCAGGTTTATGAGACCTTTATTAAAGAACATAATTAACATCATAGCTATGTTCTCAGCTTAGTGTTTGGTTTCTCTCTAAATTAGCTGAAGATATTTAAGGATTGGCAAGAAAGTTGCTGGTATAAGTGCTTTATGAAGTTACTAGAGGTTCAGCCTGGATATGATTTAGGACTTTAGACAAGAGTGTGAGATGGAATAGGAGTTTTCCAGTAAATGTTGTAAAAAGTGCTTTCTAGGACGTAGGCGTGTACGTGCTCAGCTATAGGTTCCTTGAATTGTGTGTAGCGTTTCCACAAATAAGTTGTCATGTGCGTGCTGGGTACTGCTGATGGTTTCCTGTGGAGTCTGGTGTCTCCTCACACTCCCCCCTCCCTGCCTTCTGTCAAGATGTTCCACTGATGTTACATTATATACAGCAAAACGAGATGAACCTCGCACCCCAGCCCCCTTGGGTGGCGGCTCTTGACTTTTGTCTCATCATCCTTAGTTCAAAAACTTGAGACATCTAGCCCCCACTGAATGTCCCATGAGAACTGGCCCGGCCTGCTGTCTCCAAGGGGACTGGACAGTGCAGAAGAATTGGGACTGTGCCGAGTCCTTGTGCCTCTTGCAGCTGTCACCTAGACACCCAGCAGCCTGCTGCACCTGCTTTCATCTCGCCGGGGGCTTCGCCACCGGATGCCTGTGGCTCTGCCATTTGATTGATATTTTTAACTTTCACTTGGATGAAACTTGTTCATCATTTTAAATAAAGCAACTTGATTTGGAGTTGGGTTTTTTTTTTTTTTCCTTGTTCTTGTTTCTTTTCATTATTCATCTGATAGTGAATAAAGAATGTAAGTTAGTACAACGGGCCCTCTTAAAAGTATACTTTCAAACAGTGAAGGCAGGGGACAGAAAAGAAGGCCCTCTTTGGCTGACAGTCACCCCCATCCCGGGGGTGGGGGTGGGGGGCAAAGGCCGTAGCCAAGACAGGAGCCCATTCCACATTTTATAGCTACAGGGCATTTTTCATGAACCACCACTGAAATTCCTTGTGCTGGCACCCCTGACTATGATGTGGAGCGGCAGGACCAAACTCCCCCTCTTCCTGGAAGCCTGCAGTCCTAACGAGCTCAAGAGGAAGCCTGAGCACTTACCGGCGTCTTCCACTTAAACAGCTGTCCATCTAGCTTCCTGGCTTACACCAGCTATCAGCTCAGGCACTGTAATTTTTCCAAAAGCAATAAATGTATCCTAAGCAGAAACTGGCACCCTGTTTTTTCAACTGGTACCTGACAAACTTTGCCCTGTGTTTACTGGAAATGGGAAAGACGATTTTTTGGTTACAGCATAATTTATCTCAAACACCGTGTTCGGCCACAGAGCCCTGGAAGGATCTGGAGAAACAAAACCAGTAAACTTCTCTTCATTCCACCCTCCCATACACGGAGGATTACTCCCAGAGAAGTCAGTAGGGGCCCCTGAAGCTGAATTCCAGAAAGCAGCAGCCTTTGGGGGGCAGCCACGTTCCGGGGAGGCTTGTGTTGGAGGCTGCTGGTCTCAGGCCGGAAGGGGCATTCGCCTGCCAGGAACTGGAAGTGTCCCCCCCGCCGGCCGCCCCCAAAAATGCTGTGGCCGAGAGTAAGCGGGGTTCACGTTCGCTGTTCGCCGTCTTACAGGCCAGTCGGGTGCCAGGGTTTGGGTGAGCCTGCCCGGCCTGCGGGGCCTCCGCGTTCCCCCCCTGCGCTCCCAGAGGGCTGGAGGCGCGGAGATGATGCTGAAAGCGACCAGAAGCGAGGGGCGCCTGAGAAAGAGCGTTTCGAGCTGGTTTTCCAAACCAATCTGAGCGCAAAGCGCCAGGCCGGCCCGGGGCGGGGCGGCGCGGGCCTCCTCCGGCCTCGGGAGCGCCGCCCGGGGGTCGGGGGCGCGGGGGGCGGGGCGCGGCGGGGGCTCCGCCCCGGGGCGGGGCGCGGGCGGGGCGCGGGCGGGGCGCGGGCGGGGCGCGGGCGGGGCGCGGCGGGCTCCCTCGGGGTCCCCGCGGGCGGGCACTCGGGCGGCCGCGGCGCGATGGAGGCGCCGGCCGAGCTGCTGGCCGCGCTGCCCGCGCTGGCCACGGCGCTGGCGCTGCTGCTCGCCTGGCTGCTGGTGCGGCGCGGGGGGGCCGCCAGCCCGGAGCCCGCGCCCCCGGCCGAGGCCCGCGGGACCCCCGCACCGCCCGGCCCCTGCGCCCCGGAGCCCGCGGCCGCGCCGGAGGGCCCGGGGCAGCCCGAGGGCCCGGGGGAGCTCGCGGCGGCGCCGGCGGAGGCGGAGGAGCAGGCCGCTGAGGCCCCGCAGGTACGACCCGGCCCTCCCGGGCGCCCCTCCCCACCCCGGGGCCCGCGCCCCCTCCCCCCGGCTCGGGCGGGGCCGGGGACCGGGCCCCACTGCCCCCCCCCGCCCCCGCCCCGGGGAGCGCCGAGCCCGCGAGCAAACTCGCGAGCATCCTCCCCCCAGAAGTGCCGGCAGCGCCGAGCCCGCGTGAGTTGTGTGCTGCGTCCTGCTGGGGGTCCGCTCCCCGCTCCCCGCTCCCGGCTCGGGGCACACCCACCCCTCGCCCTGCACCCCTCCGGCCCACGGCGGCCCGCATCCACGTGCATGCGGCTTGTTTCAAGGTCTGCAGTAATGAGAGTTGTCTCGATAACGAAAAAACAGTCATACTTTGAAAGAAAAGGAAAAAAAAAAGAAAAGGAAAGGAAAGCTGCCTTTTCTTGGGAAGCCAGTGTGAAATCCAGACTCCAGAGCGCATAGGGCGGGGCGGCCGGAAGAGGCCTGGCACAAATGGAGTCATTTTTATTGTCACACGTGCTTTGGCACTTTTCCCCTGGGGTTGCAGATAAGCCTGGCCTGGATGGGGCAGAGGAGCAAGATACAGCCCGGCTGAGCACCCCCAAACCGCCCCTCCTGCTTCTGCCCCACACTCACTCCCTACCGTCCACCATCAGCTCCGTTCTGACCACTTGCCTGGCTTCAGGACATCTAGAGAAATGTGCACTCATCCCCCCCGGCCCCATACACTTTTTCCAGGGCTTCTCTTCACATTCAAAACCTACTTGCCAGGCATGAGACCCACATTTCCAGGATTTGAGCACCCTTGACCCCTACAGGCTACCACCCAGGGCCCTGAGTCCGTCGGATCCGAATGCCTTGTTCTTACTCCCAATCCCCTCTTCTTGCACTGGAGGAGGCCTGGAGCAGTTGAAGCCATGAGCGCTGCTCTGGTGCCTTGTCCGTGTGTCCACAGCGCCCTACTGAATTTTGCTGGAAACAATGGTTTATACTGCAGAGAACCCTTGAGGGGAGAAGGCAGTGAGGCTGGGCCAAGGCTTTTCTCTTTGCTGAGTAAGTGTGCGGGACCCCTCTGAGCAGGCGCTTTGTTTGACAAGTGGGTGACTAATTGTGTCATTAGAGCCGATTCTAACCAGCTGGAGGAGGGCTGTTGTATTCCAGGGAGGACAGACTGCTCTAGTGGAGGCCCAGTTGTTCCTGCTCACCTGGCCCATGGTGACCGCAGGTAGGGTTCGGGCCTGTGCTGATATGTTAGGTTCGCTCCCAGGTTTGGGATCCCGCCTGCGCTCACAGCCTCCTGGGAGAGCAGAGAGGAATGGGCCTTTCTCAGGAGCCATTTGCTCTCAACCAGCCCTGCCCTACCGTTTACACAGTGCCCTTTCCCACCCAGCAGCAAGTTCTAGATTGAAGTCTGCGATGCCTGTTAGTGGCACTCAGTAGGGTCTTGATCCTCTGGGTTACAGCACTCCTGAGAGGGCTTTCTATGAGGCCTGTGGGCCCTCAGCAGTTCGAGATCTGGTGGGATGGGGTCAATGTTTTTGGTCCCGAGCAGCCCCAGCACAATCTGCCTCTGTCAGGAAGACGCTCTTCCTGTGGGGGTGCGTGGGTGCTTGGAAGGACAAAGCACGTCACAGGGGTTCACGTGCAGGGCAGCTGCCAGATGACTCTGAGAGTCGAGTCTTGTGTCCTTACTCCCCGTGCAACATCCTGTCCCAAGACCATCCCAATGTAAGGGTTATTTTTAAGTCCATATCCTCACTCAGGACTCTGGCCCTTCCCTTGTGGGTTCGGATCCCCGATCCTTGCTGAGTTGCTGAGCTCCCCCCTCAACTCCGCTGGCAAATGCTAAATCATGGCTGGGCCTCAGGCCCTAGGGTCACGTGCCGGGTTGGGGGACACATACCCCTGCCCCCTACTACTCTGCCTTCCCAGTGGAGAGATTACCCCTGAAAGAAGCTGCTAAGAAATTATCTGGAAATGCACAGGGGCATTTTCTAGAGCAGGTCTCACTGCTTTTCTCTGATTATCATATTGGGTAGAAGGACCCTGGGGAAATGAGGCTGAGGGGTGGGGGCGGGGGGTGGGCAGCCACCTTGCCTGACTAGTGGTGCTTCTTCTGATCCAATCATCTTTCTGCCCTGCCAGGCCTGGGAGGCCCAGGGCAGCTGCTGCCTCTGATTCACAAAGCTGATTATTGAGAAGGATCCCGAGCCCAGGGAAGCAGCCTTCCACTGCGGCTGCGGGTCACTGGGAAGGGTCCCCACGGTGCTGTGGGACAAAGTAGCATAGTGAACTGAGACACTGGGCAGCCACTGAAGAAACGGGGAGATGGGGGGTGATCAGCCGGCCAGGTCGGGGAGGCTAAGCAGAGGGCAGAGCTCTATTAGTAGAACCTCTTTCTTGTCATGTCTCCTAGGGGTGCGTGTGGGGGTGGGCAGTCTGAGGAAGCATGACAGGCATGCCCCCCCCCCCCCAACGAAGATTCATGGCCAACAATGTCACAAAAATAAGAGCTGGTCCCTTTTAAGTCCAGGAAACAGTGCTTTTTGGTGATGTGTAGGTTGTGATTTTAGGATCGCCACGCTTCTTATCTAATGGAGGTGTGGATTCCAGCCAGGCTATGTCATAGGATTCCCAAACTGTGGTCAAGGTGAAGGTCAAGGGTCCCCCGAATAGTACTAGAATTAAGTCGGTGCCATAACTCAGACTTCTTGGCACTCGGATCCTCCCTCTCTCTGGTCAGCAACCGACTAGACACAGTATCACCAAACACAGAAGAGGCAGGGAGACCTGTCTCAGCTGAAAACTAAAGAGACAAGACGGACAAACGCGGTGCATGATCCTTGAATGGGATTGGGGTCCCCACGGTGCTGTGGGACAAAGTAGCATAGTGAACTGAGACACTGGGCAGCCACTGAAGAAACGGGGAAATGGGGGGGTGATTGGGGCGGGGTGCGGAGCATCCTGCAGGTAACTTGCAGATCTGTACAGAAACATCTTGCAGATAACTGGGATATGTTTCAAATGAACCGGTTATCAGATCATTTTGTTGTCTCGATGCTCAATTTCTTGCGTGTGATGCTGGCGTTGTGCTTCTGTAGACCCGTGGCCTTGTCCTTAGGGAGATTGCTGTGTGCCCAGATGTTCAGGGAGGATCCGTCATGATTCTAATAGTTACACGTACACGCCCACACAAGAGAATGGCAAAATGGCAAAATGTTAACAACTGGTGAATCTAGGTGAAGGACGTACAAGTGTTCATTGTTTTATTCTTCCGATTTTCCTGTAGGTTTGGAATTTCCCAAAGTACAGGGCTGGAGAATACACTTGCGGTGATGAGCGCCAAGAAGTGTATAAAATTGTTGAAACATTATATTGTTTGCCTGAAGCTTTTATACCACTATATATTCATTATACATGAAAAAAAAAAATACAGTGTTGGGAAAAGAAACCCAGTGGGGAATTTCTCAGGAAAGGGCTTGGTTTCTCAGGCACTCTGGCTGTGTCGGTCTGATTGGGCTGCGCAGCCTCACCCGGGTGTCCTCACTGTGCAGCTGGGCCCTGGTTCACCTTCTGGAGTTATCCTGCTGTTAGGTCTACAGCGTGTCTCCTACCCTCACCATCCTTGTCGCCACAGGTCTCCCCACCCCGACCCCTACAGAGGCCGCAGAGTGATTTAGGAGCAGGTGACTCCCCTCCCCCGCCGTCCATCCTGACCTTCATGATGCCAACGTGTCCCCACTTTCTGTTCGCTTAACAAAAGGCAAAGAAGCCAGTGAGTGAAGGGCCAAATAGGGAGTTGGCAGTTGTTCATATCAGTTTGGAATCCTGTCTCCGTCAGCTCGGGCTGCTATAACAAAATACCAGAGACTGGGGGACCTAAACGGTAGACATGTCCTTCTCCCAGCTCTGGAGGTTGGCAAGTCTAAGATCAAGGTGCCAGCTAATTCGGTTCCCAGGAAGAGCCCGCTTCCTGGCTTTCTGTGTCCTCACGTGGTGGTGGACAGAGAGCTCCCTGGTCTCTTCCTCTTCTTATAAGGACAATAATCCCATCCTGGGGGCCCCTACTCTCAGGACCTCATGTAACCCTAGTTACCTCAAAAGGCCCCACCTCTAAAAACCATCACACTGGGGCTTCTCGGGCTTCGACATAGAAATTTGGGGAGGATACAGACATTCAGTCTGTAATAGGTCTAGTGATTTACTGCAAAGGACACTGGAAATAGCCCACACATCCATTAATTAGGACATTGGATTAATTAGCAAGTTGGTAGAAATATGTAAGGAAAAGCACAGAACACAAAACAGTGTGTTCACGGTAATTACAGTGATGAACATCACCAAAGAGAGGACGATGCACAGAGCTGCAAACAAGAGTTCAGTGTTCAGCAGTGCAAGAGAGTATTTTATGCAAAGTCGTTTCAGCTCATTTTTTTTTTTTTTTTCCCATGTGAGAAAGAAGTCCAGGGACTTTCCTCGTGGCTAAACTTTGTTCTTTCTTCCCGAAGTAGTCTTGTTGGCACCCAGAAAATTTAGCTGTCGGTTAGAATTTTCTACTCTGTGGGAAGTAATAAATTTTTAAAGAACATACCTTAAGGAGAAAGCTGCCTAGCTCTGCAGGGTTAGAAAGAAGACGCGGAGCATGCGCCCTTTTACACAGACCCTGTTTGTTGCTCTGTTCTTTCCCGGACCGTCAGCCTAAGCCAGAGTGTGGGAGGGCTGAGTCGGCCCTAGACCGTGGGTGGATGTGCCTCCTGAGAAACGCCCAGTTCCCGGTGGCTGAGGCATTTTGGGAGCAACCTGAGTCCAGCCACGCTTGGTTTGCCACCGTTAGGGACAGATGAATGAACCAGGACTTTGTTTTGGGGCGTTTTTTTTTTTTTTTTTTAAGATTTTATTTATTTATTCATGAGAGACACAGAGAGAGGCAGAGACATAGGCAGAGGGAGAAGCAGGCTCCCTGCAGGGACCCTGATGTGGGGCTCAATCCCAGGACCCTGGGATCATGACCTGAGCCAAAAGCAGATGTTCAAACACTGAGCCACTCAGGTGCCCCTGAACCAGGACTTTGATGGGGTTCAGAAATCTCCTAAAAGGGGCGCTCTGTATGGACTGAGCATCTTGCTGGGATTGCTAGTCCTGGCTGCTTGGTCAGAGCCAAGAAAGAGGTCTGGGATGCTGCACCAGGGTGCTCCTGCCCTCCTACCTGGCAGGGAAGAAGGATCGGTCAGGTTCTCCCGGCCATAGTGGGTGAAAGAGCAAATGAGATTAACTGGTCCAAAGGAAACCCAGTATGAGAATCCATGGTACCTGTTTACCTAATATTTTTCCTCCAGGGGCACCTGGGTGGCTTGGTCAGTTAAGTGCCCATCTTTGGCTCAGGTCTGATCCCAGGGTCCTGGGATCGAGCCCCACATCCAGTTCCCTGCTCAGCGGGGAGCCCACTTCACCTTCTCTTTTTTGCCACTCCCCCTGCTTGTGCTCTCTCTCTTTCTCTGTCAAATAAATAAATAAAATCTTTTAAAAAAATTGTGACTATTCTGAATAGTCATAGGACTTGGGGGAAGCCATATAACCTCAGTTTCCCCAAACTGAAAGGATTGAACTAAAACGAGCTCTGACCTCTCCTAGAGCTCTCTGCAATCCATGCTTATCTGCTTTCCAGTTACCAACTTCTGTTTCAAGGCCTGTGCGTGCAGGGGTGGGTGTGTGCATGTGTGTGCCCGCATCTGGTATTTGCAAGTAGGAACTCCTTGCATCATTATTAACGCTTCGGCCAACCTGACCTCTGGTTGAGACAACCCTGGGCACATTCTCAGCCAAAACCTCATTCTGGGACCTTGGTATTAAGAGTGTTTCTCCCGGCCAGATGCTTCTGTGCCAAGGACTCAGAATCTGAGATCAATCCCAAGACAAGCAAATACCTCCAGCGCAGTGGTGTCCTGTGAAGATCAGTAAACCCTACTCTGGGGTCAAGCCATTCTTATCTTTATTCTTCCTAAAGTCTTGCCAGTTTCTGTGGTCATGGTTGAGGGCTCCTTAGAGACTTTTTTTTTTTTTAAGATTTTATTTATTTATTTGTGAGATACAGAGAGAGAGAGAGAGAGGCAGAGACACAGGCAGAGGGAGAAGCAAGCTCCATGCAGGGAGCCCGACGTGGGACTCCAGGATCACGCCCAGGGCCGAAGGCAGTGCTAAACCACTGCGCCACCCAGGGATCTCCTCCTTAGAGACTTTAAACACTGCTCACCTGTCTTCTGTTGTTATCCTTAAAGTTGGTCATGGTCAGAGTTCTTCTTCAGCCTGGTTGGCCCCGAACACGGTGGTCTCATGTCCCCCGCCCCCATCGTTCTGGTCACAGCAGTCCGTGAGCTCTCCGCCCTATGCTCAAGCGTCTCCATTTATCACCACCACCACCACCCCCCCCCCGCCCCAAAATGTAGACACTAAAATTCCACCTAATCCTTGCTGATAAGGGGAGAATGCACATCACTGCCCCGGGGTGGTTTTTTACGAAACATTTGATGCCCTCCAAATCCTCTTTGTAGGAACAATGCCAAAAACCATTAATCTGATAGGATTGGATCTGGCATGCTTGGCCATCTGAGCAAGAGAGTGTGCCTAGGGCTTATGAATGTGCCCTCAATTGGGATATGAGGTTGGAGTCCAGGATGGCCCTTTTCGTCTGGACGGCTGAACTTGGCCCCCAGCCTGGCTCCTCCTTGCCCCGGGGCGCTGTGTGCTGGCACCGGGAACACCAGATCTCAATCTCTCCGCCCCTCTCCCCGAGCCCCAACTCAGGAGTCCACGTCTTACCCAGGACTCTTGCTTTGTTCTTTGTCCGTGCTGGAAACACTCATGCTCCTATCAAGTGGAGGACTCACTTCTAGACCTGTCTTCCAGAACACGCTGGCCTCTGCCCTTCCCCTGATCCATAGCTGATGGTGCCCAGCCGCTCCCAGAGCCCCACCTCATGTGGCCGGCTGCCTCCTCGACACCTGCCCGGGGTGGTCCAGTGAGCCCCTGAGACCACCGTGAGGCCACCCTGTCTGTTAAGACTGTTCTGGACACGTTCCCCCCAGAGACCAGCCCCATGTTTATAACATGGAAGCCACAGCCACATTCTCCTGCTCCAAGCCGTGTGGTGGCCTCCGTCACGTACGGAATAAATTCCGAACTCTTACCACGGCCCCAGTGGCCGGCTCTGCCTCCTGTCCCAGCTGTCCCCTCGACCCCTCCAGCACAGCCACAGTGGCCTTCCCAGTGCTCAGACGCACCGGGCCTGCACCTCCTCCGGAGCCTTGGGACAGGCTCTGGGCCCTGCCGAGCAGACCCTTCCTGGCCTAGACTCTCACACAATGGCTCCTCTTCACCTTTCAAGTGTCTGTGTCCACGAGCACCTTCGAGGATACAAACTGGCAATTCATCAAAGGTTTTATCAGCTAGAATTTTGTCTTGGGGCAAAGGACATCAGATCGGTGGTTTTCTTACATTTTTTTTAAAAGCGCTAGATCTAAAAAAATAAAAAATAAAAAAAAATAAAAGCGCTAGATCTGTTTTGTTCTTCTTCAAGCCTAGATGGAAGTCCAGTGCATAAAGCAAAAGCAGAACTTCCTTGGGGTGGGGTGGGGAGCGGATCTTGGGCCCTATATTCCCACCCCCCCTTCTTACAGCAATCCCTTTGGTCGCCCCCACAGAGCTCCAGGATAAAAACAAAGCTCAAAACCATCCTTGCCAGGTCCTGTGAACCTCAGAGGACCCCACCCAGACAGAGGAGGGAGGGGGACCCAGAGGTGAACGGGGAAGGGCAGACCATGTGCCCAAGGCCTTGGTCCCAAGGGTGACCCTAAGTTCCAGCCCACCTGCCCATGGCACCCCCCCCCCATGGGCTGGAGAGGAAAGCACCTCCCTGGAGGCATTAGAGACCCTGACCTCACGGACTCCAGAAGCCCAAGAACCTCAAAGGCCGGGGATTATTTGAATTCAACACGGCAGCTGTCATTTTAGAGTTTTCGTGAGAAAAAGCCATCGTAAGGCTAGCATTTTAAGATGTTCTCAGAGCAAATGAGTTGCAGGAGATTAAGTAAGGTCAAGGACATGGTGCCGTATCGGGCACCGAGTGATTGGCAGGAGCGTGGAGAATGAGGGTGAGTCCAGACTTTTCCAGGCGGGTGGTGGCGGTTGAGAAGTCAAAGCGGAGAGGAAGCAGCAGGCGTGGATCCCCATTCCCAGGCCGTGACGAAGTGTCCAGGATGCTGTGACCGCAGAGAAAAACTGGCGAGTTGAGAGGGGCCAGTTTAGGATAAGAAGACGTCAGTCCGTTGTCTCGGGGGATGCTCCTTATCCCGCTGCAAATATGGATTTAGAGGGTTGGCCGGAGCGTCCTCTGCCTGGAGCTGTCACTTAGGCGTGCGGTGGCTGAGCTGTTAGACACGCGGGTGGAGGGAGCCGCCGTGACCTCTGCCAGCCTGCCCTCCCCCCCACCAGCCTGCACAGGCGCCCCGGGAGCTGGCGCCAGCTCTGCGCCCTCTGCTCGCCCGCAGCTGCTCCCCTCCGAATGCAAAAGATGAACAGCCTGATTGCCTAATGGAATCTTTCTGGAATGGGGGTTGGCGGGGGAAGAGCCCTGTCAGAGCCTCTCTGCCTGCAGTGGGAGCCGGGCAGCAGCCCCTGCACCCTGCCCGTTCTGGGTGCCCACCCCAGAAACCTGCTGCAGACGTGGTGCAGGTGGATGGGGCCTGGCCCAGGCCGCGGAGAAGCCGTGGGGGATCGTGCAGGCCCCTTGAGAGCTCCCTGCTCTCCCTGTTGGCTGCTGCAGGGGAGGGAGGGACAGACGTCCCCGTGGAGGTGGACCCGTGGGCCTCTAAAATCACCCTGGGTTATCCAGGGGGCCTGTTGCGACACAGCCAGGCTCAGCCATGGTGCTGGTCACAGGGGCCAAGCAGGTCCTGTGTGCAGGACCCGGGGCCGAGCCATCTCCTCAGAGAGACGGAAAGATCTCTGCTTTTCTGTCTGTGCCTGCCCCCCCACCCTCTCCCTGCCTCCCTCCCTCCCTCCCCTGCTCAGGGCCCTGCATCAGGCCTGGCTGGGCCAGGGCGGCCATAAATGGCAATGTGCTGCCCGCAGGCTCGCGCTGGCTCCGAGAAGCCTCCCCCCTTGGCCTCTGGGAGCCCCTGGCCCCCGTGCTCTGCCTCCCCCGAGCCGTCCCTCCACTGGAGGAAAAGGCGGATTTGGAGAAGTGTGTCGGGGCCCGGCAAGTGAGAACTTGGGCCCTGTCCAGTAGTGGGATGCCGGGACTCTGGTCAGGGAGGTGATGGGCTTGGGTCCCGGCCGAGACCGCTCTGGGGACCAGCCAGGATGACAGTAGCTGTCTCAGAGGGCGTCACCCATTCACAGCCTCACGAAGCTCACTTCCTTTCCTTAGAGCACCGTGTGTTGGTTTGCTCGGGCTGCCATAACACCGGCCCGCAGACCGGGCGGCTTAGAACACCGACGTGCATTGTTTCCAGAACTGTGAGGTCCAGGCGCGGGCAGGGCCGGTCTCTCCTGGGACCTCTCTGACCCTGGCCTGCCGGTGCCGCCTTCTCGCCGCGTCCTCATGACACCCCTGGTGTCTCTCGCATGTGTCCCCTTCTTACACATCTCTTTGAAGGACACCGCTCAGATTGGGTTGGGACCCACCCTCGCTGGCCTCACTTTAACTTAATTCCTTCTTCAAAGGCCTTCTCTCCAAATGTAGTCACAGTCTGAAGTACCAGCGGTTTGGACCTCAGCTTGTGATTTTGGGAAAGACACAGTCCAGCCCACAACACACAAGGACCATGCAGCTCGCTCAGGACCACGGGGACCAGTGGTGACATCTGGCTGGCTTGCGATCAGCGCTCTGAGCAGCTGTGTGGTTGTGCTGCAGCCCAGCTCCGTGGGAAAGCAAGCCCAAGGGTGGAACTCCAGACCTCGAGACCCCCAGGGGATTGTCTGTGGCCAGGGGCAGCCAGCCCTTCGCAGATTCATTCAACAAACATGGAGCCGATGGCCAGAGTTCCTTAACCTCCCAAGTCAGGCCTGACATCTCTCACCTGCACTTTTTTTTTTAATTTTATTTATTTATTCATGAGAGATACAGAGAAAGAGGCAGAGGGAGAAGCAGGCTCCACGCAGCTAGCCCGACGTGGGACTCGATTCCGGGACTCCAGGATCACACCCCAGGCCCAAGGCAGGTGCTAAACCGCTGAGCCACCCGGGAATCCCCTCTCCCCTGCACTTTGAAAACGCTTCTTGGAGTTTCTCCTGCCTCTGATCTTGCCCTCATTACCCCATTCCACTTCCTGCTCCAAAAATGCCAGCCTCTTCCTCTTTCTCCCCATTTAAAAGCTGCTGGGAGCCCACTGTCACCTTGTCCTCTCACAGAGATGGGGAGGCCAAGGTGGAGTGGCCTTGGAACAACTACAGCCAGGGTCCTCTCCGAACCCTGGGACCAGAGCTCCCTGGGACCAGAGCTCCCTTCTCCCCAGAGTCCAGCCATGGGTCACATCTGCATGCTGCTCCGTTGCAGGAGGGGGTCTGTCCTGAGGCAGTGCCCCATCCCCCACTTCCACCCCACACCCCACCCCTGGGCCCACAGGCTTCCAGGGGCATCCTCCAAAGGAAGGGGGTTTCTGTACAGACAGAAAATGAGTGGCCAATTCAGTACTGTTTTCCAAACTTCACAAAATCTAAAAAACAAACAAACAAAAAAACTCTTTTAAATTGCATCCCTGTATATAAAGCCACAGAAGCACACCAGAAATGTTATAAATCGGTATCTCTCTCTACCAGACACGTAACACTATTTATCTTCCATTTAATTCTGGGATGCAGGGGTATCCCCAAAGTCTTGGTGTAGTTTGAGGTTTTAATAACTTGAGAAGTGTAAATGCTACAAACCTACAGCACACGTCCGTTGAATATTTACTTATTTAAATTCTTCTTATGCTTAGCTACCTGACATTTGAATGCCAAGTTTTCCATTTTAATTCCTTGTGTGTGCCAGAGTCTGGATGGGTGGGCAGGGGGACGAGTCCTCTCCCCCGGGCACCTTGGTGAGCTGGCCAACCTCCGTTAACGTGATGTCCAGGCTGTCAGGTGTGCATCAAATCCTCGCAAGATCGAAAGGCTGGAATCACAAATGCGATCCCTCAGTTACTGAAGCTCAGGCCATGAGTATTGTTTTCAAAGTCCAAAAATCAACTACAGCCATATCTAGCACCAGACTGTGGTAATTACATGAATTTGGATGAGAAACATCAATATATTTAACATGTAAATAGCCTCTCCAGTGTCGTTTTCTTGCTATGTTTGTAGCATTCATGCTTCTGAAATTATTAAAGCTGAAAATGACACTAAGACCTGGGTCGCACATTTTTTTAAGATACCGGTAGCAACCTCTCAATTGCTTTCATAACCCGCCAACGGGAGAACAGCTACAGCTTAAGAAGCAAAAAATAAAAAAAAATAAAATAAAAAGCAGCACACTAAAAATAAATAAATAAATAAATAAATAAATAAATAAATAAATAAATAAGCAGCACACTTCAAAAGTTCAAAGGTAGAGCAGCCTCTCCCCGGGAGGGTGTTGGCAGGGTGTCCCTTCGCTGGGTGTCCCTTGGGGATAGTGGGGTGTGCCTCAGGTCTTGATTTTCTCACCGTGCACGGCAGTTATTTGTCTTCCCAACTGGATCATGAACTCCTTGAGGAAGGGACTGTGCTCGTATCTCTTTTATCTTTGTGTCCGTCACACGTAATGGGAGAATCGACCGCCTCTCTAGTCTCAATATTGGGCTTATTTCTGGGGTCCAGCCCTGAACAGGTTAAGGGCTGTTTGTCTCTCTTTTTTCTCCTCTTCCTTAAAACACACACACACACACACACACACACACAAAACCCCACTGACTTCACAGTTCAGATACCCCTGTGTAGCATTTTAAAAATATGTCAAGAGTAATTCATGCATATTCATGCATATTATTAGAAAATCCAAATATACTGAAATGAATCAAATGAACAGAGAAGCGCTGCCCTTCCCCCAGAGGTAGCCCTTCCCCCCAAAGGTAGCCACTGCTAACAGTGCCTTGCGTGTCCTTCCAGAAAACATTTCCTCAGCGTTTGGAGCGTGTATGTGCATCTCCATTCTTATATTTATACCAAGAAGGTTGCCCCTCTCACACTGTGCTGCTTCTTGCTGCTTCCTCTTGGTAACTTGTCCTGATGCATTTCTCACATCAGTCTGTACCGTCGCCTGCTTTTTAAAGTACTGTCTTGGGGACGCCGGGTGGCTCAGCGGTTGAGCGTCTGCTCAGGTCGTGATCCCAGGGTCCTGGGATGGAGTCCTGCATCGAGGTCCCTGCAGGGAGCCTGCTTCTCCCTCTGCCTGTGTCTGCCTCTCTCTGTGTCTCTCATGAAAAAAATAAATAAAATCTTTAAAATAAATAAAAGCACTTTGTTGCATGGCGTATCCACATTGTGATATATTTAACCTGTTAACATTGTGCCGCACACATTAGCCAAATATATTTAACTCTAATATATTTAACTCAAAGTCATGAACATGTCATCGTTTCCAGTTTGGCTTCTTTTCTGCTGCACATAATCAGAGTCCTTGTATAAAAACCTGAACAGCTGGTTTTCCAGTCCAGAGCAGATCCCTAGAAGTAGGTTTGCTGGGTCAAAGGGGTGTCTCCTTTTCCTGCCTCCCCTGAAGAGTCCTGCCCCCCTCCCCACAGCCACAATGATGCTTTGCTGTGCAAAATCCAGGGGGCATCTGGACAAGCCCCACGTACTGACCGGCGGCGCCCAGGGCAGCGTGGCTCACATCTCGATGGTGCAGAGCTTGATGGACGCTGCTAAGAGGAGAAGTCCTGCTCCTGCCTCCTGCCCAGCTCCTCCTGGCTGCACTTTGTGTGATCCAGAGAGCAAGAAAATGACAGGCAACTCAAGGCCTCTCAGGGTTTGCCACTCATGACCTGCTGTTGGGCTTGTGCAAACTTGCAGGCCAGCTTCGCTCGCTCTGTTCTATGAGGGAGCCTGCTGCCGGCCCCTCCCAGCTCCTGTGGAGGCTGCACCCCTGGGAACTGAGTCCCAAAGGCCTGAGCGTGCCACCCTCTTGACGCAGGCGGCTCACTCCTGTGTGTGCTTCCCTCTCGTCAACCTGCGGGTTTGTGCCTATTGGCTTCCCGTCACAGTTCCCCGGGTCCCTTGTCCCCACCACGCCCTCAGTCCCTGTGGCTGGAGGATCCGCACATCCCGGTACCCCCCGGCATTCCTGCAGGTTGATGTCACTCCTTCCTCCCAAGAAGGCCATCTTGGGACACTCCTTCCAGCCATCCGTTTATTGAGTCCATTTGAGGGAGAGCGCTGGGCCTGAAGGAGGTGGAGCTCCAGTTTGGGGAAGATAGATGCTGAAACTGTTAGGGGTAGAAACGCAGTGCCAGGGGCATCAGGGTGGCTTAGTTGGTTAAGCTTCTGTCTTCGGCTCAGTTCATGATCTCAGGATCCTGGGATCGAGCCCTACGTTGGGCTCCCAGCTCAGTGAGGAGTCTGCTTCTCCCTCTGCCTCTGCCCCCTGCTCATGCTCTCTCTCAAATAAATAAAAACTTAAAAAATATATTTTTCTCAAAAAAAAAAAAAGAAGAAGAAAAGAAATGAGGTACCAGGAAGCAGAGGTGGAGTCTGCACTCACCAGCACAGCTTCTCTGTGACGGCCCCGCCGAGGTGGGCCCCAGGTGCCAGCCTTCCCCCGGTGCGCCTCCCTGGTCCTATCGGCTAGAGTGGCGGGTGGGGGTCCCCAGTACCCTTACCAAAATGGCATCCAAAGGCTTTGACAAGGGCAGCCCGGGTGGCTCAGCGGTTTAGCACCACCTTCAGCCCAGGGCGTGATCCTGGAGTCCTGGGATCGAGTCCCGCGTCGGGCTCCCTGCATGGAGCCTGCTTCTCCCTCTGCCTGTGTCTCTGCCTCTCTCTCTGTGTCTCTCATGAATAAATACATAAAATCTTTAAAAAACAAACAAACAAAGGCTTTGACAAACACCCACCTGGAAGGGGTGAAAGGACTGAGGTTCAAAGGTCAAAAGCACAGCTCCCCAGCCGACAGACTCCCCCTTGTCCTCTTGGCCACACAGCGTTTTCATGGAGATTATGTGGATTCCACCGCTGGTTGACGGTGGCCCCCACGGGGGTCCTCCTGGCCTCACCCAAAGAACAAGCACCCGTGCTGTGTGGTCATGCTGGCCCTCAGCGGCCCCTTCCTCTCCTGATGTTCCGCCCACCGCTGCCCCATCTCCCGGAGGCGGGCCCTGGCTTCTGGTCCCCCCACTGCTGCGACACATCCCTCCGGCCAGTGGGCCAGGGTCAGGTCGCTTTCACCGAGGGGTCAGGCACCTGGATGACCCTATCAGAGTGAGCCACCCCGAGCTCTGGGCCCCAGGTACTGAGTCTCTCCTTGTCTTGCAGGAAGAGGAGCCAGAGCTGGAGCCAGAGCCACAGCCAGAGCCACAGCCGGAGCCGCAGCCAGAGCCGGAGCAGGATGGCCCGGAGGGACCAGCCCAAGCAGGGCCTGAGGAAGAGGATGGTGAGTGGGACCCGGCCTCCAGGTGCAACCCCCGGCCCTGTCACCTTGGCTCTTTCTGTCCCCTCTTTCCTGTCTCTAAACTGTGAGTTGTCTTCCAATACGGAGGACCCATCATGCCAGAAAACCAAGCACCCTGACCTTCCACTTCCTGCCGCACCTCCTAGCTCTGCTCCCAACACTGTGCATTTCAGTTTCTCCCTGAACGTCTCCCTTATGGAGACAAAAGCCACTCACAGGCCGTTGCCCAGGTGTTCTGCATGGCGAAGGCCCCATGGGAGGAGATGCCTGATTTCCAAGCAGCTCGAGTACCTGGCCAGCCCTCCCAGCCCTCAGACCCTGGCCGGCCAGGGGGAGGGGGCAGGAGTGACCCTGAGCATGAAGGAAACTGGCCAGTTTGGAAGGAAACTGAGCAGGTGGAAGGCAGTGGGGTTGCCCTGGGCACCCACGGGGGCCAGTGCCCTGAACAGAGAGCCAAACGTGGTGTGGGTTTCTGCTGGGTCCTGTCGTGTTTTATAGCTTTAAAGCAAGCAACAAGAAAGCAGCATGTCCACATTTGTTAAATCTATATGCAAAGTAGTGGAGGACTTAATACTTGTACTCTTGTGTGTGTTTGAAATACTTTATAATTTTTTTAAAAAGCGAGATTGTTGCCGTGACTTTCAGCCGACTGCTGGCAGGGGCAGTGGAAAGAGTGGGTTGCAGGAATGCAATGACCTCGGCTGGTGTGGCTGTGTGGGCGGGCGGCCGGCTGCGCTGGGGGGCCCAACAGCTCCCCCTGAGGTCCCGCAGGTCCAGGCTCCTGTCAGTGCTGCCTCAGAAGAACAGGGAAGGGCAGGCAGCTGCAGAGGCTCGGGGCTGGTTCTCCCCAATCATCTGCAGGTTTAGAGACGCATGGCACCGGCGCCTGGGGTCTGTCCCTGCCTCGTGCCCCCTCCCCCACAGGCAGCTGCAGGGATGCCGGAAGTCAGGATCCTGTTAGTGACTCGGGGACCCAGGAGCTGTGGCTGCTAGAGGCCCTGCCGTGGCAGCTAGAGGCCCTGGCCAGGACAAGGGGAGGCTCACCAGCCTCTCACCCAGCCATGGGCCTTGTCATGGGCCCTCCGTCCTTATCTGACTGCTGCCCCCGGACACCCCCCATCCCCCAGCCGCCTCCTGTGAGCTCTGACAAGGCGAGTTTAGGGCCCCAGCTGTCAGAGGAAAAGAGGCGTGGGCCCCCAGCCCCTCTGCCGTGAGCAGAGCTGAGCTGAGCTCAGCTCTCTGGCTAATTGATTAGTGTCGCCAAGATGCCCTCCCTAAGCGACTTGGTGATTCACAGAAGGCTACAAGAGGAAGTCCTGCTCCCGGGAGGCTCTCACGTTGAAACCTCCTGGTCTAGCAAAATTGGATGCGACTGTGGATCACTTGGTACGCCACATGTGATGTGATTAAGTGAAAGGCTTTTCTGCCTGGCCCGGAAAACATAAAACTAATCAGGCCTGCCCCCTAAATTGAAACCTTGAGTAGTGCCCAGCTGGCAGAATTTTTTGTTTTGTTTTATTTTTCTAAAACATAGCAACACAGTGACCTTGATGGTTGAGGTTAATTGGTTTTCTTTGTCCATTGCCTCTTCTCGAGGTCCAGAATCGAGTGTTGGTGCGTTGGCTGTGAGCTCATTCTGAGACCGCAGCTCTGTGTCAGGCTTTTTTTTCCCCCACCTCTCTGGCAGCCTTTTCGGAGCTTTCCGGATAACCAGGGACCCAAGCCCCTCCGACAGCAGCTCTGAATTACTCAGCAAAGTGCCCAGATCCCCAGATGCAGGCAGTCCATACCCGGTGCTGTTGGAAGCTCCTGGTTCTGCGGGCCCACAGGGAATGGTACTTTCCAGCCCTTTGCTGGTCAACCTGAGCAGAGCTCAGCCTGGAGAAAGAGCTGGCCGGTGGGGGCCGGGGTCTCTGGTGAGAGGGGGTGGGAATGGGTTCCCGGGTCTCTGCACCAAGCCTCATCTCACCCGGAAGAAGAATGAAGGCCCGTCAGGATGATCCGGCCCCTTTCTCCACCACCCAGTGCCACTGGCCTCCTTGCTTTGCTGGGTCGGTCTCCCCAGACACCACAGGGCTTGCTCCCTCTCAACTACCACCTGTAAATCCCCTCCTGATGCCACCCCCAGCCTACCCCCAGGGAAACTTCCAAGCAGCCCCCTGGCTGCCCCACTCCCCTGTCCTTTCTGCAGAGCACTCGCGACCAACTTCTAACTGTATTTTACTTATCTTTGCTTGCTATATGTTTTATTTACTGCTAAGTCCCCAGCACCTCGCACAGTGCTCACTAAATATTTGCAGAAAGAATGAAGAGCAAATGAACTCTTGTACAGATGTAGTAACTTCTTCCTAAGGCAAAGCTTCAGCCCCTGGGCAGTTAGCCGGGGTGAGGGAGCCACAAGGGGACTGTGCCCTGGGAGCCGGCCAGCATTCTCCTCCTGGGCGAGGCTTTGGAGAGAACAGGGCCCTCATCACATGACATTTGGGTTCTGAGTCTGCATCCAGAACCTTCTTCCTTCGGCCCAGAGAGAACCCTGAATCCAAAGGGCTACGGCCTCCATCCTGGACCCACATCAGCTTGTCTAATCAAGCGGGACAGGTGCCAGCTGGAGGTCAGGGTGGCCTGGGGCAGGATGCGGAGGTGTTCGAGATTCCTGACATTGGAGTGGCAGAGAGGTACACTTTCTAGAACAGGACTGAAAAGGACTCCGTGTGTGGGAGGGTGATTTGCTGGCCTTCGCACTTCCCTCACTCAATTCTGTACGCCTTAGTGGAAACTAGACAAAACCAGCCATTCAGTCCCTGTCCTGGGGACAGCCAGGGGCTGCCTGCCCTCCACCTGCTGGGCTGAAAGACCACTTAAGGGCATCGCTTCCCAAGGGGACTCTCTCCTCCCGGATGCTCAGCCCAGGGCTATGCCCTGCAGCACTTTTCTCCTCCGCCCTGCAGCCCGTGCCTGTGTGCCCAGCACCTGCCCTCGCTCCCTGTCACTCCGCTTCTCTGCCCAGACCTCTGAGGTGCCCGCCTAAGGCCTCGAGATGGTTTGTGTGTTCTCAGGCAGCTTGGAGTCCGTTCTCTGGGACTGGCAGGTCCCTATTCAGTAACATGTACCGGTTTTGATGCCCAAATTCCAAACAGTGTAAAAAACGCTACATCCCCCCCACCCCGTGCCCTACTGTAGGCTGGATGCATTGTTTCAGATTTCTAATAACCGGCGGGCACCCCAAGCCCCAGAACCCAGAGGATATCAGCAGAGCGCTCAGGAGTCCCTGTGCCTCCCGGGGGCCTCGGGCCCAAGGAGATGCAGGGGACGTGGCCATCACACAGCAGTGATGGGGGGCTTCAGAGACGAGGGTAAAGCATCCCCCAGACAGCAACTCGGCGGGAGCCTTTGCCGGAGAGGGGCAGCCAGGCAGCTCTGCGGGCAGCTCAGCCGGGTCTTGGGGGGGCCCATCACTGGCTGGGTAGAGCTGCAGGCACCATGTGAGGAGGGGGACTGATTTCTCTCCAGCTGCTTCATCTTTGTCCCTGTATCCCCATTTCAAGTTCCAAAGAGCTCCTAAGCTGCCGTGGGATTTCACAGAGTGTGGGAGGAAGCCCTGCCGGGTGGAGACAAAAGGTCGCAAGCTCCTGAGCCTGGCAGCCCAGCCCATGGGGTGGATGCAGGAGAGGATGGGGCCGGGCAGCCAGCCCTTGGAGCCAGCAAAAGGGAACGAGGACCCGAGCCTGTGGGAGGCCCCCCTGCGCTCAAGGCCTGCGCTGGCTCTGACCCCGTCTCCTCTCTGCAGGGGGAGAGGTCTTCTCCTTTAAATACAGCCCGGGGAAGCTGCGGGGGAACCAGTACAGGAAGATGATGACCAAAGAGGAGCTGGAGGAGGAGCAGAGGTAGGCCGCACACCTTCCCCGCGGGAGCCCCCCCACGCCGTCCTGCCCTGCCCTGCCCTCGGGAGGGGGGAGCCGAGCTGAGCAGGAGAGGAGGCCCGCCTCTGGCCAGCCTCCTGCCCCACCCCCGCTACTCCTTTATTCTGGTTTTCGGGGTTCTGTCCTGCTCCACCAGCCTCGGTTTCCCCGGAGACGGGCCCCTTGGGGAGCCCGGGAAGAGGGCAGGGCAGCTGAGCCCCTCCCCTGCCCGCCTCGCCCCACGAGCCACCCGGGAGGAGCCTGGAGCAGAGCCGGCTGTTCCCTCACACGTACAGTTCATGACAAAACCGATCCATCACTTGGGGACAGGGTGTGATTCTTCCTGCTCATCCGCTCGGCAGCTCCCCTGCCCCCTCACCCGGCCTCGGCGCGCTCGGTTTGTTCTGCTCCACGGAGCTCCCACACAACTGCAGCCGCCTAGCTTCTCAGCTGTAGGACTGCCCCCCCACACCCCGCCGGGCACCCACTGCACGCCACGGGCCTCCGTCCCCGAGTCCTCTCCGCTCCAGCCCGCCGGGGTGCTGAGGAACACCCTGGAGGCAGCAGGACAGCTGTGCCAGGCCACGGGAGAGAATGGTGGTCAGACTCCAGCGGTCCCCCCACGACCCCCCGGTTCAAACTGGAGTCTCAACGGGAGCCCAGGCTCGGAGGCTTGTGGTGACCCTCGCCTGCTCCTTAGCACAGGCTGGGGTCCTAGGGTCACAGAGGACAGGAGGGCTGCTTATTCGAATGCACAACTCAGCCACCCTTTTGGTGCCGCTGGTCAAGCCACTCAGGGTCCCTCGAAAGTCAGAGCCGCTCTGCCCAGACCCCCATTTCCCCTCCTGCAGCTGCCACCAGCTCTTCCAAACCTGGCCTGGAAGGCTCTTCCCCTGGGGCGGAGGGGTGGCAGCCTGGGCCCAGCCTGAGGAAGATCCTGAGCAGGGGAAGGTGGCCTCTACAGGAGCCCCCGACCCCCCCCCCCCACTCGGTGCTGGTGACACTGCCTCTGGGTGTGACCCAGTTTGCTGCCTTTATATTTCAGGATTGAGCTGACCTCTGACCTCACTTCCCTGTAGCAAGTTCCTTAGGTCCTGAGCCACACATATTCTTGCAAATCCTTTTGGTAAGGAGATTGACTTCTCAGATCAGTGGTGCTTCCCTCCTCCTGTCTGTTAACGTGTCCCCAACACGACTGGCGCGGTCTAAACATCCCCCCTCCGCCGCCTCCATCACCAGTTGATACGTTGTGTGCACGGCGCGGTCTCGCTCTCCGCCAGCACGGGGGTCGCGGTGTGACCGGGTCCCTCTGTCCGGGCTGCGGGGTTCTGGGAGCCCAGCGGACACAAGTCCCTGGTGGGCCTCGTGGACCGGCTGGTGGGGAGCTAGCGCCCCCTTGTGAGGCTGGGGCAGAACTGTCGTCCCTCAGGGGAACTGCTGGGTGTCCCCCTGCCACTTCATCCCGAGCTGTGGGACAGGCAGGTTGTTCTGGTCAGAGGAAGGGGTGGCGGAGGCAGCGCTGTTCAGTAAGCTCAGAGTGACCGGAACAAGGCCACTCTTTGGTTTTCCCGTTGCAATGGAGACCACGTGGCGCAGAGGGCCCAACAGAGTCAGTATCGGGCCCTTTACAGGAAATGTTTGCAGGCCCTGGATTAAGGATGGGGAGCGCTGGGTGCACCTGCGATCCCACGAAGGTCCCCGTGGACGGTGCCAGGTGCTCGGGCAGGTGCCTATGGATGTGAGGAGTCAGTGAAACTGGAAGGACCGGTTAGGGACAGATGCCAGGCCTCAGGCGGGGGTAGGGGGTGTCAGGTCTCCAGGGTTACGGGGCTCAGAGCAGGCACCCCAGAAAGAGGGAGGGGAAGGGAAAGTCCCTTCTCTGTTATGTTTAGACAGCAGACCCTGCATCGCCCAGGAAGGTCTTTCCCACCAGGGTCTTGAGGGGCCTCTGGGGCACCGAGTCACACTTGGCTACTCCGTGGGGTGGAGACTGTGCCCCAGGGCAGCTTTTGGGGTGAAGGAGGAGATCTCCTCTGCTCGTCTGCAGGCTGTGCCCCAACTTGAGATGAAGGGGTTAGTGGACTTCATGGCCCTTAAACACACGTTCCCCGTAGAGTGGAGCTGGAGTTCACGTTCATTTTCATTCCTGTCCTTCCCCAGCATGCTCCCCACGGCTGCTGCACGCATCTGCCTGCTGCCTCCTGCCCCTGCATGCACCCCGGCCAGCTCACGTGGCACTGCATGGGGCCCCGTGACTCGCACACCTCTTGCAGCTGCTTCTGTCCCTCTCGTGGTGATGCTTGGGGTTGCAGAGGCTGGCGAGTTTGGCTCTGTCTCTCCATCTACAGCTCGGTAGTTCCCATGTGGCCCCGGGAGAGCCGGCGGGTGCAAGCTCGTTCTGGTCCCAGCTCGTCCCAGCTCGGTCTAGGAAACTGCCCTGGAATTCTAGTATGAAAAAGAACACGTATATTATCGTCAAATCACTAAAGCCACAGGCCGGCCAAGTATGCTCTCTTCTTTGCCTGTCAAATTCTTTCCGACCGAACTCTGCCTGTTTCTAATCCCTTTCCTGGCACTCTGGGTCCCGGTTGAGTTGCAAGCTAGTTCACCAAAAAATGCTGCAAATCCCTGACTTTAACTCAGCCACCAGAGCAGTGGTATCCAGAGCCCAAATCCTTAGCGGTCACATGGTCCAACATCCCCTAAAGCCTCACTTTACAAATAATTTTCAGGGCCTAGCACTTAGGAAGCAGGACTAAAATCAAGACCCCAGATCATTCCTCTGCGTGTTTCAGTGGACAGTCCCACCCTTGGAATTGCTCGTAGATTCAGGTTCCTTGGGCACAAGAGGCAGATAAATGGTCAAGGTTCCAAATCCAGAGCTGGTGGCTGCCTAAGGAAGACTCTGCTCGGTCACTGCCTGCCCCCTCCGCCAGGCCTTCTCCTGGGGCCCAGGGCTCACAGGCGTCCCTGGCGTTGCCACGCCTGCCTGGCTGGAGGAGGGTGCCTTCCCACCGCAGCTTCTCTGGGAGGTGCCACGTCCAGCCTCAGTGTGGCTGGGACTATGGGCTTTGCAGGCTGCTGACTGTGCCTCCAGCTCCCAGAGCTAGTGAAGCTGGGGAGCTTGGCAGGAAAAAGCACCCCCGTCCCCTCCTCTCCTGTGTGCCGTCTGTTCTTCCCACCTCCTGGTCCAGAGGACAGTGTAGACCAGGCTGGCTCTGATAGATGGGAACCTGGGATCCCAGTGCCCCCGCTCCATTCTGAAGGTCCACAGAACGTCCTGACCTTTCTGGAAAAGGACACGACTCTGGTGGAAGGTGCTTGGTGCAGCAGAGCAGGCGAGGGTGGGAGGCGGCCTGGGAGCCCAGGCTGTGGGATATTCTGGCATCCACAACCTGGTGAGTCCGCGAAGGATTTGCCGGTATGAATGTCTAGAAACACGCGTGACTCTGACCTCCAGAAGAGGGCGCCGGAGGGACAAATTGAGGGCCTGCGTTCCCTGGAGACTGCGAGCTTCTGGGTGTCATTTAGAAAAGGTGCGCGTGCATCCTAGGGTGCTAGTGTCCCCAGAGGCAACAAAACCCCACCAGCGGGAACAGGAAATAGTTGAGTGTGACAGGACAACCTCATTGGGGGTGGGGGGGGCAAAGGTCAGAAGCACCCAGTATGTGACCTAGAGTCAGCCCCGCCTCCCCACCCAGGGTCCGGGTCTGCCCCCCATAACTAAATGCCTCCCGGACTCAGGACTCAGAATGGGGTTTGGCAGGCTGCTGAGGGCCAGTGCCGGGTCAGGCGGGCTCTGGGGAACAGTGTCCTGCTGTAGCCTGGCTTCTGCAATCCCAAACATCCTCCTCCTCATCCCCATTTCCCCCTTCCTCCCCCACCATCCGTGTAAGATGGAAGAAGTAAAATAAATGATCTTTTCTCCCTATTTCTCTTTACAGAACCGAAGAATAATGAAGTTATCATTAGCCTCCTGCTAAAGGCTTTTCCTTTTGGCATCTAAAAAGCTTGAGAGATAAAATGGAAATCCCCAGAGCGGAGCCATGCAGGCTCCCGGGTGCCTCTGGCCTGCACAAATGTGCTGGGACCCAGCCCCTCCATCAGGACCTGTCCCTCAGCGGGGAGGGTGCCGGGAGCGCCTTGGCCCCCCGGGGTAGATGCTCCCCCCTATTGGTGTGGATTGCTTGGTTAAGCAAGGGTTTCGTAGACTTGGATTTGTCTTATCACCGTACCCTGCTTTCCCCTCGCCCTTCACACCTGTGCTATCACCAATGGCAGCCACCTTGTCATTTTAAAACCAGCAGAGCTTCACCCCCGCCCCGCCTTTTCCTTCACTGGAGCCAAATTGTGAAAGACTCTGAGGCCTGCCAGACCAACGAGGCAAAGCTCCTGTGCTGGCTAGCTGGCTCAGGGATGGTGGACGTCCTCCTTTCCCTGGGGGCCCACTTCCCTCTTTCCATCGGGGGGGGGGGGGGGGGGGCTCGGGTGTTGGGGGTGAGAGAGGAGAGTCGCAGCGGCAGCAGTCCTATTACTGGCCCCACAGCGGGGAACCAGCGCCAGCTATCGATTTGTGTGGCCCTTAGACTTCATTTAGAGGAGGCTTGAATCCGCCCCTCTTGTGGCTTGAGAGGCCTTTTCACTGACGGCTCTTCCCAGCGCAGCCGAACCTCCACCTCCGCTTTGGCAGAAGCAATAAGACTAGTTTGCTTGAAATAGGTTTCTTGACGATTATGCCTTTTCCTAGAAGGTTTCGTAGGTAAGTTAGAATTTCACCAGATAAACGAGGTCAGCCCCAGACCCGTTTCTTGGAATTTTATATTGGACAATATTTATACTATACCAGCCTAATCTGCAGTTTTTAGATGTGTTGGTTAAAACAGATTTTTTTTAAAGCAGTAAGTTTATAGAAAAATTTGTTCCATTTAATGGAAGGCCGGGATGTCACCCCCTGGGCCATGTTACATTCCCAGCCACCTTCTCCTCTGGTCCTAAAATCTTAGGTTCAGAGGCGTAGTGCAGAAAGGGCACCGTGTGCAAGCCTCATCGAGCCACGGGACGAGTAGACCTACCCTGGTTAGCACACGTGTCCCCACGCAGCAATAACAGCAGCCTCGTCCAGGCTGGGATCTTACTGATACAGTAAGTAGGTGACTCCCTCCAGGGTAGTTCCCTAATAGTTAGTTGTCTGGAATCCTGAACGTGGCTTGTAGGCACCAAGCCTCATCATGTACTCCCGATGGCTTGGATCTGTGTGTTCAGCCTTTGTTCAGCCCAATAAACTTTGAGTAGATGACCTCGGTTACTGTGTGTTTTTTCAGTTTTGCTGTGTTTTTAAGAAACAGTCTCCTCTGAACCCATTAAAGCATGAGCTCGCTCTCATTTTGATGCCTGTTACTCTCTAGCAGAGGAGGAGTCCTAGGTCTACCCCAATGCCCAAGTGCCACAGCCATCAAAAATACCTGAGAATCTGTGTGCATGCGAGGTGGGGGTGGGGGGTTGTGACTCCATCCAAGTTGCTCAGCACACACACAGCCTTTCAATTCACAGTGCTTTCTTCAGACTGTAGGGTACAGAACACCTACGGCAGGCTCCTTCTCCTCCACACGGGAAAACAGACTAGAAATCGCATTCCCAGGGTGACCAAGAGAGGCTGGGATTTGGGACTTCAGTATTTGAGTTTCTAGATGCAGCTCTAGCCAGAAAGCCAACTTCTGGTCGAGAAATACGGGGTCACCGCAGAAGGAATCCATTGGGACACACATAAGACCAGACATTGGGACCCCACGCCGCCCCAGGCAGCATTATGGGTGCTGGGTGGCCTGGCAGTCATTCCAAAGCCCTGCCACGGGGGACACACGGTGTGTGTATGCAGGGAGGGGCCGAGAGGGCCAGGTGCGGGGTGCAGCTGTCCACACAAACCACAGAAACCAGAGGCCAGCTGTGCTGACGGCACCGCACATGGAGCGGAACGGGCGAGCCCCAGGCCGCAGCTGCCCTCTGCGCTTGTGCCCCGTGCCCCACCCTTGCACCCTGTGCCCCACCCTTGCAAAATGTTTGCGCACCTGGGAGTTGTCCTGTGCGGGTCAGATGGTGTGGCCGAGCCTCATAAAGATAAATACTTGGGTCCCAGCTGCCCATCCAGCGTGGGCCAGCTCTGTGGTGGAGGGACGGCCCCCCCCGCTGGCCATAAGGTATGTGGGCAGAGCAGGAGCAGGCGCCCCTTCCTCCGAGCAAGGAGACCCCGTGGGCACCTCTGCCCACACCCGCTTCTCAGCTGCTAATGCTTTCTGCCCTCACCCCTCACAACTGAGGCTGCTAACACGTTCCTTCATGGGCTCGCTCTCAGGCCACTTAACAGAAGGGGCCTCCCCCAGGACGTGCCAAGTCAACACTCGAAAGGGGGCCCCAGGGAAACCTGGGTGGCTCAGCAGTTAAGCATCTGCCTTTGGCTCAGGTTGTGACCCCGGGGTCCTGGGATCGAGTCCCACATCGGGCTCCCTGCAGGGAGCTTCTCCTTCTGCCTGTGTCTCTGCCTCTCTCTGTGTCTCTCATGAATAAATAAAATCTTTTGAAAGAGAGAAAGAGAAAAAAGAAAGGAAAAGAAAAAATAAAGAGGGCCCCCTGGGGGAAACAGAGGCACAGGATCCCACACGGTCACTTGGGTCCCCAGACCTGTGGGGCAGAACCAAGACTTAGAGCCCACTTTTAGGACCTTCCAGCGGAGGTGGTTCGGCCAAGCCAGCTAGTGGGTTCTGAGTGGGTTTTGCTTCTGTTTGACCTTCTCCTTCCTGGTAGGCAGGCACAGCAGCGGCCGAGAGCAGGGTCCCAGCCCTGGCGCGCTCGGCATCCCGCACCCTGCGCTGGAGCACCTTCTTCCTCTCTCCTCTCTTCCCCACAGAGTGCAGAAGGAGCAGCTGGCGGCTATCTTCAAGCTCATGAAGGAGAACAAGGAGACGTTTGGGGAGATGTCCGACGGCGACGTGCAGGAGCAGCTCCGGCTGTACGACATGTAGGCCACCTGGCCCGCGAGGCCCTGTCCCTTGCAGGCCCGCTGCAGCGGGCCGTCCCTCCGCCTACGTAGCCGTAGAGGCGTATCACACACAGATTGCGCGGTTCCCACAATTTAGGCCTCATTTTACAGGAATCGGGATCGTTGTCTTCAGAGTTCGACTTGTTTGCTAAGAGAATGCTCCCCTGCTGCTCGCGCCCATGCAGTTACGGAAGCTTCCAGAAAGCCTTCTGAGGCAGATTAAGGGCGCGGCGTTGTTAGACTGGACACCCAGGCAGCAGGACCCATTGCCCGTCTCCCCCATAGCACCCCTGAATCCTATCCACACCAAGTGCCCGGTGGGGGTGGGGGTGGGGACCATGCCAGGGGCACCCAGCTGCTGCCTGGGCCGGCTCTGAGCGTCCTTTTAGCAAAAACTCTAACTCAACACCCACCTTCCATGCTGGAACAGATCAGTGTTCTCAGAGTTGAGACCCCCCCGAGAGCTTCTCCCATTTAAGCGTGAGACTTCCTTCACCCACAAGGAAGGCAGGCTCATTTGAGTTATTGTGCACCCAGAACGACGCTCGCTGCTAGAGAGCAGTCAAGGCTGCGACATGGTGCCCACCCTTAGGGGGACTACGGTCACCCAGAGAAAACGCGCATATGCGCACGGAGGGAGCATCTCCCCAGACAGGGTGCAGTCAAACCCCAAGGTGACCTGACGAGACAGTGTCTGGGAGGCCTTCGGGGGTCAGTCCCCTCCCAGGGGTCAGCCAGCATGGGATGATGCAAATGCAGCAGCTCCCTGGGCTGCACGGGCCCTGGTTTCTGTTCACCCCATTAGCAGGGAAACTCATAGCATGCAGAGTTGGGGCGGGGGCGTCTGCTAAAGAGAGGACCTATGAAGTTCTTACCAATATTTTGTATTTGCTGAAATAAAGCTAAGTCAACACAATGAACTCAAAGAAGCCGTGGCGTTTTGCGCACCTCACATTAGTGATGGCAGGGGTGGAGTTACTCTCCCTCCATCCTCCTGCTCGCTACTAGAATTCTCCTCGGGGACCTCCCGTCTGTTGCTAGAATTCCTTTTTGCTTCCTTGTCCACAGTCCCCACAGGAGGAGGGTCTGCTCTCTGTTCTGTCCAAGTGTCGGTGGTTCTTTCTTTTTAAAAAAATTATGTCACTGTTTTTTTTTTTAATTATGATTTTGGAGTTCTTTGCTCCCTTTGTCACCCCCCCCAGGGGCCCCTTCTACATCATTTCATCTCCCCTCCCTCTGAATGTGGGCTGCGAGCAAGGCCGCCTCCCCCAGGGCCACCCTGCCCATCGCATCGCCCTGCTGCCATTTTATCGGCCTTCTTCTTCTCCTGCCTGGATCCTTCTTCTCTGATTACACCAAACAGGAAGGACTTGTGGGTACTGGAGTCAAAATTCCTATGGCCATGGGATGTAAACTCAAGGAACTATTGTAACCTTGGATCAGCTAAGATGTTCCAATGACACATTCCAACTTAAGCCGGAGGGGAGCTGGGTCACGGAGGAGTCCAAAGGCAGAACGGGCCCCAGCTTGCAGTTCCCGGGGCTCGGTCTTCCTCCCGTTGTGGCCTTTTGTGGCCCACTGGCTCTCCTCGTGCTTGCAAGATGGCTGCAGGAATCTGGGGGTCACATCCAGGTGCAGGAAAACGAACTGGCTCTGGCTTGTGTCTCTAGGAGTTAGGGAACAGGTGCACCTGCGGCCCCCCTCCCCCACCTCCCTTCAGGTCCCAGTTGGCCAGAATATGCCATGTGTTCACGCCTCAACCGATCCTCAGCAAGGCCGGCCATGGCTGGCTGGGATTCAGGCAGTGTCCCCTGAACACAGGAGCAGAGAACTGGGCCCCATCGGGAGTTTGTGAGGAAGGGATGGGGGACGTGGTTATGGGCAGATGCCAGGACCACTGTGTCACCTGGTGGGGACTTGGGAGCCCCTGAAGCATGCTGCAAACACCACCCTGCACACCTCCCGGGCAGCGGTTGTTGCCCAGGCTCCATGTTGGGCCTCTGATGCTTCGGGGAAGCATCTCCTGCTGGCTGGGGCTGTGGGCTGCTCTGATGCCATCTCCAGATAGGCGCCCACTCGTGTTTATACCACCCGTCACCCCATCTGCCTCCCCGGGGCACCCTCGAGTCCATCTGTGGTCCAGAGAGTCCTCTCAGAACCCGCTTCAAATTGACGCGCGGGGACACCTGGGTGGCTCAGCAGGTTGGGCGTCTGCCTTCGGCCCAGGGCGTGACCCCAGGGTCCCGGGATCGAGTCCCACGTCGGGCTCCCTGCGTGGAGCCTGCCTCTCCCTCCGCCTGTGTCTCTGCCTCTCTCCGTGTCTCTCATGAATAAATCAATAAAATTTCTTTTTTTTTTTTTTTTTAACTGACGCCCGCGTGTCCCATCAGATACCAGTATGCTCCGGCGCAGGAGGATCCAAGCGCCCTGGGACAAAAACGTACCTGCAGATTCAGGACCCATTCCTAGAAGCCTCCTGGAGCCCCCGGGGTCGATGGCAAGGGCAGGACACACGACCACGAGGGGACACCCCACCCTGCAAGCCGAACCCCAGAGCGGCCCTGGGCGGAAGAAAGCGGCCTTGGTACCATGAGGGCCGCTAAGGCGCGGGCACTGAGGGGAGGACGCTCCCCGGCCCACGGAGGGGGACTTCCGGGCGGCCAGGGCGCTCGCGGCCTCATCCCCTTCTCGCGTTAACAAGCTCCCCTTTGACAGACTCCGAGGCTCCTCGCCCCCAGGCCCGACGGCCGCCCCCTGCGACGCGCGGCGCAACCCCCGACGGCGCGGCCTTCCGGCTCCCCGGCGCCCGCCCCGTCCCGACGCGGGAAGCCCCGGATGTCCGGCCGCGCTTCCCAGGTGATTGACAAGCGCATTTGCCCAATGACAAGGGCGGGAGGGATCGCCCCGCCCACACCTCGCCGCGGGGGCTGCCGGGTACCCCCGCCCCGCCCCCGCCCCCGCAGGCCGCCAGCAGCTCGCGTCGGGGCGTCGGTGTCTGCACCTCGGAGCTCGCCCCGCGGGGTGCCGCCTGGCGAGCTGCACGGCCCAGGCCCGGGAGCCCCGCGCAGCCCCCGAGCAGTGCACCCGGCTCGACCCCCGCGTAGGGCCGCCGCCCCCAGGAGCCCACCGACCGTCTCCAGCACTCCCCGGCCCGCCCTCCCGCCCTGCAGCTGAGCCCCACACGAACACACCTTGTTCTTCACATTCCCGGTTACACCCGGGCCCAAGGCGAAATCCAGCTGAGCCCTCCGATTGCACGGCTGCCCGCGCCCCTGTCCCCCCCACCCCCCGAGGGTGCCCTTGGTGTCACGCTGACCTTCAAGGTGGTGCAAGGTGAAATGAGACACCTTCCCCACCTTCCCCACCTTCCCCACCTGTGCTTCCCCTTGTTATGCCCCAGGCAGCTCAGCGGGATTTCCTAAAGCACCGCTGAGTAAGTGCAATCAAGGAGGACTCACACTTGATTGAGTTCCGCACCCTAGCAGGCCCCCCCTCCACCCACACACACCCCAGCCTGGAATCTTGGGGCCTGCCCGAGGCCTGGTCCCCTACATAGGAGAGAGGGCCATGCCTAGGACCAGGCTGGGTCGTTAGGGCTTACTGAACTGTCAAGCCTGCACTCAGGGTTTGTTTTTTTTTTTTGCAAATCTCATCTTTCTCACTTCTGTAATGACTTTAATTACTTTTTGCTGAGCTCTCCAAAAGGGGACAGGTTGTATTGACAGGCTGTCAGTCCTTTAGCTCCTTCAAAGGGTTCTCGGATTCACATCAAACTCTGTTGGGGGGTGTCTTTGCTTGTCTCGTAATCAGCTTCAGTGACACTGCCAGTTAATTTTCGGGACAGGAGGCAGCTGGCAAGGGGAATAAAATTAAGGAAATTGTTCTCAGAAGAAAAAGTGCGCCTAAAGTAATGGCAGCAAGAAGGCGAAGCTCTTAAGATTCCAATCAGAATATTGAGTAGTGTGAATTGGCGCATTTATACTTTCAGACGTTTATTGAGCCCGTCTTCATGCAAAGCACTGTGCTAGGTGATGTAATGCTAGCCAAGCTTGGGCTGCTTTCTACTTTCAAGGCGGGGTGAGAGGAAAGTTCACTACTTTTTGGAGCATATGCTAAGTCGCAGTGCTGTGTGAAGTCTTCACAACAAATCTATGAAGGACACGGTAAAATTCTTTTATGGAAGAAGGAAACAGGACCTAAAAAATATTAAAGATGCGGCACCTGGGTGGCTCAGTCAGTTAAGCTTGTGACTCTTGGTTTCAGCCCAGGTCATGATCTCAGGGTCTGGAGATGAAGCCCCGCATGGGGACTCTACTCTCAGCAGGAAGTCGGCTTGGACTAAAGGACTCAGCAATTTTACTCCTAGGTATAAACCCAAGTGAAATCAAAACATATGTCCACACTCACCAAAAAAAAAAAAAAAAAACCAAATGGTAATTATGAGAGGTGATGGAAGTGTTAGCTCACACCAGGGTAGAAATCATTCTGCAGGGATCCCTGGGTGGCGCAGCGGTTTAGCGCCTGCCTTTGGCCCAGGGCGCGATCCTGGAGACCCAGGATCGGATCCCACTTCGGGCTCCCAGTGCATGGAGCCTGCTTCTCCCTCTGCCTGTGTCTCTGCCTCTCTCTCTCTCTCTCACTGTGTGCCTATCATAAATAAATAAAATTTAAAAAATTAAAAAAAAATCATTCTGCAGTATATGTGTATTACATCAATGCATTATTCATAAACTTGCACAATGTTGTATGTCGATTATATCTCAATAAAGCTGGGGAAAAACAAAAAACTATGTCCACAGAAAAACTTTCACAGGAATGTTCATAGCAGCATTACTCACAACAGCTAAAAGGTGAAAACAATCCAAATGTCCATCACCTGATGAATGGATAAACAAAATGTGGTCAATCCATATAATGCATATTATTCAGCCATAAAAAGGAACAAAGCAGTCACATGCTATAGCATGGCTAAACCTTGAAAATATGCTAAAAAAAGAAAATATTATGCTAAGTGAAAAATCCAGACACAAAAGACCACATGTTGCCATCATTCAATTTATATGAAATGTCCTGAATAGGCAAATTTATAGACACAGAAAGTATATTAGTGGTTCCCTAGAGCTGAGGGTAGGGTAGAAAGAAAGAGCAGTCACCACTAATGGGCACAGGGTATTTTGGAGCAGTGATGAAAACATTATGAAATTCATTGTGGTCATGTTTGTGCAACTCTGTGAATAAACTAAAAGCCGTTGAATTGTTTGCTTTCGATAGATGAATTGGATGGTATATGAATTAGCTCTAATAAACTAATGTTTATTGTATGCTTGTGCCTGGCTCTGTGATGAGAATGTTAAGTTCTGTGCAGTTTTGTCCTAATGAGAAAGTGGTATGTGGTAGGCTGGGTCCCCAGGACTCTCTGAAGGGGAGATCCCTGTGATCCTTGTACCAGAAGTTCAGGAGGGAGTGTTCTTGCCTCAACACCTGCCAGAGGAAGAGAGCGGCCCAAGCCGACCCTGGAAGGAGTTTTGAAGACTGGATGGGCATTCAGAGCTGACCCCATGGAGTGTCATGACCAGGCCCTAATGCTGCCGTGTCCATCAGTCCTTGGATGCTGGTTGCAACAGGAAGGGGCCTGCTGTCTCCAGTGAAGTGCTCCCACACAGGGGCTGACAGTGGGGGGGGAAATCCTCCCTTCCTGCTGGGAAGTCTGGGCGGCATATCAATGCATGCATCATGCACCATGATTATGATTTGCCTTTAACAGAAAAAGAAAATTGAGGCATAGAGAGGCTAAGTGATGAGCTCAACTAATGCAGGTGAATGAGCCACAGGAGACAGACGTTGAAATCTCCTCCCACTGGCTGCAGAGCTGGGTGCCTGTAGCTGAACTGCCTCTGCCCTGAGAAGCCTTGAGTGGCTGGGATGAAGAAAGAACCACACGGTGCAGGGTACTGTACTGCAGAGAACTGCTCCGTCCAGCGGTGTCGCACAACCTGGCATGGTCCCTGGAGCATGGACCCCTCTGGGGCCAACCAGGTGACCCATTTGAGAACCTCCTCTATACCCTACAGTCTTTTGGACCAGCCCAAGAAGATATACAATAGAGCCACCTAGTGCTTCTGACTCCCCCTGCAATGGCCCTGGCAACCCTGCAGCCCTTAAGGTAAATGTGGAGGAGGACTCTCACGGGGGCGGTGAGCACACCAATATAGATGTCAGACACCAAAGATGGGGTCAAACAGAGGAAATCATTTCTACAAATGCTGGAATTACTGTTTTTAACTTACACACTGTATGGGTCAGAGTTCATGCTGGTAATAGACACTAGCTCTGGCAAATTTAAGAGGAAGGGGAATATGCTAAAAGAAAATTGGGAGCTCAAGTCCCACAAGGGCTAGAGGACCTGAACTGGGCCTGGGGCACAGTGATGCTTCCGGTACCCAAACTTTACAAAAAAGTTGGCCTAACTCTTGGGCCAAGACCTCCTGGCTGGCTGCCCCAGAACCTCTGTTGTCTTCAGACACCTCCTCAAGCACCTTCCACATTCTCTTTTCGCTTTGGCCTCAGCCCTCAGGGCAAGTTGGAAATGCAAGGTAAATGGAAGTCTTAGGTAACTGCCCTGGTCTGCTATCCTTGCAGCCTGCCCTACAGGGTTGCCTGCAGAGCAACCAGCCAACAGCACTCTTTCACCAGCATTTCCTCTTGCTCTGTGTCAGTGTCTCATTCTATTTCCTCATGCCTGCTTCCTAGGGACACTTCCCAAATAAACCTCCTGCACCCAAGTCCCTCCTCAGGCTCTGCTTTCTGGGGAGCACAAACTGAGACACACACCCGGATACTAAAGGTACATAAACAGGGGCTGGACATAACCCCATTCTTGATAAGGTAGTGCTTCTCGGAGGAAGGGAGAGGATTGGAATTAGGAAGGTGAACAAAGAGAATTTCTACTTAAACTATAAGGTTTGTACCTATAAAATACATGGAAGCGGCTCAGAAGAGTCTCCCCAAAATGTTCCACTTTGGCATGTGGAATATTTTGAGCTAAAGGTAATCAACCAAGACCTGCAAACTCAAGAGAAACTTTTTTTTAAAAAAAAAGATTTTATTTATTTATTTGACTGAGAGAGAGAGCACAAGTAGGCAGTGCGGCAGGCAGAGGGAGAAGGAAGAGGGCTCCCCCATGGAGCAGAGAGCTGGATATGAGATTTGATCCCAGGACCCTGAGATCATGACCTGAGCCTGACTGAGCCACCTAGGCATCCCAAGAAACCTTTGATCGTATCTTTACTACCTAGAAGAATTTAAACCAGAGATCTATCTCAGCATGAGAGTTTTTACAAAAATAAGTTTGATCTGAGCGACCCATATATATGGCAGGGCAAGTATGTAATTACCAATTATCTGCTCTTCTTATTTCCTGTGAATCATCCTCCCCATCCTCCTTGAAGCCCAGGCTTCCATCCCATTCCTTAGCTCAGGATTGCACGTGTACCTCCTTTTATGCTTCTGTCTTTGAAACTCTCATGTATATGGGATTCTCATACGTATGAAATTAAATTTGATTTCCTCCTTTAAAAAAAAACTTACTTAAATTTAATTAATTAATATATAATGTATTATTGGTTTCAGAGGTAGAGTTCAGTGATTCATCAGTCTTTTATAATACCAGTGCTCATTAAATCATGTTCACCCCTCAGTTATCCCATCCCCCCACCTCCCTCCCCTCCAGAGACCCTCAGTTTGTTTCCTACACTTAAGAGTCTTTTATGGGGATCCCTGGGTGGCTCAGCAGTTTGGCACCTGTCTTCAGCCCAGGGCATGATCCTGGAGTCCCGGGATTGAGTCCCACATCGGGCTCCCTGCATGGAGCCTGCTTCTCCCTCTGCCTGTGTCTCTGCCTCTCTCTGTGTATCTCTCATGAATAAATAAATAAAATCTTTTAAAAAGAGTCTTTTATAGTTTGTCTCCCTCTCTGATTTCGTCTTGCTTTATTTTCTCTTCTAATTTTCTCCTATTAACCTGTGTCATGTCAATTTCATCCTAGACCAACCAGAAGAACCTATAAAGGGTAAAGGAAAAGTTTTCTTCCCCAATAATATGTAGCTGAAGCAAAAAATGACACAATAGGAACATTTTAATTTTAAAAAAAATTTTAAGAGATACATAAAAAGATTTTATGTATTGGGGCACCTGGGTGGCTCAGTGGTTGAGCATCTGCCTTTGATCCCAGAGTTCTAGGACCAAGTCCCACATCAGGCTCCCCACAGGGAGCCTGCTTCCCCCTCTGCCTATGTCTTTGCCTCTCTCTGTGTGTCTCTCATGAATAAGTAAATAAAATCCTTTTAGAAATTAAGCTTGTATGTATTTATTTGAGAAAGAACAGAGCCAGAGAGAGCATGAGTGGAGGGGAAAGGCAGAGGGAGAAGCAGACTCCCCACTGAGCAGGGAGCTCAGATGTAGGCCTTGATCCCTGCCTTGATCTGGATCTTCATCCCAGGATCCTGAGATCCTGACCTGAGCTGAAGGAAGATGCTTAACTGTCTAAGCCATCCAGGTGCCTCATATAGGGACTTTTTAAAATGCTGGGTGTTACCACCTTATTCTCATTAAGATGGCTATTATCCAAAAACAAAAACAAACACACAAACAAACAGGAAACAACTCCTATTATGCAGCAGGTTTATTGGGAGCACTTAGGAACACCACTGCTTAAAGAAGAAGCAAAGGAGGAGAAGCTGAGCTTCCACATCGTTGCAGGGAGGCCTCAGCCCATCCCATAGGGAGTTCCAAAGCTGGACTGGCCTTCAGAGTAGTCCGGAGTGCAGGAGAGAGAACCAGCTCTTTGAAATTCCGCTTGGACCAGTCACTGAATACAAGTTGCTCCTGGGGAAGTAGCTGTAACCTTGGGCAAGGCAGTGCCTTTGGTGGGAGGAAATGTCCAGAAAATGATTTAGCAGCTAAACCCACAGCAGCTGGGGGGGTGGGGGGTGGGGGGTGGGATGGCCCAGTCCTGAAGGGGAATCTGAGGAGCACCACAGCAATGCACTACACTCTTACCAGGTTTCACAGGGTGCAGTTTGGGGGACGCCTAGCTGGGCTCTACACCTGCCTGGTTCCCCAGGGCAAAACATGTCTAGAACAAATGCATCTTCCTCTGGCTTTTTGTCTGTCTCTTATGAGATGACTGTCTTTCTTCTCCCCTTATCAAAGATTCCCACTCAGGAGGGGGAGTGGGGAGAAAGGATAGTAAGAAGAAGAAAAACCCATCCTGCTACAGGCAAATAGTAAAAATCCATTCTATGGCAAAAAGATGATCAAAATTGAAGAATCCAGCTTCACTGTGCAAACATGAGTAGAATTTAAACGCTTCTACTTATGTCCAAACGATTACTTGAGACTTGAGTATAACACTTAAAGCTTCTGTCCGGGCGCATGTGATTTTTCACATGTTCTTTGTATCATACTTGTTAGCAAGAAGTTAATCTGCTCTAAGGTTGTTCAAGATTTCTTCTGCTTTTTTTTGTTTCATCTTGGTTTCTGAAAAAGTGGATAGCAAAAGATTATATAGTCTAGGGAGGAGCAAACTGTGTAGCTTAAGAGAAGAATATCTTGAGGGTCTACTTCTTAAGAACAACTTATGAACCTCAGTCCCAACTTTGAATCGAGACTTCACCATTTTCACCTTTCCAGAGTTTTCGTTGGTGAATTAGATAAGGATGCCACAGGCATGTCAACCTCACTACTCAATGGGGGCACAGGTGGCAAAGTTAGTCTGCGTATTATAAAAATTATATAATTTTCTTTAGGGATGTGTGAGTGGCTCAGGGGTCCCACTTCATGGCCCCACGGGGAGCCTGCCTCTCCCCCTGCATATGTCTCTACCTCTCTCTGTGTATCTCTCATGAATGAATGAATGAATGAATGAATAAATCTTTAAAAAAAAATAATTTTCTTTAAACAATTGAGTTTTTCATTCTACATTTGTGTTTAACTAGTTTCTTTGTAGAAAATTCAGGCACATTATCAAGTGAGACCAGGGATGTGAATTGAAGGAGAGACAGGTAGATGACATCATGAGTTGAATGGCTTCAAATTAATTTTATATGACTGCAATCTGGATTTGAAGTCCAGTCAAATTAGATTTCTTTCCAATCAGCAGGGAAGTGCAGGCCACTCACCAGCAGGATCAAAATAGACACCAGACCACCAGTCGAGGACCGGAGAGAGACTCTGAACTGTGTTTCCTAAAGCCTTGACTGGTCGGAGAAAAGGGATAGTCATCTGAAGTAATGGAATCTAAATTGCAGTCTTTGGGCATAATTGATTTAAAGATTTTTATACGGAAAATTTCAAATAGGCACAAACGTAGAGGAAATCAGGAAATAAAACCCTATGTGCCCCTCACTCAGCTTCAACGATTACCCACCCACCCTTTGCCAATCTTATTTCATCTCCACCCCTCACCCCTGGCCAGCCTTCTTAAGACAAGCGCAGACACTGTGTCGTTTCTCGCATAAATACATTAATATGCATCTTTAATAAAAACTATGAAAAAACCATCTTTATGTGCCATTGTCACCCTTAATAAAGTTAATAATTCCTTAATATTATCTAATCTCTGATTACCTGAAGTAGCTGGTTTGTTCAAATCAGAATGCAAACAAGTGCCACACATTGCAATTAGCCATTATGTCTCAAGCCTCTTGTTAGCTAACAGTCTAGTCATCTTTTCACTTATGTACTTATTTTTACGGCATTGATTTGATAGAGAAACCAGGGATGGCCTCACTAGTTCCAGGGTTAGTGGTGCTAGGATGGGCCAGTGGAGTCAGGCTCTGTCAGCTGCTGGCTCAGGCCCCCTTCACTCCCACCTCAGGGTTTAAAAGCTCATGGATGAGCACTAAAATGTCGGGTTGCCAGTTCTCCTGTTCTTCCAGCACTTACTAACTTGAGGTCTATAAAGAACTTCCCGTTATTGGTTTTAGGGTTTCCTTAAAACAATTTGGATAGGAAAGGGAATCTTTCATGTTGACTCCTGAGACCTTGATTTTTCCTTGTTTGTTTGTTTGTTTGTTTGTTTGTTTTTTTAAATCATATTAGATTGGGCAGCCCGGGTGGCTCAGCCGTTTAGCTGCCTTCGGCCCAGGGCCTGATCCTGGAGTCCCAGGATCGAGTCCCACGCTGGGCTCCCTGCATGGAGCCTGCTTCTCCCTCTGCCTGTGTCTCTGCCTATCTCTCTCTCTCTCTCTTTCTCTCTGTGTCTCTTATGAATAAATAATTTTAAAAAAATCATGTTAGATTTACGGGATAGTTACCAGATTTGTGCAAACAGCTCTCACAGACCGTTCCTCCAGTTTTCCCAATTGTTAGCACATGATCGCATTTACTCAATCGTTTCCTCTTTCAAAATGTTTTAACCATGTGAGACTGAATTGCCACACGATGCTCCTCTTCCCCCAAACACCAGAGTGTCTGTTCCCTAAGAACAAAGATGTACCCTTGCATGGCCATGAACAATGATCAATATCAGAAAATCAGCAGATACAGGTCTATTGTTTATGACTTATTCATACTTTGCCAGTTGTCCCAACAAAGTGTTTTATTTAAAAAAAAAAAAAATCCTATTCCAGGATCCAACCCAGGATTAAGCATTGCATTTGGTTCTCTTGCCTCCCCTGAGCTGGAATGGCTCCCCAGTGTCTTTGTTGATGGTAACACTTGACATTCTGAAGAGTACAGGCCAGTTCTTTAGGAGATTCTGTGATTCATCTTTGATAGCTTCCTTGCTTTCTGCCATAACAAGATGTTCCAAATCCATCGGTATATTTCCTGGTCTGGAGCCTCATTGGCTACTTCTCCAGAGATCCCTGGTTTATTTCAGTGGAAAATGGGATTTAGAGATAAGGACTGAACCCCAGTGACAGCTGGTGATGGAGGTCAGATCGCAGCCGGGGCTGTGGGTGGGCAGGCAGGTGGGCAGCACCCTGGGCCCAAGGCCCCGGTCGCCGACCGGGGACCCCAAATCTGGGGGGGGATAGTGGTTTCAGGCTGGCTTTCATGAACCAGTTTTTCTGACTCAGAGAATCAGGAGGACATGTGGCCCTCGTCCATTGGAGTGGCTTTGGGTGTAATTCCTGAATTGTTTACCTACTCATTTTTTATGACAGCCTTTCTTATCTTCTGGTTTGGAAGACTCACTTGATTTTTATTATCTAACATTATTGACTTACTGTAGTCATTAGAAATGCAAACACAGAAGCCTGGGCACCAGGAAGCTGTCAAGGAAGTGTCCGACTACTGGATGAACATAAGGGAGCTGAGCAAAACTGAACTCTGGTTATAATTAAGCAATAAACACACAATGTCTCTGAGGACCTGCTTTGTCCCGGTCACACAGCCTGCAGCCTGTCTGCTTATCCCCGGAAGCAGTTGTCCTTGGCACGGTCCTTCCCTCTATGGTCAGGAGGCTCATGACTCACAGAGAATAACTGCTTTACTATCCGCAATCCTCCCTCTTGTTCCTGTGAATTCCCTAAGAGAGCAAACTCCTTAAGTGCTATGCAAACCCTTGTCTTGGGTTCCTCAGAAGCTGCTGTCCCCAGGGTCACGGAGACCAGGATGTCTGGAGTAAAAGGCCTCCCATCCGGGTGCTAGGGAACCTGCACATTTGGTTTCTCAGTTTTCCAAATGAAAGGGTAGCAGGAAGCATTCTAGGCTGAGAAAAGGGCCTCAAGACAGAACTGCGAGTATCAGAGGGAAGATCACCAGAGGATGGGGAGACTCTGGTCCTGACAACCATCTAAGTGCGGTTTCATGGAGTCTCAACTGGCTGGGGAAGCAATGGGAAGCAATTCTCTCATCTGCACCTGCAGCTCAGCCTTCTGGAGGCAGCTCCCTCTCTGTGCCTCAGCAGGCCCGGGGGAGGCCCAGGCACCGAGGCTGGAACTCAGGCTGGCTCTGCTGCAAGCTCCACTCGCTTATCTGGCTCAGAGCTTGGTCGCCTCTCCCCAGTCCATACTGGGTCCACACTGGGCTGCCGGGAGGATGGGAAGACCCACAGTGGGGCGGCTCCTCTTTTTGTTTTGGCAATGCTTGGCCTCCAAGCTCCCCTGGTGTGGAGAACAAGAAGCAGAAGTGGAAATGGGGTGGGAGGGAGGGGGAGAGATATTTTCACTGAGCTGGCTGTGTGCACCGCTTCTCCCCCCCCCCCCCCCCCCCCGCCCCGGCTTGGCTTAGTTCAATCTACTACTACTGGTGGTGGCATAGAGTGGTCTCCGCATAGATGGCAGGGTTCCCCGTCCCCTCCATCACTGAGGCGCCCTCAGAAGGGACAGCTTAGTCTTCTCTGACCCCACAGCAGCCCACATCCTCATTGCTAGAGCCCACTGTTTGGCCTGGGGGCCACCTGGACAGCCCATGGGTTCCACCCTTTCTCTGACCTCTGGCCATCTTCTTATAGAAACTCAGGAGGGGCACCTGGGTGTCTCAGGGCTTGAGCCTCTGCCTTTGGCTCTGACAGGTCATGATCCCGGGGTCCTGGGATCGAGATCTGCATGGGGCTCCCTGCAGGGAGCCTGCTTCTCCCTCTGCCTGTGTCTCTGCCTCTCTCTCTCTCTCTCTCTTTCTGTGTCTCATGAATAAATAAATAAAATATTTTTAAAAATTAATCTTTTTTTTAAGATTTTTATTTATTTATTCATGAGAGAGAGAGAGAGAGAGAGAGAGAAACAGGTTCCATGCAGGGAGCCTGATGTGGGACTCGATCCCTGGACTCCAGGATCACACCCTGGGCTGAAGACAGCTAAACTGATGAGCCACCCGGGCTGCCCTAAAAAATTAATCTTTATGCCAAAGTGGTCCACCTTGGGGCAGCCTGCCCTAGGCCCCTACATAACTAATGTGAAATTCCCATTTTGCAGGAAGTTTTGGACGTGCAACACCAGAACAGGCCCAGAGATCTTTAGTTCAATCTCTCCCCAAGCCCTTTTCCTGGACAAGGCTGAGGGCTTCTTTGATCACACCTACTCCTGACATCTGAGCGGGAAAACAAGTGTCTTATATTGTTTTGTGCCAGTCCCAGGCCAGGTGAGCTTCCCTCAGACATCTGCCCCTTCCAAACCAGTGTTACAAGTAGACGGGCCCTGGTGGTTCTTACTATGATTACAAGGTGCCCTTTAGGAACAACCTTCAGGAAATTTTGAAAAATAGAGGTTGATGACTTAACAGTACCTGGAAATTATACCACACACCTGGGGGCACACAGCGAGGTCGCAGGGAGAGAGAGAGAGAGCATGGGTGCGAGCCGTCCTGGGGTTCTTCTTTGATTGGAGTGGAGAGTGGGGACCTGGGGCTTGGGGGGCTTAGGCCTTATTAGTATTTAAAACATAACAGCAGGAATTTAAAGTGTGGGAAGAGAACAGGCAAGCAGCCCAAATGGTCAGTTTTTGGAATTGATGGCCATCCTCAGCGCAGGGGGGACAGCGGGCTCTTTATCAAGGGGTGTCGCTGGCGATGTGTTATTTGAGATAGCTTCCTTAGACGTGGATGCCTCTTTGAAGTGGATGCCTTGGCAAATAGAGCTTAAAGAAAGCACTTGGATTACAAAAAAGAGAGAGGGGAAAAAAGCCTGCCGGGGCTTACACTACATATGTTATCGTCTATTTGTTTTGTTTTGTTTTGATTCAGCTCATTTGCCACATTTACTAAATGCCAACTACGCAATAGCATTTGCACCAGGAGAAGCACATACAAACACGTTGGTCCTGGGATCGAGTCCTGCATGGGACTCCCCGCATGGAGCCTGCTTCTCCCTCTGCCTGTGTCTCTGCCTCTCTCTGCGTGTCTCTCATGAGTGGAATAAAATAAAATCTTAAAAAAAACAAAAAACAAAAAAACAAGAAAACAACCCAAGAACCAATTGTTTCTGGACGCTTTGGAGGCTCTATCTGACGCAAGAGTTTCGTCTAGTATATAGATGATGACAGAGGGCGAGACACTGACCGTCAGACACAGCGGAGCTCCATGAACAACTCGTCCATGAGGATGAGCCCTATTTGGTTTCTCCTGCCTGCAGTGGTTTCTGAACTTGTCTGCTGGGGTAAGTTCTGGGGAATGAACAGAGCTGATGTGGAACATTCCCCTTCTGCGCTTAAACTGGTGAGCCACTGAATGTCACTGGCACTTGCAGGGCTCGTTGGGAGCTTCGAGAACATCTAGCCAACTAGCTCATGGAACAGATGATGACGCCAAGGTTTAACAAGGCCCTGGGCCACACTGCATACTGGGGCAGGTGCCTTGATCCTGGCTGCTTCCGAGCTGAGGGACCTCGGGCAAGTTACTGAGTGCTTCACTTTATCTGTAAAATGGGGATTGTAACTGCCAACTTTATTGGATTGTTATGAGGAATAAGACAATATTTGCAATTGCTTAGAACAGTTTGTGCCTTTGTGAACTGTTATTATAACTATTAATGCGTGATTGCTCAAGGTTTTACAGCTAAATAGAGGCTGGGCATATCAAGAGAGACAGGGAAGGCATGAAACGCATTCCACGGTCGCTGCCAGGAGGATCCTGCTTGCGTGGAACCCACCGACGCCCAGTTATGGCAGAGAGCTGTAGAAAAACAGCTGTCCAGCCCCGAGAAGGGAGAGGAATGTCCCAGGATTAAAGGCCTTGCATTCCCAAAGTTACCCAACATCCTTCTCATTCTATGATTCAGCAAACAGTTGCCTTTATTGGTGGCAGCTATGCAATTAGGTGACAAAGGTCTCCATGGTAAAGCATCCGGGTACCACATGAAATTAAACACACATTTTCTGTGCCAGCCAAGACCTTGCAAAAATATAAAAACAAAACAAAATTTCCAGCAGATGTAGAGAACAGATCCAATTAGCTTCTTGTTTCTGAACAGCCAGCTGTCCAGAAATAGGGTGAGTGTTCCAAAGCAGACAAACCAACCACCACCCCCAACAACAAATAGCCAAGAAGCAGTAAGAGCAACGAGAAACCCAGGTGGCGCAAGAAGTCAGATGAGGACGTGGATCTCGACAGGTAAAAATCAGCTCCCAGCCTGCAAGGCAGACAGGCAACTTGCAGAGTGAGTCAATGTGCGATTCTATTCATGATTCTATGCCACAGGCATAAAAGAAACGATGTAATCACTTTGCTTCTTTTCAGAGACCTGTGTGCTTAGATGTAAAACTCTACTGACAGGCAGTTACATAAGGGATGATGGGAAAGGATCCAGGTGGAAAACCTGAAAAAAAACTCTTGTTTTGGTCTGATTTGGGTAATGCCCTCTCTCTTGGCTTGCTTTCTCAGGAGCTGAGCACCTTCACAGCCTTGCCCTACGTCGCAGACTGCTACTTGCACCTTAGGTGACTTCGCTATGCCATTGCCTTCCTTAGCATTTCTTTACTCTCCTCCTAAACAGCTCCCTGGAATTTGTTTCCCAAAGCTCTACTTTACTTCCACCCTGTAGGGAGAAATTTGAAACATCCAAGAGACACTGTCCTAGAGAAAAGACCAGAGAAGTGGAAGGACGATGGGTATATTCCGTAATGACGCCCGTTATACAGGAATTCAGGGCTCCTTCAGAACAACGCAAAGAAACACCTCTGCTAAGTGCCTCGAGTGCTGTGGTCAGCAGACCTGCTTGGCTACTTGGCACAAGCCATCAGGGGAAATCAGTGCCACTCTCAACCTTCTGGGGCTTCCAAAGTCCCCTCCGTGCTTAGAGACATCAGGCCAAGCCTGGGGCCCAGGTCTCTGTTCAGCACCCAGACTGAGCCTTCAGGACACTGTCCAGCTCCTCCCCGGCCTCCGCGGCCTTCCCATCAAGCTCAGAATAGCCGGAAACTCCTCCCCGAGGCTTGCAAGGCCCACATGCTCTGCTTTTCCCGGGAAAGGGCAGATACAAGCAGAAAGATAAGATGCTTAATTCCCCTGGTGAGAATAAGGGTAGCGATTTCTCTCCTCCTCCCCTTTTCTTAGAGCAGTTGCTTTAGAAAACTTGTAAGTTCTTCCTCTGTCCATTTGAAGTGTGTGTGTCTCTTTGTGTGTGTGTGTGTGTGTGTGTGTGTGTGTGTGAGTCTCTTTAAAGCTAAAGAACCCTCTTGCCAGAACCAGGAATGTCTTTCTCAAAGACTCCCCGGAAGCATCTCTTTGAGACGTTGTGGCACCCCCGTCGCCCAGTTTCTGCAAGAGGCCAGGAGCCTCATTTATTTTGCTTTGTTTAAAGCCACTCAGCGAACTCACAAGGTTCCCCCCAACCACCAAGGGAAGTCAGGAGGAACTCCGTGTGACAAATGTGCTGTCTGGCCCTCTTACTAGAGGACTAGCCATAGTTTATCTTGTGAACATGTTTGTAAGGACCTGTACCCGCTTGGCTGGATCAAAAGGCAAGGTTTCTTTCTGTCTTTGTGATCTCTTAGTAGATGGCCTACGAGGCCCACTGAATTCTGACTTAAGGTTATTCCACAGCGTAAGTGTTTTCTTTCTCATCCACCTTTGTGGAGAGGGCTTGAGGTAGGGAGATTTGTGAGGTTTTGTTTTTAATTCATGAGAGAGGCAGAGACACAGGCAGAGGGAGAAGCAGGCTTCCTGCAGGGAGCCCGATGCAGGACTCCATCCCAGGACCCCAGGATCATGACCTGAGCCAAAGGCAGACACTCAACCACTGAACCACCCAGGTGCCCCAGGAGATTTGATTTTCGTTTTGTTTTTCCAACCTCGCTGCCCCTCCACCCTATGCCTTCCGTTGGCTCAGCTCCAGCCACACAGGCTTTTGTCTTTGTCTGAAAAAGTGCCAAGCATCTCCTGACCCTGGCCTTGTGCTCCTGTTCCTGTGGCTCAGCCTGGTGTCTGCCCACACCTGTCCAGTGGCTTGCCTCCTTCCTTCACCGGCTCACTCCCCAGACAGCCTGGCCCTGACCATGGCTCTCAAGACCCTCATTTCCCTTCCCAGAACCGATCACTGTCTGTTTAACTGATTCTGATCCGTCTCTGCCCTGGCAGGTAGCCTCCGTGAGGCCAGGACTCCATCTGTGTGTCTGCAGCACCGATAGGGCCTGGTGTTGGGGAAGTATCATCAAAACTCAATCTCCTGCTGACCCAGAAAACCTCTCCACCAAGTTGCCTTCTACACAGCAATGATTACCGCTGCAGGTGGCTTCCAGGACGATTTGGCCATTCATTCTCAGCTCTTCCTGTCTAGGTGCTGATGGCCCTCAGGGCTGGATCTGGGCAGGGTAGAGTTTTCCTGCTTGAACAGTGTCCTCAGCCTTCTTGCTGCTGCCTTTTATGCATCCACAGCCAGCATTATTCTGTGCGCCTCACTGGCCGTGTTGGGTGCACCTTTCTGTACTCCTGCTGGTCAGCAACCCCCCTCCGCCCCGAGCCTGCAGTGACCCTGTATGTCTTCCATCATGCAGTCACCAGGAGCCCAGAATACAGTCATCTATCAATAAGTGTGAAATGAACAAATACACCAGGAAAAACTTTGATCTCGTGTCATGTTTCTTTTCGATAGCGCTTGTCACCATGACACTGGTGTACGGTGATGCATCCACCTTTCCACTGGATGAATTTCTCCACAAGGAGAGGACATGGGAAGGGTAGATGCTTTCCCATGTGCTGAGAAGGGTAGGCTATGATCTTAGAAAATGAGGTAGGATTCTTCTCCGATATTAGAGTCTTAAGAGAACAGGAAATACTGTTGTTGCATCCAGAGATTGAAGCAATGTCGTCACGGAAGTCCATCAGGGTCCGCCTGGCCTTTCTAGCCGCCTCCACAAACACCGACGCAGCCCAGAGGGCTCTTCACAGGCTGCCCGATCCGGATTCAGTGTTCCAAGACAAGCACACCTCTGACCATGACCACCCGAGAGATAGGACATTCTGTATGGAAGAGAGGCCATCTAGCATAATATTCGCTTGCCTAGGGCACCCTTAATCATCGACTCCCTCATCAGACAACAAAGAGTCATGAATTAAAATTCTATTTTTTTAATCAAAATGGCATTATTTTTGCCTTTCTGTCTCTGTGAGAAACTTCTAAGAAATGAATATGGCAATTGAGCCTGTTATAAAGGCAAATACTGTAGCTTTGTGAACCAGGGCATTCTAGCTGAGAAAGAAAGAAAGAAAGAAAGAAGGAGAGAAAGAAAGAAAGAAAGAAAGAAAGAAAGAAAGAAAGAAAGAGAGAAAGAAAGAAAGAGAAAGAAATAAAAAAGAGAGAAAGAAAGAGAAAGAAAGAAAGAAAGAAAGAAAGAAAGAAAGAGAGAGAGAAAGAAAGAAAGAGAAAGAAATAAAAAAGAGAGAAAGAAAGAGAAAGAAAGAAAGGGAAGGGAAGGGAAGGGAAGGGAAGGGAAGGGAAGGGAAGGGAAAGGAAAGGAAAGGAAAGGAAAGGAAAGGAAAGGAAAGGAAAGGAAAGGAAAGGAAAGGATGGCCAAAGGAATGTCATGTTAAGACACAGACAAGAGGAGCCCCTGGCCTGGACCCCACACTTTAGAAGCCCTCATGTCACATACATACAAGCACAGACTTGTCAAAGAGCAGGGTACCCTTATGTCACTTGAAGCTGGTGCTCAATGTTGGGATGTCATGACCCCAAACTGTCAACATATGCTTTTACGACTTAACATTCATTGCTCAGGCCCCAGACAAAGGCTTTTTCACATCCTTTGCCCTAAATTTTCAAAGTCAAAGGCAACAGTGTCCTGGTGCTATGAAGGGTTCCTGGGTTCTTTAGAGATAAGCACATTTTGGGCAAACAATTAAAAGGGATGGTAGCTCCATGACCCTAGTAGAGACAAGCAAAATAGCAGATGAGCCGGAAGAGAGAACCTGGGAAAGAGACATCTAAGAAGAGTCACGGGATCCCACTCATTCCTGGGGGTCCAAAGCATGCATGCCCATGCAGGAGCAGTCAGAGCAGGAGAGAATTTTCCACACCACAAAGATCCATCAGCAAAGAGCAGGAGCCTGACTGGTTCAAGGGACTGAAACACATCTGACTAGACACTGGCTGAACAATAAGCCACTCGGACCCAAGAATTCAGACTTAAAAATAAAATCACACTGGCTGTGAGCATGATCTGGTTGCAAAGCAACAAGTGACAAGTCAGAGGCTGCAGGGGTGGCAAGTTTATTATTCTACCCTTCTAGGTTCTTTGGCTGGTTTAATAATTAAATTGACAAGGGACAGATTAACAGGAGAAGGAGAGAGGTTAAATAACATGCCTCCCTCCTGTATACATGGGAGAGACCCAGGAAAACAGTAGCTCCCCTAAATGGCCAAAACCATCACTTTAAATACTGTCAAGTTCTTTCTAGCTGGCCTAAGAATCAAGATGACGTCAGACAGATTCACAGAAGAAAATCCGATTTAATAGCATCTGTGCAGGGAACCCACACAGACATAGAAATTCCAAAAACAGTCAGGTGCATTGCGGTCACTATGTCATCCTGAACTAAGGATGGAGGCAGTAAGGGCCTGGGACTCCAAAAGGGAAGGAATACACTTCACAGGAAGATGAAAACCAGGAAAAGTTTGCTGGGCCGCTGGGAAACAATGGGACAGAGAGGACTTGGGTCCAGCAGGCCCTGCTAGCTTCCTTCGTGCCTCCCTATTCATATCCGAAAGAGGTTATCCACGGTGACAGCTCTGTTCCTGGAGCAGGTCCTCTGCTTAAGTTCTTTTTAGGCAGTTGGAAGGAGGAGAGTAAAAAGCTTTTCCTGAATCTGATTGCCTTTTGTCTTTTGGGGTTTTTTTTTTTTTTGCCTTTTTTTTTTTTTCCCAAGTAGGCTACATGTTGACCATGGAGCCCAAGGCAGGGCTTGAACTCACAACACTGAGATCAAGACTTGAGCTGACATCAAGAGCTGGACATGCAACTGGTGGAGTCACATAGGTCTCCATTTTTTTATTGTTTTTAATTCAGAATAGTCTTCATGCCCAAGTAGCCTGTCTTGGGATCCCTGGCCCTATGCTAGCTAAAGAGGAAGAGCATTGCTGTGCTCCGTTGTGGGAGGTGATCAGGAAAAGCACCAGAACAAGGATGAGATTGTCGTGCAGATTTAAGTCCAAGCCATCTTCCTTGACAAGAGTATCTAGAGCATTCAGGATCCTCCTCTTCCTGGTACAGGGAGGGAAACACCCCTGCAAATGGAGATTTCCCTTATAACGGGAATGTGTCTTACAAAAGGGAAACTTATACTTGGTCTTCAGAGCCTCTTTCTCTAGCGCTTGCAGTTTCTTAAAAATAACCAGCTTAAAATAATCAATGGGGCCAGCCCGGGGGGGCTCAGCGGTTTAACGCAGCCTTCGACCCAAGACGTGATCCTGGAGACTCCGGATGGAGTCCCACGTCGGGCTCCCTGCATGGAGCCTGCTTCTCCCTCTGCCTGTGTCTCTGCCTTTCTTTCTCTCTCTCTCTCTCTCTCTGTGTGTGTCATGAATAAATAAAAATCTTAAAAAATAATAATAATCAATGTGCCAAAGAGGCATATTTTGGGGTGGTATATTTTGCTCCCCTTTAATGGAAAGAGTTTTTTTTGGTTTGTTTGTTTTGAGTGTGATAAAAATGTTTTAAAATCAGATCACTGGGACACCTGGAGGCTCAGCAGTTGAGCGTCTGCCTTTGGCCCAGGTTGTGATTCTGGGGTCCCAGGGTCAAGTCCCACATCGGGCTCCCTGCAGGGAGCCTGCTTCTTTTTTTTTTTAATTTTAATTTTTTATTTTATTATTATTTTTTTTTAGGGAGCCTGCTTCTCCCTCTGCCTATGTCTCTTCCTCTCCCTGTCTCTCTCTGTGTCTCATGAATAAATAAATAAATAAAATATTTTTTAAAATAAAAAAAAATCAGATCACTAAGGGGGGGCCTGACTGGTTCAATCAGTGGAGTGTGTGACTTGATCTTGGGGTTTTAAGTTCGAGCCCCACATTGGGTGTATTTTTAAAAATAAAAATAAAATAAAATCTTTAAAAAATATTTTAAAAGGGGATGCCTTGGTGGCTCAGCAGTTAAGCATCTGCCTTCAGCTCAGGGTGTGATCCTGGAGTCCCAGGATCGAGTCCTACATTGGGCTCCCTGCATGGAGCCTGCTTCTCCCTCTGTCTGTGTCTCTGCCTCTCTCTTTCTCTCTCTCTGTGTGTGTGTGTGTCTCATGAATAAATAAATACAATATTTTTTAAAAATTAAAAAATAAAACTAAAAAATAAAATTAGATTATTGTGATGGTTGCACCATTCTGTAAATAGGCTCAAATCCATTGAATTGTACACTTAAATGGATGAACTAAACAGTATATAAATTATATCTCAATCAGGCTGTTTTTAAAAAAGTTAGGGGTGGGCCTGGTACAGAAAGTAGAGAAGGCAGGACCTATAACAGGGTATTGAATGCTGCTACCCACCGTCCCTAACAAGCTGACCTCTTTCCATTTAATCCAGTATTCCCCTAAATCACCGAGTCTCTTCCAGTGGAGGGGATCCAACGGCTGGCAGTTTTCAACAATTGCAATCCTGAAATGATTCCAAGGTACACTCACTCTATAATTTTTTTAAAAGATTTTATTTATGTGACACAGAAAGAGAGAGAGGGGGCACAAGCAAGGGGAGGGCAAAGGGAAAGGGAACCTACTGCAGGGCTTGATCCCAGGACCTGCGGATCATGACCTAAGCCAAAGGCAGACACTTCACAGACTGAGCCACCCAGGTACCCCAAGATATACTCACTCTAGAAACACGCTGTTGTGTGTCAGTGGAAACGGGTGCATGTCTAGGAGACATGCCTCCAGCTTAGCTGATTCTAACCTTCCATGGTCTTTGAACTATTTTACAATTCTGTAAATTGTAACTGAGTCGATAGCCAGCAGAGCCTGTCCTGTCTGTCCTCACTGTGGAAAAACCAGTTTTACCCCTGCGTGCAATTCATTGTTAGCCGACCTTACTCTATATTAATCTGTGCCTCTTCACTTTCTCTTTTGAATCAATGATTACATCTGCCCAGTTCTCTCATGAGTAGAATAAAACCTTTAACACGTATTCAAGTTTTGTATCCATATGACAGTCGCAACCTTACCTTTGACCGAAAAGTATCTTTTAACAACTTTATCTACATAGAAGGTCTCATGCATCCTGCTGGCTAGAGTATAAAGACGAAATCAAAAGCTTTAAAAAGAAGAGGAAAGGGACACCTGGGTGGCTCAATGGTTGAGCCTTCAGCTCAGGTCGTGATCCCAGGGTCCGGGATGGAGTCCTGCATCGGGCTCCCCTTGGGGAGTGTTCCTCTCCTTCTGCTAATGTCTCTACCTCTCTCTGTGTCTCTCATGAATAAATAAATAAAATAAAAGTAAAAGTAAAAAGGAGAGGAAAGTCGAGCTTACTGAACATGAAACAATGGTGATGGTTGGAAACCCATTTGGAAAGTCTGTTTCCAGTAGAACAGGTGTTTCTCTGGGTCTCCCACAGTGCACAGGCAGGCGCTGCAGCAGCATTGGCTGGAAGCTATAAACCAGGAAGCTAGAACTCTGGATTATCCACCCCCCACCCCCTCTGTGGGCTTTCCATACTCCAAGTTCAACCCACCCTGGAGGTGGTGAGTGGCACAGACTGTGTTCTGCAGCCCAGCTCGCACCCAGGAGCCCACCTAGATCTCCATGCACTGTGGAAGTCAGAACACTGAGAAACTTTCCCCAAAGCGGGGGGCAAGATGAAAGAGACACTCCTTGCAGGTGAACCCGTGCTGAGGGTAAGAAAATGCACCCCCCCTCCCCACCGCCTACCGCCACCCCATGTGCGTCATTTGCCTAGCATTGCAAACAGGCACCGGGGTGTAGGGTAATTGTTCATGGCAGATGCACAGGGGAACTCAGGTTGGTTATGGATCAGTTAAGGCAGAGGGTTATGACCTGGGTCTACTCAGAAAATATTTATAGAGTCATTGTATGAGCGCTTATAGGTTAGGTGTGTTCAGAGAGAAAGAGAGAAAGAGAGAGGAATTAAATCGGTACTGAGAGGGACTTTTCTCCTTACTCCCAGCCCATCCCCTGAAATAGTGCCACGAGTTCCAGTGTATGGTACGGGGCAAAGGAAGGCCGTGAGGCGTCTATAGTACCCTCGGCCACTCAGAAGCATGTCTTACCTTTTTCATCCTGCCTGGAGATGGTGGTTTAAGCATTTATTGGTGCGTGCCCTGGGTGAAGGCCAAGGAACGTTGGGTACAGAATGGGAGGCTCTGCATTCCTCTGAATATACCCTGCCATGGGCAAGCAACGAACCCAGGTCCCCTGAGCTTCAGAGCGTATTCCTCCAAGCTGCACCTCCCATCATTTCACCTGCTGGAAAACACCTGTGCATGTAGTTCAATATCCTGGAAGCAACACTTTAAAAATTAATAACCCACCGTACTTTATGAAGGGCCGCTTCTCTGAATTTTCGAAGTTTTCTACAACTGCTACTATTCTTCGGAGTTATACATTTCCCCTAAGAATGATGCCTTGTATACTTCCTATCAAAGCAGAGTTAATAAAAAAAAAAAAAAAAGCAGAGTTAATGATTTCTCAGAGGTGCTGCTGTACAGCAGGTAGGAAGGCAACCTGTAGGTCAGCTGCGTGGGGTCTCCAAGCTGATGGTTCACTCTGTGATCTAGGGCAAGCTGCTTGCTGACAAAGGCAATTTCCCCAGCCATAAGATAGGGTTGATAACAGCATCCAGCGCCTTGAGTAGCTGCGAGGGCCTGGGTGCAGGTGGACTGCTCACAGAGCTGGCTCAGAGCTCTTGCGGGCACGCAGGCTGCGCAGTACTGTCGTGGTCCTGACTCCAGAAGAGAAGCAGGGAAGGTTGAGCCAAATGACTGTAAATCAGTGGTTCTCTGCTTGGCCGCATGTTGGAAATCACCTGGGGAACTCAAAAGATTCTCCTGCTGGAAAAATAGCCACTCCCAGAGATCCTGTCTTCATTGGTTTCAATGCAGTCTGGGCACAAGATACAGGAAAGCTTCCTACGTCATTCTAATGCGCACCCAGGACTGGGCACCACCACTCTGAACACTTCGGAAATGAGATGTTCTCAGAGCTCTAGTTTATGGTTGCGTGGTGTTCTTTTAGGAAAGATTGCTAAAGGGGCGCCCGGGTGGCTCAGTTAGTTCAGTGTCTGCCTTTGGCTCAGGTCACCATCCCAGGGTCCTCGGATCGAGCCCCATGTCAGGCTCCCTGCCCAGCGAGGGGAGTCTGCTTCTCTTCCCTCTGTCCCTGCCCCTTCTTGTGCTCTCTCTGTCTCTGTCTGTCAAATAAATAAATATAATCTTAAAAAAAAAAAAAAGAGGAAGCATTGCTAGAGGATCTCAAAGCTAAACAGATTCCTCGTAATTTTCTTATAAAGGTCAGGTTGCGCATGGAGATCAGCACGAGGCTCTTCCAGCCTGTGCACTTGCCCGGGGTCCCCAAGGGTTTGGAACCTGATAAAAGTGAGGTTCCATATAACGTGTGCATGTTTCTCATAAAGTTCTATATGCAGAAGTTGGCTTCAAAGACAAAGAAAAGAAAACTTGTTTGAACAAAAGGAGTTTCCTTCCTTCAAGCCACGCCAGCCTATAAGCCTTCAGAAAGCAGGGAAGGGAGCTCCTCCTTTCCCTGGCAGATCTTGATAGACTCAGTGTTTACCAGAGTGGCTCGTTGTTAAGACAAGTGGTGAGCACTCCCCGGCCAAGGCATCTCAGCACTTAAACTACCTGTGGCTCATATCCAAGCTCCAGGATATGCAGAGCTCTCCTGCAGCGCCTGACCCACCACCATGAGGACCCGCCTGTGTAGACTCAGTCATCTGGACCAAACTACACAATGGTTCCTGCTTTCGGCTGTGTTGACCTTCTTTGTCTTCATCCTGCCTTCCTTTATTAAGGAGCCCAATACCAAACCTTTCAGGTAAGGTTCTGACCCTTTCCAAATTCCTCATAATTTATTAGAAGAACTTTACAAAGACTCTAGCCCAGGGAAGCCTGGGGAACTCCAAGACACCGCTGTGTGACCACCTGGGGTGCCAGGAGTCAGGCACATTGTCAACAACCACCAGCAAGGATGATCCAAGGGGACACCTAGGGGACAGCAGGTGGCAGGAGTGGGAAAACCAAGGTGTCCGAATGCCTGGCGGCTTGTCAAGGGGAAATGCAGGCAGGAGTTTGCAAACTGTGGGTCTGGGTCCCTGGAAGGCACAGAAAGAAGATGGACCCCCCCCCCCCAAGTCCCATCCCACCCCTGGGGGACTGTAAGTAATGGTAACAACTTTAGGGATAGTTCGCACGTGTGCCATTGGATGTGTCCAAAAGCAAAAGATTTACCCCGTGGATTCCATTCATTCCAGAATCACACTCTCCCTGAGGAGTTTGTCAGAAAATGGGAGGCCTCTCACCCAGCTTAGTTCCCCCAAGCTCATCCCTCAAAAGGACCTCATAGACCAGTTTTCTTATAAAATCAACACATCTCCAGGAGTGGAGAGTCCCTTCCTTTCCAGACTCAGTTTTTGTTTTTTTTGTCTTTAATGATTTTATATTCCACTGCTCGTAAAACCGGAAGGTAATACATGCTCTCAGAAAGTATAGAAAAACACTAGCAAGAAGTGAGGGTCTTCTCCATCACACCCCCATGTCCACCCACTCTCGAGGGGTGACCACGCTTGATTCTTTGGTGTACATAGAATTATCACCTAACTGTAGCCAACACTTCTCTTCTAAATGCCTTATGTGTTAACTAATCCTGACGGTTGTGAGTATACAGAGGGACACCGAGAGCTGAAGTGAATTGGCCAAAGTCATCCTGCTAGGAAGTCACGCGGACAGGATTTTTTTTTTTTTTTTTTTTTGATTCATGAGACATACAAAGAGGCAGAGACTCAGGCAGAAGGAGAAGCAGGCTCCATGCAGGGAGCCCGATGTGGGACTCGATCCCAGGACCCCGGGGTCATGTCCTGAGCCGAAGGTAGAAGCTCAACCGCTGAGCCACCCAGGTGTCCTGGGGCCAGATTCTGGTCCTAGTATTTTGCTTCCCTAGCCTGTGCGTTTTACCTTAGGCTACACAAGCCCTTACCACAGATGGATAAATGGATGGGAAGGTCAATAGGTGGACACACAGGTGGATAGGCAGGTATCACACTCTACACCTTGTTCCACAGGCTGGCTTTTTAAATCAACGGTATACCTTGGACACCCTTCCCTGTTGACGTGTACAAACCTACTCCCATCTTACTCGTGGCGCTGGATACGGATATGAGTTTACTCATCCAGTCTCTGTGGGTTGACCGTCGGGTTGCCACTGGTTCTTCACACACCTTTGTACATTTACGTAGGCATGTCTGTAGGTAGGTTTCTAGAAGTGGAATTGCCAAGGCAACGGGTACACTCACATCAAATGTCAACAGATGCCACCAGATCATCCTCTGAGAAGGCTACCGCAACCCGTGCGCGTGTTCACTCCCTCACCCCCACCCCAGGGCCACACCAGAAATCATTAATGTTTTTAAAGTTTAAGCATCTGAGAGGCTCAAATGTGTCTCTCTTTTGAATCTGCATTTCTCAGGCCACTGTGAATTCAAGGATCCTCTTAGGCTTATTGACCATATCGACTGTATTTTTTCTAACTGAACCAGCCAGGTGCTCCGATCATTTGTATTTTTCTGGGAATGAATGACCTGTGTATATCACTTGCTCCCCTAAAAAAATTAAATTATTTATCTTTTTCTCTCTTTCTTTAAAAGATTTTATGTATTTATGAGAGAGAGAGAGAGAGAGAGAGAGAACAGGAGGAGGGGCAGAGGGAGAGGGAGAAGCAGGCTCTCCACCGAGCAGAGAGCCTGACCGGGGCTCCATCCCAAGACCTTGGGATCATGACCTGAGCCGAAGTCAGACCCTTCGCCGACTGAGCCACCCAGGAGCTCCTGTTTATTTTTTTCTTAATTGCAGGAGTTTTTTGTACCTGAGGGATATTAACACTTTTTTTTTTTTTAGGATTTTATTTATTTATTCATGAGAGACACAGAGAGAGGCAGAGACACAGGCAGAGGGAGAAGCAGGCTCCATGCAGGGAGCCCGATGCAGGACTCAATCCCAGGACTCCAGGATCACGCCCTGGGCTGACGGTGGCACTAAACCGCTGAGCCACCCGGGCTGCCCGATTAACGCTTTTCTATCGCACATGTGACAATACTTCAAATGTTCTCTTTCGGCTGATATTTGTTTTTATTGCCTTGTTTATGCTGTCTTGTGTCACACAAGTAATTTTTATGTAGATGAAGTCTTCTTTTCCTTTATGGCCACTGGACTTTGTGCAACTTGGGGGAAAGCCTGTCCCACCTCAAAATTAAATAAATCTTGGGGCACCTGGGTGGCTCAGTCGGTGAAGCGTTTGCCTTTGGCTCAGGTTATGATCCTGGGGTCCTGGGATGGAGAGCTCCTAGTTGGGCTCCCTGCTCAGTGGGAGCCTGCTCCTCCGTCTCCCTCTGCCGCTCCCCCTGCTTGTGCTCTCCCTCTGTCAAATAAATTAGCAAAATCTTTTTTATTTTATTTTTTTTAATTTTTATTTATTTATGATAGTCACAGAGAGAGAGAGAGAGAGAGGCAGAGACATAGGCAGAGGGAGAAGCAGGCTCCATTCACCAGGAGCCCGACGTGGGATTCGATCCCGGGTCTCCAGGATCACGCCCTGGGCCAAAGGCAGGCACTAAACCGCTGCGCCACCCAGGGATCCCAGCAAAATCTTTTTTAAAATTCTATAAATCACCTTCTATATTGTCTACCAATATTTTTGTGCTTTTGTTCTTCAAGCTTACATAGTTCTCCCATCTGCAGTTTATTTTTGTGTCCGGCATAAATCTGGGTTTGGGTACGCTGGAACTCTTTTGATCACAAGTGACAAAAACCCAACTCAAATCTAGCTTAAATAGGAGACCAGGGAGGGCAGGAAGGTCAGAGGACAACAGTGTCCCTGGAGAGACACGTGCGGGGTGGGAGAGGGCTGCGGGAGAGTCACTCACAGTGACCCGGGTGCCTCGTCTCCTTCCCCAGCCGATGTCATATGTCCCGGGGTTAAGGAGAGAGGTAAGTAGACTGGTGCCTGTTTGTGATCTAGAGATTTCTGAAGGCGGAAGGCGGTTGGAATTGTCAATGGCGTTATGTATCTGGGGAAAAACCCAGAGCCCACCTACCCTGACCCCAGGGCCTTCAAAGTCAAGGAGGCTGTGGAGGGTAGCTCGGCATTCCTGTGGTGCCATGGAGGGACCAGAGCCACCCACTTACCTACTGGGGCCAAGTAATGGGACATCCACTCCAGAGAAGTGTTTGGGACACTGAATACTGTTGGCGCACTCATGCGGGGATCCCCAGTGCCAAGAAAATTGCTGCCCCAGGGAAACCACATTTACTGACCCTCCCAAGAGTACCTGTCAGGAGACAAACACACTGGCCTTCAGGGAGAGTAGGGACACTGCGTCCCCCTATTCCTCCTAGACAGGTGGTCACTTAAGTAGTAATACCCAAGAGTGGGACACCTGGGGGGCTCAGTGGTTGAGCGCCTGCCTTTGGCTCAGGGCCTGATTCCGGGGCCCTGGGATCGAGTCCCACATCGGGCTCCCAGCAGGGAGCTTGCCTCTCCCTCTGCTTATGTCTCTGCCTCTCTCTCTGTATCTCTCTTGAATAAATAAATAAAATCTTTAAAAAATATCCAAGAGGGGATCCCTGGGTGGCGCAGCGGTTTAGCGCCTGCCTTTGGCCCAGGGCGTGATCCTGGAGACCCAGGATCAAATCCCTCATCGGGCTCCCGGTGCATGGAGCCTGCTTCTCCCTCCTCCTGTGTCTCTGCCTCTCTCTCATCTCTCTCTGTGTGACTATCATAAATAAATAAAAAAATAAAACTATATATATATATCCAAGAGCTAGGCCTTCAAAGGGAAGGGAAAGTCTTCTCTGTGGCTGACCCAGATTCTTGCCGCCCCTCCCTCCGGCCTCCTCCACACCACGACCACCCCCTTCTTGCCCTATCTCCCAAGCCTTGGGTCTTGGCTCTAACCCAGCTACCCAGCTGGGGGGTGTGGCGGGGAAGAGCTCTGAACCAACAGGACAACTAGAGCTCTAAAAAATGGGTGAGACTGAATTTGGGGGTTGAGGGTTGTTTTGTTTTGTTAATCTTTCCTATAATTCTTTTTTTAGACTGAGTTTCAATCATGAAAGGTGAATATACTATAAAGTTATAGAACTGCCCAAGGCATTAGAGGTGAGAGAGAAGGTCACACGCTGAGACTTCTCAGTAAACTGTCTCGGTAACTAAGCTGCAAACTGAGTAACAGAGAGTGAGCACCCTAAGAGCAGAGGTCCCTGGAGGGAAGGACGTGGGTCCTCTGAAAGCTTCAATGGGAAGATGGGTCTCGAAGCAGGTAGGGCTCCGGTAAAGGTGTGGAAAGAATAGTACAAGCAAGGAGGCCGCCCCGCCTAAGTGTCCCCTTGGCTGAGCCGTGGACAAACACGCCTTGTAGAGACGAGGGGCTCGCTCCAGGGAGCAGAGGAAGGGCATTTCAGGAGGGTGGGGCCGAGGGTGGACGCAAGAGGTTTTGAAGCAGGGAGGTGACTTCTCAAAAGTGGCATTGTGCGATGGTTCACTCTGTCCAAAGGGAACAGGACAGATTGGAAGGAGGGATGAGTCACCACTTTTGGCCTGACCTATGGTGGCAACCAAGGGATGCACCTGACAAGTGGATTATCCTGCTGCAGAGGGAGGGACTGTGGCCAACCCGGTGCCCTCACAGGTGGCTTTAGCCTTTGAAATGTAAGGTGAAGAGGACCTGGGGCCGGAGGGAAGGGAGAAGTGGAAATCAGGAGACATTTTGATGCAGGAGAGAGATGCGGAGGAGAGAGCAGGGTGCAGTGAGAGACAGTGGGGGGCGCGGCGGGGGCCCCCCTCCCCCACAGGCTGGGTGGGCAAAGGGTGACAGGTCAGAGATCAAAGGGGTTTGTAAAACGCCAACTCCATGTAGTATCGGTGGTTTCTGAAGGTCATTGGTACCGAGGTGTTTGCATGTTTATGACACAGGATTATCGTTTCAGAGCTGGAGATTTCCCAAAACGCTAACCTACGCTCAGGAGCTTTCTGTGCGCTACTTCTGATCTTCACAGTTGTTGCCCAACTTCAGTATTTTTATTCTTTTACAAAAATGAGGGATATGAGGTTCTGAATGTTAAGCTTAGGGGTGCCTGGCTGGCTCGGCAGGTGGAGCGTGCGACTCTTGATCCCGGGGTTCGAGCCCCACGTAGGGTGTGGACAGTACTTAAAAAAAAAAAAAAAAGATCTGGGAAGCCCGGGTGGCTCAGTGGTTCAGCACCGCCTTCAGCCCAGGGTGTGATCCTCAAGACCCGGGATCGAGTCCCACGTCGGGCTCCCTGCATGGAGCCTGCTTCTCCCTTTGCCTGTGTCTCTGCCTCTCTCTCTGTGTGTCTCTCATGAATAAATAAATAAAATCTTAAAAAAAAAATACCATCTTAGGGACGCCTGGGTGGCTCAGCGGTTGAGCGTCTGCCTTTGGCTCAGGGCGTGATCCTACGGTTCAGGATCGAGTCCCATATCGGGCTCCTTGTGGGGCACCTGCTTCTCTCTCTGCCTCTCTCTCTGTGACTCTCATGAATAAATATATAAAATATTTTTAAAAAAATATTTTTAAAAAAATGCTAAGCCTAAATCCACCCAGCCAGGAAGTAACAAACGAAGATTTGAACACAGAGGATTTAGGCTCCGAAATCCATGCTTCTCAACTTCCTGGGACGTGTTGACTCTCAAGTCTAATGGAGCGGAGAGATGTACACAAAACCAGAGAGGGTGTGTGACAAATAACCACAGTTAAGTCAAATGTGACAGGCCCTATGGGAGCAAAGTTACAAGAGTCTTTTCCACCCTGGGGTGGGGGTGGGGGTGGGGGGGGATGAGGAGAAGGCTGTGGGGATGGTGGCATCTGCAGAGAGCCAGAAGGCCGTGTGACATTTCAGCATGCAGGATCAGGATCGTGGCACGCTAAAGAAGCAGCAGGAACAGTGGTGCAACCTTGGGAACCGGCGGGGCGTGTACAGGCATGAGAGGCTGATTACTAGTGTGACACAAGCTGATAGGGGGGCTCCGCATGCCAGGCACTGGTCTCCAAAACCCTTGAGCATCGTATCACAAAAACCTTGACCACATATCAAGGCTTTGGGAGTAGATACTATTATTAACAACAGCCTCTTTTCCAGATAAGAGAGGTTAGGCAACTTATCCAAGGTCAGCCTTGTCATTTAAGTTCAAACCCAGGCCAAGCTAGCTCCAGAATCCACCCTCCCAGCCATGACCTGCACTGGCATCACAGCACCCCTCCCTCCCCGGCACCCACACCCCCACCTTCCTCTATCACACCCATCATAACACGTTGTCATGAACACAGTTTGTTTCCTGCCAGACTATGAATTTCCCATGGGAAAGGCCTGTCTTATTTGTCTCTCTTTCCTCAGTAATTTGAACAGGTCCTGGACACCAGGCAGGCATAACACAGCGTTTTTTAAATGCTTGTTGATGAAAGAATAAATGCAAGATCCTCGGTAACGTACCAACAGTTTAAACTTTATTCTAGGGCTGTGGAAAAACCTCAGCGTAAGGAGGAACGTGATGACATTCGTGCATTGAGCAGGCTCCTCTGCTATAGGGTAGGCGGTGGGGAGAAGGTGGTCTCAGTGGGGGCTGGGTTAGAGGCTGTTGCAATGATTTGGGGTAGAGCCAGGAGCCCTGGGCGGGGGACCTCTGGTGGCAGGACGTTAGAAAGAAAGGACTGAAAATAAGTTGGATCGCCTGGATTTGGCAACAAATAGGATGGATTGTATGATTTCAAACCAAGGTTATTGGACTACTTCTCATATCTTCTTCATTTGGTGCCGGTCTCTGAGGTGCTCCCGGATATGGAAATACAATCTAAGACCGTGCCTCCACTGGCTTGGCTTTCCTGGTCTGGAATGAATTTGCCTTGGAAGATTCTATGCCTTGGGTCGGCTTCAGAGCTGACCAATAAGAGTCAGCTGTAAAATCAAGGCTATGGATTTTCTTTTTTTGTCTTATTTGATTTTAGTCTAAGAATATAACTTTATTTTCTATCACCCCTTGATTTCTGATCCCGGATCCCCCCACCCCCCATTCACCGAGCTGCAGGAAAACTTAATCTCAGCCATTCTTACTCCTCTGCACCCTTCCTAGGATGGTGTCAAGGGCTCCCCGATACCTGATGAGGTGCCAGGGCCTCGGCGGGGGCGGCTGATTCTTAGCCATCGTGGTGCCGTCGAGACATCCTTCGTCGTCTCTGCCTCTTGGCTCCTTCATGTGCACCTGCTTAGGTGTGAGAACTTTCAGCCGCCGCCTTCCTGGGATCAGCATGCTGTCATTTCCCCTCGGGGTCTTATTAGACTCTAGGAACACTACAAGGCAGTAGGGCGCAGGAGCCCTCCAACCTCAGGACCCACAGACCCCTCTCTTCTCTCCCTTCTCCTTTCCCTCCCCCTCATCCACAGGAATCTTTCTAGGGAGGGGGCGATGGTGGGAGGAAACAGAGAAGTCCTTCCCCGAGACATCTGTTTCACCAAATCTTCTCCCCCCTTAGGGCTCAGGCATGGGGGGAAGGCAGAGGTCTTGCAGGACATCCTTTACTTCCAGCTCTTATTGGCCACATGTGTCCACGGAGGCAATGAACATGGGGCTCTTCACAGCTGCGGTGGGTGAGAAGTGGACGCCAATGGGAAAGGGAGAAAGTACAAGGAGGGAAACCAATAACATTCCGAAACAGCACACATTTGTACATTTGTAAGTGTAACAGGCGTAGGAAGGGGGTCTGGATGTGCATGCCCTGAAGGCGCCACCGGCAGATTCTTTGGGAGGATATAACCCACGGGCTGATATCCTTTTCTGCTTAAATCCATTTTCTGCTTCTATAAAAGGAAGAATACTTCAGAAAAATTTGTTTGTGAAGAAAGATTCGGGAACAAAAGACCCATTTAGGCACCACCTCCATAGTGAAGTGCCCCCCCTCCAGCAGAACCGTGTCCCTAGGGTGTATCCACACACTCTCTCCCACACGTATGACTAATAGCATCGGACCTAACACTTTATAGCAGCTATTTATGTTCATGTCTGTTCCCCTGTTCGCTCTGGAGCTTCTTAAGATGAGTGACAATAGCTCTCTTGTCCTTAACAGAGAGTTCTCGATGCCTGGCATCTAACCACCACTCAGTAATATCTGTGGACTAAATGTTGCATTAGATTTTCAAATTTTCTTTCCTTTTTTTTTAAAGATTTTATTTATTTATTCATGAGACACAGAGAGAGAGAGAGACAGAGGCAGAGACACAGGCAGAGGGAGAAGCAGGCTCCATGCAGGGAGCCTGATGGCGGAACTCGATCCTGGGACTCCGGGATCACGACCTGAGCTGAAGGCAGACGCTCAACCACTGAGCCACCCGGGCATCCCAGATTTTCAAATTTTCATAGAATTCTCGATAAGATGTCTCATTTAGTTTTAATGTTTTTCCCGTTATTATTATTTTTTTATTAAGCTGATATGCAAGTGTTTCAGGCAAATAGTATTGCAAAGTTTACGTCAACATAGAGCGAGCCCCGTGACTTGTCCCTACTCCAGAATCTTGATTCCCAAGGCAACTGCGTCAACTCTTTCTGCTCTTTCTTTTGGTAATTACCTCCCTATTTCAGAGTCGCGTGTCTACCTGCCTCTTCTTGACTTCTTGATTAAATGGTTTAGTGCTACAAATGAAATATTGCTTGCCCCCCCCAAAAAGAAATATTACTTACCCGTGGCCTTGACACCTGTTGTCCTTTTAGGCTTTCATCTCTGAACACGTGAACCCAAAGCGGATAGGGACTCTGACAGTCACTCTGTGTCGTACACGTTAGCACTTGACCCAGTTCGACTAGAATACATTTGTACAACATGGCATTTTTCAGGGTGCCTGGGTGGCTCCGTTGGTTAAGCATCTGCCTTCAGCTCAGGCCATGATCCCATGATCCTGGGATCAAGTCCCATGTCAGGCTCCCCACTCAGCAGGGAGTCTACTTCTCCCTCCCCCCTGCTCATGCATCTATCTATCTATCTATCTATCTATCTATCTATCTATCTATCTCAAATAAATAAATAAAGTCTTAAATAAGTAAATCTTACAAAAACGGCATTTTTCCAAATACCTTTTATACTCTAGCTTGTGAAGTCCTCACAACAGTATTATGAGACTGATATTAAGATTCCCATTGAGGGACGCCTGGGTGGCTCAGCGGTTGAACATCTGCCTTTGGCTCAGGGTGTGATCCCATGGTCCTGAGATCCAGTCCCATATCGGGCTCCTTGCGGGGAGCCTGCTTCTCCCTCTGCCTGTGTCTCTGCCTCTCTTTATGTGTGAAAGAAGAAAGAAAGAAAGAAAGAAAGAAAGAAAGAAAGAAAGAAAGAAAGAAAGAAAAAGAAAGAAAGAAAGAAAGAAAGAAAGAAAGAAAGAAAGAAAGAAAGAAAGAAAAAGAAAGAGAGAGAGAAAAAGATTTACATTGAATGGGGCAGCCTGGGTGGCTCCGTCGGTTAAGCACCTGCCTTCGGCTGGGGTCATGATCTTGGGGTCCCTGCATCGAGCCCTGCTCAGTGGGCTCCCTGCTCAGTGGGGAGCCTGCTTCTCCCTCTCCTCCTGGGTTCATGCTTTCTGTTGTTAATCTCTATCTCTCTCTCAAATAAATAACTAAAATTTAAAAAGAGAGAGAGGGAGAGAGATTCCCATTTAATGGATGAGAACAGGGGCTCTCCGTGTTCTGTAGGTTGCCCAAGGTCGCGCAGCCGGCTAGTTAGGGCTGAGCTGGAACTCAGGCGGTTACTTTCCGCCCCCGTGTGCTCCGCCGCCCGTTTGCCAAGTGCCAAGAAGTTAGGTTTTGGCCAGACTCAAGTTGAACCCTTGAGGACAGCCAGAGCCCAAGAGGTTAGGTCCTGGGTGGGTGACAGCTATGACGCTGTGGGCCACCTCGCTCCGAGAGCTCTGCTCTGTGCCATCGGAAGCAGAAGCGGTAAAAGCCTGACCCTGAAGTTATTAAATGCCACCACGGTTGTGGGGTTTGGCAGTTTCTCGGGGACCCTTCCTGCACCAACGGAGGACAGGGTAGCTGCCCACTCGACTGCTTTGCTCTTCTCCTTTCTCTCTTGGGCAGAGGGATGGGGAAGGGGAAGAACCTGTCCCCCAAGGTCTCTATCTCAAAAGCGCCGGCCTAAAAGCATCACCTGAACTTGGGCTAACCCCTGAAATAAACCTTACTCGCAGATCTGATTATCCCCAAAAGAGATAAGCCGGGTTCCAGATACAGGTCATAAAAACTGACTTTGCTTTAAACAACCTTGATTCTTTCCCAGCCACCAGGCCACATGGTCTTATCTTGCATCTGGGATTCTTGGCCTATATACATCTGCCATTGTTCAGTTTAGAACATTTTCTCACCTGGTTACTGAGGTTTTCCCTACTCTCCTTCACTCTCAAGACTTGTGCCCGTAGGTCTCGGGAGAGCTGTTTGTGTCTGTACTTGTGTATTATAGGGAGGGAGAGCATCCAGCTTTTAAACCAGCTTCCCTGGGGCCTGGGTGGCTCAGTCAGTTAAGCATCTGCCTTTGGCTTGGGTCCTGGGATGGAACCCCGCATCGGGCTCCCCACTCGGTAGGAGCCTACTTCTCCCTCTCCCCCTGCCTGCCGCTTATTTGCTTGTCAAATAAATAAATTAAATAAATAAATAAAATCTTAAGAAATAAAATAAACCAGCTTCCCATCTCCCGAGCCACAGTTAGGTGAAGGGGAATCTCAGAGAATGCTCTGGGTCTCTCTGTTGGGGGGACAGCTCTGGAAATAGGATCCAGCTACTGAAGCATTAGGAGCAGTGGCTTAGATGTGTTTCCTCTTCTGTTCCCATTTTATTTTTATTTTTTTTTTCTTTTAAATTTTTATTTATTTATGATAGTCACAGAGAGAGAGAGAGAGGCAGAGACACAGGCAGAGGGAGAAGCAGGCTCCATGCACCGGGAGCCCGACGTGGGATTCGATCCCGGGTCTCCAGGATCGCGCCCTGGGCCAAAGGCAGGCGCCAAACCTCTGCGCCACCCAGGGATCCCTGTTCCCATTTTATATTGTCCTTCATTAGGATTTAATTGGCCAGAAACTAAACAAGTAAGAGAATTGGCTTTGATTTGAAGAAAGAACACTTGGAACAACAACAGAATACAGATTTCTGTGTTTTTTTTTTCCAGCCTACAAAGATAATTAAAGCAAAGCAAGGCAAAAGACAGCTTTTAGTGATTGAAGCAACTTTATGGACATGTCTAAAGTTTCAGGGTAAAGTTCTAAAATGTAAATTATGCAAAAAGTTTCAGGATTTCCTCGAGAAAATAAACTGCTAAGTTTAGGGAGGGAGCACAACAGAATGACTGGTTTCCATTTCAGATGAGACCAGAGCCCCTAAAGAGCCATGCAGACCCCAAGGGAGTTTCAGCAGCTCCAGGCTGGGCTAACCACCATGTGGGGTGCTGGAGGTGAGACCCGCCCTGTCATGGAGGGTCCTCAGCAGGGGGTGACGACAGGCAGTGCTGGGGAGCCTAAGGTTTGTTTCCCTTTAAAGGAGAGGTACAATAGAAACTGAGGTGGGGGAACCAGATGTGGAACCCCGAAGAGGCAAGTGATCAGCAAAAATGGTGCGGACTGGGGGGAGGGGGCCCATGTCATGAGGACGTAAGTAGAGGCATGTGTGTGACCAGCCACTTGTCACAGGGCAGGCACACCTAGCCTGAAGCCTCCTCCACTGTCTGTTCTGTTGAACGGCAGAGCCCAGAATTATTTAGGAAATCAAAAGGCTTTTTGTTTTTTTTTCGGTTTTTATTGAAGAATAATTGATAAAAAAAATATTGGATATCAGTTTCAGGTGTACAACATAATGATTCAATATGTACATACATTATGAGATGCTCACAATAAGGCCAGTTACCATTTGTCACCATACGAAGCTGTTACAGTATTATTATTTTTTAATATTAATTTGTTTGTTTGTTTATTTATTTATTTATTTATTTTTACAATATTATTGGCTATAGGAGCACCTGGGTGGCTCAGTGGTTGAGCATCTGCCTTCAGCCCAGTGTGTGACCCTGGGGTCCTAGGATCGAGTCCCACATTGGGCTCCCCACAGGGAGCCTCCTTCTCCCTCTGCCTGTGTCTCTGCCTCTCTCTCCGTGTGTCTCATGAATAAATAAAATCTTAAAAAAAACACCCTACCCAAACAATATTATTGACTGTATTCCCTAGGCTTGCACTTTACACCCTCGAGTCTTATTTCTTACTGGAAGACTGTGCTTCTTTATCCCTTTTGCCTATTTCGTCCATCCCCACCACCACCTCCCCTCTGGCAACCGCCACTCTACTCTCTGTATCTAGGAGTCTGTTTCTGTTGCCTTTTGTTTGTTCATTTGTTTTGTTTTTGAGATTCCACATTTACGTGGCATCATATGATATTTGTCTTTGTCTGGCTTATACCCTCTGTGTCCATCTATGTTGCTGCAAATGGCAAGACCTCATTGTTTTTATGGCTGAGCGATATTCCATATATACATATCCATATACATGTACCTCTATCTATCATCCGTCTATCTCCAGTCATCTGCCGATGGACACTGGGCTGCTTCCACGTGTTGGCCATCGTAAATAATGCTGCAGTGAGCACAGGAGTGTACATGTCTTTTCAGATTTGTGTTTTCACTTTCTTTGGATAAATATCTAGAAGTGGAATTGCTAGATCATCACGGAGGTTTCTTGAGCTTTTTCCTTGATAAAATAATCTTCTATTCCTACTAGTTTTACTAGTGGCCTTTGATTTGGGGTGTTATCGCTAAATTTCAGTTTGGATGACCTCTCCCACGTGCAAGCCACCTTCAACCCTGCCGTGTTCTTTCTAGTAGATACAGTTGACCGTGAACAACATGAGTTGTACCGCGTCTATATGGATTTGTTTTACAGTACTGTACGTGTATCTTCTCTTCCTTAGGATTCTCTGAATGACATTTTCCTTTCTCTAGATGACTTTATTGTAAGAATATGCGTGTAATACACGTAACATGCAAAATATGTGTTGATTGACTTGCTATTGGTAAGGATTCCGGTCAACAGCAGGCTATTCGTAGTTGAGTTCTGGGGGAGTCAAAAGTTACAGGCAGATTTTCGACTGTGTGTGGGTCAACGACCCTCACCCCCAAACTGTTTAGGTTCAGCTGTGCTATATTCATGGGAAAATACTGCTCTCTTACCAACAGTCATTTCATGGCTTCAAGTAGAAATACACTTTGACCCTTCTGCCATGTCTTTGCTTCCAGGTCCCCCTTGGTGTTGTGTAGTTCAGAATTTAGAGGGGAGAAGATGACAATAATTATTCTTTGACATCCATTTCATTTATTGAATAGAGCCATGTGATCCCTGCGAAAAATAAATTTATTTTTTGAAGTGCAACACTTTATATTTTTACTTCCCAAATAGATCAGAATTTAATACTGAATTGTTTTTTGCTTGGATGTGATCCGTGAATGATTCGCCATTCCCTCTGAACCCTTAATAGAGAACAGGTTTCTGTCTTCACCCCAGCCCTGGCCTTGCCAATGGTGTTTAATTTCAGGATCACCTAGGGTCTGGACAAGATGAATGCAGGGCACTCAGCATGTGGATGGAAGGAATTTGAGCATTCAGTAAATACCATGCATGAGCATAAGGAAATGCCTACGTAGACACCCACATTCCTAGCAATCATAGTTGTGTTTAATTATAGGGAATTGAAATGCAACTTAATTACATAATTTTGTCAGTACCTGGGTCATTGCTGCAACTCCTTGTAGCACATAAAGGAGTCATCAGTAACCTGCAAGGGACCTTGTATCTCCTACCTCTGGAAAGGACGGCAGAGAGGAGCTCCTGGTACTCCCTCCTCGGGGCTGGCATGGCCACGAGGCAGAGGGCCAGCTGTCCGGGCTGTACATTTGCTGTGTCTGGTGTAGAAGACCACCCTGCTGCACCCTCTAACCAGCCACAGCCACACAAAGGTGCTGCAGTTTGGAAGGAAAGCTTCTGGACGCCTCTTGTAGTCTGGCGGTAGGAAATGCAGGTGGAAGTGAGTCCAAGGTTCACAGCTGAGTGACAAGAGCCGTTTGCTATCAGAGTTGACACTTAGGCCTTTGCTGGGCCTCAAGCATGGAGCCTCAGCACATCGGTGACATTGAAAGGGAGAAGAGTAAGTCTCACAGTACTCAAACCTTTCTACTAGATAAACGTGGCCCAAATCCAGCAAGAACATGTTCTGGACTAACTCAGGTTTTCCACTCTACATGGATGATACTCTTTCAGAATGGATATTTTAGGGGTATCTACCCAGCTCGTGAGCCAACAACTCCCTCTTTCTCTTCAGATTGTCCTCCTGCCGTGCACAGGGTAGACCCTAGGATCCATATCACCTACCGTGTGGCCAGGGACAGAGAAGGGACACAAGTGGGCTAGAATCTCTCCCATAAAAATTAAAAATTGGCAACAAAGAGAGTCAGCAGTTGCTGGAGCAGGTGTTATAGGGTGGCCATCCTCACCGCCCCGTGGGCTGAGGAGCAGAAAGCAGAAAGCAGGCTAGAGGAACAGAGGTAGGCTGTGTCCCTTCCAAGCCTCAGAGAGAGACCCCAGGTTCCAGACCCTTCTAGAGGCTCAACTACGTCTTGCTCTTGGGCTCTTCAAGACATTTTCTATCCTTTTGATAAATCTCCCCATCTTTTTTTTTTTTCCTTAGTTACAAATGGAAAACAGGAGCACCTGGGTGGCTTAGTGGTTGAGCATCTGCCTTTGGCTCAGGTCCTGATCCCCCACATCGGGGTCCCCACAGGGAGCCTGCTTCTCCTTCTGCCTGTGTCTCTGCCTCTCTCTCTCTGTATCTCTCATGAATAAATAAATAAAATCTTAAAAAAAAAAAAGAAAAAGAAAAAGAAAACAAAAAAGGAAATAAAGGCTTAAAGTCTTGATGGCTATTAGTTTTTCCAGGTTGTCCCTGGAAAAGGGACAGCCTTGTCTCAGGGCCTTTCTCTCCTTTCTGGTCTGGGATAGCTCTCATTCAAATTACTTCCTTGAGCTGCATAACAAAGGCAGAGGCATTGGCTACATGAAGCCCGTTAAAAGTGTGAGTGTTCCAAGGTGGAAGGACCCCACTGCTGACCTTTCCCTACCAGCCTCCAGAGAAGTTAGGTCCTCTCTCACTCTGTTTTTTAAAGATTTTATTTATTTATTCATGAGACACAGAGCGAGAGAGAGGCAGAGACACAGCAGAGGGTGAAGCAGGCTCCGTGCAGGGAGCCCGACCTGGGGTTCATCCCGGGACTCCAGGATCACGTCCTGGGCCCCGAGGCAGGCACTAAACCGCTGAGCCACCCAGGGATCCCTCTCTATCACTTTCAAGGTCATAACAGAGACTGTCCTTCTTGGAGGACCTGGATAAGTGTGCTCCCCTGGGGCCTTGGGAGCAGGAAATAGGGAATCCACCAAGAAGGGCTGGCCACAGTGCAGGACGGAGGCCCTGAATGAGGAAGGATTAAGGGAGGTAATCTGCCTAGGACATGTACTACCCTGGGCCAGCCCTGTATTTTTCTGGTGATGAAAGTCTCCTCTGTCTTACACTTTTATTTATTTATTTTTAAGGGCCATTTATAGAGTTGAGGACTTCTTTTTTTTTTTAAGATTTTATTTTTTTATTCATGAGAGACACAGAGAGAGAGAGAGAGGCAGAGACACAGGCAGAGGGAGAAGCAGTCTCCCTGGACCCCTGGATCACGCCCTGGACCGAAGGCAGACACTCAGCTGCCGAGCCCTCCCGGGCGCCCCTGTCTTCCACTTTTCATAACAGTGACTACAGTGTACTCTGCAGGCTCAAGGTCTGTGCCTTATTCAAATCTGTATCCCTGGAACCTATAAACCTACATGGCACATAAACATCCAGCCAACATCTGTTGGATAAGATGTTCTTCCCCAAGGACATATTTCAGATTCTATTCCTCGTTTGTTTAAATCCATTTCTTGGCGGGCTCGGAAAGCCTTTCGAAAGCACCTACGTGATGCAGCATCGTGGGGGGCTTCGTGGGTAAGGCTGCTTAGAGGCATTTTTGCCCTCTCCAAGTCTACGATTCAGGGAGGAACTCGACATTACTGCTAAATGAATATAATCCCCAAACACGCCCAATTCGATGACACATAGGGTTTTAGTATTCACGTTGTCCCAGGAACCAGAGCTTGGGTCAGGCTACCTCCCATGGCTTCCTTCTCCTCACCCATTTCCCGGCACGTCTCCGGGTGACAACCTGACATTTGTCTGTGATTGTTCCCCTTTGGATCCTGGGCTCCAATGTGTCTGGCTGCACTCCTCACCAGGCCCCAGTGCTCAGTAAATACTTGCTGCATAAAAGAACACATTAGTGGTTGCAGAGTTGAGAGGCGGGTAGAAGTCAAAGCTGCAACCAGAGAAGTGGGAGACTAGACTCAGGAGACCCCCCCACCCCCCACCCAACTTACACAGAACAGACCAAGAATGACTGGGAACAGAGTGCCACGGCAGGGGTGAGAAGTGGGGAACTCATCCGGTTGAGCACGAATTTTGTGCCAGATGCTAAACACATGTTGTCAGGCTCACAGCTGACTTCTCTCAGGAGCAAAAGGCAGCAGCCCATTTTACAGATAAGAAAACCCAGGGTCGGGACGCCTGGGTGGCTCAGCAGTTGAACGTCTACCTTGGACCCAGGGCATGATCCTGGAGTCCCGGGATCAAATCCCACATCAGGATCCCTGCATGGAGCCTGCTTCTCCCTCTGCCTGTGTCTCTGCCTCTGTGTGTGTGTGTGTGTGTGTGTGTGTGTGTGTGTGTGTGTGTGTCATGAATAAATAAATAAAATCTTTTTAAAAAAAGGGGGGGGGAAGGAAGGAAGGAAGAAAATCACGTGGGTTGTGATTTCTCCCAGTCACACCAGCTAATAACTGGAAGTGCCAGGGATTCTCAGGTCTCTCTGGCTGCACATTTCATGTTCTCTCTCCTTCTCTCTCTATGGTCTCAGTAAGTCTGTGGTATGTGGCTTGGAAGAAGAGTGGTAGAAGCAGACAAAACAGAGCTGCTTGGGCCAAGAGTGATCAAGGTGAGCCAGGGAGGCCTAGTGCGCCAGGTAAAGAAGCAGGAGTTAAGCACACCTGGAAATCCATGAGGGTGAAGGCTAGGTCCCCAGAGAGGGCGATTCTTCTTCCCAAGGCTCCCAGAATCCCCCCAAAACCTGTGTAGCACAGAGACCCATCCCCACCTCCTACAAAGTGCAGTTAGAGAAACCTGCAGAGCGGAGGACCCACACTTTCCTCAGCAGAACACCTGGTGCTAATTTGCATAAATTAAGGAGCTTTTGGCAGGCTCCCGCAAGGGGAAGAAATAAAAGGAAAGTAAATCTAATCCTTGGAGCCAAAAACCCCGAGTGCCAGAAGCTGGACCAGGCACCCTGCATTGATCTTCTCCGACCACTAGAAACAAAGCACAGCCAGGGTGGAATACAACTACACTCGCCCACCCCCTTGCTTTGGCACCAGCCCCCCATCTCCCACCTGAAATTCCTCAGTAGCTCCTCCTGGACCAGAAGACAAATGATAAAGTCCAAACTACTCAATCTGACCTACAACGCAGATAATAATCGGGTTCTGCCTATCGGTTTGGGACCATCCCCTGCCCAGACAGAGCCCCTTCCCCCAGGCCCACTGAGCCCACACACTCCCCAGGGCGAGACCTGGTCTGTATCGTCATCACACAACTGTGTGTGTGAACCAGAGTTCCTGTTGCCCGTGCTGCCAGACACATCTCGCATCCGGGGTGTCTAGCATCTGATAGGAGATACGGGCTCTTGAACACTTGCTGAGGATGTATATTTTTCCTAACGATGCTAGCAAGCAAGTTTGTTTTTAGGTAAGGTTTGAAATATATATTTCAGGTAGATCTTTCCACCAAGGTAGGCAGCTAGTTATTTTTCGTTTTTTTTTTTTTTTTTAAGATTTTATTTATTTATTTATTTGAGAGAGAAAGAGCACAGAGGGAGAGGGAGAAGCAGACTCCCCACCAAGCAGAGAGCCTAAGTTCAGGCTCGATCCCGAGGACTCTGAGATCACAACCCGAACCAAAGGCAGATGCCTAACTGACTGAGCCACCCGGGCACCCCAGGCATCTAGAGTCTTCTTGACATGCATGAGATGCATGTATCTTTCCTCGCTCACGAGGTTACCTACCCTTCATTAAAGGAAGGAAGGAAGGAAGGAAGGAAGGAAGGAAGGAAGGAAGGAAGGAAGGAAGATCGGTCAACAGTATCCTACAGATATTAGATGACAGGGCCAGAGTCAGAGAGTCATTCCTGGAGCAAGTACAGAGACAGCCCTATGCAGGGAGAACGTGGTGGCTCTGCTCCTGACACCCGGTTGTGGAAGGAGGGTTGGGGTGAAAGCAGGGTACCACCTCCACGATACTACCACGGTCTCTCTATGGGTCAAAAGGAAGTGTCCAGACCCATTGCCAATGGGTGCAGCTTAATTTGGGGTATGGACAGTGACACTCCTTCCCTTCATATCTTACGGAAACTGGTCTGAAGTCTACCCAAGGCACAAGAATAAATACTAATTATTCCAACCTGTTGATCCAACCTGTTGATCCGATCCTCAGCCTTAACCCAAATTTATGTCTATCCCTAGGCATCAGCACATACGCAATGAGGAGAGGTCCCTAGAGTCACTCCATGAGGTGACAGGGCAGGCCCCCACCGCGGGAGACAGGACAATGGCCCCGGTGGTGGCATCAGCGCAAGAGAAGAGCACGTGGGCCCCCCAGGCCCAGGCCACGGCCTACCCTGCCCACAAGGACATCAGAGCAGAGGCCCTCGAGGCCACCTCAGCTCAGCCCACCCCCATGAGGGGTCAGGAGAGGAAGGACACCGTGCCGGACACGCTGCCCCCGAGGGCTCAGGACAAGGGGGTGGCCTCTGACAGGACAGGGCTCCCATCAGTGACGAGTCAGGACACTAGGACAATCAAAGGAAGGCGGGACCAGAAGGAGGCGCCGACAGCCACCAGGACGGTGACCCCAGGGCCTCAGAGCAAGGCGCAGACCACCGGGCGGACACCCGTGCCAGAAAGTCAGGCCAAGGCGCTGACCACGCCAGGAGCAGGGCCGATGGGGAGGACGAGGAAAGGAGCCACCACAGCGGCTGCCCCGCACAGGGACACAGCCCGGGCTACGCCACCCTCCACCTCTTCCCAGGGCCGCACCACCCGGAGAAGCCCGAGTCTGCGGGCTGCCAACTTCAAGTCTGAGCCCCGGTGGGATTTCGAGGAACAATACAGCTTTGACACGGAGGCCCTGCAGCCGGTGAGTCTGGCCACCGCCTCCCCGCTCCGCAGCCCCCTGCGGACAGCCCACCCCGCTGCCCCCACCTCCCAGGCTCCGCCCTACCCTACCCTGCTTGCACCCCAACCTTCTCTCCTTTAGTGATCAAAGCGGGAGGAGGAGGCAGGTCCCAGATCCTGGCCTGGGCAGCGGGGGAAGGTGTGAGGGTGACATGCGCTGCCCCGGAGCCCGCAGAAGGCCCGAAAGGTCATGGGGCAGGGGGAGAGACACCTGCGCTGGCGCTGGACGTCCAAACCTCCATCCTCTGGCAGGGGGCGGGGGGCACGGCTTGAAATATGGCGAGGGACAGGGCCACCAGCCAGGACCCCCAGCCCTGATGCCCAAGCCCGATTCCTGGGAATGCCTTATCTTCCCTGCACGCACCATGCCCCCACCTTCCCTCCCTGCCCCCCCTAAGAAAAGCAGCCTGGGCCCACGGCGGGGAGAACATGTTCGGTCACACACAGAAGCCCGCGCAGGCTCTCCTGCGGGCTTCCTCCCCCGTGCACCTGCCAAGGGGCATCCCCAGGGCACCAGGAACCCTGCTCTCTGGGACCCTCGGGGCTCCGGTGGCCAGGACAAGGGCGAGGGAAGGTCAGCGGACCCTCGGGATAGGATGGAAGAGGCCCCCGAGGTGGTGCCCCCCCCACCTGACCCACCCTCCCGCACGCAGACCTGCCCCGACTCAGTGAAGGTCAAGGCCTCCAAGTCACCCTGGCTCCAGAATCTCTTCCTGGCCAACCTCACCCTCTTCCTGGACTCCAGCCGCTTCAGCCAGAGGGAGTGGGACCGTCTAGAACACTTCGCACCGCCCTTCGGCTTCATGGAGCTCAATCAGTCCCGTGAGTCCTCCCAGGAGCGTGGGCAGCTGGCCTCTGTCCCTGGCCCGCCTCTTCCCTGGGGGCCACCGGAGCCGCACAGTGGGGGGGACATGAGGGCCACCCCCCCCCGCCCGGGCTCTGAGCGGAGCCCCCCTTGTTCCAGTGGTGCAGAAGGTGGTGACCCGCTTCCCTCCGGTGCCCCAGCAGCAGCTGCTCCGGGCCAGCCTCCCCGCCGGGAGCTCCCAGTGCGTCACCTGCGCCGTGGTGGGGAACGGGGGCATCCTGAACGACTCGCGCGTGGGCCAGGAGATAGACGGCCACGATCACGTGTTCCGGTGAGCCCCCGCCCAGCTCCCCTGGGACTGCCGCCCGCAGAGACCTTCTCTCCTGAGAGATCTCTCAGGGCCAGCTCCCTGGCGCTCCAGGGAGGCTCCCTTTACACCTGCTGCCTCCCCCAGCCCCCACACCTCTCCCTCCTGCACTCATGGGTTCTGGACGGTTCTGTGCGGTTCTGTCTTCCCGAGCAGGTTGAGCGGAGCTCTCACTAAGGGCTACGAGCAGGATGTGGGCACCCGGACGTCCTTCTACGGCTTCACCGCCTTCTCCATAACGCAGTCACTGCTCGCCTTGGGCGGTCGGGGCTTCCCGCACGTCCCTCTGGGGAAGGTGAGCAGCCCGGCCACCCGCGATTCTCAAGGTGGGGCGTCGGGCTGAGAGAGGGAGCCTGGTGGCCCGCGACTGCAGTCTGGTCCTGTGAGGGGCCGGAGCTGGGAGGACGGCCGGACGGGCCTGCGGAGAGCGAGTGAGCAGGCTGGGGTCAGAGCCAGAGCAGCACCCCCCACCCCCACCCCAGAGCCCCTGGTCCCGAAGGCGGCACTGCCCGGCCACCTGCTGTCCTTGCTCCTCAGGATGTCCACTACCTGCATTTCCTGGAAGGCACCCGAGACTACGAGTGGCTGGAAGCGCTGCTTCTGAATCAGACCCTGGTGAAAAGTAGCCTTTCCTGGTTCAGGTACCCACCGCCCCCTCCCTTACCCCAGGCCCAGCCGTGTGTTGAGCGGCTGCGAAGGGCTGGCCAGGTGGGCACAGCCGTAGGTGTCACCTGGGGATGGGGCACCAGTCATGCCCACGGCCCCGACTTGGCCCACGGTGGAGGGTGAGAGACCTGAGCCTGAACGACCAATTGCCGCCCACAGGCGCAGGCCCCAGGAGGCTTTCCGGGATACCTTGCAGTTGGACAGGTACCTGTTGCTACACCCAGACTTTCTGCGATACATGAAGAACAGGTGAGAGCAGGGCAGCAGAACGTGTGTGGGAGGGACCGGGACCCTCTCATCCCTGCAGCCTCCTGACGCCTGGGGGCTGGGGGATTTCTCAGGTTTTTGAGGTCAAAGACCCTGAACAATATCCACTGGAGAATATACCGTCCCACCACTGGGGCCCTCCTGCTGCTCACGGCCCTTCATCTCTGTGACCAGGTAAGGCTCTGCTGCAGGAGGAGCACGAGCTCCTGGAGAGACAGCTGTGGGGTATCCCTGGACCTGCCCGGGACGAGACGACGGCCGGGGGGAGCAAGGGACAGGTGTGAGTGTGGACATACACACATATACAAGTGCACGTGAGGGAGCCTGCACCCAGACCCCTAGGAGTGGAGCCAGAATAAACCCCCACCCTCCACCCCAACACACACAGCCCATGAGAATAAGCCTCAGAGGGAGCAACCTCAGTTCTTGTTTCTCCTCCACCCTTTACGTAGGTGAGCGCCTATGGCTTCATCACTGAGGGCCACGAGCGCTTCTCTGATCACTACTATGATAAGTCCTGGAAACGAACGATCTTTTATATCAACCATGACTTCCCGTTAGAGAGAACACTCTGGAAGAGGCTGCACGATGAAGGTATAATCCGGCTGTACCAGCGTCCCATAATTTCCAAACCAAAGATGTGACTGGAGCCTGGGCCACAGCAGTCCCTTTGGCCATTCCATGGCAGGGGCCACCGTGGGAGTCTTGAGACTCTACCACCATTTTCCCAGGGTTCAGACCAGGCCCCAGGCCCCTCCAGACTCACCAGGGGACACTGGCACCAAGGAGGAGGTGCTTTCAAGATGGCAGATGCCTGATTGAGGCCTTGGAGAAGCCTGGAACGTTGCTGTGGGCTCCCTTCACAGGAGGGAGGACTCCAGTCTTGAGACCAGAGAATTTGAACCAAAGGGAGTGATGACCAGCCAATACCACAAATCTCGGCTGAATATCACTCTTCACTGTCCAAAAGCTACTTGACACTAGGAGGGAAAGCCTGAACCTTTGGAGACATGTAGATTTGGTTTTGAATTCCAAATCTTGTCCTTAGCAGCTGTGAAGTCTTGAGAGCATTACTTAATTTCACTACAGATTGTCTAGAGGACCCGTCCTTCCAGGGCCTATCTGATTCTAGAAGGATCTGTACCTTTCCGTGTCTTCCAGCTCTTTGACAACTCTCTGGGTTGTAGAAAACTGATGGTAATAAAAACAATTCTTGCCCATGGAGATGCAAATAAATCTTGTACAGTAAAGATGCAAGTAATGATTCCCTTGTGGGCAGTGACCCGTTTTGTACGAACAAGCAAATTCATTTTGACATTCCTGATGGCCTGTATACGTGTCCGTACCTTGGGTTCTCCTTTGAACCAGTTTTTACATCTTACTGGTTCCTTCATTAATTAATAAGTTAAATAAAAATCCTTGACATGGGTTCATTTTATATTTGTATGAAAGGCACCATTTTATCCTTGAAAAAAAACCATCTGCTGTCATGTCCTGAGGCCATTGTTTAATAATCTGTAGCGTGACTTTTAGGGTACCCGCTCTTCAAGGATTTCAAACATTACTGTATGTAAAAACCCTGATGCAACAAGGACCCAGTTTCTGCCCCTTTCATTCTCTATCCTCCCACCAGCCTGTGTTTCCTCAAACCCCACATTGAGAATCTGGACCACGCCAAAGGCTTCGTAGCTCCTTTTACCACCAGGATTTGGACCCTGAAATCGGGAAGAACTCTAAAGCTCCTAAACTGGATAAAGACCCTGGATGAAGGAGGGTGTGGAAGGCAAAAGCTCATTTCATACGAATAGGACAGGATTTGCTTTGCTCAGAAGGGCTGCAGTCCCAGCTCTCGGCAGCAGGTGGTGGCATATTGTCTCTCCCCCACCCACCCCTTTTCTGGACTGCTCAGCTTGTCTTTTTCAGGTTTTCCCAGCTGTTCCTACATATTTACTACTCCGTGTGAACTTTAGTATCCATTTAGGATCTAGAAAAAATGTTTGGGTATTTTAATTGGAATTGCATTCGATTTATAAATTTACTTGGGGAGAATGGACGGATATATTACATTGAGTCCTCTTCTCCAAGAACAAGAGACGGTTCTCATACGGATTTCAAACGAACCTTGTTGAATGCGCGGCTCAGTATTTTATCTTCCTGTTGCTGTTGTAAGTGGATTTTCTCTCCCTGATCATTGTGAAGGGTGTTCTATTCTATCATATCATCTGCACATAGATTATTTACTAATTCTTCATGCCTCTGATTATCTCTTTTCTAAATCTTTTGACTGGTAAGTCTGGAGTGAACTAACACAATAGTTTACTCTACTTTGGATCCAGATAAATGAGGTTCAGCCTTTTTGTTTGGGTAGCCTGAATTTGAATTTGAGAAGGTAGATCTTGGAGGTCCTCTGCTGATAGTATATCAGAATATGCTATATGGTGTTGATAGAGTAAGGTGGCAAAGATGTGGGAAACAAAGGCAAAAGAAAGATTAAGTTTCCTTTTTACTTACAGCCCATTGACAAGTCCTTAAACAGGTAGAGTGACCTTCCTCTAGGAACTCAGCTGCCTCGACATTAATACTTTGTGAAGGGCAAAAGGCAATCCTAGCCTGACCCCCAGGATCTTGCAAGCCTACTTGAACATATTAAAATGCCTTTGGAAACTTCCTTTATCTCTACCCTCCAAGATCCATGTTGACGATCATCCCCCAAGCATATGACCCACTGATACCATCAGAAGAGTCTCATGACTGAGTTTTTACTAAACAGTAATAAATGACCCTTCCCTAAAAATAGCCCCCTCGGGATTCTGGAAACCTTGTTGTCAAAATACCTGGGAGGTTTACGCTGTCCCTACCCGCCCCCCCACCCCCAAACTTGGAAGTATATCATGGGCCCCTCCTCATGACCCCAGTGAAACTCTTTCTGCCCATAGATCCTGTCCCTGTGCTTTAATAAACCCCCCTTTTGCACCAAAGATGTCTCAAGAATTTTCTTGGCCTTGAACCCTCTTCCCTACATCAGCAGGATATAAAATTAACATAGAAATCAACAGTCTCTTGACCAAAAATAAAAAAAATCCCCTTTCTAGGAATTTACCCTGAAGAAATATCTCCAACAATACTAAAATAAATATGCACAAGGTCGTTCCCAGCAGCGTTGTTCAAAATTGCAAAATATTGGGAACTGCTGAGATATTTAAACATAAGAGATGGAAACATGAGGAATGGTACATCCACACAGTGGAGGACTAGGCAGCTGAAATAAAGTGAGGAAGATCTCTGCAAACTGACATGGTGTGGTTTCTAGAGTATATTGTTAAGTTTTTTTCAAAAAGTAAAGACAAGGGGTGCCTGGTGGCTCAGTCAAGCACGTGACTTTTGGTTTTGGCTCAGCTCATGATCTCAGGATCTCAGATCTGGGCCCTGGGCTCAGAGTGGAGTCTGCTTGTCCCTCTCCCTCTGCTCCTCCCCTGTTTCCTGACTCTCTAAAATAAATAAATAAGATATTTTTAAAAAGCGGGGGTGGGGGGATGCCTGGGTGGCTCAGCGGTTGAGTGTCTGCCTTTGGCTCAGGGCATGATCCTGGAGTCCCAGAATCGAGTCCCACACTGAGCTCCCTGCATGGAGCCTGCTTCTCCCTCTGCCTGTGTCTCTGCCTCTCCCTCTCCCTCTCTCTCTGTGTGTGTCTCTCATGAATAAATAAATAAAATCCTAAAAACAAAGTAAAGACAAAAGAATATTTACAGCATTATACCTTTTACATAGGAAATAAGAAATAAAATAGGCACATACCTGCTTATTTTTGCAAAAAAGAAACCTGAGGAAAAGATACCGGAAACCAGTGAGATTAGTTACCTAAGTGGGCTGTCGGGTAGGAACATTTTTCCTTTACCCTTCAACGGTTCTTCCATTGACGTGACATTGACATGACATTGACATGACACCGAAAATAGGAGAAAATCTATTTTAATTTCATAAGTATGGGAACCTCACATACATGAGAGGTTCAAAGACAAAAAGGTATATGCATATGATGTAAGAAAGACATTAGAGTTCAAAGCCAACAGCCAAGAAAGAATTCTTGAGATGTCTTAGGTACAAAAAGGTGGTTTTATGAAAGCATGGAGTCAGGACCCGTGGGCAGAAAGAGCTGCACTGGGGTCATGAGGAGTGGCTCATGATATCCTTTCAAATTGGGAGAGGGTTAGGGAGAGCTTAAGTCTCTAACGGGTTTTGGAAGCAAGGTTTCCAGGACCTTGAGGGGACTAGCTGCTATTGGGGAAAGGTAGTTTATTACCGTCTAATAAAGCCTTAGACATATCAGTGGGGGGCTCCTGGGTGGCTCAGTTGGCTAAGCCACCATCGTGATCCCAAGGTCCTGGAATTGAGCCCCATTGTGGGGCTCTCTGCTCAACGGAGAGCCTGCTTCTCCTTATCCCTCTGCTGCTCCCCACAGCTTATGCTCTTGCCCATTTAAGAAAAAAAAAAAAAAAAAGATGTATATCAACAGGTCATATGCTTGGGGAATGATTACCAACATATAACTAGAGTTTAGAGATAAAGGAAGTTTCTCAAGGAATTTTTGTATGCTGAAGTAGAATCACAGGATCCTCGGGGTCAGACTAGGATTGCCTTTGCCCTTAGCAAAGTATGAACATGGAGGCAGCTGAGTTCCTAGAGAAACGTCACTCTGCCTGTTTCAGGGACTTGTCAATGGGCTGTAGATAGAAAGGACATTTAATAATTTCTCTTCTGCCTTTGTTTCCCACATCAGTTTATATGCCCTTGATATCATTTTGGAGTGGTGTTGTTGAGGTCCGGAGTTGACGGCCAAGGAAGAATTCTTAGGATGTCTTTGGTGCAAAAAAAAAAAAAAAAAGGTGATTTTATTAAAGCACAGGAACAGGGGCACCCAGGTGGCTCAATAGGTTAAGCATCTGCCTTTGACTCAGGTTGTGATCCCAGGGTCCTAGAATTGAGTCCTGCATTGGGGTCCCTGCTCAGCTTCTCCCTCTGCCCTTCCCCTTGCTCATGATCTCTCTCTCTCTGTCTCTCAAATAAATGAATCATTTTTTAAAAATAAGAAATAAAAAATAAAGTACAAGGACAGGACTCTTGGGCAGAAAGAACTGCTGCCCCAGGGTGGTGAGAGGTGGCGGGTTGTATACTTGGGAGCTGGGGGAGGTAAGGAAAAAGGGAGGCTTCCAAAGAGACTTTCGAATGTTCAAGAAGACGCACAGGATCCTGGAGGCCTGGCTATTTTCAAGCTCAGGTTGTTTTTTTCCCTCTAGCAAAGCATCAACATTAAGACAATCGGGAGTTTCCTGGAGATGTTATCCTCTGCCTGCCTCAAGTATGTGTGGATGGCCTACAGGTTATAAGGACGCTGATTTTTTTTTTCTTTTGCCTTTGATTCCCACATCACTGTCCTGAGCAAAGGAATGGAATGGAAGCTCCGGCTTCAAAGGGAAGGAAAGCAATTCGTAAGGCGATGAGAAAAGTAGATCTTTCATAACTAGATGTTTGCCCTGCCATAGAGATGCGTCTCTCCAAATTTATATCTGGCAGTAGCTCTTATTCTGGAAAGAACTGCAATGTAGATTCACCGAGGTAGTTAAGGGAAGACTTTCGATTGAGCCCACGGGTCTTAATTGCCTTCAGTTAGTTCTAAGGAGTCCACAACCAAAGTGGCACATTTTGAAGAGGCTTGTTCTCTCTTTTTTTTTTTTATTGGAGTTCAATTTGCCAACATAGAGCATAATACCCAGTGCTCATCCCATCAAGTGCCCCCCTCAGTGCCTGTCACCCAGTCACCCCCCACCCCCTGCCCACCTCCCTTTCCACCACCCCTTGTTCGTTTCCCAGAGTTAGGAGTCTCTCATGTTCTGTCTCCCTTTCTGATATTTCCCACTCATTTTTTCTCCTTTCCCTTTTATTTCCTTTCACTATTTTTTATATTCCCCAAACGAATGAGACCATATAATGTTTGTCCTTCTCCGATTGACTTACTTCACTCAGCATAATACCCTCCAGTTCAATCCACGTCGAAGCACATGGTGGGTATTTGTCCTTTCTAATGGCTGAGGAATATCCCACTGTACACATAGACCACAGCTTCTTCATCCATCATCTGTCGATGGACACCGAGGCTCCTTCCACAGTTTGTCTATTGTGGACGTTGCTGCTAGAAACATCGGGGTGCTGGTGTCCCGTTTCACTGCATCTGTATCTTTGGGGTAAATCCCCAGCAGTGCAATTGCTAGGTCCTAGAGCAGGTCTATTTTTAACTTTTTGAGGAAGGAGAGGCTTGTTCTGAACCCCTTCAAGGGTAAATAAGATCAGGGTAGAAAGGATGAGAGGGTGTGGGGATGGAGTGACACTTTTCCAATTGTACCTTTGCATAGCTTTGCCTTTTGTACCATTTAAAAAAAAAAAATCCAACTGGGTAAATTTGAAGATCTAATTGGCTTTATTTAACAACCATGAATTAATGAATTGAGAAGCATCTCATCTAACAAATAGAAAGGAGCTCCCAGGAGCTGTACAAAATAAAAGGCTTTCTTATATGGTCTCATTCATTTGGGGAATACAAATAATAGTGAAAGGGAATAGAAGGGAAGAGAGAAGAAATGGGTAGGAAATATCAGAAAGGGAGACAGAACATGAAGACTCCTAACTCTGGGAAAGGAACTAGGGGTGGTGGAAGGGGAGGAGGGCGGGGGGTGGGGGTGAATGGGTGACTGGCACTGAGGGGGGCACTTGACGGGATGAGCACTGGGTGTTATTCTGTATGTTGGCAAATTGAACACCAATAAAAAATAAATTTATTATTTAAAAAAATAAAATAAAAGGCTTTCATAGGCTGAAGATGGTTGGGCGAGGGGCGGTTTCTTTCTTTTTTTTTTTTTTTGAGGGGCGGTTTCTAACAAGAGTACATTGTTTCAGGAAAAGTCACCTTCCTTTGGTGGAAGGGTGGGGGGTCTAGCCTGCAGATCACCTCCCGAGGATTGATCAGGTAATTCCAGATTGACTGGTCGAAGGTCATCTTCACGGGAGAGGCTAAAATTGCAATTACTTTAGATATTAAGTCTTGGTTTGCTGACTTGTGGGTTTAGCACAACTGACTGTGTTTTGAGCCTGTTGTCTCTTTTTTCCTTTAACAGAAACTTAATCCTCACAAATATTTAAATCAGTAAGGATGGGTGAAAAATCCCACCATGGAATACAAAGATAAACAATTGGAAAAAAAATGGATAATGGGGTAAACTCTTAAAAAAGGAAAATGGAACCTAATTGTATTAAAATGTTATTTATAACCACACAGCTACAGAGGTGGGGCAGGGGGGGCGCAGACACAGGACTATAGTTCAACCATGTCCTCAGAAGAAAGCAAAAAATTTGCAAATTAATACTAAATTCTGGTTGGTGGGTTTGTTTTTCACGGTGCTGTGGTTTAGTAATTCTGAAACTCCTTTCAGTGTATTGTGGGATTAAGGAAATAAGTAAACATATTAAGGATAATAGAAACCAATTTTCTCATTATCAGAAAAGAATGTTCTATATCCAAGATGCAAGGCAACAGCACGTCACTTATGTCAGTGCTACGAGTCAGTTGATCTATGCCACCCCAGCAGACCCCTTCTATTCTGGGAAGACTACCCAACAGTTTTGAAGGATTCTCATATCTTGGGGGCGCTTGGGTGGCTCAGTCAGTTAAGCACCCAGCTCTTGATTTTGGCTCAGGTCATGATCTCAGGGTCGTGAGATGGAGGCCCATGTTGGGCTCTGCGCCGAGCGTGGTGGAGCCTGCTTGGGATTCTCTCTCCCTCTTCCTCAGCCCCTCACCCCACCCCCCACACATGTGCTTGTGCTCTCTCTCTCAAAGAAAGAAAGAATTCTTGAGACATCTTCAATGCAAAAAAAAAAAAAATGTTTTTATTAAAGCATGGGGACAGGACCCATGGGCAGAGAGAGCTGCATGGGGGTCGTGAGGAGTGACTGATGATATACTTCTTAGTCAGTGGGGTTAGGAATAGCATTAGACTCTAAGGAATTTGGTACAAGGCTTCTAGGACCTTGAGAGATTAGCTGCTGTTAAGATAAGGTTCATGAGGGGCACCTGAGTGGCTCAGTGGTTGGACATCTGCCTTTGGCTCAGGGCTTGATCCTGGGGTCCTGGGATCGAGTTCTGCATCGGACTCCCTGTAAGGAGCCTGCTTCTCCTTCTGCCTGTGTCTCTGCCTCTCTCTCTTGTCTCTCATGAATAAATAAAAACTTAAAAAAGAGAGAGACATAAGGTTCATGATCCTTCAAACATGTATCAGTAGGTCATAGTTTGGAGAATGATTGCTAACATATATCTTGGCAGCTGGGAGGGAGTAAAGATAAAGAAAGTTTGCTTTAAAATATATATATAGGGGCAGCCCTGGTGGTGCAGCGGTTTAGCACCGCCTTCAGCCCGGGGTGTGATCCTGGAGACTCCGGATCGAGTCCCGTGTCGGGCTCCCTGCATGGAGCCTGCTTCTCCCTCTGCCTGTGTCTCTGCCTCTCTCTCTCTCTCTCTCTATGTCTATCATGAATAAATAAATAAAATAAAAAAAAAAGAATTAAAAAAATTTTTAATCTATTTATTTGACAGGGAGACAAACAGCATGAGACCAGGTGGGGGGAGGGGCAGAGGGAGAGGGAGAAGCAGGTTCCCCGCTGAGCAGGGTGCCCCATGTGGGGCTCTATCTCAGGATCCTGGGATCATGACCTAAACCAAAGAGAAAGGCTTAACCCACTGGTCACCCAAGGACCCTGAGATAAAGGAAGTTTCTTTCTTTCTTTCTTTTTTTTTTTTTTTTTTTGAGATAAAGGAAGTTTCTATGAGATTTTCACTGTTTTTGTTTGTTTGTTTAAGTAGGCTCCACACCCAGCATGGGGCTCAAACTCATGACCCTGAAATCAAGAGTCACATGCTCTACTGACTAAGCCAGCCAGGGCCCCCTCAAAGGGGTTTTTAAAGAAGAACCACAGGATCCTAGAAGTGGGGCTGAGGTGGGGTAATGTCCCGCTAAGGTTGCCTTTTGCCTCCAGCACTGCGCCAACAGGTGAGCTCCTGTTGGAAGGTCACTCCGCCTGTCTGAAGTCCTTGTCAATGGGCGGCAAATTGTAAGATGATTTTACTTTCCTACATTTCTTCCCCCTTTGTTGTCCACATCACAAGTATGAGACTATCCAGCAGAGCATGTGAGTATATGTACAGATAATTATGAACGTGAGAGTTAATGTAAAAACATTTATATATTCTGTTACAGCTCAAAGTGGGGCTGAGGATTGTTACCACCACTCCCTTCTATATATGGGAAATAATCATTTTCATCCTTTGTTCTTTAAAAATGAAAGGAAAGTTATAAGTATGGAAAGGGGCAAGAATGTAGTGAACAATGAACCTCAAATGTTGCGCTGTAATTGGAGGTGTCAGTACGCACTTGTGATATGAGATACAGAGTTATATGCGAGGGGATACGTATATGTGCCAACACACACACTCATTTACTAGCTCTGTCTGCTGTGAGGGCCTAGAAGCGATGACACTCTAGTACCAGTGACCGCATGTAGTGACCAGGTCTTGGATTCCTGAACACTATTTTCTACAAGTAGGAACCAGGGCCTTTTGGAAAAAATGGCTGGTTCCACGGCTGGATAAAGAAGAGACCTGGAACTTCATACTATTCCAGAAAGTAAGGAAGAGCTTAAACTGTGGGGAACATATCACAAGGCCACTGAGGCTTGAAGGAGCTCCCGACTGGCTACGCACAGGACAATCTGAGACTGGAAACAAATAATGATAAGGGATTCTTTTTTTTTTTTTTTTTTTTTTAAGTAAGCTCTATGCCCAACTCAAGCTTGAACTCACAACCCTGACATCGAAAGTCTCATGCTGCATTGACTGAGCCAGCCAGGCACCCCAAAACAAATAATGATAACAATGAATTTCAACACATTCAATAAAACAGGAATCAATGGTCTATGCTGATATAGATAAACAAATAATGGGGGAGAAAGAAATGCTTTCTCTTACAGTAGAATGCTCCCCAAAGGGGGGCTGGCCGAGCTGAGCAGGTTCAGCTGTGAAGAATGCGTAGCCTTCACCACCCAGAGTCAGCCTTTGGAAGGGGCGTCTTCGCTGGTGACTTCGGGCCTCCCGGTGTGGCTATGAGATGGCAGGGCATTCTGAAATGTTTTGGTCATTGCGACGATCGTGATTGAGAAATGAGAAAATGCTTGAAGAATGAGTACGGGGAATAGAGGACCAAGAGCAGAGAGCATGGCAATGCAAGGCAGAAAAGACTTCTTAGTCCTGCAGAGGAATCTGAAAAATAATTATGGGCATACTTCATTTTAAAAAAACAAAACAATACTACCCAACAATTGTACATAGGATGAAGAATTTAGAAAATCACCACTGGGGGGCACTTGGGTGGCTCGGTGAGTGAAGCATCTGCCTTCAGCTCAGGTCATGACCCCAGGGTCCTGGGATGGAGTCCCCAGTTGGGCTCCCTGCTCAGTGGGGAGCCTGTTTCTCCCTCTCTTTCCTGCTTCTGCTCTCTGTCTCTTTCTGTCAAATAAATAAATAAAATCTTAAACAAAAAAAAATGAAAAGAAAAAAATCACCACTGGACAAACATCATATTTATAGGCTTAAGCAAGAATCATTAATGAATGCTACAACTAATAGATGAAAGTTTGATGAGGAATAAGATATCTACATAGCCTCAAACTCTTTTCCATAAAATACTTACAAATTACAAAGGGAAGGGGCACTTGACTGACTCAGCTGGACAAGCATGGAGTTCGTGATCTTAGGGTCATGAGTTTGAGCCCCATGTTGGGTGTAGAGATTACCTAAAGAAATAGAACTTTAAAAAAACTACAGGGGCACCTGGGTGGTGCAGTTGATTGAGCGTCCAACTCTTGGTTTTGGCTCAGGTCATGATATCAGGGTCATGGGATCAAGTCCCATGGCAGGCTCCACACTCATCGGGGAGTCTGCTTGAGATTCTCTCTCTTCCCTCTGCCCCTCCCACCCGTGTTCTCATTCTCTCTAGGATAAATAAATAAATCTCCTTTTTTTTAAGTTACAAAAGGGAAAACTAGCAGGTTTACAAAAGAAACCTGGTAAATGTCACTTTAACCAGGTGATCAAAGGTAATATCCTTTGTAATGGGACAAACCAATACCACGTGCTTCGGATGAGAACACAACATCACTTCTCTGGTAGTCTTGCTAGCACTTCCCTGATATTCAACCAAATCCTAAAGAAACACCAAAAACATTTCAAATCAAAGAATATTCTATAAAATAATCAACCTATCATCTTAGAAAATGTCAGATTGAAAAAAAAGAAAAAGAAAATGCCAGAGTCATGAAGGGCAAAACGGGAAACTGTCCAAGAATAAAGAGCTTAAGAGACTAACAGAAATGACAACTAAATGCTACCTGTTATCTTGGAATAGACCCTGAACCAGATTCTGATTTTGTTTTTTAATTTAATTTAATTTGCTATCAAAGACTATTGACACAACTGGCAAAATATGAACAAGGCCTGTAGATTAGATGACAGTATTATGTCAATGCTAATTACCTGGTTTTTAAAATAATTGTACAGTAGTTATGGAAGAGACTATTCTTGTCCTTGGCAAACATACTGAAGTTTTTGTTTTGTTTTGTTTTGTTTTGTAAGATTTTTTAAAATGTGTTTTATTTGAGAAGAGGAGCAGAGGGAGAGGGAGAAGCAGACTCCTCACTGAGCAGAGAGCCAGACATGGGACTTGATCTCAGGACCATGAGATCATGACCTGAGCCAAAGGCAAACATTTAACTAACTGAGCTACCCAAGCACCCCCAGACTGAAGTATTTAGAAATAAAGTGGGGGCACCCAGGTGGCTCAGCGGTTGAGCATCTGTCCCTGGCTCAGGGCATGATCCTGGGGTCCCAGGATTGAGTCCCACAACAGGCTCCCCACATGGAGCCTGCTTCTCCCTCTGCCTGTGTCTCTGCCTCTCTCTCTCCTTGTCTCTCATGAATAAATAAATAAAATCTTAAAAAAAAAAAAAAAAAACTAAATGGAGGGGCTCCTGGGTGGCTCAGTCGGTTAGGCGTCTGCCTTTAGCTCAGGTCATGATCCCAGAGTCCTGGGATTGAGTCCCATGTCGGGCTCCACACTCAGTGGGGAACCTGCTTCTCCCTCAACTTCTGTCCCTATCCCAACCCCTGCTTGTGCTCTCTTGTTATCTCTCTCTCTCTCTCTCAATTAAAAAAACTAAATGGGACCTTCTAGAAATTTTTTTTAATGATCATTAAAGAAAATAATTCCATGGATGAGTGAAATAGAAGATTATACACAGTTCAAGAGAAGAATTAGGGGCACCAGTCAGTACAGCACTCGACTCTTAAGCTCCAGGTCATGGGTTCAAGCCTCTTGTTGGATGTAGAGCTTACTGAAAAAATTATAATAAAATATTTTTTTAGGGCAGCCCCAGTGGCACAGCGGTTTAGCGCCGTCTGCAGCCCAGGGCGTGATCCTGGAGACCCTGGGTCAAGTCCCATGTCTGGCTCCCTGCATGGAGCCTGCTTCTCCCTCTGCCTGTGTCTCTGCCTCTCTCTCTGTGTCTCTATGAATGAATAAATAAATAAAATCTTTAAAAAATAATAATAAATAAAATAAAATATTTTTTAAAAGAGAAGAATGAGTAAACTGAGAGATAAAGCTAAAGATATTTTTCAGAAGAGATAAACAGAAATACAGAAATGATGAGAGAACAGAAGGCTAGCGGAGGACAAAGCCCACACTGACACCCCACAAACGACCCCCTCCCACAGGTGGCATATGAGTGATGTTCCTCAGGCATCCTGGCTGCCCTAAAGCTAAGGGAAAGGAAAATCATATAGTTAACTTACAGCTATTAGATCCCATAGACAGGAGTCTCCCTCAGTTTACAAAATTCTTAGTGATTTGCAAGAAAAAGGCATTCTTATAAAAAACCTAACTTCCAGAAGGAAACTCCCACCTGTCTTAATATTAATGCTTTACTAGAGGGAAAATCACCTTAACCTGACAAAGGCAAGGCCTCCAGTATCTTGTAGGTCCTCTTCAGCACACAAAAATTCTTTTGAAAACCTCCCTTTTCCTTAACCTCCCCCAACTGCCAGGGATATAATCAGCGACTCCTCATAATCCTGGGGTAGCAGCTCTTCCTGCCCACGGGGCCTGTCCCCGGGCTTTAATAAAACCCCCGTTTTGCACCAAAGACGTCTCAAAAATTCTTTCTTGGTCATCAGCTCCGGACCTCACCCTGCTAAACCTCACCTATGTTCCAAAACTACATCAAGAAACATGAAAATAGGGATCCCTGGGTGGCGCAGCGGTTTGGCGCCTGCCTTTGGCCCAGGGCGCGATCCTGGAGACCCAGGATCGAATCCCACGTCAGGCTCCCGGTGCATGGAGCCTGCTTCTCCCTCTGCCTGTGTCTCTGCCTCTCTCTCTCTCTCTGTGTGACTATCATAAATAAATAAAAAATAAATAAATAAATAAATAAATAAATAAAAAGAAACATGAAAATATTAAGTTAAGAGAGGTTGAGAAGATGAGAGGCACCTGGGGGGCTCAGTGGTTGAGTGTTTGCCTTCAGTTCAGGGCATGATCCCAGGGTCCGGGGATCGAGTCCTGCATCGGGGAGCCTGCTTCTCCCTCTGCCTATGTCTCTGCTTCTCTCTCTGTGTGTCTCATGAATAAATAAAATCTTTAAAACACATATATATAGAAGATGAAACAAAAAGATCTAGTATAAGCCTAACCAGAATCCTCTACCACCAAAAAAAAAAAAAAAAAAGAAAGAAAGAAAGAAAGAAAGAAAAAGAAATAAAGAGAATGGGATTGAGATAATATCAGAAGGGACAAAGGCTGGCAATTTTCGACATGTGATTGAGACATGAATCTTTTTTATTTATTCATTAGTTTTTTAAGTATGCTCTCTGTCCAACGTGGGGCTTAAATCGACGATGCTGAGATTCAGTGTCTCACGCTCCACTGATGGGGGCCAACCAGGTGCCCCCAGGTATGAATCCACAGTACAGGAAGCACAACGTATACTATGCAGGATACATAAATAAGCAATCCACACCGGACACACTGTGATGAACTGCACAACACCACAGGCAAAGGTCTTCAATGCAGCCAGAGAGAAAAATGCAGAACACTTACAAAGGATCTATAATTAGATCAATAGCCGCTTTTCTCAACAGCCATAAAGGAAGCCAGGAGGCTGTAGAATTGTATCTTCAAAGTGCTGAGAATGTCAACCTCCACGTCTGTAAATGTAGCAAGAACAGCGTGGACCAATGGCCTTTTCAGCTGTCTAGAAACTGAGTTTACTACCAACAGAAATGCACTATAGGGACCTCTAAAGAATGTATTTCTAGAGGAAAGAAAAGGATCCTACCAAAGTCTGAAATGAGAAGGAAAGTGTGGGGAAAAAAAAATCTGATGAATATAACATAATAGAAAAAATATATGTATTGGTCACTTCTCCCCACTTCCCCCCCAGCCCCACCCTCCTCCCGACACCCAACTCCTAAAATCCTTGGAATTCCCTGGGTGACAGGAAAGGCTTTTATTCTCATTAGGTGACTCTAGCTCCAGGATGGGGGCTGGGGGAGACCATGCCAAGATTAGAAGCTTGGAACTTCAAAGTATCCTCCAGAGAGGGGAGGAGGGCTGTAAATGGCTTAAAGGATGATCATGCCTATGTGATGAAGCCCCGAGTAGTATGGGGTTTGGAGAGTCTCCAAGTGGACCAAGACATCCACATACTGGGAGGGTGACTCATCCCAACTCCATAGGGACAGAAGCTCCTGTGCTGTGAACCCTCCCAGCCACCACCTGTTATGTCTTCACCTGGCTGTTTACCTGTATTCCTTTATCAGACCCTGTAATTAATTGATAAATGTGTTTGCCTGAGTTCCGTGAGCTGCCTGAGCGAATAAATCATATCCAAGGAGAGAGTTGCGGGAACCTCGGATTTACAGCCCGTCAGAAGCACAGTGACAACCTGCACTTGCAGTTGGCATCTAAAGTCGGGTGGGGAACGGTCTCGTGGGACTGGGCCCTTAACCAGAGCAACCTGATGTCGTCTCCAGGTCAACAGTGCCAGGATGGTATTAAATGGAGTTAAATAGGGCAGCCCAGGTGGCTCAGGGGTTTAGTGCCGCCTTCAGCCCAGGGCATGATCCTGGAGACCCGGAATCGAGTCCCACGTCGGGCTCCTTGCAGGGAGCCTGCTTCTCCCTCTGCCTGTGTCTTTGCCTCTCTCTGTCTCTCTCATGAATAAAGAAAATCTTTAAATATAAATAAATTGAGTTAAATTGTAGGACACCAAGGTGTGTCACACAATTGTTGGGTACGAGGAGAACCCCCATACATTCAGTGACTGCAAGTGTCAGAAGTGAAGTGCTTTGTGAAAAATTAAAGAAATAGGGGTAGACTGGGTTCTTCTGATATAATAAATATAAAGGAAAACTTAAACAGCTTCTTGAATACACTAAACCCTACAGTAAAATCCACTGAATTGTACTCCCTAAAAGATGCAGTGAAATGTTATCTGTCTTACCAGGAAGTAAGGAGAACCTTTTAAAACACTTGAGTCCATAAGACCCACTCTGATAAAGATGAAAGGATGGGATGGCTCCACCCCCATCAAAGGCCACCCCACATAAATAAAAGATTATCCTGGGGTTGCCTGGCTGCCTCAGCCGGTGGAGCATGAGGCTCCTGATCTCAGCTCAGGTCTTGATCTCAGGGTCGTGAGCTCAGGCCCCACGTTGGGCTCTGTGCTGGATGTGGACCTACTTAAATCAAAAAATAAAATAAGGGATCCCTGGGTGGCGCAGCGGTTTGGCACCTGCCTTTGGCCCAGGGCGCGATCCTGGAGACCCGGGATCGAGTCCCACGTCGGGCTCCCTGCATGGAGGCTGCTTCTCCTTCTGCCTGTGTCTCTGCCTCTCTCTCTCTCTCTCTCTCTCTCTGTGTGTGTGTGACTATCATAAATAAAAAATAAATAAAAATAGTTTAGGTGTTATAAATAAATAAATAAATAAAATAAAATAAAAGACTATCCCACTTTTCAGGTAGGAAGGGGGAAAAAATAAGCAAAAGCCATGATCATTTACCTTTCATCAGCTACAGTCCTTCATATGACCTGTGCGTCCAAGGACCACACAAGCCTGCAGGAAGGGTGAACAAGGCACATGGTGCTGAGAAAGGCAACAGACTCGATCCTGAGAAAAAGATGAAGTCTCTTTATCTAGCGTTTCTGATGCAGTCGTTGAGCAAGCTTCTGATGGACCGTTAAATAGAAGTCGGCCTGGCGTGAATAACAGACTCTTGTAGGGGACCCACCCAAACCCTCTGTCAGGAGCTAGTGTGGCCTCGCCCAGGCTGTTGGCTGATGCCTGTGCCCTTCTCTGAAGTATTGCCTGTGGCAGATGGGACCCTCTACTCTGACAAGCTTGACCCTACCCGGTGTGCCCCTTTTCTGGAGACCAGTGCCTCACTGAAGGAGTACAAAGCCTGCCCCGTTGCTTAGGTCGTGACAATTTTCTTTTAAGATTTTATTTATTTATTCATGAGACACAGAGAGAGTCAGAGATACAGGCAGAGAGAGAAGCAGGCTCCCTGCAGGGAGCCCGATGTAGGACTGGATCCCAGGACCCCGGGATCATGACCTGAGCCAAAGTCAGATGCTCAACCACTGAGCCACCCACTTCTGTGGTGTGATTTATCGGGTCCCCACGTTTAGACTTTACCTGAGACCTCATCTGGATTGTCCCTTTCCTCTCCCCCTTCCAGGTATTTCCTAAAGAGCCTCTGCTGATAAACCACGTGCCCCCCCAAATCCTTGCCTCAGGCTCTGCTTCTGGGAAGCCAACCTGAGACAGCGCCTTTTCTGGGCACTCTTGAACCCACACAGCTGACTCCAATTCTGGGGAGAGGTCTAACACCTTTAAGCAGAGTTTACTTTGTTATATCTGGTCTCATGACAGTATCCAGTTGCTCTTTCTCACTATAATGGGGAACATTGTTCCTCCTTTCTTCTTTACCTCTGGCTCATGTTGCTATGTCAACAGATTTAGAGGATTTAAGGAGTAAAGTTATAACTCTCACACTGCACGTAAGTCTAACACTGTCCACTATCCCACCCAGTTGCTACACAGATCAAGAGAGATTAAGAAAATAAAAAATAAAAAATAAAAAATAAAAATAAATAAATAATAAATAAAAAGAGAGATTAAGAAGCAAGAGGGAAGTTCATGTTAATAATGGAAGGCGTGAAGTTTACTTAGGAGAGGATGGTGGCTATTGGGCTTCTCCCCATGGCGGTCCTCACGCATCCTGTTGACCTGTGTATAAAGAAAAGGTTCAAGTCAAACACTTGTTTCCCAGAAAGAGGAAAGTATACCTTACCACACTTGAGGATTTATACTTGTCCACAAAATTGTTTGCAAATCAGTTTATACTAAAACATGGCATTCTCGGGGCACCTGCATGGCTCAGTCGGCTAAGTGTCTGCCTTCAGCTCAGGTCATGATCCCAGGGTCCTGGGTTGGAGCCCCACATCTGGCTCCCTGCTCGGCGGGGAGTGTGCTTCTCCCTTGGCCCCTCCCCCACACTTGTGCTCTCTTTCTTCTCTGAGAGTAATAAGCTATTTATTTATTTATTTATCTATCTATCTATCTATCTATTATTTATTTATTTGAGAGAGAGCATGAGCTGGGGGAGAGGAAGATGGAGAGAGAGAAGCAGACTCCCCACAGAGCAGGGAGCCCAATGCAGGGCTCGATCCCAGGACCCTGAGATCATGACCGGAGCCAAAGGCAGACAGCTAACTGACTGAGCCACCCAGGTGCACCATAATTAAAATCTTAAAAGAAAAAAAAAGAAAAAAAGACAAAATAGGGACGCCTGGATGGCTCAGCGATTGAGTGTCTGCCTTTGGCTCAGGGTGTGATCCCTGGGCCCGGAATTGAGTTCTGTATTGGGCTCCTTGCAAGGAGCCAGCTTCTACCTCTGCCTGTGTCTCTGCTCTCTCTCTTTGTGTTTTTCATGAATGAATAAATAAAATCTTAATAAATAAATAAATAAAATCTAAAGCAAAACAAAACAAAAAAAAAATGGCATTCCCTGGGTTGTCACCTTCTGGGCAGGCACACAGAGCAGCAGGGGACTGGCCACCTGGGTGCCAGGAAACCACAGACTTGCTGTCTTTCTTTTCCTTTTCCTTTTTTTTTTTTTTGCCCCGACCCCCTTCAGACACATGCACACACACACACACACACATGCATGCACACACACACTTCCTCAAGATCTCAAAGTGCACGTGCACACACACACACACAGACACAAGACCTCAAAGCACGTAGGACACCCAGGATGATGCGTGACCGCGTTTCCACCATTAGCTGATGGTAAGTGCAGGAAAATCATGGCCCTGCATGCCCTTTCATTTTGTTTAGGCACCAGGCTCCTCCCGAATGAAAGACCAGCTTGGCAGGGGCGAACCCATGTCATAGGTGGGGGATCTCCCGCGCACAGGTGCGTCACACTGATCTCGGGCTGCTTGTGGTCTTGGGCTACCGCCAGACTAGTGACTGTCGGTCTCTCGGAGTTATGGGGTAACAAAATCGGAAAAATCACCAGGTGATATGATTGGGGTCTGAGGGAGAGAGAGAGAGAGAAAGAGAGAGAGAGGGGGGCTTGGCAATGAGGTGCTCAGGGCAAGGGAACAGGTAGGTTCCCAACCTCGATGGGCACCATTTCAACAAGCAGAGCATCATCTATCAGGGCGCCTGGCTGGGCGTAGAGACGCATGTCACCTCTCGCTGGGGGCATTCATGGACTTACAGACGCACCCACACAGCTCCCAGGAGCTCTCTCCTCTGCCTTACCAACTCCCCTTAATACGTAACCCTTTCTCCCTATTGGGAGCTTCTCTGGCCCTGGAATCCCAGCGTGCGGCCAGGGGAGGCCTCAGTGCCTGTGCCTGATGTTGTCCACAGAGATAATCCCACCTGGGTGTCTGAGAGCCCTTCTAATCTGCAAACCCAGCTCCTCCCTTTCTGTCAGATCAGGAAACCCTTTAGCATTTACCTGTAGTGGACCTTTATACCGTCTTTTCCAGGTGTTGGTTTGTCCCTCAGATCTCTCCCCCATGCCTGCTTTATAATTCATATCTTAAAAACAGGGTGGTTTGTTTTTGTTTCTGTTTTTACCCTGTGTAAATTATTTGGATTTCAACAGCCCACTACTGCCTTTGTTCAGATTGTCTAGTGATTTTTTATTTTTTTAATTTTTATTTTTTTAAAGATTTTATTTATTTATTCATGAGAGACACAGAGAGAGAGAGAGAGGCAGAGACACAGGCAGGGGGAGAAGCAGGCTCCATGCAGGGAGCCCGATGTGGGACTCGATCCCAGGACTCCAGGATCACGTCCTGGGCCAAAGGCAGACGCTCATCCCCTGAGCCACCCAGGCGTCCCTGTCTAATGAATTTTTAAATGTAAAAATCATGTGTTTTGCTTTGTTTTTAATCCCAGAACTTGATCATTTTTTAGAAAAGATTTTATTTATTTATTTGAGAGAGAGAGAGAGAGCATGAGCAGGGCAGGCTGGGGGGAAGGGACAGAGGGAGAGGGAGAAGCAGACTCCCTGCTGAGCCAGGAGCCCACCGCAGGGCTCAATCCCAGGACCTGAGATCATGACCTGAGTCAAAGGCAGACGCTTAACCGACTGACCTACCCAAGCAGCTCCCAGAACTTTTTAAAAATGTTCTAATATCTCCTGAAAAGGACTCGTTTGACTCTTTGAGAATTAGAGCTCCCATCAGCTCCTCCTTCACTCGACTCAGTGGGTGGCTGTGGTGGTTCAACTTGACCTTCCTTCCTCCCTTGGTTGTGCAATCCTTCTTCTAAATTAGCCACTCTCCTTTAGCTTGCTTAGAGCTTTGTATTTTCTCAGCGACCAGGCCAGGCAGCTAGGATCTGAGAAGTGAGGTAAGAATAACAGTTTCCACATTTGTGGGCAAGATGTGAATGCACAGCACACCGCAAGCCCTCTCTGGAAGCCCGGGCAGGAAGTGTACTCAGCTTGGGGGGCGCGGGCGGCTCTACCCCAACAGCAGAGCCTAAGCACAAGCCGCCGCCCGGGAAGCTGCCCTCCAAGCCTTCCAAAACTGCAAGGCTTAAAGGCTCAAGATTTCACGGACCAGCAGCTGAGCCGGGGACTGCTCTCCTCTGCTCTGGCCTGGGGTCACCATGCGGCTGCGGACACCCAGGGGCTGGGGTCCGTGAAGGCCTCACTCCAGCCTGGGAGGTCCTGCCGGCCCTGGCTCCTGGCCGGGCGTCTCCATCCTCTTCCGTGCAGCCCCTCATCCTTGAGGAGGCTAGAGCGAGCTCCTGGACGTGGTGGCAGAGGCCCGAGGAGCACAGGAACAAGCTACAAGGTCACCTGAAGCCGATGGTCAAAAGGCACACGACGTCATGTTGGCCACATTCTCTTAGCCAAAGAGAGTCCCCAGGCCGGTCCAGGGTCGAGGCGTAGGGAAATAGGCCTGCCCTCTTGTTGGGAGGAGCGTGTCATTCTAGGATGGCAGGACCCGTGGCAGCCCTCTCTGCCAGCCACACGCCTGGTGACACAGCGTCTGCATGCCTAGCACTGCTCGCACCCCGTCCAGACCTGGCGTTCGGGCGGACCCGGAGCCTCACCGAGAAGGGCCCGGTCCTCCTCGCGGTCTGGCCTCCATCCCTGACGTCCGCACGGGGCCACCACAGCCCACATCTGTACGGTGCTCCCTCCGGGTCTCGAACCGCCGCAGGCACGCGAAGTCCGCACTGCAATCTTTACCGTACTGATGCCGTTCCCGTGTCACAAATGAGGACACTGAGGCATAAGGAAAGAGTCTAGGGAACTTGTCCCAGGCCACACTGCAGAACTGAGATTGCGGCTTTGCCATCCACCCTCTGGAGCATTCTGCTCCATCTCCTTCCGGAGGTCTGCCTCCAAGCATCTGGAAGTGTCCTCTTCCTCCGAATTCCTCCCCCATCCTTGTCTCATCCACGGAATTCAGGGGGGTCGTGGCTGGAGCACACATCCCTGCCCCTCTCTCCCTGGCTACCGCTCTGAGGTGACAGGGCAGCCAGGGAGGCCAGCAGGAGAGGCTTGGCAAGGACATCTGAGCCTCAGGGTTTGCTGGGGAGACCGGCAGGTAAGCATTGGGTCGGTTTCGGGGCTGAGGGGCACACTGTCACTAGGAAGGGACCAGCAGCCCAGAAAACTTGCCCGATCGATCTTGTGCTCCGGGAGAAAGTGCAGCCCACAGGGTCCTCCAAGGGGACTCAGAGGAGATAGGAGGATAGGGCAGGCATGCGCAGTCTCTAGGTCCTGTCTTTGCACGTCCCTCACCACACACCTATGTACACACACACACACACACACACACACACAATTTCCATGTACTCTCACATATTGAGCCCAGCTGTCAGAGGACACGCTCACAACAAATACAGCTAAGTCCAGCTAGGTGGTCATGTTGCTGGGCAACTGAGACCATGTCCAAACCTTGCCCCTGGAATGCCCTTTTTCTTTTCTTTTTTTTTTTTTAAGATTTTATTTATTTATTCATGACAGACACAGAAAGAGAGGCAGAGGGAGAAGCAGGCTCCCCATGGGGAGCTCGATGTGGGACTCCATCCCAGGACCCTAGGATCATGACCTGAGTCAAAGGCAGATGCTCAACCACTGAGCCACCCAGGTGACCCTGGAACGTCCTTTATGGACAACAACACTGTGTCCACTGCTACCAGGTATTTGCCAACATTCCAGTGGACTTTTATATAAATCACATCAGCAGCCAGATGAGTGAAAGGTGAATTTGGGAGACAAGCTGGGAGATAGGGAAGTGAATCAGAACACAATTATAACCCCAATGGTTATTGGCCACCTATAGTAGAGGTGGAGAAATGAGTGCAGATTTGCAAAATATTTAGCATCAAGATGGCACATGGGTTTAACTGGGATTCCAAACTAATAAATAAAAAAAGTCACTGTGGGGGATCCCTGGGTGGCTCAGTAGTTGAGTGTCTGCCTTTGGCTCAGGGCATGATTCTGGAGTCTCGGGATCAAGTCCCACATCAGGCTCCCTGCATGGAGCCTGCTTCTCCCTCTGCCTGTGTCTCTGCCTCTCTCTGTGTGTCTCACAAATAAATAAATTAATTTTTTAAAAAAAGTCACTGTATACAGTTTTAAGCATCATAGACAGAAAAATAATCATTATGATCTATTTTGAAATAATTAATTAAAATGAATACAATATCACACAGCACAATTAAGAGTAATGATAAAATTAGGGGCACCTGGGTGGCTCAGTTGGCACAGCATCCAACTCTTGATCCCAAAGTCATGAGTTCAAGCTCCATGTTGGATGTGGAGGCTACTTAAAAAAACAAAAATCAATGTTTGAAAAAAAAGGATTAATGGTCAAACCATTTTCAGTTCTGTAATTTTAACATTTTTATTTCCTATTGTTACTAAGACCAACTATAATTGCACAAAATTTTATCAGTTGCACTGTGTGATACAAGTGGGCAAATTAGCTATTGTCAGAACTAATTTCTCATTTCTTATAAAGTAACATTTATTTTTTTCAAGAAATTGACATTTTCAAGAAGTTGAAAAAACCCCTTACATTAATAAGCCTATTGAAAAAATATATAAAAAAAGAAATCTTTTAACTCTTGAAAAGCATTAGGCTCTAATTGTTTGAGTCACAAATGCTAATCCATATTGACTGATCCAGAATATCCCAGCTGATATTCAAAATTTGGTCATCAAATGTCTTTTCTTTTTGCAAGCTCAGTTCTATTTAGCTTCAATTCAGTGCATAAATTTGTCTTTTTATAAATTCTTGAAATACAACTAGGATAATTTTCATCATGGCTTTTTTTTCTCATAAAACAGTTAATCATCTAAAAGTGGTTTTGATTGAAATGACAAAACCAGCCTCTGATACATAATTAGAATATCTAATAAATTTTGATTAGAAACTTGCTTGAAATTCATGCCATTCCAGAGACTGAAAAATAAAAATTGATTTTAGTAAAAATGTTTTTTTACAAAGATGCTTACACAAGATTGTTTCAGAACATAGAGTACCTGAAGCTTGAAGTGTTCCTGGTTTTATAAAGCCATAATCCATTCATCTTAAGTGAAAAGTATGTATATATACTTTTCAAGATTTTAATTCAACTTAATGATGACCTTATGTTTCTAAAAAGCTATATTTCACATGATAAGCAAGAGAAAAATAACTTATTTTAGAAAATTTCAAACATATACAAAAGTAGAAGAGAATAATGAACTCCTGCTGTACAGCTCATTTGAATAAAATTAATGTAATTATTAATATAATTATCAACTCATAGCTAATCTTCCTCCATCTGTAGCCCCCATACCCTCCTCACTTATAGGTCAGATATGATTATTTTAAGCAAATCCCATGTACCATATTGTTCATCTGTAAATACTCCAATATGTTTTACTCACAGGTAAGAACTCTTCAAAATAACCACAATACTATTATCACATCTAAAAAAGTGGACAATTCCTTAGATTCACCAAATAACCAGTTTGTATTTCAAATTTCCTTGATTCAACAGTAAAATTTTAAGATAACAAGTCAACGATGAAGCCAACATTATGTTAAAAAGCATTGCAACAGGGGCACCTGGATGGCACAGTCAGGTAAACATCTAGGTCAGGTCATGATCTTGGGGCGGTGAGATAGAGCCCCTTGTAGCGCCCCGTGCTCAGTGTGGAGTCTGCTTGAGATTCTCTCTCCCTTTCCCTTTGCCCCTCCCACTCGAGCTCTCTCTCTCTCTCTAAAGTAAATAAATAACTCTAAAAAGAAATCACTGCAAGATTAAAGATACATACAGACTTGGGGTTTTTTTAAGATTTTATTTATTTATTTATTTATTTATTTATTTATTTATTTATTTATTTATTTATAGAGACACAGAGAGAGAGAGAGAGGCAGAGACACAGGCAGAGGGAGAAGCAGGCTCCATGCAGGGAGCCCGACAACGGACTCGATCCCAGGTCTCCAGGATCTCGCCCCGGGGCTGCAGGCGGCACTAAACTGTTGCGCCACTGGGGCTCCCCGATACATGTAGACTTAAAGTGAGGGATGGAAAAACATTTGACATGAAATGGAAATGAAAAAAAAAGAAGTCAAGCTAGCAATAGTTACATCGGACAAAATAGACTTTCAACAAAGACTGTGTTGGGGCTCCTGGGCGGTTCAGTAGGTTAAGCATCCAACTCTTGGTTTCGACTCAAGTCATGATCTCAGGGTCCTGGGACCGAGGTCCGTGTTGGGCTCTGCACTCAGTATGGAATCTGCTAGAAATTCTTTCTCTCTCTCTCCCTCTGCTTCTCCCCCTGCCCCAGTGCACTCTCTCTCTCTCTCTCTCAAGTGGATAAATCAATCTTTTTTAAAAAATTAAAAGCAGGGATCCCTGGGTGGCTCAGTGGTTTAGCGCCTGCCTTTGGCTTAGGGCGTGACCCCCCGAGTCCCAGGATTGAGACCCACATCGGGATCCCTGCATGGAGCCTGCTTCTCCCTCTGCCTGTGTCTCTGCCTCTCTCTGTATGTCTCTCATTAATAAATAAATAAAAATCTAAAAAAAAAATTAAAAGCAAATAAAACAAAGACTGTAACAAGAGACAAAGAAGGACCTTATATAACAATAAAGGGGGGATCCCTGGGTGGCTCAGCGGTTTAGCACCTGCCTTTGGCCCAGGGCTCGATCCTGGAGTCCCGGGATCAAGTCCCACGTCAGGCTCCCAGCATGGAGCTTGCTTCTCCCTCCTCATCAAGTCCCACGTCAGGCTCCCAGCATGGAGCTTGCTTCTCCCTCCTCCTGTGTCTCTGCCTCTCTCTCTCTCTCTCTATGTCTGTCATAAATAAATAAATAAATAAATCTTAAAAAAAAAAAAAAACAATAAAGGGATCAACCCAACTAGATGATATAATGATTGCAAAAACCATTGTAAGAGAGGGACTTCACGGATACCTGGCTGGCTAAGTCCATAGAGCATGCAACTCTTGATCTTGAGGCCATGAGTTCAACCCCTAAGTTTGACCCAGAGGTTACTTAAAAAAAAAAAAAAAAAAAAAGATGGACTTCAGCATGACAATATGGGTCCACAGACCCAGTCTCCAGTGAAATTTAAAAAGTATAAAAAGACAACCATTTACAGGATCTGGAAGAGGTCCTAAGGGTATATGCAAATGAAGAAACATCTAGTCAAGAAGATGCACTACAATTTTAGAAGACTGTATAATATTTCAGCCCAAACTATTCCCTTTCTCCCTATCTCCACTCCAGATTTGTGCAGCCGAGAAACTCTGAAACCTCTCTCCTCAGTTTCCTGTTGGAGGGTTTCCGAGGTAAGGAGCAGGACGTTAGCATCCATCATCCTGCATCAGCAACCTGTTGCTGAGGCTAAGTTCTGGGCGAGTGTGGCCAAGAGGTGGCGGCTCCCTTCTTCTGTTCAGCCCCTGTTCATGGAATGGAGATTCTATGCTGATGTCACGTTGAATGTGGTCGTCCCTGCCCTGGCTCATAAGGTGATGGTTTCACACCAGGAGAGGCAAGGTGCCTCCCATCCTTCACATGCTCAACTCCTAAACCTACCTGGTGCAGCAGGTAACTACAGAGGCATCACTCAGAGAGAAGCACACCGTTGTCCCCACCCTGGCTCCAGAGCCCTGGCTCAGAGATTTGGCAGGGGGACAGAAGGCTATAAAATGCATAGGTCCGTGGGGCGACTGGGTGGCTGCCTTAGGCTCATGTCATGATCTCAGGGTCCTGGGATCGGGCTCTCTTTCTGCCAGTACTCAATCTCTCCCCACCTCTCAAATAAATAAATAAATAAATAAATAAATAAATAAATAAAATAAAACATGTAGGTCCTAATCTCGAAGGAATTTACTTTATTTGCAAAGGGGGTAGAGAACTTCAAGCCTAACGGTGCTCTCAAAAACAGTGGAGGTTGTGATGAAAGGGAATTGGGAAAAGATGGGTAGATTTGATGAAGACAGAGGTTCAAGTGTAAGCCAGCTAGTTTGCAGGGGAGAACCAGAGAAGGAAACAGCTGGTTGGAGCCCTCCTGAGTAGGAACACTAAGTTCAGGAGTTAATACTTCAAATGAGCTAAGCGGGAGTCTACAGAGCAATTTCTGCCCCAGGGCATTATTGTAAACCACAGACCAATCAGATGGCAATTAATGGAGCTTAACATCTGGATACGGTCAGGGAAAGAGGTGTAGACAGCCCAGCCAACCCAGGGTGACATACTCCAAACCACACTTCCCTACAGGGCAACATCAAAGGATCAAAGGTTTAACATTTGGGGGCTGGGTGGAATGAAAGTGAGGGGGGAGTGGAGGGAGTTGGGGCTGGAGGGAGCTTCCCTAAAATAAGTCAGTCAGTCATTAAACAAACAAATCACAAGGCTGAGATGGGGAGTGGGGGTCCAGTACCCAGAGTTGCTACAATATATTATCTAAAATGTTCAATTTCCAACAAAAACATATGAGACAAGCAGAGAAGCAGGAAAGCAGGATTCTGCTCTCACACTGGAAGAAGGGGGCAGCAGGAACTCCCTGGTGACAGTGGCCAGATGTTGGATTTAACAAAGACCTAAGAGTAACCATGAGGACACTGTCAAATTCCAATTCAGAGGCCAAGGTAGCAGGATTAGAATGGAAGATGCCTGCTCCATCGGGGATGATGAAGGCCCCTGGTGGCGTCAAAGGGGACAGTTTTAGGGGTGCAGTAGGTAACCACAGAGGCATCATGGACTCAGAGCAGGAGGGTGGCTGGAGCCAACCAAGGACTGGGAAATGGCAGGTGTAGAGAGCGCAGATGAAGCCAAAGGTGTAGTGGCCTCCATCTACTCTGGAAGGAGACACTCCCAGCTGCTCTCAGCCAGGCCAGGGCCGGGGCAGCAGGAGGAGGGGCCACTGAACAGGCAGATCTCAGAGTGTGAATCCAGGTTGGGGTTTTGCTGGCCAGAAAGCCAGGAACACAGGGAAACCTGTGTTATGATGAGAGAGAAGCTCATAGGTCATAATCTTTCCTGCCTAGACAGAGAAGAAAGCTTCGGGGCTGACGTGCTGGGAGGCACGGAGGGGCAGAGAGGTGGAGGCTGTGTAAGGTCATTGATGAGGAATGAGAACAGCAGGTGGCCAGATGGGAGGCCTTGGTCTAAGCGGGGCATTAAAGGCATAGGAGGTGGACTGGAGTCATTAACACAGGCGGTGGGAAGCCAGCTCCCACCAGGAGGAGCAATCCCACATGCACACCTCGTAAGGCTGGAGTCCAGACAGGTGGAGGCTGGAGGGTGGTGGGAGCCGAGTATGTAGGTTTAAAAATGAAAAGTTGGAGAAACAATAGTTGGCATTGAATGCCACTTTTTATTTATTTATTTTTAAGATTTCATTTATTTATTCATGAGAGACACAGAGAGGCAGAGACATAGGCAGAGGGAGAAGCAGGCTCCCTGCGAGGAGCCCGCTGTGGGACTCGATCTCAGGACCCCAGGATCACAACCTGAGCCAAAGTCAGACGCTCAACCACTGAGCCACCCAGGTGTCCCTTGAATGGCACTTTAGATCAGATGGACCTAACAGATACATACAGAACATTCCATCCAAAGCCAGTGGAATACACATTCTTTTCAAGTACACATTGAACATTCTCCAGGATAGATTACACATCAGGCCACAACACAAGTCTCAGTAAATTTGAAAAGATTGAAAAAAAGAAGAAGAAATGAATAGTGATTCCCCTTTTCTCCATGGAGAGAGGCATTTAGTAGAGAGCAAGCAAGGGCGGGCGTGGGATTCGCAGGCTCAGAGAGGGTCCAATGTTTTATTAGCCACTGAAGAAAGGGGAGAAGGTGCTATCAAGGGCTACGTAATATCTACAGGGATTTCGATGACTAAAAACCACAAAGATTGGGACGCCTGAGTGGCTCAGTCGTTGGGCACCTGCCTTTGGTTCAGGGCTCGATGCTGGGGGGTCTACGATTGAGTCATGCTTCCGGCTCCCCGCAGGGAGCCTGCTCCTCCCTCTGTCTGTGTCTCCTATGAATAAATAAATAAAATATTAAACAAACAAACCACAAAGACTGAAATGAAAGACTTGAAACCATGGATTCTGTGCAGTGCCCGTCAAGAGGGTAGAGGCAAGGTGCAGCTCGCTCTGCCGTGGGTCTTGGAGTGAAGGGAGGAACCAACCCTTTCCCCGGGGCCCTCCTGTGACCCCCAGTTGGTCCCAGGGGGTTCAGGTAGGAGACTGGAGCCTGAATGACCCAGTCCTGCCCACAGGCGCAGGCCCCAGCTTCTCAGGATCCTTTGCAGTGGCCGGTACCTGTTGCTGCACCCAGACTTGCTGGCACACCTGAAGAGCAGGTGAAGGCAGGACGTTCCTGGAAGGGACAGTCCCTCTCTCATCCTTGAAGCTCCTGACCGCTGGGCGCTGAGCTGCTTCACAGGCTTTGGAGTCTAAGACCCTGTCCGGGGCCTCCTGAAATAGACGGTCCCACCTGGGGCTCACTTGGGCGCAGGGCTCTGCTTCAAGGGCCCGGGGCCGGAGCTGCCCTTCCAGGGGTGCCCTTCCTGGTGACGCCAGAGGCCCTGCCCGGCGGTTCAGGTGGCCTCCCCGCCGCTGAGAGCTCCAGGCTGGCCTGGGTTTGTAAACGGGTCGCAAGGCGATTGGGGGCCCTGGCGGCCCAGCACGGCCACCAAAGGAGGGGAGCGACGGTCTCAGCTCCCCACACCCGTCCCAACCCGGCGGCGGCCCTACCTCCCCCGCGCCCTGCCCCCCCCACCTCCACCTCCACCTCCACCCAGGGTGGCTCCTCCACCCGCTCCGCCCCGCCCCGCCTCAGCCCGCCTGGAGAACCCGCCCCTCGGCTCCCCCGAACTTCTGCAAGGACCCGAGGTGCCAGGGCCAGGCCGACAGGTCCCGGGTCCTCCCGAGGGCACCGACCCCGCCCCCCGCCCCCTCCCCGCACCCCGGACCGCGCGCCTGCCCTTGGCCGCCGCGGGGCGCCCGACCCAAGCCCCCGCCCCCCGTGCCCGCCGCCCCGGCGCCCCGAGCAGAGGGACCCGCCCCCGCGGCCCCCGAGGGTGCGGCGAGCCCGGACGGGGAGGCGCCGCGGGGGCCGGCGGGGCAGGGCGGCGGCTCCCGGAGTCGGGCCCTGCGCACCGGGCCTCTCCCCTCCGCCCGGGACGGCGGGGCCGGGGCCGCATGGGGCGCCCGCGCGGCCCGCTCCTGTGGCTGCTGCCGCTGCTCGCGGCTGCCTGCTCGGGGATCCTCGTCGCCCTGTACTGCTCGGCAGCGAGGCCGTACCCGGGGCCCCGGGCCGGAGCCAGGTAGGGGCTGCGGCGCGGTCGGCGGACAGGGGGCCCCGGGGACGCGCCGGGCACGCGCGGGGCGCCCAGCCCGGGCCCTCGGCCCGCCCGTCGCGGGCGGGGACCCGGGGCCGCGGCCCTTTGTCCCGGGAGCTGCCGCCGGGGGCGTCCTGCCGGCCTCCGCCGGGTCCGGGAGGGGCCGCGCCCCGACCCTCCGGGCCCGGCTGCGTCGTCTGCGTGGGATCGGACGGCCCCGCCGGGGTGGGGACCCCTCGCGCTCTGACGTCACAGTTCTCTGACTCTACTTTTGGGGGAAGGGGGCGCCCACGGCTCCCGGTTCCAATTTTGCGGGGATTCTCAGCCCGGCCGCGTCTGCGCCCTCCCCGCGCCCCGCTCCGGCCCACGCGCCGTGGGCTCTGCGGTCGAGTCTGGTGAGCGCCGTCGGGCCGCGATCCGGCGAAGCGACGGGCTCCCCGCGCCCCGGGGACGGGAGCAGCCCCGCCTCCCTCCCCCCTCCCGGCCCCGCCCCCTCCCGCTCGCCCGACGCACCTTGCCTGGTTTGCGCCCGGGCCGGGGTGAACCTACGAGCCTGAGCCTGCGTTGCAGGCGATGGTGCCCGCGACGGAAGCAGCTTCACCAGGGTCTGGTCTAGCGCCAGAGAGGCGGACCCAGCGGTGCGACCGGGGCGGCGGCAGCCACCCCACACCGCCCCCCCCAAGGCTCGCCCACCCGCCTCTGGACCGGGCTTTGCCTCCAGAGCGCTTTCCCCTCTGCGCGCTGCTCCCCAAACCTTGCCCCGGGCGTCCTGGGGTGAAAGCAGAGTTAGTTGTCTGTTCTCAGGGAACGTGGTCAAAAGATACCTAAAGCTGCAAAACAATAGGAAACACAGGCAACTCATTTTGAGCCCAGCCCCTCTAGAACAAAGGGTGCTCTAGCCGCTGGTCCCTGGAGTTACATCATCTCCCCATACTCAAAAATTGCCTAAGGCAGGGGCTGAGAGGTTGCCGGTGTTAAGAAAGAGAATCCTTTGTGAGTTTTAGGTCCAGGTGTTTTGAAACATATTTAAACATCCTTTGAAAGTACCTAATAAGCTTTAAATACGGGGTTGTTGGACATCCATTATGCTCAACAATGTGTTTAAAGTTCTTTCATCTTTGAAAAAGCGAGTAGAGCCCAAGAACGAGTAGAGCCCAAGAACTTGTCCGTTTTCTTGTCCCCCTGCTGTTTGCCAAGGTGGCTAAACCCCCCAGGGGCAAGCCCTGTGGGCCCTGCTGTTGGACGTAGGTATATGGTGCCTGGAGAGGCTGAGTGGGAGGTGGGATGGTCTAGGGAAGGGGGTGCAGGCTGTGTGACCTCCCCACAGGGGGCGGAAACCGGATGGCCTGGCCACCTGGAGAGTCCTAGAAGGGGTGGGGGCAGCATTGGGACCCTGTCTTACCTCACCTGAGGGCTCTCACTGCAGGTTAGAGAGTGGAAATGCAGCCCAGGATTTAACTCAAGGCATATATGTGTACATATATATAAAGGTGGGGGAGGGGGCAGGAGAGACAGATTAGTAAGATAGATAATATGGGCTGCCAGTTACCTGCCCCTGTCCGTTGTCAACTTATTTTGTTTTTTAAATTTTTTTTTTAATTTATTATTTATGATAGTCACAGAGAGAGAGAGAGAGAGAGGCAGAGACATAGGCAGAGGGAGAAGCAGGCTCCATGCACCAGGAGCCCAACGTGGGATTCGATCCCGGGTCTCCAGGATCGCGCCCTGGGCCAAAGGCAGGCGCCGAACCGCTGCGCCACCCAGGGATCCCATTATTTTGTGAAAGATATTACATCTGAGGGTCACCTGGGTGGCTCAGTCAGTTAAGCGGCTGCCTTTGGCTAGGGTCATGATCTCAGCCCCTTGTCACATCAGGCTCCCTGCTCAGTGGGGAGTCTCCTCCCTTTGTAATCTCTCTCACTCTCTCTAAAATAAATAAATAAAATCTTTTTTTTTTTTTTTTTTTTTAAGATTTATCTATTCGTCATGAGAGACATAGAGAGGCAGAGGGAGAAGCAGGCAGGCTCCCTGCAGGAGCCCGATGCAGGACTCCATCCTGGGACTCCAGGATCACCCCCTGAACCAAAGGCAGACGCTCAACCGCTGAGCCACCCAGGCATCCCAAATAAAATCTTTAAAAAAGAAAAAAAAAAGAAAAGAAAAAGAAAGGACATCTGAGAGCCCAGAATTCCTAAGAATACAATCCAAATCCAGTAGATTTTGTTTTATGAGAAATGCACTGCAGTGGTACTTCCTTACCTGCAGTTTGGCTTTCCCAGGTTTCAGTTACCTTCCCCCACCCCCGTACACCGCCCCCCCCCCCCCGCCCCCGCCATGAAGCCAGGTCTGGCCAAGACTCCTCTCCATCTCATCACCATCTCATTTTGTCATCTTCCACTGTCTCAAGCAGGGGGATATTTACAGAGTAAGACATTCACAGAGACCACACTCTCATTACATTATTATGATTGTCCTGTTTTATTATTAATTATTGCTGTTAATCTCTTCCAGTGCCTAATTTATAAATCAAACTTTGTCATACGTATGTCTATAGAGGAAAAACAGAGCGTGTACAGGGTGCGGCACTATTCACAGTTTCAGGCATCCACTGGGGGCCTTGGAGCTTACCCCAAGGATAGGAAAGGACTACCGTACAGTCCTTCTTTCTCCGAAGGCTGGTAAAATTTTTGGGAGGGCCACAGGTGGGCCGGCCCCCTTCCCCGCCCCATCCAGGCTCTCTAGGCAGGTGTGTTTAGAAGCCCTTGGATTCCTAAGAAGAAGGGCTGGGAGAAATCACTGACCACTGAGGGGTGCTCTGAAGATGAGCAGACCTCCGTGAGGCTGGGGTGTTCGGGGCAGCAAAACAGAATGGGGTGGGGGTTCTCCAGCCCCTCCTCTGCAGCTCTGTCCCTCGGATCTCCAAGCTGCCCAGGCCCGCAGCTATAGCATCTGCTTCTCAAGCTCACACTAGAATCATCTGGGGAGGAGGCCTAGACCAGTCAGATCAGAACTGCAGGGGCGGGGCCCTGAGCAGGGGTGTTTTTCAACAGCTCCCTGGCGGTTCTCATGGCAGGAGGCTGAGTACTGGGGTCCCAGTTCCTCTTCAAAGGGGGTCTTGTGCAGAGGAGAAGAACTACAGGATGGGGGGACCTGCCATCAGAGGGGGAAAGGACCATCCCTGCTCTTTCCCGTCTGTCCCTCGAGGGCTCTATGGGAACCTGAAGTGAGGCAGGTCGCAAGCTCTCTGGTGGCCCAGCTGGTTCCGCATGTCAGAAGCAAGCAACAAGAGGCCTTTGTTTCCTTGCAAACCGCCAGCCCCAACGGTTCCCAAAGCCTGCCCACCTGCTTCCTTGTGGCTGTCAGGGAGAAGGCAGGAGTCTGGGGAAAACCTGACACCCTTTAGAATAAGCAAAGGCCTCCTCCATGCCTTCTATTTTGTTCGCTCTCATCCCTGATGCAGGGCTTGCCTGGGAGGTGGGAGTAGGGGTGGAGCAGTATCATCGGCCCCTCCCGACTGACCCTCCAGAAGGGACACAGTCCTAGAGTCCTTTCCCTGCTTCCTTTAGATAAGGAGAGCTAGCATTTAGAGGACACTTTTTTAAAAGATTGATTGATTGATTGATTGATGAGAGACAGAGAGAGAGGCAGAGACACAGTCAGAGGGAGAAGCAGGCTCTCCATAAGGAGCCCGATGTGGGACTTGATCCTGAATCCTGGGATCACGCCCTGAGCCAAAGGCAGACGCTCAACCCCTGAGCCACCCAGGCGTCCCAGGAGGACGCTTTTTGTATGAGATAATAGTCTCTGAACCCTCCCAACAATTGGATATGTGATGTGATTAACAATAATTATTAATCACTTGATTATATCCGCTGTCCAGATGTAGACACCAAGGCTCTGAGAAGTCACTTCCCTAGATCCCAGGGTACAAACCTAGGGTGTGAGGCTTCAGACTCACTTATGCAGGAGGAGGCCGCTGGTGAGGAGCCGGGAGCGAGTGGCAGGACAGCCCACCCCACGGAGAAAGGGGACCTCGCCCTGTGGGACCTACCGCCTGCCTCTGGGGCCTTGGCAGGGAGCTCCCTCAGATGGTGGCTGGCGCCTGGCAAGCTTTCCTAGTGTATGTTTTCATCCTTGAACCAGATCTCACCGTTCTGTAAACTCTACATTTCTGCCGCTTGCCATGGGATTTCTTGATTTCTGGGTTTATAGAGCTGAGCAGAACATAATAATGTGATGATATTTTTTTTTCCTATAGAGACAGACATGGGTAAAACTCAGAGCCCCCCCCCCAAAAAAAATCAGAGCCCAGTAAGATCAAAGGAATGACATCTTTGACCCTGACAGGCTTTGTCAGGCCCTGGAGCTGAGTCGGAAGTCTCTGGGGGACAGCTCAGACCCCTGCTTTACTTCTACTTCTCCCCCAGGAACACCACATCGTCTCGGGGATTCTTTGGACACAAGGCATCAAATGCTGGAATGAGAAAGGTACAACGGTCAACTCTTCTGGCAGTTTCAAGCATCTTCAAGTTAGCGGGGAGGAGAGGAGAAAGATGAACATGTTCTCATGTTCTCATTCTCATGAGACTGCTGGGTGGAAACTCTCTGAAACCCCTAAACATGAAATGGTGAGCTGAGCAGCCAGCCAGACCTGGCCACCAGGGTTCCTTGTACCCCAGTAGCAGAGAAGAGGTGTAGCCAGGAGAAAAGTTCTTGGGAAGTCTTGTAAGTTATCCTTAAAAGGCCTGTGAATTTGACATTCTATTCAAAATGTCTTTTTTTTTTTTTAAGATTTTATTTTTAAGTATTACACCCGCCATAGGGCTTGAACTCATGACCCCAAGGTCAAGAGTCACATACTCTACAGACTGAAACCCTCAAAATGCCTTCTTACTATAAAAGTCACACATTTAAACTACTCTCCATGGAGTAAACAAGCAAACTGCAAAGATGCTCCATGCTTGCCCAGGGGGTTGAGAACCTTCTAGGCCCTGCTCCATAACAAACAGTGCTGCCTCAAGCACGCCACACGTAAGTCACATGGCAACCCTGTCGTGTAGCTTTTATAGATGACCGCAGCGAGGCACGGAGAGGTCAGGTACCTGGTGCAGGGCCACTCTGCGACAAGAGGTGGCATTGGCATTTGAGCCTCTGGTTGGACCCCAGAGTGTGGCTCTCTCTGAACCACAGGGGAACGCTCTGTGTGCTGCCACTGAGCAGGATCGTGATTGGTGTTCTGGTTTGATTCGGGTTTAAGAGTTGTGTTCAGTGCCCAAGAGACCAACCCAGGACTTGTTAGCTGAGGCCTTGGGGGAAAAGATTTCACTGCATGTAAAATGTAGTGACAGCTGAGCTGTTCAGAGACACAGCGAGTAGCCCTGGGCAGGTGAGGAGGGTTGTCTTGAGAACAGAGGCAGGGAGGACATGGGCCTGCAGGCCAAAGAGAAGCCTCAAGCATCTCATGGGTGCTTATGAGTCATCTTCAAGTTTCCTAAAGCCCTGTGTGCACCTTGAGCTGCTTGATGCAAACTGACATATCCCCACTGGGTTAAAAAAAAAAAAAAAAAAAAGATTTGAGGTGGCTTTTGGATACACATAACAAGGCAAAAATATACAATAGAATCAAATGAAAAAATAACCGAAGGAGAAATAAAGGTAGGAGAGTAAGGTAAGTACATGAAAAGTGTGCCACAAGATGTAAGGGATAGGCCATAGATCTGGCTCTGAGCTTCCTAGTGGCCACAGTGAAGAAGGAAATTTGCCATTGTGTCCAAGAGATAATAGCAGGCCAACTGCCCAAGTGAAGCACAACCTTTCCCGATACAAAGACCGGAAGAGTTTTTTCCTGGCACCTCTTAAAGGCGGCCCTGGAAAACACCCCAAAGATGAACTGAATAGCAGTGAGATTGGTAATCAGCTCTGCTACAATGCTTGCTTTGAAAATGTGAATTTGTTCCAGGGAGATTGGTATCTTAGGAAACAATTTGAGCATAACACAAACTTTGTGTTTGCTTTCGAGTGACTGTCATTGAGAACAATAGGGGTTTTTTTAAATAATATTTTTTAAAGATTTTTTTGAGAGAGAGAGAGTGAGAGACAGCATGAGCAGGGGAGGGGCAGAGGGAGAAGCAGACTCCCTGCTGAGAGGTGGGACTTGATCCCAGGACCCCAAGATCATGACCTGAGCCAAAGGCAGACGCTTAGCCGACTGAGCCACCCAGGCGCCCTGAGAACACTAAGGTTAAATGCAGAAAACCACACCCGACCGAAGGGGGCCACAGAGGAGTACACAAAACGCACACGCATGCGCCCTTCAGATGCGCACTTCACTGTGTTATAACCCTCTTTCCACTACTTCACAATAACTCACGAGCTGCCACCCTTCTGATGCCACACGCGAATGTTGAGTCTTTTCCGAGGTCAAGGGCCATGTGTGTGTGTAGACCTTCACCGTGGGCTGCATGAAACCGTGCTTCCATCTCTGTGAGGCCCCTCTTTTGTTTTGGGCATCACTGACAAAGCTTTTTGAGTGTTGTGCTGCTCATCCCATTTTCCCAAAAGCCCCGTGGTTTTGCAGAGTGTGATGATCCATAGGTAATGTCATAGCAGAGATGACCATGTGGCTCTCTCCTGCGTTGTCCTTTGATCAAACCAGAGAGCCCCGGGCAGTGGGAAGGGTAGCCCCAGCCAGCCCCAGCCCAAGGCTGTGCGGGAGTCTGACATTGGGGTTGCAAGGCCGATGGGGTTGGAGCCTGTTCAGGGACCCCCCCTCGAGGCCCTTGCATGCACAGGCCCTGTGTTGATTCCTAGAGCTTCTGAAGCAAATTACCGCAAACTGGAGTGTTGAAAATACAAGAAACCAATTTTATCCCAGTTCTGGACTCCAGAAATCCAAAATCAAGGGATTGGCTGGGCCACCTTCCAGAGCTTTCTAGGGAAGAATCCTTCCTTGCCTCTCCCAGTTTCTGGAAGCTCCTTGGCTTATGGGCACTCCACTCCAGTCTCTGTGTCTGTCCTTACATGGCTTTATAAGGACACTGGTTAGGGTCCACCTGAAACCAGTATGACGTCATCCTAATGAATTACATCTGCAGAGACCCTATTCCCAAATGAGGTCACATTCTGAGGTTCTGGGCAGACAGAGGTGGTGGGGGACACTCTTCAACCCAGGACAGGTACCACCGAGGAGAAAATTATCGAAATCTTCCCAGCAGCCCGTCCCCCACAAATCTTATGGAGAGGACTGCCAGAGCTAGGGTTTGGATCCAGGCTGATAGATTCTAAAGCCCAGGCTGGAATTCCCCACCAAAGGCCAGATGGGTCTTACCCATTTTGTGGAAAAAAGCCCCCAAATTTCCCTAAATGTGAAGTGAAGGAGCGAGAGGCCAGAGCCATCAGGCCCTGCATAGCTGGCATCCAGGAGAGAAAGGCCTGGGCGAGGTACATCCAAAAAGCTCTGCCCCCACCACACTGCTGTGCCACAGGCCAGCTCAGCTGGCAGGTCTGGGGGATCCCAAGTTTGGAGGGAAGGGAAGCTCCCCTCCAGCCACAGCCCCCATAGTGGAGCTCAGTACTCTTATCTCTTGCCCCACAGAACCCGCACTGCCGACGCCCACTTGACCTGGCCATCCAGAGGCACCCCCACTTCCGTGCCCTGTTCGATCTCTCCACTCCAGTGCTGCTATCCGGGGGCCTCTTCACTCAGGAGCTCTGGGACAGCCTGAGCCAGCACAAAGCCCCCTACGGCTGGCAGGGCCTGTCCTACCAAGGTAACCTGCAGCGGCTGCTTCTTGCCCAGGCCTCTGGCCCCAAGAGAATCCCTTCCTGTTGCTTTTAGCCTTGATGTAGGCCCTGCCCTCACAGCATCTTTTGGGGATACCCCCCACTCCCAGGCCCATTTCCTTCCTGGAAGGTCTCAGGGCTTGACCCCCTGGGCTGTGTGACTCCCGCCACACCTACCGGCCCCTGCAAGCACCGTGGGGTCAGGGAGACGGGCTTGGGTGCACCCGGCAGCCACTCACCTGGGGCTGCTGTCCAGAGGTGGCCGACAACAGGAGCTGTGGGGCCTCAGACAGCCCACCCATGGTCCCTGCGGTGGGACCCCCCAACCCTCACGTGCCTCGGATTAGTTTCTTGTGGAACATAGAGGACTCGGTATTCGAATTCTTGGGGTGACTGAGGGTAGAGCCAGACCTCTCCCCCTGCCCTCCAGGCCTCGGAGGGGGGTGTCAGGCCCGTGGCAGGTGGCATGCCAGAAACAGCCTTGGGACAGCCCCGGCCCACGCAACAGCCTTCCCCATGGCTCCCCGCCTTGTCTGGCACCCACAGCCATCAACTCCACCCTGAGCCTCCTGAACAGCTCCGAGAGCTCCCAGCTGTTCGCCACCTCCAAGAAGCTGCTTTCAAGCTGCATTCGGTGCGCGGTGGTGGGCAACGGGGGCATTCTGAACGGATCCCGCCAGGGTCTGAACATCGACGCCCATGACTACGTGTTCAGGTATGGGCGCAGGGCGGGGCGGGGGGAGAGCCAGGCCCCCAGCTGCTCCGGGGAGCGGGCCGCAGGGTGACGGGCACCTGCCTGGGCCGCGGCCCCGTGTGCAGACAGACCCTGAAGACGGAGCGAGGGGGCCGCATGCCTGCCAGGAGGGGGCCCCCCAGGCCCGATGTCCCCTGAGGTCCGGAGGAGTGGGGACTGGCTGGATGGGGACAGGTGGGCGGAACCCCGGGGATGGGCTACACACGCAGCAGGGCTTCTATCTGGACCAGACTCAACGGCGCGGTGATCAAAGGCTTCGAGAAGGATGTGGGCAACAAGACCTCCTTTTACGGTTTCACTGTGAACACGATGAAAAACTCTCTCATCTCCTACTGGAACTTTGGCTTCACCTCCGTGCCGCAAGGACCGGTGAGGCTCCTGATGGGATGGCACTGTCATGGGCGGTCAGGGCCACTGTTCCCAGAGGCCCCCCTCCACGGGCGGACCGCGGCCCCCGCCCAGGAGATGGAGAGGCTGGGATCCTGGGTGCATGTGAGGAGGGGCGCCCCGGAGTTCCGGGCGGCACAGGACCCCTCTGGAGTAGAGCGTGGGTGGCTGGTGCTCACTGAGCCCATGGGGTGCCGGGCCCTTTACAGGATGCCACGTCCGCCCCGTTTTAGGAGGAGACTAAGCAAGGCAGCGGCAGGGCCAGGACCAGGGCTCAAAGGACTCCCACCCCAGAGCTCACGCTGCACCGGGTGGGGGGAAGGGTGTTTACTGGTGCCTCCTCCTCTTCCCAGCGGTGGACGTGGTCAGCACAGCTGCCCATTTCCAGACGGCAGCGTGTCTGTGCAAGGCCACCCCGCAGCTAAGATCATCAAAGTCCAGCCCCTCTGACCACACCAGCCCTAGGGCTGCCTCCCCTTCCCTGAGCTGCCTTCCAGAACGACGACGTGTGCCTTCCTGATCCCACAGCAGCCCGTGAGGGAGGCTGAGGTTCAGAGGCGCAGAGCGGTGCCCAGCTCTCCGGGGAGCAGGAGCCAGAATTTGAGGCCGCCTCCTGCCTCCGGCTTCTTTCAGCCACACCCAGTTACCAGAACACTGCTCCTCCTTCGGGAGCGGTCTGGGTGCCACAGGAAGAGGGGAGATCCCGGGATGAGGGCTCTGTGGTGCTTGATAGGACCGGGCTGAGTTTCTAGAAGCTTCCTCCTCTGAGCAGGAAATTCAGGAGTGTCCCAGCCACAGCAGGACCCGTCCTAGCTCACGTAGAACCACGCAGTAGGGTTGCTTTCTGGCCACACTACCTGTAGGAGTCATCCGTGCGTTAACAAAGGACCCCAGACTTAGCTTCAAACAACAAACATTTCTCATCTTGCAGTTTCAGTGGGTCAGGAATTCGGGAACGGCTTAGCAGGGCGGTTGTGGCTCAGGATCTGGGGTGTTTGCCGGATCAACAGGGACTCCGGGCACTTGAACGCCTGACGGAGGCCGGAGTCCAGGTGGCTCCTCTCTGAGCTACTGGAGTGTCCGCAGGTCCTGGCAGCTCACTTCACCCAGCGGGGGGGGGGGGGGGGGGGGGGGGGAGTCCCAGGGGGGCAAGGACGCCGCACTGCCTTTTATGGCCTGGTCCCCAAGGTCTCGCACCATCACTTCCACTTCTATTCAGTAGTCACTCGAGGGCATGGCAAGTAAGCCTCGCCTCCTGAGGAGTACCAAGAGATTCGTGACCACGTATTGAGACCCCCACGGGCTGAGGGTGGGGATTACAGGCAGAAATTCTCCCATTGGGGTGGGTGGCAGGACCGGGTGGAGGGCTGGGCAGGAGCCGGACGTGGTCGTGTTGGGGGACGGGAGGGACACTGGCTCAGTGTCTCTCTTGCCCCCACAGGACCTGCGCTACATCTTCATCCCCTCGGACATCCGCGACTATGTGATGCTGAGATCGGCCATTCTGGGCGTGCCTGTCCCCGAGGGCCCTGATAAAGGCGACAGGTGAGCAGCCGGGCAGGTGTGGGGTGTGGTAGTGCTGGGCCCACTGTCGGGCAGGGAAAGTGGGTGAGGACAGCAAGAAAATCCCCCACAAAGAGAGTGTTGGGGAATTATGCTCTTTTTCTTTTCCTGCCCCTAGAAAAGCCCAGGTAACCGTCCTGGTCCCCAGGAACCCGCCCAATGAGGTGGGTGGCCTCGCAGGGCCACTTTTCTGAATGAAGCAGGCAGCCTGGCTCCTCGGCTTCGGGCTGCTGTCCCTCTAAGCAGCGCAGTCCCCCAGCCGGCAGCGCGGCCCGGGCTGTCCACTCCCGGCTGTGGGGGCCTGCGGAGCGCACTGTGTCTGGAAGCTAAGTGGGGGGCCGGTATCCATGCGGCTCATCCCGGCGGGCACCCTCCCGGGACTGTGCCCACAAAGTGGGAGAGCAGGTGACAGGTGCACAGTGTCCTACAAGGAGAGAGAACAAAGGACACTTTCTCCCCCACCCTCCTGGGCAGTAGGCCGGTGTCCAGCTCTTTTGAACCATGTCCTGGCCTCGGCCAAACCTCCTCCCCGTGGCACAGAGACAATTTCTTGTCCCAAAGTCGAGTCCTTTAGAAATCCACGCCACCTCTGCAGCCACGAAGACCAGCCGTCCTATCTCAGTGCTCCCGGGACCTGCCACCCACCCGCCCCCCCCCCCCCCCACGGCAGATTCTGAGGGCCTGAGGGGTTAAGCCCTCAGAGGCCAGGCCGGGGACTCTGGCCTGGCTGCACCCCACCCCCGCCTGGTGACTAGCCAACAATCGCCCGTGATGATGCTGCAGCTGGTCATGAGGGTGGGCATTGTGACCCGGGCGGGACTGGGCTCTTGGGGGGGGCCGGCTCAGAGACATCGATCGGGTGGTCGTAAGCCTCCCCAACACCAATGAGCTCCCCCTCCCATACCCCCAATCCGTCCCCCACCCAGTCCCCCTCCCAGTCCCGGTCCAATAACATCCTCCCGTCCAACCAGCAGCCCTACTCCAGCTCTGGTGGCTTGGCCTCATCTCCGTCCGCCACCCGGGGGTCCTCCCGGCCCCCCTCTCATGCTCCCACCCCGACTGCCTCGCAGCCCTCTTCCCGGGCTTCATCCCTGGCCCCCAGCCCCCACGTCCAACATGTACCTCGGGGGGCTTCCCAAACCCCTACTCCACCCACCTCCAAATCTCCTTCCCAATCTGCCTTGAAATCCCTCTCGAGAAACTCCTCCCAGACTCCTCCGGTGCCCCTCTCCAGGTCCCCTTCCCACAGCCCCGCCACCTCGGCCTCCTACATCGGGCCCGTCCGGGGCATCCCCTCCTACATCGCGCCCTATGTGCCCCGCTTCCTGAAGGAGCCCCCCTTCTTCCAGCCCCCCACCGCACCCCTGCCCCAGAACCAGTGCTTCCCCTGCCCCTTCCCCTGCCCGGCCCGGGAGCCGCCTGTCCCCGACTCCCTCTACTTCCCCCTGCTCCCCCCCCCTCCCCACCACCCCCGGGTCAACTGCTCCTACCCCACCCCGCCCGCCCTCTTCACGCCCCCCTCCTCGCTCACCTACACCCCGCCCACCGAGGTCCTGGTGGGCGGGAAGCCGCACGTGGTGCCCACCGTGCTGCCCGCCACCTTCTACACGCCCTTCTCCCGCTACTACGCCCAGCCCCGGCCCTACCGCCCGCACCGCCGCAGGCCCGCCTTACCCCTCACTTCGCTCCCCAACCTGCCCTACGACACCCCGGGCCGCTCTGTCCACTTCTTTCGTGGGTCCTAGGCCTCAGACCTATTTCGGACCAGAAGCCTCTGCCAGGAAATTCAAGCTACTACATCCGGACTTCATCAGCTACCTGAGGGAGAGGTAGGTGTGCAAGGGGGGGGTTGGGTGCACGAAAGCTCCCCTCCTTCCCCCCTGCACACCAACCCCCCCCACCGCTGCGGGCCCCTTATGGTCCTATGCTGTAACCTGTGGTGAGAGCGAGTCTGTGTAGAGGCCCGGACACAGGCCGCCCAAGGCGACCTCATCTCACCCCTCCTTTCCTCCCTCAGTCCCTCACCCCTACATGTGTGGCGGGGGTGGGGGGAGGGCAGTGTCCCTTGCCCCTCCCTGGGGACATCCTGGTGGTCACCAGGTAAGTACCAGCAGCAAGCAGAGACAGGGATAGGGATGCTGTTGAGCATCATACAATGACCCAGAACGCCCCCACCACAAAGAACGAGCGGGCCCCGAACGTCAACTGTGCCATGGCTGAGAGGCCCTGCTGCGGCCCCGAGGCTGGCATCCCCAGAGAGCAGGTGAGGGGTGGCGAGCCGATCTGGGGAGGCAAACGGGTGTCCGGCACTCACAGCCCCATTCAAGAGAGGTAGAAAGGCTGGCAGGGGCGAGGCGGTGTGTCTGGCGAAGCTTACATGTGACTCCCGGGCCAAGGTCAGGCCTTGGCCACCCGTACAGCGGCCTCACTTTTGGATTTTGAGAGTGTGTGGGCACACTTCTCTCACCAGCGACTCCCGGTCGCAGGGAGGTTCCGTGCCCCTTATGTCCCTCGTAAGGGATTCCTGCTTGGCTAAAGATTGGGGATGGAGAGAAATATGGTCTCAGGCTAAATACATGGGCCACCTGTCCCCTACCCAGGCTGGTTACTGAGCCAGGGGTGAAGGCAGGTGTTGCAGAAAGGAAAGGGGAGCCAGGCTGGGTTCAGGCGTGTAGAGGGGGAAAGAGGGAAGGATCGTTCCTCTGGTTCTTCTGCACGGGCCTGCTCCTCTTTCTCACCCCACTCTGTTACTCAGACTTTTTGCATTTGCTTCATTTAGTTTCTTTCTTCCTGAATGGGGAATGGCCTGCACTAGAAGAGCCAGGAAGTTCTAAAGGGTTTCCCAGCCAATCTGAATTGGTAGCCAGACGGTATAAGGGCACAACCATCGAGTGAGACCTACACCTCTTTCTTGAGTTTTGATGCCACTTTTCGTCTCCAGGTTTTTGAAATCAAAGTTGATTAACACAAATTTTGGAGACCTATATATGCCTAGTACTGGGGCTCTCATGCTGCTGACGGCTTTGCACACCTGTGACCAGGTAAGAGGCCTTCCCTCTCAGGGGCCCGCAGCAGCAGAGGACTGGTGTGGGTGGAACCTAACCTGATCTGTGACAACCCCTACAAGAGGCCTGGGTCACGCTTGGACCTGGGACTCGGCCTCTACCCTGTGGGGGAGTGCCACTCCTGAACTGCTTCCACACGGGCTTTCCAGGGGCCTTCCCGGGACAGGTGTGGGGCCAGTCTTGCTTGCCTCCAGCAGCCACCTGCCTGGGCACCTCTGTCCTCCACCCCTAGGGTATTTAAGGCGCATTTTATTAAATTGTTCTTGTGAAAGGGAATCTCAGCATAAGTGGTTAAGGACATCCTTTTAGGAGTAAATTCTGGAACTGAGCTGGGCAACAGGTTTAGCCTTCCACATACAACCTTTGAAATCACTGCATAAGAATGTTCCTGGTATGGTGCTGCCCACATGATCCCAGCAGAGGTTAAGAAGCAGTTTTTTTCTTTTCTTTTTCTTTTTAAGATTTTACTTATGTATTCATGAGAGACACAGAGAGAGAGGCAGAGACATAGGCAGAGGGAGAAGCAGGCTCCCTGCAGGGAGCCTGATGTGGGATTCGATCCCAGGACCCTGGGATCATGCCCTGAGCTGAAGGCAGATGCTCAGAGCCACCCAGGTGGCCCAAAGCAGCCGTCTCTTGACCGTGCTCCTGGTAGAATGAGCCACAAGTAGCCATAGGCTTTTGCCTCCAACTCAAGCTTAATAATGGAGAGCATGGCTTTGATCAGGAATTGGAGAGCTGAGTTTAAAACCCAGCCTGGCCGTCACTAGCTCGTGACTGAGGACCTGCTCGGTTACCTCTCTGAGCATTTCCCCATTTTACAAATGGGGATAACACCACAGATTATGTTGAGGCTGAGAGAATGTATTCAAGAGCCCAGTGCCCGCTGTTAGGGTGAGCTCCATCTACTGCTTATCTGTATCTTTGACACAGCATCTAAAGAAGGCCGGGGGACCGTGCCGTCCCCGGTTCTTGTCACTTCACACATCTGTTCTCACATAGCTCAGTAAATGCCAATTCTTGACTATCCTTGTCCAGGTTAGTGCCTATGGATTCATCACAAGCAACTACTGGAAATTTTCTGACCACTATTTCGAGCGAGTTAAGAAGCCACTGATATTCTATGTCAACCACGACCTGTCCCTGGAAGCCTCCCTGTGGAGGGACCTGCACAAGGCCGGCATCCTTCAACTGTACCAGCGCTGACCCTGAAGTACCCACACCCTCTGTTCTCTCAGAGCCACGGCCCCTCATGTGGCCAAAGCTGCATCTGGTCTTTTTAGCCTCCGAAAAAGGCTCCAGCCCTCCTCCACCCACCCCTTCTTCTCTAGAGAACATTAGGAGGTGGATTTGTGACCGTCATTGCAGCCTGTTCGTTGTGAGACACCCCACCTTATTCTTGGTTTCTCTGAGAAAACTCCCCGCTGGGTTGGAGACAGACCTCCCAACCTTGATGAAGACAAAAGACTGCTCTGCTGGACGTTTCAAAACTGAAGGTAACACAAGATGACACTGTGACCCTCGCCAGCAAAGGCCAGACATTCTTCAAAGGGAAATCTCAAAGCCAGCAGTTGGTACTGAAGCTTAGGACGTTGGTAGAGTGACTGAAGGCATCTCCGCTGACCAGGGTCAAGCAGCAGTACAGGCAAACACACTCCCCAGCCAGACCCTCCCATGAGCATGGCCAGCTCACAGCACCTCCAGAGCGATTTCACTCTAAAACACACCTGAACAACCTGAGGACATGACCACCTTCCTTCTGCCCCATGATAGTGGGAGTGCAAAAGGCAGATTGTAATTTGAACTAGGTACTCGCATAAATGATGGGATGACCATTGTGTCTTTTTTTGCGTGTTGGGGGCTCCGGGGGTAGTAGGCAGGGGAGGTATACCACGGAGTGTTTAGCCTGCACATCACTCAGAAAATTCAAGCCCCATGGGCAAGCCCTGGTATTTTGACAAAGGTCAACTGCACAGAAGGCTGCCTAAGTCCCACTGGGGATGTATTACCACCTTACCACCGAAAGGATGACATCACGGCTTCGGTAAATCTGGATTTAGTGGATAAGCAGTTTCATTTTAGACAGAGCACATGGGCTTCTATTGGAAGGGTAAGGCTCAACTAACCCGGTATCACCACATAGCCCTTAAGCCCTGGGATTTACTGGCCTGATGACTAGTAGCCTGACAGTCTGACCTAGTACAAGCCTCAGGGGTTGGGTGGAGGGGGTCTCTACTGGGCTGGCTGGCAAGGGCCTTCCCAATGGGACACGGATCACCACTAGCCAATCCACCAAAGCCCACGACATGGCCTCTGGCTCTGGGGTTTTGAAAGGCAGATCCTATCAGCATATTTAACAAGAGGGATGAATTTTGTCACCAGAATCAAAATTCTACTTTAGAAATTCAGGTGTGATACGGAGACCTGGGCTTTCACGACTACACAGCTACTTGAAAGCACCGATTTCTGCAGCTGGTGAGCAGTTTAGACGGAGGGGAGCAGGGGGCAGGTCAGGTACTGCAGGAGGCCAAGGCCTCTCCCTTTAGCTTGGCAACATCAAACTGTCCCTTGGTCTCAAGGACAGCAGTGTCCCAAGTAGGTTTCTTTGCCTAGTACTGGTCCAAAAAGAACACTGCGGGAAACACGGTACTGAGTGTCTGTCCACTCGGCCATCTGACAGTGACCTTTACTAGTAAAGAAATCCAATCACCTTGATAAGCCGGCATAGCTCAAGTTAGGTGTCTGACCCTCTTATGTCCAGAACATTTTATTGAGAAATGCTCAAGTTGTTGGTGGATGGCGCCCCATTAAGAGGGGCAGAAAATCAATTTAGTGGAGAACTTACAAGATAAAACCTCTGATCCTATCCCATGTTAACTTTAATTATTAACAGTATTCTGTGAAACCCGGGGCAGCTTGGTGGCTCAGTTAAGCATCTGACTTTTTAAGAAGGTGCACACAAGCAGGGGGAATGGGAGTAGATTCCCCACTGAGCGCAGAGCCTGAAGCACCTGACTTGATTTGATTTCAGCTCCTGATCTCAGGATTGTGGCACTGGGCATGGAGTCGGCTTGAGATTCTCCCTCTCCCCTTAAAAATATTCTGGGAAACATTCATTCATACAAGAATGTGTTAGCTGAGTCACAGAATAAAATCCCATTATGAACATCTCAACATGAAATCCATGTTACAAAGTCCATTTTTAAAAATATTTATTTGTGCTTCAAAACTTAAGCCTGAGTGACAAACATTAACTTCACAGGAAATCCACTTGGAGAAACCTCCTCCTGGGCTGAGCACCTGCTTCCTCGCAGGCTCCCAAACAGAGCACGTACATGTTCATCGCGTTCAGTTTACAATCACGGTCTTCTTGCCCACATGCAAGTTACCCCCAGATCAGCTCAACTGTGGCATTCAGGATGGTCTCAAGTAGCCTTTGGCTCCTTTTTGAAGAGAAAGCCCAAAGACTTCTTATTCTCCTTTTGAGGGATTATTTTCTAGGCATTAACAGCAACAGAGGCCGTGCTGCTCCAGCTGGCATCACTGGGGGAGAACGTGTAAGACCAAAGAGAGTCACTTGATGGATCAGTAATGAGGGGACTCCAACCTGAAAGCCAAATGTAAAGAAAAGGCAATGGTAGCAGCGCACATTCTAACAAAACATTAGATCAGGCCCATGCTGTTGAAGGGACCCTCAGGCAGTCTCAATGCAGGGTGGTCTGCTGCCCAGAGGACTTGAAACTGCAGCCCACTCTCAGGAGCTAATGCTCAAAGGGAACGGGGTCTGGCGTGAGGCCAGCATAGAACCACCATTAAGCATTAGGGACATTCTCATTCAACCCCTTTCTGGAGGTAAAAGGGGTTTGACTTTTTCAAGTCAAACCTGAAGGTCTCTGAGTCTCACGAAACAGTCAAATCTACTCTGCACAATGATAATGCCGGAAGTCAACTTCCCCACTTGCTAAACACATCCTTTGTTTCACTTACCGGCTGTAAACTGCCAGGGCCAGTTCTCAGGCTTACTAAATCCCACCCCAAATCTGGCTTCCTTGGTGACTGAACAATTATGTGACCTTAAATATAAAAAAGCCCACACACACCTCCCAATTTCAACAGAAAAGAGCAATCTGCCCACTTCAAGCCTGGCATTTAAATGGGAACAAAGCCAGACACCCTCCCAGCCCAGCAGCACGGGGCTACTCTCCTGCTCACATGCTGGCCGACCCAACCCTCGGCGACCCAACGAGCAGCACCATGCCAGTCATGCTGCCCAGACAGGATCCGAGCCAACCCTAGGAGAGCTCCCTGGGGTTGTAAACAAAGCACCTGGAAACCAAATAGCTCCTGCTGTGCCATGGCAGCCCTTCTTTCCTCATTGTCACGATATGGTGCAGAGATAAGGTCACAGCCCTGCCATAGCTGGCAGACTTCCGACATTCCCGTCTGTCTCAAAGAGCGCATTCATTTCCTTGAAATATGGGACAAGCACTCTTTCATTCCACAGTAAGAACATGACCCAGAACTGGGCTCTCTGCCCATTTCTGTCACCTCTTATAGCTGTCCCCTCAGGACCATTCATCAAGGGGCCTAGAGCATGACAGGGCAGCCACACCATCGGCTTGCAAGTTGTAGAGGGATGATGTGCTCGACTGGGGCCTTAGCAGGGTAGACCGGATTCCCTCTGGAATCCACTCAATTTAATCCCTGATAAAGCCTGAACTTTTAAGAGCACAGACCCAAACCCTGAAGCCTCAGAATACACGGTTTCCCTTCAGTCGAGATTTTCAGACAGGGATAACTAAACCATCATAGGCTTGTGGGGCTAGAGGGACACAAAGGATGGAAACATAAAGACTATAAGCAACAGGGGAAGGCTTCTTTCACTTACCTCAGGCAAAGTAGTTCAGTTGTCTCACACACTGCAGACATCTGGCAAAAAAAAAAACAAAAAACAAAAAACACCCATGTTAAAATCTCCCTGCCCAAAAAAAAAAAAAAAAAAAAAAAAATCTCCCTGCCACTCAGCACAATCCTAAACCCAGGGCAGGAGCAGCAAAATAAACATCCCACCCAAGTCTATTTGGAAGGTCTCTACTTACATACAGAAGTCAGTCTCCTCTTTGGGCCCAGGGCAGTGGACCCAGCACTCCTACTGGCATCTGCAGAAGCAGGATCCTTTTCCAGCCTCAGAAACCAAGGCTGAGACTGCTGCATCTGGCAAGGGGAAATTGCAAAAGAAAAATCTATTCAAGATATATACAGACAATTCTCAAGTAGGTCACTTTCAAATCACAAGCCTCCACTTTCTATAAGGCGAACTTGGGAAACTGAGCTTCAGACATCCATAATCCACAGGAAGGCCTTTGCCTTCAGACAGGGATAACTTTACATCATCATGGACTCAGCTCCCATCAACCTGCCAGCCCAAAGGGCTGATGCTTCTAGAACACACACACACAGGGACACCTGGGTGGCTCAGCGGCTGAGCATCTGCCTTTGACCCAGGGCATGATCCTGGAGTCCTGGGATCAAGTCCCACATCGGGCTCCCTGCATGGAGCCTGCTTCTTCCTCTGCCTATGTCTCAGCCTCTCCTATCTGTGTCTCTCATGAATAAATAAAATCTTAAAAAAAAAAACAAAACCCATACACACACAGACTACTTTTTCCTTACAAAATTCTCCTTACTTGCCTCATGAGAATTCTCAATCTTGCTTCAAAGGTAAAAACTAGTGAAACCTAGTTGCCTAGATGTATCCAGCAACCCAGACCAGACTCATGGACACTGCCTGCCCTTTTAAAGACTGCCTACCTTGGCACAAAATGCCTAACAGTGGAGTACGTATGGAGTGTATGTGCCAGTTGTCAGTAAAATGTGTGGTTACTCCTTTCAGGGATCCTGTGAAGGCCAGCTGTATAAAAGGAACCTGCTGCCAAGAGGCACCATCACACAAGGTCATTTCTTTCACTCACCTCTGCATATGAAATGATCCACAGAGCAAGATCAGTTTTTTTTTAAGCAGAGGATTATAGATCTGTCTCAAGAGCTACTTAAAAATAGCCAGCAGTGCTATAATCTTGCTATAATAAAAATCCCTGAGCTAAAAGTAGATCAGATCATCTAACTGTTCCTATACAATTGCTCTTGGGATGGCCACACAATCCTTGGGCCTCACTGCGGGGTCATTCTCATCTGTGGTTGGAGGTGTACTTGTAACACTTCATAGGTGGTTTGGATGTAATAGCCAAGTCCAGAAAATAGTAACCCTATTTTACAAAGCAATAAAGCTCTGGTTGTAATCTGGTAACAGGCTAAGACTAGAGCCCAGATCTCTCGTTAGTTTATTTATTTTTTAGATTTATTTTTTCATGAGAGACACAGAGAGGGGAGGGGGGCAGAGACACAGGCAGAGGGAGAAGCAGGCTCCATGCAGGGAGCCCAATGTGGGACTGGATCCCAGGTCTCAGGATCACGCCCGAGCCGAGGGCAGATACTAAACCACTGAGCCACCGGGCTGCCCTCTCAAGTTAGTTTAATATAAAGTTTCAATCTCAGCTCTGCTGATATTCTGGGTAGATAGTTCTTTGTGGTGGAGGCTCTCTTGTATATTGTAGGATACTTCGCAGCACCCGTTAGATTCCAGTTGAGAATTGGTCAAATCGTCCCCCGACACACACTGGACGATCTTAATTATATCTCAATGAAACTGAAAAAAAATAGCACTTCCACAGAATCTGCCATATTTTTACGGTTCTTTAAAAAAAAAAAAAAAAAAAAGCAAAAACAGGGCAGCCCTGGTGGCCCAGCAGTTTAACGCCATCTTCAGCCCAGGGTGTCATCTTGGAGATCTGGGATTGAGTCCCACGTTGGGCTCCCTGATGGAGCCTGCTTCTCCCTCTGCCTGTGTCTCTGCCTCTCTCTCTCTCTGTCCCTCATGAATAAATAAATAAAATCTTAGGAAAAAAAACACACAAAAAAACAAACAGCTGTGTAACTCTGTTTACTCAATACAGTAACAAAGGAGAAAATACCGACCCTACTTCAGATTGTTTTAACAAACACTGGGAGGCTGCTTGGCAAGGAGGCTAGCAGAGTTCCACATCCCTTCCCTTATCTGGGCAGTTAACAATCCTAGGAGGCTCACATCACTGAAATCTCAGTCACTAAAGGGACACTAATCTATGCATCTCTGCCACCAGAGCTTAAAAAAAAAAAAAAAAAAAGCTTCCCAGTTGTACATGGAATTTTCTTTTTTAGAGATTTTATTCATCTATTCATGAGAGACAACAGAGAAGGCAGACACATAGGCAGAGGGAGAAGTAGCCTGATGTGGGACCCTAAGGATCACATCCTGACCGGAAGGCAGATGGTCAACCACCCAGGTGACCCTATACAGAATTTTTATCACAAAAATCCTTACACTCGACATCTTAAGACAATGGTTTTCTTTTCTTTTCTTTTTATAAGATTTTACTTATTTATAAGAAAGACAAAGAGGCAGAAGGAGAAGCAGACTCCCTGCAGGGAGCCAGATGTGGGACTCCATCCCAGAACCCCAGGATCACACCCTGAGCCAAAGGCAGATGCTCAACAGCTGAGCCACCTGGGCGTCCCAAAATGGTTCTCACGGGATTTTTTTTCCCTTTTCTACAATCAACACCTTTAATCTCTAAGGGAAATGTAACAAAGTATATTCTAAGAGAAATGAGGTCAAGATGTTATTCTCAAGATTGGTTATTTAAGAAGCTGGGGCCTCGGGACGCCTGGGTGGCTCAGTAGTTGCGTGTCTGCCTTTGGCTCAGGGCCTGATCCTGAAATCCAGGGATCGAGTCTCGCATCCCGCTCTGCATGCAGCAGGCTTCTCCTCTGCCATTCTCTCTCTGTGAAAAAAATGAATAAAAACCTTAAAAAAAAAAAAAAAAGCTGAGCCTCAAGGCATCAAAACTCTTCACAAAAGATGCCCTTTCAGACAGAGATAACTTTAAATCATCCACAAATACTTCCAAACCCGACCGAAGCCCATTTTCCTAAGCCTCCCCGCCAACCTCGTGCGCGGCAAACGGTTTGAATCCGAACAGTGACACCTAGCGGCGCCGAGTCACACTGGCACAGGCCCTGCTCGCTTCCAGGACCCGGGTCCGTTTTTTTTCTCACCCTAACGGGATGCGTGCGTCCACGTGTTCCTAAGAACCGAACTTAAAATCGGTAAAGTGGGACCCCTGGGTGGCTCAACGGTTTGGCGCCTTTGGCCCAGGGCGCGACCCTGGAGTCCCGGGATCGAGTCCCGCGTCGGGCTCCTGGCATGGAGCCTGCTTCTCCCTCTGCCTGTGTCTCTGCCTCTCTCTCTATCATTAATTAATTAATTAATTAAATATTTTAAAAAAATAAAATTAGTAAAGTAAAGCGTGCGGCGGCCGGGTGTGGCAGGCCTGCCCACCATCTCGACTTTCTCACTTCCGGTCACCACCCAGGCCCTGCCTGCACCCATCCTTACCCATTTCAGGGCTCCATTCGCTACTTTTAAGCTTCAACCTGCAGGTCTGCGACGCAAAGAAAAGCCTGTACGGGAAGAGAGAGGAAAAAAAAAAATGAACATGGAAGGTAGGGCGCAGAGCATTATGGCTTTCCTTTTTTTTTTTTTTTTTTAATTTTGTTTGCATTTTTTGCATTTTTTTGCATTATGGCTTTCCAAAATCTACAAGCCCCTTTACTATCTGTAGGACTAAATACGAACCACTGACCAGGGCCGGCCTCGGGGCACTCCAGGACCCTCACGTTAACACTTGATGTGGATTAAGAACTACCACCGGCAGCCTCCCGTGGGCGGGCCCGGGAGACCCGCAGAGCACACACGGGGCTGCACAGGCTGGAGGACCCCCCCCCCAGGAGGGGCCCTGACTCCAAGGGGGGCCTGAGCTCTCTCCCTTCAATCGTCAACACTCGCGCCGCTCAGAAAGCGTTTTCCGATCCAGCATCTCAACTAACCCAACCACCCTACGAGGAAGACCGGCTTTACCGTCATCATCCCGCCCCCGAGGAAAGGGAGGCCGCGCGAACTAGCGCCGGGCCAAGGACGATCCCGTCTGCCCGCCTCCACAGCCTTACCACCGCCAGAGGCTCCAGACTCCCCATCGCGGTCGGGCCCGCAAGGAGCCGCCATGACTGCCAGCCACGCGGCCTGCCTCGACAAGAAGGCGGGGCTGCGCCTGCGCACAAGTCTTCCCAGCAGTCTCGCGGGAGTTATCGCGATGTTGAGAGGGGCCTCATGGGAAATGTAGTCCAAACAACCGCCGCCGGGGCCGGGGGGGCGGGGGGGTGGTGCGGCAGCAGCATCCTCAGCGCGATTCTGGAGCCACGGAGACGGTTGCTTCAGTTACAGGCATTTATCTACTGAGTGCACAGATTTTCCCTGGCGTAGAGTAGGGTGGCATAGAAGGTTCGAGAGGGGTCTCCCTAGGGGAACGGGTGAGGACACCAGGGCCCGGCCGGACTTCACCTGGGGTGGAAAGGGGGTCATCTGGGTGCTGGGTTGCGCTAGAGAAGAGGCGGCAGGTTCCCGGGGCCGGTTGGGCCTAGGGCTCCGCCGCCCTGCAGGTTGGGGCGAAGGCGGGAGGCCCGGGCGGCAGGGGGCGCCCGCGAGCGGGGCTCGGAGCGGCCCAGAGCCCGGGCGGTGGGGGATGCAGCAGAGCCAGAATTTACACCTACTTGGAAATTAGTCCATTTTTTAAAATACTGTTTTTATTTATTTATTTTTAAAGATTTTCTTTATTTATTCATGAGAGACAAAGAAAGAGACACACACACACAGGGAGAGGGAGAAGCAGGCTCCTTGCAGGGAGCCCAATGTGGGACTCGATCCTGTGACCCCAGGATCACACCCTGGGCCAAAGGCAGGCGCTCAACCGCTGAGCCCCCCGGGCATCCCTTAAAATTTTTATTTATTTATTCATGAGAGACAGAGAGGAAGAGGCAGAGGGAGAAGCAGGCTCCTACGGGGCTGGGAGCCCGATGAGGGACTCGATCTCAGGACCCTGGGATGACGACCCGAGCCCAAAGGCAGATGCTCAACCAGAGCCACCCAGATGCCCTCGGAAATTAGTTTAAACTTATAAGACAGAAAGTCCTTTTCAGCATTAGCCTCCCCACGTTGTCATCAACCCGCTAGTGACTATGCAGTGGCATTTAGTCTGGGTTATGTTATTCTGTGTATGGCCATAGGTCCCAGGTGCTTATTATCAAGTTGCCACACTTGTTTATGTTTGCCTCCCTTGATTTGATTGTAAGCTCTTCTAGGCGGGAAGCATCTCTCGCTTGCTCGCTCTTCTAAAGACGCATTTATTTTAGAGAGAGAGTGTGCACAGCAGAAGGAGGGAATCTCAAGCAGACTCCCCACTGATCACGGAGCCCGCCCCAGGGCTGGGTCCCATGACCCTGAGATCATGACCTGAGGGGAAACCAAAAGTCCAAGGCTTAACGGATTGAGCCACCCAGGCGCCCCACGAGACATCTCTTTTACTTTTTTTTTTCTTTTTAATTGCCTCCCAGAGTCTGGTTGTTATTCCTCTGCCTCTGCCCACATACACAACAGATAATCATTGACTCACTTGGCAGTAACATCTGTCTTATGAAACTGGCCCTTGCATTTCTGTCTTGCCCTTGAAGACAGTTTTGTAGAATAGGGAAAGGAGGAATGGGCTCTTTCCCTGAAAACTAAGTTCCTTTCATTTTCAGACTCGGAGAGGGAGTTTTGAATGTGGAAGTTCCCCAGAGCTGCTTGGATGGAGGCAAGGGACCCGCTGCAGGCCGAACAACAAGAGTGGATACCGCATAGCACTTACCATGCGCCCTCGACTCCTGGAGTACTGAACGCACACCGATTTGTTTAATGTGCACCGCTGCCCTCTGAAGGACACTATCACTACCCGCATTTCGCAGATGAGGTGAGGTGAGTGAGAGATGAGGTGACTTTCCCAAATTCACACAACTAGTGATTGCTGGGGTCAAGGTTTGAGGCCAGCCTGCAGAGTCCATACTCTCACCACTAAGATGTACTGAATGTACTGAACTTCGTATATCTATACATCAGTCTTACTATAGGGCTTTTGGCCATGGGGGAGAGGAGTAAAGAAGGGTTTTGTGTGTTTGCAGGGGTGGTTGGGGATGAAATTACTCAGGGGAATGATGGGCACCTGTTCCGTAGTTTTGAGCCACTTTATGGCAAGCAGAGTGAGGAGGAGAGGCTGCAGGGACTGATGGCTGCAAGACTGGGGGGCTCTGGGCTCTAGCAGGGCTGTCTTGAGTCCCAGACTGGTTGCCAGCTAGTGCGTGTGAGGAGCATGGAGCATTCTTCTGGGCTTGAGAGGGGCCACAATGCCACGGTCCATAGTGGAGCTTTCACACCTGACAGGACACCTAGTGGAAGAGCAGCAGGTTCACCGCAGGTGGCATATCTCGGGTGGCTGGGCAGGCGCCGAGAGGCCAGAGCAAAACGCAGTGAGATTAAAATCTAATAAAAAGATTTAAATAAAAAGATTTAAATAAAATCTAATAAAAAGATTTTATTTATTTATTCATGAGAGACACAGAGAGAGAGAGAGAGAGAGGCAGAGACACAGGCAGAGAGAGAAGCAGTCTCCATCCAGGGACCCCGATGTGGGACCTGATCCCAGGACCCCAGGATCATGCCCTGAGCCAAAGACAGATGCTCAACCACTGAGCCACACAGGTGCCTCAAGATTATTTTTTAAAATTAATTTATTTATTTGAAAAACAGAGAGAGCACACAAGCAGGAGGAGTGGCAGGCAGAGGGCCCACTGCCTGGGCAGTCCAGAAATAGGGAAGGATGGGGCACCTGGTGGCTCCATTGGTTAAGCATCTGCCTTCAGCTTGGATCATGATCTTAGGGTTCTAGGTTCGAGCCCCATGTCGGGCTCCTCGATCAGCAGGAAACCTTCTTCTCCCTGTGCCCCTCTGCTCCTGCTCTCTCTCTCTCTGTCAAATAAATAATCTTTAATGGGACACCTGGGTTGAGCATCTGCCTTGGATTCAGGTTGTGATCCCAGGGTCCTGGGATCAAGTCCTGTGTCAGGCTCCCTGGAGGGAGCCCTCTTCTCCCTCTGCCTGTATCTCTGCCTCTCTCTCTGTGTCTCTCATGAATAAATAAAATCTTTTACAATAAGTAAATAATCTTAAAAATAAATCAGGGCCGCCTGGGTGGCTCAGTGGGTTAAACATCTGCCTTTGGCTGAGGTCATGATCCCAGGGTCCTGGAATTGAGCCCCATGTTGGACTTCCTGCTCAGCTGGGAGCCTGCTGCTCCCTCTCCCTCTGATGCTCCCCCTGCTGATCTCTCTATCTGTGTGTCAAATAAATAAAATCTTTTAAAAAAGAAAAAAATCAGTGGAAAGACAACAGAGAACGCATCAGATTTCTGAAGGAGCAGGCAGGGGTTCAGAGCTGTAGAGATCAAAGCATCAATGTTGTGATTTCTTCTTCTTCTTTTTTTTTTTTTTTTTTAAAGTAGGCTCCACACCCAACGCGGGGCTTGAACTCAAGACTCTGAGATTAAGAGTCCAGTCCTCCCTAAGCCAGCCAGGCGCCCCGAGGTCTGGGACACTTGAGTTTTTATGTGCAGTGGAATTGTTACGTAGCCGTCATCCTAGGCTAGCGTGGATCTGTATTCACTGACACGGAGTCCCCCAGTCTAGTGGTCAGTGACAGAAGTAGATCCCAGGCTGAGCAAGGCCACAGTCCTCGGTGCGGTCAGGGGGCCTTGGCTCTGAGCACGGAGGTTAAATCTAGTCCGTTGGCCTGCTGTGCTCAGGTGGCTAACTCACTGGGTTCCATCCGGATAGGATTTCGGATACGGTACCCGAAAGCCACATTAATAGGAAACCAAGTCTTTGGAACATTGAGGTTAATTTCTTAACCTGGAGAGGAAGCTCTACCATTGTGGATAGGAACAGGAAGGTGGGTAGGAATATCCCAAGCAGTCAGCTGCTTCTGTCGGGCACAGTTGACCGGTGATTCACAGGCGGTTCATCTGTGTGGCAGCGCTGCTCATTGCCAGCTCACAGCTGTTCTTCCTCCATCTCACAAACAGAACTGGAGCTACTGGCCAGCTCGGTGCTTCAGTGGAGGCAAGCTCCTCCCCGGCCCTAAGGGCGAATCTTGAAGAGTCGGCACCAGACCCTTATGATAAATCTACTCCTTCTGCCAGGAATTCAGAAAAGGGTTTGTGATGCAATTAAGCAAAGTTTGGGAAAGTTTTTCTTGTTTTTAAAAACAGCAGCCTCTCTTCTGGCTTTGGGAGGCTCTGAAGACTTGATACTTGAGGCCGTGGCAGCCGTCTTGCATCCATGAGGCTTGCCTCAAAGCCAGAGCCTAAGGTCTGACGATGGCAGAGTGGAAACAAAGGACGAAGAGTCCTCATGGTGAACTGCCAAATTACCAGTCCCAGAGCCCCCTACCTTCAGACCTTTTGTTTCAACTCAAAGACACACATTTTTATATTTTAATATTTCTGAATGCAAGGGGCATCTCACAAGCAATGGCATGTTAGTTTCAGTGAAACACAGAATGATTTTTTAAAAAAATTTATTTTAGAGTTGCCTGGCTGGCTCAGTTGGATGAGCATCTGCCTTTGGCTCGGGTCTTGATCTTGGTCCTGGGATCAAGTCCTGTGTTGGGCTTCCTGCTCAGCAGGGAGTCTGCTGCTCCCTCTGCCCTGTGCTCACACATGCTCACTCTCTGTCTCTCTGTCTCTGTCTGTCTCTCTCTCAACTAAATAAATAAAATCTTTTTTTAAAAAACCCTCAAATGTTTATTTTAGAGAGGGCAGGAGGGACAGAAGGGGAGGAGAGAGAGAATTGTGAGCTGAGCGCAGACTCCAACACAGGGCCCCATCTCACAACCCTGAGATCATGACCTGAGCCAAAACCAAGAGTCGAATGTTTAACCAACTGTGCCACCCAGGCACCCCAGAATGTGAGATTTAGAAAAGAAATCTCCTTCCTGTTTGAGCCACCCTAAGTTGGGTGTTCTGTTAAGAGTCACAATCATCCTTAATGATATGATCAACATGTCCCCAATCCCGCTTCATTATAATTCTCTGAAAGAACGGGTCACAGCAAAATAAAAGGGATGACATGTGCACATCACCTTTTTGAAAACACAAAAGCTACTGTCTATTAAATGTTTGCTCCGGGCCAGGCTCTGCTCTAAGCACCTTCTTTTTAAAAAACTGATTTATGGAGGCCTGACTGTCATACAAAAGGCTGTACAGGCTAAATTAACGTCTCAGACTCGATGAGTCTGACTGAGCACATTGCACGTACTGTCCCTTCATTCTCACATCTGCCCTCTTATGATCACCCCTCTTTTGCAATCTTCTAAAGAAGCCAAAGTGCAGAAAGGGGAAAGTAATCAGTGTGAAAGAGCGCTGAGATCTGACCTCAGCCAGTCCAGCCTCAAAGCCTCCAAACCTCACTGCTGTGCTGAGTTTCCAGAAGAACGCACCATGACAGTGTGACACATTTTGCTTCGCTCCAGTGACTTGACTTCCTCCAGCCAGAAAGCCCAGCATAAAAGCACAGGCGGGGTTTTTTTTTTTTTTTTTTTTTCCTCCTGGGATTTCTCAGGACCGTGAAAGAGTGCCACAAAGGGTGTTCAGCAGAAACCTGGGATCCTGGAACACAGCCTTAACCTCCTGGAGGAGGAGAAATGTCACATGGAGAACCCCTTTCCCTAAAGAGGCAACCTTGGCATCACGGTGGGTTCTTCCCTGCGTTTGCCAAGAGCACATACATCACTTGCCTGCCCTGCAGAGCTGTTGCCTCTCGTAAAAATTATTGCTTAATAGGTTCTTAAAAAAATAAGTGAATGCGAAGAACATGTAATATCCTGTTGACCTCTTCTGCTCTTTTCGGGACACGTCTCTCCATTCCCAGGAACCCTGCCTTCTCACAAGTGTTGCCCAGCCTTTGCTCATATTGTTTGTTCCCTTTGCTTTGAAATTTCCTTCCCTGCATCCTCTCCTCTGCTGAGCAAATTCCAACTCCTGTGTCAATACCTCCTCCGCAAAGTCTCACCTGAGAAGCTGCAACAGTCCCGAGCTCTCTGCTCGGTGTCCTGCTGCAGGCTGCTGTGGCACCTGCTCTGAACCCAGGCAGCCTTGGAGCCCAGTCCCAGGCCTGCTGATTCTAGCTGAGTAATCCTGCGTGAACAACTTCCCCTCCATCTCAGCTTCTTTTCTTATCTGGACTTCTAGAACAGTGACGCCAAGCCACCTCTGTGGGTCTGGCGCGAGGGAGCCCTTCATAAACAGAACTCTTGTTATTTGAGCATGCTTCTTAGGCTACTCACCGCCTTATGGTTGTTTGTTTTCACATCTGGCGTTTTCACTAGACTGTAAGCAAGACAAGGATCAGGTCTTCATTCTCGTGGTTCTTTTTTTTTTTTTTTTTTTTTTAACTCTTTAAGTCATCTTTATTGAGGTATAATTTACATATAACAAAGTGCATCCATTTAAAACAGTCCAGCTAGTGATACACCCATAAAACCACAACCCCAGTCTCGATTTAGAACATCTCCATCCCCCTGGAGGGCACCTTCCTGCTATTTCACAGTGTCCATATCCAGCCCTGGCCCCGGGCAACCACTGATCTGCTTTCTGCCACTCCTGATTAGTTATTGCCTGTTCTAGAATATCCTATAAATGGATTCAGACTGTAGGTGCTCTTTAGCGTCTGGCTTCTCTCATTGCCCTGTGTTATGGCTCACATAGTAGCTCATTGCCTTTTTATTGCTGAATCGTATTCCATTGTGTGAATACACCACCTCCTTTTTTTTTTTTTTTTTAATCCATTTACCTCTTGATGGCTATTTGCCTTGTTTCCAGTTTGGATCTATTATTGATAATAACACTGCTGTGAACATCTCTGTACAAATCTTTGTGTGGACCTACATGTTCATTCCTCTTGGATAACATCCTAAGAAACTGCCAAACGGGTTTCCCAGCAACGTATGACAGGGTTACAAGTTGCTCCACACCTTCACCAACGCCTATTATGGTCCATCTTTTATCCATTCTGGTGAGTGTGCAGTAGTATCTCATTGTGGTTTTAATTTGCATTTCCTTGATGGCTTAGGATGTTGTGTATCTTTTTATGTGTTTATTGGCCATATATCTAGTTTCTTGCGAAGTGTCTATTAAAACCCTCCCCCACTTTTCCGTTGGGCTGTCGTCTTCTTATTGAGTTGTAAAAGTTCTTTATATATTTTGGATACAGGCCCTTGTTCGGATTTTTGCTTGGCTAGTATTCTCTTCCAGTCTTTCCAAGAATTTTGATCAAGTCCAATTTATCTGTTTTTTCTTTTATGGGTAGCACTTTTTGTGTTTCCTCAAAAGGGCTTTTCTTTCTCCATTGGATCATCTTCGTTGTGTCTGTTTTGGGGATGCCATTGATGTGTGTGTATATCTTTAGGAACAGCACGCTGTTAGGAACAAGACCACTGCAGTCCTCTGGGTTTCCCCTCCTGTGCTCAGGCAGGGACCTGTGGGAGGCAGATGCTGAGGTGGTCATGGGATCACCATTTTGGATGTTCCTTGTAGTCAAATGTCTGTTGCTTCTTCAGTTTTGTCCAGTTTTCTGGGCGCTTCATTTCTGCCACCCACAATGCCTGGCATACAGGAGCTCCATACACACTTGCTGAGTGGGCGAGTCACCGTCGTCAGCACCTCCAAACACTCTCCACGGTAGCCTGTATTGAATCTGGAAGGGCCCCCCCGAGGTCAAGCAGTCCATCCCCTTCATTTTACCAGGGTAGTCAGTGGTCCGGAATTCCCGTCCTCTGCACCAGCACACTTGGGTTCAACACTGCCTATTACATGGGGAGACTGAGGTCCAGAGAAGTAAAAGTCGTGGCAGGCAGCAGCTGAGCTTGCACAACTGGCCTCCTCGGCCAGGATCTTTCTGTCGTCCTCATTGGCACATCGGGAACCGTCCCTTTGATTGCTGTCTGACTCCAACACCTACCACAGGGTGTGTACATCACAGGCTCCCGATACATGCTTCTTAAATAAATGACCAAGGAATAAATTAAATAATTTCTTTCAATGCTTTGTTCACCTGGGTTCTGCAAATTGCCTTAAACCTGTGCGTGCTCGTGCAATCTCGGGGACACAGGGCCAGCCCTGGCCCTTCCTATCCAGGTTCGGAGGTCATATAGCCTATCAGTAAATCTTTTTTTGTTTTGTTTTGCTTTAATTTTCTCAGCCACCCTCCAGGCTTAATCCCCACTAGGGGGCATATGTATCCCACAGAGAGGGTCCGGCACCCTTAGGTACCAGTTTATGGCTAAAGTCAGCAGGTCTTGAAGCCACCTCCTTAAAGCCCTGCGCTCTCCCCCTGTAAAAACAAACAACAAACCCTTCCTCCTCTGGCTCCTCCTTCTCTGGCTGGGCTGCTGGCTGCCACCCTCGCTTACCCCCAGGGCTCTGCCCCTGGTTGGAGGAAACAGCAGAGCAACAGCAGCAATGAGTGACAACCTTGATATCTGTCATCCCTGCCAGTGGCCACTGCTTCCTCCCTGAGGAGCATGACAGATCCTGGAAAGGTGGCTCTGGTCACTGCCCTCGGGGCCCAGAGTCTGGTCCAGCCTGGAATGATGAGTTTCTGCAGACTGAGCAGCGGCAGTATCACCAGGGAGGGTTGCCAGCTCTCATGCCCTGTGCCCTGGTGGACAGGTCACACTCCCAGGATGTCCTCGAGGCCCAACACCTTCACAGGCTTTTACATCACCTTGCCGGGGAACACGTCCTGGCTTCACTACTCGCTGTGGGTGACCTTGAGCAAGCACTTTCCTTATTGGGTAAATGAGACTGACAACAGTTCCTGCCCCATAAATGAGACAATGCATATAAATAAAGCACTTGGCACAGCGCCTAGCACATAAGAAGCGTTTGAGACACATTAGCCATTATTAATAATAATATTAGTATCATTATATTACTGTAAACCTTGGCCATTTCCCTCCTTTTGAGGCTCACAAAGAAGCATTACTTCCCTCTGGCTCAAGGTCTTGGGCTTCTTCCCGACTGAGGTTCTATAAAGGTCCCCGGGCACCCCTGGGACCAGCTCCTGTGCCATGATGCCCGCCTCAGATCAAGTACCACGCCTGCCTGGTCTTGGACCAAGGCCTGTGCCCAGGACCATCCTGCCCGCATCTGCACAGCCACACAGTTCGGGATGGGCGGGGTGCTCCCCGTGGCGGCATTTGCACCCTGGGGTGACACAGGGCAGTGGCAGCTGCTGCAGCTGCTCCGTCTGCCTCCCTTTCTCCCCCACCCCCACCCCCGCCACCTCATTAGCTCTCTGGTCATGTTCCCATCTCCAGGAGAGACTGGCAGCAGCCACAGAAGTAGCAGACAACAGCACCTCCCTGCTCCCGCCTGCCGCCCTCGGCCACCCTGCAGCTCAGAACCGCCTTTTCCCTGTCACTCAGGCTCCAGCCAGTAGAGAGATTAGCATTCAGACAGAGGACCATAAAGGCACCAGGGCCATGGCCTCCTGTCTTCTCTAGGAGCTGAGATTCATTTGGGGACACAGAGCCAGTTGGAGGGAAGGTGCCCAGGTCAGGACTCCCACTGGAGGTGGGGACAGGGTTCCAGGCACCCAGAGGCAACCGTGGTGCTCCATCGTCCAGCCTTCCCGGGTGCTGGGTCCTACCAGGTGCCCCTGTGCTGGGCTCTGGTTTGTTCCAGAACTGCCCATCACCCTGCTGTTGTGTATGTGGAAAGACAGGGCAGGAAGGGCCATGGGGTGAGGAGGTAAAGGACTAGCTGTTCTGAACCTACTGTTGTTGCAAAGTGACCAGTTGTTCAGTGGCTGACAGCTCACAAACACTGCCCCCCCACCCTGGGCTCAGATACCCTGTGTGCTTACCAAGTGCGCAAAGCACTTTATACCCATTATCTAATTTAACCCTTACAACTCTGAGACAGGTTTACATTCAGTAACCCACCTGAGGCCACAGAACTGGGAAGTGATGGTGGAGTCAAGATTCAAATCCAGAGCTTGGAGCTGGACTCCCCGAGCTTAAATTCTACATTATCTCATTCACCCTGAGGCCAGAGGCGCCCCAGCTCTCTCGGCCCTCTCTCTCTGGTTGCCCTTAATCCCTTCCCTCCTATTATGGTCAAGTCTGCCAAGCCCCCGGGCTTTCCTTCCTGCTCCCATTCCCAAGGAGCAGCTGTTTTCCAAGGAAATGGGGGGTGGGTGGATTCAGCCTCTTGGGGACACTGGGTCCCCCCCCCACGACGGGAGATAGTGGGCTGAGGAGGGAGCGCCTGGGCCCTGGCAGCCTTCTGTAGAGGAGCGCTCTGCTGAGGGCGGCAACTTCCTGCAGCAGGAGAGGAGCTGCAAACGTGCCCGTGGTGCAGAGAGAGCCCAGGGGTGGGAGAGTCCCAGGGAATAAGAGGCGAGCGTGGGCTGGGTGTGTGGGGAAGGTGTAAACACAATCTGCTCCCACCGAAGCCAGCCTGCTCCCTGGGGGAGAGGGCCCCTCCCGCCCAGCCCACATGGCACCCCAGCTGCCAGGGCCCGGGCAACCGCCAAGGCCAGCCGACACAGTCCCCCCATCGCCAGCAGCCCTTCCCTTCGCCTTCTCTCCTTCCCTCTGGGACCGAGGCCCGGAGGAGCCACCCTCTCCTGAGCAGGTCCCTAGAACAGTGCGGCGAAGGGGTGTCGCCTCGTGGAGGTGTGTCTGGGCCGCGGGCCAGCCCCTGTCCAGCCAGGTGACCTTGGCCTGACAATTCCTCAGACTAGTGCAAGGAGGCAGGCAACGTGGAAATGGTAGAGAGCAGAGCCGAGGCTGAAGTGACAGGAGCATGGCAAACAGATTAGAGGATGAATACACAGGTGGGCTCGGGGACGCAGACGGGGGCCCCAGGAACGGTGCCCCTGGCCCTCAGCCCGACAGCCCTGTCACCAAGGAAGGCCAACACCTCGCAGGAGAAAGACAGGCTGACAGGAGCTGAGACAGGTGGTCACGAACTCCTGGCCCATGTCGAGTGGGCGGTGGGGCTCTGTCGCCATTCCAGCGCACAGCTCCTTCCCCTGGTTTGACCCTTCCCCTGCCTCCACCCTGCCCTACTTCTAGAGGCTTCCACGGCAAGATCAGCAGCCCCTCCCCCATGGCTTCAGCGTGGTCCCCTCTGTCTGCGGCATCTCACCCTTTCCTTCCTTCCCTCAGATGTGGAGTCAGGGCGGCAGACAGGCTGCTGTCGAGAGAACTCCCCATCTCCTGCCTCTTGATGGCCTGGGGGGGGGTGCAGCGAGGCAGGGACCTCCCCGCCCACCCTGGGGGCTGGATGGCGATGGTGGGGGGACGATGCACGTGCAGGCAGGGGTTTGGTGGGGAGGCGCTTTGCATGATGAATGGCTTCCAGACAGTGGGGAGCAGCTGCCTGCAGGTCTGCGCCTGGATCTCAGGGAGCAGAAGCGGAAATCTGCTTTGATCTCTGCTCTGGGTCGAGCAGGACTGTGAGGGAGAAATGGCAGAGCCGCCGTGGTACTGAGCAGTCAGCAGATTGACAAGAACAAGTGTCAGGCTTCTTCCCTTCCCACATGCGACTGCCCCTTTGGAACACACACACGCATGCACACAGGCGCGCAGAAGACACGCTCAGAGGACAGGTTGAGAGATGCTTCCTTCCAGCCGCAGGCAGACATGTCACAGATCCCAGCTGGCATTTCTTATTGAGAACTGCAGCAGAGTGGCTGGTGACGGGGTGAGCTCTGGGGACCAGGGAGAGGCAAGTGCCCTGGAAACTAGAGCGCCACCATGGCAAACTGATACCACACAGCCTTGGACCACAGGCTTTGGGGCTGCCGGGCCCGTGGAACCCCTGCTCTCACATAGCAGCTGCAAGCTGCAAACTTCCAGGTGGTTTCAGAGAGGCCTGTGCCCTGGTGGGTAATACTGTGGGCTCTGCAGCCTCCATAGGAGGCTGGGAGGGCGGGGGGGTGGGTGGGTGGTGTGGGGAGCAGGATTAACTAGCTGGATGACACTGGACAGATTCCTTAACCTCTCTGTTTCCTCATTTCCAAAAGTGTGGATAATAATACGCCCGGTCTTCTTGGGTCATTGCAAGGATTATATTAGGGATGAATGAGAAGCCCTTCCATAAGAAACCTGAGTCCCTCTCTGGGCCTGCCTCAAACTATCCTCAGGACCTCAGAGGAAGGGAGCCCAAGCCAGGGCAATGAGCGTCTTGGCCCTCCAGCCTGCCTCAGCCAGGCCTTGCTTCAGGAGCCCCACCACCAGGGTCTGGGGCAAAGGGAGGCCAGGCAGGTCCAGGGACTCAAAGGGAGGAGTCTACCTTCTTGATGACTGCTTTTTCCCATTTTTCTTCTTGCTGCTGCTGCTGCTTCCACCACAGCATGCTTTGTGGGTAAGAGGCCAGCCGGGACTTGAACTGAAATAGAAAACCAGATTGGCACTTCCTCCCATCCCAAGGCAGGGGCTTGCATTGCAGAATGGATATTCCAGAGCACACTCTCTTCTAAGGGAGACTTAGAAGTCCTCTGGCACTACAGTGCCAGCATGACCACCACTTCACCACATGCCCTTCCCTTAAAACAAAGCCTTGTGCCATGGCCTGGACCACAGCAGGCTTGAGGCAGGAGCTGATGAGAGGCCACCCGCCTTCTGTGTACCCTCCATGGAGCTCTGCTCCCTCATGGCCAGGCCTTGCAGAGCCTGCCTTGTCCCCAGCCCAGCCCTCTACCTTCCAAGGCTTGCAGCCCTGCCCTACCTGCCTCTGCCAGCTGATCCCAGTCCCTGGGGCCGAGCTCCGCCTGACCGGGTGAAGACTTACTTCAGAGGCTCTTCCTTTCTAAACAGAAAAGCATGGGAGTCAGAGGATTGAAGGGGACGTCCTTCCCGTGTTGCCAGACTTCTTCCCTTTGCCCCATGCCTAGGGAGGCACCCCACTACTGAGGGGTAGGAGCAGCCAGGAAATCAGCTGGAATTTGTGACTGTGGAATTGCAGAGCAGAAATGTCATGCCTACTGCTCCCCAGACCAGCCCTTCACAACAGCCACCCGAAGCAGGAGGTGTTGGATGTTAGGCTGATTTTTCCAGTTAACTGGGTCCCTGGGAGTTAACAGGCAACTGCTTCCTTCTGGCTAGACCCCACGAGGCTGGGCCAGATGGTCCAGATTCAGCTTTTTTCTCCTGACAGGGAGGGTCCAGGCCCATTTCATGTAGAGGAGACCGACTACCTGAAGTCAGTTGCCATCAGCCACAAATAGGATGGATGACCTCGAGTGAATAACTGATGCCTCCCGCCTCCCCGTCCCTCAGTTTCCTCCACCATTAACAAGAGATAGAAACACTTGTCTTGCCAACCCTCTGGGGCTGTTACAACTTCCAAGTGAGTTAATGTTGAAGAGACCTCAAGGGAAGAATAGAACACTGATCAAGAGCCAGGTAACAACAGGAGAATAGCTAGCCAGCATTTATTAAACAGCTGTTTCGTGCCAAGTGCTTTAGGATGATCTCAATTTGAACCTCACGAACACCCCCACACCATTCTGTTATTAATCCCAGTTTATATACAAATACAAAGATCACATAGCTTTCCCAGAGGCTCTCGGTCAAGAAGCAGGGAGTCAGGATGTGGACTCTGGCTGTCCGCCTCCAGACCCAAACTCAACAGGGAGGACCAGTCATTCAAGGGCCTGCTCTGCGTGAGGCCCAGTGCTCATCATTTCACCTTTGTCAGCCCATTTCACCAGCAGGCGTACTTGGGTAGTATCATGACCATCTCAGCTAGCCTAGATTGTCAAGTAAGGGCGGCCCAGAAATGCCTGTTTCGGGCACATGCCCAGGGCTGCCCTCCTGACATTCAGAGCTTGGAGGAATCCCAGCACCGAGGAGGAATTTGGGGCCGCCTACGGAGACAGATTCCCGTTCTCATGGCTCACCAGCCTCCACATGGCTGAGGGGCACCCAGGCAGGTCCTACACACCCAGAGAGCCGGTGGGGTGCCCCAGCGGGCAGGCACGCTCACTGGCTCAGCCATCTGAGCGCTGTGGGGAGACTCCCTCCAGCCACAGGCGGGAGCCCAAGGGCATCATGTGCTGTGTCTCACTAGAGTTGAGAGAAGGCTAGTAGACCTTTTGCAGGAGAGAATGTCCCTTCACACAGGACTGCCCCACTAGGTGGGTCCGAGGGCACAAAAGAACCCGCACAACGGTATGTTCTTAATAAATGCATGTTGATTTTTCCGTGGTTTGTTGGGCATAGGAGCCCCTCACATCAAAGGACACTGGTCACCCAGGCAAGGAAGAATCCAGAAGTTCCCCAAACTTCCCCCTTGTGGAGGCCACATGGCTTCGGCCTAGGGAAGAGTTAACTTTCGGCCGCTGGAGACAGCGACCTGCCCGCAGGAGCGGCCGAGCCAATGGCAGGCGGTGCCGATGACGTCATGCCGCTCCTGCGCCTCCTATTGGGGGCCGGTGGGCGAATCCCGCCGGCGGCCCGGGCCGGGGAGCGGCCGAGGCGGAGCGGGGGCCGCGGGGAGGGGGAAGGGCAGCGAGCCGGCCGCCCGGAGTTGCTCCTGCCCCATCCTCTCCGGTCCCCCCGCGCCTTCCGATGGGACCCGGGGGACCACCCGCACTCGGGCAAAGCAGAGCAGCTGCGGTGCAGAGGACAGGCCGGGGCGCCCCGTGCCGCGGGGGAGCACAGACACCGAGGCTGCCCACCGGGCGCACGGGGACCGGGTGGCTGGGGCGAGGGGCCCCGGCGCGCTGGCTCGGGTGCACCCATGTACCTGCCCAGGCACGGTCGGGGCGGCCAGGGCAGCCGCTTCCTCGACGCACCCTGCCTCCCCCAGCCCAGACTCTGCCTTACCTGCCCGAGGACTGGAGGTCTCTCTCCGACCTGCTGCCCACGACTGCCCCGTCCGCTCCGCTGGGCTCCCTGTGGGCGGGAGGAAGAGGCTGGAAGAGCTGTGGGCAGCGCCCGGGCCCAGACCCCGCTCTCCTGGCCGTGTTGGGCTGGGGGACCCGGGACTCCAGCCAGAGTCTCCGAGCACCTGCGAGCCCCCGCCCCCGCGTGCTCTGGTGGGAAACCTCTCTGCAGCTCCCTGCAAATCCTCCCCGCCCTCCAGCCTCCCAGGAGGTCCAGGCAGCCCCTGCACCACCCCTCACCCCCTAGGTTCTCCTCTCTCCCCACCCCTGCCCATGGCCCCATCAGCTTCTCACGGTTGGACCCGGTTGGCGAACCGGCGGCGCCAGAGCATGGCCAAGGTGCTGAGTAGGAAGAGGGTGGTGCACATGGCTCAGCTGCCCCATCCCCTCCCGGACAGAGTCTGCAGGAGAAAGGCCAAAATGGCCCTGCCGGCTCTCACAAGCCACTGCTGCCCATCCTGAGGTTCCTGCTGCCACTGGATTAGGAGGCTCAAGCTGATTAGTGGGGTCAGCCGACCCGACCTTGTGCAGACTGATTAACCTCACTGGGCCCAAGTTGTCGCCTGTGGTGGCAGGGTAAATCAAGCTGTCCGTTCTGGATACAGATGTGACTAGGACCTGGGCCTAACCCTCAAGGGGCTTCTAGTCTAGACACTTGAGCTGGCAAGTCACATTAATGACCACAGTAGAGCGACTTGGGTGATGGGAGGCACCCACAGAGCACTTTCGGAGTTGCATGTGTCAGGGAAGCATGTGTCAGGGAATGCTTGGGAGAGGAGCTGGGGGCATTGGAATTAATGTGCAGGTGTTCAAGGAAGGTTGCCTCCCCCCCCAACAGAAGACTCTTCCAGGGCAGCTGACACGAAAGCACAGAGCATGTTCCAGCAACTGGAAGTTGAGTGTTGGCAGAACAATGATGTCATGGAGAGCCATGGGGAGGGGAGGAAGAATATTAGATGATGAAGCCAGAAAGGCAAGGGAGGCCAGGGAGTGGAGGGCCGGCTGAGCGGTTGCGTTCTCCCCTCTGGACAGTCCTCCCCAAATGTTACTGATTTCCATAGCCCCTTCCATAAAAGACTGGATTTAAGTGTGCACTCATGAAATAAGTATATGCATTTGCTCATACATTAGATCTTCCACTTCTGTGCGAATACAGTCCTGCATAATAAACACACATAAGACTTGTAAAAGATGAGATAAAGCTAAATAGAAATACTAAATAGAAATAGCGAATACTTGCTTTCCCAGTGCAAAGCTTCTGAGCAGCCACTTGGAAGGGCACCGCACAGGCATCGGGTGTCCTGTCAGAGGGGTTCAGTGAGGTGGCCCAGGCAGCATGTGGAGCACACAGGGGGCTGAGCATCCAGCCTCCTCCATCTCTCTCCAAAAACCCCAGAGGTCTGCGCTAGATTTTCCTTCCCTCCAAGGAGATGGAAGCGGTGTCAAGGGGTCTCCTGCCCAGGCTCCCAGGGATGGCCAGAGCTGGGGCTGCACCTGGGCTCTCTACTTTGGAAAACGATTTTTAAAATACATAAACCAAAGCGGGAGAGGTGAGCCGACCTCTTCTCACACTTGCAGAGGGACACCAAGTCTCGAGAAGGGCGGGGTCGCGAGGGAGCGACAGGGAGAAGTGGACACTGGCATCAGGTTTGGGCTGGGAGTCAGAGGTGCCACCTGGCCGCCCCGGGTCTGAACAGTTGCTTGCAGCGGGGGGATCCTGTGTCTCTGAGCTCCAGCCCCCACCTCTGGCCCAGCGGCCCTCACACCTCGCTGAGCAGGGCCACCAGGCCGAGAATTTGTCTCCCCCATTCCCAGAACCGCAGCCATGGTAGCTGAGATGTCTCCAGGGCCTGGGCCTCCCCAAGATTTTTGACACCTTCCCCCCAGGACTTCTTTTTGCCCTGCCGGCTGCCTGGCCTGCGGACTCTCCTCCACAAGGGTCGGGATTCTGGGCAGCGCCTGTTTTTTTGCCTGCCTGTGTCATTAATAAGGCACCCAGGGACTTTTTTCCGACGCCCTGTGCAGTACCGAGGAGGGGGGGTGCGCTGGCCGGAAGGAAGGGGGGCCCAGGCCTCTGGCGCTGAAGTTCGACCGCCGGCCCCCATCCCCGCGGCGGCGGATTCCAGGACGGAATTGGAGCGGGGGGGGGGGGGGGGGCGACCCCGGTCCCGGAGCCCCGGAGCCTGGGGTGCGGAGCTCCGGGAGCGGCGCAGGGGAGGGGCCGGGAGCGAGCGCGAGCTCAGCCGGGACCCCGCGCCGCCGGAGGGGCTGCGTCCGCCCCCTCGGGCTGCGTCGGGGAGTGTTTCCCTTTGAGTCGGTTCCCCGCCGCGTGCACGGTGCGCTCCCGCACAGCGCCCGACCCCGCGCCCCCGAGCCGCGCCCGCCGCCCGCCCGCCCGCCGGGGCGCACTCCTGCACGGCCCGCGCGGCCCCGCGCCGCGCGCCCGCCCCCTCCCGCGGGGCCCCCGCGCTCCCACCACACCTACGCCCCACCCCGCCCGGCGGCCGAGGTCCGCGGTGGCCCGCGGGCGCCAGCCGCGTCGCCCCCACCGCGCCCAGCCTTCACCTTGCCGGAGCTGGCTCACCGACGCGGGGCCGGGGCTTTGGAGCGGCTTTATTTTTTTTAACATTTTTCCAGCAGACCACATCCCCGCCCCCCGCTCGCGGTCCCCCGCCCCCCGCACATATACCCTGCACACACACACACACACACACACACACACACACACGGCGCGCACAGACAGACACGCTCCCTCCCTCCGGCGCGCTCTACCCCTGCTCGCCAGCCCGCCCGCCGCGCACGCAGCGGCCCCGGCTCCCCGCGCCCCGCGCCCCGCGCCCCGCGCCCCGCGCCCCGCGCCCCGCCGCCGCCGAGCCAAGCCGGGCTGGGCTCGGAGCTGCTCATGGAGAAAGTGCCGGGCGAGATGGAGATTGAGCGCAGGGAGCGGAGCGAGGAGCTGTCCGAGGCGGAGAGGAAGGCGGTGCAGGCTACGTGGGCCCGGCTCTATGCCAACTGCGAGGACGTGGGGGTGGCCATCCTGGTGAGGTAGGTGTCACTCCGGCCGGCAGAGCCCGGGGGAGGGAGGGCGGCAGCGGCTCCGGGCAGGGTCCGGGCTCCGGCGCCACCTCTCCAGCTGAAATTGGGGCCGGGCCTGCCCGGGGTGCAGGCAGCATGGGGCGCCTTGCGGTGGGCGAAGCCCTGGCCGAGCCCGTCCTGGCTCTGGGCGGTGGGGTACGAACTAGGAGCCAGACGCAGAAGGAGGGCACCTCTGTCCCCCTCCTCTGGCCGGGGCCTCAGAACTCCTGGCTCCCTCAGGCGTGCCTTCCTCCCCGGCGACCCCAACCACCCAACCCAGCGGCCACACACATTTTACCAACCCTTCAGTTGGGGGCGCCCCATTTCAGAGGCGGGAAGACTGAGGCTCGGCCAAGCAGAGAGACAAAGAGGAGCAGACCCCTGTGCAGCTCGGCCCCTTTCTGTGTTCAAAGCCTCTGGGAAGGACAGAGCAAAGGGCCAGAGAATAGAGGTCAGAAGCAGTAGGTCACTGGGGTCCTCCTTTCCCAGCTGGCTCCTTCCTGCCCGGGAGAGTAGGCCAGCAGGGAGTTCCCAGGTGAGGCCCAGGTGAGTGGAGAAGCAGACGGTCCCTAGGGTACGATGCCTGCTGAGCATGGTGGAGGGGAAGCAAGAAGCGTCAGGAGTCAGGGCTCCACCCTGGAACCACCACTTGAGGAGGAAAGGCCGTGTGTGTTGGGCTCGGGGGTTACTCAGGTACCACATGCCCCCAAAGTGACACTTATTTACACATCTGCACCCTGGTGGACACATACCATTCCTCTGTACTCCACGTCCCCAACCCCCGTGAGCTAGTAACTGACTAGAGCCACAGATTGATGCTCTCTTCCCACACACGCGGGTCCCTGGGGCCCCAGACCTGCACTCACCCCCAACCTCCTGCCAGCGGCAGCAGCCGGGTCTCAGAGCACCGAGCAGGGCAGCCTGCTTATCTGGAGATGGGGTGAAGCCTCTTGCTTGTGGAAGGGAGAGTTGAAATGCAAGCCTGCCTCCCAGTCCCAAGCCCCGGCTCTGGCTTCTCTGTCTCCCTGACTCTCTCTCCCTTCTGCCTCCCCCAAGCCTGGGACCTACCCGGCTCCGTAGCGATATGCCCTGATTCCAACTTGGAAACAGATTTTGGAGGAAAAAGAGCAAGAAGCACTCGTGAGTTTGAGGAGGATTCCTGAGGAAGGCTGCTATTTGGGCAGCCCCAAGACCCAGAAACATGGGGGCGGGGTGGGGAGGCTCCGAGGGGGTTTCAGATGCTGAAGCCATCAGACATTCTGAGACACAGACCCGCACGTGGGAGCACCCACACGAGCACACGGTAGGTAGTGGCGTTACAGATGCGCCAGACACAGCCCTGGGTGGGGGGGGCGGGTGGCTCTCAGCCATGCGTGCTGTGTATCGGCGCCCGAGAGCCCACCAGGCCTCAGGATGCACCGGGTGAGCACATGGGTCCCCAAAAGGAAAGGAGGCGGAGTCCACAGGGCCTTGGAGATTTTGTCTGGACACTCTGCCATTTGCCAGGGAGGGTGAGGAGGTGATGTGTCCAAGATCCAGCTCCTGGGGTACCACCCAACCTCCCCCAGGAGTGGGGGGTGCAGAGGAAAGACCTGAACACTATGGCCAGGGCTGTTTCTGGAGAGTCTGACATCTTGACAAGGTCTTTCCCTATATATGCCCCTGCTTGCACGGTTCCCCATTCCTGACTCTTAGGGAGACTCAGTTTGGGCGGGTGGGGGTGGTGGCATCTACCCCTGTGCTCTGTGCTCAGTGAGAGGCCCACAATTAATCCAGAAGGCCTGAGACAGCAGTGAGGTCCAGCCGGCTGGTCAGCCCAGGCCACATTCCACCAGACCCACCTCTGTGTTGGTCGGAGCCCAGCGCTGGCCCAGCTCCTCCCTGCCAGACCCGAGCCCCACCAGCCTGCTCCCTCTGGGTCTCCTCCTGCTCTCTGCCCCCCAACCTGCCAGGTGGGGGAGAAGGTTGGTTAAAGGGGCTAGAGGGCAAGATTGATAAGCCTCTCCGGTGTCCCAAAGGCCCCTCCCCACATCCTGTGCCCCCCAACTTTTATCACACACACCTCCCCAACTTCACACACATCCACAAGGACAGGCGCCCGTGAGAGCCTGAGACACTGAGTCCTCTGGCCCATCACTCTCAGGTCCTCCCTCCCTGCTGGGCTAAGGCCAGCTGCACCCCCACGCCCTACCCCCCACCCCAGCCCCAGGAGTCCACAGCCAGGAAGGGGGTGGCAGTGCTGGTGGTGGTGGAAAAGCTGTCTTGGGGTCGGAGCCAGACCCCACACCTGCACTCCAGTGGAGAGGGAACACCCATGCTCTAGGAAGACTCCCCTCCCGGTTGTAACTCTGCTACCTTCCCCCCTCACACTCAAGACAAGCCTATTTCAGGCTCTGTTGGAAGCCCAGATGCCTCTGGGAGCTGAGAAACTCCCCAAGGCTGGCTGCTGAGGCTTCTCCCCTGCAGGCAGCGCAGCACAGCACAGGCCCGGACCTGGAGGGTCAGGAATGCTGGGGCTGGGGACAGAAGCCAGGAAGAGGGAGCAGAGCACGTGGCCCCCAGACTCCCCTGGTGCAGCAGAGGGGCTCCCTGGGACTGTCATTCTTCAGGGCCATAATGGCCCTGGGTGTTGAGGCAGGAGACTCGTTGGGCCCCAGGCCCCCATCTCCCTGGCACAGCAGTCTCTCGGAGGCAGGATTCGGAAGCCATCAAGGCAGGGGATGTCTGTCTGTCTTCCTGGCCCTGCCACCCACTTTGCTGGGCAACCCTGGGCATAGATTCCTAAAACAGAACGCGGAGATAAAAACAGTGCCAAACTCAGGAGGCTAGTGCAGGATTAATGACACAATCTAGTAAGTGCTCAGTAAGTCTTCCTTGTTAGCTCCTCATCAGTAAAATGGATATAACAATGTTTGCTTGGTTGTGGCAATTATTTTTTTTAAGATTTTATTTATTTATTCATGAAAGACACACAGAGAGAAGCAGAGACACAGGCAGAGGGAGAAGCAGGCTCCACGCAGGGAGCCCGATGTGGCACTCGATCCTTGATCCCGGGATCACGCCAAAGGCAGACGCTCAACCGCTGAGCCACCCAGGCATCCCCGGTTGTGGCAATTAAGTGAAATAACAGGTGGAGATGTTTTGCACATTGGAACGCACCAGGCAAACAGCGATCATTATTTTTATTGCAATGTGAAGTGCCCAAAGTCTAAGATAATACTCATTTAAGTCCAGATTGGGTTCTTTACATTTGTCCTTCATATCGTGCGTCTCCAGAAAAATCCAACGTATTTTCAGACTCATTGCCTCATTTGTCCTCACTAGTGTATCTGTGAACTATCGAGTGGGAGGAACTCCTCTCACACTTTTGCAGACCGGAGGTTGTGAAGTGGTTTGCCCAAGGTCACCCTTGGTCTCCACATGGACTGCGTCCTCGCCACTCCCCCGCCGGCAGCAGCTTTGTCGCCTGACGGGATGGACTGGGCCAGAAGCTCTCTCTGCATCTGTTCCAGCTCTCTGGCCAAAGGGCTGATTTGGCAAATTATCAGTTTTCTCTGATCGCAAATGAGGATACTCCAGAGGTGTGAGAGAACCTAACAAAACAGGCCCAAGACATTTCGTACGTTTTCTGAAGTTCTGATCGGGTGTGTGTGAGTGTGTACCCGTACCTCCTGCAACGCCCAGCTCTGCCAGGGAGAGAGAATGCAAAGGGCATCGGTGTCATCTTGCGGACCCAGGGCCCTGGGCTGAGGGGATGGGTCACAGCAGGTGTGAGACCCAGGCCCTGCCCTTGGGTTGTGGGACCCAGTCCAACAGGCAGGAAGGGAAGAAGCGGTAAAGGGTGGCGGGGAACCCCTAATGGCCTTAAAGGGACAGCCTGGGCACTGTGGGGTAGGAGGGACAAGTCCAACGCAAGAAAGAGCGGGAAGGAAGGCTGGCCTGCTCGAGGAGTGTTTTACCAGCAGTGAGTGGGCTGGAGGAAGGTGGCTGAGTTGGGACAGTTTGTAGGAAGCCTGAGATCCCAGGTTAAGGATTTTGACTTTGTCCAGTAGATAGTGGGGCGCCACTGAATGTGAGCATGAAAGTGACCTGATGAAAGTGATATTTGGGGGGAATTAGGCAATTTCAGGTAAAGTGGAGAGGGAAGGAGAGCGCTAAAAAGACCTGGGGTCTGCCCCAGGACGTGCACGGGCTTCTTGGAGAAGCGAGATGTACAGATGTGAAGTAATGACGGACTCACACCAGGAGGGTAAGACCAGTCCGGAGCTGTAATTAAATCAGCCAATCAATAAGCGCAGCAGGCGGAGGAGGGAAGCAGGTAGGGAGGAGGGAACAGACGGAGCTGGCGGGAGAACTGTCCCGTGTTTCTTCCCTCCGTGACTGGGTGACCTGAGCCAAGTCACTCGGGCTTTACTTTTTGCAAAGAGAGCTCTACCTTGATCACGACCCACTGGCATTGACCGAGCACCCGGTGTTCACACTGTGCTGAGGACTCCACACGCGGTTTCCCAGTTCATCCTCATGGCAAGCTAGGAACAACCATGCCGTGGCATGGACGAGGACACGGAGACTCAGAGAAGTGCCGTCACTTATCCGAGGTCACGCTGGCCCAGAACTAGAGCTCTGGTCCTCTCTGCTGTGCCTGGAGCAGGCCTTGAGGGTGGGTGGGGCTGGGAAAGGAGGCCAGAGCAAGAAAGACAGGAGCCTGAGAGACAGGGCTGACAGTCTGTGCAAGTCTGGCCCACGGATATGGCCAGGACCCGGGTCGGGGCGGCACCGTCACTGGTCCAGCTCGGCCAGAGGGAGGGTCTGTGTCTGGGGACCCGCTACACACGGTGGTGAAAGAGTTACTGGTCCTGCCCCTCCTACCCTGAACCCCCACCACCCTGGCACCTTGGGGTGGGCTCCCTGGTCACCCCAGCCACCTTGGGTGGGTCTCCTGTCACCTCGATCACCCAGCCGTCTCGAGGTGGGCTCCCCCTGTCACCCCAGCCACCTTGGGGTGGGCTCCCCACATCACCCCAGCCACCTCAGGGTGGGCTCCCCCCATCACCCTGGCCTTCTTGGGGTGGACTCCCCCATCACCCCAGCCACCTTGGGGCAGCTCCCCATGTCACCCCGGCCACTGCACGGTGGGGCCCAGGCAGTCCTGACTTGAGCACTCCCGCCCTCCCGCCAGGTTCTTTGTGAACTTTCCATCGGCCAAGCAGTACTTCAGCCAGTTCAAGCACATGACAGAGCCCCTGGAAATGGAGCGGAGCCCCCAGCTGCGGAAACATGCCTGCCGGGTCATGGGGGCCCTCAACACTGTCGTGGAGAACCTACACGACCCAGAGAAGGTGTCCTCTGTGCTCGCCCTTGTGGGCAAAGCCCACGCCCTCAAGCACAAGGTGGAGCCCGTGTACTTCAAGGTAGGTGGCTGTGGTCAATCCTCCGCCCGCCCTGCTCCGGGAGCACCACTGGGGAACAGAGGAGACCGCTGGGCAGCCCAGCCTCTGCCCCCCAACCCCCATGTGGTTGTGACAGGGAGGGGGCTGCAGGATCGGGTGGGGGCTGGGTCTCAAAGTTGCCAGGCTGCCCTGTTGTGAACGATCCCCTTGGCCAAACCCTGTCCAGAAGGGGTGCTGGGGGCCCTGGGGGCCTTGGGGGCTTCGGGGGCGAGGAGGCAGGGCAACCAGGTGTTTACTTCTCCCTCCTCCCTTTGCCCCCAGATCCTCTCTGGGGTGATTCTGGAGGTGATCGCCGAGGAATTTGCCAATGACTTCCCACCTGAGACGCAGAGAGCCTGGGCCAAGCTGCGTGGCCTCATCTACAGCCATGTGACCGCTGCCTACAAGGAAGTGGGCTGGGTACAGCAGGTCCCCAACACCACCACGTGAGGAGGGGTGAGGGTGGGCCGGACAGCCTCCCCGCCGTCCTCCCCCACCCCCCGGTCTCCCATCTCTCCTGGGGCACAGGAGCTGACTGCTGGGGCAGGAACTCTTCGGGAGGCTAGGTCTGGAGTCTGACGCGTAAGAAGAGGCATGATGGGAAAGGGCCGGGCCCCTACTAGATAGAGGCTGCTCCGAGCCATGAGCCCCAAACAGATTCTCCTGGGGTAGAGCCATCCCCTTCCCTAGAACACCAGAGCACTCGAGCGGCCCAAGACCACGGCCGCCCAGGGCAGAGAAGCCCTAAGAGGTTCCTGGCGGGAAGGCTAGCTCGTCGGGCCCAGAGGCAGGCCAGGCTAACTCCCGGCCACTTCCTCCCTGGGTACCAATCACATGGGGCTGTTTGTCAGCTAATGCTGACCAGTGCTCCCTCCTGCCTCTGCCTCAGCAGGGCCAGAGCCAGGAGAATCACGAGGGTGTGTGCACACACGTGCATATGCCCAAGCACACAAGGGGCCTGCGTGGGTGTCGCTACCCCACACACACCTTCAGGGGTGTTTACTTCCAGGCTGACCCTAGAGGCCAGGTTCCCAGTTCTGGGGTGAGGGCCGCGGAGATGGGCTCGAGGAGGGTGGCCAGCCTCAGGGACTCCAGAGGACTCGGAGCTCGAGGAGAGGGCTGGCCCCCAGACATGGTGGCTGGGAACACTCCGGCCTGCCCAGGCCCCCAAGGGGCAGGCAGCTCTGGGAGCTCAATGGAGGGGCGGAGGCAGGGCTGGAGTAGGAAGGAGAGAGAGGAGCGTAGGCGGGAATGGGAAGCAGGGGTCAGCCAGCGGCTCAGGACACGCGTTGTCGAGAAACATTCCCAGCAGTTTCCCATGGAAAAGGCGCGTCTGCTCCCCGGGCTCCGAGCGGCCCACGGACCTCCTGGACCTCCTGCTCGCAGGCCTCGGGGCCCAGCTCTGGAGGAGGTCCCCCGAGGGTGGCCTTGGGAGGCCGGGCCTCCTGACCTTCCTGCTGCTGGCCACACGGGCCCCAGCTTGCTCCTGCTCCCCTCCCCCACATCGGCACCACCCCAGGAGAGTAGAAATCTCGGGAACTTCTGGCTACAGCCCGGCAAGGAGGCCAGATGTGCACAGCTGGGCCCTGGCCTGCCCCAGATCCCCGGGCGGGGAGGGGGACCTGGACGGGAAGCAGATAGAAGATCTTTACCTGCCGCAGGAGGTGCTGGCAGAGCCGGGGTGGCTGCCGGAAGCAGACGGCGGGGCCAGGGAGGGTCAGTGGGGGAAGGGGCTTGCCCTCCCAGCCTCCACCCAGGCCGGAGAGGCCGGCTCAGCTGCCAGGGATGAGTTTGTTTACAGCCAGGAGACAAGACTTCCTGCTTCTAGAGAAAAGGGCTTTTTTACAGAGGCCCTAGAGGGACCGGAGAGGAGGAAGGAGAGAGAGCTGGCCAGTCCAAGTCCCCGTGAATCAGAAACACATGGACCGCGTTTCCCGACACGAAGCCCTGTCCCCTCCCATGTCTTGCCCCAGCTGGACCCTTGGGACTGACGTCTCACCAAACCCCAAACATTAAGAAACCACCAGAATCTCCGTCTGCCCGGTCCTGCTCCTCGTGGAGAGAATGGATGGGCTGCAGCGAGGATTGGCTGAAGCCCTGCCTCCATCGGTCCTGAGCATCTCAAATTTGGGTCTCTCCCCACCCCAGCTGGGAAGTCCTGAGGGTTGTCCCTGCATCCTTTTGCACACTCACCCCCCCTCCAACCCGGCTCTGATCTCCTGAAGGCATGGGTTTGGGCCCTCAGAAGGCGTGTCTCCCTGGGCCCGGGGCCTACACACCCAACCTATCGCCAGGGTCCAAATGGGTTCAGATAGTGGGAGGGAGTCACAGAGCAGAGTTCTAGAAGGCCTCCGTCCAGCTTCTCTTATCAGGGAAGCAGTGGTGGGCCAGACGCCACTGTTTATTGAACTGTCTCTGCTTACGGGTGTGTGTGCATTTTTTTTGTGGGTGGGGGAGTCAGGACGTTGGCGGGGGGGGGCGGGGGATGGTGGTGAGCATAAAGGGGCTGCAGGGCTGAGAATGCCTATGAGCAGCAAGAAGGGCACCCAGACAGGCCAACCGGGGAGGACACGGGTCTCAGGATTAATAGAAAAAGAGCTGATGTTGGAAAGGTTCTTTGCAGTTTGTGAAGTAGGTTCACACAGTTGATGTTACTCCATCCTCGGAGAGGTAGTAGGCAAGGCAGATGTTATCCACATGTTGGAGAGAAAGATCTGGGGTTCAGGAGGGCCCCCTGATTGGTCTGAGGTCACGCAGCAGGTTCCTAGCAAAGAGGGAGCTAGAACTTGGGTCTGGTGGGGTGCTTTCAGCGGCAGTGTGCTGGGTCCCAGCAGCGAGCGTCCTCCCTTGCCCTCCCCTGATCCCTCTCCCCTGACCCCCACGCTCCTTGGCCCCACTCCGTGCCTCTTGTAACCTCTTACCTCCATCTCCTCTCTCATCCACAGCCCACCGGCCACGCTGCCCTCTTCGGGGCCGTAGGACCCCCTCTCTCCTCCCCCCTCCCAGGCAGCACCTTGAGCAGAAGGCCGAGTTCTGAAGATCCTCCTTGACCCTCCATCTCTGGGTGCCAAGGAAGCTGAAGAATCCCTGACTCGTCTTCCCAGAAAGAGGCAGCCTCTGCTGTGGCCACGGTCCCCACTGGAGCCGCCGGGCAGTGGCGCTGGCTGCCTGGAGGCTGACCCCAGCTCAGCGGCCTGTGGGGCGGGGGACGCCTCCTCCTCCAAGAGCTGGGCCCACTATTCTTAGCTTTTCTACTCTCTGTCAGAGACCTAGCTGGGCAGCTGGCAGGAGTCCGGGGCAGGTCCGAGTCTGTCCAGGAATACACCAGCCCCGTTTCTATCTGCCCGACCAGCATGCAGGTCCCATCACCTATCTAGAGCATCACGCACACTCACCTACCATATATACAGATATATTCTATATACGATCTATATATAAAATATATAAATATATATATACATACATATCTATACTGTGTATCTGCGGGGGCCCAGAGGCACATGTAAAGCCTTGGTTTTGCCCACCTGCGTGTGGGGCAGGGAGGGGTCCTGCTCATGCTTCTAAGCAGAGGACAGAGTGTTCTGGCAGAGATGGGAGTCCCACCTTAGCACAGAGAGGATCTATGCCTGTGGGCAGGATTGGGGTGACCCAGGGGCCTGGGTGAGCAGGGTTGGGGTGACCCAGCTTGCCGGCAAAGTCCAGCCCATTCTCTGACCAACTCCCCACATTCCTGCTTTCCACTTCTAAGTAAAATGGAATTGGCTTTCCCCACCTCTATCTCCCTGCCCCCAAAAGGATGTGGCCCCTGACTCTCCAGCATGGGCAAGGGCAGACTGAGGGGCTGGCAGTGTGCGACAGGATGACAGCCCTGGGGGAGGGGCCATGGTCTAGAAACCTCGAATGCCAGCCCCATCTGCCTTTGCTGCTAGGAGCCCAGCGGGAGTGGGGCCCCACGCTGCTGTCAGTGATGACAGGCCAGATGCCTCCATCCCGTCCTGGCGCTCTGTGGGCCGAGGGCTGAGGGCCTTCCCTCCCCGCCCCCCCCCCCGCTGCTGGCTGGCAGATGGTCCTGTCCACCCATCTGGGTCAGAGTTGCTGGGGACCCCCCCCCATGTGTGCCCCTTGGTCACGTGTGCCATCCTCAAGGATGCCTAGCTACTGTGGCTGCTGTGCCTGTGTCCCCTCCTGTCCCATCCTCGTGCAGCCATGCGTGTAACTGCCTGTCCTTTTGTAGTTTCTGATGTTTGTAACCAGACCCAGCCGTGTCATTAAACAGACTCGCTCTTCCCATGTCTGTGCCACTCGTTCTGTCTTTTCCTGCCAGCTGCCCCTCGCCTCTGCCTCCCCTCCTTTGCTTGGGGCTCAGGGCTTTTCTGGAGAGCCACCCCAGGGACCCCTCACCTGTGCCTCAGCCGTGGCTGGCTGAGGCTCCTCTGAGTCGGGGTTTACAACCGGAGCAGACACCCCGACCCCTTTTAATCAGAAGCACAGGGCTGGAGATTGGGCTTTGGAGGGCCAGGAAGGGTGTTTGTGCTTGTTTTTGAAAAGTCGTGGGACTTTGCATCTTTCGTTCTGGAAATCTCTGTGGGGGAGGATAAGATGAGTGAGGGAGGTTTCAGGGGGAGATGTTCAGGAAGAAGGGCTCTGCTGGTCTGATGCTCCAGGGAGAGAGCCAAGGATCGGCCCCCACCTGCCAGACCCGAGCACTGGGCATTCCGCACCGGGAGAGCAACGTTCCTGGAAGTGCCAAGGGCGCTTGAGAAAGGAAGGGTGCTCATACCGCCTGAAATTTCTAGCACCTTCCCCAAGTTCTCAGCTCCCAGATCTCCTTCCCAAGTCCTGAATCCTGCATCCCACAGCCGCAGGCCAGCCCGCCCAGCCCCCACTCACGAGGGAGGCCACAGCCAAAGCATCAACTCCCTGCCGAGGGACCAGGAGGTCACCACCCCTGGGTGGGCTGCAGGAGAAGCAGGAAGCAGCCTCCGCCCCTTGGGAGGGCTCCTGGCTGCCTGGAAAGATTCAGCTGACTGTACAGGGAAAGTCTTGTCTCCCAGACCACGAACTCCTCGAGTGCAGGCTACGGCTTCATCCCCCCGGGCCTGGCACAGCAGAGGTGCTCAGTAGAAATCCAAAGAATAAATGAATCCCACTCATAGAAAGTAAGACCAGGACATGAGGCCAAGAGTGAGCTGTGCAAACAAGGCATAAGTGCAGAGTGGAGAGGACGGCATCAGGCAAGGCTCTTCAGGGAAGCGGCGCTGCAGGATAGAGTGCTGGGCTCTGGAGCCAGACTGCCTCCTGATGCTGTGAGACTTCGGGCAAGTCACTCAGCCCTTCTGAGCTGCATGGTCACCTCTAATTTAAAACAGGAGTGAAAGGGCAGCCCGGTTGGCTCAGCAGTTGAGCGCCTGCCTTCCGCCCAGGGCCTGATCCTGGAGCCCCGGGATCGAGTCCCGCATCGGCTCCCTGCATGGAGCCTGCTTCTCCCTCTGCCTGTGTCCCTGCCTCTCTCTCTCTCTCTCTGTGTGTGTGTGTGTGTGTCTCTCATGAATAAATAAAAATCTTAAAATAAAATAAGAGTGAAATAAAATAGGAGTGAAGAAGGCAGGTACGGGAGGAGGAGGATGTAAGCCAGCCACAATACTGGGACGTGGGCGTGCTCGGGACGGGGTGACTTGACTAGCAGGCCATGGGAAGCAGCACATGGAAGGAGGAGACAGGGTGGGCTGGCCAAGGCCAGTCTTGAGAGAGGAGGGACAGAGATGGAAAGAGGAAGGCGGTGAATGAAGGAGGGAAATCACAGGAAGTGGGGCAAAGGACAGGGAGGTGGACGCAGGCCCTTGGGGGCCTGCCCGTGCTGGGCCTGCTGGCCACTGGTAAGTTCAAGCTGAGCCAGAGCCGGGAGGGCTGGGGGAGCTGTGGGAGGCAAGGGGGCCTCTGTGGGCGTGTGGGGGAGAGCCCCGGGGAAGAAAGACACCCCCCCCCTCACTTCAGTTGGCTTATGTGGCAAAGGGGCCTCTGAACCGGACAAAACAGGAATCATTCTAGAATGTGGCCCTTGAGAAAGTTTATCTCTGATCCCCACCTCCTAGACAGGGGACACGGGCAATTAGCAACTCCCCCCAGACCTGGGCTAGAGATGCTACTGGGTAGGGGTGGGGCATGGAGGGCAGCTGGGCAGGGCCAGGTGCCCCCAGGGGGCTCTCTGTCCCCAGGGTAGGGGCCCAAGGCCTAGGCTTTTGTGCTCTACACTCAGCGACAGCCTTGTCGCTGGAGAGCTAAGCAACTGGGCCAGTTCCGCCTGGCTTGCCCGGGCTGCGAGGGATGGGGTGTAGGGAATGGGGGTGCCCAGGCTGCGGCTCCTTCCCGGCCCAGCGGCCCTGGCCACGCAGCCCCACAGCGCCCCCTGCTGGCCGATGGGCGGGACCCTCACCGGAGGCCGCGCACCAGCGCCGGCGACCTTCCCCTTGCCCCGGGGGCACACCTGCCACCCTCGCTTTGAAGGACGCATCCCAGGCAAAAAGGAAGAATGTGAGCCCTCGTGCCTATTCACAAAGATATCCTCCCATATACCGGACCAACTGGAAAAAGTGAATAAATGCTCTGTTAAAAAGGGGCTATAGGGACACCTGGGTGGCTCAGTGGATGAGGGTCTGCCTTCGGCTCAGGGAGTGATCCTGGGGTCCCACCTCGGGCTCCCCACGGAAAGCCTGCTTCTCCCTCTGCCTGTGTCTCTACCTCTCTCTGTGTCTCTCACGAATAAATAAATAAAATCTTAAAAAAAAAAAAAAAACCCAAACAGACTATATACAAAGCATCCCAGGTGCCCGATGGTTGGCTCCACTTTGTCAACATGGACAAAGTCACTCATTTCTGGTGGCTCCGGGTGTCCCTCGGCTTGTGGCTGCCTCACCCCAGCCTCAGCCTCGTGGCTGCATGGCCTTCTCTGTGTCAGCCTAAACCCAAGATGATCTTATCTCGAGACCTTTAACTCAATTACCTCCACAAAGACCCTTTCTCTGAGGAGGCAGGTTCCTGGTGGACGTGAATTTGGAGGCTTCCACTTAGCCCACTACACCCATTAGGGGAGGAAGGAGTAATGGGATAAGCAGGGACCCAGTGTGACTGGGGGGTTAGAACCTGCTCCCCCTCCTATATGCCAGACACTCGCTGGGCTGGGCCGTACTGGCCTGGCTGGGCCCTGCTCTGGGAATTGTCCATCCTTCGTGGGGAGGAAGAACTTGGGAACAAGTGTGTGAACAGTAGGGGTCATTTCAAACCAGTAAGGACAGAGTCTTCAGAGGCAGGAGGGAGCTCCTCTACATGGGCCTCTCTGTTCTCCAACACCCTCAGAGCTGTTCCTCATGACGTCATTTTATGACCCAAGAGCTGGGTTCAGTTAACAACATGCCCACAGTCCCAGGGCAAAGCAGGAACCCCAAGCTGATCCCAAAATCTAAGCCAACACCCCCATCCCATTAGCAAGGAAATGCAGAGCAAAGCACACAGAGCAGAAAAAAAGCCACCACCCCTGGCCTGGCCTCCTCACCACCCTACTGCCTCCATGGTCTGTCTCCACTCAGCAGCCAGGCAAGGCTTTCTCCAATCTTGTTGGCTCCAGCTCAGACCTCCCACTGGCCTCCAGGTCCTAGATAGCCTTCCAGGGTCTAGAAGCCCCTATAAAAGGAGCAGCAAATAATGGGGGAGGCTAATAAAGTCAAGAAGGGACCTGGGATCTGAGACTGTGGAGAGAGATGGGAAGGCCCCGCAGAGCTTCAGAGAGAAAGAGTGAGTGTCCACAGACCTTGTGTTCTTAGTTTCTCTATCCTGAACTGAGATCTGGGCCTATGGAGGGCGCTCAGGTGTTTCTAGCTCCAGACTCCGCATTCACTTCTACATCCCCTTGAGTCATGGGAAAGACTTTGGGAGCCTGAGAGAGCAAAACTCCTCAGAACAGCTTTTGGGAGCACCTGGGTGGCTTGGTAGGGTAAGCATCTGCCTTCACTCCGGTCATAATCCCAGGATCCTAGAATCAGGCTCCCTGATTGATGGGGAGCCTGCTTCTCCCTCTCCTGCCTCTTGCTTGTGCTCTGGTTTTCATTTTCCTTCAAATAAATAAGCAAAATCTTAAAAAAAAAAAAAAAAAGAAAAGAATAAAATCTTAAACAAAAAAAATGGGACGCCTGGTTGGCTCAGCAGTTGAGCGTCTGCCTTCAGCTCAGGGCGTGACTCTGGGATCCAGGATGAGTCCCACATCAGCCTCCTTGCATAGAGCCTGCTTCTCCCTCTGCCTGTGTCTCTGCCTCTCTCTCTGTCTCTCATGAATAAATAAAATCTTTAAAAAGAAATAAATAAAATAAAATCTTAAAAAAAAAAAACAAAACAGTTTTTGTGTTTCTTAGGACAGAGGGTGGGCAGCACCATTTCAGACTGGGGTCAGGAAACCCGTGCTGGTCCAGATTTGCCCTGCCTCCCTGTGTGACCCAGGACTGAGTCCCAGTTATGGCAGGCTAAGATGAAGGGCCAGGTGACAGCTGAGGCCCACAGGCCCTTGAACTGTTCCTTTTCCTGCTGAGCCCAGAGTCTCCCCGGGAGACACTTCCAGGGGCCCCAGGGAACTAAAAGCCTAGCGGTGACCAGCATCCCCACAAGTGCAGCAAAGGTCAGGACTCCAGGCCACAGGGTAGGGCACTGGGAGGTCAAGGACCAGGATCCAGGAGGAAGAAAAATACAGACCAAAGATTTCTTTTTCCTTTCCTCCTCTTTATGTTTTTTTTCTTTTTCAATTATCTAAGTTTACATTTATATATTCTCACTGTAAACGATTCCAGAAATACTGTAAATTTAACATTAAATATGACAGGGGTGCCTAGGTGGCTCAGTCAGTTAGGAGTCTGATTCTTGATTTCAGCTCAGGTCTTGATCTCAGGGTCATGAGCACAAGCCCCGTGTTAGGCACACAGCTTACTGAAAGAAGGAAAGAAAGAAAGAAAAGAAAGAAAGAAAGAAAGAAAGAAAGAAAGAAAGAAAGAAAGAAAGAGAAGTGCCAGTCTCTCTCCAGGGGCTCTATAGAGTACAGGCTGCCCAGGAACACACGCCCCATCGGCCAGCGGCAAGGCCTTGAGCAGATGATTTAAATTTACTGTGTCTCAGATACTCATCTGTACAATGGACCGTTGGCAGGGTGAAATGAATTCACACGTTTACAGAAAATATTTGGGGCAATACCTGGTGTTCATGGGGCATCTTGAGCAATTTATGCAAATGGCGCCATAAGGAACGATGGTGGACACATACATGGCACATCTCCTTTGCTCACATACACACTCCGTTGTCCCATTGGTTCACTTACAAAACACAAGTTCAAAGGTAGAAGTGAACAGCAGAGCATGAAACCTGGCACAGAGCCCTTCTGGGGTGCCTGGCTGGCTTAGTCGGTACAGCATGTGACTATTGGTCTCAGAGTTGTGAGTTCAAGTCCCATGCTGGGTGTAGAGATTACTTAGAAGTAAAAAAAAAATAAAAATAAAAATAAAAAAAATAAAAAAAGCCTTTCCGAGCTCAGGGCCCTGGGCTACTGTCCAGGTCACATGCCCATGAAGCTGGCCCTGCCTCTGGACAACAGCCATTGGGGAGTGAACCTGCCACTGAGCTTGGAAGTGGATCATCCCTTAGCCAGGCTTGAGAGGCCCACAGGCCCAGCTAACGCTTCGATTATAGCCTCGCAAGAGACCTTGAGCCAAAGAACCTAGCTAAGCCATCCCATACGATTCCTGACCCAAGGCAACTGTGAGATAACAGTGTACGTTGTTTTAAGCAGCTAAGTTTGGGCTAACTTGCTAGGGCAGCCATAACTAACAAATACAGCTGGCATTCTTTTGGAAAGCACAACTTTTCTTCCCCCAAAGTAGGGTTATTTGGTTACTTTGAAACAGTTCCTACTGAAAAGACAGGATAGATGCTTAAGATTTCCCCTCTATTTACCTTTATTATTATTTTTAAAATCTCTACACCTAATGTGGTACTCAAACTCACAACCCCAAGATCAAGAGTCACACATTCTACCAACGGAGATGGTCAGACCCCGGCACCAATTTTCGAAGTAGGGTATTGGTTTATTTTTTTAAAAAAGATTTAATTTATTTATTTGAGAGAGAGAAAGAGGGCACAAGTGGAGGGAAAGTCAGAGGGAGAGGGAGAAACAGAGTCCCCGCTGAGCAGGGAGCCTGATGCAGGCCTCGATCCCAGGACCCCAGGGTAATGACCTGAGCCAAAGGCAGACGCTCAACTGACTGAGCCACCCAGGCACCCCAAGATATTGGTTTAAAATGGCCCTCTGGGGGGTCCCAAGAGTTTCTCTGGTTTCTCCTGTTTGAGTTTCTCAGGAACACATAACTTTTCATAATTCCTGTGTATCTCAATTATCTATGATCATTTTCCTTTTTTTAAAGGTATATATATATATATATTTTTTAAAGATTTTATTTATTTATTCATGAGAGATAGAGAGAGAGGCAGAGACACAGGCAGAGGGAGAAGCAAGCGCTATGCAGGGAGCCCGATGTGGGACTCAATCCTGGAACTCCAGGATCACGTCCTGGGCCAAAGGCAGACGCTCAACCGCTGAGCCACCCAGGCGTCCCTTAAAGATATATTTATTTGAGAGACAGAATGTGAGCAGAGGAAGGGGCAGATGGAGAGGGAGAGAACCTCAAGCAGACTCCCAGCTGAGTGTAGAGTCCCAATGTGGGGCTCAGTCCCACAACCCCAAGATCATGACTTGAGCAAAAATCAAGAGTCAGAGGCCCAACCGACTGAGCCACCCAGGCACCCATACGATCTTTTTTTTTTTTTTTTTCTTTTCTTATCTTTTTTGTTGCTCAGATTATTTTAGTTTGGCCACTGGGAGTCCTTTCTAGCTGATTCCTGGGCTTATGACCTGAGCTGAAGATTTTAAGTAATCTCTACACCCAATGTGGGGTTCCAAGACACTCCCAAGATTAAGAGTCACATGCTCCCCTGACTGAGCCAGCCAGGCACCCTTCTTATTTTGTCATTTAAAAATTGACTTGTAGGGCAGCCCCGGTGGTGCGGCGTTTTAGCGCTGCCTGCAGCCCAGGGTGTGATCCTGGAGACCCTGGATCGAGTCCCACGTCAGGCTCCCTGCATGGAGCCTGCTTCTCCCTCTGCCTGTGTCTCTGCCTCTCTGTGTCTCTATGAATAAATAAATAAAATCTTTAAAAAAAATAAAAAATAAATAAAAATTAACTTGTAGAACCTCTTTTTTAGTTTCTGGATATTGATCCTTAGTTACATCCAACAGAAGCACTTTCTTCCATTTGCTTGGCTTCTAACTTTTCGAGGGCATCTGTTATGGCACAAAAGTCATCTGATCTGTCGACCATTCTGTTGATGGCTTCTGGGTAGTGCTCCTAGCGTGGGGTGTCTTCCTAGGGAGGCCCCAGCACCTCAAGGTTAGCTAAATGGCCTAATGTAACTCATCAAACAGCTAGTTAGTGGTGAGCTGGATATACTAGAGTATTTGCCACCAAAGCCCGTGTCCCCCACCCCCACCCCACTGTCCTTCCAGGGTGACTGCACCCTCCAGGGTGAGGAAGGGAAGATGCACCAGTGATCCGGCATCTGCAGGATGAGCCCAGTGGGGATATGGGCTCTAGAATACCATTTAAAGGCCATCCCCAAAGCCAGTCAGAATGACCAAGGTCGGCTGAGACTCGGATGCCCCAGGGGAGGGCTGATAAAGGGTTGAGAACAGCACGTGTGAGGAGCAGGCTGCTGGGAGGGAGGCTGAGATTTCAAGGTCACCAAGGGGGAGGAGACAGCATCAGGAAGAGAGGGTGCTGAAAAGCATCTCTGGGCCCCAAGAATCTGACCACATCAGCCTCTGGACACTGGGTGCTTCTAGGGTACCTGGGGTCTTGCAGCTCACGAGCCCCCAAATAGAGGGTAACTGGGCATGACCTCTTAAGAGGAGGGCAGGATGGCAGAGAAGTTACATAGGCTCTGCACCCTACTAATGCCGAGAAACCCTCATAAGCATGAGCCTGTGGCCTTAGTGTCTGTCATATTTAGGTGGGGCTGCCAGGTTTTCTGGTGAGAGAGCAGGAAGAGGGAGCAAAGACGAATCATGGCTTCCCCAGGTTCCCCAGCCCGGGCGGGGCCCCTTATCACCAGTAGGTGGCGACTCGGCACCACCGATACTAGCGGCCCACGGAGATCCTGGCTCTGCAAAATCCCTCAACTTCATCGGGCCCAAGCTGACTCTTTCTTTGCCCCCCTAGAGCCCGGGGGGTGGGGAGGTAAACCCAGAACACAAATGGAGAGGACATCTGAGGTCCTGGGTCAGCCAAATTCTGGACAGAGGGGATGCCTTTCTGATCCCTCTTCTCCCCTCGGGGGCCCCTGTCTCTTTCCTTATACCTTTGGCCTGGTCCCTTGCAGTAGCCTCTTCACTAGCCTTGCTCCCTTTGCCAAACCTGTCTGTCCTATGCCCAGCCAGCATGATCCTCCTGAAATCCGGGTATGGTCCATGACAACTGGAAAGAACGTGGGCCCTGGGTACAGTACCCAGCTCTGTTCTCCACCAGCTGTGTGGCCTTGGGCACAGCCCTAAACCTCTCTGAACCTTGATGAGAAAGCCAGTATCTCTTCATTCAGTAGAGCTTCATGGTGTGTTCTAAATTTCTTTTAATCTCAGCAAAGAGACCCCTCATGTTTTACTCCCCTGGACAAACATGGGGACAACCTTCAAAGGTATATTATCAGAACCTTCTTGAGTTTGCTAGCTTATGACTTCGGGATCTCCTTGCCCTTTTCTTCTGAGGGTCACAGTGTCTCACCTTCTTGACCCGAATGTCATGAGGGGGTCTCTGGATGGCCCAGACACAAAAGGAAGCCTATCGTTCTCACGTGTCGGGGACCCAGCCGTGGTCGCTCCCTTCCCCAGCCTTCCTGCAAAGCACTGCTTATGGAGGACCAGGGTTCTCATTTTAAAACTCTGAGTGTGTGGTCTTTATTCCACAAAGCCTGTTTCCTCATCTATACAGCTTGTCTTGCCCACCCGGCAGGATTGCTGTCAAGATTAAAAATGTCTAGAACCATGTCTATGAAAGCACTTTCAAACAGTAAAATACTAGATGCAGTTTCCCAGTTTAAAGACTTCCCACTGCTTGCAGCACAATAAAAACACCTCTCCTGACCTGTCACAGCGTCCAGCACACACCTCCTGCCTTCCCACACTCGCTGCCCAGCATCCTCCCAGCATGTCCTGGGATGCGGCCACACCAGGGGCCTGAAGCTCCCCTCCAGTCACCAGGGATTCCTCACCCCTGGGTCTTTGCTCTTGTTCTTCCCGCCAGAGAGAGAGTACAAAGGGGTGAGGGCCAGAGGGAGAAGCAGGCTCTCCATGGAGCAGGGAGCTTGATGCAGGACTCGATCCCAGGACCCTGAGATCATGACCTGAGCCTAAGGCAGACACCTAACTGACTGAGCCACCCGGTCACCCCCATTTACACTACTTTTAGAAAAAGTTTAGGGACACCTGGGTGGCTCAGTGGTTGAGCATCTCCCTTTGGCTTGGGTTGTAATCCTGGGGTCCTGGGATCCAGTCCCTGAGGGGAGCCTGCTTCTCCCTCTGCCTATGTCTGCCTTCTCTCTGTGTCTCTCATGAATAAATAAATACCTTAAAAAAAAAAAAGTCGGTGAATGGAGTTATACTCAACATGCACTGTTGAGTATAGTGCATGTACTATACTGCTCTTTTTCACTTAATGTATCCTGGATGTATTCCACAGCAGCACACAATGTTGCCTAACTGCTTTTAACAGCTGTGCAACATTACTGCAAACTATACCCCTGGTCTATTTGATGCCCTCCCGCCCTCCCCCTGCGCAGGTGTCTGTGGTTGCAGCCAAGGCCATGATCAGCACCCCTGCACCTACATCACTGGGCAGCCTGCTGTGTTTCCATGAGACAAATCCCTGACATCAGTCATCACCACGAGTCCCTCTCCTCCTGGGGGTTCCTACAGTTAGCCTTCCCGTTCCAGGACAGCCCACATGGCTCAGGAGCCTTTGCTAGAATCTAAAGTCAGATCGTGACTTGGCTCAAGCCCCAGCTGCTCCATTTAATCTCCCTCTGCCTCAGTCTTCTCATCCCTAAAATGGAGATGATCATAGTGGTACCACTCCTGGAGTTATCACAAGAGTTGAGATAATACATTAGGGCCCCACAATCAGGCTGCCCTCGTCCTTCATGTCATAGTACCTGTGTCCTTCCACCTCCCTACTGAGCACCAGCTCTTGGAGCACAGGCCCTGGTCTTGTTCCTAGGTGCTCACAACCCCCCCAGGGATGTGGTGGGTGCATGATAAATGGTCCTTGCATTTGCTACTGGGGAGCAACCCTCCAGCTTTGGCTCACTCCCCACTCCCAAGGCCTGGGGGGTGGGGAGGAGGAGGAATGCCTTCCTCTGGGTAGTCCCCAGCAGTCAGGAGCCCCTCCTCCTCTTTCCACTTTTTAACCCTCCCACTCCCATCCCACTCAGGAGCTCTGTGAAGGGCCAGGGTCTTGGCTGTCCCCTGAGGCCAATAGGACTGCCTGATTCTGGTTCCACAGGTCCAAACCCCCTCCCCCTCCTACTCCCCATAACACAGTCTCTCGTCAAACTCTGCTCCTCCAGGCAGGCCAGGCAAAAGGTGGACTGGGGAGATAAGAGCGTCGAGGGCTGAGAAAGGGGCCTGCAGACCTTGGAGTTCCTCTCAGCTCCCCAGCCACAGTCTTGTCTAGGCCGAAGAAGGAGGCTAGGCCATGTCCTCTTGCTGCTGAGGAGGAAGAAGGGTCCACCTGGGTAGCCAGACCCTGCCCAAGGGGTCCGGAGGGCAGAAGGACGGAGAGGCCCAGTGTCAGCAGGGGGTTAGCTGGCACACCACACCTGGCATCCACCCAGCCCACACCCACCCTGGAGGGAATTGGGCCGGTCTCGTTGATGCCTTTAGGAGGAGGAAGTTCACCAATTTTGGCCCTGGCCACAGGGCTGTTGCAGGTGGGTCCCCACAAATGTGGGTGCCCTGGGGGTGAGGGAGAGCAATGCTAAGTCCTGGCCCCAGGGTTGCCGCTGAGCTAGGGAGAGCCTGGGCCACAGAGAGATCAGGAGAGATCAGGAATGGGAGGCCAGCTTCTCTGGGCTGAGAGAGTAGAAACTGGCTTAGAATTGATGAGAAACCGGGTCCTAGTGTGACAATAGGAACAGTGGTATCAATAGTAACAATACAGCTGCCAGCAGTTAGCTCGAGCCAGGTGCCCTCTAAGGGGCTTCTTACAAGAAGCAGGGCCTAGCATGACTCCCATTTACAGAGGAGGAAGCGGAAGCTCAGGGAGGTTGCAGGATTTGTCCAAGGCCACACAGAGAGCAGGACCAGGATCTGAACTTAGGTCCTCTGGCTGTCGGCCCCCACGGCTTACGATAATAACCCCACTAGTTAACACCGGGGTGGTGCAGCCCTTCGCAGCTTCTGTCTGCTGCATCCCACTGCCAACCACGTGAGAAGGCCAGGCAGGCTTTGCTACTTTGCAAATTAAGCACAGGCTCACAGGGGCTAGAGCCTGGCCCCGCCAAATCTCCAGATCCTGAGCGCCTTCCTCTCCTGCTGCAGGCGCCTGGTGTGAGCCAAGGTTTCGTCTGGGGGCCAGAGACCAGGTGAGTTTCCACTGGGTGGGCCTTAAGGGAGATTCCTAGGACTCCTCCAGACACCCGGGCCACCCACACAGGCACCCAGAGAGGGCCTCTGCCAGGGACCAGCACTGGCGCCCCGGGCGGGGAAGTTGAGCAAGACTGGGCCCAGGAGGGCGCCTCCACCCCCGGGAGGATGAGGATGAGGAGGAGGCCCGAGATCAGAGGCTTCCCGGAGGCGGGAGCTGCCCCGGGATTTGGAGTAATCGAGATGCTCCAAATGTGTTTCAAGGAAAAGGTAAGGGGCTAAAGGTTGGAGGAACAGGCCCACTTGGCCTTAGAGTGAGGGCGCTGGAGGGACGGGTGGGTGGGAGGTGGTCGTCGTGGGAGTGCGGGGACTTTTCTCGGGGCGGGGATGGGGGTGGAGGTGGTGACGTGATGGCAGGTCAGACCTAGATCATGCGCTTTGTCGGGGGAGGAGAGGCCGGCGCCCGGAAGAGACCAGCTCGGGCGGAAAACAGGGCTCGGCCCAGGCGGGGACCCCCACCCCAGGGGGCGGAGCAAGTCCCCGGCGCCGCGGGGCTGGCCGCAGCGTCCCGCAGTGACCTGAGCCGGGACCCGGCCTCCCGGGCCGCGGCCCCGCCCCCTCCAAGGCCCCGCCCCATCCTAGGCTCCGGGGCGCCCGTCCCAGGCCCCGCCCCTCCAAGGCCCCGCCCCCGTGGCGCTCGGCCCCGCCCCTCCGAGGCCCCGCCCCATCCCAGGCTCCGGGGCGCCCGTTCCAGGCCCCGCCCCCGTGGCGCCCGGCCACGCCCCTCCCAAGCCCCGCCCCTCCCGGGCCCCGCCCCCGCCGCCCGCGCGCAGGTAGGGAAGAGGCGGAGCGCCGGGGCCCGGCCCCCAGGAGCCACCGCCCAGCCGCCGGCCGGCGCCGCTCGGAGCTGCGTCCCGGGGCCGCGGGGCCGCAGGGAGGTGAGCGCGGGGCGAAGGGCGGAGCCGGCACGCGGCGGCCCGGCCGCAGGCGCCTTGGGGGTCCGCGGGGTCGGGCCCGAGCCTCGCCCGGGGCGGCGGTGCACGGTCCCGGGGGGCCGCCCCTGCGCCGCGCTCGGGCCCCACGTGGGCCGCGCCGGAGGCCAGAGTCGGGGCCGCTGGACCGGGTCTGCCGGTCTCCGGGGCTCGGCTGGCACAAGACGCCGAACGGGCCCCTGGGCCACGGGCCGCCGAGGTGGGGGGCACACACTTGGGCAGAAGTTAAGGCCCCGGGAGGGGGCCGGGCCGGGCCGGGGACGGGAGCGCGCCGTCCCGCCTTCCTCCCAGAAGCGCCTGGCACCCAAACCCTCCCCTCCCCTTTCTCCCCCGGGGCGAGGTGTGTGCTTTCAGCGTCGCCGGGGTGGGAACAGGTGCGGGGCTGGGTCCCGGCGAGGCCAGGTCGGAGCTCAGAAGCTGGACCCAGGGGTCCTGACTTCTGGACTGAGGGGCTTGGGAAGGTTGGCCCCCTCCGGGGAGCCTTGGGTTGGGTTAGGGGTAGAAGAGGTGCAGTCCCAGGCAGTCCCTCCCTCCCGTCCGGACCGAGGGGAACCCCAGGCCTCCCAGGTCTCGGCCCCTGCCTAACCGGGTGGAAAGCCTAAGGGGGAAAGCAGAAGGGTTGGAGCTCCTGCGAGGGTGTGTCTGAGGAGGGGAAGGCTCCCCAGTGACCCCACACGTGCCCTGGCTGCTGGTTCCCAAATGGCTAGATTGAGGACCCCATGGTGGTGACGTTGGCTGGGAAAAGGATGAGCCCAGCAGCTGTGTTCCTGTCACTCTGTGGGTAGGGTGGAGGGAAGAGGGAGGGGAGAGCGAAACTTGTTTGAGAGCAGCGGTTCTCAAGCAGGGGACTGATTTTTGGTGCCAGGAGATATTTGACCATGTCTGGAGCCATTTTGGTTGTGACAACTCAGGAGAAGGAAGTGAGTGTGGTTGTTGTTGGCATCCAGTGGGGACAGGCCAGGGATGCGGCTAAAACCAGGACAGCATCTCCCCACAAAGAACTCACCCGGCTCAAAATGTCAGCGCCGTGCTGAAGCTCAAAGACCCAGGAGCAGCACCTGCTCCATCAAATTACTTCTCATTGACTTCGCCTGCTTGCCTCAGTTCCCCCCGGGGTTCAGGGAGGAACAAAATAAACTTTAGTAAGATGAGAGGTGTGAGGGCAGTTATTCCTCTAGCAATAGGATTCCTTTGGTGCCATAAACCTGCCTCGTCCCTGTTCACACCACAGGCTCTGCAGGAAGCAGGTCTGGGTGCTGTGGGGGAGGAGCTGAGTCCCAGGGGCTGGGAACAGGGCTGTCTCACAGCTCAGCCCCGAAGTGCTTCACCCCTACCACAGCCTCCCATACAGGGTGAGCCAGGGCAGCCCTCAAGCTCAAATATCCCCTGGGCAGGTTGGGGAGGAGGAGGGGGAGGCTCTGTTCTCAAAGATTTTCCCAAAGCTGGATTTGGATTGCTGAGACAGGCATGGACGCCTGACACCATGTGACCTGCTGGAATCTTCCCTTCTAAACTGACACCTAAGTCTTCCAGTTATGGACACCAGGAAAATAACATTCAAGGGCTCAGGCTTCTAATTCCTTGTAGCTCCCAGATCTGCTTCTCTCTTGCCAAAAAAAAAAAGTGACTGTGGGAAACCAGGGTTAGGCAAGAACCCCCACGGTGGGCCCCACTGCTTGCAGAGGGAGGCACCCCCTGCTCCTGGTGTTAGCCAAGTGCTAGGCCCCGGGGGAACCCCAGTACGGACAACTCCGGTTTAAGTGTTGGTCCAATTCTCAGGGGATGGCGGTGGAGGACTGTTCTAGAAAGGTGAGATGGAATGAAGCAGCTGTCTGTGCCCAGGAGCCCAGGCCACCCACTGCTCCCCCTTCCTGTTTTCTGACAGTGTCCATTGCCCCCATCCTGTTCACTTCTGGACCCTGGCCTCCTGGCCTGGGAACTCTGGCAGGTGGCAGTTTCTGGTCGGTGTTTTTGTTTTTGTTTGCTTTTAAGTTTATTTTTTTAAAGATTTTATTTATTTATTCATGAGAGAGACAGAGGCAGAGACACAGGCAGAGGGAGAAGCAGGCTCCATGCAGGGAGCCTGATGGGGGACTTGATCCTAGGACCCCAGGATCACGATCGGAAGCAAAGGCACACAGATCCTCAACCACTGAGCCACCCAGGTGTCCCTGCTTTTAAGTTTAAAGGGCTGGAGTGGCACTCCCCTCTTTCTGTTGAACCACAAACTGCAACAGTGACTTCTATCTTTAGTGTGTTTCTCATGGTACAAAACCACACTCAAGACTAGCACCAAGCCGGTCAGGAATTAAGCAGCAGAGCCTGATACGGAACCTGGGCCCTGGCTCCCAGGCCCAGCCCTAAAACATTGTGCCTCCCTGCTGGTAAGCCACCAGCTGGCTCCTGTCTGGTTGGCTCATTTGTGCACCGTGGCTGTATGTGGTGTGAGACACACACACTGCCTGAGCGGGGACCTCTGTTCCTCTCAGAGGAGGGATTAATCACACCGCAGATACATCACGGAGGCCGCTGGGGTCTGAGGCTGGCTCTTCGTCAGTGGTGATGTTTTTACTGGTGGCCACAGCTCTTCATAGGGTTTCTGTCAACTTGCCATAAACCATGTCAGATGGAACAGCAGGTAAGAGCAGGAAGGAGTCAAGGGGGCGTGTCTGTGCATGCAGGTACCTGTTCCTGTCCAGGTGACTTGAATGAGGGTGCCTGGCTGGCTCAGTTGGGAGGGCATGGGACTCAATCTTGGGGTCATAAGTTTGAGCCCCACATTGGGTGTACCGACTACTTAAATAAGACTTAAAACAGAACAAAAACAGGTGACTTGAATGAGCTACCTGGCACTTCTCTTTGGTTCAGGATGGGCGGTGGCAGGATTGGGGTGGCCCCGGCCTCTCACCTGCCCCGGGGTGCAGCATCTGGGGAGAGGTCCTCTCTGGGCTGCCTCCTCCCTGCCCCCCCCCCCCCGGGGTCTGTATCACTCACTTTGGAGTAGCTAGCCTTCGGTGTTGTCCCGGCCCCCTGGGGGGATTTCCAGGGTGAGCTCACACATCTGCTCCCAGTTTCCTATCCGGCCGAGCCAAGCTGGGGGAGGACTGACAGCGCCGGCTGGGAGTGCAGGCTAACCTCTCACGTGGTGGCTAGGTTGGGGAGGTGACCAGGATACAGGCTGGAAGGAGTCGCCCCACCTGCCCCAGCCCTGGGGGGAAATAAGGCTTTTCCCACACAGCCCATAAAATCACTGTTGCTTCCCTATGGAAGTTAGAGCTGAGTGTAAAGAAAAATTCATCATCTCATCTTCAGGGAAGTATGAGAGCCACAGTGTCCACATTCCGTCATTGTGTAAACTTATCTGGGGACCCAGACACAAGTCATTTGTTGCCAATTCAAAAGCTGCCAGGGGCCTGTTGTAGGCGTGGGGTGCAGGGGGGTGGTTGGAGCTAAGTGGGCAGCACCCATCAGGGATGCTGGCCAGGACGGTGGGAGGACCTTTGGTGGGTGATTCCCAGCATGGGGAGCCAAGAAGCGAGGCCCAGAAGCTGGCAGCTGCGGTGGCCTCTGAGCTAGTGGGCAGTGGAATGAGGGTCACTTGTAGTCCGTGCCTCGGTCTCCTCAGCTGTACCGCAGGGCAGCAGCAGTCCACTGGATGGCTTGCTGTGAGGTGATGCCTGTGAAGTCCTGAGATCGGAGCTGTCAGGGTAATGGCATCGTGGCTGCCGTTAGGAGCGTGTCCATGTGTCCTTGGCACAGGTTCGTGGTGAGGACGGGGTCCTGCCTCGTGGGTGTTGGGGGGACTAGCTGAGAGCATACTGAGGAAGAGCAGTGCAACAGTTATCTGTCCAGGTGGCTGGTCTGGGGTGGGCGGGGGGGGCGGGGGAGCTCTGCCCCACAGAGGCTGAAGGGGCTCAGATGTGGGAGTAGAGCCTCAGGCCAGAATCTGCTGGCTTCTCCCAGCCCAGGGTTTTCCCTGTCTGCCTGTACGTGTGTCCTGATGAGGGGTGAGGGGGGTCACGGAGGCAGTGACCCTCAGCTCTGCTCCCTCTGGCCAGACTCTTGGGGCCAGGAACAGGGTAAGCCATTCAGAGCCTTGGTTCTCTCCTGCCTCCCATGTACGCATGGCCCTAGAGCCCGAGCCAAGAGCATCCGAGGTGGTCTCTCCCCTGACATCCAGCAAGAAGCACCTCTTCCCTCTCCAGCCGGCCCTCCCCAGGTCAGGCCTCCGGGATGGCCTCCAGGAGGCCTGGAACAGGAGGTGGGGGACCTCGCTGTGGGATGGGGCAAGAGCAGGACTTGGAGCTGAAACCCGGCCTGAGCCCTTGCTCTCACCTTGTCAGATACCGGTGATGAGATACGGACAGCACAGCGTGAGAGAATGTTTGAGAAAGCCCTTTGATAAGCTGAGAAGAAGTAGTGCTGCCTAAGTGCCAGGTGATGTCATTTCTGCCTAGGGGACTGGGAGGAGCTCAGGAGTCTCAGAAGCCCACACCTAAACTCCACCCCCCCAGCACCTTGGTCGCCACCCCACGCCCATTTTTTTGGCCGCTTTGCCTCACCAGTTCCAGGGTGACAGGAAGCACCACCACCACCCCCTAACAATGGGACTTGGGACAGGTGACTTGACTGGTCTGAGCCTCAATTTCCCCCAGCTGTCAAATAGAGAGCTGTTACTTCCGGGGCTCTTAGCCCAGATACAGAGACTAAGTGAGCAGCGGTCAGCTAGGAATAGCAGCTACCAGTTAGTGGCCGGTGATTGGGTGCCAGGCCCTGTTCATTCGTAAGCTCATGTCATCTCTGCTGGATCCGCAGGGGTGGGAGCACATCACCCCATTTCACAGTAGAGGAAACCGAGGCTCAGAAGTGGTAACTTGCCCAAAGTCTCCCGGCAGGTAAGTGGCCAAACCAGGTTTTGAGTCCTATCTTTGTTGTCTCCCCCCTTCCCTGCCCCACAGCCCTCCTCACTCCTCAACGAGAGAATCCACATTGCCCCAAAGAGAGGCGGGGGGCTGCGGTGAGTAGGGATTTACAAAGCCCTGCACCCCCAGTCTGAATGGCCTGAATGGCCCATGTCCAAGTGCCCTGAAGCTCTAATAGTCACTGGGGCTGGGGCCAACCTCTTTTGGGGAAGCAGCAAGCTCCAGGGCAGGGTTCTGGGAAGTCAGGTTTATTAGCTCTTTAATGACTGTTTACAAGCTGAAAATTGTTTGCCTGGCATGCTTCTTCCCAGCTGTGGGGCCAGCCTGGGCTTTGAGATGTGAGGGGCACCCAGAGCCCCAGCCTGAGTATCTCAAAATGAGGGACCCAGGGCAACCCAGGGCCTGACTTCTGGCTGGGTGACCTGGGCCGGGTGCTTCCCTCTCCATAAGCTATGGTAAGCCCTTGTGCCTTGGCTGCTTGTGCACCCAGGCTGAGCCCCAGCTAATGGTGACGAAGCCACCTAGATTTCAGATTCCTGGGGGGCTACTTAGCATCTTCTGTGTAAACAGAGATGTTAAGTGTCTTGCCGAAGAGGTCACAGCATTTAGGGCTGGACCTAAGACCCTGTCTCCTTCAGCTGGACAGTGGTTGTTTATTATTATTATTATTATTATTATTTATTGGCTTTATTTATTCCTGAGGAACACAGAGAGAGGCAGAGACACAGACAGAGGGAGAAGCAGATCCCTGCAGGGAGCCTGATACAGGACTTGATCCCAGGACCTTAGGATCATGCCCTGAGCCAGAAGCAGACGCTCAACAGCTCAACCGCTGAGCCACCCAGGCACCCTGGACAGTGTTTTTACTGTGTACAGCTAGGCCACAAGGAGCCGGGTGGAAATTAGGTGGGCCCCACCCTTGCAAGACCAAGTCAGAGCCTGGCTGTCTGTACTGAGGGTGGGTGTGTCTGGAAACAGCCTGTCACTCCTCAGTGTTGGGGAACTTCCAGCAGGAGTGAAGCAGGCCTCCCCTGCTCTCCAGCCCATGTTGAACCCCATCCTTCCCCTAACCACTGAGCTAGGCCTCTGCCAGTGGCAAGGACCAGGGAAAACCCAGTTCCCAGGGGTGCCCGGTTGGCTCAGTTGAAGGAGCACCTGGCTCTTGATCTCAGGATTGTGAGTTCCAGCCCCATGTTGGGTACAGACATTACAAAGTAAATAAATAAACTTGGGGTGGGGGGAACACAACAAAAACCAATTCCCAGTACCTCAGGATCCTAATAGAGGCAAATCCTCTTGCATGTTTGGAGCAAAGCCAGTTTGTACTGAGTTCAGGTCAACTTGGCGCCTGGTGGTCCATGCTCCCTCTCCGGGAGGCCCCCTGTGCCCTGGTGTCTGGCCCAGAAAGGACCAGGGCCTTCTGGACCCCCTGTGCCATTTCTGATTCCTCCCCTTCACGGTGATGCTCAGGGAGCAGCAGAACTGGGACAGAACGTGTCACCTTCCAGAAGAGCCTGGGCTCCCTTTCCTAAGCCACAGGGCACCCCCAGGCTCTGAGAGCTGCTGCTTTCCTGGGGTGTCGAAGGGCACCTGCATCCCTGTTCAGCTGCTACTGCCTTGCGTGCTTCTATGAGCAGTTTCTGGAGTCCAGAAAGTTTTGGAGGGCCTCTCTGGGAGGGCCCCCAGCAGGGTGGGCCCCAGCACTGTGTCCAGCTGGGGACACCCGGTGGCATTTAGTGCTGCCTGCCAAGGTATATTGCCAGCAGCTGCTACATCCCAGCTCAGCCAGCTTCCTGGACGCAGGGCTCCCCACAGAGGAGGTGTTCACCTCCTGCCCGCCCCACTGATGTGTGATCCTGAGAAAGCCTGATGGTGGTACAAAGGGGTGTTGGGGTGAGCACCACTGCAAGAACCTAATTCCCCCTCCCCACTCCCATGTGCTCAGACCCTGGACTTGGAGCACAGCACCCACTTCCCGTGTCTGTGGTCGGCTGTGCCACCCAAGCCGCCCTAACTGGGTCACAGGGAGTCCAGAACCTGGGGTCTGCTGGGGCAAAGCTGGTGGGTGGTTAAGTCCTGAGCCTGTGCCCCTCTCCCCCTTGTTTATCTTCTGAGCTGAGTTCCAGCAAAGCCCAGAAAGGCGTGGGGGGTGGAGACATAGGGGCTCTCGGGGCAAGGACCCTCTAAGTAGGACCTCTCCCTGTGGGAGGGGTGTAAACCCACAGGAGCTTTCAGTTTTCCTCTCCATCGGGGCCAGCTGGGCTAAAGAAGCAATGCAGTCTGTGCTGCGGACTTGGGGCTCTGGGGGATAGGTGCTCGCAGCCCTGGGGGAGTGGGTGGGTGCAGCCCTGGGGCAGTGGGTGCTCGCGGCCCTGGGGCAGTGGGTGCTTGCGGCCCTGGGGAGTGGGTGCTCGCAGCCCTGGGGCAGTGGGTCCTCCCTGGGAGTGGGGGGCAGCTCCCTGTAACCAGTGAGCAAGTCCGAGCTCGCGGCCTCGAGGGGGCCACTGTACCCCCTTTCCCGCATCCCGTCTTCCTGCGTCCTGTCCCGGCCCCCCAGCGTCTTCCCCACTCCTCTGCCCTTTGCTCCGGGCCCCGCTCTTGGCAGCACAGGGAGGTGTTCGGTGAGTCACTGGCCACTGGGACACGGGTAGGCAGACCGGGTTAGGTGACAGCCTTTACATAAGCTGCTCCTTCCGGGTCTCGAGGGGCGCTGAAGCAACTTCCCCGAGGTCAGCAGAACCCCGGGTTTGGCTGGGGGTTACACAGTGGGCGAGGGCCAGCTTCCTCTGCAGCTTTCTAAAAAACGCCCTGGTTTCCAGAAGGCTGCGGGCAGGGACTGTCGGTTTCAGTTTCTGTGGCAGGGAAGCAGGGGAGAGAGGCCACTTCCTTGCTGTCACCCTGTCATCCTGTGATTCATCGGGGGACAGACAGGTTCCCAGCGGCCCCAGGCCGCCTGCCTCCCTTCCCTCCGGACTGCCCATCACCCCTCAGCTCCAAGCCCAGGCCAGGCGGCGGGGGCTTTATCTCTTGGCTTCTGGGGACCTGCGCCTGTCTCTGCAGGAGGCCCCCTAACTTCCTGACCGCATCCAGTGATCGGTAGTGGTCTGCGTCTTTCCCCTGCTGGAGGGGATGCTTGTTATCCCTCGTCCCGGGGCCCCTTCCTTCCCTTTGTCCCCACTTCTGGCCACACAGGCTAAGACCTGATGTCAGGAGCCTGTCAGCTTCCGTCTGGAGCTGCAGCTCGCTCCCTGCCCTGGTTCTTGAGGTCCTCAGAGCCTGGGGACTGTGGAGCCAGCCAGCCACCGTCAGCAAGACGACCAGGGAAGCCTCCAGAACCCTGCTGGAGTGCATCATGGTGTGCAGGTGGGGAAGAGGGAAGGGGCCTGATCCAGACTCCTGGGCACAGATGGAACTGCACCTGGGGCAGGTTAGGGGACGGGGGGCCCACGTGGGCTTGGGTGGGGGCCGCCTCCAGCACCCTGCCTGAGCACCACGGCTAGAGCTCTGACACGGGAGGCTCTCTGGCCGAGGCCTTGCCTGCCCTGGCTGTGTCTGTCGGGATAGGGCTTAGCTGGCAGTGCCCAGCCCCCCTCGGGGGGAGACCAGACTCTGGTGGCATCGGTGAGTGCCTTCTGAGTGCATTTCGGTCCCATGTGTGATCCTGGCTGCTGGTAGCTGGGTCACACACCTGGTGGTGGGAGTGGTGGGGGTTATGGAAGTGTCAACCCGTGGTGCTTCAGGATGATTGGAACTCTGCACTTCACTTTTTCTTTGGCTCTGCCCCGCCCCCACCCCACGGCGGACCCCATCCTAAGGCCCAGAGACCCTGGGCTGGGGCTGTGAAGGCCCTTCTGTGGGTAAGGCCCCAATGAGGCCAGGATCCAGCTTGGGCAAGTGGCAGCGGCTTTGCTGGGTGGGGCAGGTGCTCAGATGCTCCCCAAATCCCCCCACCCTGGCCCACAGCCTGGGTGCTGCGGCAGCCCCGGGATCTCAGACAGAGCAGCGGATGTGACTGTGGGCCAGGAGGAAGCCTTGTCCCAGGATGTCACAATTTCCTCTGCAGCGAGCAAGCATTTCTGGGGCGTGGGAGATATGTGTTGGGCGGGGTGCTCCCAGAGCTCCAGCACTTTCTGTCTGGGTTCCTGTATGTCCTAGACTTGGGTTCTGCGCCCCCCCCCCCCCCCACACCACCAACTCTACCCTCTTCCCCTCACCACCCCGAAGAAGGAGCAGGGCTTCTGGTACACCTGCCCACCATTCACCATTTCTGCACAAGTTGGGGGCAGCCTTAGGAGTAGGGGCTGTGGAAAGTGGTGTTTCGTACTAACCGTGTGGGCTTCGTGGGTGTCAAAGCTGGGCCATCACCTTGTCCAACTCCCTTGCTTAATAGAGAAGGACACTGAGGCGAGGCCAGGGGGTAAAGCTGCCCATAGGCCAGGACTCGGCATTGCCCATGAAGATGGTGAAAATAGCCCTCGGACACCACGCTGCTCCCCGAGGAGGCGCAGCCCCGCCTCTGCTCTCAGGGCCCGGCCACTTTTCCTGGTGGCTCCCAGAAGTGCCCCGGGGCCAGTCCAGTCACCCCAGTCCTATAGCCCGAGGTCATGTCTGCCCTTCTTTCTGTCATGACATCAGCACAGATGCCAGCAACACAGCAGGATCCTAGGCCAGGGGAGCCCAGGCAGGGAGCTATGGCTTCAGGATGGGAGGGAGGGCTGGGGAGTCTGGGCTGTGCTGGGGAGAGGGGACAGGAGGTCCAGTGGGGCTCGTCCTGGGGCAGGATCCGCTCTGGTCACAGAGCCACAGCAGGGCAGAGGGTGCTTCGTGGAGCTGTCCAGAGTGGGCCACTCACTTCCTGGGCTGAGTGCAGGATGGTGGGAGATCATTTTTGTTTGGGGTCCATGTGGACTGACAATTTGCAGCCATGCCTGTCCCCACCATCTCACCTGCCTCCCATCCTGGTAGCCACTGGTAGGAGTTAACTATTCCACCCTGGATGCTGATGGGGTCGGGGACACCTACACACGGGCAGATATCTGCAGTATGCTGGAGGAGGCAGGTGAGAAAGTGATTGATTTTGTCTGGTGGTGATGGCAGACTTCCTGGAGGAGGTGACATTTCACCTGGCATTGCAGGTGGAGATAGGTGGAGCCTGGTATACCAGGTATAGGGCCTCCAATGAGGAAGTGGGGCCTAAGGGACCTGCAGGGCATGTGGTGTGTCTGGTGGGGGTGGGGACAGGTTCTGAAGGGCACTGGGCGCTTACTCTGGGGAAGTGATTGGCACTGAGTTCCAGAAGGGTCCTCCGTGTTTGGTGACCTCATGCAAGCTTGGACTCGGCAGCTCTACCCTCCCAGCCCTCCTCCACCACCTGCCTGCTTCCCTCCTTGGTGCTGGTTTCTCAGGACAGCACCTGCCTGGTGCCCTCTCACTGCACTCTGGTCCCAGGGGAGACCAGGCTGGAGAACTTTCCGTGCAGGGGCCCCAGGTGTGGCTGTTGTCTTGGAGCTGTGCCCAGAGCAGATGCAAAGTGGCCTCTGAGGGACCTTGTCATGCCCTGAGGTGTGGGGTCAGGACTCCCAGCACTCTGGGCTAGAAGGAAGGATGCCCGAGTCTGTAGGACAAACCTTGAAGCAGAAAGCGTCCTGGGTCCCCGGTTCTGCCTCAGATCCTCAGATCCCCCTCTGGCGCCCCCTCTGCCTGCCCCCAACGCCCCCGAAGTTCCTCTCTCCTGTGGTTGGAAGACTGCCGCTTTGTGAAATCAGAGGGAGGGCGTAGAGCTGTCCCCAGACTCTGGTTTGTCCCATGGCAGCCCCTCAGGCCCTTCTGGGTAGCCCCAGGCCTCTGAGGAACAGAGTTTGCAGAGTACTGTTCAGTAGAACTAAGTCCCGTCCCACCCCCCCACCGCAGACTGGACTCTCCTCTGTCACCCTGATAGGGGGCTGTCCTGCCCCCAGAGTGCCCTAGCTTGGAGCAGGGGGCTTCTGTTTCTCGAAGAGACCCAGCTCTTCCCCTTCCTGGCTGTGTGAGCTTGGGCAAGTTACTTAACCCCTCTAAGCTCCCCCTTCTACCCACAAAATGGGAGTGATGGGAGATAATCTACTTCGAAAGGTGTTTTGAGGACAAAGTGAGATGATGTCTGTGAAGAGCGAAGCCAGGCCTGGCCCGGCGCACCTAAAGACGTGACCCGTCCTGCCCCTAGCAGCCTTCGGAGTTCTGCTCAATATATTATTTAAAGAGCTAATAAAACAACAATGAAACACTTCTAAATCGTTTGAGCCTTAATATGCCTTGAATATCTGCCTCCCTCTATTGGGAAGAAAATCTTATGTTAAACGTTTCTCGTGAAGTTATTTTGAAACAGAAAAAAGGTAGAGGCCCGTCCTGATTCGGGGTTCCCAACCCAGAGTGGGGGGGTCTGAGGCTAGAGCCCCTGGCTACGGTGGGTGAGTACCCAGCCCACTGTCACAAGGAGCCCTTACTGCGGGTGGGGAGAACACACCTTTTTTTTTTTTTAAAGATCTTTATTTATTTATTAGAGAGATAATTATTTATCTTTATATAATAATAATTATAATTATTTATTAGAGATAGAGAGCACGTGTGCACACAGGAGGGGGGAAGGGGCAGAGGGAGAGGGGGAAGCAGGCTCCCCACTGAGCAGGGAGCCCAAGTGGGCTCGATCCCAGGACCCTGAGATCGTGACCTGAGCTGAAGGCAGACGCTCAACCGACTAAGCCACCCAGGCGTCCCGAGAAATCTCTTTTTATTTTTTTTATTTCTAAAGATTTTATTTATTTATTCATGAGAGACACAGACTGAGAGAGGCAGAGAGACAGGGAGAGGGAGAAGCAGGCTCCATGCAGGGAGCCCGATGTGGGGCTCGATCCTGGGACCCCAGGATCACGCCCTGGGCCAAAGGCAGGCACTAAACCACTGAGCCACCCAGGGATCCCCGAGAACATCTCTCTTAATCCCTCACCCATGAGGCCAGTGGAATTATCCCCATTTTATAGATGCAGAGACTGAAGTCAGGAAGATTGACTGATGCATTCTTCCCAACACACCTGCTTGAGCCTGCCCTTCCTTCCCTACAGGCTGTGTGCACCACAGGAGCTGCCCTGCTTGGGCTGGAAGCGTCTGTCTGGACGTCTGTCCACCTCTCCACAGAGCTGAGGCTTGAACCCAGAGCATCTGCATAGAGTAAAGAAGGGACCAGAACATGCTCTGAAGACATCTTCAACAAGACCCAGGAAGCTGTGAGCTCAGCCCAAACTCTGAAGGTAGGAAGCTGGGTAGCCGGAGGGGTCTGGCTTTGCTTGCTTGTTTATTTTTCAACCAGTACGGACCAGTATACCTGGGGGCCTGCACTCTGCTGGAGTTGGAGATGCAACAGTGAATAAGGCAGAGAGAGGGAGGTGAGCAGGGTAAAGTGATGGAGAGGCTCGAAGCAGGGCCAGAGGGCTGCATCAGGCAGTCAGAGAGGGCTCCTCGGAGGAGGTGGCACTCATGCTGGAACCAGAATGATAGGAAGGAGCTACCTGCTCCGATGTGTGGAGATCTGATGTGGGGATGGAGGGCCGAGCACAGACAGAGGCCTAATGTTGATGGAGCACCTGCCTGAGACATTTTTTTAACAGCTTCGTTGAGTTATAATTCACATTTAGCCCATTTAATCCGCATAAACTACATCCATACAAAGGGTACAGCTCAGTGGTTTGTAGCATATTCACAGGCAGGTGCAACCGTCACCACGGGCAGCTTCAGAACATTTCCGTCGCTTCAGAATGAGACCCAGCCTTTAGGTGCTGTCCCTCCCGGGCCCTCAGCGACAGCCGATCCTCCCGTCTCTGTAGAGCTGCCTGTCGCAGCCTTTCGTATGGATGGACTCCTAGAGTACCTGGTCTTTGTGTCCGGCTTCTCTCGATTAGCAGAACATCCTCAAAGTTCACGCACGCGGGACTGTGTCGGCACTTCACTCCTGCTTGTGGCTGACTCGTAATCCCATTGGGTGGATGTCCCATGTTCTGTTTATCTGTTTGTCGGTGGCCATTTGGGTTGTTTCCACCTTTTGGCTCCAATGAGCATGCCGCCGTGAACATTCCTGAACAAATTTCTGTGTGCATACATCGCCTGAGTGTGCAGCATGCGTACTGTCATTTGATGCTCAGGGTGCCTTTCTAGGGGGAGGTCCTTCCGCCATCATAAGGGGAGGACATGGGTGACCTGCGGTCAAGTGCGGGTCCAGCCCAGACCACCAAGCTGCAGTGTGCTTTTGACCATGACCCCTCAGCACCTCCTAGCAGGGCTTAGCAGGTGCTAGACAGTGAGGGTCCTAGAGTGGCCAGGTCAGGGGCAAGGAGGACGCAAATCCCCCCCGGGAGCCCCAGCGGCCCCAGTCAGAGGCTTGGACTTTAAGTGAGAACAGGAGGGGCGCCTGCGTTGCTCAGGGCGCCTGGGTGGCTGAGCATCTGCCTTTGGCTCAGGGCATGATCCCAGATCCCAGGTCCTGGGATCAAGTTCCGCATCGTGCTCCCTGCATGGAGCCTGCTTCTCCCTCTGCCTGTGTCTCTGCCTCTCGGTGTGTCTCATGAATAAATCAATAAGATCTTTAAAAAATAAGTGAGAACAGGAAATTGTGGGACAGTGTTGGGCAGAGAGTGATGTGGTGTGATTGGTGCTCTTCAAAGGTGACTTCTCTTGCGTGGCAGATGGTTACGAGGGTAGGGGGCTCGAGGGGCAGCAGGTGGAGTGGTCAGGAGGCCGCTGTGATCCTTCAGGTGAGAGGACATGGTGGCTCTGGTGGGCTGTGTATGGAGGGACAGACAGACTTGGGATGCATGTGGCTGCTGTGTCACCCTTCCGTTCCACGTTGGCCCCACATGCCCTTTCCTGGAGGGTTCCTGTGTGACTCTCCCCGGGTCTGCTGTACACACCCAAGGTCGGTACCACCTCGGCAGGCAGACACAGAGTCCCTGGCCTTATACTAGGGGAAGAGAAACCAAACCTGCTCTAGCAGCTTTGAGAAGAGGGGAGGGTATGAAATAGCTAAAGACTTTAGCCAGAAAAAGAATAGAATGAGTGAAGAAGGGAAGAGTGTTGATTCTGGTGGAATCCAAGGGTGGGGGGGGGGGTCGTGAGCAAGTGTAGACAAGCGGTGTAGGCAAGGGTGTTGATTAACACGAGTCCAAAATGCCGAAAACAGCTATCCATCTGGAATTCATTAAATCTTGGTGCATTCCACTCAATGAAACCTTTACAGTCGTCAAGAAAGATAAGAAAGGGGCACTTGGGTGGCTCAGTTGGTTGGGCATCCGACTCTCAATCTTGGCTCAGGTCTTGATTTCAGGGTGGTAAGTTCAGGCCCTATGCTGGGCGTGGAGCCTACTTTAAAAAAAAAAAAAAGGTAGCTCTGTCTGTATGCGCTGATGGGGCCAGATGTGCATGCTATGGAAGAAAACGTGTGATGTGAGGGTAAAATTTTAAGTACGTGTGTCCTTTTCTAGGTGCCAAGAGGTCTTTCCTAGAAGACAGGGTGGCAGGCAGATTATGAGTTTACTTTATAATCACTTTATCATCATCTGAGTCTTTTTTGTCTTTGAAGTGAGCATATGCCACTTTTTATCTTTGGGATTAACATTTTTCCTCCAAGAAAAGAAAAAATGTACCAAACAGGTGTCAGTTTCAGTTACCTTTGAAAAAGGAACCAGGCCGCCCCGGGGACAGGAACCAGCTTGGTGGCTTTCCCATCTATCTGGCAATGAGGCTGAGCCACCACTTCCTCGCTAGAAACCCAGGGATGGCTACCCAGAGAGCCACCCTTCCCTGCACAGCTGGGGACCTCCTGATTGTGGCTAGGGCACCAGGTTGCCCTGGAGCCTTCTCATCTTCCACCAAGCCCTGCCCCAAGGTCAAAGGCAGGGCTCCTGGGCCCAAGCAGCTACCTTCTGGCCCCAGGCCTACCTTGACCAGACTGACAAGGCAGCCCAGGTCTCTGCCCCTCTGTCCTTTGCCCTCAGGCTCCTCTCTGGCTGTGGTCCTTGCCTGAAGCAGAGACCCCCCCCAATGGAAGGAGGTAGAAAGGTGGGGATTTCCCAGGCCCCTGCTGGCCTGGAATGCAAACAAAGGACAGAAATAGAACCACTTGTGATACCCCACCCAGTTCAGGTTCAGTCTCTCTCGTGCTGCTTAGACTCTAGAATTAGATTTGACCAACTTTCTGCAGGTTGTTCTCAGCCTGGGCTGCCCGCCCTGGCACCTGGGTGTCCCCAGGTCCCCTTCTGTCTTCCCACCTATCGACACACTCGTGCCCCCTCTCCCGGTCTCCATCCCAGCCGGCCCACCATGGACTCCACTGACAAGAATGGCGAGAGCGTCTCCTCCGTGTCCAGTAGCCGCCTGCAGAGCCGGAAGCCGCCCAACCTGTCCATCACCATCCCACCACCCGAGGCCTCGGCCCCTGGCGAGCAGGCCAGCATGCTGCCCCAGGTAAGGGGGCAGCCTGGAGGCTCACTGCCCTGCCACAAGCGACAGCTGTGCCCACATGACCAGAGGAGGCCCCTTCTGCCTGTGTCACCCCTGATTTAGCTCATGCCCCCTCCTCCCTGGCCCCAGACGTCACGGAGTGGGCTCTGGGCGCAGGAGCTGTGTCTCCCGGTGGTCAGTGGAAGCCTCGAGAAAGGCTCCTGGTTCCAGCAGGACCAGCTCTTTCCATTTCCCGCCCGGGCCAGCCACCCCAGCCCGAGGAGCCCCGCACCCTGGGCATCGGCAGCCTGACCCCGCAGTGCCCGGCTCCCGTGGAGGATGGAAATGAAGATAGGCTGGACCGAGGCTCCATAAAGGGCTTATTGAGAACAGCCTTGAAACAGTGTCCTGGGGCATAAAAGGGGTGCTGTGTTGGTGCCACCCACTCGCCCTGGGGGCTCTTTTGCATGCAGGGAGCCAGCGGGGAGCACTGGGTAGGGAGTTAGGAAATCACGCTAGGGTTCATCGAAGAGTGTAAAGAATGGTGACTTTACACTTGGAAGGAAAGCGGCTCAGGTGTCTAAATTGGGGGTGAGGTGCGTTCTCGGGGTTCTCACATAGGGAGCTGAAGAGGAGAGAGCCCGGGATCTGGGCTTCACCAAGCCCCAGCCTGTCCTCCCGCCCCACCACCCACAGAGGCCCAGGAACCCGGCCTACATGAAGAGCGTCAGCCTCCAGGAGCAGCGGGGACGATGGCAGGAGGGCAGCTCGGAGAAGCGCCCTGGCTTCCGCCGCCAGGCCTCCTTGTCCCAGAGTATTCGCAAGTGAGCACCTTCCCACCACCCCCCTGCCCCTACCAGAAGCCCCGTGGACCTTGGCTGGGCGTGGCCACCCGGGTCCCCTTCCTAGAAGGGGTGGGCAAGCCTTTGTGAGCAGCACCCCTGACAGAGCTGGAACATGCATGTTACAGGGGGGAAACTGAGGCCCAACAGGGACGCGTGCCATGTAAAGTCACAGTGCGGAGGCTGGGGTGGGGGGGTTCAGGGAGTGGGGATGTGGGGTGGCACTGGCCCTCAGGGTGCCCCCCAGACCCTGCCCAGCCCAGCTCCGGCTCTGGACTCTGTTCTACCCTATCATGTGGTCACTGGGTACCAACCCGGGGGCAAAATGGGGAGCCGACCCGCTGCACGCACCTGTGCCCTGTCGCCTCCCGTCACTTCCCCTGCACACACCTCCCGTCACCCTCGTATGTGCCCTGTCCCGCCGCCGTTGTCGTCACCTTCATGATGCCTTCACAGCCACCCTGTCCGTCTGCTCCCGCAGGGGCACCGCCCAGTGGTTCGGGGTCAGCGGCGACTGGGAGGCCAAGCGGCAGCACTGGCAGCGCAGAAGCTTGCATCACTGCAGCGTGCGCTACGGCCGACTCAAGGCGTCGTGCCAGCGGGACCTGGAGCTCCCCAGCCAGGAGGTGCCTTCCTTCCAGGGCACCGAGTCTCCCAAACCTTGCAAGATGCCCAAGGTGGGCCCCCTTGGGGTCGCCAGGGGTGGGCCTCGGCACCGGGGGCCCCCCCCGGATCAGCTCTACTCACTACCTCCCTCCCTCCCAGATCGTCGACCCACTGGCCCGCGGCCGGGCATTCCGCCACCCGGATGAGGTGGACAGGCCCCATGCCCCACACCCGCCGCTGACCCCGGGGGTCCTGTCCCTCACCTCCTTCACCAGTGTCCGCTCTGGCCACCTGCCCCGCCGCAAGAGGATGTCCGTGGCCCACATGAGCTTTCAGGCTGCCGCTGCCCTCCTCAAGGTGACGATCCCTCCCCGCCTCTGCCCTGCCCCCATGGTGTCCCCCTCCCCTCCGCAAAGCATCCCCCCAAGAGCGCACCAGGTATGTCCTTCCTTCCATGCTCAGGGCAGTGGGTGCACCAGGTTCCCTGGCAGGAAGAGGGCCCTGCAGCTCGGGAGCCTGGCCATGGCCTCCCAGCCCCGGTGCTCCATAGCTGGGGAAGCCGGTGCAGGCACCACCCTTTGCCCAAGTTCACAGCGCCTAGGATGTGCTGAGTGCGTCGCTGCCCTGCAAGAGCCCCCAGCCCAGAGGGCACAGGTGTCGCTATTCGGTGTGATGACTGCTAGGGCCTCTGCGAGAGGGGCTGATGTCAGGACAGGCACTCGGGCTGAGCCCAGAAAAATAAGGAGAAGCTCCCGAGGGAAGGAAGGAAGGAAAGGAATGGTGTCCTCAGCCAAGGGAAGGGCCCCTGCGAAGGCCTGGAGGGGCAGCGTGTGGTCAGATGTGGTTTTAACAAGGGGTGCTCCTAGGAGGGGGTGGCAGCAGGTTGGGGTCAAAGAGGCAGATGGGCCTGGCATGCTGTGCCAGGGAGCTGCGTCTGGGGAACGTGGCCCGAGTTTGGGGAGGAAGGGTGCAGAATGAGTGGTGGCAAGCTCGCTGCCCAAGCCAGAGGGCAGGAAGTCAGCAGGGAGAGGATAACCGCAAATCTTGGAGAGACCGATGACTTTGGGGCTACAGAAGCTTCCTGGCCTTCCTTGCCTTCTCCTGCAGACACTGTGCTCTGGGTAGGGTCCCATCTCCCAAGGCTTGACAGTTCCTTCAGAGGAGCGAGCGGTGCTGACACCTGACCTGGACCTGATGCCCCTGCCTCTGACCTGTCACAGGGACGCTCTGTGCTGGATGCCACGGGACAGCGGTGCCGGGTGGTCAAACGCAGCTTTGCCTACCCCAGCTTCCTGGAGGAGGACGTGGTCGATGGGGCAGACACATTTGACTCCTCGTTTTTTAGTAAGGCAAGCATGGGGTGTGGGCCTTGGGACCGGGTATGGGGTGGCCTGGGAGTTAGGAGAGATGACCTGGCCTTGATCATCCTGTGCTGGGAGCCCCTGAGAGGTCCAAAGGTCCATTGGTGGGACGGGATATGCCACATCCTGGAGCTCCCGGGCCCCTGCCCTTCTGTCAACCTGGCAGGACAGGGTGCCGGCCAGGAAAGTCACTGTCAGGGCTGACGGGCACCCGCCTTCCCCTTCCCTTCCACAGAGCCCGTCTAGCTTTGATCTGTCCTTGAATTGAGCTACGGGAGCAGTATTTGGGACAGTGACTCCTCACGCTGTCTTTTTCTGTGTCCCCCGCTCCACCCCACCCCAGGAAGAAATGAGCTCCATGCCCGATGACGTGTTTGAGTCTCCCCCACTCTCTGCCAGCTACTTCCGGGGGATTCCACGCTCGGCCTCCCCAGTCTCCCCCGATGGGGTGCAGATCCCTCTGTGAGTTCTGGGCACCCTTCCTCCGGGTGCAGGAAGATGGCACAGCGGGGAAGGGCTCCCCAGACTGCCAGGTCCCCCTTCTGGGATGTGTGGGAGGGGACAGCAGGCTGAGAGCCGTCCCCCACCAGGAAGGAGTATGGCCGAGCCCCCGTCGCTGGGACCAGGCGTGGCAAGCGCATCGCCTCCAAGGTGAAGCACTTCGCCTTCGACCGGAAGAAGCGGCACTACGGCCTGGGCGTGGTGGGCAACTGGCTGAACCGGAGCTACCGCCGCAGCATCAGCAGCACCGTGCAGCGCCAGCTGGAGAGCTTTGACAGCCACCGGTGAGCGGGCCGACCGGCGAGGTGGCCGGGACCGCGGGCTGTGCTCCTCGCTCTCGGGAGCCCCTCGGATATAGACAGGGGAGGGGGGCCGAGAACCACCCCCCCAGGGTTCTAGGAGCTTGCAGACCCCCCAGGACCCCCCTCCTGCAGCACCCCTTATTCCACAGGTGTTTAGTGAGCAGCTCCTGTGGGAGAGGAGAGCAGGGACAAGTCCTCACGGTTACCCTATGAGCATGCATGTCACCTGGAAGGGCCCGCGGGTGCTTGCTGTCTCTTCACCCTCCTTGCTCTCTTGGCCTGTATCCTTAGCCCGGCTCCCAACAGCAGTCAACAAGCATTCATTGAGCGCCATCACACAGGCGCTGGAATAGCCCCACTGGGAGGGACAGGGAGGGCAGGATGGGCCAGAGACACAGTTAGAAGCTTTATGAGCGAGGGGACTGTGGGGGAGACCAGAGGGTTGAGGAGGGGCAGTTGTCACAGCATGCAACGGGTAGTGAGCCAATACATCAAACCCAAAATCATAAAAAATGAATAACAAGTGTAGCAAGCGTCCCAGGAGGACAGAGAATGAATGGACGGCTTGGTGGGGGAGGGGTGCCGTCAGCATGGCAGGAGTTAAATGGGTAGAGAGAGATGTGAAGAGCATCTCTGGCAAAGGAAACCCCATGTGCAAAGGCCCTGGGGCTGCACGGATCCTGGTTTGTTCCAGGAGCTGTAAGAGTTGGAGAAGGTGGGCAGGCACAGTAAGGCCTTGCAGCCAGTAGGAGGTGATGTTAGACCTTATTCCAAGGGGAGGAGGAAGCCGTCTAAGGGTTTTAAGCTGAGGGAGAGACACTCAGGGTTACATTTTCAAAGTCACTGTGGTGAATGGTGCGTTGGAGGGGAATAAAGGGGGAGGGGAGAGAGCAAGTGAGAGCTGATAGGGGCTGGGGGTTGAGATGTGGGTTCTTCTCTGCTGACCTGGGGTCCCTGTCCCCAGGCCCTACTTCACCTACTGGCTGACCTTTGTCCACATCATCATCACGCTGCTGGTGATTTGCACGTATGGCATCGCACCTGTGGGCTTTGCCCAGCACGTCACCACCCAGCTGGTAAGTCAGGCTAAGAAAGGGGTGCTCCCCGCTGAGGGTCCCAGCCTCTCCTGAGAGGCGTCAGCATCATCAGCCGTGGAATCCCTCCCATGGCCACACCTGGAGGAGCGCTCAGGGCTCACCATAGCTATACCCCTTGACCCTATCCTGGGGACCCTACCCTGGGATGGGGAAACCCCTGACCCCCCACTCCCTCTCCTGCCCCAGGTGCTCAGAAACAAAGGTGTGTATGAGAGCGTGAAGTACATCCAGCAGGAGAACTTCTGGATTGGCCCTAGCTCGGTGAGGAGCCCAGGGGGATGGGACAGCATCTCAGGATGGGACAGCCCCCGGGCCCTGTCATCCCCTCAGCTGGGCGAGGGGTCGGCTTGCCCAGGGGACTTTCAGGGAAAACTCAACAGAGCGGCTGGTCCGGGCCCAAGCTCACTCTTTTCCCTCCCCCAGATTGATTTAATCCACCTGGGAGCCAAGTTCTCCCCCTGCATCCGGAAGGACCAGCAGATTGAGCAGCTGGTGCTTCGAGAGCGAGACCTAGAGCGAGACTCGGGCTGCTGTGTCCAGAATGACCACTCGGGCTGCATCCAGACCCAGCGGAAGGACTGCTCAGTGAGCCAGGGCCCCCAACCCCACCAGGCCCTCTCCAGTCCTGTGCACCATCTTCACTCACCCTAGCCTAGAGGAGGGGACCTCAAGGACAATGACCATCCCCTCCCTCCTTCTGGCCCCACACACCCCTGTACATGGCCCAGCACAGGGAGCGTGCCAACCTTCCCAGCCCCAGAGAAGCAAAAGAAGTGGCGTTCCCAGGTCTTGGGAATGTCAGCCAGGGTAGAGGTCTGGGAGACGAGCCTGAGCCCCGGGGACCAGGGGACGACTTGCTGTCCTGGAGGGTCCCTTGCCCACACTAATGGGGATGGCATTGTCCTACTCACAACCAACCCTCCTCTATCTTCCAGGAGACTTTGGCCACTTTTGTCAAGTGGCAGGATGATACAGGGCCCCCCATGGACAAGTCTGATCTGGGCCAGAAGCGGACATCAGGAGCGGTGTGTCACCAAGACCCCAGGTACCGTCCCAGGTGGCCCACAGCTGGGCTGTGAGAAGGTGGGGTTGAGTGTCCAGTCCGTGCATCCCACAGGGATGTTGGTGGGTGGGTGTGGCAGGCTGGGGGAGGGGGCACAGGCACAGGTCCTCATTCCACCCCACCCCTGCCGAACTCTGCCTCCAGAACCTGTGAGGAGCCAGCCTCGAGCGGTGCCCACATCTGGCCTGATGACATCACCAAGTGGCCAGTGAGTGTCTGGGGTGGAGAGCGGTCTAGGAAAGGCAGGCCGGGTGCCCACTGCGGCGCAGGCCCAAACCAGCGTCCGTGTCCCTCCCGCAGATCTGCACGGAGCAGGCCAAGAGCAATCGCACCGGCTTCCTGCACATGGATTGCCAGATCAAGGGCCGGCCGTGCTGCATCAGCACCAAGGGCAGGTCAGCCGGCGCCCCGCCCGGAGCTCCCCGTGCTCCCCGGTCACCACCCACCGCCCGCACTAGCATCCTCCCTCCCCGACTCCAGGAGCTTGCAGGATGAAGGGGAGCTTGCCCCAGAGCTAGGGTCCCCGCAGAGGGGTGCCCCTTTCTGCCCACGGGCAGGTGCCCTCGGGGCCGTGATGTACCCCCTTGCCTCCCTGTCTCCCCAGCTGTGAGATCACCACCCGGGAATACTGTGAATTCATGCACGGCTATTTCCATGAAGAGGCAACACTGTGCTCTCAGGTGAGGCCGGGCCTGCTGGGGCCCTGAGCGTGAGGTGAGCGTGGCAGCCTGCGGGGGCCGGCCTCGTGCTTCCCTCCCGCGGCAGGAATCTGGCTCTGCATACCACCTCTGCCCCACAGCAGGGCCAGCTGGGTCACAGGTGCTGACCGCCCGTGCTTGCCCTCAGGTGCACTGCTTGGACAAGGTGTGTGGGCTGCTGCCCTTCCTCAACCCCGAGGTCCCGGATCAGTTCTACAGGCTCTGGCTGTCTCTGTTCCTCCACGCTGGGTAAAAGGCCCCTTGCTGCCTGCCCCGCCCACACTATGTGGTGCTTCCCCCCCCCCCCCGCCCCTCCCCTGCACCCCTACCCCTGTCCCCCTGGCTGGCAGCCGAGGGCAGACATGAACCAGCGGATGCCTGACGTGTCCCCCTCCCCAGTGTGGTGCACTGCCTCGTGTCCGTGGTCTTCCAAATGACCATCCTGCGGGACCTGGAGAAGCTGGCCGGCTGGCACCGCATCGCCATCATCTTCATCCTCAGTGGCATCACCGGCAACCTCGCCAGTGCCATCTTCCTCCCATATCGGGCAGAGGTAGGGCCTCGGGTGATGGGCTGGGAGGGCCAGCTCTGCTGCTTCCCCCCACTTTCCCCGTGGGCCTGCCCGAGGGACTCACGACCCCTCCCCGGCCAGGCTCGACAGCAGGTGCACAGCTAAGCTGTGGGCTTATTGGCTGATCCCCTAATCCCTGGGTGCGAGGGAACAGTGATGCCCCCAAGTCATGCTCAGGCTTCACCTCCAGAAAGACTCTCCCAGACCCCATCCCTCACCTTGTTCCCCTCCTCTGCTTCATTTCTCTTCGTGATTGTGACCCCTGCCTGCCAACCCGCGTGTCACATTATCTGTGGGTTGAGCTGTATGAAATCTCCAGTGTGCACCATTCACGACCCACAGAAACAGTGGCAGGTTTTCCATCAGGTCAACCCAATGCCCTTGGCGCGTTCGGTGTCTGTCCGTCCTGCCCTGTGCTGCCCGGAGTAGGCCTGTCTGTCCTGCTTACTGCACGGACCACACACTGGGCACACAGTTGGTCCTCAGTGTTTGCAGAAAGCGGGGGGGGGGGGGGGGGTGCCATGAGCCCCACTTTGGTCCAGGAGCCTCAGCGTCTGGGCCCCCAGCCCTGGGAGGAGCCCTCCCGTAGGCTGGCTGACCCAGGTCCCGGTGCCCCAGCCGGGCTATGCCCAGGCTTTGCACCCGGTGCCTGGGAATGACGCTGTCCCCCTCCCCTCCCGGCTCAGGTGGGCCCTGCAGGCTCGCAGTTCGGGCTCCTCGCCTGCCTGTTCGTGGAGCTCTTCCAGAGCTGGCAGCTGCTGGAGCGGCCCTGGAAGGCCTTCTTGAACCTGTCGGCCATCGTGCTCTTCCTCTTCATCTGCGGCCTCCTGCCCTGGATCGACAACATCGCCCACATCTTCGGCTTCCTCAGCGGCCTGCTGCTGGCCTTCGCCTTCCTGCCCTACATCACCTTCGGCACCAGCGACAAGTACCGCAAGCGGGCCCTCATCCTGGTGTCGCTGCTGGTCTTCGCCGGCCTCTTTGCCTCTCTCGTCATCTGGCTCTATGTCTACCCCATCAACTGGCCCTGGATCGAGTACCTCACCTGCTTCCCCTTCACCAGCCGCTTCTGCGAGAAGTACGAGCTGGATCAGGTGCTGCACTGACGCCTGCCCGGCGGGGTTGGGCCCTGCTGCTTGTCTGCAGCATCCCGCCCCCCAGAGACCCGCTGCCAGGGCTCAGGCCCTCCCTCCAGCAGGTGAGGCCCGTGGTGACAGTCACAAAGGAGGGCCCCCTGCCTTCCCGCCACTCCCCTGACGGCAGGACCCCTGCCTCTGGGTGGCCTTTCATCCTCGGCTTTGCCGATCTGCCCCCACCCCCTCCGGGCCTCTACTCGTGCCCCCACCCCCCGCCCACCACACGTGCCATTAATGTGAGCCTGCCCTCCCTGGGACGTGCCCACGGTTCCCACCAGGCTCCCGCCCCTGCCTCACCACAGCCAGCCCTCCTTCCCCTTCGTCCTCCCCTCCCTGCCCTGTGAGCCGGGACCCCTTATTCAGCAGTGGCCCGGGGAGCCTGTCCTAATGCTCCTGGCCAGACGCGTGGGAAAGGCTCTGCCTTGGTCTGGAGCAGAAAAAGAGGAAGGACACACAGCTGGGGAGCTGAGAACCTTGGCGTGTTTGTCGCAAACAGGCTGTCCCCTCCGTCTAGCCTGGCCCTCCCTCGGAGTCAGTGTTCTGTCTTCTGGGGCTGGCTCTGAGGAGGCCGCCCTACCCCACGCGATGGGGGGGCCTGCCTGGTGGGGAGGGGGACGGGCCACCTCGAGGACCCTCTCCCAGGGGTTGCCCAAGGCCCAGTCAGGCCCATTTTTTACTGGTTTATATTATGGTTCTAATTTTTTAAAGTAACGCTAACTTTATATGGATGGTGTCTCAAGTGTATTAAATGATATTCTCTAGAAGTATCGTTTTTTGACCTGGGGGACTCTAGCAGAGTGAAAACTGGGGCTTTTTTTTATCGGTGGGGGAAGGGGGTCAGCCATAAGCTCAGGGGCAGGGCCTTGGCCCAAAGGGAGGGTATTTTCACTTGTGGGGGATCTGGTCCGACTGGGTGAAGTCCTTGGAGCCCACTGGCAGTGAGGGACTGGCTGCCCCAGTGGGAGACAGTGAGGGGAGGTCACAGGCCTCATTCCTTCTCTGTGCCTTACCTGCAGCCCTCACCCTGCACCAGGAGCCACCTGGAAGGTTATGCAGAACGATTACTTTATTAGGGGGAGGAGGACCCAGGGTGTCTGAGGTCGGGGGTGGGGAGCACACGGCGGGGGGGGGGGGCGGGGGGGGCTGGGAGGTAGCCCCTGTACTTTCCTGTTCCCAGCTTCCCCCTGCTCCCTGTTCTGGGGCTGAGGATGAGAAGGGGAATCCCTGACACCTCCATAAGGACCAGATGCTGTCTGCCCAGAGGGCCCGCCATTGGTTCTTGAGAAGGAGAGAGTCACTGAGGCAGGTCACGGGATACCTGCTATCCCCGGTTACCAACCTGGCCCCACCTCCATCACAGCTGGGAATGCAGGAGGTCCGGGGAGCCACAGGAGAACCCGCTGGAAAGTGCACCACCCATGCTCTAGCTGGGCAGCCTGGGCCGGGGGAGAAGGGGACATTGGGGATGGGTAGGAACTCTGGCACGTGGCTGTGGGTGCCCTGTGGTGGCAGCTGGGTGGGTGGGGTGCCCTGGTCAGCAGCCGCTGTTCCTGCGCAGGGAGATGTGGCCTCTCATGGAGCACTGGAGCTCAGTGAAGGTGAGTGAGCCCAGGGTGATGGCGCACGGGCCCACAAGGTGGAAGCCCAGACTCTGGTAGAAGGGCACCAGCGCGTCCTCGCACATGAGCACGGCCCGGCGCACTGCTGGCTGGCTCCCCAGGTGGTACAGGTAGCGCCACATCAGCATGGAGCCCTTGCCTTGCCCCCGGAAAGTGTGGTGCACCGCCAGCACGTGTAGGTGGACGGTGTCGCCCCCAGGCCGGTGCAGCATCAGCGACTCCTGGGAATGAGCAGGGATGTGAATGTGGGTCATCTCTGCTGACACCTGCCTCCCACACTACCCCCGCCCGGCTTCCTGAGCACCTCCAAACAGGGCTCCCTTCCCACCCGAGGGGGGTCCCAAAGAGGTGGGTCCTTTTGACCCCGGGGTAGGACCAGAGGGAGAAATTCCAGGCCCTGGACTCCTTGGCCTCCCAAGCCTGGCGGTGGCAGCCTCCCTTTCCAGAGGCTTCCCGGCAGCTGTGCTTCCCAGCCCCATCCTGCCCTCACCTGAGTGAGTCTCTCCTCATCCCAAAGCGAGCCAATGATGAAGGCCACAAGGCGGCCCTCCTGGAACCAGCCCAGGGACAGCTCTGGACACAGGCTCAGGAAGTGCTTGATCTCGTCCAGATACAGTGGGCAGATGCCCAAGACAGAGATGAAGGCTGCGGAAGGAGGCGCGGCAGGTGACTCCGTGGTCACCACGTCGCTGGCCACTGCACACCAAGCATCTGCTCAGAAGCCCGGGTGGGGTCTCCCACTGCAACCCCCCACCCCAACACCCCCCCGTCCTCTCCCATGAGAAAATGGGATTCAGGGCTGTCCCATCCCCACTTTCCTGAACGGAGAAATGCGCGTTCAGTCTGAGACCCCGGGGGCCAGCCCACCGAGGCCGGGCCCCTCCCCACGGGGCACCTGCGGCAGAGCGTGTCGGGGTCCAGGCCCTGCGCGGGGCCCGCTCACCTTCGCGCTCGATCTCAAACACGCTGGCGGCATCCTCTGGAGTGAGGCAGCGAAACTCGCTGGCGGGAAGCGTGTGGCGCCGGCGGCGGCTCAGGGCCTCCGGGATCTCCGGCTGCAGGTGCGAGGCCTCGGGCTCCAGGTGTTGTGCGCTCTGTGTGGACATGCTGACTGCTGGTGGCTGCCCGGGCCGCCCGGCGGCAGGAGTGGCCTTCGTCACCAAAAGGGCCTTCCAGCACCTATTGGAGAGGAGCGAGGGTCAGGGGTACAGTCTGCGTCTCCAGTAGAGGCGGGCCAGGGTGCTGGTGCACTTGGCCTCTTTTGTAGCCGGACCTGGGGTCGGGCGAGTCCCGGTGTGGATTCTGGGGACTGTGAACGTTAGTGGCCTCTCCCCACCTTTCCCTCTCGGCAGCCCTTCCAAACCTCCGGATCCTAGCCTCACTGGCCTCCAGGTACATCTAGGTCCCAGGAGGTGGTGGGCAGGAGGGGTGGGCAGGGCTCCATGGAGCCTGAGGCACCCCAACACTGCTGCCAAGGTGGGACGGGTGACCCTGACCACAGCTAACACAACTGCGAGAAGAGTGGGCCGGTTTGTCTCACCCGCCCAGGAGGGGACTTGGGTGTAAAGGGCTGTGGCTCTGGCTTTTTCGGCAGCTTCAGCCGTTGGCCCTGGAGAGAAAGACCCTTAATCCAAATGGGTCCTCAAGGAGCCTTCCCATTACTTAGATGGCCTCAGACTGGACCACGCACACGTGGGAAGGGCATGGGGAGATAGGGGAGCCTGAGGGGATGGAGGGGAGTGGGCCTGGAGGGCATCTGAGACTCCTCCTGCCCAGGCCCTGGCTCATCATCTAGGCCCCTATGGCACTTCATCTCTCTCTCCCATAATTGTCTTGCCCTCCCTCCACCGCTTTTCTCCCTATGCCCAGAAGCCCCAAGCAGGGTAGCTCCTGTTCCTAAAGGCTGGGAGCCAGGGGCGGGGTGGGGGCCCACTTACCAGGAACAGGGGCCCAGTGTTCCCCCCTCAGAGCCACTCACCCTGGAGGTCGTCCGCAGGCACAGGAGCCAGGAAAATCGGGACTCTGGGGTGTGTGACTGTTGGAGCAGGTGTCACTGGAGAAAATGTGATGTTTGCACAGGTTTATAATCCCTGCCCCGCCTCCTTGTTGCACCAGTAGGACAAAGCCAGCAGGGCTGTGCAGCTACATGCCCTGTCCCTGCCTGCTGGTCACACATCAGCGTGACATACTAAACGCGCAGGGGATTAGAGTGATTGATTGAGGCCCCAGAATCTGGGGGAAGAGCACAGGGCTAAACCTCAGGGGTCCGGCGCTAATCCCTGCTCCAGCTCTGCCGGGCTGGGATAGGCATTCACCCTTTGTGCTCTGGAGGCTTGGACAAGCCCACATCCGAGAGTCCTTCCAGCTCCTGCAGCCGAGGGTGCTACCATTTGTAGCGCTTGCAGAGTCACATGAGGTGTTGAGCCTCAGCAAGAATGTCTTTTAATCTGCATGAGAGCCCCACCCCATTTTACAGAGAAGGAAACTGAGGCTCAGAGAGGGCTTAGAGGCTTAGACACCCCACCCCACCCCCAGCAAGTCATTGGAGCAGGAGAGGAAACCCCAGGTATGCCTCCCTGCACCACACTATTCCCCCCGGGGCTGTCAGGCCTAGTGGATTTTCCAAGTGGGAGGTGCATGTCTTCACAGTTCTACCAATCATGAGACTGTGTCCTCAAGTCAGGGTCTACCAAAGTGGGGAGAGCGAGTGAGTGACCCATTGGCCTTGGGAGGGGATGCCCAAGTCTGGCTCTGGGTTGCACAGTCTACTAGAGCCCGTGAAGACTGGAAAGGCAGGCAGTGTTTAGACCTTTCTGTGTAGACAGAGGCAAGCCACTGATGACCAGCCAAACCACTCTACATCCTGCTCTCATAAATTACCTCCTCCACGCATGTACCCATGCATACCTCTTTCCAGAGCTCTCTGGGGAAAATCCCAAGATCCAGAAGTAAGTCAAATCCTGCTGACCACTATCAGTAGCAGAAACCAACCAGAACAAGCCAAAGGTCCTTGGTGGCCCACGTCCGCCTCCCATCCCGCTGGTATCCTGCTGAGTCTCCCACACCTGCCCCCAAGGTACTTAAATCACCCCAGTGCTGCGGCTGCCACTTTGGAAGACTTCAGAGTAGCTGCCAAAGCTAGACTCGCACCCTGGGACCTGCAATCCCACTCGAGCCCCGAAAGAGCTAGAAGGTTCTCCAACTGGAAACAGCCCAAATGACCATCAGCAGTAAGGGACTGCAGAATAGACACAAAGTGGAGGATCATCCAGGCAGGAGCGCAAACGGCCATGAGGACACATGGCATAACCAAGGACCCTTACCCAATGCGACAGGGAATGAAAGAAGTCCCCAAACAAGATTGGTTCTGAGTCCACGGATTCTGTTCAAATCTGTGTGTTGAAGGCAGTGGTGGCCCTAGGGGGGCTTCTGGGGTGCTGACAATATAGCATTCAGTTGTGGGGGGGGTTTAAGTTTTATTTATTTGAGAGAGAGATGGAAAGACTCGAGTGGTGGGAGGGGCAGAGAGAGAGGAAGAAGCAGATTCCCTGCTGAGCAGGGAGCCTCATATGGGTCTTGATTCCAGGACCCTGAGATCAAGACCTGGGTCAAAGGCAGATGCTTAACCAGTTGAACCACCCAGGCGCCCCTGCTGAGGCATTTCAGAACACTAACGTGTCTGGACACCAGGGAGTCCTCCCCCAGGGGCTGTCCTAAAATTAATCTGATCAGCAGAATGGCCTTAGGACATGTACCTTGTGAATGTTTACTAGATTTAGCAGATAAAAATGCAGGAAGCCTTGTGACATTCAAATTTCTAGTAAACAGGGGATCCCTGGGTGGCTCAGCCAGTTAGCTTGCCTTTGGCCCCGGGCCGTGATCCTGGGGTCCTGGGATTGGGTCCCGCATGGGACCTGCTTCTCCCTCTGCCTGTGTCTCTGCCTCTCTCTCTCCCTGTGTTTCTCATGAATGAATAAATAAAATCTTTAAAAAAAAATTCTGGTAAACAATTTTTTTTAAGATTTTTTTTTTTTTTAAGATTTTATTTATTTATTCATAGAGACAGAGAGAGAGAGAGAGGGCAAAGACAGGCATGGGGAGAAGCAGGCTCCATGCAGGGAGCCCAACATGGGACTCGATCCCGGGTCTCCAGGATCACACCCCGGGCTGCAGGCGGCACTAAACCACTGCACCACCGGGGCTGCCCAAGATTTTATTTTTAAATAATCTCTGCATTTAATTTGGGGCTTGAACTCACAACCCTGAGGTCAAGAATCACATGCTCTTCAGACTGAGCCAGCCAGGTGCCCTAAACATTAAAAAAAAATTTTTTTAATAGAGTTGACATACAATGTTGCATTAGTTTCAGGTGGAAATCAGAATTTTGGATACAGGGGCAGCCCCGGGGGCTCAGCGGTTTAGGGCCGCCTGCAGCCCAGGGCGTGATCCTGGAGACCCAGGATCGAGTCCCACATCGGGCTCCCTGCATGGAGCCTGCTTCTCCCTCTGCCTGTGTCTCTGCCTCTCTCTCTCTCTCCTCTCTGTGTATTCTCATGAATAAATAAATAAAATCTTAAAAGGAAAAAAAAGAATTTTGGATACACAATTTTTTAGTATAAGCCTGTCCCAAATATTGCATGGGACAGGCTTATCCTCAAAAAATTATTTGTGGGGTTCCTTGGGGTGCCAAGATGAGTTTGGGACAGTGTGGATCCCAACAGGGGCCCCTGGAGAGAAATGGGCTTCCCTCGGAGGCACAGACTTCTCTCCCAGCACCGTCTGGCCTGTGTGGCTCTTGGAACACTATCCCCACGGACAGCTTCTGAGGTCTGTCCAGGTTCAGGGCGCAAGAGAAGCGTTCTGTCTATCTGAGAAGCATCACGAGGGACATTGAGGACACTCCCACAGCAGAACCAGAGATGAGCTGTGTATTTGAAATAGAGTCAGTATAATCCAATGTCCCGTGTGGGGATGGTTGACCCTGAGTGCTGCTTTTTAGATCCCCTTATTGATAGTTTTACTCTCTTTTTTTGTTGTTGTTAAAGATTTTATTTAGTCATTGAGAGACACACAGAGAGAGGCAGAGACACAGGCAGAGGGAGAAGCAGGCTCCCTGTGGGGAGCCCGAAGTGGGACTCGATCCCGGGACCCTGGGGTCATGCCCTGAGCTGCAGGCAGACGCTCAACCGCTGAGCCACCCCTGTGCCCTACAGCTTAATTCTTCATGCCAGTCTTCTTCCAGCAGCAGCTCCCTTGAAAGTGTCCTGTACGAACCACTGCTCCCCAGCTCTGATTGTGCCCATTGGCCTCCGTACCACTCTTCTCACAGGACGGCTCCCCTTAGAGGTGCCACCCTCGCTCCCTCCGGTCTGGCTTCCTGGTCCACCAGACAATTCCGTGCATGTCTGAATGGCAGCTGTGGGCTGGGCTCCCGTTCCCTCCCATAAGGCTCTCTGGTCCCAAGCAAACCAAGGGCTGTGGCTTGGCTCCTGATTCAGGGCTCCAGAACATTCTATGATAGTTTGGAGCCAGTTGTCCAGGGCACACAGAGATCCCCCTGGAGAGCCGTGTTACCTAACTTCCCACATGTTCCAGCACAGTCTCACCTCTGACCCGGCTGAGCCCCAATCCCACTAAGGATCTGAAGCTGCGAGGATGACAGGAACAGATAGAGCTGTCCTCATGATCCAGTAGACAACGGAGGTCTCGGTATAGGAAGAGTGCTCTGAGCGGCTGCATGTCACTACGGGGAAGCTAAGAAATGTCAACTCTTCGGAGGGAAGGCGACATTAACAGGAAGAAAGGCAAAGATCAAGACATGTCCCAGAATCCAAGGGATGGGACGGTCAGCAGCGTCACATGCAGCCAGAATGGAGAAAAGATCTCAGATGCTCCTAACAACGAGGCCCCTGGTGGCCTTTAAGTCTTTCAGGAGAGAAGGGTGGGTAGGGAGGCCAGATGCAGGGGAGCAGCCTCAAGGAGAGGAAGCAGCGGTCGCAGCAGGGCAGATGCCATCTGTTGAAGATACACTGACCGGTTGGCATGGCTGGGGCCTGGAGAATTCTCCCCGCATCTCCCATCTTCTCCCCCCCTCCCCGACACCCCCACCACCAGCATGGGCGTCCAGCCTGCAGCAACTCTGGCAGCCCGCAGAGCCTGGCACGGTGTGGCAGTGAGCATCTGCCTGGGCCCAGGTGAGCGACGTCCTGGTCCCAGGACCTCTGGGAGCTTCCCACACGGGGCTGCACCTGCTCCTCCCCGCTCCCCTCAATGGGACAACTGCCCAGTTCTCACTGCAGGCCCCAGGGGAGTCCACCTGGAGGAGACTGAGAGGTGGGTCCCCTGGGAGACAGAACCCAGAGACAGTCTGATGATGTTGAGACCCCAATTTTCCACGCAGAGCCATTGAAAGGCCCTAAGGTCAGGGAAGGCCGCTGTCTGTTATGGCATCTGGCCATCTGGCCCTCAGAAATTACCCCCTCCGTGCATCCTCTTAGGGGGGAGCCACGTTTTTTGGTGGATTTGAGGGTGGCTTATTTCTCTCCACTCCTTCCCTGGACCGAAGTCCTGCCCTGCACACCTGGCCCTGAGCACATTTTGCCTGATTGGATTTACCTTTTCAGCCTTAGTCTGTAACAGGCAGGTTCCCCAGGAAACAGAAATCGAGATGGAGGGTTGCAGGCTGGAGGTTCATGGAGGGAGAGCTCTCAGGGGCAGCCCCTGGTGGGGAGCGGGGGCAGGAGGGGGAGCAGCCTTGGGCAGAGGGGGGAGGCAGCCGTGGTGATGCAGTTGCCACAGAGGCCTCGGCCCATCTCACGGGAGCTCAGGAGCCGGGAAGGCCTCAGAGACACCCAGATTGAGGCAGAGGGCAGGCCTTTTTGCCCTGCGTTGACATTGGTTGAGGTGGCTTCCTGAGCTGAGGACAATCCTGCCAGCCAAGGGGTGGGTGCCCTGGATCACTGTCTCCAAGCTGCCAGGAGCTGCCCTAGCGGTGTGTTAGCACCAGCTTCCGGGGGCCTTGCCAGGGTGATAAATCCTGCAGCGGGGAAGAGTGTTCCCAGAACAACACACATGCCTTATCCAACGGAATGTTCTTCCTCTCCTGACCCAGTATCCTTGACTCGGATCTCACATTCTTCCAGCTACCGTCCACACCGTTGGCTTCCCGGGGTAGCCTTTTTCTCCCTGCAGGTGGCCCAGCACATTACCAGCTGAGTTAAGTTGTGATTTATTATTGTTTTTAAATTTTTCATGTATTCATTTGAGATACATGAGAGAGATATATATATAGAGATATATATATATAATATATATAGAGAGAGAGAGAGATAGCGCATGAGCCAGGGGAGAGGCAGAGAGAGAGGGAGAAGCAGACCCCCCGGTGAGCAGGGAGTCCCGATGTGGAGCTTGATGGCTTGATCCTGGGACTTGAATTGTGACCAGAGCTGAAGGCAGACGCCCAACCGACTGAGCCCCCCAGGCGCCCCTAAGTTGTGATTTAGGCCAAAGTATTGACCTGGAACAAAGAGGAGAGATGGAGTAGATCCTTGAGGTGCGGGGAGGGTTGGCACATGTCTTACAAGGAGGAGTTTTGTCTTCCAGTAAGGAGAAAGCACTCACCTGTCACAGGCAGGGGTGGGGGGGTTCGCACAGGAGGGGGTCACAGGTGTGAGGGTCCAGAAGGCTCAAGGAGAACCCAGCACTGAGTCTAGCAACCCAGATCTCCCCAGATGTCTCAGAGTCGCCCTTCTTCCCAATTCCGGTCCTCCTTGGCATAGCTGGCTCACTGAGGTTGGGGATGCAAACCTCCTCTAGGGCCCTGCTGCCCTTACTAAGTCTGAGATGTGCTTCTCTACTTTTCTCCATTCCCTAACTTCGGGAGGCAGGGTTTCTTCACACTCTGCCAAGGAGACCCTCTGGCTTTTATACTGAGCCTCCAATTGGTGACCCATCAGCCACAGCTCTTTGCTTTTTCCAGTGTGACTGCTGCCAACAGTAGTCATGAGATCCCATAGTCCTTATATGACTGCTCTCCCACATGGTGCAGATGCCTGCGATTGTTCACCACCACCCACATTTGGTGGGGTCACTGCCCACCAAAGTTTTAATGATTGTACCACTGTAGTGTGCGAGAGCCCAGAATATCATACCTCCCACTACTGGTGGGGATCTGCATTAACAGGCTAGCGACCCAGCTCTAGAATCCCATTTAGAGTCTGTTCCCTAGGACCACACTTGGCACTAAAATTGTTATGGGTCAGATTCTGCAGGAAATAGACTTAAAGACTCAGATCTGCATGAAGACATTTACTGGAAGTGCCATCAAGGTCAGCAGAGGTGGGCAGACGGAGTTTAACCCTCTGGAAGAGACAGTTCCAGTAGAGGCCTCAGCTGATCCCAGGAGAAGCTCTGAAGCTGGGGGGCCCCTCCCAAGTGTCCTGAATGGAGGTGAGAGGGCCAGGCTTTGTTTCTCCTGAAGGACAGTCGTTGGATGGGTGAGGCACCTTCTTTCAGCCAAGAGCAATCCTTGGAAAGGTACCAAAGCTGTGAGCCTCGGCAGCCAGTCCCTGGCAGCTGGGGAAGGGTTCCTAAGATCTGAAGGTGGATTCAAGCTGTGTGCACAGTATCTACTGACGCTCATCCCCCCAACAGGTTTCATAAACCCCTGGGAAATAGAAACCAGGTTGAAAGTGTGGCATGTGCCCCCCAGAGTAGGTGTTCTGGCAACTAGGTCTTGATTCTTCTGTTGAGGAGGATGCCATTTAACTTCTTGACTTCCTGTGGATTTATTTTGAAGCCTCATTTGCATAGATAGGTTGGCTTCACTGCAGGGCTGAGTGGAGCCCCATCTTTATTTGAGGTTCAAGATCTGATATGTTACACAGGCAGTTTCCTCGGGAAGCTTCCAGAGTTTTCTGGAATGAAGGTGTCAAAGGCAGGGAGGGATCGCCACCTCCTGGAGAAAGAGGGGACCTACGGCTCCCTGAGCTTCTGGAGCCCTGCTGGCCAACAGAAAGGTCATAGGAGAACCATATGTGATGTTTTTCGATTTTGTAGAAGCCACATGAAAAAGAACCAAAAGAAACAGGTGAACTTGATTTTATTTTTTTATTTTTTTAGGTGAACTTGATTTTAATAGTATATTTTATTTAACCTAATACATATAAAGTATTGCCATTTCAACAATATAAAATTAAGATATTTTAGATTCTTTTTTTTTTTTTTTTTTTGCAAACAAACCTTCAAAGTTCAGTGTATGTTTTACACTTACAACCCATGTCAATTCAGACTAGCCGCATTTTAAGCATTCAAGAGCTAAATGTGGTTCGGGGTTACCACAACGGGCAGCACAGATCTAGAGGCTGAAGGAGGAGACGACAATGAGAAAGTGTGTGTGTGTGTGTGTGTGTGTGTGCACATGCTTATGAGTGTGTGTGTGCACGTGTGGGGGTGAGTGTGCATGTGTGGCATATGTGTCTGTTCCTCTCCATATCTAGGAAACACGGAGAGCAGGGGACTTGAGGAAAGGCAGAGTGTCCCTGAGACCCGCTGACACATTCAGGGCCATTGGGAGACATTGGCTGGTTTTGTTCAATCACTCAACCAAAGTCTTTGGACATACTAGGCGTCAGACCTGTGCTGGATGCTGGGCACTAAGATGGAGAAGGGTGTCATAGAGGGGAATAAATAACCACACAGGGGTTACCAGGTAAGTGGAGGGATAAAGCAGGGGAGCGGGGGTGCTTGGAGGACGTCATAGATATGAAGGCCCAATCTAGGTTTCGTGAGATGAAAAGAAATTTTTTAGGTAAAAATAGGAGTTGAAGTTGAGGCATAAAATCTTCCCGGCAGATGGCGAGCACGTGAAAGGGCACCAGGCACCAATGATTAGGGTCCTGAAGGAAGCAGCCGAGGTCCAAGCACGGAGCATGTGTGCAGGGTGCAGAGCTGGAGGACAGGGTTAGAGGTAGTAGAGGGGATGGATTCCAGAAGGACTACCTGTGTCATTCTCTGGTGGTTCCAGGAGAGCCACAGAGAGATGGCAAGCCAAGAAGCCGGATGATCAGGTTTGCATTTTCAACCTCCCTGGGAACAAGGTGGTAGATGGATTAGGCGGTGGGGGGTATGGTAAGGAGGCCACAGCCTCGGTGTGGGGGGTGTAGGTGAGAGATGGGGATGAACTCATACCAGCAGGTAACATTCATCACTAACTGAACAGGCCCAAGCAAAGCACTCTAGATTGACCAGGCCAGTTAAATTCTCAACAGCCCCAAGAAGTAGGTACTATTATGACTCCTATTTCATAGAAAGGAAACTGAGTCTCAGAGAAGTGAAATAGCTTGCCCAGGGTCACAGAGTGAGTCAGTGGTAGAACAGGCTTCAAACCCCGCTCCGTCCGATCCTGGAACCCCACTCCTGGCCATGGCATCACAGCACCACGGCACCACCTTATCTCCCCGTGGAGCGGCCCAGTGTAGCTGCCTTGGACCTGGGGGATGTGGAAAGAGGGTAAAGGGGCCATGACTTGGGTTTTGATCATATGTGGAGCTGAACATCAAGGGTTAACCCTCAAATGGCACACTTGGCACCCAGGTAAGTGATGCTGCCATCAACCTGGCTGAGGAATCTGGGAGAAGAAATGGGTTTGGGGGAAACGGGTTTGTGATATCTGGCTGGTCATCCGGGAAGTACCCATGAGTTGGTGCAGAGGAGAAGGCCCCGGCCTGGCGAGCTGGGACTTGGTGGTGAAGAGGGTGGCATGGCTGAGTGACAGCAGCCTTACTGTTCTTCAGGTTGGTCCAGTGCATCTGCTGTCCCTGGTCCCTGTATCCAAAGGAAGGAGGGAAACAGGGTGAACCTGCCAAACCTGGGCTCTCACTCATTGCTCAACCTTTTCAGTGGTGCCCCCAATACAAAGTTTTTTGCCCTGAAGATTGCAACCATTTCTGAGTCAGGAGTGAGAATGGCCAAGGGCCGGCTCATCTGGCTCCTGATCCTGACTGCACTGCAGAGTGGTCCTGGGCCAATCCCATGATTCTCCCAGGGCATCAACACAAAAAGGGGGAAGGCTCCAGGGACAAGAAGGACCCCTGGAATTCCAAAAGCCCATGAGTCTTGAGCAACCCCCAGCTGGAGCCTCAGGCAGGGGGATTACTCCAGATAGGGACGGGGGTGCAGGCGGGCTCCCCAGGGTAACCCCCCTCCCACTCCATGTTCCTAGCTGAAGACCCCAGTGCTGAAGTCACCCTAGAGCCTCCAAACACGTACTCCAGGGTAAAAGGAGTTCTCTGGGCTCCTCTGGATTCTCTCATACAGGGAAACTTGGAGAGGCCAAGTAGGCTGAGGCTCCCCCGTTGGGCAGTGTGAGGCCTGAGGCCCATGCACACTTTTTAACCCAGTGGCCGGTTAAGATAGGGATAAGACAGGGCCTGCTTCCCACAGATCAGTTGATCTTGCTGCCAGCTCTCTTGCCTCCTGTCCCCTGGCAGCCCCTTCGCAGGGGGAGGGGCCAGACTGGCTCAGTTTCTTGCAGGCATGTTTGTAAATAAGCAAAATTCCCCTGAGAAGATTCTCTATTCCCCAAGAAGGGCTGGGTGTTGGGGCCATGAGAGGAGGGCTTTCTCCACTGCGGATGAAGGGTTTTTCTGTTTTTTTTTTTTCATTTGGCAATTAGGAAAATAAAAACTAAGCCAATGCTCCCATCGTAGCTCACGCCACTCACCAGCTTGGGTGTGCAGACTGTGGTTGGGGGCTCGGGGACTGGGAAGGGGTCAAGCCTCAAACCTGAACTGGAGCATCTAAGGTGTGAGTGAGGTGGGGAGGAATGTACCGAGCTTCTTCTAAAAGGACTCTGATGCAGCTCAAACTGGGGATGACAGAAAAGGCTGAGAGACAGCCGGGGCAGCTCCTTGGCTGTATGGGGAGAGGAGGATGGGAAACTGACCAAATGGAAGGACAGGAACCTTGCCCCCCCCCCCCCCCCCGATATGGTACGTCACTGAGCACCGAGACTGTACCAGGCACTGTACTAGGCATGGGAGTGACACACATACTTAGGACATGATCCACATGCTCAAAAGGGGTTTAGTTAGTAAGGGAGAGATTAGCTTTGAAACCAAGGGCTCTTACCTACAACCTAGCACTTTCCTGCGTGGGGGTGGGAAGGAGGCCTCACAGCATGGGAAGGAGACTTCACAAAAGGGGGGCTCATACTTGCTCTCTCACAGAGGACTAATCCATGTAAAGCACTTAGTATAGTACCTGGTATTAAATTACAGCTCAATAACTGGTAGCTATTATTAGCCATTATTACAAGAAGCCGCAGAATAAACATGGCACATCTTCCTGGAGTGCCAATTTTACTCAACGATTAGGGAGGAAGGACATTCTTTTTATATTAAAACGAACACAGGCATAAGCTGGAGTAGAGTGCAAAACTCTCCTGGACATCCAAGATTTTGGGCCCGCATTGCCCTGCCCCTTCTGCCTACTTGCTCACCCTCTCCCTCTATCCTTTGATAGACACAAGAACTAGAAAAGCCCCTGCACTTGGAGTCAGGGAAACTGGATTCCAACTTGGCTCTGCAGGTTACTACGCTGTGACCTTAAGCACTGAATTCCTGGACCCTGTTTCCTCACTAATAAGATGGGGTCACGTACACCTATATCCAGGGGCACTAGGCTGGCTCAGTCTGCGTAGCCCTGTGAATCCTGATCTTGGGGTTGTGAGTTCAAGCCCCATATGGGGCCTAGAGCTTACTTTAATAAAAAATAAAGAAAGGAAGGAATTAAGAAAGAAAGAAGATTCTAAACCTATATCCACGATTATGATAATACATTTGAATGTGCCTGGCACAGCACCTGGTCAATAATAGGTGATCAATAAATGTTAGGAGCTTGGGCTAAAGGGGCATGGTAGGTGCAAGAGAAGCTATGTTATTGATGTTAAGCCTGCCAAGTCTTTATGGGGAGTGGGGAACTGAGTCCTCCCAGCAGTGACTCCAGATGGCCATTCTGTGCTGTGGTCTAGGATGGGAAGGCTGTGGTTTGCGAGCCCAGCTCTGCCCCTAACTTGTATCCTAATTCCTCTTCAGCTCACCTAAACACAGTTTTTTCTATACTTTAGTATGTGAGTTTTCTAAGATTTGGGCCCCTTGACAGCCACCCCAACTCCAATTATTATATCAATATTCTGTAAGTGCTTGGTTCAGGACACATTATCTACTCAGGCTGCCATCTGTGCTTCATGTATGTTCTTATGACTTTTCCAGGAGTGTGGTTCTGTAGCCTTGGTAGTCTGTATACTACCCAAAGAGCAGGAATCCTGCCTTTTTACAGAACCCAAATACTATAATATTGAACCATCTTCCTAATTTCTCATGGATGGTCTTGCAGAAAAATGTGGGAAAAAAATTATTTTGACTGAGAAAGGTTAGGGCCATATCCTGAGTATTCTTAATTTCCTTCTAACAACCCATTATGAATCTGTCCTCTGAGAATGTATCTAAATCTTTTGGAACTTCCTTAAGGGACACATTAGTATAATTACTTTTTATATTTCAAAATGGCAATATGGAGCAAACCCTAAGTATAACAGTTCTGTCTGTCTAGAATTTTAGTCTAGGAAGGGAGGGAAGAAGTATTATAGGAACGGTTAAAGCTTTATGGAGGGAACTGTAGGTCAGGCACTGTTCTGTTTCTTTCAATCCTCCCAATTGCCCGGTGAACCGGGTACTGCTATTATCACGCCAATTTTACCGATGAGGAGAGAAGTTTATCAGCTTCCCTACTTTTGTAAGACTAGTCAGTGGCAGCAACAAGATTTGGAACCCAGGGGCAGCCCGGGTGGCTCAGCGGTTTAGTGCCACCTGCAGCCCAGAACGTGATCCTGGAGACCCAGGATCGAATCCCTGCATGGAGTCTGCTTCTCCCTCTGCCTGGGTCTCTGCCTCTCTCTCTCTGTCTCTCATGAATAAATAAAATCTTTAAAAAAAAAGAAAAAAAAAAAGAATTGGAACCCAGCTTCCCACTCCTCACTGGCCCACCTCTTGCCATGCATATTAAGTAAAACTCATGGAGCTGGGAGCCCCTCTAGGTGGGTTTAAGGCCAAACCATAGAGGCCACTAACGCTTGCTTGTCTTTCTGACCTCTCTCTGTACCTCCTTCACCAACCCCTTGACCCCTCCCCGAGGGGTCACGACCTTCCAAGCTCTGCATAGAAATTTCCTAGATACACTCTATACATATCTTTTATAGCCTTGCTTACAAGCTGCCTTGGAGTTGCTTTTTAGCTATTGAATAGGCATGTTTTGTCTGCCCAACTAGGCTGTAAACACCTAGAGGACAGGGCCGGCATCTTGCTGCTTCTGACCCCTCCCAGCGCGTAGGACTGGGCTGGGGACGCCTAGCAGGCTCGTTAAACGTTGTTGACTTGCCCGGGTGCCCCCCGCACTTCCTCCTCCGGGTCCCCCACCCAGGGGCCCCGCTCCCCTTGCTGTCACCCCCTCCGGCCCCGCCCCTCCGTCGCGAGCCCACCTTTTCCCCCGCCCCCGGCGGCATCTCCAGCGTCCCCTAGCGACGAGGCGGGAGCTCCTAGCAACCGCATCTCGGCTCCCTGACGACGGCGGCACGCAGGCCACGTCAGCGCGCCGTGGCCCCGCCCCCGCGCCGGCTGGCCCCGCCCCTCCGTGCCGCGTTCGCCGCCGCCGCCGCCGCCGCCGCCGCTACCGCCGCCGCCGCCGCCGCCGCTACCGCCGCCGCCCGAGACTCGCGCAGAGCAGTTATGGCGGATCCCGCAGCGCCCGCGCCCGCAGCTCCGGCTCCCGCCCAGGCCCCGGACGCGGCCCCGACCCCGGACGCGGCCCCCGCCCCGGCGCCCGCCCCGGACTCGGCCTCCGGGCCGTCCTCGGACTCCGGCCCCGAAGCCGGCTCGCAGCGGCTGCTGTTCTCTCACGACCTGGTGTCGGGCCGTTACCGCGGCTCGGTGCACTTCGGGCTGGTGCGCCTCATCCACGGCGAGGACTCGGACTCGGAGGGCGAGGAGGAGGGCCGCGGGAGCTCGGGCTGCTCCGAGGCGGGGGGCGCGGGCCACGAGGAGGGCCGGGCCAGCCCGCTGCGCCGCGGCTACGTGCGCGTCCAGTGGTACCCGGAGGGCGTCAAGCAGCACGTGAAGGAGACCAAGGTGCGGCGGGCGGGCGGGCGGGCGGGCGGGGGCCGGGGCTGCCGCAGGAGCCCTAGGCCGGGGAGGGAGGCTCGCGAGGCGCTGGCCGGACTGGTGCAGCTGCAGTGGGCCGAGGCGCGGGGCCGAGCCTCCGCGGAGGGGACGCTCCGGTGCAAAGTCATTGCACCAGCCCCGGGCCGCCGGGCCCCGGGCTTCCCCGCGCGGGCGGACTTCCACGCCCTGCGGCGCGGTGGTTGGGCCTCAGCCTTCTACGGGGACCCACTACAGCGGGGCGGGGGGGGGGGGAGAACTCGTGAGGCCCCGGGGCACGCTCGGATCACACCAGTGCGGCGTTTCGCTGACCCCCGAGGAGCTGCCTGCTGCATTGTGCATCCGGAAAGGCAGGCCGTGCCGGGCCGGACGGGCGAGGGCTGTGGGCGTTCCAAAACAAAGATCGAGATGAGCCTCTCCGGCGGCACAGAAAAACCCAAGAAGTTCCCTAGTTGACAGAATGCGTTATTATGGCCGGAGAAAACCAACCTCTTCCCCTTCCCTACCGCCCCCCGACCCCGCACCTCCTTTTTTTTTTTTTTTTTTTCTTTTTTTACCTTGTTGCCTCGTCTTAATTGCTGCAGGGAACTTTGTGAGTATAATCATTAACAATCAGAGCCGTGATATTAATAGTACGGGGTGGGGGGGATGTGACAGCTGCGACTGGGATTGATGACTCCCAAGTGCAGTTGGACTTTTTGGAAAAAAAAAAAAAAGAAAGAAAGAAAGAAAGAAAGGGAAAAAAAAAAAAAAAGAAATTACTATAGAAGCCTGGATGGAGAAGAGCCACCCCGTTTGGAAAGCGAGGGTTGTTTCCTGACCTGAGGTGTCAAGCAAACATCAGACCCCCTTATGGGCGCTTGGGGTGAGGCTGGTGAATATTACAGTTTTAAGGACAAAGGGGTTTATCGTCTTAAACCTGAAACCTTGAGCCAAGGTTGGTTTGGTGGCTGCTGCTTCTGTCTTGTTTTCCTGAGTGTGAGTTCCTATCAGTGATTCACACATGCACGCACACACCCCTGTATCTTTCACCCCTTCTTCGTCTCCTCCTTCTCCCCTTCAAGAAAACATTTCTAAGCAGGAATCAGGCCTGGGCTGTTGACAGGTCTGATTTCAGGGGAGGGCACTTGAGAAGTTAATCTGGGTTTCTCATACACTGGGAGACAAAGGCCACAGAGGAATAAGGAGGGCTTCTTGCCATACTACAGAGGGGGGTCTGTGATCACAGCTCTGGCAGGAGAAAAGGCCCCACTCCCAGGAAGAGCCTGCGATCCACTTCCTGGTGGCAAGTGACTGTTGTTACGAGCAGGGTCTTCCTCCGTGCCAGCGCGTTTGCACCCACAGAACAGGGAGATCCGCATCCAGGACCCCTGGCTTCCCCTCAGAGAAACGCGAATCAGGCATTAGCTGCTCTGACTCGGGAAGAAAATTACAAGTTCGTGTGCAAAAGTATGTGGAAAATAGTACTTTTTATAGCGGGAGGCTTGTTTAAAAATTACCACCAGCGTTGTTGTGTGGGAAAGAGAAGATTTTTGCTAGTGTTTCTGCATTGCCTTACTAACAAATGGTTGCTCATGTCTTTCTGTGGGTTTTTGAGAAATGTCTTTCCCTAACCATCTTCTCCAGAGGTTTGTGACTTTTGGAATGCAACTCATTTCACTGTGTCATGGCCTCCTGCCCTGGGACTCGGGCGGGCAGGCCAAGCTCGCTGCCGGGAGCTGCCATGTTTATCAGTGGTTGTTCCTGTTCATCTTGACTTTGGTGGTTAACTTTATTTACAATTATGCTCCGTCTGCCTCCTCCCACCGTGTGTGATTATTCAAAGTTTGACTCAAAATACCGATTTAGGAATTAGATTGAAAGTAATTTTTAGGTACCAGCTTGGATATATTTTGAAGCTGCCCTCTTGTGATTGGCTTTGAATTTGTTGAAATCCATCGTGGGTCCAGTGGTGGTGGTGGTGGTGTTTTCTTTCCCACTGTAGTGTCTGTAGCCTCTGAGCTTATCAAAAACTAAGGGGCATAGGAACTCCAGGAAGTGGTGGCACATAGTATCCACCTGAGGATGTTAAGACCCAGTTCTTCTTTTAGGAATTAAGAGTAGGTTTGGAGAATGTGGAGGTGTGTATGCCTGATAGGTGGCTATAGGTTACCATGAAGCCTAGGCACAGATGACCCCGACTAGGGTGGTAGGGTGGGTCCCGGGACCTTGCATTTTAGGAAGTGGTAGGAAGATTTTTTTTTTTTTTTCTTCTCATTTCTCACCCCTTATAAATCCATGGAGGTGTCAGGGTGCTGTAAAGGAAAGACCATTAGACCAAAGCTGACCACTTAGGTTCTGATTCCTGCTCCATAACGAATTTGGTTATGAGATTTAAGGACCTAATTACTGATAGAATAATGTGGTGACAGTATTGAGAAACATATTTCTATTTAAAGCTGCCACCTATTGGAATTGTTTTATTTATTTATTTATTTATTTTATTTATTTAATTTATTTATGTTGGAATTGTTTTAATAGTACCCTTTTATGTAGAGTGTTCAGTAGGCTGTGAAGTATTTTTGTAGTTTTCAGGTTAATTTGTTGGGCAATGAGTAAGGCTTAATATTCGTCTCTTAAGTTTTTAATGAACAAATTCATAAGGAGCGTTGAAGAGCCTGGCCAACAAGGTCTACCCCCTCCTGGCCACTTCAATGAATATTTCAACAGAAATAAAATAAGTAGCTCTTCCTTGAAACTGCAGAATGTGTGGTCCAGTTCCAGAGGCTTCCAGCAGCCAAAGTTAAGCTTCTTTACAACTTAAAAGAAGCCTGCACCTTGTGCTCCTTCCTTTCCTCAGTCTCCCGTCCCCTTTAGTGTAGTAGCTGACTTATCCACATGAAACTTTTCCCATTTGGCCATGGATCATCATCTTCTTCTTTCTTCTTTCTTCTTTCTTCTTCTTCTTCTTCCATTTTATTTATTCATCTTGAGTGACAGAGGAAGAAAGATAACATGATGGGGGTGCAGAGGGAGAGGGAGAAGCAGGCTCCCTGCTCAGCAGGGAGCCCGATGCAGGACTTGATCCCAGAACCCTGGGATCGTGACCTGAACGGAAGGCAGAGGCTTAACCGACTGAGCCCCCCAGGTGCCCCTGGCCACAGATCTACGTGACTTGCCCCTTCCCCATCAGTGACCATCATTGAGTAAAATTTTGGAATAAAGCCAAATGCCGAGGTTTCTGCCTTCCTGAGCACTGGCTAGACATGGTGTGTCTTTGCAGTCTCCACTTGTCCTGATTGGACAGAATGGCCCCTGTGAGGAAGAGAACAGACCACTGCCTGTCAGTCGAAGTCTGGGGGTTCCTGTCTGTGCTTTAGTTTTCCCGTCTCTTATACACACTTTTTGCTTAAAGTTGCCACAACTTCTAAAGTCTCTCCTGGTTTGAGAGTTAATGTCTCTAAATTAAAGCTGTATCTGTGCTCACTCTGCTTCTCTAAGGTTGTGTGTTTGTAGCATCCCTCATGACAGGTCCCTTAGGAATTGGCTTTTTGGTTTATTTTTGGCTTCTTATGCCAACATTTCCATGGGGAAAGCTATTTAGATGTAGCATCATAGCGTGTGAAGGTTGCTTGCTTCACTTGTCCAGGTGCTGGACCCACTAAAAGCAATTGTTCTTAGTGATGTCATAGAAGTTATGTAAGGTTAACCAAGATGCAGGACTGAGTGCATCTAATTGCATTTTATTCAGATAGGATCACAGCACTTGCAGACTCGCACAGCTGTTCTGTGATTTTATTCTTTGTCCTTTGGTTCCCCCTTCTAACTCCGGGGACTCAGTGCCTTGAGGGTGTCTCTGTCTGACTTGCTGCTTCGCTCAAGGGCACTTTCACCAGAAGAGGGATGTGGGTTTGTGTCCTGTGATTGGAAGTCAAAACCCTTGGGTGCTCTTCCCGTGTCACATACTCTGAGTGACCTTGGCCTAGTCACTGCCTCGTTTTCTCTCTGGAATAAAGATCTGTCTTTCTGGCCTCTGAAATGAGCCTGAACCAGAAGCGTAGCTGGGTGGTATGGCCACTTGGCTATTAGCAGCCACCATCCTGATGTCCATCAGGCAGAGCCAGCCCCATCCCTGTAGGAAATCACTTCCCTGCATCACAGAGCACGGCACCTCAAGAGGCAAAAGGAGCCCTAGAGGGATTTATATCAGTGGTGGAGGAATTCCTATTAATCGATCATGTTGCTCATGATCTGGTGGATTATGGATTTTTTTAAATATTTATGAGAGAGAGAGAGAGAGAGAGAGATCACAAGTAGGAGGGAGGGGTAGAGGAAGAAGCAGACTCTCCACTGAGCAGGGAGCGAGACTGGATCACAGGACCTGAGCCAAAGGCAGATGCTTAACCGACTGAGCCACCCAGGTGCCCAGATAGAACTTCTTATTAAGTCGCTTCTATAAATACTCAAGAACTTCACTCCTCGGTTACTTTATGCATGTTTAATGTAACACCTGCCAAAGTCCATTAACTTCCGAGTGGGGGTGTGTGTAGAATGAATATATAGGTATATATATGTGTGTGTATATTTCCCAGAATTTGGAAGACATCCTTTGAAATTTCCAAAAGACTATTACAAGGATGGTAGAGTATTGCTTTTGTGTTTTAGAATAATAATGACAAACATTATGTAGTGTTACTATGTGCCGGGCATGCTTTACGTGTAGTACTCAGTGCTCCCAGCAACGCTGAGAACTAGGTACTACCATTCATGTATCTCAGAGGAGGAAACTGGGGGGCAAGGAAGGAGGTTAAATAACTTGTCCCATGTCACACTGCTAATGAGTGGAGGAACCCTACTTCAAATAGAATTAAATGTAGTTTGCGCTCACCTGAGAATGTTTAAGTTCGGGATTCATAGATCATTACTGTATCAAGCACCCTGATTAAACATGAGTCACAGACCCTGTGGTTGGCATTAATCATCCAGTCTTTAAACACTTGAAAGTCTTAGTGGAGAGGATGTAACCACGGGTAAGGAGAGAGGAAGGAGCAGGGTGTTGGGATGGTGGAAGGAGAGAGGGAGATCACGCTGGGTAGCAGAATGGGAGAGACACTAGACTGGCACTTGTCGTGCTTCTCTTCTGCACTTTTCATTCCCTGACCCAGCAGTCATTCTCAAAATAATTGTCAAAAAGCACATTTTATTTCTAGAAAACCTGTGAGTGCCCCAAGATGTTGAATGAAAGCAATCTCTGCAAGCGTGATTCATTCCAACATTGGCTTATTCCCCCTCTGCACCCCACCCCCAACCAAAAGTCTGAGGAACTGGCATTTCTGTGTTATCTTAGAAATGGTCCATGTTAGGAAATCCAGCTTCACCTCCTGCCCCTAAAGACCTGCCCCCTCTCTTGGTGCTGTGTTACCGTCCCACTGGGAATGCTGAGTCATGAGACAGGTTCAGAAGGACTCCTTGGGGAGAGGCTGGGTGCCGCTCAGCTTCCGCTCCTTCGTCTTTAGTTGCCTCAAACTTGACTGTGCTGTCCACCTTGTTGTTGGTTTAGGACATTAAGGGTCCTTTTGCGCCTTCCCCATCCTCACTTCATTTTTATCCCTGCTTTTCTTTTTTTTAATTTTCCTATTCCCTCAAGAGAAATTTTGCCTTTTTTACTGTTTTACCCAAGGGCCTCAAGGGGTCCAGTGGAAGCTCTGCTGGGCTAGTACTTTACAAAAGGGCTGTTGGTATAGCATGGGAAACGAATCACTGTCACAACAGCTCTGGCCCAGGATTGGTGTCACCTGCTCCTGCTGGTCCCCTCAGAGTTGGATTTAGGGTGATCTCTTTTCAAGAGCCATCCATCCTGTGGTTCTAACCAGGAGGGTATGATCTGTGCTCCTGTTCCAACTGACAGAAATTTTCAGTTTCCCTGTCCAGAGCTTATCCTGCTTCTGCATGGGGGTGGGAGGGTGCTGATCTAAAATAATCAAAAGAGGGAAATGTGCCTTTTCATTTACAAGATGCTCTCACTTATATTTACTAGGATTTTGGTGTTTAGCTCCTTCTGAGGCTCCACCTGCCCAGTGGCTGAGTGCCAAGCCTGAGAAGGTCGTGCCTTCAAGGCTGTTGCATATCCAACACTTGAGGCTCTAGTGAGCGGGCCCGCACATTGAGAATTGCTTGTTTCTGATGTTTCTGCTGGCCCCAGGGGGCTCTATTAGGCACCACCTGACATATGTGTGGTCACAGACAGGGAGGAGCAAAATGTTTACTGGAAATTTTTGTAGTTCAGAATAAAATTGAATCATGTTAATGGATAGCCCTCTGAATTTATCTACTCCAGGATTATTTGCTCTTGTTTTGCTCTTTGGCTATGCTCTGAGGTTGAAGATTACCTGACCTTCAACCTGGAGTTCACTGTGGTGAATGGATCCTTTGGTCAGTTTTGCCCACATATACACTGTGTTCTTCTGAAGCAGGATTGTGAAAAGCAAGGTTTTTGATTTAAACATTAAGGCAGGGGCGCCCGGGTGGCTCAATTAGTTAGGTGTCTCCCTTAAGCTCAGGTCATGATCCCAGGGTCCTGAGATTGAGGCCTGTGTCCAGCTCCCTCCGTGGGGAGTTTGTTGACTGGTTGAGGGGTGTGTGTATTTTAATACTGAAACATTTAATTTTTTGCAGCTAGGTCAAAGGAATAAGACACTAGATCACTTTTGGTTTAAATCGATAGCATAGCTTTATCTGGTGAAGATTCATTCAGTTAAAAAATTTTTTAAATTTAAGATACTGAGTAGTGCTAAAAGAGAGAGAGAGAAAGTCATCAATCCTATCCAGTAATAAAATGAAAACCCCCCACTTGCAGGAGAGATTTCCTGTAGTCTTAAAAAGAGTGTTCTTCATTTGCATCCTGCAAGTGAGAGCTAGTCTTTCACACCCAGCAGCTCTGATGAAGTTCCGATGAGGTGCTTCCACCTTGTGTTAATTTTGACCTTTTTTTGTGGGAGACGCTGCTGTGGCCGATGGTCCATGAAGCAGTTGTGACCGGCGTGTTCACAGGATGACTCGCCAGCCCTCGTAGACGCGGGCGAGAAGGACAGACACAAGCATCTGTGCCTCGTGTGGCTTCCAGGAGCAGCAGGAGCCAACATACTCCGCGCTGAAAGCATCCCCGTATTTGTCTGCTCTGACTGTTTAATTACTTCGGGGAGTTTCAGGGCCCTGAAGGTTGATGATATCATCTTCAAGCCAAAGAAGAAAGAGCGCCTCTCCCTACACCCAGCGTGCTTTGGGGTCCTCCTCACCCCCACGGTCTCCCGGCCTCAGGGGGTGTCTGCTCTGCTTCCTCACCACCTGCCAGCCCCTTCCCCTTGCCTCTCCGGGCCTCTCACCACTGGGTGCCAGCGGCGGGCCCCGAAGGTCACGGAGGCCTGGCGGGCTCCAGTTACTGCACCCACCCACTTGCCCCTTGTCCACTGAGCTGGCCTGCCCTCTTCCCAGAAGCGCTCCCCCGTGGGCTCCTTACACCAGGCCGTCCTGGCTTTCTCTAGCCTTCTGTCCTTTTCCTCTTCTCTCTGTGAGACTTCTTCACGTACCACCACGCTCTCACTCCCCTCACCACCCTCCTGGCTTTTCTTCCGCGCTCCTGTTCACGCCTGTGGCTGCTGTGGTCCCTGCATGCAGACAGCTTCCCTGGCCTTTCCCTGACGGCTCCCTCCAGCATCTGGAACCTCCAACTTTGTGGGTGTAAAGCCTTTGGAGAGTCACTGCCCTTCCCACCTCCAGGTTGGTGGGATTTTTAGAAATTACTTTTTCCGACTCTTGATTATGAAAAATCTTCAAATGTACAGAGAAGTTGAAAGACAGGGCCAGTGAGTACTAATTACCAACCAGCATGAGTCAGCAGTTAATAATCTGTCATCTGTGCCTCACCTGTACGTGTGAATGTGTGTAAATACCTTTTCTCCCGAGCCATTTGGTAAGTTAGAAACAGACATCCCTAAATACTTCAGCTTGCGTCCTCTGTGATTCAGAACATTTGGGATCATTTTAAATGTACCTTCTTGGCCCCAATTCTAATGTAAGTGTGCAGTTCATGGTATTAATACATTCATATTGTGCAGCGATATGTGCAGGTCCATCTCTAGACCTCATGTTATCTTGTAAAACTGAAACTTGATGCCCACTACACAAAAATGCCCAGTTTCCCCCCACATCAGCTCCTGGCCACCACCAACCTACTTTCTGACATTTCGCTTAGTGTAACAGCCTTAAGGTTCATCAGTGTTGTAGTATGGGTTAAAATTTCTTTTATTTTAAAGGCTAAATGAGATTCCATTGTATCTACAGCTTTTGGCTTAGCCATCCATCAGCAGACACTTGGGGTGCTCCCCGTTTTAGCTGTCGTGAATAACGCAGCTCATGAACATGGGTGGACAAGTATCTCTTCGACATCCTACTTTAAGTTCTCTTGGGTATATCCCCAGAAGTGGAATTGCTGGATCATGTGGCAATTTTATTTTTACTTTTTTGAAGAACTGCCATACTGTTTTCCACAGCAGCTGTACCATGTTCCATTCCCACCAGCAGTGCACAAGGATCTCAATTTCTCCACATTCTGGCCAACATTTATTATTTTCTGTTTTGTTTTGTTTTATAGTGAAACACACACTAGTGGGTGTGAGGTGTGAGGTCGTATCACTGTGGGTTTTGATTTGCGTTTACCTAATGATTAGTGATGTTGGGCATCTTTCATGTGCTGCTTGGTCATTAAAGTACCTTCTTTGGAGATACTTAATGTTTATTTAAGTCCTCTGCCCATTTTTGAATGGAGTTTTGTTGTTTTAAGATTTTATTTATTCAAAAAAAAAAGATTTTATTTATTCATGAGAGAGAGAGAGAGAGAGAGGCAGAGGCAGAGACACAGGCAGAGGGAGAAGCAGGCTCCATGCAGGGAGCCTGATGTGGGACTCGATCCCGGGACTCCAGGATCACGCCCTGAGCCGAAGGCAGACGCTAAACCATTGAGCCACCCAGGGATCCCCTGAATGGAGTTTTTTGTTGTTGTTGGGTTGTAGGAGCTCGCTCTATATTCTGGATATGTGGATATCAGATATATGATTTGCAGATATTGCCTCCCATTCTGTGGGTTGCCTTTTTACTGAGTTGATAGTGTCTTTTAGTGCATTATAATGTTTTTTAATTTTCCTGAGTTTAGTTTGTCTGTTCCTTTGTTGCCCATGCCTTTGGCATCAGGCTGCCATTCTAATTTGTCATCAGATCTTTGTTTGAAATGCCTCTTGCATCCTCTGCATTTCCTTTCTGCCACACGGGCTCACTCTATGATGGTCTCATGCCTGGACTGATCTCGCTTGGTCTCCCTGCCTCTAGACCCTCCTTCACCTCAGCGTGCAGCACCACGGGTTGACCTTCCAGATGACTGCTTGGATCATGTCAGGACCCAGCCTTCTGACGTGCCTTAGCTTGACACTCAAGGCTTCTCGCCCACATTTCATGCTCAGTCTCCTGCCCTTTCAATAGACTGCATCTCATCAGCTGTTGCCCGTTCACTGGTGCTGTTCTGTGCCTCTAATTCCCACGGCACTTACACGACACACTTGAGCTCTCTCTCCCTGGCTTGGAGCTTTTTGAGAAACCAAAGACAGTGACTCCTTATATTCCGGGAAAGCTTATATTCTGAATGGCTCACATGTAGTTTCATGGGAAGTGTTTGAGTTAATGACCAGATCCCTTTCCATTCACCTACAAAGAGTATTCTTAGCCTTTTCCCAGACACTTCATGTTCTGTGCTGGGGCTGTGTGGGCACCTGGCCAGCTGACACTTCCCCTTAGGGTAGTAGGCGAGTTGATCATGTAATTTACTGTCTGATCTGGGCTTTTTTGAGAGGACTATGAATAATTGCTATAGGACTGAAACGTGTAGGTGTCCCAACACTGTGAAGAGCAGATTAATCAAAATACGCCATGTTGTTGACTCTTTCAGCAGCTTCCATCACAAAGCTCCCCCAACCCGGGGCACGGTATGAGCCCAGTAGGTGAGGATAGAGCTAGCCAGAAACAGTGTCAGCTATGGCTGAAATGCAGCAGTGTCTGGGGTTAAATCCTAGCAGAAATTGAGACCCTGTTCTGGATCCTGGGCTGGGATGAGAACTAAGGCTGTGTCTTGAGAAGCCAATGAAAATTCTCCCTGGTCGGTGCCATTACAGGTTTCCTTTAGGTATTTGGTGCAAGCTCTGCATGATCTGAAGGAGCACTGGTTTAACACTTAGAAGCTGCCTGAGTTCTAGCGCCCATGGTTACTTCAAGACCTTGGTGGCAGCACCCACCCTCTTCTGAGCCTCTTTCTCAGCTTCTAAAATGGGGGTAATGCCCATCTAAGTCATGAGGGGCAGCTCTAACAACACAGCTGAAAACTCTTGCTAGACCTGCATTCACACATGTGAGTTTGTGAATGGAGATGAGCATGGCATCCTCACCTTAGGAGATGATTGAGTCTTTAGCATGAGGCTCCTCTTTTGGAAACAGAATGCCATCCCAGCTGCACGGAAACCGCACGCAGCTTAGGCTTTGTGCTCTGCCTGCCTCAGCGCTCTGGGCTGGGGAGGGGTGGGGAGTCTTACCCACCACAGCCCGGAGTAGGCGAGCTTATGCCCAACCTGTTACTCTGAAGAAATCGGGCACCGTCTATGTAACACTGCTCACCAGTGGTGGCAGGAGGGTGGGGAGAGCGTGGATACCTGGAATCTAGACCAGCACTTTGAAAAGCTAATATGTGTGGCATCACCTGGTGCTCTTATTAACTCAGGCTTCTGAAACAGGCTGGGCAGGCCTGAGAATCTGCATGTCTAATAACGTGCTCCCTGGGTTGCTGGTTCCACTGGCTGGGACTGACATATAGGTCTTTCAGAAACCCTGTTGATGTCAATAGGATCCGTTTGTGCGCCCCCCACCCCCCCGCCCAATATTATGGGTGTAACTGGTTTGAAGTTTCTGCCTTAGTCTTCTGGTAGCAGTGTTAATGCCAGAGATTATCAAAAGGGGGTTGATAGAATGGAAGGGACATTAAGTGCCCCTAGCAACCAGGTAGTGTTTTCAGATCATAGTGATCTGTTAGAAAGGCCTGCTTCTCTCCCGCACCTCCCCTGCATTGCCTACTGACCAATAGTAGTACACAGGTACTGCTGAGGGTTTCATTGGATTTCATTTCTTCTTATGATGAAAATATGAGAGTTGTTACGAGTGTAGTGCAACCAGTCCAAGAGGAAAATGATTGAAATTTGCTTTTTTTTTTTTTTTTAATCCATCCAGTATCAATGGATTCCTGCTGTGTGCCAGGCAGTGTAACACATGCTTTACCTGTATCATCTTACTTCCCTCAAGCGGCCAGTGTCCTCATTTTAGAGAGGGAGAGCCTACAACCGGAGAATGCCTGTAACTTGCTCAGAACCACACAGCCAGTGAGGGGCAGAGCCTGGGTGTCTGCTGCGAGAGCACAGGCTCTTTCCATGGGCCGCACAGCTGTCCCCTGCCCCCCGGCGGGGTGCTGTGGGCCTCCAGAGAACATCCCCACACAGGCCCTGCACCCTAGGTCAGGGGCCAGCATTCTTTCTGTAAAGGGCCAGATAGTAAATATTTTAGGCTTAGCAGGCTATACTGTCTCCTTCACAACCAGTCAACTCTACCATTGTAGCGTGAAAACATTCAGAGACAATAAATGAACAAACGGGCATGGCTGTGTTCCAGTAAAATCTTATTTAAAACAGGCAGCAGGCTGTATTTGGCCTGTAGGCCATAGTTTGCCCATCTCTGCTCTAGAGGAATCCTTCCTACCCAATAGAAACATGATGTGAGCCACATCTGTAATTTTCAACTTGACAGGAGTCGCATTTGAAAAAGTAAATAGAAACAGGTGAGATTACATTTAATAAATTATACTCGATCCATTACATCCTAGATACCATATCAGCATGTAATAAGTGTAAAAGTTGTTATATTTTAAAAGTTTAAAGATTTTATTTATTTATTATTATTATTATTTTTTAAAATATTTTATTTATTTATTCATCAGAGAGACAGAGAGAGAGAGAAACGCACACAGGCAGAGGAAGAAGCAGGGAGCCTGACATGGGACTTGATCCCAGGTCTCCAGGATCACACCCTGGGCTGAAGGCGGCGCTAAACCGCTGAGCCACCCGGGCTGCCCTATTTATTATTTTTTAAGTAGGCTCCATGCCCAACATGGGGCTTGAACTTACAACCCAAGATCAAGAGTCACATGCTCTACTGACTTGGGCCAGCCAGGTGTCCCTAAAGGTTATTAATGAAGTGTTTTAGTCTTCTCTCTGTAGTGGCTCAAGTATTAGCTAGTGCTGCTTCAGAAACTTAGACTGGTGGGAGAGAAAACCCTCCCTCTAATCCCTTGCTCAGCTTTATTTTCTGCAGGGTATCTAGCATTATTTGAGATCTGATTGCTTCGTTTACTTTGCTTACTGTCTCCCTGAGCAGAAGGTAAGAGGGCAGGACACACTGTTCACTGCTCTCCGTGCCTGAACAGAGCCTGGCCCAGAGCTGGAGCCGGGGATCCCTGTTTAATGAGCAAATGGGGTGCTCATAGGTAGAAAGTGCTGGAGGGCAGAGATGACATTTCTGAAGAAGGGCGGTGGGAGAGCATTAGGAAAAGCTTTGATGCAGGTAGTTTTTGAGGGAGGGCTTGAGGGGTGAGAAGAATTTGGAACAACAATGGGGATGGAAGGATGTCCAGGGCCCGAAAATAAACATGCGCGAAGCCAGACACAGGAAGTTCGCGTGATGTTTGCGAGGAATAGTTCACTTAGGCCTTAGAACTCTTTTACACTTATTGAAGATCCTGATGAGCTTTTATTTATATGTGTCAATATTACAGGTAAGAAATTGAAACAAAACTCAAAACCCAAGAATAGGCCAGCACCCATCCTCACCCTCAGAGCAGTGACATCATTACACCAGGTAGCCTCTGGAAAGTTCTGGTGGAGATTCTGGAAAGAATGAGAGTGGGAAAGGCAGATACCATCTAATAGGATGGTGGAAAGGTTTGACTCTGGACCTCCCGAAGGGCTCTCAGCATCCCTGGACCATGCGTCAGGGGCTGCTGAGCTGGCCTTAGGGTGTGAGGAGAAGGTGGGTGAGAGAGAGGACCAGTTAGTGGCCTGGATCTGATCACCTGTGGCAGTGACAACATTTCTCATGCCCTGCTGTGCCTTGGGCGTGTCGTAAGCACTTTATGCAGGTTGGCACTTTAGGCCTCCCTGGGAGAACCTTTTGGAGCAGGTGTTACTATTTTATGTGTCTTACAGGTGAGTCTGTCCAAGGTCATGTTGTAAGTGAAGAGTTTTGGTGAAACCCAGGCAGCTGCCCCACAGCCACATGGTCTACTGCCCCCAGAGACTTCGTATCACACTAGTTCTATAACGTAAAGGTCTTTAGATGACAGCTTCAAGAGTTTGAGTTGTGTTGTGGTTTTTCCACATAACGTGGAGCCACTTCAAAGTTTGCAGTGAATAATCTGGCAGCAGTTCATATGATGGAGGAGGTGGGGGACCTGGAAAGCCTGGGGCCAGTTAGGAGGATTTGCAGTGCAGGCGAGTTACATCTTTTGTGTATTTAATTTACGTGACAGCACACATGCGCACGCACACACACAGCACAGAGTATTGAAAGTGCTGGGTTTTCATACAAAATGTGAACCAGCAGCTCCATATAGTATTCAGTGGACAAAGCAGCGACCTGTTCTAATGCCAGGGGGAAAAATAGTGCGTTGGACTAGTGATAGGGGCTCTTTAAGGATAATTTTGATGATGCTCAGTTTGACCCTGGGACCTAACTCCCGAGTACAGTTAGGACTATTGAATCAGAGAGTAGTAATGGCACTTTGAGAGCAGTAGAGATGGAGGGGTGATTGGAAGATTTCTCAGACAAGGCATGGCGCCAGCCATGGGGGGAATCTGGGGAGTGTCGGGGAAAGCTGCCGAAACACTGACCAGGCTGGAGCAGTGGGTGTCAGCACACCCAGGGCTCTTGAGTGATCAGGAGGGAGTTGGGGAGCAATTATGTTTGTTTGTTTGTTTGTTTTTAAGTATTTTATTTATTTATTGATGAGAGATACAGAAAAGCAGAGGCATAGGCAGAGGAGGGAGAAGCAGGCTCCCTCTGGGGAGCCTGATGAGGGACTCAATCCCAGGACCCCAGGATCATGACCTGAGCCAAAGCCAGATGCTCAACCACTGAGCCACTCAGGCGCCCTTATATTTGTTTTTTTTTTTTTTTTTAAGATTTTATTTATTTATTCATGAGAGACACAGAGAGAAAGAGAGGCAGAGACACAGGCAGAGGGAGAAGCAGGCTCCATGCAGGGAGCTTAAGGTGGGTGCGACTCAATCCCGGGACTCCAGGATCACGCCCTGGGCCGAAGGTGACACTAAACTGCAGAGCTGCCGCGGCTGCCCCGTGTTTGTTTTTTATTGTGAGAAAATATACATAATAAAATTTACCATTTTGAAGTGTGCCATTCAGTGGCATGAAGTACATTGATATTGTTGTGTAGCCATCGCCACCATCCATCTCCAGAACTTTTTCATCTTTCCAAACTGAAGCTCTGTCCCCATTAAATGACCTTTTAGGAAAGTGACGGATGTTCACTGTAGACATGTGGTCTCCTGACACATGGTGGGGTGGGGAAAAGCTGGGCAGGCTCAGGCTTCTGGAGTGCACACCCAGTTGATGGTCCTGCCAGGAGAAGCGTGGACAGAGAAGTGTAAGGGATATTCGGTCTTGGAAGCACAGGGTCTTATTTGGTTGGCATCATCCATAGGAAGAACGATACCTACTTTGAAAATGTGTATTCAATCTGTCCCTCGTGTTGCTTTTATTTGGGTTAGTTTTCCACTAAAGTCCTTTTTCTGTTTCAGCATCCAGTTCATGATACTACGTTGCATTTCACATAATTGCCTTTTGAATGTTGGAAAAAAAACCTTTCTAATCAATCTCACTTTATCTAATCCTTAGTTCATCCTCTTTCCTAAGACTTATCTTTATGAAGAATTTTGTTAAAGCTTTTGATGCCAGAGAGTAGGGGTCGAGCAAGATGGTCTGTAAATTAAGGCAATCTGGAAGTGATCCATAACCATGGGCAGTACTCAGAGTAGAGGGATGGTGGCTGGCAGCCAGAGCAGCAAGTGGACAGGTGAATGCAGAGGGGGGAGGGGACGGGCTGTGGGAGCGTAGGGCCGACCGTCAGGGAAGTAGGGAAAGTCTGTAGGTTCCGGGGCCTGTTCAGTCCCTGATGATCCAACTCTGAAGAAAAATTGATAGGATTATTCTCTTATTTGTCTTAGATTTATAGGTTTTTGTTTTGTTTTCCCTGATTGCAAGTTATCAGATCTGTTGCTGTGCAGGTGACCCTTCTTGACAGCCTTTGCAGGTGTTCCAGGAAACTCTTCAGGAGCTACTTGACATTTTCCCTCACTTTGATGTTACACTGATTCTCAAGGGTTCAGACCTAAAGAATCCTTCTTGGATTGTATTTTAACAGATAACATCAGGGACGTCTGGGTGCCTCAGTCGTCTGGGTGCCCGACTCTTGATTTTGGTTCAGATTGTGAGATTGAGCCCTGGGTCAGGTTCTGCACTCAGCAGGGAGTTTGCTTGAGATTCTCTATCTCTGTGTGTCACCCCCCCCCCCCCCCCCCCCGCCATGTGCGCGCATGTGCGCGCGCGTGCGCGCGCGCACACACACACACACACACACACTCTCTCTCTCTCTCTCTCTCAAAGTTGAGAGAGAGAAAGAGCACCAATAACAAAAACTTGTTTGCCACTTTCCCTTGCTTGAGCTTCAGGGTCTTAATTCTGAGCCTTCTGCTGAACCAGCAGTAGACGTGGGGTTGAGGCCACACTCCAGCCCTTGCAGCCTGGCCATGTCTCTGCCTGGGAAGGCAGTGCTGCTGGCATCTCACAGAGACTTGCTCACCCCTCAGGGTCATTGCTGCTATAGACCAGCTCATCCTGTGCACTGTTGAAGTGTTCATCGTGTTCTCTTTGCCATCTCTTTACTGTACTTGTTCTCTGTACCTTGGGGGCCTCCATGATCAGATACCTTCCCTCAATAGCAGCCTTGGTGCTACTGCCTTTGCTCTTCTTGGGGCCAGTGTTTGGGAAACATGCACAGATTAAGTGTGTTAGAAAGGTCAAGTATGACTGCCTGTTTTCTGGAACAGGCTTTGGTCCTATGTACAGTGTTCATAGGTGGAGGTGTTTCTGTGTCATTGCACTTTCATCCCATTTCAAAACATTTTGGTAGCATGCTTTTTTTTTTTTTAATTTTTTAAATTATTTATGATAGGCACACAGTGAGAGAGAGAGAGAGGCAGAGACACAGGCAGAGGGAGAAGCAGGCTCCATGCACCGGGAGCCCGACATGGGATTCGATCCCGGGTCTCCAGGATCGCGCCCTGGGCCAAAGGCAGGCACTAAACCGCTGCGCCACCCAGGGATCCCTGCTTTTTTTTTTTTTTAATTTATTTTAAAGGATGCAGAAGGGGAGGGGAAGAGGGAGAGAGGGTCTGTTTGTTTTTTTTTTTTTTAAGATTTATTTATTTATAAAGATTTTTATTTATTATTCATGAAAGACACAGGCAAAGACATAGGCAGAGGGAGAAGCAGGGTCCCTGTGGGGAGCCCGATGTGGAACTCCATCCCAGGACCCCAGGGTCGTGACCTGAGCGGAAGGCAAATGCTCAGCCACTGAATCACCCAGGTGCCCCAAGATTTATTTTATTTGAGAGAGAGAAAGAGAGCAGGAAGAAGGCAGGAGAGGGAGCAAACTCCCCACAGAGCGTGGAGCCAGATGCAGGCTTGATCCCAGGATCCCAAGGCTAGGACCTGAACCAATATCAGGAGTTTCCTGACTGAGCCATCTAGGTGCCCCAAGATAGAGTCTTAAGCAGACTGCTGAGTGCAGAGCTGACACCGGGCTGGATCTCATGACCCTGAAATCATGACCCAGGCCAAAACCGAGTCTGATGCCTAATTGACTGAGCCGCCCAGATGCCCCTTTGGTAGCATGCTTTTTAATGAATGCTCATAATTCTATCAGGCGGATGAACCACATTTCTTGAGCCAGTCTCCGCTTTTGTTTAAGATTCATCCTTTCACTTGATAGAACACAAGCAGGGGAAGTGACAGGGAGAGAGAGAAGCATGGAGCCTAACTCGGACTTGATCCGAGGACCGGGAGATCCTGACTTAAGCCCAAGGCATACATTCAGCCCAGACACCCCCAGTCTTCTCTTTTGACTAGCTAAAATGTTTCCAGATTTTTATAGCTTTAAATAATAGAACTACTGTCTTATACTAGATACTTTATTTTTTTTTTTAATCTTTGTCTACTTCTTCAAATTTCTCAGGATAAATTCCTCAAACAGAAGTACTGATCAGGGGATGGGAATACAGTCTTAAGACTTCGGATTCATTTTACCAGACTGTCATCCCCCAAAGTAGTACCCATTTATACTTCCATCTTAGAATGCTTATTTTCCCAGCATGATGATGAGATTTTTTTTTTTTTTTTCCTTTTGGTGACTGAGGCAGGAGTCCCAGCTCTTTGGCAGCATCTGGAATTCTAGAACTCAGGTCAGTTGACTAGGCATTTTTCTGACTGTACTCTTCTGTTGCCAAGAAACAAGCCCTTCTTGTGGCCGCAGGGGTGGGGTGGGGTGGGGTGGGGGAGGTCCCTGAACTCTGCAGGCCTTCAGGCCAGTCTCTTGTGCCTTAGCTCAGGGCCTGCGATCCCTGAACAGAGGGCTAGTAGGCTGGGGGATGGTAAGTAAGCCAAGGGGGCCGGGCTGGCTCAGATATGGGCTGGGAGTTGTAGAGGCCAAATTCTAAGAGGGCCCTCAGAATCCCCATCTCTGGGCAGCCCCGGTGGCGCAGCGGTTTAGCGCCGCCTGCAGCCCAGGGCTTGATCCTGGAGACCCTGGATCAAGTCCCACGTCAGGCTCCCTGCATGGAGCCTGCTTCTCCCTCTGCCTGTGTCTCTGCCTCTCTCACTCTCTCTCTCTGTCTCTATGAATAAATAAATAAAACCTTAAAAAAAAAAAAAAAAAAAGAATCCCCATCTCTTTCCTGCCCCCCACTGAGGCATTTCTCAGATGATGCAGCTCATGGTGGGACGATGGCTGTATCCTATACAGTGATGCCCGAGGTATGTTGGGGTTTCCATCCTCTCCAGCTTCCCTGTAGACTTGCACTCTCTCCTCTCTTTTACTGGTGACATCAGAGGATGGGAGAGTTTCCAGTTGTCAGGTGCCCAGTGAAGGTGAGGTCTTTGAGCCTCCAAGATGATTGACGTTGGCTGTGTACTAGGTTTTAAGGTATGTCTGGGCCCATGATGGTGGTTCTAGAAGGGAGGATTTGATTTGGCTCCTTTATTTTATAGTCCGGGAACTGAGGTCCCAGGAGGCTGAATGGTTCAGGTTCAGGTTCAGGTTGATGGAAGCCACAAATGGACCAAGATGACTCTAAGACTTCAGGAAAGAAAAGTTCACAGGAGGACAACCATCTGATCTCTAGGGGTAGAAGTAGAGGGTGCTGCAGTGCTGATTTTAGTTTTCTGGTGATTTAGTTACAGTTGAGACAAGTATGGGTATTTGACTTAAAAAATAAAATCTGGGGATCCCTGGGTGGCGCAGCGGTTTGTCACCTGCCTTTGGCCCAGGGCGCGATCCTGGAGACCCGGGATCGAATCCCATGTCGGGCTCCCGGTGCATGGAGCCTGCTTCTCCCTCTGCCTGTGTCTCTGCCTGTCTCTCTCTCTCTCTCTGTGTGACTATCATAAATAAAAAAATAAAATAAAATAAAATCTGTAATACAGAGGATTTAGAGGATTTACACTGACTCGGGAGACATGCTCAAGAACTTCCTACTCAAGACCATAGAACCAGGCAGAGTCACTAATTGCAGCATCACCTTAGGCTTGCCTTTAAAAAAAAAAAAAAAGCTAGCTTTTTTGGGATAGAATTTAAATACCATAAAATTCACCCTTTTAAGTTAATTCACATGGCTTTTAGTGTATTCCGAGGTTTGTGCCCCCACCATCACTGTGCAGAATAGGAACGTTTCACTGTCCTCACCCATAAAGGAGAGCCTCTGCCCCTTAGCAGCTGCGCCGAACCCCCGCACTGTCCAGCCCCTGGTAACCACGTTCTGTGTTGGTCTGTTTGCGTTTTCATCTTTGTGGGTTTGCCGACTCCAGACTTGTATGAAAACATGTAATACGCGGCCTTCTGTGTCTGGCTCCTCGCTGAACACATTTTCAGGTTTCCTTCGGGTCCTGCGCATCTCTACTTCACTCCTTGCAGGGCTCCACCGTGTGGGTGGTTCATGCGCGGATGGCATGTGGGTCGTTGCCACTTCTTGACTGTTGTGAATACAGTTGCTGTGGGCACTGATGTACAGCTCTGTGCGGGGTGTACATTTTCAGTTCTCCTGGGTGTTCTGCCCAGGAGTGGAGTTGCCGGGTCACGTGGCCCCTCGCGTTTCAGCTTGCGGGCAGGGCAGCTGCGGCCAAGCGGGTTCCAGGGGCACCAAGCAGGCAGCCCCACGTGTTACCGTCCGTGCGTGTTGCCGCCGTCGCGCCGGGTGCGTGGGGGGTGGTGTGCTGGTGTGGCGGGCGCGAGTCTCGCCGCTGACGGCCTCCAGAGTCTTTCCACCCACTTGGAAACCTGCTTTGGAGAAATGTCTCTGCCAGAAAATGGTTTGCCCACTTTATTTATTTATTTATTTATTTATTTATTTATTTATTTATTTATTCATTCATTCATTCATTCATTCATTTTAGAGAGAGAGAGAGGCAGAGACACAAGCAGAGGGAGAAGCAGGCTCCATGCACTGGGAGCCCGACATGGGACTCGATCCCGGGTCTCCAGGATCGCGCCCTGGGCCAAAGGCAGGTGCCAAACCTCTGCGCCACCCAGGGATCCCCCTTTTATTTTTTTTAAATATTTATTTGTTTATGATAGACACAGAGAGATTGAGAGAGAGAGAGAGAGAGAGAGAGGCAGAGACACAGGCAGAGGGAGAAGCAGGCCCCACGCTGGGAGCCCAATTTGGGACTTGATCCCGGGACTCCAGGATTGCGCCCCCGGCCAAAGGCAGACGCCAAACCGCTGAGCCACCCAGGGATCCCCTGTTTGCCCACTTTTTAACTGGCTCATTCGTTGGCTGCCTGGCGGACCCTGCCATTGGGTCTTCTCCTTTTCCTAGAGTCAGGCAGGTGGGCCACCTCCTGTGGTAGGTGCTTTCTGTGTCACTGGGGTCTCTGCCGGGCATCTTGCATTACTTTGGGATTTAACTTCCTTTCCTATTTAAATAGACTCTAGAGGATTTGTGATCCTTACAAACTGAAAGGGCTCTTAGTTCTAAATCTTTCTAGAATGAACTTTTAATTGTTTTACATCTGGGGTTCCATAGTCCCCCAGGAAGAAGAAAGGGGCTGCTAACTAGGGCTTACTGGGCAGTGGGGCAAGCTTTCAGATGTTTACCAGTCACATGAATTACACATAGAATGCTAGTCACAACTGAAGTTTTTCAGAGTCAGGGCCTGTACCATCTAGTCTCCTTTTTGGTTCCCTTGTAGGATGGATTATAGTATTTCTTGTGCAGCAGGTGAAGAAATGCTCCTTGCTTGGCATGAATGTGCTTTGGTAACCGAGCCATTTCTGTGGCCGTGTGGCAGGTCTGAGACACGGCTGTGCTGAAGCGTGCGAGCAGGTGCCATGCGTGTGACAAACGGTGCCTGGTAACAGAGGCCAGAGGCCAGCCGAGTGTGCCTTGGCTACTCTTGCTTCACAGATCCTCCATCCTCAAGCAGGGTAGCTGTCTGCTGAGGGGCACATGTGCTGCTATTTATGTTTTGTGACTTTCTCAGTGATTGTTTTTAGTTTAGCATTTAAGAATCTAATTTAATTTTGTAAGCGTGTGAAGTGTTGATTCCCCATGCCTGTCGCATGACACTGACAGTGAGTCTCTTCCACCCAGAGCCCCACTTTGCCCCAGATCAGGTCTGACTGTTGTGGTTGAATAACAGCAATCTATGCAGTTTAAAGAGTCTTTGACATTTGAATCAGAAAGCCAGTTGTCTGCACAGATAGATTCAGGTGACTGGGATAGATTCTGATGGAGTTGTGCTTTCTATTCCTTCCCCACCACTTCACATTTTAGAATAGCAGGACTGGGAGAGTCCCTCAAAGATGAACTGGTCTCTAAATTAATTAGGTGAGTGTCAAAACTAAGAATTTCTAAGTATTTTTATTTTTTTTTAAGAGAGAGTGAGTGCACCTGAGCAGGGTGGGGGGGGGCGGGGAGGGAGAGAATCTCAGGTAGACTCTGTGCTGAGCATGGAGCCTAACCCAGGGCTTGATTTTAGGACCCTGAGATCACAACCTGAGCCGAAATCAAGAGTTGGATGCTTAACTGACTGAGCCACCCAGGTGCCCCAGATTTCTAATTTTTCAATTTGTGATTTCTTGTTTTTGTTACCTTATCATCTCTCTATCTTCAAATATGTTCCATGTTTATAGGTAAGTACCTTGTAAATTTAAGATTAAAGGTCTCTGGTTGACATCCTTTAGGTGTACATGGTAATTGAACACATTCATTTCCACTTCCTCCAAAAACCCTTCCAAAGTGACAGTAAATGATTTTTTTTTTAACTTTCTTTAATCTCTACCCAACATGGACCTCAAACTCACAACCCTGAGATCAAAAGTCCCTTGCTCTACCGACTGAGCCAGCCAGGTGCCCCAATAAATGAATTGTTTAAATGTGTAAACCTATGAGGAAAAAGAATGGGAGGGAAGACAGTAGACAAAGATTGCAAGTTTTATTAAAGATTTTACTCATTTGAGAGAGAGCACGAGCAGGGGGAGGGGCAGAGGAAGAAGCAGACACCCTGCTGAGCAGGGAGCCCCATGCAGGGGCTCCATCCCAGGACCCTGAGACCATGACACAAGCCAAAGGCAAAATCAAAAGCTTAACCGACTGAGCCACCCATAGGCCCCAAAGATTTCAAGGTTTAGAAGATGAAAGGTGAGCAAAGACTGAGCAGAGCAGAGGAAGCTCAAACGGTGCCGGTGGAGACAAAGCACTGCAGAAAGTCTCAGGGATTGGAGGCACCTGACGTTGTTGCCCCAGGCACAAGTAAGGTTTGGGCCCAAAGATGGAGGGATTAGTTGAAAGGTCTGCCTCTCCACCTGTACAGACCCTGCGCTAGAGGCCAAGGTTTATGCTCTGGAGACGTTGAACCAGGGTGGCTCTGGATTCAGGCAGCTTAGACATAGCAAAGGGTAGCATAACACTGGGACGAAACAAAGGTTCAGGAGAGTCTGTACACTAAAAGGGGAAGTTGCAGCTGAGTTTCCTGCCTGCTTCCGGGCGCTGAAACCAGGCTTGAGGTGTGGGATTGGAGAACTCCTCTCTAGGAAAAACTGAACAGTGTCAGAGACAGACGTGCAGTTGGTAGGGTTTAGCAGGCCTTCAGAACAAAAGCTAGGTTCTACCCCAGCTAACGTGATCCATCCCAGTCCAGAGCCTTGCTTGTGTTCACAAAGCTTCCATTATCTTTTTATTGCTGCAACTTTACTTTTTATCTTAAGATTAGAGATTCACAGGAAGTTGTAAAACAATAGAGAGGTCCCCTGCACCCTTCATCCAGTTTCCCCCAGTGGTTGTATCTTACGCAACCACAGACACTATCAGAACCAGGAAATTGACATTGGTGCACACGCAGTGTGTGTGCAGTTCTCTGCCATTTTGTCACCTGAAGTTTCATGGGAGCTCCTAGGTGGCTCAGTCAGTGAAGTGTCTGCCTTTGGCTCGGGTTATGATCCCCACTCTGGGGAGCCTGCTTCTCCCTTTCCCCCTGCTTGTTCCCTCTCTCTCTCTCTCTCTCAAATAAATAAAAATCTTAAAAAAAAAAAAAAAGATACAGAACTGTTCCCTCACCGAAAAGATCTCCTGTTGACTCATTTCAACTAGGAGTGGACAGTCAGAGGTCACTGAACAGATTCAGAAAGCTCCCAACACAAAGGGTAGAGGCTAGAACAAGCAAAGAGAAAGATGTGCTGGGAGAAACCCTCAGAACACAGTGAATATCCTCTGAGAAATAAGAGCCGATACTTTGTTGATGAAATAAAACAGAATGCTGTAAAACTCAGAACAATTAAGAGTTCTTGGTATTAAAAACAATGTTAGGGAGAGAAAAGAATTGACAAAAACTCTCAGGAAATACAATGAAAACATCTGACATCTAGGAGGTCTTAAAGAAAGAAAAAAAAATGAAGGACAGAAATGTATCAAATCAGGAATGTTTCCAAAATTGATGATCATAGGGTTCCAGGATGGTGAATGGAAAAAGTTCTGATTGGCACATTGTGTAATTCCAGAACACTGGGGATGAAGCTTCCAAAGAGAGAAAACCGGTCACATGCAAAAGATTGGGAATGAAGATATATCCAATTTTTCAACTCTCGTGGGAAGCCAGGCAGCAGTGGAGTGGATTTCCAATCCCACATGGTAGATTGAGCTAATGTAGAACCACTCCTACTCAATCACTGAGAAATGTCATATAAAATATAATATAGATTTTAAATATGTAACTAAGCTTATAAGAAAGCAAAGGGATAACAAGAAACCAAAATCAATGAGAGAATTTAAAACCAGAGCAGAGGAGCCTGCTTGATTGCGGCATCTCTGGAGGGTGTTTATTGGACCCTCACAAAAATAGAAGTTTGGATTTTAATGATCATGGAATTGAAATAGAAATTCGCCTCAAAAGGCTAGTCCCTGGTGGAAAGAATAAAAGGAATTCAAGAATATCTCCCCTGTGGGGCTGGAGAAATGGCAAAGAAGTTTATTTAATATATGTTTTTAAAGATTTATTTAAGTAATTACTACACTCACCATGGGGCTCGAACTCACGACCCCGGGATCAAGAGTCACAACGCTCTTCCAACCAAGATAGCCGGGCATCCCAGCAAGGAGGTTTATCATTGCCCTATACTTGAGGTATTGGGAGACGTCTCCTGTGAGCAGTTGAAACATCCGGGTTTGAATTCTATATTTATAATTCCCACGTGTTTCAGGAATCCCTGCACTAGCACCAGCCTGGCACCAGGCTGTTGATACCCTTGGAGCTCCTTGTCAAAGGTAAAGCAAAACTTGTGTCGAATGACCCTTCCACAGCACAGGCCACTTGGAATCCTACCATTGCCACAAATGATGAGCTCATGCCAGGAATTTACTAAACACACAAATTATAAGCAAGACTCAGCTGCCACAACAAACAGGATTTCCACCATTTTAAAACCCCAGGTAATAGAAGAGAGTACAACATATAAATGTTTTAAGTAAGTAAAGGGCTGAAGGAAAGCATAAGATGATACATTTAAAAGGACTTTTTTTTTTTTTAAGAACCTAGAACTCCAGAATGAAAATTCTGATTGAATTTAAAATCCGGTGGAGGGCAGCCCCGGTGGCACAGCGGTTTAGCACAGCCTGCAGCCTGGGGTGTGATCCTGGGGACCCTGGATCGAATCCCACATCGAGTCCCACGTCAGGCTCCCTGCACGGAGCCTGCTTCTCCTTCTGCCTGTGCCTCTGCCCGTGCCTCTGCCCCTCTCTGTCTCTATGAATAAATAAATAAAATCTTTTTGAAAAATAATAAATAAAACCCAGTGGAAGTGTTAAAGAGCAAAATAGACACACGCTAAGAGAATTACATGAACCAGAAAATAGATCTAAAGAAGGGAAGTAGAGTTTACCAGAGAGAGAGACTGTACACAAGGAAGAGAAGCAACCAGCAAGAGCACAGGATGAGAGGACCCAGGCTGTGTCTAATGGGAGTTCCCCCAGGGAAAAAGAGCATCTGAAAAGCAGCTTGGGGAAAAAAATACAGATTACTCCCAGGGTTCACCAGGGAAGCCCAGCAGAGGTCTAAGTCATAGCTTCGGGGCCAGACAGGAATGAAATGAACTCTTCAGCATACTCAAGAAAAGACGTTGTTAACTTAGTTTTCAGCAACCCCCTTATTCAGTAGTGGGAACAAAATGAAGGCATTTTCACCAAAAGAAAAAACTGAGTTTATTCACTAACAGACCTTCCCTGCACTTGAGGAAGAAGGAAACTAGACCCAGTAGAACAGAGTGGGACAGAAAGGAAAGGTGTAACCAGGACAGTGGGGATGTGTGGGTGGATCTCAATAAGCATTAACTTAGGAAACTGTGAGCGCTACTCATTTGAGAATTTAAAACTAAAATCCTGACAAACAATGGAAATGAGAGTGAGGGGATGATTTTAATGAACACATTCTAAGATCTTTGAACTGTTTGGGAAGAGTAGGAGGGATGTTGATGTGCTTAAGCCTTTCTGAGTCCAGTAAAGGTATTAAAATGTTAAGGGTAACCATTAAAAAAATAGAAATAGGCCTGCAAGCTTTCAAACCAATAGAGGGAAAATGCTCAGAATTATAAAAACTAGGTCATTCCTCTAGAAAAAAGAGAGCAAAGAAAAAGTATGGTAGGTAGAAGACACCTAAAGGTAATAGTAATAAACCCACATGATCACAGTAAATATAAACAGAGTAAAACATGCCAGTGAGGACAGGTTGGAGGACAGTAGAGCAAACCCCTCAACATTTTGAGGGAAGGGACACCTTGGTGGTTCAGTGGTGAAGCATCTGCCTTTGGCTCAGGACATGCTTCTGGGGTCCTGAGATCCAGCCCTGCATCCGGCTCCCTGCGGGAAGCCTGCTTCTCCCTCTGCCTGTGTCTCTGCCTCTCTCTGTGTGTCTCTCATGAATAAACAAAATCTTAAAAAAAAAAAAAAATTCTGAGGGAATTCTGAATTTGGGCACATTACCCTGCAGGTAATTTTTGCAGGCATCCAAGAAGGGTGTGTGTGTGTGTGTGTGTGTGTGTGTGTGTGTGTGTGTGTGTGTGCTTCCCATGGATCCTTTCCCTGGAAGCTGGTGGGAGGCATGCTTCACCAAAACGAGTTTTCTGGGATCTGGGAAACAAGAAATCCCTTGTTTCTTGCTGCAAAGGAAAGCCCATGTTGGAGAGGCAGGGTGGAACTCTCTAGGAGGATGGTCTCCAAGAGACGAAACCCAGGGAACACCTGATGGATTACTTGAGCATGTTTGGAGAAGTTACGGATAGGTTTTTGACAGTCACCACCAGGCACGAAGGTTGTGTGTGTTCGCAGAGTGCCCCTTGGTTCAGCTCAGAGCTCTGTTTACCCCCCTTAGATGGTCTTGTTTGGTCAGAGCAGTGGAACTGTTGGAAGGATGGGCTTGAGGTACGGGGCTGTCAGAGGGAGGGGAAGAGACAGTCTAGGTAATGTCTGCCGTTAACAAATTAGGACTCAGAGCTGCAGTCATACTGAACACTCAGCTGAATATTCTCCCTGCTGGGAAAGTAGAAAGGGGTTGCCTCAGCGGCACACTATTGAAATAGTAAGATGGGGCTGCTATTTTGTGTTGTTATGCCTTTGGTGCTCTTGTTTTCAAGAATTCACTGGTTTAACCAACACTGTTCAGTAGCAATACAACACAAGTCGGGGGCGCCTGGCTGGCTGAGTCAGTTGAGCATCCGGCTCTTGATTTCCGCTCAGGTCTTGATCTCAGGGTCTTGAGATCGAGCCCCAGTCTGCGTTGGGCGTGGAGCCTGCTTGGGATTCTATCTCCCTCTCCCTCTGCTCCTCCCCTCCCGTTCTCTTAAAAAAAAAAAAAAAGGAAGAGGAAATACAGTGTAAGCCACATATGTAATTTCAGAGGGTTTTTAGTGGCCACATTAGAAAAAGCCAAAAAGGAATGGGTGAAATCAATTTTATTAATTTTTATTCAAGCTAGTCTAGATCTGGGATATGTCAGCATGCAAGGGCTGTAACCTGTTCATGAGGTGGTGTGTGTTCTTTGTTCTCGGCTTTGACTCCGGTCTGTGCTCTAGCATATCCCCTCTCACACTTGGCCACATTGCAGGTGCTCCGTAGCCCAGTGTGGCCAGGGCTTGCCTGTGGGACGGGACAGGTCTGACCCAGGAACCATGGAGAAGCCCATTATGGAGGGTTGCTCCTGCCCCTGGTTTCTTTCTGTGGCCCAGCCATCCCTCCTTTAAATTCTCCACAGGCATTTGCAGTTGTCGCGTGTTCTCATGGAAGGTCTAGACTCGAAGACAGAAATAATCCTGGGCTTCTCTTTTCTGTCCTAGAATTTGTTTCCCTCCTTCCTCCTAGATCCTGTTCCTAGTGCTGCTCCGAAGCTTCTCAAAATTCTGTACATTGTGTGAGTAGAGTAATCAGAACTGGGCTTAAAACGTTGTGGACAGGCTGCCAGGCAGTGAGGCCATCCGTCCCCCTTCTGGGTGGCTCTGCTTTTCCTGTGGCTCTTGCCTGTTAGCTCAAGTGCTGCTTCTCAGATTGTGGTTACTTACCTGTGTGGTTCTTACTGTGTGGACACCCCGCAGAATGGTCACATCAGACCAGTAGGCTGCCGGGCTGGGGTTGAGAGCTGAGCCGGGCTTAGGAGCTGGGGGGTGGGCCCTTCGGTGCTGCCCTCACCGAGAGAAGGTGGCAGGGGTCCCAGGGAATTGATTCTGGGCTTGCCAGCTGTGAGGTTTCTGAACAGAGGGCCTCCGATGTGCAGGTTCCTGCATAGACTCTATGGCCTAGGCTGCCCCTGTGGCTTCCCTTTCAGGCCTGAATCTTCAGATTCTTCCTCCACCATCTCTCTGGCGGCTCCTGGGGTGCCCCCTTGCATCCACCATGTGGGTTCCTGGGAATGTGGCGGTGAGCAGTGCCTGCCCTTGCGGGGTTCACGTTCTACTGAGGCAGAGAGTAACAGATGCAGGAGGAATAGCGAGTGCTGTGGAGGAAAAGTGGGAGTGTGCAGAGAATGTGTAGAGAACAGGGAGGAACAAGTCCAAATGGGGCGGTCAGGGAAGGCCTTTCTGAGTAGGTGACGTCTGAGCTGAGACGTGAGTGCAGCCATCTGGAGAAACATGAAAGCCACGATTGTCCCCTGTGGCAGCTCCTACCGCCCCTAGCCTGACACCAGCACGTAATCGCTTGTGGAACTACCTGTCCTCCCCACCCTTCCGTTGGCTGGGCTGAGGCTCTCTTGTTACCCAGTTTCACTGGCATCAGACACAGCATCTGGCATCCTAGCATTGTGTTGGTGGTCGCATGAGTGGCTGGATGGACGGTCTGCAGTCGATCCAGTGAGCAGCGTGTCCTAAACATGAAAGGAAGCAATCTGTCTGGAGCCCAGACTTCTCTGCAGGGCAGACCCTGGCCCAGCCCAGCCCCTGCCAGAGGAGAGACAAGACTGGCCTGCAGCCTGAGGAAAGTGGGTCAGTGTTAGACACCCCCATCACACCTCTCCCCATGTAGCTCCTCAGCAGTTTCTGCCCGCTGTCTGTCTGGGGACAGTTCCGGCTCCCAATGAGTGAAGTCAACTCAGAAACGGTTGAGAAAGCATGGGCAGGGGGCACAAGGGGGAAATGGTTTTTGATTACTTACTAGCCGCCGTGCATGTCCTGGTGCCTCCTGCAGCTTGCTGCAGTAGGGACCTCAGAACCACCGCCGCAGGCCAGCCTTCACCCTCCCGCAGCTCTGCTGGCCCGTGCGGGACCACAGCGGGGACCATGAGACATCATCATCTATCTGCCCCCGTCTTCCTCCACTTAGCCTGATGGTCCTCGAGAAGGTCTGGGTACAACCTATGACACAAGGAAGGATTCTTCAGATGCCGATCTTCTGTTGCCTTCTGGTTCTTCTTGAGCCTGCCAGCTAGCCCAGATAGGGGAGATAGAGAGGCTGAGATGTTTATCCCGTAGAAGCTGTAACCCATACTCCAGAAGGTCTCTAGCCCTTCTAGACACTTGGGTTCGGCTGTGGGGCACTTGTAGCTGCGGTTGTTCCCGTTCCCTGTTAGCGGGCCACAGGGCATGTTAGAAGTAAGTCTGCAGGACCAGTAGATGTTTCCTCTTTACCTCTTTTTCCAGCGTGTGCTGGTAAGTCCTTTCCACTTTCCCAGCCATGCCAATTATGATGAATTCAGGTGGCTAAATATTTGTGCTCAATTTTGTTAGAAATCTTTGCTCAGAGGGAGGCTACCTGCCTCTGTCCTGACCTAATTCTGGTAACACGGGGAACTGAGGAAAGGAAGGCTTGGTTGTCGTGGTTGGCGCTGCAGTGGCAAGGAGACTGTGTCTGCTGACTCCTGGTAGCGAGGTCTGCCTGTCTGTGGCCGTGGCATTGACGGCGTGGATCAGGCCAATTTGGAAGGCAGTCTGCAGTATGGGACCATCTGGCTGTCAGGACCATCACTGATGCAAGGCCCAGCTTGCTTTCTATCCCAGGGTCTGGTCTGTCTTCCTCCTTGGCTTGCTGTGCCTTTACCAAGCTCCTGCTTTGGCGGGGGGGGGGGGGGGGGGGGGGCATGTCTGCAGGGTGTCTTGGAAGATGTTTTAGAATTGAGGAGAACGGCGGGCGAGGGGGGGGTGGGAACCATAGTCCCTCTGGGGAAGGACTGCCCACCCGCCCCACTGGGATGAATTCAGCTCACCTGCTGCCGGGGGGCTCAGCTGTGTATCCGGGGAGAGACGGCCAGGTAGGGGTGGGGGGAGTCTGGCCGGTCTTCTCGGTTCTGCCCTCACCAGGTAAAAAACAAAACTCCGTGGGAAGATCAGCCACCCTGAGCCCCACACACTCCACCCCTACTTCAATGAGAACCTGGCCCCTCAGCAAAGAATCAGCCTTGGATCAGGGCCCTGCTGTGTTATTTTTACTGCCGTTTCCTACCATATTTGCATTTTTAAAAATAGCAGTGCTGAGTGGATCCCTTTCAGTCTGAGTCTGCTTCAGAAGGTAGGATGCATATTGCAGAGTGTGGCTATTGATTAGCAGCTGATTCTCAGTGTTTGGTAGCCTGGCCCGAAGAAGATGCAGGTGTTGTGGGTGGAGGTAAAGCTGGATGTCACAAGCCACTGTGTAGATGAGGTGTCAGCTCTTCGCTGACTGAAGATTATGTCATCTTGAAGATGATGTCATGTGTCTGTGGGCTCACAGTAGGAAAGGTGAAGACAGGGAGCAGGAGCATCTGTAAGCTGAGGTCGTGGTGGCCATCTACACACCCCCTCGAGCCAGGGCGCTCTTTCTCCAATTTGGAGCTCTTACATGTGGGCATAGCCACATTTTATGTACCAGCTTGTGCCCATCCAGAAATTCAGCTCTAACAGTCAAGTTCGTATGGCTGCCTTCCTGCCTGGAAGTCTTTAAGGTGGCTAAGCCTTGTCCCCCAGGTGTCCGGGGGTATATGCTGGCAGTATCTGCTTTTTGCCACCTTGGTAGCAGCCGGCCTGGGTCAGGCCCCCTGTCCCTGGTCAGTGGGGGTTTCGTGCTAAAAGCTGGCACGGAGCCTACTGGCCTAGACTAGGGTCTGGAGCACCGGGGCAGAGGTCAGTCAAAGTTGGGGCTGCATTGTTTTGATGACCTGGTGCCTGTGTGTCTGTTCAAGGGCTGAACCATGAGTATGTCAGGGATAACCGAGGTGAGGAGCCGTAATCAGTGGGAACTCACTTGGTTGATGATTTTATTTATTTTTTATTTTTTTAATTTTTTAAAAGATTTTATTTATTTATTCATAGACACACAGAGAGAGAGGCAGAAACACAGGCAGAGGAAGAAGCAGGCTCCATGCAGGGAGCCCGATGTGGGACTCGATCCTGGGTCTCCAGGATCACACCCGAGGCCGCAGGCGGCGCCAAACCACTGCGCCACCGGGGCTTCCCTGTTGATGATTTTAATACCTTGTTTTTGCATCTTGAGCCTCAGATATATATGTTTAAAGTATTTTTTTTAAGATTTTTTTTAAGATTTTTTTTTTTGAGAGAGAGCAAGAGATCACAAGCCAAGGGCAGAGGGAGGAGTGGACTCCCCCACTGAGCAGGGAGCCCACTATGGGACTCGATCCCAGGACCTGGGATCATGACCTGAGCTGAAGGCAGATGCTTCACTGACAGCCACCCAGGTGCCCCAGAGTCTGTTTAAAGAGTGCTGAGGGTTCTGCTGAATACCTGCCTTAGAACTTAGTCCTCCTCTTGAGACCTGCTGAGGCCGCCTCTGTCTTTCCTCGTAATCTTCTGTTATTTCAACACTGCTAAATTGAATATTTAGACTTCCTCCACTCTCTTTTTATGGGTCCATTTGTTGGTTTCCACCAGTTGCCCTTCAAAAACCAACATGGTAGTGTGTGGTCAGCCGAACACCACCTTGCAGCTGCTGATTGTAAGGCCTGGAGTCTAAAAATGGGTGTCTTGTAGTGCAAATGAATTTTGATCTCTTGCTCTCAAGAAACGTCCTGGTTCAGGTTTGTGAAAATATGATTTCTGGATGAGAGGTCCTTCTTGCGTGGAACCTAGAGTTGCCCAGAAGGAAAGAAGTTTCATGCCTTAATTATACAGAAAAGGTCACTGGGAGGCCTAGGTTCTATGTCTTGTGTGCTCGTGTTTTCACTACTCTTCTCTGACCCCTCAGGGGCACCCTGGAGCATCGTGGGGTGGGGAGGCTGTTCTGGTCCCTGAGCTGGGATGGTTCTGTGACTATCTTGTCTGAAATGAGGAGCACATTTCTTGTCTGAAATGAGGAGAAGCCCTTCCCCTTGAGGCGGCAGTGAGGGTTGAATGAGGTCTGTGAAGCACCTAGACATGCCTTCCTCCTCCTCCTCCTCCTCCTCCTCCTCCTCTTCTCTCTTCTTTTCCTCCTCCCCCTCCTCCTCACACCCCTCCCTCAGGCCTGAGATGACCTGTCTGCTGGACCCCCTTTGTCCAAGCAAGGCTGTTTTCTCCTGCGTGCCAGAGCCTGGGTAGCACTAGCTGCTGATGTTAGCGTGGCCCCTGCACACCCAGCTGAGAGCACTCTTTCCCACACGCTCTGATTCACTCTTGGTCGGATCTCTTCTTCATCACTGTGGGTGGGTGTGTCTGCACTCATTAAAAGGAGGGTAGAATTTTGACCATGTGAACAAGAACATGGTTATTTGCATACTTTAAGATTTCCTGTGGGTTTTCTTGAGATAGCTCTCCTAGTGTACCTAAAATCCTTTCAATTTAGAAAAGACTTTTTAGTAATGGCATCTAAATCAAGATGCACCCTTACATTAATTTTTGTGTCTTGTTTCAGCCTTTGTAAACACCATTTCATGTGTTTGCTTTTTCCAACTGAGCTGTAGGTTCCTCAGAAGAGAAACTGTCAGGAGGCTGGTTTAGGCTATGCCCCTGTGTGCCTGGCATGGGGCTTTCTCAGACCTGGCATGGGCCAAGGACATCTTTCCATTCAGCCTGCCCACTTGGGGGGGGAGTGGTCTGTGGGGATGCGTGCTCCAGACAGGCTGCCCATGTGGCCCCTCAGCAGTGACAGCTGTGAGCAGGTGGTAGCAACCAGGCCCCCTAGAGATGTTGCAGGGAACGAGCTCAAGCCCGAAGAGCCTGGACAGCCCAGGGCTGTCATTCCAGATGAGGCATCTCACGCCCAGGTTGGTAAAAGGACTCTGCTCTCTGGCTGTGACAGAGGGGTGGAAGGATTCTTCCCCCAGTCTCAGTGATTCTGCTGTTTTGTTCACAAGTATTTCCAGTCCCCAGTCCCAGCTCAGTAAACCATCCCATCCTGACATGAGTTGCTGTGGGTGAGCTTTGGGTAATTGACGTCAGGAGGGAGGGCAGTCAGGGTTTTTCAGACTTAATGAATAAACCAAGAGCCATTCCATCTGTGCCAGAGTTTCCAGGCCATTTGGTGGCCAGGTGATGTGCAGTACCTCAAGATAGGTGTTTATTTCATCTGCCTTGAATTAGCAACCGTGGGTTTTGGAGAAGCAAGCAGAAGTTGCTGTGGATTCAGGAGGTGAGGTCTTCCACACGGGATCCCTTGTGGTTGAGAGTGGGCCTGGCCTGCCCCACTGGACTCAGAGACCGTCCCTTTGAGCTGCTTCTCTTTCCTTTTTGCCTTTAAAATGCCAATTAGAGTAGCCAGCGTTGGGTCATCTTTTCAGAATGCCCTCCTGGGGCTGGACTGGAACAGGGCCCTCCCTCCTTCTATCCTCATACCCTCTCTCTTAAGACCTTCTCTGAGGTGAAGACAAGGTGCTGTGCACATAGGTCACCTGGAGACGAGAGACATTGTTCAAGTATGGATTTCCAGGCCACTCCCCAGCCCTGTGGCCTGGGAGTCTGCATTTCAGGGAGCTCTGGGAAGATGGTGGAGTGCTATCAGGGGCCACTCTTTGTCAGCACAGCTCTCATCACTTGAGGGCCATGGTCTAGGCAAAGCTTGCCCAATGAGGAAAAATAAGTTAGCAAAACCATGGCTCTGGAGTCTTGTGGCCAGGGTGGTCTCAGGCAGTTCACCTACTTCTGCAAGCCTCCAGATTCCTCTGTGGAGTGAAAGCACGGGTGATGGTGGTGCCCCGTAGAGGTTGTGGGTTTGGAAGAGGCTGAGCACGTAGGGCTCCTGCCTATACTGTACAAGCTCACTAAAGGCCTGTCATCGTTCCCTGAGCTGACCTGACATCAGAGGATGTAAGTGGAGGTCTAGAAGGCAGTGCTGGGCCTTGAGCCCTCTGCACCCAGACAGTGGCCTGCTGCATGCATGCTCACTCCCAGGGATGCCCAGCAGCCCCAGGACAGCAGCCTGGCCACAAGAACAGACACGAAGTCATGTTTACTGTTTACTTTTCTACTTTTTAGTTAAACTTCTTGAGGAGGGAGATTTCCTCCTAAGGCTTCCCATTTGTACCCTCCCTTCAGATCCAGAAGGCCCAGGGCTGCTTTGTGCTTTTTAAAGTCAGGTAGACAAGCCTGGGGCTGAGACAAGAGGTGCAGTGCCGGGTTCTTTCTCCATGCCTCCACCTCTTGCCACCAAATGCACAAGCCACACCCCAAACATCACGGCATCTGCAGAGACCCAGCTCTGCTGGTGAGGCTCCAGCTGGCCTGCTGCCAGGCGCAGCTCCCCAGTCCTGTCCCCTCACTTAGTAGGCAGTTGGACTGGGTCCCCTTACTCTGTCCCCTGGGGCAGGCTGTGCCTCCAGGCCATTCCAGCAAGCTGCAGCTGCATTTTCCAGGCAATGATGCAGTCATGCTGCATTGCCCAGCCCTGATTGCAGCTTTTGATGAGAGGGGGGTCCCAGGGGATAGTGCTGCCCTGGGGGGCTGAGAGTACAGAGGCCTGGTCAATTTTCATCTGAAGCCAAGGAGGTGGTGAACATCCCTCACCTACATCTCTGATGGTTCCTATACAGCCTGGCCCTTCCCACCCTCCCCCACCTACTGTCCAGAAGTAGGAACTTTTGTCTCCCTACCCAGCTAATAAGCAGTACACGAACTTCTGTATAAGTTTTCACGTATTTTCATTTTGTCCCCCCGTCTGAATACAAGGCACATTCCTACAGATTTTTATTCTTGTCTCATTCTCAATCTATAGGAAACACTAAAAAATTGTGGAATTAATGGACCTGAGTCTGGTTTTAGCAGAACTTCTGATGAATGGTTTCTGTAGCACATGATTGACAGAATTTTCTAGTTAGGGGCACTGACCTTTGTCTTTTCTTCCATTCTGCCCAGACGTTTCCAGCTGTCCTCTCTCTTCTCCAGGCATGTGAGGCCCTCTGGCCATTTGTGTTTTGCTGGTAAAACCTTCTCTCCTCAGGTGGGCAGCTTGCTGATTGTTGGGTTGTCAGGGGCTAGCCACATGATGGTCAACTGCTCTGAGAAAGTCCTTACCCAGCCATACGCTAGAATCACTGACCAGTCATATCCCCCGGCCCCATGTAACTGGGAACTCGGGCTTAGGAAGAAGCCAGAAGAGGAGCCTAGCTCTATCCACAGTGCCATTTCCTGCCCCTTCTGAAAGCCACCACGCTGACATCTGTAAGTGATGCCAGAGAGAGTTCGTAGTACCCGACCCCCACAGTGTCTGGGTGCAAACATACAGATCCTGGGTTTTTTGTTTGTTTGCTTGTTTTTGGCTCCAGACCAACTTCCAATGAGAAAAGAAGCCTCTCTCCCCTTGGTATAACTGGCTGAAACCCTAGGCAGAGAGAAGCAGCAGAGCCGGGTACAGAGACTGTACACTTTACGTCATGGCCGAGGACACATGTGCATTATATATTGCAACTAGAAGGGGTTTCCCCAAATATGCCTGGCCTTACTATGTGTCATGCGTGTAGATACTTCCTTTTTCCCCCCCTAGTGTTGGCCATGACCCCCTAAATTGATTTCATAACCCACAAAAGGGTCAGAGCCCACAGTTTTGAAAAACACTGCTGTAGGGAGCATTCCACTCTAGGATTTCCAAAACTTTTCCAGAATTCCTCACTGTAGCATACAGATTTCCAGTCCCACATAAGTAACTTCTCTGCCCACCCAGTTGTATTTGCGTTGGCAGGGGGGAGAGGGAGGTTAAGGTCACTCACTGGGCCTTTCCACTCCTCACCCATCTCTGTGCCGAGTCCTTGTAAAATTCTTTCAAAAACAGTGTGCACTCCTTATTTTACATTTGTATGTTCTCCTCTAGCCCTGAATCTATAGGAAGCTCTAAAGAAATTAATTGACCTCAATTCTAGGTTTTAACAAAGTTCCTATTGAATGGTTTCTTCTGTTCTCACCCCTGTCAGAACGAGCCGGGCTGAGGGGCTTCTCAGCCTTAGGAGCATCTGTGTGTGCTCTCAGGCATCTGCCTCCCCCCGCGGTGCTGCTGCGGTGCGGTGCTCGCCGTGGACTGGAACCCACGGACAGTGTGGCTAGGCCCTTCAAGCTTAGGGACAGACAGTGTCAGAAGTATCTGTGACTAGGGGTGGGGTGGGGGTCTGATTAGGAGTCCCCGGGGTCCCCAACCCAAGTGGAATCCCTGGTGACCTGTTTCATCCTTCTCCAATGTGTCTTGGACTCAGACTCCACTCAGGCTGTTGGCAGGTGGCAGGGACTGTGCTTCGCAGATTGTTCCTACCCCTTGGGAGTAATAAGCCTTTAGAAATTTCCAGTGCTGGCCTGACCTCATATTCCTTTCAGGACTCTGTCCTTTGAGTCCTGGCTTAGGGAAACAGCCTAATTCCTACTTGTGTCGGCTGGGCCACTTTTCCCCTCCTCCCTAGGCAAAGCTGCGGGGTAGCTTGTTTTTCTTTTCTGAAGAAAGAGTCTGGTTTCCTTGCTGAGCACTTTGAGGTTTCTGAGAGGTCCCCCCCGAGGCCTTGGGCCTGGCTCAGTTCAGCGATGTTTGGTGAAACCTCACCCTGAATACAAACCTGAACCTGGACCACTATAGGCTGTCCCTAGTTTTCCACTCGCTCACCAGGGCACAATGTGGGGCTGGTGGTCAGCTTGTCCTTGTGATCTGAGGCTGTGCAGCCCCCCGTGGATGTTTGGCACGATGCTGAGCTTTCTGAGTTTGAAGCTGCTCCCAGTTGTAAGTTGAAGGTCTGGTATTGAGGACATTACTGTCTCTCTGGAAAGACAGGCTTGGTTTTCCTCCGGTGGGTCTGAAGGACGATACCCACAGTCGGATGGTAGATGACAGTGGTCGAGTGCGTGAGTTCCGGCCTTGACACAAATACTGAGGCACCTTGAGGCCCCTCCTTTGCCTTTCATTGGGAACTTCCTGCCACTTCCCTGTCGCACCGGGAGCCTGGTGCTGGTGTGGCTGATGAGGAATGAAGCCACCTGTGTTCCCCGGAGCAGGAGCAGGTGCTTGGCTTCCGCTGAGAAGGCCAGCCCTTAGGGCCACCCACCAAATCCTACGGATGTGATGCTCAGATCCACTTGAAAGTAGTTTCTTGTATCAGCTTCCTTTTATTTTCAACCTATTGATCAGCCTCAGTTTGTCTTTTTATATTCATGAAACAAACTTATACAGCGACTTTGGGCTCCTCCAGGTCAGTTGAGAGCAGTGTTATGAGTGAGGGTTTGGATCAAGGGTTGTAGGACCTGCTTTGTTGCTCCTGTGTAGTCAGCAGTGGGCCTCGAGACTGCAGCTCAGGGGAGCAGTGTGCACCTCAGTGGGGGCAGGAGGAGGAGAGTGATCCTCCCGGTCAGAGCAGAGCTCCGTGGAGCTGGACTGGGAGTGGCATGGAAGTGCCCGGCCTCACTGCCATGTTGCCTCTTCCCTGTGATTTTATTGCATCCCGACCACGAGAGGCACCTCATGAGCTCTGCCTTCTGAACATATCCGGGGTGATCCTTTCCCCCACCTCTCTGGTCTCAGCGCACCATTCTAGGGGCAGCCTCAGGGCTTCTTGCCTCAATGCTGCAGATGCTTTGGGCTGGATCACTGTCGTGGTACCGGGGCAGGGGTGGGGGTGTCCTGTGCATTGTTGGATGTCTAGCAACATCTCTACCCTCTACATTACCAGAAACTCCCTTTGGTAACGGCCAAAAATGTGTCCAGACAGTCCAGATGCAATCTGGGGGCAGAGTTGCCCCCAGTTGAGAACCACTGGGCCAGTTGGTCTCCCTACCCCTCTTTACAGCATGTTTTTGGCCCCCAGCACCTAGAGGATCCTTTTAACATTATCGCCAAGCATACAGTCTCCTCTGAGCCCTGCAGGGATTCCATCTCAATGAGGATGGAACCTCAGGTCCTTCCTGCTGTTTTTTCTCTAAGGCCTGAATGAAGTAGTCTCATCTATGCTGCCCTTGCTGGTTGTCGAACACACAGAGGACATGAATCTTTACGGCAGCCCTGATCTCTGGTCAGATGTCACCTTGGAGTGGCCTTTCCTGACCAGCCATTTAAAATAATGCACTCCTGCTTTCTCCCGTTCCCTCTCACCCCTGCCTGCACTGCCTTGTTTTTCTGTATGGCGCTTAGCACCACCTGATGTGTGAGCGCACGCGCAAGTGCATGCATTTCCTCTACTGTGCTAGAATGTAAGCTTTGTGAGAGCAGGCACTTGTCTCCCCAGCGCCTGGCACATGGGAGGTGCTCATTGTTGTTCAGGTGAGTCACCTCTTCTGTAAAGCCTGGCTGTCCTCCAGAGCAGTGCCAGCATCCCTGTCCCTGGAGGGCAGAGGTGGTGTTGGATGTGCGTCTCTAGAGCAGGCAGGGGGAGCAAAGGATGTCCCACGGTTGTGTCCCAAAATTGTCTGAGGTAACACATGCCCCCTCCCTTTTTTAAGGATTTTATTTATTTATTCATGAGAGACACATAGAGAAGCAGAGACACAGACAGAGGGAGAAGCAGGCTCCACGCAGGGAGCCCGATGTAGGACTCGATCTCAGGACCCTGGATCATGACCTGAGCTGAAGGCAGACACTCAACCACTGGGCCACCCAGGCGCCCTAACACATGCCCCTTTTAAAAGCCATCCATAGCCCCTTCTCGCTCAGAGACACGTTAACACTTTGGTGTCGTATCTTTTTTTATTTTTCTGTTCAGAATCTTCTGACAGCTACACTCTCCCTCAAGAAACGCTGAGAGTCAGCACCTCAGAGGTCGTTGAGCATTCTAGAGCCAGTAATGACAGTCATCCCCACCTCAGATCCCACCCTGGTAAATTTTTTTGTTTTGGGTTTTTGTTTTTTGTTTTTTGTTTTTTGTTTTTAACTGCAGTGAGGTGCACCTAACAGAAAGCCAGGGCTTTGTCTGGGGACTAGTTGAGCTCCGGAGTCATGTTTCTGCGGACAGGCGCCGCGCCCTCTAGTGCTAGTCCCGGGCACCTGCTGTCTGGGCGCCGGATCCTTCCAGTCTCCTGTCCCAGAAAGGAATAGAGTGTTGAATGCCTTTATGACCAGGAGAGGAATCACTGTCTTTTACCACGTGTGAACCTGCCAGAAATAGGTTTTACTCTGCTCCTCTCTCTGCAGCTCTGGGGAGGGATGAGCGTGTGTGGTTAAGAGGATGGTCTCCAGCCAGGTGCCTGAGTGCAAGTCAGGGTCCACCTGTGTGTCGCTGTGTGACTCTGAACGAGTTTCTTGTTTTCTCCCCGTTTCAGTTTATTTATCTGTCAAATGGGGATGATAGTGATAGTATGCCAAGAAAACCAAAAACCTCTTGACACGTAATAAGCACTATTTGCAGTAGGCAGAGGTGTCCCGAGCCCCTGAGTCTTCAGGAGCACAGTGATGCCCTCCAGAGTGGGGATGTGGGGAGCCTTCGTGATGCAGGGAACAGAGAAGAAGGGGCCATTTGGAAGGGACTGTGCAGGGGAGAGGCACACAGATTGGAGAGGACTCGCTTGTCTGGACGAAAGTAGTGCCCCTGTGGGTGGGGACATAGGGAGTTGGGCAGGAAAGTTGTGAAGGATGAGGGAGACCCTTGCAAGTTGTCCAAAGCCCTTCTAGACACTCTTTGCTCATTTTCTGGAATTCCCAAGTGAAGGCAAATAGCCAGAAGAGTGGCCACCACACCCCTTTCTTCTCCCTGCTGCTCCCACTCTGCTCCGCTCCCAACACTGTCAGGGCTTGGGAGAAATGTCCCTCCCCATCGTGGGATGTTGTTAGAAGAGCCTGAAGACCAAGCCTCACGGTGGAGCGGACTCTGACAAAAGACTACGCGCAGGTTGGGAGAGCCACGTCCAGACGGCAGTGTTAGCTCATCAGCCCCCAGCACCCCCAGCGCCTCCCTCCCCAGGAACATGGGGAACTGTGACCTGCCGGCCTCAGCACAGGTTTGCAAAGGCAGGAAAGAGAAAACATGCCCTGGCCTTGCAGTGATGCCAGCCTTCACTAGTGTGCTGTGCTGTTCCTACTTAAGCCTCAGAGCGGGAGCCTCAGTGTCCCCTCTGCACCAGTGTGCTGCGAGACTGGGCAGCGTGCCATCTAAGACCGCAGTGATTCAGGATCTGTGCCTGTGCCACTCCCTTCCCTGCAGCTCTGTCAGGGACCAACACAAACCCCAGGGTGGGGACACCATCTGCAGACGCAAATTGGGGCTCTTCTCAGGGATCCCTTAGCAGGCAAGGCAGCCTGTGCCTGAGACTGCAGGTCACACCAGGGATTGGTGTCCCCCCTGCCCCACACAGAACAGTCCCTCTCCCATTGGATTTCCTGGCACTGCAACTTTGGTTTCTATGGCAACTTGGAAAAACCTGCAATTGTGGCTTTTTGAAGTCTAAAATGGGAGCAGAGGTTTGAGATAGGGTGGGACAGCACTGAAAATACCACATCCCAGACCAGAGCTCTGGGCACAGAGAGTTAGAGCATGGGAAGTTCTTGGAGTTAGAAAAGTGGCACCATCATCCCAGCAGACCCTGAGCAGAGCTCCACGTGGCCCCTCCCCGCCTCCTGGGACCTTCAAGCAGAGGGAAGGAGAGTCTGTACACACAAGGTCTCTAGCCTGTGCCTCTCAGGACAGTGGAGTCACATGAAGTAATCACATCTGGCATTTGCTGAGCACTTACTGTGTGCCGAGCACCCTGTGATCATCTGCTTTCATTGCTTTATTATCTCAACTGCTCCGAGATGGCTGCTCCCACCCCATTTTGTACATGTGGACGGAAGTGATTTGCCTGAGGTTTCAGAGCTGACATGGCCAAGTGTCTGGATCGTGGGCTTAGGTTCCTATGTAAGAAAATCTCTATCCCTTGTCAATGGTGGAGCCCATTGCTCCCCTCTCTTCACTTTTTTTGGTTTTCTTAAAGGTTTTATTTATTTAGATCACCTCTCTACACAGCGTGGGGCTTGAACTCTCGACCCCAAGACCAAGAGTCACATGTTCTTCTGAGAGGTGCCTCCCCTTTAGTTTTTTGTCAAGTCCTGTCCTCGTGATAGCAGGGTTGTCTTAGCTGTCGTCACCACAATTGCAGGGATCTTGAGCCAATGCCTTCCTTTTTTAGTGTCTCAGTTCTCTTTCCGTGGCGGTCACCTTTCCACGCCCGGGGCGTGGGCGTGGGGCCGGTGTGACCTTGAGGAATCTTAGATTGGCTGTTGTTTGAGAGACCAGCTCTTGCATCTCTGTGGTTCAGGATGCTGGAGGTGCCCCCCGCAGAAGGAGGTGGGGAGTCACAGAGCCTTACCCCATACCCTGGCTTAATGAAGAACCCCAGGTTTGCAGAGCCAGCAAAGAAGACAGGCTGGCCTGGCGGAGAACCGTCTTCCTCCTGGGCCATTGGTGGGGGCTCCGGGCCCTGGCACAGGGAGGGGACAGCTCTCGAGAGGCCCCAGCTGTCCTCAGAGGCGGCTGTTGCTGGGCGTTGGTGGAGGGATGGGTCAGGCTCGTCGTGTGGTTGGCAGTTGGCTGGGCTCCAGGGCCGGCCACCCTGAGCAGCCCGCAGTCCTCTGCAGCGCCGCAGATAAGGAGCGGGCCGCGGCTGGCTGCGGCTGCCCAGAAAGGATAGCCCAGATTAGAAGGTCGCGTCGGGTGATAGCGGCCTTCAGGGTGACCCACACAGCCCAGTGTCACGCTCCTCCTCCACCCCCCTGCGCGGCGCTCAGCGGCAGGGCCAGGCAGGCACTCGAAGAAAGGAGGAGGAGGATCCCGCTCCCGGCAGAGTGCTTTGCTGTACCACGGACGGGCGATTGAAGCCTTCGTTGAAATGAGGCCTTCTGTGACCCGCCGGCTTGTGTGGTCGCAGTTACCTCCACTTGCGGTGTTTGCCTCCGGTTGGGCCCCTCCGTCTGGGTGCGATCAGAGAGGTGTGTGGCGTTTGCTAAAGCCACACTTAGGATTTGTGCATTGGGCGGTGTATAGGCTCACACCTCAGTGAGAATTGGAAGAAAAATGCCCCCTATACAGACGTCAGAGGCCCTTCTGTCACACCGTGTTCTCTTTCCCAGCTGAAACTAGAGGACCGCTCCGTGGTACCCCGGGACGTGGTCCGGCACATGCGATCCACCGTGAGTCTTGGTGCGGGGGTTGCCTGGGGAATTGTCTGGGCCGGGTCTGCCCTGGTGGCTGGTGCTGTGCGCCTGCTCGGGCCTGGATGCCTTCTCCTCCCCAGGACAGTCAGTGTGGCACCGTGATAGACGTCAGCATCGACTGTGCTGTCAAGCTCATCGGCACCAACTGCATCATCTACCCTGTCAACAGCAAGGACCTCCAGCACATCTGGGTGAGCAGCCCCATCCACCGCCCTCTTGGGGTGTCTCCGGCTTCTGGCCAGGCCCTCATGGGGGCTTGCTTGTGTGTGCCTGAGTGGCGCTTCTTGCGAGGAAGCCGTTGGAATGTGAGGTCGAGCCACATCCCTGGGCCTCCAGCTTGGACTGCTGGTGTGGTTTTCACTACTTAGCTTCCTTCCTTCTCTCATACTCACTTTTGGAAAAACAAATTTCTTCCTTAATTTCTTTTTTAAATGACTTCAGACTCAGGAGAAGCTCTGAGTTCCTGCATTCCCGGCACCATTAGGCTCCTTGGCTGTGAGCCTTTCCCTCCCTTTGCCCCGTCACCTTCCTCCTCCGTTCCCCACATTTCCTTCTCGCTCCTTGCTCTTCTGTCTGAAACCCTGGAAAGCAGGCTGCAGATGGAGTGCCCCGTGGGCCCTAAATACTGCAGCACGTACTTCCCCCAAACAGGAGTGCTCAGCGCCCAGTTCAGGAAGTCAGCACTGCGCTGCTGTCCGATCACAGACCCTGTTCAGCTGTCCCAGCAATATCCTTTCTCCCCCTCTGATCCAGGATTCCATTCAGGAGCACACTTTCCATTTAGTTGTCAGCTCTTTGATTCCTCATCTGGAGCTGCTCCCCAGTCTTGCTTTGTCGTCCTATCCTGGTACATTCCACTGGCTGACCCCGAGCATGGAGCTCTGTGACATGGCCTCCTGACCAGACTCAGGCACCTGCATCCTTGGCAGGACCGCCCAGGGCCCACTGAGCTCTTCCTGAGCCCTGATGTCCAGTGGCCACAGCGGGGGTGTCCACTCTGACCTGTCGTGTTGGTGCTGCCACAGCCTTCACACCTTGCAAGTGATCCTGCTTTGTGAGGAGATGTTCCGGGTTTGCGCCAGTAGCCTGTCACTTGTGAAACCCCGATCCGCTGGCCTCTGTGAGCCACCCTCCACTCCCCGCGCCCCCCCCCCCCCCCCCCCAGCCAGCCAGGCAGCGCTCTGATGGTCGCTGAGGGGGCCTGTACGATGCCGACGTTCCTCCTCGTGTTCAGGAGTCGACATTCTGGGCAGTAGAGCTTCTCCTTCAGCCTCATTTATGTACTCCTTTGTTTTGTACATCTGCGTGGACTCGGAGATTCTTGTCTTACCCAGTCGGTTGTAATCTGTGACTGCCATTATTTGTTTTGTAGCTGAAATTAGCCCAGATTTAGCCAGTGAGAGCCCCTTCGAGCTGACATCTGTGTCCTTTTGACATACATATGCCCATCTTTTTTTTCTTTTCCTTTTTAAGCACTTTCTTACTTTCTACCTTTCCTGCTCCAGCCCTGGAATCATTTCTCCAAAGAGCCTTGGTTCCTTTCAGAGGAGAATGATATTTTAAAAACCAAGATCTAGATGGAGGCTAGGTGTACTCATTGCTACTAGGGCCTTTCGGGACAGCACTGTTGTATGGACAGACCGTGTATGGACACAGACAGACGTGCATGTACATACATGTAGGCACATCTGAATTTGTCAGTACCTCTTCTACATAGACATGAAAATATGTGAGTTTTTCCGCTTCCCCCTTTCTGTATGAGTGAGTCCCTTCCCCAATGGTAAGAAACTTGGTTCTTTGATATCCTCAGTGTATTAGTTATCACTTTACTTGTCCATCAACTACCCTCCACCTGCCACCTCCACAGCTCACTCCTATCCAAGAGTCCTGTGTCCATGGAGGCCCCAGGGCCTCTGCATGACTCTCGTTGCCATGAAGCAGCCCCCCACTGTCTCTTCTTTCACCCCGGGAAGGGAAGCTGGGGTGCAGCATAGAACTCTTGGTGGGGAAAGCCAGCTCTTCAGGCCAGTGCCCGACTGGCCCAGGCAGCCATCTGGATGTCTCATGTGTCTCGGGGCAGAGAGGAATTGGTGCCCTGCACACCAGTGTCGCCTGCATCTCTCACACCCCTGTTCCCTTGGTCTGCAGCCCTTCATGTACGGGGACTACATTGCCTATGACTGCTGGCTGGGGAAGGTGTACGACTTAAAGAACCAGATCATCCTGAAGCTATCCAACGGTGCCAGGTATACCTGGCCATACCTGGCTGCTCTGCAGGGGCCACCTGGGGAGGGGGACCGCCCATGGGGAGGAGGGGCCAGGGGTGTTTTTTCCCAGAGCCTGTGACGACATGAGCTCCAAGCACTGGGTCTGACCCTGGGCTAGTCTCCTGTTGCCCTGGCCTCATTTAGAGTGTCTGCTAGGGGTGATGCTTTATTTTAGACACCTTTTAATGGTAGTGAGCAGTCACATATGGGTTAAGGTCTATTTGTTTTGAGGGAGTTTCTTGTACCAGTGTAGAGGCCGAGCTGTGGGCAGAGGATGGTTCACACCATTTTAGGGCATGCCAGCATATTGGTGCCTCTCGATAACTCCTTTTGATACTGGTCAGCACCATAGTGTGTCCTGGGGCCATGCCTCCCCTAAGACTCTGTCCTTTTGCCCTGTGAACCAAACCCCTGTTCATTCACTATTTCAGGTGCTCCATGAACACAGAAGATGGCGCCAAGCTCTATGATGTCTGCCCCCATGTCAGTGACTCTGTACGTGTGCTCCACCCAGGCAGGCTTTTGGGGGGGCAGGCTTGGGGGGACAGGGCCTCATGTTCCCTTGCCCTCTGGGCTGGCCAGGAAGGATGACCACTTAGCAAAGAGCTGGGAGCTAGCCTGGGCTAAGCAAGTGCTGCTTCTAGGCAGAGTGGTTTCCCACAGAAGGGGTAGGTATGCACCAGAAGGTCCTAAGGTCTGGGCATGGGCAGGAGTATTAGAAGGTTTCTTTGCATTTTGTTAACTTGACCTCATCCTAAAAAACATCCATTCTTTAGTATTAGTCTGTACACTGTCATTACGATATGATACTTGAGAACAGTAATGTGTGACCATTTGTAAATAAGTATGGGGGGCTGGCGGGTGCATGATCAAACACGTTTGGGGACTATTGCCCTCTAGAGTCCTTGCAGTGTCACCCTTGGCCAACAACATTGACATGGCCTGAGAGCTTATTAGAATGAGTCAAATGTACATTCTGGTAAGTTCTCTGGGTGATTTACATGCACTCTAGGTCTAAGAGGTGCTGCTCTGGAGCCCTAGAGTCTGTTTTAGCCTGGGGCAGTGGGGAGCATGCCACTGTGAGGTAAGGGAAGGGGTGGATGCCCAGAGCACCAGCCCCTGAGGAGATGCCACTCACAAGGACTTCTTCTCTGGCCCCACACCCTGCAGGGTCTCTTCTTTGATGACTCCTACGGCTTCTACCCAGGCCAGGTGCTCATTGGCCCTGCCAAGATCTTCTCTAGCGTCCAGTGGCTGTCAGGGGTCAAGCCTGTGCTCAGTACCAAGAGCAAATTCCGAGTGGTGGTGGAAGAGGTAGGGGCTGGGCAGGGGGCCGCGTCCTCAGACTCCGTGCCCTGGAGCTGAGCTTTCGTCCACACCTTTGTCGTCTGCTCTGAGGGCTCAGCCCGGCTCCTTAGCCCTATTGATCTGAAAGGGCTTTAAATAAAGGGAAGCCAGGGTGTGGTCATGGGGTGGCGGGTGGGCAGATGTCCCTAAGACTCGCTGATTCAGAGTGAGCAAGGTGGGACGGTGGCGAGTGGCAGTTCCTTTCGGCCCTGATGGGGTGGTGATCCCTCGGACGAGGCTGTAATTGTCATAGGTGGGGCCTGCTCTGCGGGTGCCATACTTGGGCCCATGCTCAGAAGATCTGCTTCCTGCTCTGGAGGTCAAGGCAGCTGCTTAACCAAGAGAGCTATTAAGCTGCTGACTAAGGCCCTGTCCTACCCACCATCCCCAGGTACAAGTTGTAGAGCTGAAAGTCACATGGATTACCAAGAGTTTCTGTCCAGGGGGCACGGACAGCGTCAGCCCCCCGCCCTCTGTCATTACCCAGGAAAACCTAGGCAGGTGAGTGGCTCCTACGTGCCCACTCCAACAACCCCAGTGACATGCCCTGAGCAAGTTTCTGGGCCAGAGTCATAGATGGGGGGGTGCCGAGATCATCCTTGACCTACTCCTCACTTCTCCCTCCCAGGGTGAAGCGTCTCGGATGCTTTGACCATGCTCAGCGGCAGCTTGGAGAGCGCTGTCTGTATGTCTTCCCAGCCAAGGTAGAGCCGGCCAAGATTGCCTGTGAATGTCCAGAAAAACACTGCGCCCAGGGGGAGGGCTCTATGGCCAAGAAGGTATGTCCTTGGGGTTGGGATCGGTGGGCATTTGAGGAACTGGCCTTGAGCTATTTCCACAGCCAGGAAGGAGAATCTGTGCTTTAGGCCTTGGGGGGCAGCCCTGATCTCCTTTGCAGGCCACCTAGGTGTGTATAGCTGCCCCCCTCTCCCCAAGCTGCCTGAATGTCCCTCATGCCCAGGGTGGGGCCATGGTGGTCCTGCGGCTCCACAGCCCCCGCCCTCCCTGTCCAACCTTACAGGTGAAGCGCCTGTTGAAGAAGCAGGTTGTGAGGATCATGTCCTGCTCCCCGGATACCCAGTGCACTAGAGACCATTCCATGGAGGACCCAGGAAAGAAAGGCGGGGCCAAAGCCAAGAGCGAAACAGGGTCCGTCAGTCCCGAAGAGACGCCTGATGGGTCCACCAGCCCGGTGGACATGCAAGATGAGGGCTCAGAGGAAGCCCAGGACACGAGTGAGCAGCTGCCCCCCTTCCTGCTGAAGGAAGGTGGAGATGACAGGCTGCACTCAGCGGAGCAGGACGCGGATGACGAGGCTGCTGATGACACAGATGACACCAGCTCGGTGACCTCCTCTGCTAGCTCCACCACTTCCTCCCAGAGTGGCAGTGGTACAAGCAGAAAAAAGAGCATCCCTTTGTCTATCAAGAACTTAAAGCGAAAACACAAGCGGAAGAAGAATAAAATCACTCGTGACTTTAAGCCGGGGGACAGGTAAACCCAGAGGGCGCCTCTCCCTGCTGACTGGGAGAATGTCCAGCCTGGGGCCGACCCTTCGGTGCCTGCACACACAAGCACACACAGTCCACAAGCCCTCTGTGGGCTCGGGGGCACCCAGCTGAGGTGCCTCGGATTGGCCTGGATAGAAAAGAGAGGTCTGGGAGTGGGGCAGTGGGTGGCATGGTGGCACTGGCCCCGGGTCTGGCCCTTAGGATCGCATTCACGAGGTCTCCCAAAGGAGACCTTTCTCCAAGGAGGTCGCAGGGCAGGGGAGGTGTAGGTGAGCACATGTGGACCGCTTTGTCTTCCTTCTCGCCCGTTTGTGTGGCCTGGCTGGCTGGTGGCACCGTGCCTGCAGGGTGGCAGTGGAGGTGGTAACCACCATGACCTCGGCAGACGTCATGTGGCAGGATGGCTCCGTGGAGTGCAACATTCGCTCCAATGACCTCTTTCCCGTGCACCACCTGGACAATAACGAATTCTGCCCTGGAGACTTCGTGGTGGACAAGCGAGGTAGTGCTGCCTCCAGAAGCTGCCCAGCAGAGGGCCTGGACAGGGCTTAGGGGGGATGGGCCGGAGGTCTCAGGGGCAGGGAGGAGACAACCCCTTAGAAGGTGACTCACTTTTTCAAGGGCCGGGGCAGCCTTTTCTGGCCTCCACCAACCTAGCCAGAGGACATGTGGGTTCCGTGCCTGGCTGTGGTTGAGATGTAGTGAGGGGCAGGTGGCCCCACCAGGACTCCTTACCTAGACGTTCCCTCCTCTGGTTCTGCAGCCCAGAGCTGTCCGGACCCCGCTGTCTATGGTGTGGTACAGTCCGGGGACCACGTGGGCCGTACCTGCATGGTGAAGTGGTTCAAGCTACGGCCAAGTGGCGATGACGTGGAGGTGAGTACACACGGTCCCCACTGTTTCATGGTGGGCTAGGTGTCAGGCCCCTGAGCTCACGACGACCCATCCTATCCTCTAGCTGATTGGAGAAGAGGAAGACGTGAGCGTCTACGACATTGCTGACCATCCTGACTTCCGGTTCCGCACAACTGACATCGTCATCCGCATTGGCAATACTGAGGATGGAGCTCCTCACAAGGAGGATGAGGTAGGGCTGCCTGCCTCCTAGGCAGCATCTGCAGTCCCTGGAGGTGCCACCAGGTGGCTCCAGGAGACAAGACGTGCTGTGCTCTGGGCTCCCCAAGTGCCTCCCCAGTAGGGCAGCTGCCTGACGGCCTCCCCAAGGATTCACCCACCTTCGGGATCAGGCTTCATGTAGCTGGTCCTGAGTGCTGTGGGGGCACAGGAGAGGCTTGGGGAGGTGGCATCTGAGCTGGGCCTTGATGAGCGAGTGGGAAATTGGCTGGGGTCAAGCAGAGGAAGACCCCCCCCATGGCAGGGACCCCGTTGTAAGAGTGTCAGGAAGCCCAGCGAGAGCTGACTGCTATGAGTAGGAATGGAATCAGTAGGGGCTTGTGTGCTCGACTGCCCGTTTTGGAACCAGAGGGTCCTACGCTTAAGCTGCTCACCAAGTGTGGCCTCTGGCTGGCACCCACATCCCTTCCCTTCTCGTGGCCTCACCCTTGTCACCCATTGCCAGAGCTCCCTTTTGGCGGTGCTGTGGCCCTCACCCCTTGGAGAGCTGCTCCTTGACCCTGCCCCATTTACCCTGCAGCCGTCAGTTGGCCAGGTGGCCCGCGTGGATGTCAGCAGCAAGGTGGAGGTGGTGTGGGCTGACAACTCAAAGACCATCATTCTGCCCCAGGTGAGCCCTTTGGCAATGCCCAGACCACATGGCTCACAACTGTGGCAGCTGGGCTGGGAGCCTCGGCCTGTCTCCTGTCCCTGCTCAAGGAACAGGAAGACGGGCTCTCAGATCTTCCTAGTGAGGGTCTCTTCTTTTGGGTGTTTGGGTCTCAGGGAGAGCTTGAGAGGGAGGGGTTATTACATGCCAAGCTCTGGGCGGAGGGAGTTAGGAGAACAGAGGGGCAGCCCACTGCTGGCCCATAGTCTTGCCCCACCCAGAAGGTTTACGGGTTTGCCTGCATCCCCGTCTCACTCTGCTAAGAAACATAGGTTACTTCCTATAGAAGGTAGAGCCTTCCCACCAACGTTTCTAGGAAAATTTCTCCAGATCAGGAAGAGAAAGGAGAAGAGCTGGCCCTAGTCCCAGCCCCAGCCCCAGCCCCTGCTGGTGGGTTCTGAACAACAAAGATATTCTCAGTATCATTTCTTTGCCCCCACCCTGTTTGAGCCAATCCTCACATCCCTGCTCCCCTCTCCTGGTCCCTTTATGGGGTGGGGGAGGGAGTGGCTTACTCCTTCATCCGGGCGACCATTCCAGGAATACATGAACAGGATGTGACACAGGCCAGCTCTCCTCAACCTCCCCCTCCTATTGCATGTTCTCAGCTAAACCCCACAGAGGTGGCTGACCTGAATCCTCTGGGGTGGAGCTGGATTTGCCACCAGGGGTGGCCAGTATTCATAGAGGCAGAGGAGGCTGGAATGGTCCTTGGCTGCCACTTGGGCCTTTAAGCCCCGCCGCCGGGTGTGGGGTAGGCAGAGGCACCTCCCAGAGTCCCAGGGACCACCTAGCACAGAGAGGCCCAACTGCAGAGTCGAGGATAGGAAAGGGGGAAAGGGCGGAGGGGGCCCGCTGAGGCCTCAGCATAGCCTGTCACCATCAGCTCTGAGGGTCGGGGGCCACCCCGGAGCCCTGCAGAGCCTCTCTGAACTGTGCCCATCTGCCCCCAGCACTTGTACAACATTGAGTCTGAGATTGAGGAATCAGACTATGACTCGGTGGAAGGCAGCACCAGTGGGGCATCCTCGGATGAGTGGGAGGACGACAGTGACAGCTGGGAGACGGACAACGGGCTGGTGGAGGATGAGCACCCCAAGATAGAGGAGCCCCCCATCCCACCTCCTGAGCAGCCAGCAGCCCCCGAGGAGGACAAGGGGGTGGTGATCAGCGAAGAGGCTGCCACGGCCGCCATTCAGGGGGCTGTGGCCATGGCTGCGCCCGTGGCTGGGCTGATGGAGAAGGCTGGCAAGGATGGGCCCCCAAAGAGCTTCCGGGAGTTGAAAGAGGCCATCAAGATCCTGGAGAGCCTCAAGAACATGACTGTGGAGCAGCTTCTGACAGGCTCACCCACCTCCCCCACAGTGGAGCCTGAGAAACCCACTCGGGAGAAGAAGTTTCTAGATGACATTAAGAAACTCCAGGAAAATCTCAAGAAGACTCTGGACAATGTGGCCATTGCGGAGGAGGAGAAGATGGAGGCGATGCCGGATGCTGAACGCAAGGAGGACAAACCCGAGGGGCAGTCCCCCGTGAAGGCCGAGTGGCCCAGCGAGACCCCGGTGCTCTGTCAGCAGTGTGGCGGCAAGCCTGGAGTCACCTTCACCAGTGCCAAGGGCGAGGTCTTCTCGGTGCTGGAGTTTGCGCCCTGTGAGTTCACCTTGCCTGTGCCGGTCCCCTCCCAGCTCCCAGCTGCCGCCTGAGGAGAGGAAAGCATTTCCCTGGTGTGGTCACCGGGCGGTGGCTGGGCTCGCGGGTGTGAAGCCTGGGGGCTTATTCGCCCGCCTGGGGGGGTGCTTCCTCTAGGCCACTTCCCCAGGGTGGCAGCTATCCTTCCAGATAGAGTTCTCGGGTCCTGTCTTTAGGGACTGACCCCTCTTTTCTCCCCTCTAGCAAATCACTCTTTTAAGAAAATTGAGTTCCAGCCTCCAGAAGCCAAGAAGTTCTTCAGCACAGTACGGAAGGAGATGGCACTGCTGGCTACCTCGCTGCCCGATGGCATCATGGTCAAGACTTTTGAAGATAGGATGGCAAGTAGCCTGGCGTGGGCTTGGCATGGGCAGGTGCAGGTGTTCTTGTGTGGGTGCTTGGCACCCAGAGGCAGACAGCTGTGGGCTCCTGGACCTCCAGGACTGAGCAGCACCTGAGAGGCCACCCACACCCCTTAATGGGGCAGGAGACAGGCTCTTTCACGTGGGGGGCACACACGTGTCTAGACCGCACAGTGTGTTCTTTTCCCCCTTCTTTACAAGTTATTACCTGAGTGTTGTTCTTTTAAAAGTATCAGAACGTTGCAGAGAAAGCTGAAGTTGCCTTTGACCAATCCTCACCCAGCCCCTACCCTAGGCATCATAATTTTAGGAGTTTTGTGGGTCTCCCTACAGAAGATCTTTAAAAAAAAAAAAAGAAAAAGAAAAAGACAACCTTTTTTTATTTTCTATTTTCGCATTCTCACATGTCAGCATAAACATTTTGTGTGATCTGTTCCACACGAGTAGCCTGTCATTGCACACATCATCCGTAGTTTGCTTTTTTGTCTCTCAATGGGATGATTTTTGAGACCTGTTGATGTTGATGCGTCTTGATCTAGTTCATTCTCTTTTAGCTACAGATTAGTATCCACTCACGTGGCCATGTCCCATTGCGTTTTCCATTCCTCTCTCCATGGCCCGAGCCCAGGGTTGAGTCATGCCACCGGAGGCGGTGTGAGCGCGTCCTCATTCCAGGCACAGGCATGCCCGGTCCATCTGTCACCTCATTTATTCAACACCTCCACCGGGCCCCTGCTGTGTGCCGGGCCTGGTGCGAGACACTGAACTTGAGTCTGACCTGGCCGCAGCCACAGTCCAGCTCTGGCCAGAGGGGCCAGAGAACAGAACAGGGGTGCTGTTTGCACCTACCTGGAAACCATGGGGCGGGGCTGGGGTCACCACGGGGTCGGTGCCACTCAGGGCTCATTCATTCCTTTTTTTTCTTTCTTATATTTATTTAAATTCAATCAACATATAGCGTATTACTCGTTTCAGAGATAGAGTTCAGTGATTCATCGGTTGTGTACAACACCCAGTGCTCGTTACGTCACATGCCCTCCTTAATGCCCGTCACCCAGTTACCCCATCCCCCCACCCCCTGCTGCTCAGGGTTCTTGGTGACATCTTTGCTTTTGCTTGAGTTTTAGTAAAACTTGACAATTCCAACCTGTCTCAGCTCTGCTGAGGAGAGAACAGCATTTTTTCCAGGCCTTACTCGCAGGGACAAATGGCTCAGTGCATTATCTCAAGACTTGCGGGGTGGCACTGGGCAGTACTCTGCCCTCGCTGTTTTTACATCACCCAGTGTCACGTGTGTTGCTGTAATAGTGGATGCCACCCCCCACCCCCGATACACAGATTTCAACTGTCTGGGGGCAGTCTCCCTAATGACTTAATGACCCGAGTTTCTTCGGTGGTCTGCCAGCTTTTCCACTGGGGTTCCAGATCCCCTTGTTCCTCTGGTTCCCTAAAAGCAAGTATAGCCTTGCCACCTTGGAATGTTCTTTCATCTTCTGACTAGTTGTAATTGTTGTTGGCCTGAGGGCAGAGGGGGTCAGGGCAGGTGTTTTAAGAAATGAATCTTCAAAGTAATGACTTAATGATAAAAAAACAGTTTGGATGATTCCATTTATACCAGGAGTTAAAAGATGCCGTGTAGGCCCACACAGAAATAGTTCCATTTAGCTTCTCCATAGCTGGTGGCGTCTGGAATCCCAGGGCGCTGTTCTTCCTCCCCCCGATCCACACAGGTGCCGTGTGCAGAAGCCCGCACCGACCTCAGCCTTCCCTCCCTCTAGGACCTTTTCTCAGCCCTGATCAAGGGCCCCACTCGCACCCCCTACGAGGATGGCCTCTACTTGTTTGACATCCAGCTGCCCAACATCTACCCAGCCGTGCCCCCCCACTTTTGCTACCTCTCCCAGTGCAGTGGCCGCCTGAACCCCAACCTGTATGACAACGGGAAGGTGTGTGTCAGCCTCCTGGGCACCTGGATTGGAAAGGTGAGTGTAATGCCAGCACTGTCGGGGTGGGAGGACAGCCTGTCGGGCGTGGGTGTCTGGACAGTCGATCATGCTGTGCGCACATGTGTTTCAGGGGACGGAGAGGTGGACGAGCAAATCCAGCCTTCTCCAGGTGCTCATCTCCATCCAAGGTACGGTGTCGGGGGAGGGCCGGTGGTCAGGAGAGCTGCTGGGGGTGCGGAGACACGGGCCTCTGTCTCCAGCTCCCACCCGTAGCTCTGGCCGCCCTCCAGGGGTCCTCAGGCCAGCCCTCATGGGCTTCCCACCCCAACGCCCACAGGTCTGATCCTGGTGAATGAACCCTACTACAATGAAGCCGGCTTCGACAGCGACCGGGGCCTGCAGGAGGGGTACGAGAACAGTCGTTGCTACAACGAGATGGCGCTCATCCGCGTGGTCCAGTCCATGACCCAGCTGGTGCGGCGGCCCCCTGAAGTCTTCGAACAGGAAATCCGGCAGCACTTCCGTACTGGCGGCTGGCGGCTGGTGAGCCGCATCGAGTCCTGGCTGGAAACCCACGCCCTGCTGGAGAGGGCCCACGCGCTGCCCAACGGGATCCCCAAGGACAGCAGCTCCCCGGAGCCGCCTGCTATGGCCGAGCTCTCAGACTACGGCCGAGAAGAACCTGAGGACGGAGGGCTAGCCGCTGGCGAGGCCTCCCAAGGCTCAGACTCGGAGGGCGGCGCCCAGGGCCCGGCCTCAGCTAGCAGGGACCGCACAGACCAGACTTCGGAGGCAGCGCCTGACACCCCGGTGCCACCCAGTGTCAAACCAAAGAAGCGGAGAAAGAGCTACCGGAGCTTCTTGCCTGAGAAGAGTGGCTACCCTGACATCGGCTTCCCTCTCTTCCCACTTTCTAAGGGTTTCATCAAGAGCATCCGGGGTGTCCTGACGCAGTTCCGGGCCGCTCTGCTAGAGGCGGGCATGCCTGAGAGCGCGGAGGACAAGTAGCCGCCACCCTGGAGGAAGGAATGTCACGTGGGGAGAGGCCAGCTGCTGCCCGCTCACTCCCTCCCCCGGAATCGCCCGTCTTCCCGTTTTCTCCTCTGTCCCCGATGCAAAAGCCCCTCATTGCCCTCTCCCCAAGGTGAGTTTGATGCTGAAGTGCAAGGAGTTTCTTGAGATGCTGCCGTTTCTTCCCCGAAGCAATCTTTTGACAGGCCGGTCCCCTGTGGCAAAGAGAATCTGGAACCTGCTGCTGGTCTTTCCATTTGTCACCCAGGCAGAGCGTCCCGGCACTTGCTTCCTGGCCGTGCCCATCTTGGGTCGGAGGTGCGGGGTTCCGAGGGCCTGCCTCGGGGGCTGTCTGTGGGCCCGCACAGCCCAGCAGCAGAGCGAGCGGATATGCGTGCATGAAGCGTGGGCGGCTCCAGCGCTTCCCCCAGTCCCTTTCCACCCTCTTCAGTGCCCCTGGAGCTTCCCTGGCCCCGGGCCCCCCTGCTGCCATCACCACCAGGTCCTTCCTCGTCCCCCAGCTGGGGAGTTGTAGCTGCTGTCACCAACTCCTGGCTCCGCTCTGGACTGTGTACCACAGGACAACCCTCAGGCCTGTTGAACTTGCTCTCTAAGAGAGGTTGGGACCGGGCTGGGTTCAGGGGGACACCCGGGAGGGGTGGCGGCCTTCACAGGTGACACGGAATGAGAACCAGGGAGCTGCTGGAAAAAACAGCGGTAGGTGCCTTGCTCTGGCGTCCCAGGTGGCTGGCGGATGGCAGTGTTGGGCCTCCGCGGGGCCGCTCCCTGCCCAACCCCACCCCAGGGCCCCAGGAGGCGGAGGCGCGGCGGAACAAGGCCAGAGCCAGTGCTCGGGCCTCTCCCGCACTCTGCCCTCCCGCTATCACATGCTGAGCCTGGGAGGTGGCCCCTAGCTCGCGGAACACAGAAGGAAAGAGCCAGCCCCCACTCACGGTCTCCTGTCGCTTACAGACTCTGCGGGCTCAATCCGGGGAGAGAGAGGTGGCCCACGGGGGTTCTCCTCCCTCACAGAGACAGGCCCAGAGGTTTACAAGTTTTCTAAGCTTTTGATAATGTGAAGCTCCAGGTTAAGAGGATGCTGTTGAGCACATTGCAGCTATGTAATTTTTGGTGTATGTATGTAATATTTAAGGTTGAAAGAAAATAAATCTCAAAAGCAAAGATATTAACTCTTATTAGAAAAAAAAGACAAAAAAAAAAAAAAAAGAAGCCAAAGCATGATGCGTCTTGTCCGCCTTAAGCCGGCTCCACACCTGTGCTGTGCCACAAGCACCCAGCGGGCAGCAGCCGCGGGGAAGGACGGGGCCGCGCCGCAGGCCGCGGCTCTTAGAGCCCTGAGTCGGTATCTTGTTTGAGAAACATCCAGAGTGACTGGTGGGGCTGTGCTTCCCAGTGCGTTGTTCATGTGGAGATGTGAATGCCTACTGCTTAAGATATCTGTATAAAGTGCTGTGTGATTAAACTTTTTTTTTTACTTGCATTTTTTTTTTTTTTGTTTGGCTCATTACAATGTACAAAAAAGACAAGGTGGCACCATTAAACCTGCCTCTGCCATTCATCTGGGCTCTGTCGCCTTTCTTCCCCTCTGGGGCACCTCACACGTCCCTCCCCAGGGGAAGGCAAGACCAGTTGCCAGGAAGGTTCACGGCGGCGGTCCCCAGGCCTCTGACTGACCAGTTTGGCCAGGTCAGCACCTTCCAGCCTCTGGGGGAGCCGACATCCAAGCACCCAGCCTGGGCTTTAAGTCAAAATGATTTCCAGTTTGGGGGCCTGGTGATCTGCCCCGCTCTTCTGCTTCTTTCTAACTTGTGCCCCACAGGGGCCTGTCAGCGTAGGGTAGAGGAGGCTGGGGGAGCCCTGGAGCCCCCCTGGAGGAATAGAGGACTTCTTTCCAACCGCCTGCCATTTTGACTGTTGCTCCTTGCTAATCTCCCTAATGCTCCCAAATTCTGTCCTTTTCCCTCTTCACGGAGACTAGCTGGCTGTGTGGTCCTGGGTAAGACATTCTAGCTCTGAGTTTGTCTTCCACATGGGGCTGGGCAGTTGGTTGAGCTCCCTGGCTTCTCCCAGGCCAAAAGTGGTATAATCACTGGGGCAGGACCCTAACTCCTGCCCAAAAAGAAGCCTAGACTAGCCCTGATCTTGTGCCCACCACCAAAATGACACTTACCAGGAGTCACGACTATGCACTGCCAATCCACTGCCCACCACTGGGCATTAAGTTCTAGAGCCCTGGCAGGAGCAAGACCCCATTCCTGCCCCAACACCCAGGATAAGACCAGGAGGCTGGGAATGTCACTTTATTTGTATTTAATTCATGGGGTTGGGCTCCCAGAAACAAAATGGGAGTGGCTTCTGTAGGCAGGGAGGCCCAACCAGCTGGGCTCCCGGCCCAGAGCCTCATGCTGGCCTTTGGTAGGCAGAGCCTGCCCTCCCAAAGCACAGCCTCTACCTTCCCACCGTCTTCAGGGGTCCTCCTCCTCCCTGGCACATGAGCTGCGGACAGGCCCTCCAGTCCTGGCGGAAGGGTGGAGAGGGTCCTGCCAGAGTTGACCAAGGAGGCTAAAGCATGGCAAGGCCCACAGAGTCACAAGGGCTCTTCTGGAGATGGTCCCTGGGGAGGCTTCTGGCTGGCTGGGGGATCCATGCAGCCACTGACCATCCAGAGGTAGTCTGGGTGCACCTGGCCCTGCACAGCCTCACTGACCATCAGCTCCCCGTCCACAGCAAACACCCCCTTCCCATCCTTGGGCTCCAGGCGGAAGGCAACCACAGGCACATATACCAGGTAGGGACAGTCATACTCCATGTGCCTGCCCTTCTCCATGGCCAGGAAGAGGCGCAGCAGCATGGCCCGAGACACACCCGCCCGCACGTAGAACAGGTGCATAGTGCCAGCCGGGCATCGGCCCATGGGGGCAGCAAACATCTCGCTGCCCAGGTGTGAGTGCAGCAGGGCCAGCACCAGCACGAAGTCCTGCTCTGGTACCACCGTCCAGTGTGAGGGCACTGGCTCCTCCAGGGGTACGAGGTGCACATCTGTAGGACCCTGCTGGTCCTGCCGGTCCACAGCAGGGGAGGTGGGCATCTGGGAGACCACCCTTTCCACGGGGAGGTAGGCCAGTGTGCCCTGGTAGACACGCAGGGCCGCCAGGCGCAGGAAGGTGCCCAGAGTGAAGCGCATCTCCCCTAGACTCCGAAACTTCTCGCTCTCCAGATCCACGTCAGCAATGAAGCCCCAAGCCAGGCTAAGCACGGAGAAGAGGCGCGTCCCGGAGGCTGTCTGCAGTGACAGCAGGTTCATGGGTGCCAGCAGCCGGCGGCACAGCAGCAGCGTGCAGTTGGTCAAGAGGTCCTCATTAGTCACCTGCTCGTAGCTGCAGGGGAGAAAGGTCAGATGGTGCAGGGCAGGAGGCCTCACGCGTGCTCCTCGCTCCTCTGCCCGAGGACGTGAAGCGGGCAAAGGAACTCTGCGTCCCTAGGGCACTGGGGGGAATGACAGATGGCGCAGGAGGAGGTAGCCGCTGGTCACCCAGGGAGGGCCCCAGAACTGAGGGTGGAGGCTCCAGGAGAGAGGAAATAGACGTTATGCCATATATGGGAACTTAGAAAACCTGGTGGGAGGGTGGCACTGAGGGAAACGGGTCCACTCTGGCCCTGGGCTCTCACCCGGCATAATGGTTCAGAGAAGCTGCCAGCGCGTTACCAGAGCCGGCCGGGAGGCTGCACAGGGGCTTCCGGATGGCAGTCTCCCAGTCGGGCCGCTCCATGAGCCCGTTCACCACCTGTGGGAGCAGGGGGGGGGGGCGCTCAGCCTGAGCAGCACGCCCCCCCCCCCAGCCCCTCGGGGCAGGCCTCACCTCATGCATCAGCCCGTCTCCGGACATGACCACCAGCGCATCCCAGCGCCCCAGCTCCTCCCCGCGCACCAGCTCCCGAGCGTGGTTCCGCCGCTCTGCGGAGAGACAGGGTGGCCACGGGGGTCCAGGGGGGCCGGCGGGGGGGGGGGCTGCTCCCGCAACGCCCCGGGAGGCACTCACCAGTGAGCATCAGCGTGAAGGAGATCTCGGCCTGCGCCAGCAGGGGCTGCACGTGGCTGCGGAAGAGCTGCAGCGCCTTGCCCTTGCCTCCGCGCGGGTTCACCAGGATCAGCACGCGGCAGGGCTGGGGGAGCAGGCTGCGCGCGCCGCCCGCTGCAAAACAAGCCCCACGGGGCCGCGTCCCCAACCGGCCACTAGGGGGCCGCGGCTCACAGCGGGGGCGCCGGGGTGGAAACGGGGGCCTGAAATCCCCGGGCGGTGGAGCCAACAGAGCCTGGCAGGAGGCCCCGGCGTCCTGGGGGCCGGGGGGGGGGACACCCCGGTCCTCGGCTAGGGGCG